>NC_072792.1:21663175-22913175 GCF_028583425.1 Eublepharis macularius | reverse complement strand
TTAAGGGACTCCTACTCATTTGAAGGTCTACATTTATTAAAATGGAAAACTTTGACACAGAAGTCATTTAGTATGTCACTTATATTTATTTTTCTTGTTGAGATATGTTCTGTTGAAGCCTCTTCTAAGCCCCAAAATCTTCTAAGCCCGTACCATAAAACTATTATTAGCCTCTGCGTTGAATTGAACCAGCTTTTCCATAGGTAAAAAGGGGAAGAAGTGTTCCTTCTTTGACCAACCGAAAGACTATGCTGGGAATTATGGGACCTGCATGAAAAAAAGCCATGTCGGCTGCATAGGGTAGCCAGGTCCCCTTACCCTCCCAGTGGTGGTGGGGAAACCTGGCACTCATCTTTATCGCTGTCTTTGCATGAGCATGCTCCTGGGGCAGTGCGAAGATGTCACTTCCGAGCACTTCTCAGTGGGCTGATTTGGGTCCCAATTCTGTATTTTGAACACATACCGTTGTGATAAAGATTTGTTTTGATCTGATCCAGCAAAGGAGACCTGCATGCAAAAACAGAGCTCTGCTCATATTGCTGATGTGTGTGGATATGTATACCCTGATGTTGGTATGGGTCCCACTAAGCTACTTTGGATTTCCTGCATTGAGCGGGAAGTTGATTTAGACGGACTATGAGGCCCCTTCCAATTCTTTGAATAACAATGGCCCCAATTGCATATTTCGTGTGAAATTCTTCATGCACAGTTGTGCGTGTGCACGAAGCCTGCTGCTACGTGTGAGGCAGGCCTGTGGGCATTGAGGTACCACCACTATGTGAGTTATTTAAAGCAAAAGGCTTAAGGCAATGCAGTTTTGCTGTGGAAGTTGCTTGCATGGAGATTTGTATTTGCTGTTGTGTAACTTGCAGGTCATCATGTAAACTGAGGGTCAAGCTAGAAGTGACGAATTACAGTTGAATGGCAAGCGAACGGACTCACATGTATTCCCTGGTGAACAGGGAGGAATACACGTGAGTCTGTTCTCTTGCCATTCAACTGTAATTCGTCACTTCTAGCTTGGCCCTGAGCGGGAGCTTTGAGGAAGACAGCAGATGTAACATAGACACAATGGGATCAGGTCGGAAGCAGCCTCATCAGATTCCATTCAAATGTGGCTATTCCTCCAGGGTTGAATTCTGAACAGAATCGGTTCTGCACAGCTGCAGTGCTGATTGGTTGGTCCTTGGTGACATCTTTATTTATTTTATTTTATTTATTTATGTCATTTATATTCCGCCTTTCTCACTGAGACTCAAGACGAATTACATAGTGTGAGATTAGAGTGGAAAGGACAAGGGTAGGCATTTCCATACAGTGTCAAGAACATTTCCATAAACAATGTCATAGGGTAAACGAATACAAGTTTACAAAGACATAGCATTAGCAAGAATCCAATAAGGGGTTGAGGAATTGCTGAAACAGAACACAATCAATTCTAGGACTTACATTAAACAACATGAAGCACAGTTAGTATATAGGTGTATATTTAAAGCAACAGATAATATGTAAGGCAATGTAATGGTGAAATCTATGGTTCCTAACTCATTAGCGAAACATCTGGAACCCCTTTCCTACAATACCGCCCTTTTAGCTGAAAAAAGGCCTTTTTGAATAATTCAGTTTTGCATCGTTTGCGGAAATCCAGGAGGGTGGGGGCTCTCCTCCTGACCTCCTCAGGCCATTCCATAGGGTGGGGCCACCAAAGAGAAGGCCCGTGTACGGGCTGCTGTTGATTTCACCTCTCCCCCATCTTTGGGATTGTTTTGTACTTTTAAGAAAAAACGGTTTCTACTTTTAATTAATAAATGGTCTAATGAGTGGAGAAATGCATGCATGCTTGGGCTGCACTTTAAAGAAATATAAAGGCAGAGTCAAGACTTCACTGGGCAGTAAGTCAGCTGGTGTGCAGCTTTGCGATTTCAGTTCAAAGCTGGACATAAACTGCAACTGGGGTGGAGGGAAACATGCCGGGAGCTCTCCCCACCCCCACATTCTGTCATTTCTTCCCCTTCAATGAATTATGCTGTCACTGATAGCAAATTGGTCTTGTGGCTAAGGATATTCCTAAAGGAATCTCTGGGTGATTTTGAATAATAAAAACATATGGATGGAAGCAGAAGCATCTAGAAAGCTATCAGGCATGAAATGGAGTATCATTGTTACCTAAATGACTAGATGCCATAGTTTATGGGCAAAGCCACCCATTTCCTAAGTATATCTCAAACAAAATTATGCAACAGTATCAGGTGATATTCTCTGCATGCTTTAGATGCTTACTGCAGTTATTGTCAACTTTATTTGACTGTAATGGGTTTTTGCTAATAATGTTCTGGGAAGCATCAATTTGCTTGATTTGTTATCGTGACAATTATTCTTATTTGCCGCTTTAGCAGTTCTGTTACAGTGGAAGCTTGTATAATATATAGTTGTTTGGGTAACGGGTAGAGAGAGAACTTTACTTATGATTATTATTTCCTAGATATTTAAACTTCACCTTCCCATCATTTATGGCCTTCAAGGCAGCTTACAAAAGCCATCAAAAAACCCAACAATTAAGCAATGCACATACCCAGATAGAAGCTGGTGGGAAGATATTCTTATCACCTCTTTCCACACTTCCTGCTGCTTCTTCTAAGAGCAGGTGCTGGAAGACAGAGTGGGTGTCCAGCTGTCTGGTTTACAACACACTTTGTAAACCACTCTGAGTGGGTGTTAAGTTGTCCTGATGGGCGGTATATAAATGGAATGTTGTTATTATTATTTCTTTAACCAAACTGATAGGTGCAACAAAAACTGAAACTTGCAGCCAACAATGTCTTTGAAAGTTCTCAAGGTAAGCAAGTTCACCTTTTTGGATCTCACCAAGTGATCCCACCAATGTCTTTGAAAGCACTCAAGATAAGCAAGTTCAACTTTTTGGATCCCACCAAGTGATTTTTGACGCCATCCGTTTACAAATCTGAGGCAGGCAGCCACGAAGGTGCCATCATCACAGATGGCAAAAATCACACGAGGAAGCCAGCAGCCTTCCATGAGTAGCGCTATATTAAAGATGTGTGAAAACAGCTTATGAGTTAAATTACCAATCAGATTAAAGAAGCCAAACAGTTGCTTAATCCTAATAGATTTTATAACAATCGGTGCCTTATATGGAATACGGAGACAAATCTTTAGGTAATAATAATGTTTTTGCATTACAATCCAGAACATTAATTAACAGTGCAATCCTCAGGAGAGTTACTCCAGTCCAAGCCCTTTGATTTCAGTGGGCTTAGACTGGAGTAACTGTGCTTAGGATTGCGCTGTAAATGTGTTTGGATATGTTGACATGTATCCAGCCATGTGGTTCCTCCAACTGTATGGCATTTTCATTTATAGAAGGGGGAGATTTCGGCTGACTCACCTCTCACAGTATTTTGGCTGACTCACCTTCATGCTGTCCTCTCCCCATGCTGTTCGATTTATTATAAATAATACCATGCCCTGACCTGGCAGACAATGGCTGATTCTGCACACGTTGGATAATGCACTTCCAATCCTTTTTATAGATAATTTAGAACGGATTTTTTCATGTGCGGAACAAAAAATCCACCTCAAATGATTGATAAGTGCATTGAAAGTGCATTATCCAACGTGTGTGGAATCAGCCAATGGCAAACCACCTCTGATAGTCTCTTGCCATGAAAACCCCACCAGGGGTTGCCATACATCAACTATGACTTGAGGGGAGGATTTCATTTTTCAAATAATACCTTAGAGTAAAGGTAAAGGGTAGGATAGCAGAAATCCAAAACCAAGCAGCAATCCAATAACATGTATTGTCGAAGGCTTTCACGGCCGGAGAACGATGGTTGTTGGGGGTTTTCCGGGCTGTATTGCCGTGGTCTTGGCATTGTAGTTCCTGACGTTTCGCCAGCAGCTGTGGCTGGCATCTTCAGAGGTGTAGCACCATCTGGCATCTTCAGAGGTGTAGCAGAGGTGTGCTACACCTCTGAAGATGCCAGCCACAGCTGCTGGCGAAACGTCAGGAACTACAATGCCAAGACCACGGCAATACAGCCCGGAAAACCCCCAACAACCATAATCCAATAACAGTCTGATTCATGTGATCATTAGTTATTAAGAGGATTGTCTTTAACTGGATTTTTAATTTCTTGATTTTATTGCTGTTGTTATTACATATTTATCTTGTTATTGCATATTTATCTTTCTTTGTTTGATCATTCATATCAGTATGTAAAGACTTTGACATTTAATTTAAAAAAGAGTTACACTCCCCCCCACCCCCCCAAATTCCTTCAGAACTTCCCAAAGGGCAGCTGCTGATATAAATCTTTAACAGGAGGCCAAAAAAATAAATTAAAAAAATAGCACCAGTACTATGTTAGTATAAAACAGTGGGGAAGAAAAAAGGATATACTTCCTAACAGAAGCTCCAAACTGAATTTGGCGAAGATGATGACTCCAGTAGCTTTCTTCCAATGGGGTTTCTTTTGGATTTCAGAGAGCAACAGGTTCCTTGACACAGGGAAGCATTGAAAGTTCCATATAAAATAAACTGCACCCTGTTGCCTTATAAATGTGTGTCCTGTAACCACAATAAAATGCTGCTGCAATAAATCTTTAAATGGGGAGGGGGGGTCAATAAAGCAATAGTAGTTTCCTGCAAAAACTGATCATTGAATGTAATGACTGATTCATTATGCCATTAACGTGTCCTCGGCTTTGTCTTAAAGGCAGTTTACTAAGCGAGCACTCGTTAAGTACTGTAATGAATAGTTTCTTGGAGGGGAGAAAAGACATAAAATGGTCTCTGTGTAAATTTATCAGCAGTGGAGAGGGCAAACCCCGAAGCTTGTGATGGGGTACATTTGATCATGGCTGTGTTTCAAGAGTTGGGATAGATTGATAAAAAATTGAATTGGCACATGAAAAAAACATGCTGAGTTGTCCTAAGTTATCATTTTAGAGGATAATAACAATAATAACATTTGATTTATATACCGCCCTTCAGGATGACTTAACACCCACTCAGAGCAGTATGTCATTATTATCCCCACAACAACAATCACCCTTTGAGGTGGGTTGGGGCTGAGAGAGCTCTGAGAGAGCTGTGACTGACCCAAGGTCACCCAGCTGGCTTCAAGTTGAGAAGTGGGGAATCAAACCCGGTTCTCCAGATTAGAGTCCTGCGCTCTTAACCACTACACCAAACTAGATGCCATACCCTGTTTTACTTCCCCAATAGTTTAAAAGATCTAGGGACCCTCTCAACAGTCCTCAACATAGTGTTTTGAATTAGTACGAGCATGGATTTTCATCACCTCTATTGAATCTCATGGACCTAAATTTTGGGGTGGAAAAGTAAGGTTCAACATGAGGTTTTATCAGTGAACAGTGGGCAATGTCTGCCTTTCACATTTTCATACTGCTCTTCCTCAGAAGATAGGTAGCATACTTCTCTCATCCCCATTTTATCCTTGCTACAACCCTGTGAGGTAGATTTGGCTGAGGGAGAATGACTGTCCCAAAGTCACCCGGCAAGCCCCATGGAATGTGGGAAATAGAACCAGACTGTGCTCTAACAACTATACCACACTGACTCTTACGTTCTCCCTTCTATCCTACATAACCTTTTGGTTGCTTCCACAGGGAGTTAGTTCCCTTTTTAAAATCTGATTCCCGCTTCAAATGCAGTTCCCCCATCCCCTCCTGAGATGGACTTTCTGTCAGATTGGTAGTTAACGTATCACTGTTGTGTTTGAACATTACAGTGATGTATCTACTACTGATAATTTTAAAACAACATCAACCAAATGCCCACCAGGTGGGAATGGCAGGTGTGAGGGTGGATGGCAGTGGATGTGGGTGGAGAGGTGTGGAAATCTCCCCCTTCCACTTCATTCTTTCCGCAAACTCAGATTAATTCCTGCCCAGCTTCTAAAGAGGAGTTAGCTCTGAGGAGGCCCCCAGATCTGTTGTAAAGGGAAAACAGTTTTAAACTAATTCCAGGTAACCCGAGTAGTCAAAGGAAACTCTGTGAAGAAAAATTGTTTCTGTAACCAAAGTATTAAATAAAACACCTCACACTGTTAAGAACTAAGAATATAAGAAACTAAGCTTCAAGGAAACTATTTTGCCTGTTACTCAAAGAGTATTCAGTTCTACCAACAAAATTTTGCCTCAGGACTTTCATTCCCTGACTGCCTATATTCAGTCTCTGCCTGTTCAATAAAGTTGTTATTTCTTTGGAACGTTATACAGTCTTCAGTGCCATTTCCAACAACACAAAGGAAGTGGGCACCTGCTTTTCCTCCATCGAGTTTCTGGGCTGGACTAAAAAGCCAGAATTATAACTGCTTATCAGTGTGGGACAAACAGACTTTCAAACCACAAACAGAGACATGCTGCTTGGGGCTGCTTGGCCAAAGGAGACAAACCTGGATTTTGGCGGGAAAATCTGCCTCAGAGTGGGGGAGCGAAGGGGAGGATCTATTATAATTGTATCAAAGTGGGTTTGGAGAACTAAAGAGAAACTGGAAAAGGCAAAGAAGGGAGTTGGTCAGATAGCAATGCTATGTGGAAGTCCACAGAAGAACTGCTGCAGGTCTGCGAGACAAGAAGAGCAAGAGCTCTGTGTGGAAGCAACTTTAGACTAACTTATCAATGCCTGTAAAGAGAGGGTGGTATAGAATGGCATGTTCCATTATCAGCCCCTGTTGTGGTGGTTGGAATGGAATATTCTGGGCTGAAAAGAAGGGGAAAGTTGCCTGTGGTTACCAAGCATTAGATTATTTTCTTGTGATGTCTTATCTCTGTCTACACAAAAACCTGCTTCTTGCCCCCAAAGTATTTATGGTCCACCTTTCCCTCAATGGGAGCTCAAGATGGCTTATGTCATTCTTTTCTCCTCCATTTTCTCCTCCAAACAAAACTGTGAGGTAGATTAGGCTGAGCGTGTGTGACTGGCCCAGGGTCACCCAGCAAGCTTCCATGGCAAAGTGGGGATTTGAACCTGGGTCTCCCAGATCTCAGCCTGGCACTCTAACCACTATATCACTATCCCCCCCTCAATTTAGAGGCCTGCCTAGCTGTTTCAGCCATTGATCTGATGGACAATGACCAAGCAGTGTATTGTATATTGTATTTCAGAATTTATACTCACCTTATCCAAGATTCAAGGAAGCTTACTATCAATATGGAGATTCTACTCACATCTCATGGCCCAGACATATTTCCTATAAATTTGTCAAGCTGTTTTCCAAAGTTATGTGTTGCGGCAGCAAACTCTGCACGTTACTTACACATTGTATGAAGCAGGAAGGAAGTTGTTTTGCATCAGGTAAGCCCACTTTGTTTACATGCTGAGCAAAGTTGCTCAGAATATAGTACTAGCAGTTGTTGTTACCTATAGGCTGTGAGGGAAACTACACGAGATGCCTTGGCACGTATCAGGTTTTGCAAGTTTACATGGGTAGTGTAGTCTTACAAAGAACAGCTGCTCAATGCAATTCTCTGCTGAGGGAAGAGCAATGGGAGGGATTCTCTTTCCTCTGCTCGGGTTTTCCTCCGGGGCTCAGGGGTGGGTATGTGTGTGGACATAATAGGAGGCAGGAAATCCAGGGTCTCTCTTTTTGCAAGAGAGAAAGAGCATGTGCGATGTGATTCTCCACTGAGGAGAAGAGCAGTGAGGGGGATTCTCTCCTTCTCTCTCTTGCAAAAAGCCACCCTGGATTTTCTGTCTCATGTTATGTCCACCCCCCACCCCCAGCCGAGCTCCTAGAGGAAACCCCGAATTGAGGCTTTTTGCAAGAGACAGAGAGAGAATCCCTTCCACTCTTCCCCAGTGGAGAATCGCATTGAGTGGCTGATCTTTGTAAGACGACATTACCCAGGGAACCTTGTGGGACCCGACACATGAAGAACACATGTCAAACATCTTGTGTAGTTTGGCTCTATGACACAGGAGATTCAGGATCAAATCCCGGTTTGTCCATGAAGCTGACTGTTTTACCTAGCGCTAATCATGCTCTTTTAGCCTGAGCTACCTTGTAGGGTTGTCAGGGCTTTTTTTCAGCTGGAACGTGGTGGAATGGAGTTCTGGAACCTCTTGAAAATGGTCACATGGCTGGTGGCCCCGCCCCTTGATCTCCAGACAGAGGGGAGTTGAGATTGCCCTCTGCACCGCTGCGGCATGGAGGGCAATCTAAACTCCCTTCTGTCTGGATATCAGAGGGCGGGGCCACCAGCCATGTGACCATTTTCTCCGAGGGCAACCCACTGAGTTCCACCACCTCTTTTCCCAGAAAAAAGGCCCTGAGGGTTGTCATAAAGAAAAGATTAAATGGGGAGTGGAGAACCAGGGTGAAAGGGTAGGAGAAAAATTAGACATCAAAATTTGGATAGAAAATGCTGCATTTGGTTTTTTCTCATCATTTAAGCAGGAATTAATTACCACAACTAGATACTTTGCTGCTATAATATTACATTCTTACTCCCTTTGGTTTGTTCTATCAGACTCCTAAATCAGTGACAAGCCCTTTCTGAGTCATGGGGAAAAAATCAACACAAATGACATTTTCCATATGGATGTAATATTTGTAACGAAAAATACCATCCTTAAGGGTTTTGTCAGGGCTTTTTTTCCACCTCACACCCACAGAGTTTTGTTATCAGCCAATAAATCTGTCTTGGCGAAAGTACTAAATTAGATTGTTCTTGGATGCAGTGTTGTGGCGAGGTTGCGGAAGGAGAGAAGGCAACTGAAATTGTTGGAAAGTGTGTTTCTTTCTTCCTCACAGCCGTCTGTCCCCCCCGCCCCCGGTCTGTAGCTTTTCTTTTTAGTGGCACAGGCATTCTAGCTTCATGATGCAAAGCAAATATATCCTTTTGTATTTATTTATAAAATGCTTCTATCCCACCTTTCCCCATAGCTCAAGAGGGCTTACATCACATAATTAAAAACAGTAAAAACCCATCCCCCCATCCCTCCACCCTAGTAAAATGCCTTTGATGGGTTTAATGGAGTTTCTTTTTTTCACTGTCACCCTTCAAAATATCTCATGATTATGTTAAACACCGGGCCATACAACCCAACCACAGGCAAATGAAAACGGAGCACTAATTGTGAAAGTTTCCCCATCAAAAGCCATCAGCTCTCAAAATCTGAGTCTTGACTGCTGCAGAAAGAATTCATTTACTGTGCCACCCTGAGGAGGTCTACTGAGAATCCTACTCAGGTATACTGAATAGAGCTTACTCCCAGGAAAGTGTTAACTCTGCCCTGAGATATCAATAGCAGAGATGCATCTGCCAAGGATCCTTGCAATAGAATAGGCAAGGTCAATGGTATACCTCTTACTCCCCTTGATTCATTGCCTTTCCTTATTGATCTGGCCATGTCTTCAGATGGCTTTGAGTTATATTCCTCACATCCCTTTGCTTTTTCTCAGCGGCGCTAAACCAAATCAGGATTACATCAGCGAGATTTGTGTCTAGTTGCTGCATGAGCTTCCTCTGCAGAATGCACTGGGGGCCTATGAATCCCAGGCTAGGAATGGATAACAGGTGTTCATTGGCTTTTTCCAGTCATATAACTTCCTTTTATATACTATATGCGCTTTACACTTCCTAGAATCCTCTCTTTGGGAGCCACGGACAGAGCTGGCCCAAGCCCAAAGGTTAGGCAGCTCTCTTAGACAGTTCTGTGAGCAGCTCCTCGACTTTGCCTGACAGGTATATGGAGTGTTTCAGAAGGTAGAAAGTCAAATGCAGACCCCTGTCAAGGTGGGGGTGGAGTCAGTAAAGCAAACCAGAAATGCTCAGGATGAAAGCAGTGTGTGTGTGTGTGTGGGGGGGGGGAGATTCCTCCCCCAGTTGCTCCAACCATTGAGCAAGATTATGCTGGAATCTTTTGTAGGGCTCAGATAGGTTTTGTCCAGACCCAATATCATGGTTAAAGTTTACCATGAAGATCTCTCTGTCATGCCTTTCTCTGACCAGAACAGAGCGATGGTCAGGGCTCATTTTGAGGGGGAATGCGCAGGAACGCAGTTCCGGCAGTTCCCCAAAGAAACCAACCAACAATACAAGGAAGAGTGCTACAATTGGGACACAGTGTAAATATAATTGGATTCAACAAAAAACAGTGTGGAAAAGTCACAACACCCACAATCAAAAGGGTACAATGCAACGTATATCAATAAATATCACTGTTTAAGGAAAAGTCATAAATACAACAGTGAAGACATTAGGCAAACTCCATCTAGGGAGAGGAGCTATACAACAGCTTATCTGAGAGGAAAAGGGAAAAGTCCCATTAATTCTTCTGCAGGTGTAAAGGAATCGTTGCGAAGCTCTGGGCTGCTGGTGAGTCAGCTCAATTTTCGTGGTAGATAACCGACGGAGGAAAATGCCACAAACACCGGAGGAGGGTGGAAGGCAAGGCTGATAGAGAGGCAACGAGCCAGGCCGGGTTCCATTGTGTGAGGAAGTGGGTCTCCTTTTTTTTAGTTTCCCAAAGAAGTCACATGTCATGTGGCCCCGCCCACCCGACTCTTGGCCATTTTAGGCCCATTTTAGGCCCATTTTTGGCCTGGATTGGGGCTAAAACGGCCCAGTTGGGGCATCTGACAGGTGGTGGATCACTCTCCCACTCAGCAGCGGTCCGATCCTGACCATTTTGGGCCCCTTTTTGGCCATTTTCTGCCCCTTTTTTCCATTTTGGGCTCAATTTCAGCCCTGAATGGCCAGGATTGGGTCCAAAACAGCCAGAATAGGTAATGTCAGGGGGTGTGGCATATGCAAACCAGTTATACTAATGACACACTTCTGGTGATGGCAAGGGCTGTGGCATATGCTAATGAGTTATGCTAATGAGTTGTGCTAATGAGTTCCTCCAGCTTTTTTTCTGCTAAATGACCACTGGCGATGGTGTACAGCCAAATACCTGTCTGGCAAGCACCAGTGTTCTGAAATGGGGATTCTCAACCCCTTGTTTTGATTGTTGGCATAGGTAGAAGAGGGAGTTGTGTCAGGAGAATGACCCTCTGTGGTCTATGTTAAGGGCCTTAGAAGATGCCGCTGGCCTTTGACTTCCTATTCTCCACCACCTGAGTATGTGGTGTAGATTGGGACTTGTTGGGACCATCAGGCTCAAATCCCCACTCTGCTTAGGCTTCCAAGTTGCCCGCCGGTGGAGGGCAATCTCTCAGGGGCTTGCCCTGTTGCCCACCCACAATCTCTCGGGCAAGCTCCCCGGTGATCCCCCTCCACCGGCAGGCAATCTGGGAAAGCGCACACTGGGTGTGCCCCTTGCAGGGCTCATTTTGAGGGGGAATGTGCTGGAACACAGTTCCGGCAGTTCCCCAAAGAGGTCACATGTCAGGTGGCCCCGCCCACTTGACTCTCAGCCATTTTGGGCCCGTTTCAGCCTGGATTGGGGCCAAAACAGCCCGGATTGGGCCTCTGACAGGTGGTGGATCACTCTCCCACTCAGCAGTGGCCCGGTCCTGACCATTTTGGGCCCCTTTTCAGCCATTTTCAGCCCCTTTTTGCCGTTTTGGGCCAGGATCGGGTCCAAAACAGCCAGGATAGGTGATGTCAGGGGGTGTGGCATAAGCAAATCACTCATGCTAATGACACACTTCTGGTGATGACAAGGGGCATGGTATACGCTAATAAGTTATGCTAATGAGTTATGCTAATAAGTTCCTCCAGCTCTTTTTCTACAAAATGACCCCTGGCTCCTAGCAGGGTGCGACTATGTCACTTCCTGAAGTGCTGTCATCATGCTAGCTGCAGGCATGCTCCTGCTTTTTGCTGTGGCCAATTTTTGCCCCCAACGGGCTGAATTAGCCCTGCACAAAGCGCAGGAGCTCACCTATGTTCAGTGTGACGATGACACTTACTGTAACCTTTCAGTGAAGGGTTAAGGGAGCCACCAGGTGCACGACCTAACTGATTGCCAGGTGTTGCTAGTCCTGGGAAGCTGTGCTTGGTAAAGAGAGGTCCAGTATTAGGATAGCCATCTCCAGGTTGTGAAATTCCTAGAGATTTTGAGGGTGGAGCCTGAAGAGGGTGTCATTTAGGAGGGGAAGGACCTCCGCAGTGGTTAATGCCACAGAGTCCACTGTCCAAAGGAGCAATTTTCTCCGGGGGAACTGATCTCTGTTGTACAGAGATAAGTTGTAATTCTGAGAGGTCTCCCACCACCACCTGAAGGTTGGCAACGCTACCCGGTACAAAAGAGCAGGAGGAAGACTGTGTATTAGAGATGCTCGGGGTTGTTTTAGTTGCTTTACAGAGCACTTCCCTTTAGCAACACATGAGGGACTGCTGTTTTGTTTCCCCTGAGTAAAGGGATTGTTGTATTGTGGACTGCCTATATCTCTCAATCAAAGCCCTGTTTATCTAGCCAAAGTATTTTATCTCTGTGGATTTTCTTGACCTTCCAAATCCTGTAAAGAACCCCTGCCTCTGGCAGAATGCCAGCATCTGTCAGTGATGTGAAATGATAGCAAGAAAAAACACAACATCATATGTTTATTTATTGAGTACGTTTTTGATCCTATCCTTCCAGGGTACACAGAGTGGTGTACATTGTTCTCTTTCCCTCTGTTTTATCCTCACAATGACACTGTGAGCTGGGTTTGGCAGAGTGGGAATGAATGACCCAAAGTCACCGAGCAAGCTTCAGTGGCAGGATAGGGGATAGATGCCTTGCCCGATACAAGAAGCTCATTGGGAATGCATGTTGCACCAGAGTAAAGCGCTACCATTAGTGGAACAAATCCATAGGATCCAACTGTGGGTCTAAAAGGGTTTATGTCCAGCACCCTTACATGGGTGTAGAACTTGATTCAGGGCTACCATTTTGGTTGACCCATGTCTCCTGTAACTTGAAGTTCCCCCTGTGTAGAGGAACATGCTCAGCTTTGATACATAGCAAAAAATGTTTCATATGCACCACAACCTTTTTGCATATGAAGCTGGTTGACCTGCTCATGGTGTTATTTTCAGAAATTCCAACTGTCTTTTTGTGTATGGAACTTACAGTAATTCGGTAGTTATAATTACGCACTGGTTGTTTTCACAGTTCCTGGAAAAAACATTCAAGCTTGCATGAACATTTATGTGGGTGTGGGAAGAAAAAATATACATCAACAGGCGAGAAGATCTCTGTTACTGAGCCAGTATTTGTTCATGACATGAAATCCTGCAGTCTACAGAACTGCAATGTACACAGCTTGAGAGATGGTGGGGAAACGAAAGGGAAGTATGAAGCTTGCCTCTTCCAGTGGGTCTAGACATTAACATCTTATCAAAGAAAAAGAGGATAGCACAATTGGCTGGATTTTCTTTCTCTTGAGTAGATTTGGTCTTTAAGCCTTTTATTCTTGCCCCTCTTGGTAGATTGCTGCCACCAGGAATTAAATTCCAGAATAACTTACATTTCTTCTTTTAGTAATGTGCCCAAGGGTCAGGCTTTTTTGTGGTACTATGTGGCCCTGAGGAAAGGAATGGGATATAGGAATAACTCTGGGATTAAAAAAAACACAAAGTAAACTTTTATTTTTATAAGAAGCATATCAGTTTCATATTATTTCTAAAACTTGATAGTTTCAAAAGAGTAGTTCTCAGTTCTTAAAGTTACTTTACTTAAACCCAGTCACACAGATCTTCTCTCAGGCTTCACACACAGTTTGCCTGCTTTTGATATTAATTTCTCTCTCAATTACAAGTAAGACCTTTTCTCAGGCGCACACACAGTTTGCCTGCTTTTGATATTAATTTCTCTCTCAATTACAAGTAAGACCTTTTCTCAGGCGCACACACAGTTTGCCTGCTTTCTCCTGACTGAATGTTCTTTCACAAACACACAGTTCAGGATTCAACACAGGTTATAGTTCTCTCAGGGCCAAACTACAAGTGACGAATGACACAGGCTGGACACTTGTCAGCTTCCCTCAAGTTTTGATGGGAAATGTAGGCAGCTTGGTGGAATGTTGGACAAGTGACAGTTGAAAAGTCCATTGGACAGCAGATGGAGAACCAAGCTGCAAGACCAGGATGCCTACATTTCCCATCAAAACTTGAGGGAAGCTGACAAGTGTCCAGCCTGTGTCATTCGTCACTTGTAGCTTGGCCCACAGACAACATAAACAAGCTCAGGCTGCACACAGCTTGCCTCTCTTGCCCTGACTGAATCCTTTTCTCTCCCTCAGTAACTAAAAACTGCATTCACCCCGCCCACACTCTCAGGGCTAAGCTACAAGTGACGAATGACACTTGAAAGACAAGTGTATTTCTCCCTGTTCACTTGCCCTCCACTCAATCCACTTGCTGTTCAAGTGTCATTCATCACTTGTAGCTTGGCCCTGTGTTATCAACCAATCATCTCACTCCCTCATCCCTCTCTTTCACCCCACACTTCATCTGTACCACACCAAGCATTTAAACACACACACACTTAAAATCATTACAGTAAGCATGAACTTCTTTGGCTTTCGTTCCAATTCCCTTTTCCAGTTGTGATAAGAAGTGGAGCTGGCATGTATTGACAATTGTTGGAATCCGTAAGAATACTTTCCTTCAGGATTCCTCGGGATTTTTTCTTGAAATAGTGAACAGAACTTTACATTGGATAGCACAGGAAATCCTAGAATTCTCAGTGGTAGGGAGAAAACAATAGTAGAGAATGGTTTAAATGTATCTGCATAACAAAGCAGTGCTAGAAATAGTTATGCCCTTCTAAACCCATTGGCTTCAATGGACTTTGAAGGGGGTGACTCTGCTTAGGATTGCAGTATTAGATGCTGATCTAATGCAGAAGTAGGTAACCGCTGGCACACATGCCAACAGCAGCACTCAGGATCAGGCCTCCACTCAAATGACCGAGGTGCTGGCAGCCCTGCTGGAGCCATTGGCATGAGACAAGACAACGGTATGACTTTTCCCCATCATCACTTCAAAATCCTCCACAGTCGCCAGCCTAATCCAAGGCGAATCTCTGAGATGCTGGCAGTTCTGCTGGGGTCTGGCTTGCTCCAAGCATATCTGGCCAACTCTTGTCTTTCCCTCTCCGCCATTTTGTTTGCTGGGATACCTACATCTCCACAAGTAGGAGTTGTGTTTCGAGATATTTCGGGCAGAAAGGTTGCTTGCCACGATCTAATGTAATAACTAACACATCAAAAATTTATAGAAATTATAGATTGATATAACAGTAACATGTACTTTATTTGTTCTTTCTTTATGAATCATGAAGTACCTGAAAGGAATTAGGCTGGAAATATTCCAGATCTCTCAGATACGGATAAACAGAGTTACAAGATTTGCAAGGGGGTGAGTGAGATTAATAATATTTTAACTGTAGGGTGAAAATAAAGTTGCAGCAACTTCTTTAAATATAAAAAATATCACTTGTGCTTTGGATGATGCAAAGATTGTAAGAAAGGGAGAAGAATCCAGTTGGCAAATACTTGTGATTTCTTATAGTTCTGTAAAAATCACAATTCTTCCCAACCTTTCCATAGCTGGCTGTTCTTGTGAATAGCATATATAGTTGAGCCAGATTTTTCACCAGGGTGGGAAACTGGGGGCGTGGGGAGGAAGAACCTAACAGTTTTCGAAAACTTCTGCCAACTGTTAAAGGTGGGAAAATAATACAATTTTTCATATTCACATAGTGTAACTTCTGAGCTGGACCATACAAAACCACATGCATTTCACATGTATTTTATCTCCTTTAGTTTATACTCAGCAGTAACCTATGATAAATTGCATTTATTTCCCTTACTAGACCTGCTCTGCTTCACTTTACCCAGTAATCTTTCACTAGTGCTCCTCCTACATCGATGATATTTCATGGTTTCTCAAAGATCTCCCCCCCCCCCTTTCTGATTTCTTTTAGAAGGTTTTCTCTCATTCACGTTAATTCTTCTTAAGAGGGACTGAAAATCACCCTAGTTGGCATTTCCATGGTAAGGTCCCAAATGTACAGTAGTTTATTATGATATACCGCTGAGATATTAGGTAGACAAGTGGAAAAGAATGTCTGATGAATGATATTGAACTAGGTTTGACACCAGCTTAAGATGATACAGTTCTGCTCATGGGTGGGTGGGTTTTTTTAAAGGGCTTGGGCCTTGATTTTCAGACAAACCTTAGATTGGAGGAATCACTGGGTTAATGATTATGACTATTAGATTTTACAGGTCTGCATCTTCCATAATATCTCACATTTTCTCCTAAACTGCTTTGTTGGTGTGGTATATCAAGAAGCTGAGAGGGAGGGCAAGATAGACTTTTTTCTAGCTGTTGTAGTATGGAGAACAATATGGGAAGCAACTGGAGTATTTTTTGAGATATTAGTAAGAATTTAAAAGGTGTTGAGATTGCAAGCTATGTGGGGATTATGGGTGGCAATTTCACTTTAGAAAATAATTATATCATTTGGTTAAGCGTTGCATTGTATTCATGATTCGTACTTCAGAAACGGTTTAATCATATTAATGCTTCTGCAAATATTCCAGTTATCTGTTGTGTTTGCTTTCTAGCAGTCAGGAGGTATTCCACGTGCTTTCAACTTGGCTTGCCTTTTTATCTTTTTATCTGCTGCTAAATTTGAATTTTGTAAAATATGCAGTGTTTGGAAAGACTACATGGGTCAGTGTTAAACTTCTTGGTGCCTGTTAGATTGATCTATGCCAAATGTTGAAAAAGATTATTGGTAAGTCTAAAAGTGAATAGATAAACATGATCTGGGAAACAGCTCCAACAGAGACTGCTAAATTTCAATTGCTGGACAACATATGGAGGCCCAACATCTAACAGATATGGAGTGTGAGCAGGGCTGCTGAGTGGGGAGGGGGAAGACTGACAACTCCCGAGTCCCAACCCCATCTCCTAATCTTCTGAGAATTTTAGGTCTCATGAGAGTCCCATCACCATGATGACCAACTTGGCTACGTCTGGTCCTGCCTTGGCCATCCTCTTGGTTGTCATGGAGCCCCACAGGGCCTGGTGTTGCTTTGGGTCATGAAGCCACGCTTGGAGGCTTGAGCTCTGTTGGCTGCTGTCATCTGAGGAGAGAGTAGCTGTGCTAATAACTGTGTGGCAGGAGAAGAGATCGAGGTGGATGAGGAAACCAGTGCTAGATAGCATCTCATCTTTACTTCATGCATTTGATAAAGGACCCTGTTGCTTTTGAATGTCAATGCCATATAAATCAGCTGGTCTCTAAAGAGCCACAGCTGTCTGTGTTTCTCATTTTTGAGATTCACTGAACTAATGTTGACTCTTCAGCCTAACACATTTTGAGCCCTTTCTGTGACTCAGAACCTTGAGCCCTTTCTGTGAGCCCCGTGGCGTAGAGTGGTAAGCTGCAGTACTGCAGCCCAAGCTCTGCTCACGACCTGAGTTTGATCCTGGCAGAAGCCGGGTTCAAGTAGCCGGCTCACGGTTGGCTCAGCCTTCCCTCCTTCTGAGGTTGGTAAAATGAGAACCAGTTTCCTGGGGGTAAAGTGTAGATGCCTGGGGAAGGCAATGGCAAACCACCCTGTCACAAAAAGTCTGCCAAGTAAATATCATGATGTGACGTCCCCCCATGGGTCAGTAATGACTCGGTGCTTGCACAGGGGACTACCTTTACCTTTTTGCTGTAAAGATCATAAAGACTGTGGAAATTCCTAGAGCACTGGGGATGCAGTGAGTGGAAATGACTTTGCTGCATACATAACATAATCCCCCCATTTTCTCCTGCCACTCAGTTGCTTGTGAGCAGGCATGAGCAGTTACAGTCAAGAGCCTGCCACCCTGGGCAGGCAACTTGCACACAGCGTATGTGTATATTTGTGTGGGTGACACCTGTCTCTGTGGGTTTTGTGTTCTGTGTCAATTATCTCGTTCTCACTTTCTTGAATGATCTGCTGCTGGGCATGGTTTTTAAATATTCTCTCAGGGATTCAACAACTTTCTTGAATTTTGGCTTGCTTTTTTGAGCAAACTTGCTCTGCATGGGTCTTGAATTCTCTGTGGATTACCTTTTTGAATTAGATTATTTCCACTGTTTCCATCTTCAAAATGAAAAACTGCTTTTCAAAATGTATTCTAAATGTTACATTCCTTACAGTGTTGCCTGTTGATGGAGGGAGATCTCCTGCCCTCCACTGCCATTGCTTAGCTGGGCAGTGAGAGGAAAATGGGAGGCAAAATGGGGGGCAAATGGTGTCCTTGATGAGATGACACTACTTACAGTGCTACCTACAGACTACTTACAGACGCTACCTACAGTGCTAGCCAGTTTGGTGTAGTGGTTATGAGCGCAGGACTCTAATCTGGAGAACCAGGTTTGATTCCGCACTCCTCCACTTGAAGCCAGCTGGGTGACCTTGGGTCAGTCACAGCTCTCTCAGAGCTCTCTCAACACCACCCACCTCACAGGGTGATTGTTGTGGGGATAATAATAACATACTTTGTAAACTGCTCTGAGTGAGCATTAAGTTGTCCTGAAGGGCGGTATATAAATATATTATTATTATTATTATTATTATTATTATTATTATTATTATTACCTGGAAGTGGCATTATCACATCGGGTGATGCTCTAGAATTCACCCAAAATGCTATGGTTAAATCATAGAGTTTGGGGTAAATACTAGAGTGTCAACCTTGGCGTGATGATGTCACTTCCAGGTTGTGCCAGAAATGGCATTATCACACCAGGGATGCCAATTCCCTCCACACCATGCCTGGAAACCAGCCTCCCCTATCTTCTACTGGTTGTCAGGCCTTACCTGTCAACCCTACGCAGCAGCATGCATGTATGTGTATGCACGTATTTAACTAACGGCCAGGCTACAAGTGACGAATGACACAGGTTGGACACTTGTCAGCTTCCCTCAAGTTGTGATGGGAAATGTAGGCAGCTTGGTGGAATGTTGGACAAGTGACAGTTGAAAAGTCCATTGGACAGCAGTCAGAGAGCCAGGCTGCGAGACCAGGATGCCTACATTTCCCATCAAAACTTGAGGGAAGTTGACAAGTGTCCAACCCCTTGTAGCCTGGCCCTCAATGTGTAAACTAAGGTGCTCTCACCTGCTTGTGTTATATGCTCTTTTAGGTCTTGTGGTCTGTTTCTGACAGAGTAGGAATCTGGATTTAAGTAGATCTATCTTTGTTAGCCTGTTATTATGTTTGGGTTTATTGTTGGTGAGACTTGTAAGCACATGGAAAAGCTGTCTACGTTAGAGCCTTTTTTGTCAGTTGTACTTTGACCTCACTGGATCCACCCCTGGATTGGTAGAGCCCACCCTGGTGTGGGCTCTGCCTCCTGCCCGTTTTGAACTTGCCTGGAGTTGTAATGCCATGTCAGAAATGTATAAAGTAAATAGGAAAAGTTTTACTAAAGGTTTACCCTATTTATCATACACAGCTTCCTTAAATATATGCTCTGGTAACATAGATTTATGGATGAGTTCATTCCGGCCATATGAAAGTCAAGGATAATGGTGAATTAATGGTGAGCATCTTGAACTAAATGACTGATTATATATTTTTATCCCCTAAGAATTAAAGATGCTAATAGGATGCAGTCACCCATGGTGATGATCACTATTACCCTTGATTGAGCTTTGAAAAAAATAATCTACCTTTATACTCATGGTCAGTTTCTCATAGTGTTTACAGCACATTGCAAATACCTTAACATGAAATGAATGTGGGGGGAAAAGATCAGTGTTTTGAGAATTGTCCACCTGTGGTTTAAAAACTACAACTGGCTCATGATACCTGAGGAACATCATGGCCTGCTGTCTGTTGAACTTCCCTCCAAGGTGTCCTGTCTGTGGGTAACAGTGAGAACAAGTTGCCAACCTCTAGATGGGCCCTGGAGATCTCCCAGGATTACCACTGATGTCCAGATAACAGAGATGAGTTTCCCTGGAGAAAATGGCTGCTTTGGAGGGTGAACTCTATGGCATTATCCCCCAATGAGGTCCTTCCTGCCCCTCAAACCTTCCTCTCCCCAAGCTCCACCCCAAATCTCAAGGAGCTAGCAACCCGAGAAGTCCCAGAGGTCTCAGCTGAGAGTCAACGGGTTGCTGTTGGTGACCAGCTACTTTCAGTGTGGGAATTATCTTGCACAGAACCACAAGCCACAATCTTATCCTCCATGTTATTCAACCTCTATGTAAAGCCTTTAGAAGAACTCATTCATAGCTTTGGAATTGGATGTCATTGTCCGAGGCCGGGCGTGGCGCCCTCAGACTGCGGCCACCCCCACCCCCTCCCCGACGGGGACCCCGGCCCTGCTCACCTGGACGCGGGGGCCGCGGGGAGCCTGGATGCCACGGGGGCAGTGGAGAGCCCCGGCGCCCCAAGGGCCGCGGCGGCGGCGGAGAGCCCTGGCGCCCCAAAGGCCGCAGCGGCGGCGGAGAGCCCCGGCACCCCGAAGGCTGCGGCGGCGGCAGAGAGCCATGGCGCCCCGAAGGCCACGGCGGCAGCAGAGAGCTGCGGTGCTCCCGCGGGCCCGCCAGCCACCGCTGCCCCACCCCCAGGAGCGCCGGGAAGCAGGATGGCCAGCGGCCGGGGAGGAGGCCCTGGAGAGCGGCCAGCCGCGTGGCGATGGCGAAGAGGCCCTGGTGCGAGAGGAGGCCGCGTCGGCCTGGGCGAGGCCGCACCGGGCCACCAGACGCCGGCGTAGGCGCACAGATCCGGCCCAGACGACGGCCAGAGGCTGCAGGGTGGGGGAAGGGGCTGGCCTGCCCGAGGCGGGAGGGCCAACCAGGAGGCAGCCGGGCCTCCCAAGCAGCACCGGCAGTGGCGGGGGTGGCTGTCCGCCTCAGGGGAGGCAGGCAATAGGCCAGGGAGGCAGGAGGGGGGCGAGACAACCCTACAGGCTACCCACCAATGGGCTAAGGGGAGGTGGGTACACTGGGCGTGGCCACAGGTGGCCCAGGTGGTGGGCATGACACACAGGTGGAGGCACCTGGGAGCAGGGGTGGAGCTGAGGGTGAAAGGGGATTTAAGGAGGCTCTGGAGGCAGTCCGAGGAGGAAGGTTGTGGTTTGCCAGTAAGAGCGTGGCTGACATTGGTGAAGGAGGTCAGGTGGCCCTGAGCAAAAAGGGCACAGCTGCCCTGGGTGGAACCAAGTGCTGACTGGTCCCACCGGTTCAGATAAGGGCCGCCCGTGTGTCTGAGGCCACCTGGGAAGGAGCTTCCGTCGACCAGGGTACCCTACGGCCCCGCCAAGGCGCCCAGAACGGACCCGTCGGGGCTGCCCCCCCGGACCCGTCGCCGCTACCACCAGGGGGTGCCCCGAGGCACGACAGTCATCAATATGCAGATGACACCAAGCTCTACATCTTGCTATCCGACTGCCCTGGTGATGCAGTAAAGGCCTTAAGCCACTGCCTAACAGTTGTGGTCAATAACTGAAAGCAAACAAATTGAAATTGACCCCAGACAAGACAGAGGTGATGCTGGTTGGGAAGGTGGAGATATTGAAGGACATTGCTCTCCCCACTTTTGATGCGCTTCAGTCGCTGATTCAGTTGAGAGCGTAAGGGTTATACGGGATCCAGCACTGCTGCTAGAGAAGAAGTAAATGCAGCTGCAAAAAAAGAGACCTTCTTCCCATGCATCTAGCCTGGAAGATGGCCCCTAACCTTCATATGGCTAATCTTGCCACCTGGATTCAGGCATACAAAACAAAGGAGTATTGCGGCAATTATAGATACAAAAAAGAAGAAAACCCCCGCAATAAACACTTAGTAGGGGATAAACGTTTCACTGTAGCAACACATAAAAGAGCAATGAAAGAATTACAATTTATAATTGTGGATCTGTAAGTGTTTATGTAAGGTGCAAGTGCAAAATATCACTTAAATTCACAATGATCCACCATCAACATCCTATTACAATTCATAACATCCAATAATAATATAAATACATAATATCCGTTTCTGACTTCTGTTTCCAACAGAAAGGTTCCAGTCTAACAATTAACAAGATAAGTCTTGTTTTCATCTCCATATCAAAGGAGTTGTTTACATCCCTCCACTCCTCCTCCCCTCCCCTCTCCCCCTCTATATTTGACCAGTTTCTTTCTGCCCTCCATGCATCTGGCGAAGAGAACCGTGGTTCTCAAAAGCTTATGCTACAATAAAATTGGTTAGTCTTAAAGGTGCTACTGGACTCTTTTTGATTTTGCTACTACAGACTAACACAGCTAACTCCTCTGGATCCAAGATAAGTCCATGTAAGGTACAAATTTTCTTCTAGTGTGTTGTTTATGTTTTGTAGAAGACTGCTATAGCCATGTGGTTCAGAGACTATAGTAGCCATGCAATTCAACAAGGAACCAACATGTTAATGACCAATTAGGTTATTATTCACGGTCAACATCATATGGACAGGAATGATATGGTTTCACACAGAGACTCTCTACATGAGACATCTGACACAAGAAGAACACATGTTGGGAGATGCAACATTAGCCGGGAAGGGTAGTTTAAAAAGACGGAGCTGGAAGCAGGGTCAAGATTTTGCTATACACTGGAGCTGTGTGAAGGGGCTGTGAAATGCCAGAAGGGAAACTTCAGCTCATTACAACCTCTCCAGGTCCAAGTCTGGCTCCAGAAGGCAGCTCCAGCTTATTTCCATTCCTTGCTCCACTCTGTTTGCTGATCCCACACAGTTTTAGACTGGAGAGGTGTAATTGACAGAGTCTTTGGGGAGGCGAAGATGAAATTAACAAACTCTCTGAGGAGCAATCTTTGCTGTCTCTGTCTCTTTAAAGCTGCACTTTCCAGCTAACATTGCGTCTCCCTACACTTTACGAACATGTGTCAAGGTGTCTCATCTTGTCTCTCCCTATACTTGATTAACATCTCCCAAGGTGTACAGAGACTCACAGTCTCAGTTATTCTATTTCTTGCTCTCCTGTCTTGTCCTGAGCTGGCTGAACCAGCTCCTTCTGGTCTCTCACTCCTCAGCCATCATCTCTCTGTTGTTCAGCACTGTGCTGTGATCACCACAGCTGCTGTTCACTGTTACTGTGAGGTGTCAGGGTGGGGCATGATAAAAATTTTATATGACCTCAAGCCAGTCTCAGCTTCTGATGTGGTGGCCATTTCAAATTGTGTACATTTGCTGTGCGTGAACCCACATGCCGCTTCCTTCTGCTGTAGACAGGTTGCTCATCCCCAGTATGTGTTACCACACCCTTGTAAACATGTGAACATGTGTGTTCAGACTGACACGAGGGAATTAGCCTGGTTGTTTATACAGGAAATGGAAACAGGGATCCTTTACAGAAGTGGCTGTAACTGTGAGGAGCTGATTCAGCCAGAAAGGGATAACAAAAACAGATTTAAAGGTTTAAAAAGAAATACGGAATTTATTGAGGGATTTGGAACAATATTAGGAAGGGGAAGGAACTTACTCTGAGTAAACACAAGCAAATACTAAAACAAAGCGCAAGCAAACAGCACATTTCCTATCAACACCCAGAAAATATCAACCAGAGCTATTCCAATTTGGAGCAGAGTTACTTCTAAGCTTAAAGGAGTAAACGTGGGGGGAAGAGGGAACAGGACAGAAGAGGTGAATGTACAGTCTTTCCAGTATGAGGCCCTAACTAGCAGAGAGAAACAAAATGCCCGCTTTCGGTGTGGTGCAAGATGAATTGGAAAATAACAGGAGATAGATAAGACGGGGAGCAAAAAGATCTACCCTTCAAATTCTGCATAGCAATTAGTAGGAAGTTGGTAAGATCCAGTGTGTTTGGAGTCTATTTCGTTCCAGGTATAATTGGGCATGATTTAAAAGCATGGGGAAAGTATGGGAAAGTCACCCTGGGATGATTAGTTTACCTGACAGGTGACCAACTCAGGCTTGCTGGACAAAGGCTGGGTGGTGGTTTGATTGACTTACCTGAGTAGCCATCCCGATTATCAAAGGCCAGGAGATGGCTGATGATTAAGTTTATGATTAAGTTTTCAGGGAATTCTGCATTGTCAGGCCGATTCCTTGATGGTCCTAGAAGGTCAATTGTTGCCCAACAAACTATGATCTGTAAATATGACTTAGATTTTGATGAGCCCCCAGGAAGCCCAAGAATACAACTATTGCCAAGGGAGTGTCCAGGCCCCCAGGGGAGCCTGGCTACTTTCCTGTCAGTGAGTCAGGTTTTTTGTTTCTGCGGCCTGATCTTAGTTTCTCAGTTTCTCTCATGCTGTCTCAGGCAATGTATGGCCTGAGAAGTCATGGAGATGACCAAAAACATGGCTCCGGCCCAGGGTTGCTTTCAGGGTTATAGCTGAGCACAGACATACTTATTGAGGGCAGGAGCTGCTGCATTCAGGCTAATCAGGATGATTTAGTTCTGTGGCCACTGGAAGTCACAGGCCGTTTCCACACGCTCTTAAAGGGACAGCCCACTCACTGAACGCTGGCCACTTTCCCCCAGGAATCCACATGGTTTCATTTGCAAAATGGCTGTAGGGTATTTGGCTTCCATGTTTTTGGCACCTTTTCTGGGAACACACATTCCACGCTCCCCAAAAAGGTGCTGAAAACATAGAAGCCAAACAGAAGCCAAATGGCCCACAGCCATTTTGCAAACGGAGCCACGTGGATTCCTGGGGAAAAGTTGCCAGCATTGGGTGAGTGGGCCGTCCCTTTAAGAGTGTGTAAAAATGGCCTTAGTGAGCCAAAAGGGCCAATTTCTGAGTACAATTTGGGATAACTTTGTCTGCAGGGAAGTAATCAGAAGGGTGAGGTGCTTAATGGAGTGAGGAAGAGAGAAGATAGGTAAGAGCAGGGAAGTCCTTACTAATGCTAGTTTGCTAGTTACTAATGCTAGTTCCCAATTTGCTAGTTACTAATGCTAGTTCCCAGTCCTTACTAATGCTAGTTCCCAGTTGCCCGCCAGTGGTAGGCAATCTCCCGGCAGTTTGCTCTGTGGCCTGCCAATCGCTGGAGACTGGCAGGAGGTGGCAAACTGCCCAGCAATCACCCACCCCTGGCAGGCAACCTGGGCAAGTGTGCAGGGAGCATGCTACCGACAAGGCACGATGATGTCACTTCCCGAAGTGATGTCATTGCACTGGCCGCAGAAGTGCTTCTGCGCTTTGCAGGGGCCCCATGCAATCTGCCCTGAATCTGCCCTGCGCAAAGCACAAGAACATGCCCCCCACCGACTCAATGATATCACTTCTGGACTTGACATCATTGCGTTGATGCTGGCAGTGCGAGGGAACATCATCGCGAGGGTGAGTACCAGGTTCTCCACTCCAATGGGAGGGTATAGGGACTTGGCAACCCTATTAGACCTCCTCTAGAATCATACATTCTAGAACATTGTACTACTGAAACTATCAGACTTACTATTAAACTAATCTGCTAATCTGCTGTTCTCAAACAAGCTGTTCGTGAGGCCCCATCCTAAACAAACAGGTGGTCGTTGCAAGCCTCGTTCGTTGCTTCCGCAGCCGTTCCTCAAGCCAGACAGTCTGGCACCTGCAATCAATCCCCTTGGCAACCGGAGGCAGGAACTGAACTCTGTCTGAACTCCTTCTGGCTTTCCTTCTGGCGTTAACCCTTCAAAGTACTTCCAGCAGAGAGTCCTGTTTTTGCCACTGTGAGGAGAAAATGACAGCCAAGGGAGAGACCCATGGATCATGCCTTTCCCGGGGTGCAATCTCTCTGAAACTTGGGGGGAGACTTCAGAGGACAGTGAGAACTATGTACCCTGCAAACTTGGTGGGTATTGGACATTGGGAAGGTCAGTTTGTGGGGTGTTTAAAGGGCCCTGCCCCTTGCACATGGCAGGAAAGGGCCCTTTAAACTATCAGCTGGCAGGCGGCAGGGGGGAATCCCCCCTGACGCCTGCCAGCTGATAGTTTAAAGGGATCTTTAAAGGGCCAAGTATGTGGGTTTGAGGGGAGGGGGGCTTAGTGGGGGGTTTGGGGTGGGGATGGGGGTGGGTTCTGGCCCCCACGAGCAATGAAGATGTCCGGGAATAGTTTATGATCGTCCACGTTCATTGTTTGTTGTTCGTGGATGGCACCGAATGACAAACAGGGTGTTCGGGGTTTTTTTCCCGTTCGTGCCCATGTCTCAGGACTCAATTTGCATTAATGGTCACGATACAAGATAATACAGGGAGAAGTTCTTTGTCTTCCAGCTTGGTAGGGCTTGATTACATTAGTCCTGTTTCACACTACTTGCTTTCCAAGTTTCTTCTGGGGGGGGGGGGGAATAGCTTTTTCTTCAAAAGTTGTCATGGCTGCAAGATTGTTGCTGTTGCTGGCAGTATCATTGCTGCAAGATCCAGACATAAGACAGGGCGATTGTTCCCTGTGTTCTGTGTCTGCTTCTCAGGGACTTGTTGACATGCAGTACGTCCATTCATGCTGGGAGTGGGGTGCGTGCAGGTAAAACGGTCGTGGTGGCAACATATGCATGCATGTGAAAAATATTTGAACAAATAAATGGAGCAGGGGAGCCAGCCAATAACAACGGAGGCAAGAACGCAGCTTTCCCTCTTCTTTCCTGAAAATGGGGGCAGGAGAATGTGGAAAACTAACCGAGTCTATAGTTTTCTGGCCAGTTGGCAACCCTAACGGTAAAGTGAGCAGGGAAAGGGATTAGAAGGAGTTTTTAAAAGCACAAGGGGGTTGGCATCTACAGCCAGGAAGCAGAATTCTTTGGACTGAATTTGGCCCAAGGGTCAAGTGCTGTTTCCCCATAGCCCAGAATCACTGCCAAATTTTACGTCTCATATATTGCATACTGCCAGTAGAAACTCCTTAGCAGTTAAACTTATAGCTGCTGCTTTCTAATATGACAGAAAGGCATAACATAGTGTACATTTGTGCCTGGAGAAATTGCTTTCTGGAATTTTTCTTATGAGGTGATAGTGGGTGACATAATAATTCTGGAGGATTAAGTGCTGCTAAAGCCGGACATTGATTTTATTAAACCCGTTTTTTATCATATTATTTGAAGTGTTGTTTGTTCAATGCCAAAGCTCTGGAGAGATTATTGTCTTTCTTTAAAATGAGGCGTCTTTTAAAACTGGATACGGATTCAGTGATTTTAATGCTGATGATTTAAATCTGTAACATTTGGAAATCATTAATGTCGGAGTAGGTAAGTCAGGGAGGGGTTCCGCTGGAACGACAGAAGGCTGAATGGAATTACACAAGGGGTAATATTTGTTTTGGAGAGCTGATAGACTAGGAGGTTGGCAATGGGGGCTAATAGCTCCTTTTGCTATTGGGGTCAAGCAGCTGAGGGCAGATGCATATGTGGGCAGCCTGCCCATTTGGTGGCTAAGCTCTGTGTGTTTCCTTATCCTGACAAGGCCACACTGTGGTCTGTTTGTTTTCCATTATTTTGCATCTGGAGTGAGGAGAGAAGGATGTTCAGTATTTATTTAATTATATATTTATATCCTGCTTTCCTCCCCCACAGGGGAGCAAAGCAGCTTACATCATCCCTTCTCTTCCACTGTATCCTTATAACGACAACCCTGCGAGGTAGGTTAAGATGAGGGCGACTAGCCCAAGGTCACCCAGCAAGCTTCCATGACAGAGTGGGGATTCGAACCTGGGTCTCTGAAGCTTTAATCTGACTGTGTAAGTGCCACATTACAAAAAAATATGAGTTCTTCCCAGGGGCTATTTCGTAGAAAAAGAGCGGGAGGAACTCATTAGCATAACCCATTATCATATGCCATGCCTCTCAACATCACCAGAAGTGTGTCATTAGCATAACTGATTTGCATATGCCACGCCCCCTGGCATCACCTATCCTGGCTGTTTTGGACCCAATCCTGGCCATTCAGGACCGAAATTGGGCCGAAAATGGCAAAAGGGGCTGAAAATGGCTGAAAAGGGGCCCAAAATGGTCAGGATTGGGCCGCTGTTGAGTGGGTGAGTGATCCACCACCTGTCAGAGGCCCAATCTGGGCCATTCTGGCCCCAATCCAGGCTGAAATGGGCCCAAAATGGCCAAGAGTCAGGTGGGTGGGGCCACCTGACATGTGACACCTTTGGGGAACTGCCGGAACTCCATTCCTGCATGTTCCCCCTCGAAATGAGCCCTTGTTCTACCTTATCTTCGTGTGACTGCTCTACCCTGCCTCCTATATTTACAATTCTTAGCATCTGACTGCTCTGGACACAGGTATTCATTTTCATTGATTGTTAAAAAAATCAATTGTGTATTCTTCATCTGTACTGAAATTAAGTTAACATTTTTGTTAGCTATAAATGAAAAAGTTTTAAAAGTATGCCTTGTGTATAAAACACACATTCATAAAATGAAGGAATTTAGCAGTACAGCATTGCAAATAGGAGTCATAGATATAAAATTACGGGTGGGCATCAAAGTCCTTTAGAAAACAACAACCAGTTTTTGCAGGTACTTAACAAAATGATTAAACATTTTGAGAAACCTAAAGTGAAGTGCTTCCTTGTATCGATGAAAGACTGCCCCCAAATCTCTAGAAATTTCCAAAGCTGGAATTGGCAACCTTGACAGTCACTCTCCTCAGGCAATTGCACTAGACAGACATTATTCCGTTGTGTTTTATAATACCGTTAGGTTATGCCATCTGTTAATTTCAAATAATTGCTCGTCTGAATGCAGCCAGGGCAGAATCTGCTGGGACAATGGGGTGGAGCTAGTGAGGAAATACCGTGGATCAGACAGCAAAGTGGGCACTGAATCTAGCAAGTTGGGGCCAAACTACAAGTGACGAATGACACAGGTTGGACACTTGTCAGCTTCCCTCAAGTTTTGATGGGAAATGTAGGCAGCTTGGCGGAATGTTGGACAAGTGACAGTTGAAAAGTCCATTGGACAGCAGTTGGAAAGCCAAGCTGCTGTAGCTTGGCCCTTAGATGGTAGACTCATAAGCAAGCAAGCAAGCCTTTATTGGCATATATAAGATATACAATTTTAAATACAGAAACTCCATACAAAATGAGATTAAAATTAGAGATAGGAACAGGGCAACAGTGCAGCAAAACCAGTACAGAATATTACTTGTCAGGGCGTACAACCATGGCACTGTAGAGAAACTTTGCTACTATTTCAGTTATTTCCCCATCTGGGTTGTCAAGCAGAAACTGAACCTTAAAATAATCAGAAAACTCTGAAAGTTGGGCTAATATAGGATGTAGAAGATCCTGGTGTGGCACTAGATAAAAAGAGCACTGGAGAAGAACATGGGAAACAGTTTCAACACAGTCCATCAAACAAGGACAACACCTGCTCTAATAAGGAATCCCATGAAATCTGCCAGATAAAATGGCCGAAGGAAGAACATTAAATCTGGCCAGAGAAAAGGCTCTATGTAAATTGGGTGCCAGGAGTTGGTAAAAGTATACTGCTGGGAAGCTTACATTAGGGACAATCCCCAAGTTTAGGGGAGAAGGTACAGGTGTAGTGGTTTCACTTTAAAGCAAACACACACACATTTTATTGTAGCGAAGTTTCTAACCTGCCTTATCCAAAAGGCTTGAAGAGGGATCGTGCACTACAAATCTCAAAACTCAGCTGAGAAATCCCGAGCATGCATATTGAGAAGTAAATCTGATTGAGGTCAATGGGACTTACTCCTTAGCAGTTGGTGTGTCTAGGATTACTGCCTGAGTGTGCTTTCCTAGCTAAGTTAATGATTTTTCTGCATGGCTTAAGGACTCTCTCAAACCCAGGGCTTTGTTGGCTGCCATTTCAAGTTGATTCAAGCTTTATTCTGGATTCAGGCTGGGGCAGTCACTTCACTGTAGGGTTGCCAAGCTTCAGGTTGGACTGGATCAACAACTGGTCTCCAGACTACAAACATCAGTCCCCCTAGAGAAAAAGGCTGCTTTGGAGGATGGACTCTATAGTGTTATACAATGCTGAGCTCCCCCACCCTCAAACCCCACCATTCCCAGGCTCCAGTTCCGAAATGTCGAGGAATTTCCAAACCCAATGTTGACAACCCCCTTCTTCCTCTTTTCACTAGTTTAAACCAATCTGTTTACTGATAAGAAGGTGGAACTCCTGTGTCTTACAACTCGTTGCTAGGCACTGAATTTCTTCCTTGTTTCAGTGATGCAAACTGTTTCATCCACCCAAATTACTTTACCAAGCGTGAAGGGACGGATCTAATTCGTAATGACTCTGTCATGTTCAGGTGCTTTAGTTAAAAGTCAGTTTCCTTTGCATCAGATCTCAGTCCCTTGTTTGCTTACTTCACAGCTTATTGCCTCTTTGGCTAATTTGCTTACTGATTAAAGAGCCTTTTATCTCCCGACCAAGGAGAAGGACCCACATCTTTGAAAATAAGCTTTTTCAGAACTTCTCAGTACTTGAATTCTGGGGAAGTTATTAGCTGTGGAGGCACTTGGTGCAGTTCTGAGTAATTCAGGGGCGTACATTGGAAAATAAAGTAGTAGTGTGGGATTCAGTATTCCCAAACAGCAAATATACCTGAATAATGCCATACCAGTTTTATTCAGGTGGATTTAGCATATCCGAATATATCCGGACATATTTGGGTATACCGAATATTGGAGTTCCTAATATATCCAAATTATCCAGAAATCACTGCTCTGGCCATTTTAAAGCTGGCTGGCTTCTCCCTTTTGTTCTTTCCTGGGCTTTCCCCCCCAGGTACCAGAGAGGAGGGGGAGTGAGGCAGGAGGGAAAGGGAATGAATCAGTGAGTGAGCAATGGGTGGAGAAGCTCTACTTGTCAGGCCAATTAAGGTTTCGTTGATGGGAAAGCCTTTTTCAAATGCTTGCAAGAACATAAAAGGATTCCTGGGTCAGAGAAGACTTCATTTTGAGTGAGATTTCTGGAGAGTGTGCTGTGAGTGCTATGGCTGCTCTGGGAGTCTGTCTGCTTTGGGGATTTATCACTGCCATTTGAATCTGTGCTTTGGATTACTATTGCTGCTTGCCTGGAGGATGACTTGAGGGACTACTACCTGCCTAGAGGACCATCTGAGGAATTTCTGCCTGGTTTGAAAGTTGTAGACTTATTTTTCCCCTGTTTTTTGGCAGCAGAGGAGGGTTGGCCTGATGTGGGTTTGGGGAGGAGTAGGGTAAGGGTGGGGGAAAGTGCGAACATTTTCTTTCTTTTTAAACTTCCATTTGAAACTTTATTAAATTGCTTTTGCTGTTGTGGGGGTGCTTTTGCTTGTTTTATGGTGGCTGCGTAATACTTGTTGCTGTTGTTGGAAGGACAGATTGGTTTTTGCTTTTGGGTGTTGTCTCTTCTTCAGATTCAGAGAGAAGTGGAGATCCCTAAGTCTTTATATGGCTTTCCACTCCTCTTTGTATCTGAAGAAGGGAGCATTTACTCTCAAAAGGAGGGAGCTTTGACTCTCTTGTTACCCTCTAAGATGCCATTGAACTCAATTTCAACATAAGTGAGGTGCGGGCCTTATTAAAACATATACACATTAATTTTCAGTAGAGGTGGGCATGGACTGGAAAAAGGACCTAAATTTTATATGGCCCAGTTCATCATTCGTGAGCACGTGGTTCGTGGGACTCATGTTTTTCACAAACTTTGGTCCATTTGGGCTGGTTCATGAGTCCAGACATCCTAGCACCAATCTATCAATTCCCTAGACTATGGAGGGGACATCCACAGACCTTCTGCAACCCATAACAACTTGATAGGCAGCTCTACCTGCCAACCAGAGAGCTTCCATTCTGCACTATGTGAGCAAGGAGCAAGAATTAATTCCCTAGGCAACGGAAGGGATGGACATTCTGCAGCCATGGGAACACCAATCTTAGCCCTCGAAACCTTGATAGGCAGCTCTGCCTGCCAGCCAGAGAGCTCCCATTCTTCTCTATGTGAGCAAGAAGCAAGAATTAATTCCCTAGGCAACGGCTGAGAAGGTGTCTGTGTGGTGAGTGACGGGGCTCTTCCCCCACCTTTTCTGTTTGATTTTGCTTCATTGCAACTTTTTGGTGCTGCAAGCCAATGCAAGTCAACTGGCATTTGCGACTCCTAGTACCTACTGGAAATTTCCTGGAGGGCAGCTGCTTTGGGGTTCTCTAACTCAGACATCCGAAATGGAATCTTGACCAAACTTGGAGGGTGGCTGGAGAGGAGCTGTTGAAGATTCACTGTGAATTTGGGCTCTCTGGGTGCAAAGGGGGTGGTGCCAGGGCCCACAGAAGTGATGGACCATGGACCGATGAACCGGTCCATGAACGGGCTGGTCTGTGAAAAGTTTGTGGTCTGTGGTCCATGAAAATCAACAGACCACAGGCTGGCAGTCCATGGAGTTTTCCCAGTCCATGCCCACCTCTCATTTTCAGTTTAGGGAACAACTGCATTTTCCCTCTAAAGAGGCTTGTGAAGGCATTAAGAAGTGTTCAAGTGTCATTGTCGAATAAATAAATAGGCCCCTAGTACCCCACTGAACTTGAGTTCTTAGCTAGATTTTAAAAATGTGTGAAGAGATAGAATCAGAGCCTGGATATAAATCCTCCAAAGCCAATGACTGATAACTGAGGTAAGCTGACAGTTTTATTTTTTTTAAGTGAAGAAGAGTGAAGTTTACTCAGAAAGGAATGAGCAACTTGAGTTAAATATTGACAGTTAACCTGGGTTTGTGGGATGTTAGGCTTCTAACCATTACATGCCCATGGAAAAACATTCTCTCAGGCAGATTTATAACATAAAATACAGCATTCTGCTGCTATACACCACACCTAGCAAATCCTGCTGTAACACATCAGTTACCCAAACAAGGGCATTTAACCATAAATTAGATACCTCCGCAAATCTTTCATTCACACTCCTGGTAAACTAACCTACTCACAACTTCCATCCTCTAGCTTTCAACCCCCAAAGCCTAACTTCTAACAATAACTCTTCCTGTCAGATCATAACCTTTCTAGTGGGAGGCTTCTATTGATGGTTTCAGGGGCCGCTGTGATTGACTTCTGTGGAACTGGGGAACGTATCTGTGGTTTGAGAGGTTGCATAGTCCGGAGACTGATGGTGTTAAAAGACACACCTGGATTTAACTTTGGTTATCGTCCCTGCTCATATGTTGTAAAATTTGAGCTCTATTCAGCTTTAAGGGTTATAATCTTAACCCTAATCAATTAATCATTAATTGTTAATTAATTATGACTTTTTGCAAATTAACCAAAGGCCCAAGCCTAACAAAGGCAGATGGAACATTCCCTCTGATCAGCTTGGGCTGATAACAAAGGAGAAAACATATCGTGGTTGTAAATTTCCAAATTGGTTTGCTTCAGCTTCTTGCACAAGGAATGGATAAAACTGACTTTGAAAAATGAAAGTCATCAGATTCCACGGTGGTATTTGTAACCTAAAAATCCCATTCATGGTGAATATATTAACCTGACACCTTTAAGTATGTATTTCCATTCCTGTACTTCTTGCTATCAATCCAGCTACATAGTATCTTCCATAGAGATATTATAATAGTCTTGCTTATACATTCCAATTTAAGTTTGGTGTAGTGGTTAAGAGAGCGGGACTGGAAACTTGGATCGTTTAAAAAGCGGAATTAAATGGAAAGATTCAGAATTGGAGGAAGTTATATTGCAAGAAAGTAAGAAGAAAATTTCAAAAATTTATAAAATTCTTTTGAAGTGGCGTACAGAGGATGAAACTGTTAAAGTCCAGATGGTGAAGTGGGCTATAAACTGTCAAAGAGACATATCAATGGAGTCATGGGAATATCTGTGGAAAAATACAATGAAGATTTCAACTTGTACCAGTATTAAAGAAAATGTTTTTAAGATGATATATAGGTGGTATTTGACGCCAAAAAAAATAGCTTATGGAAATGTTAAAATGTCTGATAAATGTTGGAAATGTAAAAGTCATGAAGGATCATTGTATCATAAGTGGTGGACTTGTGAGGTAGCTAGGCAGTACTGGGGAGATATTTTAGAAATGATAAATGAGTTTTTGAAGATTTCAATAACAAAGAACCCAGAACTCCTGCTACTGAACTTAAATATGCAAGATGTTCCTATACAACATAGAACATTGTTATTTTACATGACAATAGCAGCAAGAATATTATATGTGCAGAAATGGAAAGTGCAAGAAATACCATCTATTGGAGATTGGATACAAAAGTTGCTGTACATGGCAGAAATGAACAAAATGACAAGAAGGCTGAGAGATCAGAATGCTGAAGAATTTTTCAAGGACTGGGGTAGACTGAAGGAGTATTTGGAAAAAAAGTGGGACGTGAAGGGGAAATTGTGGCAATTTGAAAGCTATTAGGGAAAGTTAGTGGGGACAGTAATCTTTACTATTTAGAGAAAAATTTTAATTACAGCAGAATTTAAACTTTAGATAGATTTAAAGATAATGGAAAATATTTATTTTATAAATGTAATAAAAGCTAAGTATATAGAGGGAGAATAGAAGAGTAGGTTATACAATAAGATATGGGTTGGAAAACTGTTGGAAGTCACTAGAAAAGGGGGGGAGGAAAGGGTGGGGGAAATTAGATATTTAGGTTTAATAATTGAAATATTGATTGTAGATATGTACTCACCTAATAAAAATTTAAAAAGAGAGAGAGAGAGCGGGACTGGAGAGCCAGGTTTGATTCCCCACTCCTCCACTTGAAGCCAGCTGGGTGACCTTGGGCTAGTGTCACGGGTCTCTGGAGCTCTCTCAGCCCCACCCACCTCACAGGGTGTTTTGTTGTGGGGATAATAATGACATACTTTGTAAACTGCTCTGAGTGGGTGTTATGTTGTCCTGAGGGGCGGTATATAAATTGAATGTTATTATTAATTTAAGGAGGTTCATAACCTTTTGAAATTAACTAACACATAATTAGTGAGCTGCGGGCATGGTTGGTTATCACAATAACACCCAGTAATTTCTGTTCAATTCATTATGGATATTTTTGTTTTTACACTTGTGATTTAGAGATGAAGTTCAATGTATATACAAATGTTTCACACTAGATGATACCAAAAAAGAAAAGAAAATTAATATGCGTATGCACACTGGAATATAGGAGCTGTTTCCATTGCAGTAGTAGGTCAGTAATAAAGAAAAGCAAACGCTATTTAATCAGTACAGTAATCAGGTCCAGAAGTACCTTAAAGACCAACTAGATTTCTGGGGCATAAACTTTCAAGAATCAAAGCTTCCTTCATCAAACTATTTAATCAGTGTAAGTCTTCTTTGTATGCTAAGAATAATTGTTACTTCTGAATCAAGATAGGTAGCCATGTTCATCTGTAGCAGTAGGAAAGAGCAAGAGTCCAGTAGCACCTATAAGACTAACAAAATTTGGGGTAGAGTTTGAGCTTTCATGAAGCTCAACTCACTTCTTCAGATACAGCTAGAATGTGAGTTCATCTCTCCTTATATCTAGAAAAGTGGAGTGATTTCAGATGCTGAATGACAATAGCAAGCATGATTGGATAGGGTGGAGTATGCAAGGGGTAGTGGGCATGGAGAAATCAGCATTGGTAATGAGACAGGAAGCCAAGGTTTTGATTCAGTGCAGGTGGGTCCAATTGTCTTGAGCTTCGTTATCAGTTGCAATTCAGCAGTCTCTCTTTCTAATTTTCCTTTGAAATTCCTCTGCAGGATAACTGCTACTTTTAGGTCAGCGACTGCATGTCAAGGAAGGTTAAAATGTCCCCCCACTGATTTTTGAATGTTGCGGTTTCTGATGTCAGACTTATGTCCATTAGTTCTTTGACAAAGGGACTGGCCAGTTTGTCCAGTGTAGAGAGTGGAGGGGCATTGATAGCATAACATGTGATGGCATAACACGTGATGGTGTAACAGTAAGTTACTGTAACTTATGAGTATTTCTAGCCCATATCTGAGCTGCAAATTAGCTTGCAGGTAAAATCCATCCAAATGTACTTAAATGTACAAATAATGGAAAACAAAATTTAAACTATCAAGAGTACATGCCCCCCCCTACTCTACTATTACCAGGGCTTTTTTTCTGGGAAAAGAGGTGGTGGAACTCAGTGATGGAACTCAGGACCGCACAGTGATGTCACTTTGGATCAGCTGGAACAAGGGGGGAGTTTTTTAAAGTTTAAATCGCCCTTGGTGAAAATGGTCACATGGCTGGTGGCCCCACCCCCTGATCTCCAGATCAGGGGGCAGGGCGGAGGGCAATCTCTGCAGGGCAATCTCCACAGTGCGGAGGGCAATCTAAACTCCCCTCTGTCTGGAGATCAGGGGGCGGGGCCACCGGCCATGTGACCATTTTCAAGAGGTGCCGGAACTCCGTTCCACCGCGTTCCTGCTGAAAAAAAGCCCTGACTATTACCTCCTACTGGAGAAAAGTGCTGGTTGCCTTTCCTTCCACTCTGGAGCCTATAGAAGCTTGCGGGGAGGTTTCTGTTGAGGAAATGGAGCAAGGAAAATAGTTTTGCTCTTCCTGCCATATCCCAGTAAAAATCAACCTCCCTTGCAACTCCTTTTAAATTTAAATTAGGTTTTTTTTAACTACCTTTTTGTTTTGTTTTTCAGCAGTTTTAGAATGAACATATGGATAGTCATTGGCTATTCAAACCAGCTACCCTAAAGCGTTTCTACTGAGCCATTCTTCTACAGGAAAACAGTTACAGCTGTATAACTCTGCCGCAAGGTGAAATGATGCTTGTCCAGCATGCTGGAAGAGCCGTCATTGCAGTAAACAGATAAAACAGAAAGAGGAAATGGATGAGACGGGTGTGGAATAGCAACGAGACAGATTAGTCCAGGCTCAATGAGGAAAAGGATAACAGACCACAGATACACTAAAATAAGAGTGAGGGTTGTTTGGGAGTTACATGTGACTGCAAGAGGATTTGTTTTGGGCTACAGAGCAATTAGCATCTGGGTTGGGGGGGGTGCTGCTGTGAAAACTGCAAACCTATGTGGTTCAGTTAACATAATTGGTGCCATGACTGCCTTTGGGAAGTCACCGCTTCAATTTCCCATCTGTCACATGGGAAGAATAGTAACCTACATCACTAGGTTGTTGTGAGTGGCAAAGGTTGTGGAGAATGGCAAACTAGAAGTGGTGTCTACATGCTAAATTAGAACACACCTACTGTTCTTTTTTAATTTAATCCTTTATTTATTAAAATAACCAGAATACAAACATATACAAGATACCAAATTTATAAAATACATTATCAAACTAAGTTCACTCATCCTTTCACCAGAGAAATATAAAACTCTTCACCATCAGTACGATTTCCAGTTATATAATTGCTAGCTCCATTCTTTTTATTGCTCTTGACCATAAAAGATCTAGACTATAAGTATCTCTCTATTTTTCTGATAAGTGGTTAACTTCACTGAAGTATAGATCTCCTTTATTTTCAACATCTTGTAGTTTAGGAATATTTTTTTTATTCTACTGCCTGCCAAAACCATCCTGGCAGCAGTAATCAAACACACAATCTGATATGGATCCTTAGAGTCTCTCTGCACGAGACACCTTGGTGAGTGTTTGTCAAGTGTAGGGGGAAGTAACGTTAGCTGGGAAATGTAGTTTAAAAAGGTAGAGCTGGAGGAGATCGCTCCACAGAAGGTTTGTTAATTTCATCTTTACCTCCTGAAGGCTATGTCAATTTCACCTCTCCAGTCTAAAACTGTATGGGATCACAACCTGAGGTCAGCGAGGAATGGAAATGGACTGGAGTTGCCTTCCAGAGCCAGGCTTGGACCTGGAGAGGTTCTAATGGGCTGAAGTTACCCTCTGGCATTTCACAGCCCCTTCACACAGCTCCAGTGCATAGCAAAGCCTTTGCCCTGCTGCCAGCTCTGTCTTTTTAAACTGCCCTTCCCGGCTACCATTGCATCTCCTGACACATGTTCTTTACATGTCAAATGTCTCATTTAGAGAGACTCTTATTCTAGCCTCCTTTTTTGACCTGTTCAGAACTGAGAAAGAAACCTAGCTTGAGGTATTTACTGAAGCAAGGAGGATTAATATTGTTCTAGCTGTTAGGAGACTTCCTTCGTTTGTTGATTGCTTACTAATAGACAGGGATGATTATAATCTTTGAGTGGGAACTAATGACTGCTAATCTCTCCTCCCAGCCTTTGTTAGGTCACACACCCTTCAGCTAGTGGGAGAGAAGTAGGGTCCTGGAGAGGTGCCATAGAAAAGTTCTCAATAAATGCAAGTAGAGAAAGTTTGTTTTGGATTGGACTGGACTGGACTCGGCTCAGGGATTGTGGAAGACTTCACAGTTGACTTTTGGGATTCTGATGTAAGATTAAAAATTTCACTTTGGGGGGGGGGTCTAGAGTATTCCATAGGCTCTGCTTATATATTTGTATCCGAATATACCATACATTTTCAGTAACATCAGGGCTTTTTTTCAGCAGGAACGCAGTGGAACGGAGTTCCGGAACCTCTTGAAAATGGTCACATGGCTGGTGGCCCTGCCCCGTGATCTCCAGACAGAGGGGAGTTTAGATTGCCTTCTGCACCGCTGAGAGGCACAGAGGGCAATCTAAACTCCCCTCTGTCTGGAGATCAGGGGCTGGGGCCACCAGCCATGTGACCATTTTCTCAGAGGGCAACTCACTGAGTTCCACCACCTCTTTTCCCAGAAAAAAAGCCCTGAGTAACATGAAAGTAAACCAAACCCTGTCAGGGCACTTATAGAGACTTCTTACTGCCCAGGAATGAGAAAGCAAGTGGCAAGTAATATCTTACTCTTAGAAAGATTTTGTTTCGTTTTTGGTCTGTTCACTGGCTGATACTGTGACTATCAAGCCACTGAATCATGAAGGCTGCCGGAAAACGGCAGTGCCAGACATATTAAAATAATGACTAAACCGGAAGAATTTGCAACCGTTACTGCATACTGCACATCCAATTGAGAGAGTGAGCTATTTGTACGTTCTTTGCTGTGAATTATCTGTTCAGTTCGGCACTTAACTAATCTGTAAAGATCACTGAAGAGGGCTAGATGACAAAAATAATCAAGTGGCCAGGATAATAGAAACTGCTTGTTGTCTATGCTATATTCTAAAAGACATGTTGTCTTATTGTTTGCAGATGCTCCTTCTAACTTGGCTGTAAAGTTATGTCTGAAATATCTTCTTGGACTTGGCATGTTTGCTCCAGGATTTTGTGAACATGCAAGAATTCCATGACCAGACCTGGAGTCATTTAGCATAGATTTAAAGACGTTCCCCCTCCCACTCAGAAAATGGAACATAACCTCCTGCTACAAATGGATTAAGAAGAGTCTTCTCCTACCAGGGATCCATGATGTAAATTCCAAATTCTTCAAGTCAAAAAATTACTCATGGTAAACTCATTGCGGATCCTACGACTCTTCTCTGGTTCCGAGAGAAAGGAAGGGGCCCCTTTTAACTCTCTCCACCCCCCCCCCAAAGGCTAAGCTGAGGATTGTGGGACATGCATGGGCAAAAAGTGAAGATTAATCTATCAAAAATACCACTATTATGCTAATGGACCGCCTCTCGCCCTACATTCTCTGGAGGCTGCTTCGATCAGCAGACAAACAACTACTGGTGATCCCTGGCCCCAAGGGGGTTTGTCCTGCCTCAAAGGCCAGGGTTTTCTCAGTCCTGGCACCTGCCTGGTGGAATTCTGTTTGTGGAGGCTCGGTCTCAACAAGATCTGCTATTGTTTTGCTGGGCCTGTAAGACAGAGATGTTCCACCAGGCTTATGGGGGCTGAGGTGGATGAGCCACCCAACCAGCCCCTCCCAGTGGTGGGGGGATATGTGCCAATTCTATACTGGCTGTGTTTTAATGGCCCTGCGCTGTGGGCCTGAGGTGCTATGTAGGGTGTAAAATGAGCTGCCTTGTTTATGTTTATGTTTAAATGCTGTATTTTACAGTTGCTACCAACATTTTAAATTGTTTTTAAATTTCTGATGTAAATCCGCTCTGAGCCCACGCATGAGGAGAGTGGACTATAAATTCAATTAATTAATAAATAATAATATAGGTTCTAATCCTGTGTGCATACTCCCCTCCCCCCTTAAAGTCCACATCAGCTTCTTAAAGATGCTATGCCAATGTTTCTACTGGACAATTTTGGGTTCCAACAAGGCAGGTTTGAAAAGCCAGTGAACTTCAGTCACTGCCAGGCTGTATCCTCAGACTTTCTTCTGGTGTGCACCACAAGCCTCTAGGTTGGTTCTACTTCCTGACACATTACAGTCCAGCCTTTTCCCCCAGGCTCCAAGTATTTTTAAAAACGAAATATAGTCATTCACGTGGCAAACTGTGTGTGTATGTGTTGTCAAGTTACCCCTGACCTATGGTGACCCTATGAATGAAAGGACTCCAAAACATCCTATCATTAACTGACTTACTCAGATCCTGCAAACTGGAGGACATGGTTTCTTTTATTGAGTCAAGCCATCTCGTTTTAGGTCTTCCTCTTTTCCTGCTGCCTTCCACTTTTCCTAGCATTGTTGACTTTTCCAGAGAATCTTGTCCTCTCATGATGTGACCAAAGTACGATGGCCTCAGTTTTGTCATTTTAGCTTCTAGGGAGAATTCAGGCTCGATTTGATCTTGTACCCACTTATTTGTCTTTTTGCCTGTCCATGGTATCCGCAAAACTCTCCTCCAGCACCACATTTCAAATGAATCAATTTTCTTCCTGTCAGCTTTCTTTACCGTCCAACTTTCACATCCATACATGGCAATGGGGAATACTATAGTTTGGATTATCTTGATCTTGGTTCCCAGAGAGACATTTTATCTTTAAGGATCTTTTCTAGCTCCCTCTCAGCTGCTCTTCCAAGTACAAGATAAAAAAAATTATCATGTTTTGTTCGGCTGGTCTAAACTTGTGCATGATGTTGGTGAAAGTAGATTTCCCATTAATACTTTCAGCATAATGATTAGCTGAAAGACAGCTGGCTTTTTTGCCAATGAAGCCTAAAGAGATGGGCAGTGTGGGAGGGGAGCTATTTCTCCAATAGAAATATGGAAACAGTGAAAGATTAGATATTGCCATTCAGCTGCATTGCTTTTGTTGATGCAAGTAACAAGTGTGGCAAGAATCTACTATAGCAGGGGTAGACAACCTTTTGGAGCCTGTGGGCACCACTGGAATTCTCATATAATATGGTGGGCAGAGCCACAAAATGGCTGCTACAAAATGGCTGCTGCAGGGGGTGGAGTTAGCCACAAAATGGCTGCCGCAGCTTACCTTCTCTAACACAGCGAAGATCCATGTGCTGTGGTGGCAGCTGCTGCCAAAGCAACATTTTAAAAAATCTGCATAGCCAATCAAATTTCCAGTGGCCACTCAGAGGCCTTACTAGGCCAAAGCCTTACCTGTCTCTGCCTACTTTCTACAAACACTTGTGTGTGGGGGAGACTAGGATATGTGTCCGCAGGCACCACATTGGGGATCATGTCTGGGACCCCTGCAGTATGGCATATTGAACTGTAAAGGAAGAGCAGAGCAAAGGGCAGCCAGTCCCTGGTGTGGGTGGGGGATCCCCTGCTCTCAGCCTCTTCCCACTGCTGCCACTCACCTGGCTGGCTGTGGGAAAAGGCCCGAGGAACAGCCCCAGGAGGCAAAAAACATTCCTTAAGTGATGTCATTATACCCAGAGGTGGGCCTGCTCCCTCACTTCACAGCGCCCCTTTGAAGTACAGGAGCATACCTGCAGCCAGGCAAGATGATGTCACTTCTGGAAGTGATGTCACATGTTCCAGGAGACTGACCAAGGTAAGTGCCAGGTCCTCCCCCCTGCCGCCATGTGCATCAGTGCCTTCCTAAGCAGAGTTAACAGTAGAGATGGGCATGAACAGAAAAAAACTGAACATGATGTTTGCTGTTCATTGCCATCCATGAACTCATGAACAACCATGAACATGGCCCTGTTCACAGACATGTTCATGGTTGGCTGTTTGTGGGGCCAGCAGGCTCTCCTCCAGCCATCATCCAAGTCAAGATCCCTACTGCACCACTCCCTGAAATCTGACCTGAGCAGGCACCAGGAAAGGTACCAATAATAAATAGTAGCTTGGCCCCAGAGCCTGGCAGCAGACCAGAAACTTGAAAAGGTAGATCCCTACCGCACCACTCCCAGAAACCTTACCTGAGCAGGCAGCAGGAAAAGTACCAATAATAAGTAATAGCTTGGCTTAGAGCCTGGCAGCAGCCCTGCAACTTGAAGGGGTAGATCCCTATCCCACCACACACAAAGAAAATTCAAGTTCCAATGCACTCTCTCTATTAAAATGCCAACAGCAACTCTCTCCCTCTCCACTGTCTGCAAACTAAGCCAGAGCTGGGAGCCCCCTTCCCTCTGGTCTTTGTTCCTTTGTAACAAATTTGGAGCTCCACACTTGAAAGGAAGAGCTGTCCATCAAGCTAAATTGAGCTTAGATTGGGGTTTCCAGGGCAACAGCAGGAGTTCAGACAGTGTTCAGACAATCCCTGCCTAAGATGGTTGTTGGGGGTTTTCCGGGCTGTCTTGCCGTGGTCTTGGCATCGTAGTTCCTGACGTTTCGCCAGCAGCTGTGGCTGGCATCTTCAGAGGTGTAGCACCAAAAGACAGAGATCTCTGTCTTTTGGTGCTACACCTCTGAAGATGCCAGCCACAGCTGCTGGCGAAACGTCAGGAACTACAATGCCAAGACCACGGCAAGACAGCCCGGAAAACCCCCAACAACCATCGTTCTCCGGCCGTGAAAGCCTTCGACAATACATCAATCCCTGCCTAAGTTGCCAAGGGAATTGATTTCTAGGTGCCAGACTGTCTGGCTTGACGAACAGCAACAAACGAGGCTTGCAACGACCACCTGTTCATTTAGAATGGGGCCTCACAAACAGCTTGTTCGTGAACAGCAGATTGGGCTGTTTGTGGCTTTTTTTTGTTCGTATTGCTGTTCGTGCCCATCTCTAGTTAACAACCTTCAGGCCACTGGCTTTAGTGGACTTGCAGGGAGTAGGACTGCACTGCAAGACACCTGATAGTTACAAAATACAACTCAGTAAAATAAAAGCAGCCTATTAAAATAATGTAAAAACAGTAACAACAATAACACGTAACAACAAATGCAGCAGAATATCATGAAAGATACTAAAACTGTAGCAGTTGTTGAAATATAGTACCTTATTAACAGCTTCTCACAGCAGCATCTCATCATTGTAGAAATAACAGCAGCTCATCGAATCCAGTATAAAAAACAACCCTCTGCTAACAGCTACCTGAAAAAATGTCTTAAACTGGTGCTAAAATAGGAAAGACCGAGACGGTGAATCTTCTAAGGAAAGTTATTCCACAGTATCAATGTTCCCAAGTAACGATCAGCTGCCTTTCTACAGGTAGGGACACCTAGAGCAATTGTAGGGCACAGGCAGGACTCTATGGGGTCCAGTGATTTTTTTAGACATCATGGTCCTAAATTGTTTAGGGATTTAAAGGTTAAAACAAACATCTTGAATTATGTGCAGAAGTAGAAATCAGCTGGAATGCAATATGATGGATATAATATATGAGCATTGTAAGATAGATCTATCAGCACCATAAACTCAACATTTTGAAATTTTCGGGAACTCTGGAAGACCTTCACATTTAAGTCCATGGTACCAATGTTACTACACACATGCATGTTTTTTCACATGTGGGTGCTAATGAGTGCCACCTTCCTACAGGTGGGAGAGGTTACAGTTAATTTCCATCGAGGCAACGACACAGCAACTTCTGTAAGTGCTAATTAAAATAAAATGACCCAGTGTAAATGTTGATCAATTAAGTCTTTGGTGTGTAAGAAGAAATGTGTTGATTTCCCTCTCTCTAAAGGAGAAAGAAATGAAAAAGAGAAGAATGGCATGCAAATGTTTGTTCCCGGTGGGTGGGAAGTCTTGGTGCACATTAGTATCCACTGGCACTTAGAGCAGAAGTTTAAGGCTGATTTTTTAAAAGGCTCAATTAGCATTCATTCTTCTAGTTTGCCTAAGACAGGGAAACTGGAATATAGCAGAAACCTTTATGAAATTAGAACATAGCATAATGCTAGACCATTCATGATGCTGGGAAGTGGCGAATTTTTTTCCCCCAAAACACTTCACTTAAAGAAATGTGTTTCAGTGGATTAAAAAAAGACATCATATACTCTTTTTTTAAAAAAATGAGAATGTGAATACACCACACCACTACAGAAAAATCATCCAAATGTAGCAAAAGAACTTAGGGAATAATGAAGCCAAATTAAAAACCCCAAAGAACCGAAAATGTACAGGTTTATTCATTCTCACATCACTGAGAAATGCTTACTCAGATTTTGAGGCAATCCAAGGCTCCCTGGAGCACAGATGGAAAATAATTACATTTTTGAAGGAAAAAAAATTAAAATTTTAAAGATGTCAAATATCTAATGAAAAGTGTCAGATTGAAGTAACAGTGAGTTTTCTACATCAATCAATATTTAGCTAGATAAAAATATGAATCCTGCTTGAAGTGAGAATCTAATCAGTATGATATATGGAAGCATTCACAAAATGTTAACTCTGAAATTGGATGTTATGTGTTTTTCATCCTGTATGTACAGTTTCTTTCTCTCCCAATCTGTCCCCTTTACTATTGTGATTACCTATTTTTTAAAATATATTTTAAGTGTTTGTATGTTGCAGTGGGAATAGAAAATTAAGAAAAACAGATGGTTAGGGTGGCCATGAATAATACATGGATGCTAGATGGTCACCCAGTCTTCCAAAAGGAAAATAATATAGCAGAAAATAAAAAAGGCAAAGAAGTTGACCATTTTGCCATCTTGAATGTGCAGAATACATCTTGTGGTTCTGAACTCCTTCAGTGAAATTCCATACGTGTTCATGCTCACTTCTGCAGTACGTATACCCATATGCAGCTCCTCTGAATTACACTGTTTATATCCAACTAGAGTTACACACAACATGTGGTTATTATACCAGAATTCAGTTTGAACTTTTGGGACCAGAAGAAATTTATTTCTTCATTTTCTCGTTGAGACACTAGGTGGATTACTCAGATAGCAAACAATGCAATGAAGACAAGAAAACAGTGATACGTAGAGCAAACGGTGCAATAAAAGTGAATTACAAAATTAAAGAAAAATGAAATAAAAGCAGAATAATCCATCTGATAAACAGTTCAAATGAAGAAATAGGACATTAAAACTACCATTCAATCCCTTTTATAAAGAAAACCATTTTGAATAATTCCATTCTATGGAATTTTTGCCTTTTGCCATTTTGAATAATTCCATTCCATGGAACTTTTGCTCGGTTTGCCACTTTCTTACTGGGGGCTGGTGCTCTTCTCTCTCCCGGTCCCATTGCCCACTGCCCAGGAAATGCCTAGGCAAATGGGTGTGGCGGTGGTGTCCAAGGCATGATGATGTTGCTGCCAGCGGAATCCAGAAGTGACATAATCATGCTGGGTGATGCGCGAGCAACTGCCCAAAATTCTGAGTGTCACTCGAGATGTGATGATGTCACTTTTGGCAGTTGGAATTGGAACTGTATCTCACTGTGACAGGTTTCTAAATGGAGGTATTGAATTTCTCAAAAGAAACGTGTATTCTTGAAAGTCCACAGTGAAGTGTGGTTTGGATAAAGTACACTTACGAGAAAGTCTGAAGGCTTCACGCTCATGGATCCTACTGAAGGAATTGGCAATTCTGAGAATATTTAAAATATTTTAGAGGCAAAATTACAGGGAGAGGAGGTCAAAGATATTATGATAAAATGGGCCGAGAATGTGGGACATACAATAGACTTAGAGCAATGGTCGCAAATGTGGAAAAGTAATTTAAAGATGACAAAATTGGCCTCATTGAAGGAAAATGTATATAAAATGTTTTATAGGTGGCACCTAACCCCAATTAGGTTAGCTAAATCCCGCGTAAATATGTCAAATAATTGCTGGAAGTGTGAGAAGATACCAGGATCTTATTATCATATGTGGTGGACATGCAGAAAAGCAGTGGAGTTCTGGAAGATGGTACATATAATGCTACAACAGATACTTATGACTCCACTACCTTTGAAACCAGAACTTTTTTTATTAAACCACATATCGGTCCCGGTCAATAAAGAGCAAAAGCGTCTGATGTTGAAATAATTACAACAACTAGGATTGCATATGCGAGACTTTGGAAAATGACAACTATCCCAACACAAGAAAACCTGGTCGAAAAAATACTTGAGATGGCTGAAATGGACAAATTGTCGAGTTTTTTGAAAGAATTGGACATTACAACCTTTAATGACATTTGGGAGCCTTTTTACAAATGGATACAAGATAAGTTTGGAGAAATTTAATTTTCAACTAAGATGTGGTCCTTTATGGACATTATAGAAGATAAATGGAAAAATTAGCAAATAGAGAGCTGATTAGCAGAATATTAAGACATGTATTAGAGTGAATGGTGCAATGTAATAGATACGTAATTTCTTTTTTTTTGTTCTTTCTTCTCTTTCTATCCCCCCCTTTACTTTTTATTCCCTATTCATTATTTTTTTAAAAATAAAAAACTTTATATGTAGAATATTTAAAATATTTTCATTTTTTTACTTAAATGATTGTTAATTTTTTTAACATTGCCCTAACAATTTCTGGTAAATACATCAGAATGGCTGTGGTTTAAAACCACTGTTTAGGGACCGATCCTCGAGGGGTTGCCAAGTCCCTAACCCCTCCTGGTGGGAGGGGGAAGACTTGGCTCTTACCTTGTGTCTCTCACATGGTTGTTTTCATGTGTGCACCTTGATGTTATTATGCCAGCTACAGGTGAGCTCCTGTGCTTTGCACAGGGCTGTTTGGGGCCAAAATTGGCCCTAGTGAAGCACAGGAGTGTACCAACTGCCTGCGCGATGACATCACTTCAGGAAGTGATGTTGGCGTGCCCCACCAGAAGCGTGCCTGGTGCGTGCTTTCCTGGGTTGCTTGATAGTGGTGAGCAAACCCAATGGGAGATTTGACACCTCCTGTCAATTTCCAGCAATTGGGTGGGCAATGGGGCAAACCCCCGGGGAGTTTGCCCGCCACCAACAGGCAACTGGGAAGCCTTTCGATTTTTGATATGGAAGTCAGAGAAGTATATCACAGGCATATATTGATATTGAATAGCAATTGGTACATATTTCATTGTAATTTGGAAATGCCATCTGGTTCATTTATGTTCTTGTACCTTCCCATTCAACACAATGGGACTGTATTTTTCAAATGGACATGTAGGAAATGTGATTTAAAAAAAGAAATGATTTCTTTTCTATGGACTTTAATTCTAGACATTTGCTTTGAATCTTATTTGTACTCTGCAAGACAGCTGGCTACATCTTTGGAATACTTATCTGTCAGTTATGATTAAAAAAATAAATGTGATCTTTTATTTGTGAAATGTTCCAAGAGTCACAGACAGAGTAGTAATTTTCTTCAAAGGGCTTCCACATCCCACACATTTTGCCACTCATTCAATTATGTTTTTATATGGTGCTGCTGGTTGTGATTATGATATTAAAGAAATGATGAGGATCAGTGCACAGCCTTGCTGTAAGGTCTTTGTGCACCGGAGCACGAACCTCTGGCTAGCCCACGATGATTTAGACTCGGAGTCCTTAGTCTTGTTTCATTGATATCCAAGAAAACATCTTGCTAACGGAATCCAGTCATTTTACAGTGATGTGCATATCATAAGTTCAAGGTGAACTCCAATGGACAAGATCCAGGAAGCACAGCTACAGGTTTTAAATAAAATTATTGTGGATGGTGTCATCTTTACAAGACCAAACATAAAGAATTTGTGGTGGTACCAGCATGGAAACAAACTCTCCTTGCTAATTGTGAGCAATGTGGAACTTTGAAGGGACTTGTGGTGCTACAGTCCAATCCAGTAGCAGGGGATATGTTGCATAGCCCTCTTTTAAAAAGCCCTAACCCTGCGATGTTTGGAAGAGGAGGGGGAAGGGCCTGTTTCAGTCACTTTGCTCTTCCTTGAACTCAGAGGCTCATTTTACAGCGTTGTTACTAGAGGCAGGCACAAATCGAAATACGAACCAAAGTTCATCACAAACTGGGCTGGTTCGTGGTTCGCAAACTGGGGGTCATGGGAGCTCGTTTCTCGTTTTTCATGACAAATTTTAGCCCAGTTTGTTTGGTTCGTATTTCAGTTTGTCACTGCAGACAGCCTGCCACCGATCAATCAATTTCCTAGGCAATGGTGGTGGTGGGGGGGGGAAATGATGGGCTCTCTGCAGACCTTCTGCTGACCCGGAAGTGATGTTTTCATGAACCAAATGAACCGGTTCGCAAACTAGGGCAAGTTCATGAAAGTTCATGGTTTGTGGTTTGTGAACTGCACAGTTTGGAATTTTCCCGGTTCATGCCCATCTCTGGTTGTTACTAATGACATTAGGCTGGACCACAACATAAACGACTGGGACAGACTACTAGTTCACAAATGATCATGCCTGGGTATTACCCAAGATGTGATGGAAACAATGAGTAGTCAAGAATTGACTCAGTTCACCAAAAGACGTCTTAAGGACTTCGATTATGAGAGTATGCTGAGTAGAGCCCGCAGAGTGTGGTTGTCCTTCTCAGCTGGAATTCTTCCCCCTCCCCCCACAATGCCAAATTATTTATGTGAATTAACTATTCTAAAGTATAGAAGGGCTTTTATGCTAGCGCACCTGAATGCCCTTCCTTCAGCTGTGATGCTAGGAAGATTCAGTGGAGCTCCCTACTCACATAGACTCTGCAATTGTGGTAGCAATAAAATTGTCTCTGTAAATCACATTTTCTTTTATTGTCCTAAATTTTCAGAATTAAGGGCTGAATTGATCTCCCCGTTATTCAATCAGAATTCTCTTTCTTTAGAAGCGAAATCATCTTGGCTACTCAGAGATAAAGATAACTTGGTGTGTGGCAAAGTTTTGGGCAGCTGTTGTTCAATTACATGATAATTTTTAGGTTTTCTTCCTATGGGATGAAGGTCTGTTGTTCATGACTCAAGTTGTAAAAACAATAAGAAGTAAAGTAGGTTAATTTTTTATTTATTAAATATTTATACCCCACTTTCCCAGAAATTACTGTTCAAAGCTGTTATCACGGGGAGGGAACCATTTGGAACCCCTCAGTCCTGCATTTTTCCATCTTTGTCAGATCAGGCAACTTGCCCCCTACCTGACGCCCCAGGACCCGGCTACAGTGACCCATGCAACGGTCACCTCCAGGCTAGATTACTGTAACTCACTCTACGCTGGGCTACCCCTGGGCCTGATCCGGAAACTACAACTGGTCCAGAATGCGGCAGCACGGGTCCTGACTGGTATACTTTACCAGTCACACATCACACCTGTCCTGCGCCAGCTGCACTGGCTTCCGGTTGAATTCCGAATCAGGTTCAAAGTGTTGGTTCTTACCTTTAAAGCCCTGAGCGGGTTGGGACCGGCATATCTTCGGGATCGCCTCTCCCTGTACGTTCCCCAGAGATCGCTCCGATCAGCGAATAAATATTTACTTGTGGTCCCCGGCCCTAAGGAAGCCCGCCTCGCTTCAACTAGGGCCAGGGCCTTTTCAGTCCTGGCCCCAGCCTGGTGGAATGTTCTGTCAATGGAAACCCGGGCCCGGCGGGACATATTATCATTCTGCCGGGCCTGTAAGACGGAGCTGTTCCACCAGGCATTCGGTGATTGAAGGGGGTGGTGCCATGTCGGCCTCCCACCTTTGGGGTGGGGGAGGGTTCCCCCCACCACTGCACTTTGTTAATTTGTTTTATTGTTTGTATATTGATTTTAGTTCTTGTTTTTATCGATTTTATCTGTTCACCGCCCAGAGCCCTTGGGGATGGGCTGTATATAAATTGAAATATAAATAAATATAAAATAAAATAAATAAATTTCACCTCTCTACACAGAGCCCATGGACGTCACCCCTCAGAGGGTTTGTTAATTTCATGTTTGCCTCCCCGAAGGCTCTGTCAATTTTACCTCCCTTTTGGGTGACTGGAGCTTGTATCTGCCTTTTTGTGGGAAAAGAAAGTGAAGCAGAGTCGGGGCGGGGGGGGGAGACCAATTCCTTGCAAGACCCTGACATCTTTATTAAAAATGAAAAATTAGCCATTTGCCACCCCCAGCACTTTAACATTTTGAAAGGTTGTTCTTGGCAAGTCTTGTCACCAACAGATCGGGAAAATATTAACAGACCTTGATAACCAAACACCTTTGGGGGCTTGGCTAACCATTCAAGTGTGCACTGTTGTATTGCTTTGTAAAACAAGACAAAAGCACAGAACAGATATGGCACGAAAAGCCTGAAAAATAAAGGTGGTTGGGATTTGGGGGGGGGGGGTATTCCTTTAAAAGGATGATATTTAATGTAAGGATTTAGTAATCTGCTGAATGGGGATTTGTTTGTCCCCACTCCCATTAATGTTTATGGGTATCACCTTGGCAAAGATGATTTCCCGGAGAATTAATGAGGGCGGTACTAATGGCCTTCTGCTCTGCCTTGGGCCATCAACGCTCCCAGCCAGCATTTACTCTGCAGGAAATGTATTGTGTTTTGATGGGTGTTCCTTGGAAAAGAACTGGCATTGATTCTCTCTCATTGCCCCCCTCCCTTTAAAGGACCTAGTTATCAGTGTGCAAATAACATCTTCCCAGAATCTTGTAGCCTAGACCCGAAATACAGCATCAACAGCACTCATTATTGTCATCCTAAAAAAATGGGAGTGTTACTCAAATAATCTTTATTAACTGCCTGAATTGGAGCCGATTGGTCGATCGATTTGCATATGATAGATTTGCATATGATAAACCAAGGTTCCATCTTCAGCCAAGAAAGGACAGGCTTTATTTTCTGTAGCACTGAAAGTAGTGTATGCTGGAGTTGTCTGGCACAAACTGTGATAGTGACATCTAGAGTCATGTGTTTGTAAAGGAAGGAGCTGCTGATCTTATACATATGAAGACACTATTTCTCTAAGACCCAAGCTACAAGTGACGCCTGACACAGGTTGGGCACTTGTCAGCTTGCCTCAAGTTTTGATGGGAAATGTAGGCATCCTGGTTCTACAGCTTGGCTCTCCGTTACAGCTGCAAGACCAGGATGCCTACATTTCCCATCAAAACTTGAGGGAAGCTGACAAGTGTCCAACCTGTGTCAGGCATCACTTGTAGCTTGGCTCTAAAACCAGGAACTCTCTCTGGCTGGCTCACAACTAGAATTAAACTAAATGGTTCCCCAGCAGCTAAACTGCATGGCATGCTTAACTGTTATTTGCAAAAAAAAAAAAAAAACTGGTTGTGTGATTAGACTTAGTAGCCCATCCCCATCTTTTCCTTCCATGAGGGCATCTTCTAGTTGACATTCTTGTTGGACTGTGGCTGCAAAAAGAAAGGGAAGAAGGGATCAGATTCTGGCCGCAGCAGCGAAGCGGTGGTGTGCAGATGTGTGCAGCTGGTAATGTCAAATGTGTGAGTGTGTCTGAAGATGCTTTACACTGCTCTCAGTTCTATTCAGTCCATGCAGAGAAAAGTATTCCCATTTCTTCGCAAATGTTCTGTTGCCAGCGCCAGGGAGTTGTCCTACTGAGGAATCCACAGGAAAAGGCCACGAAGCTGGGTGTGATGTTGCATCCCAACAACTGGAAGCTTCACCTTGTCCTCCTTCTGAGATACCAGCAGATAACGGTTAAAGATAGTCAAACTTCTTTCAGCAGCCATAGAATATTATTGCCTGGGGATTAGAATAAATGGGAACTACTGAAGTTCTAAACTCTTCCAAAAGAACGACTGATCTTTCAGACACTTGGTTTGAATTCTTGTGCCGTTGGAACAGTGGGTTGGGTCCAGACTAAATTGGCAATTTCTCCTTCCTGCTGCAGACTCCTCTCACGTCATTCCTCTGGGTCCCCTATTCCTCAGGAACCACAATGGGAGTGGGGAGGCAGGAAAGTTCCATTTGGCCACTGGACAGCGAAATGGGTAATAAATTGTCATTTTCAAGCTCTTGAAGACCCCTCCCTACATATCCCGTCTGAAATATTACCAAAAGAAGAGCGAGTGATTTCTTTCCCCCTATTTTTTAGCTAGTTAGAGTCCAGTAGCACCTATAAGGCTAACAAAAATTGTGGTAGGGTAGGAGCTTTTGTGAGTCACAGCTCACTTCTTCAGATACCCGAAGTTCCATGGTATCTGAAAAAGTGAGCTGTGACTCACAAAAGCTCATACCCTGCCACAAATTTTGTTAGTCTTATAGGCAGGGGTCATTTTGTAGAAAAAGAGCTGGAGGAACTCATTAGCATAACTCATTAGCATATGGCATGCCCCTTGCCATCACTGAAAGTGGTTCATTGGCATAACTGATTTGCATATGCCACACCCCCTGGCATCATCTATCTTGGCTATTTTGGACCCAATCCTGGCCATTCAGGGCTGAAATTGGGCCTAAAATGGCAAAAAGGGGCTGAAAATGGCCAAAAAGGGCCCCAAAATGGTCAGGATCGGGCCGCTGCTGAGTGGGAGAGTGATCCACCACCTGTCAGAGGCCCGATCCAGGCCGTTTCGGCCCCAATCCAGACTGAAACGGGCCCAAAATGGCCGAGAGTCAGGTGGGCAGGGCCACCTGACATGTGACCTTTTTGGGGAACTGCCGGAACTGTGTTCCTGCGTGTTCCCCCCCAAAATGAGCCCTGCTTCTGGGTGTGACTGGACTCTTGCTCTTTTCATCTGCTACAGACTGACTAACACGGCTACCCATCTTGATCTTTTACCAGTTAGTTCATTTTTGATTTCCCTGAAAAAACTGCACTATGAAGTTACGGTGAATATTGTAAATGTCTTAAATTTAGTCATTCCTCTTAAACCTGACTTTAGACTTGCTACTTCTTTTTTAATAGAACATATTTTGTGCTTTCTCACATCTGTTCAAATCCAAATTGATATTTAGCAAACACACACAGAGAGACAGGATAAATTGTATTTGCAAATCAACATTTTTCTTTTTAAAGTGGAAGAGCCAACAATGACAGTTTCAGGTTTTTAACTGAAGATAAATAATCCTTAAATGTCAGTAAGAACCATCAAATGTTATTAATCTGAATGACTGACTAAAACACAAGTTTCTTATGGGTCGGATAGAGATGTAGCTCTTCGCTTATGCTGATATTTCAGTCTTGAAATGAAATTCTGAAATAATTTGGTCCAAAATATGTTTTCCATGTTCTGACTATCTTAGAAATTGGCCATTTGTCACCCACTTAATTATTTTGAAAAGTTTCTTGACAGCAGTTGTCACAAGCAGAATGGGAATTCTGAAATGAACGAAACTTAAAATATGTTTCTTTCATATCAGCTGGACAGGTTTCCTGTTTCCTTAGCTGAATTTCATGATGAGAGACGTTGACAAAACTGACAAATCCCCAAGTTCTTTTGCTCTTTATGAGGATTTTGGACCAGTATCTATAAAAAGGTATCCAGATTTATTTGGAAAAGATCAGAAAACTGGTGAATTTAGAATAGAAAGGAAAGGATATACATTTCTTCCAGGAAAAAGGAAACTCATAAGGAAAGTATTTCAAATGACTGCAATTATTATCAGTTCCACTGACACAAGTATAATTAGAATATTGCCTGTTTCTGCACATATTAGTTGAACACTAGAAATAAAACGAGAGCATAAAGGCAAGGTTCGATCTGTTTAGACATTAAATTAGTATATTCCAAGTTACAGTGAAACAGTTTTCAGTATTGGGAAACTGGTATTCGTGGAAAGGATTGTTATTAACAAAGTAGAGGGGTTGTAACTCAAGATGTGGAAGGAACACGTACTGCTCAAAAACACGATTCCTATTTGCAAATATTTACTATTTGCAAATATTGACTCATCGTTCTCCCCAGTGGGGACGCAGAGTGGCTTACCTTGTTCTCCTCTCCATTTTATCCTCAATACAGCCCTGTGAGGTGGGTTAGGTTGTGTATGTGATTGGCACCAGGTAACCCAGCAAGCTTCTATGGCAGAGTGGAGATTCAAACCTGGGTCTCTCCCAGATTCGAGACCGACACACTAATCACTACGCCAAACTGGATCTCAGTAGAATGCTTTCTAACAGAATTGAAAAATTGGTTATCATCATAATTATGAGATTAATATGTGGGCGAATAGGACTGTCACCCCAGCCATGCCACCAGCAGGACGCTAGGGATGTGGGGACATGGGAGGGTGGCTATAAGTCATGGCATGATGCCACTTCCAGGGAAACCCTGGGAAGTGAAAACACACCTATCTAATAATTACTGGAAAAATTGTGGTAAAACTGTAATGTTTCTGGCAATTCCTACAGGGGGCTGAGGTTACTTCTGGGGAAATCCAAGAAGTGATGTCAGACCTGTCTAGAGATCTCTGCAAACTCTATGGTTTTATCATAGAGTTAGCAGCAATTCCTAGAGAGGTGTGACACTACTTTTAACAACAACAACAACAACAACAACAACAACAACAACATTCAATTTATATACCCTTCAGGACAACTTAACACCCACTCAGAGTGGTTTACAAAGTGTGTTATTATTATCCTCATGGCAATCACCCTGTGAGGTGGGTGGGGCTGAGAGAGCTATGAGAGAGCTGTGACTGACCCAGTTGGCTTCAAATGGAGGAGTGGGGAATCAAACCCCGTGTTCCCGATTAGAGTCCTGCTGCTTTTAACTGCTACACCAGAGTGGCTCTACAAGTGATTTCACACTATGGGCCCAACCCCCCCCCCCTTTAATTTTATTTTTCTCCTGCTTCCTCTCCGAGTGGTGGTGGGAAGTGGGAGCTAGGGGACTGGCAACCCTACAGGAGAATTTGCTGTGCTTATAATGATTAAATTTTAGATGTCGTCTCAAGATTTTGAAATAAAAATGGTTTAGAACTAACCAAACAGCTCAATAATACTATTCAAAATTCACGTATGACATTAGAGGTGTTCAAGTGTTTAAAAGATATATTAAAAGTCTCTTCAGAAACAGTCTGGAACTTGGAAATAGTTACCCTTTTGAGTTGGATCTTATTCCATGTGTAATATTCTCATTCCTTTCAATTTGTCTTCATCAATAGTTGATTCTAAAACCTGCTGTGTTTGTGAACTTGGCAATTACGCAACCCCAAGTCATTGCAAAGATGTATGAAGAACACATCAGTGTTACCTACTCTAGCTTGTCTACCCAAAAATTGAACTTGGACATAAAAAGTAGTTGTTACAACCTTTTCATCTGGGAAACAGCCAGATGTTCAAGCACCTGGTTTGGGCAGCAGAATTCGAGAGAGAAAAACCTTAGCAGAAAAACCTGAGGAACTGTATATCATACAGTTCCTCAGCTGGCTACCAAACTCTTGGGACTCATATCATATAAATCCTCTCTTTGCAGCATCTGCCCATTTTTCTGTTCTCTTCAAAGTGCTGCAGTTAAGAAAACCACTTAGATAGAGATAGAGATAGAGATAGAGATAGAGATAGAGATAGAGATAGAGATAGAGATAGAGATCCCCATGAAGCAGGTTATGGCATGGCAAAAAATGTTTTATTCCTTAGAATATCAAAATATCTTGAGCCAGTACTATTGCTATTGAAGTTCTGCATCAGTTTCCAAGAGGTTGGATTTGATTTTGAGACAATGCAATATTTATTTATTTTATTTTATGAAATGCACATCCTACCTGTCTGTCCTAAAAAAAGGCCACCAAGGTGGCTAACAAATTAAATTACGCAATAAAATCTGCCTCAGGAACATCACTGATTCTGTCAAAAAAAATCATGTACAATTCATAGAAATAATGTTACATGTTTCTCAAGGACCAGATCAGAGCTTTCAACTATAACCTATTTCAACTGGGCTGCATATGAGCAGTACTGAGCAAACACAATGATTTTTAATGCATACGGGTCTCACACTATGGTTTCCTGCAAAGTAACATCTGGTTTTTCCTATTACAGTTTTATGTGATATTTGTGGGGGAAGCAAAGCTAAATGAGCTAAATGGCTTATTTTCAAAGTGTTTGAACTCAAACAAGTGTACAATTTTAAAATATTGGAAGAACAAAGCCCTTTATTTCACAAGAGATTATTATTCTATGATTACGGTAAATACATTGGAATGAGCTTTACGGTGAAATGCAATTATTGTTGATTTTGTCTCATGCTGGGTGCAATCAAGATACCAATTTCTGTCTCAGGTTTAGGGAGTTCCGGACACAGAAACATAACTGGGAAAAATGAGTTGGTACATGACCACCTGCACTGAACAGTAGAAAATGAAAATAAAGGAGAAAACTTGAGAAACGTTTCAGTAAATTTATACAAAACGCATCTGACAACATGGGCTCTAGTCCACAAATGCTGATGCTTCAATAAATCTGTTTAGTCTTTAAGGCATTGGAAACCTCTTGTCTGGTTTTGTTGCTACAGGATTTTCTACAAAGTGAAAGCAATTTGCACATACAAGCAACAACATTTTTGTTGCAGATCCCCTCCCCCCACATCATTGTACATGACACACACAGACCTGCTTATAATACAAAACTAGAAAGTTTGGAAGTGCACTAGTAGAAAGGAGGTTGCTTTTCCCTTTGTATGAAAAGAAAAGCTCTAATTGATAGAAGAGTTATTGTCCAACAGCTGTTTGTTTAGCCATCACATTTTTGTCCCATCCTGCTGCCGGGATCTCAGAGTATAATATGGTTCTTCCTGGCTCTTCATTTCATCTTCACAACAATCCTGTTGTGTACTCAACAGGTTAGGCTGAGATTGATTGGTCCACCTGGGTTTATTCCCCCCAGCATTCAGGGAAAAACTCTTTCCCTTCACCCCAAATATGTTCCTCCAGGCCATATGTATGTCTGAGATTCTTTGCAGGCAAATAAAATTGCTAAGGCAACTACCATAGCCCAGCAACCCAGCTGAATGCTGAACTTTCTAGTTCCCATTGTGCCCCACTTCTTTGGGCTGAGGATCAGACATCAGGTGGACCCAGTAGTACAACCAGCCTTACAGAGTTTATTGGTTTACTAGCAACAAAGCCCATTGTGGGGAAAAAATACAACGGGTTCTAGAAAGGGGAGGGTGGGCCGGCAGGCATTTGCTCCTCCTCTGTCACTGATTCCAGCTGGTGAAGGAGGGGGGTGGGCATTGTCATCTGCTCCATGCCTGATCTCGGCCATGTGAAGGGGTGGTGGGCTTTGCTACCTGCTCCATGTCTGATACATGCCGGGTAAAGGGGGAGCATTGACTTCTGTTCTGCACTTGACTACAGCTGGGTGAAGGGGGGTGGGCACTGCCACCTGCTCCACACTGGGTGAAGGAAGGAACAGGCATTGCCTCCTGCTCTGCGCCTGATCCTGACAGGTGAAGGTGGGCGGCAGGCTTTACTATCTACTCTGCTCCTGATCCCAGCTGGGTGAAGGGGGGTGGGCATTGTCACCTGCTTCCATCCTGCTCCTGGCCTGGGTTTCCTCCCATGGCACATTTTCTGGAGGGACATGGTGCCTTGCCTAGGCTTCCAGTCATGTCAGCGCCCTCTGGTGGTGCACCAGGGTATAAAGTGAGTTCTCTGAAATACGCGTACTCAATTATATAGTAAGATTGAGCTACTTTAGCACCAAATAATGTCATCTGAAGTCTTGTAAGAGCATCTTGCAAGACTTTGGATGCTCCAGCAACTGGGCACAACCTGACAAGGCAAGAAAGTAGAGGAAGAAAAGGAGGAAATGGGAGTGAAGGGGGGGGGGGAGTTGAGGATCCATGTACTATAATTTTTAAAAATCCTATATGAGTCACTTTGATGTGGCTGCATTTTTAAAACCAAGAAGTGATGGAACTCATAGTTTGAGTGGGATCACAAATTTCGCTCAGAAACAGAAAAAAAACCCAATATATTGATTACATTTGTGCTTCTTACTAGCAAAACCATTAATTCTTCTTACTCTCCCTCCTGCCACCTCCCGCTATCCTCATTTATTGGTCTCCTCTTGCATGGGTGAATTTAATAAGGCAATGATGACAGGATGGCTGAATGATAGGACAGGACAGATTATATCCGGATTCACTCTCCAGGTAGATAATTTTTTGGCAGTTAATAACTGGGGATTATGAAGGGATTCATCACTTTACCATGGACTTTCGGAAATGCCTTTCTCATCACATAATTGTACCCTGTTTATTTCTGGGAAGGTACCATTTACTAAATTTGGATTTCTCTTTTTAATACACGTGATCAGCCTTTTAAAATACTGGTCTGAATTACAGAGAGAAATGTGGATGATTGTATGGGGCCATTTATTTTATGAACAATCTTTCGAAGACTAATAGCTCTGCATGAAAATTATTTCACCTGCAAGACATGTCTCTCTCTCTCTCTCTCTCTCTGCGCTACTTGGTTCTAAATAGATAAAACTGAGCACAAGCTTAGTTATGCTAGATTCTCAGTGGAGAATTAAAACCCCTCTATCCTCTGCTATCCCTGGCGGATGGCATTACATTATCTTGTCGCAATTCTTTTCAGGGTCCATTAATTTCCAGGTGCAAGCTAGAATAATGTAGAATGTAACATAATGTCATCATTCTATTACATCTTTACCATACATGGAAGAGCAAAGTAGATGCATGTAAAAAAAAAAATATCTGCCATTGCCTGAAGTGAATACTTGAGGTGACATGATAATCCTCCCCAATCCAACATTGGGGTTATTGCCCAACCTAATTGCCATTTGCCGGATTTCTTAGTAATGTGTTTCTTACATACTGGTTGGTGGGGAAACAACAAACTATGTTTGTAAAGATTCACTGATTAATGTGGACCGAAACTTTCTAATTAGCAGAGCAAAATAAAGTACTCCTTGGAGAGAATACACGCTAATGCGGATGAAGGAAATAATTTAGGATTGTGAATCTATGCTGTTACAGTTAAGCGGGAGAAAAAAGATCTTAACAGGAACGAATTCTTGGGTGAAAATACGGAGGAGAAAATGATGCACGGAGTCAAGACTGAACTCTTCTATGACAATTGAGTAAAAAGGTACTCTGCAATCTAGGTTTAATCGAGAGCTTGATCTTAGCTTCACAGTTTAGTTACTTGTTGCAGACCAAGTTATCCCATGTGGTGGTGACCAATTAACTGGAATGTTCCTAGATTATACAAAGAAAGAAAAACATGGTCAAATGGTTTCCCCAAAGATGGAGACTTAGTCAAAAGGTGTTGGTTAACATTTCTAAAGCTCTACATTGCCTGGGACCCATAGGACCACCTGTCTCAATATGTTTAGCTCTGTGGATCAAAGTTTCTCAGAGCCCCCATCTTGGAGACAGACAAGAACTGTGTGTTTGTTTCAGAGCTTTTCCAGTTAAGGTTTCTGTGTGGTGGAATGGAAGTGATAGCACCAAAATGGTGGTTATTCCATCAGTGAGGCTTTGTTGCTGAAAAAAATACCCGTCTCTAGTTACTGGTCTCCTATCCTCTGAAAGATCAGTTGGACTTTCCAAAGGAACCTCAAGTTTCTTATTGTTATAAGAAAAAACTGTGATAAAGGTCATCCTTTACAACAAAAGGTAGAGTGCCGCACAAAACTCAGATATAGGAAGTGCTGTGTCTCAGTGACAGAGTATCTTTTTGGCATTCAGAAGATCCCAGGTTCAAGCCCCGTCATCTCCAATTAAAAAGCAGTCATAGATCTGATAAACAACAACATTCAATTTTTATTCTGGCCTTCACGACAACTTAATGCCCACTCAGAGCGGTTTACAAAGTATGTTATTATTATCCCCACAACAACAGGTCACCCAGATGGCTTCAAGCGGAGGAGTGGGGAATCAAACCTGGTTCTCCAGATTAGAGCCCTGCCACTTTTAACCACTACACCAAATTGGCTCTCACCCAAACCAGGTCTCACTTTTGCCTGAGACCTTGGAGAGGTGCTGCCCATGTGAGTAGACAATATTGACCTTGATGAACCAATGGTCTGATTCAGTATAATACAGATTCATGTTAGTGAAAGGCACTTTATAACATTGGTAACACTTGAGCTCTCTTTGCCAGAGCAGGATCTTGAAGCCCCTCCCCCTTTTCTAAAAGTAAGTCCGTCTAGTACTGGCTATATAATATTCCCCTCTTCAAGTGACTTCTTACCAACCGCAACTCCACTTTACCTGAGTTGAGCTCCAGTTTCTTTCATTCAGTCCTTTCCAGATTGTACTGATGGTTCCTCACCCCAGATCTCTAAATGACCCCAGCTAGTGGTTTTGTGTCACATGGGAAACAAAATAGAACCTTATGGAAATCCATAGCATGAAGGCCATGGAGCTGAGCAAGTGCAGTGTTGTGGTTCTTGTATTGCTGCTTGAGATTCAATAATTATATTTGTAACTCCCCCCCCCCTCACAAATGGCTCCAAAAGCAGCTTACAAAACTGAGGACCATCACAAATAATAGTTGATTACCGTTTCATCTCCTCATTCTGTCAAGAAGTTCAGGGTCTCATTTTGTTCTCAAAATAACCCTAAGAGGTAAACTAGGCCGAGAGAGCATGACTGGCCCAAGGTCGCTAGCGAGCTCCAAGATGACAGGAATTTGAACCTGACAGACCAACGGTCTGGATACCGGAGAGGGAGTAGATTTCCCAAAGGACTGGAGAAACTTTGTTCAACATGGATGACTGGCCTATTGTAGACCAATTCATGATGTCCATAGCACTGAGTTACTACCAATCAGTTGAATTTGGAATCAACACATGTTTTAATGCTGTCAATCCCCTCCCTGCCCCCCGCTCCGCTCTCATTGCCAATGTTGTGATTGTGTTTGAATCCATCATTTACCTAGAGTTTTGGGAACTTATTTTTGCTTTCACAGTACTTTATGAGTAACAATATACATTGAATTAAGAATATTGGATTTTCATGATGGCGAAACCATCCTTATTGCTGCTGTACAAGTTTCGTATTTGGTATGCCATGGTGTTTATAACCAGTATATTGGCACAATCTGTTTCATTCTTGCATATAGAAAACTATCATGCAGCTATCTCTCTGACTCTTGAGGCTTCTGTTGATATACATGGCCCTTAGAACATTTATTCTAAGGAAGTCATGCATTTTTAATGTGAAGTATTAAATGCCCTAATGCTTAAAATCAATCACAGAGGTTCTGGCCAGGCTAAACAATGCTGAGGAATTAATGACTTTAATAATAAGATAACAGTAGTTGAGAAGGTAACATGCCATCAATAAAAGGTGGCCAGAGAAAATAGTGTTTGTTTCCTGGGGGGAGGGGAGACTGGGGGCCCAGTACCTCCAGGAATTGAGAAGGTAGACTTCAATAGAATCTGCCTTTTATCACTTTGAAACAGTACTCAGAAAGCAATACGGTTCCTCCGGCATGCAGCTATGCTGCTAAAGCCAGGAGCCGTTAGTTGCTGCCCTGGAAGGAGGGAGGCAGCACCACCCCTTCCTTTCAATTCAGGGTTTGGCTGGGAGGGCAGAGACAAGGGCCTTAGGAGGCTGCTCCGCCCTGCCCAGCCGCAGTTGTGAAGAGTCACTCGGCCTGAGCAGAGCACATCTCAAGCTCTCTCAGCCGAGCTCCTTTGAGGCTGGTTTTACTGAAGACCCTCAGGGCTAGGTAGCAGTAGCTGCCTTGGAGAAGCTGTGCTATTCCCCCGCTTGCTACCTTCAAATTCCAGGATGAGAGTCAGGGCCCAGAGCCAGGCTTATTGGTTTGGCAGAGACTTTTTCTTATTTACATTTAGGACATTGTCTATCAGTCAGGAAGGCTAAAGCAGGGTGAGGCCCAGCCCTTGCAGGCCTCTGGCCTACCTAGGTTCCTCTCCCCTCCCCCCCCATTTTACTTTGTTGGGAGAGAGTACTTCCAGCAGCAGCAATAGGCTTTGCTGTAGGCCACAGAGGTGAATTGCAGCCATCTGAGGTCTGGATTAATTCATACATTATTGCTACTGCCCTAGTAGGGTGGATGCTGGTAGCCCCCTCCCCCCTGTCTAGGCTTTTCCCTCCCCTGCCGTTTACACTTACTTGGGAGGGAGTATTTCCAGCAGCAATAGCTCAGCCTAAGGCCTTCAAGCAGCAGGGGCCATTTTGTGGGAGGGCTCGGCAGTTTATTCAGCTGGGTAAAACTATTTTGAGAGTGGCACCCAGTGGCCTGCTTAATCTCCTGGCAGTTGCGGCCATGTTGTGAAGGCATCTATGATATGCAGAGCTCTGGGGGTGGCCATTTTGAGTGTGGCATGTGTGTGGCCTGATTTACCTCCTGCTTACTGGCAGTAGCAGCCATTTTAGTGGTGGCTTCTGCAACTTATCCTGTGCTAGGGTGGCCATTTTGAGAGTGGCACCCAGTGGTCTGCTTAGCTTCCTGGCAAAGGCGGCCATGTTGTGAATGTACAGCACCGGGGTGGCCATTTTGAATGTGGGCTTTGAGTGGCCTGATTTGCCTCCTGCTTGCTGGCAGTAGTGGCCATTTTTGTGGGCTTTTTGCAGCTTATCCTGTGCTGGGAGTGACCATTTTGAGTGTGTCTCACGGTGGCCTGCTTAGCCTCCTTGCACTGGTGGCCATTTAATAGAGGCTTCTATGGCCTACACAATGTTTGGGCTGCCATTTTGGGGGATGCTGTATTCCTATTGGGCTTTGAAGCTCTAAAAGCAGTCATTTTACATTACATTACATTACATTACTGTACGTTTCCATCATGCCCCTAGTGCATGCCAGCAAATAGGCCTCCTGCAAAGCGGCCCTGCAGACTCTTCTTTTGAGGATGATGAAGTGGCTAAGGGGAGGAGGGAAATACTGGGTTATCAGTGTCTATCAGTCAGGAAGGCTGAAGCAGGGTTAGGCCCAGCCCCTGCAGGCCTCCAGCCTATCTAGGCCTCCCTCACTGTTTTGACCTTTATTTGGAGAGAGTACTTTACAGCAGCAGCAGCAGCAGTGAAGGCCTGACTGAGCCCGGTGGGTGAGGGGCTTGCAGTCATCTGAAGGGTGTTTTGCTGCACACTTTATTTCTACTGGCTTAGCAAAGATCTACAAGCCCAGGGTGGTGACTGGTTAAACCCCTCCCCCTTTTCCCTGCTCAGTTTTGCAGCCTTCGTGGGCCTAAAGAGCTGTTTTTTAGGTTTTGTCACTCAGGCCACCTAATGACATGCTGTGTTATTGCATCTGCTGAAATCTGCAAAGCTGTCATGCAGGGCACTGAAGTCTGAGCTGTGATTGAATCTTTCTACCAGATTAGCACAATTGACAGCCAGTAGCAGATCTGGTCTAGGCTACTGTAATCCAGTCATGTTTAGATGACAGTGGACCTGATTGACTAGGTAAATCCACTGGCCCCTAGTGCTTGGCTGTGGGGGCTCTGTGTGTGTGTGTGTGTGTGTCAGGCAACAGTCTCTTGACTCCCATGTTTAGACTCCTGAGTTGTATCGCCTTGGGTCTTGCCTTTGGGTTTCACAGTTTAGTCATTGGGTTGTTACTTGACTCAGTCCTAAAGGGAAAGCCATAAGAGGAGCAGCATGTTGGGGGTTAACTTTCCTCTTCAGGAAGCAGAGGAGAAGGATGAGGTGGACCTGAGGAGGGAGACAAGTAAATGAGACTTAAGGTTTACTGCACCTGGGCCGGTCGGCTGCTGGCCGGCCTTCTTTATGGGAGCTCTAGCAGCTGGCGGGACACTGAGCCTTGTCTCCAGGGTGTTGGCACCTAGAAGTGGAGTTTCCTTGGAGTCTCTACTGCCTTGGGGCCCACTGGCTTCTGGGTTGGCACTTAGAAGTTAGTTTCCTTGGAGTTTCTGCTGCCTTGGGGCCCAATGGCTTCTGGATTTAGTTCAGGGGAACTGGTGGGTTGAGCATTGAAGTTTTCTTGGAGTTTCCACTGCCTTGGGGCCCATTGGCTTCTAGGTTTAGTTCACAGGTAGTGTGGGCTGAGCAGTGGCCCATTGACCAGTCAGCACGAGTCTAACTATAATTCGTATGTGATCGAAATTTTCCAATCCTCATGGCAGTTGGATTGTGGGGGAGGGAACTAGAAAAACCCTCAGCCCACTTCATGTGGACAATTATGCAGTGGTGCCCATACCTAACCCTCTTTTATCCAAGTAGCATAGGATTTTGAGATGGGTTCTGGAGGGTTCTGGAGACTGGTCCTGGTGTTTATGTTTTAAGGCAGTGCCCAGTATTGCCTGCAGATGGAATGGTGCAGCTTGTCCCTCGGAATTCCTCTGAGCTATGCCTCCAGGGAGGGCTAGTTTTGCTTGGCAACTGGGTGGCATCACCCCCAGCATCTGGTGAACCTATGACCAAGTGGTCAGTAGTCTCTAGGCTGGGGCACCAGTTGGTCTGTAGGAGTTATGGCTGAGCTAATGGATCTCCCCCACAGTTATGGAGAGCCAGTTTGGTGTGAGAGCCAGTTTGGTGTAGTGGTTAAGAGCGTGGGACTCTAATCTGGAGAATCAGGTTTGATTCCCCACTCCTCCATTTGAAGCCAACTGGGTGACCTTGGTTCAGTCACAGCTTCTAGGAGCTCTCTCAGGTCCACCCACCTCACAGGGTGTTTTTTTGTTGTGGGGATAATAATGGAGTACTTGTAAACCACTCTGAGTGGGTGCTGTCATCCTGAAGGGCGGTATATAAATCAAATGTTGTTGTTGTTGTTGTTATGGGGGAGTGGAAAGTTAAGGGACTTGCCTAACATCCAGTGGCAGCCATCAGACAGCTTAGGCACCTTTAGGTTCACCAGTAAACCTCCAAGTTTGATGTAAGGCCGGGCAGTTTCTGGGGTCGCATGACATTAATGGTGGGCATGGGAGTTAGATCCTGAGCATTAGTGCAGTGATGACCCAAGCCCTTAAGGAAGGGTCTGGTTGACTCTGCATTAGCCATGGGGAAAGATGACTGAGCTGCTACTTCTGTTTAATGGGATGTGGGGTCCTTTGCCTCACTCCTGGGCATTCACCTTGGGGTAATGAGGTGGGCTTCCCAAGGGCACTGCCCTTCCGTTACAGGCCCCCCAGATGTGTATGCATAGGCAAGGTGGCCCTGTGTGCTCAAGGGGAGGAGCAGTCCTCTGCCTAACATACTGGTCATTCACTTGGGCAGTAATGACGTTGGCTGAGCAGCATGGCCGTTCTGGGATAGGCTCACACAGATTTGCACACATAAGCATGATGGCCTCATGAGCTGGAGGGGAGGAGTGGCCTCCATTTCATGTTCGGGTCATTCACTTGGGTGGTATGATCTCGTCTTGCAGGATATGGCCCTTTCCTTAAAGGCTCACACAGGCTCGCAGCGCCCAGGCAAGTAGTGGCCTGATGGTTTGAGGGGAGGTGCGGTCATCCACCTCACGTCTTGGTCATTTACGGTGTGGTGTTGTCCTTGTCTCAGGGCATGGCCCTTTCCTTACAGTTTCACACAAGCTTGCAGCACCCAGGCAAGTAGTGGCTGGATGGTGTGAGGGGAGGTGCGGTCCTCCACCTCACGTCCTGATCATTCGCTGCGTGGTATTGACCTTGTCTTACAGGGCATGGCCCCTTCCTTACAGGCTCACACAGGCTTGCAGCGCCCAGGCAAGTAGTGGCCTGATGGTTGAGGGGAGGTGTGGTCCTCTACCTCACATCCTGGTCATTCACTGCGTGGTGTTGACCTTGTCTCACAGGGTATGTATGGCCCTTTCCTTACAGGCTCACACAGACTTGCAGTGCATAGGCAAGTAGTGGCCTGGTGTGTGGATGATTGGTCCATAATGCTTCCGTGTCGGTGAGGCAGGAAACTTGTGACTCATTAGCCCCTGAGAGGGCTAGGCGAAAGGGTAACAGAGCCATAGATAAAGCTTTGGGGGTGGGTCTGGGCATTTATTTGCCACATCCCTACATACTAGGTTGAATTTGCCAACCTCTGCCGAGGTAATGGGGGTTCACCTGGACACTAAAGGCAAAGACATCTTCCTCAGCGGGCAACATTTTTTTTCTGGAGGATTTGCGCAAGGGCTCGGGTTAGCCTTAGGCTACCAGTCAGGTCGCTAGGGCCTAAGCAGAGGCTTGTCCCTTGCATTGGCAGGTTTGAGTTTGAGATAGGGTATGGGCCGGTGAGCACCTTTGCCACTTCTCTATTGGTGGGAAGAGGGGCCTACCAGCGGCTGGTACTGCTTTGACGCCTGCCAGCTTCAGGGGCAGGCTGACTTTGGGAACCCCCACGTGAAAGTCCTTCCCTCACTGCTGTACGGCTGAGGTGTTCAGGCACTTTCCTGGCCGGCCGGGTCTGCACCATCCATGGATGAGTCGCACCTGGGGCTTTGGGGCTCGCCCAGACAGGTCAAGGAGGTCCAGGGTGGACCCTGTGGCTTGACCTGTTCTGGCTTGTTCTAGTTGTGTGAAGTTAATAAAGGTGGCCCTTAGATCCAAACTTGGTATCTGTCTCTTCATTCCGAGTAGGGTGGCAATAAAGTGTTTCCTTTCAATGAAAGATAATGTGGCAATCAGTAAGAATGAGAATAAATTAGCCAGTTTGGTGTAGTGATTAAGAGTGGCAGGATTCTAATCTGGAGAACCGGGTTTGATTCCCCACTCCTCCACTTGAAGCCAGCTGGGTGACCTTGGGTCAGTCACAGCTCTCTCAGAGCACTCTCAGCTCCATCCATCTACCTCACAGGGTGATTGTTGTGAGGATAATAATAACACACTTTGTAAACCGCTCTGAGTGGCCGTTAAGTAATCCTGAAGGGTGGTATGTAAATCAAATGTTTTTTGCTATTATTATTATAATTATTATAAATTAGAGATTTTATAAAGTCAAACCCACATGGTGTAATGGTTAGAGCATCACACTAGGATGTGGAAGACCCAGGTTCGAATCCCTGCTTTGCCCAGGAAGCTTGCTGTGTGACCTTGGGCTGGTCACAGACCTTGGGCTTACATTATATAGTATATCTCAAACTCAAAGTTACATCTACGTAAGGCTTAGTTGTTATGCTAAGCAGTTTACCAACTGCCCTTAGCATTGCACTGAATATAATTTAACATTTAATGGATGATATAGAACCAAAAGGGGAATATTCTCTCTCTCTCTCTAATTAATGAGCATGTGTCACGACTTGGAACTGACTAACAGCAAAAGTAATGTCTTTGGAGCAAACTTTTCTATTTAATGATTTTTTGGCCAGCTGCCACACTACCTATGGATTTGATGTTTTCTGATTTTGGAAGCTGAGCAAGCAGTTCTGGAAGAATCGCATTTTGCTGGCTGCTTGTTGTGGGATTAGTCACCGTTTGGGCAGGACGGCCCTAAAGAAAGCCGAGACGTTGGAGGATAGGATATCAGTGAGTCATGAAGTGCCTGCCAGTTTTCTCCCTTGACTCACTGCTGGGTCGTTGCAGTGGCTGCATTAAAAATAATCTGCTCTTTGAACTTCTTCTTCTTGTTGTTACTATTATTGTTGTTTGGTTGATTCATGAAGCTGCCATTCTTGCCAAGGTCTACCTAATCAGTTCTTGTAGGTGAATCTGATTAAAAAACACATCACAGTTCTCTGCTGAATTACATTTCGGATCCCTTGCATGCTAGCAGCACATGGTGCTCTGCCTAAACTCACAGGCTCAGTTCACACATTCACATGGACAGGAAGCATCCCCCTGCTGTTTGGAGTTCTGAGGAGAGGGCTTCCCATCTACCAGCATTCTAAACTTGAGCAGCAGCAGAATTTTCATTCTATTCGGCATTCCCTCGGAGCGGGAGGCAGCGGTGGAAGCTTTCTTATCACCCCATCCTTTGCAGCTATATTTTAAAAGAATCTGTTCGTTATTACCTTGGCCTAGTCAGGTTTTCTTAAAAAGGAGAACAGCTGCAACTGCTTAGGGGAATGAGTTGAGATGAAATGCTTGAGGTGGCATCTCTTTTCATCTTCCTCCCTTGGAAACCTCACTGACAGCGGTGGCAGGCATAAAAGAAAGTTACCTAGTCAGCCCCCTCCAAGATCCTACAGCATGAGAAGACTTTGACCAAACTCAAAATGACTAGGAAGAAGATGTCTAAATGAGTTTTTTTGGGAACATACGAAGTTTCCTTGTACTGAATCATCAGTACTTTTTATTTAGACTGACAGCAGCTGACCAGAATCTCATTGGTCCAGCAGATGGCCGCAGGATTCATAGCTATTCGTATTTTATTTATTTAAAAAATATATACCCCGCATTGTCCAGAATTCTGCCCAAGGGGGTGAACAACATAAAATACAACAATAAAAATAACAAAGTAACAGTAGCACTAGTAAAACCCATCATCGGTATTTTAAAACAGCAGTCTGGAAAACCAGAATAAAAGTCGAGAAAGAATAGGGTTGCGATAAGGGTGTCCCTTTGGCACAGAGGATGTGCCAGTGTGACATAGGGGAAGTTGAAACCGTAGAATACATGTTTTTTAGGTGCTCCTGGTATCAGTTCGCTTGTGTCAAATATATTTCAACACTAATCAAATGGTATCATTTACTTATTATCTGATGAATCTCAGAATCAAATTGTATTATTTACTCGTTATCTCATGAATCTCAGATTATTACAGTTAATGGAGCCAAATTCTGTGCTGCTTACTACATAACCCGAGAAGATCACATAAATGCCCTTATATTTACTAATGGATGAGGCCTGGTTGCAAGTCTCTTTGGGGTATTTTAACACTTCTACATGTATCTACCCACCCTTTAATCTGTATATAGTTTACCGTATAATTTCTAGCTAGTTTTTATCTATTTGTAATTATCTATTTTATCTAATTTATGGTCTCTCAACTTTTAGATGTAGGTTTTACTGGCACAGTGCCGTAATAATAAACTTGACTTGAGGAGATAAAATTCCATTCAAGGCATTTTTTTCTTTAATCATAGTTAAGAGCCTAGGTGGGTGAACAAAAGGGTTTGGGTCTTGTGCCTTAAAGCTATGTAGGCAGACACCAGGTGAGCTTCACATAGGAGAGCATTCCACAGATTGGGTGCCAACTGATGGAATAGGAAACTCAGAGCCAAGCTACAAGTGATGAATTACACTTGCCTGCCAAGTGAACAGACTCACGTGTATTCCTTCCTGTTCACTTGCCAAGTGGAGAGCAAGTGAATGGCAAGTGAACAGGGAGGAATACATGTGAGTCTGTTCACTTGCCAGGCAAGTGTAATTCATAACTTGTAGCTTGGCTCTCAGCCCTGCTGTTTGTCTCTCTCTGTATGTTACTCTCTTGATAAGTAAGCTGCTTCTATTTGGCTAAGGTGGAAATGCCTTGATTCCTCTTCTCTCTATTTCCTTTAGGAGATTCTTCCTTCCTGCCTCGTGGCCTTCCAAATGGAAAAGATTCATTTTTCAGAACACCTGCCACGAAGGCTTCATCCACATACCCACATCCACCTCGATGCCACACAAAATGGCCGTTGTAATAGGGAAAGTGATTCTTTAGACTAGGACTCTTGCTTTCCAAGATATTGCTGTGAATAGAATCTACCTCAATAAGTTTTATCTTTTCTACAATATAATTGCCTGAAGATTAATTATTGCATGTTGGGGAAAGTGCTTTTGACTGGATAACTCTGCTACCAAAATATAAGTATTTCTAATACCAACACTAAGAAGGCTTGGTCCTCCTCAGCTATTGCCCAGCTCACTTCCATATATACCATACACAGAAGTAATGGTATATAATGGGAGGAGAGGGTCTGGTAAACAGGCATTCCCTTATATATTCACTGCAGGAAAGAACCAGAAGTACAATATGAAATATTTGATAGCTGGATCCAAGTTTAAGTTTTTAAGAATTTTCCTTCAAATGTCAAACAAACCAGTTCTAGTTCCCAGTTTTTGAAGTCAGAGTGCTATGTGCCTCTTGCCATTTTATTTTTATTTACTTAAAATATTGTTAGGCTGCCTTTCAGCTGCAAAGACTGCCAAAGAGATTTACAGTGCAAGAGTTAAAGCCTATATAAATTCAGATGATAACACCCTATAAATAAATACAGAACCAGAAGACTTAACAGCAAATCATATTAAACGGCAGCTAGAAAAACATGTCTCTAAAAATCTAGTCCCTGAAGATCTGGCAGAATTAGAAATATTTTCACCTGCATCCAGAAGAAGGCAAAAGAAGTGGGTGGACACAGTCTTCCCAGAAAAAAGCACTCCTCCTAAGGGCTTTCTGGGGCCACCACCAAAAAGATTCTTCTTCTGATGTGCTAATCTAAAATCTGAAAAGAATGGTACCTTAAGCAGAGCTTTACTAACAGATCTCACACCGCAGGGAAGTTGCTTCCCCTTATAGTACAGACACACATATTGTATTTCTGGGATACAACTCTTTGGTCTGAGGTACATTTGTTAGGGTTAACTATGAGTCTTGATGAATGTGTGGGTGGGGATTCTGGTTATTTTCCCCTGCCTTTCTCTGCCTTTTGTCTTTCTTCCAGCCCCTTGGGAAGAAAGAATCTTAGGAATATTTTACATAGGCAGAATATGAAGCTAGATGAAAGTACAAATCTCAATATTGTAAATAAATGAAATTTCATAGACCTTTGTCGGGGCCAGCCAGATATCTCTTCCAGCCAGAGTTGCTCTTTATTATTATCGGGAAAAGACTAGAAACTACTAGTTCTTTATTTCTTCCCTTGCTGTATTTTCCCTGTCCCTAGCACAAGCTGCAGAAGCTTATTTTTAGATGATAGCTAAACATTTCATGTGTAATAGTGATTGGGAAGCAGCTGGGAGTACATTTTCATGAAAACACCTGAAGGCCAAACCAGGCACTGTTTTCTTATCCCCAAGGGAAGCCTCTAAATCTCACTCAGTTAATTTAAAACAACACTTGAGCAGTAAAAAATGGCTTGCACAGTAAAAGCATTGATTTACGACCACAGTGACTTTAATGATAGCTTTATTATAATAAATTATTTATTGCTGAAGTCAAACGAACAAATACTAAATGCAAAACCAATAACATTGCGAGCTCTCTTTCTCTCTTTTTAAAGAGATAGCCCACTCCTTCCTTCTTCACTGTTATGAACAAGTCCATTTTTTAAAACTACTTTGGAATATTGCCCCTCCAAAGTTTTATTTATTATATATCCATCCCAAACTTGCTCTGTGTTTAGGGTAGCATACACGGGCCTCTCCCTTTATCCTCCCAACAGTCCTGTGAGGTAGTTTAGGCCAAGGAGTAATAACTAGCCCAGAAGCATTCAGTGAGTGAGGTGGGGGCGAGCAGAGATTTGAACCCTGTCTAAGTCCAGCACTATCCACTATTGTCACAACCACTCTGAGGGTCAAGCTAAACGAGGCACCAGGCATGGGTTCATCCCAGTGGTCAGTGATGCAATGTTATCTGGGAACTATAGTTTTCAAAGACAGAGCCTTGCAGGCTCACTGAGGGACAGGAGACATTGATGGTAAGATCTGCATAACTGTTGATTGGAAAATATCCATATCAGTTACATATCTGCTGATTTACTCTTCTTCTCTCCTCTTCCTTATCACCTTTATGAACTCTAGTGCAGAAGCACTAGAATAATAACCAGCACCCAAGATTCTGTCAGTCCTAATTTCTAAATTTTGATTATTTATAACAACTATAACCTATAGCTAAAAGAAAGGAAAATCCTTGATGGATGACTTATGAAACTCTTAAAATTTCTAAAACTGATAAGCAGCAAAAGTAAAAGGTAACAGAAATAGAATTAGAACTCTAAATGCAGCTTTTCAGTGATTTGCATGCACAGATGAGAGAACTATTATAATAAACTGAGAGGACAACAAAAAAGGAAGAACAAGAGGTCTATTCAACAAAATCCAGAAAATCAAAAGGGAATTCAAACCACTGCTAGGGATGCTGAAATATCAATATGGAAATACAGTATCCAATCAGAAAAAAGTAAAGAAAAGATGGAAACTATACACTGAAGAACTATACAGAAAAGATGGAAGGGTTACAGATTCCTTCAAAGAAGAATCTTTTGATGAAGAACCTGAACTCTTAGCGAAGTGAAAGCTGCACTCAAAGAAATAGAGAGAAACAAATCACCAGGAGTAGATGGTATACCAATAGAGCTATTTCAACCTACAGAAACTGAGTCCATCAAAATCTTAACAAGAATATGTCAACAAATAAGGAAAACAAAACTATGGCCCACAACTGGAAACACTAAATCTAAATTCTAATCCCCCCCCACAAAGGATATGCCAAGGATTGCAACAACTATCAGACCATTACAATAATTTCCCATGGAAGCAAACTGATGCTCAAAATTCTTTAGCAAAGACGCTTACCATATATGGAATGAGAAGTGCCAGATAGTCAAGCTGGATTCAGAACAGGAAAATGCACATTGCAAATTTATGATGGTTAATGGAGCATACCAGTGGATTTAATAAGAAAACTAGCCTGTATTTTATAAATTACAGCAAAGCTTTTGACTATGCAGATCATAAAAAAGCTATGGAGAGTGTTAAAAGAAATGGGTGTTCCACAGCATCTGATTGTTTTGATGCACAACTTGTATCAACTGGACAAAAGGCTACTGTTAGGATAGAATATGAGGAAAGAGAATGGTTTCCAGTTGACAACCAAGTCAGACGAAGATGTATATTACCTATCTTTTAAACCTATATGCAGAACATATCATTAGGAAACCTGGATTATATTTAGAAGAAGGTGGAGTGAACACTGTGGAAGGAACATTAACTATTTGAGATATGTACATGACACCACGTTCCTGGCAGAAAATACTGAAGACTAAAAACAACTACTGATGAAGGTTAAAGGAGGAAATGTTGAAGCAGGATTACAACTGAACATTAAGAAGACAAAAGCAACGAATGACTATTGAGGAATTATACAGCTTTACGGCTGACAATGAAGAAATTGAAATTGTTGACGGTTTTCTGTTCCTTGGCTCAATCATCAACCAAAAGGCAGACTGCAACGAAGAAATCAGAAGGAGAGTGAGACTTGGAAGGACGGCCATGAAGGAACTAAAAAAGATCTTTAAGGACAAGGATGTGCTACTGGGGACCAAGATCAAGATAATTCAATGGACGATGAAGAAACCTGACAGGAAGAAAATGGATTAACTTTCAGTGTGATGCTGGAGGAGTTTTATGGGTGACTCAGGGCCAAGCTACACATGACGAATGACACTTGAACGGCAAGTGTATTTCTCCCTGTTCACTTGCCCTCCACTCAATCCACTTGCCGTTCAAGTGTCATTCGTCATGTGTAGCTTGGCCCACAGATGGTCCAAAACACAAATAGGAGAGTTCTAAATCGAATCAAAGTTCCAAGGAGCAAGCCCAGGCAACACAGTAGCAGTTCAGGGAACTCGTTGAAGACACACTGAAACGGCCCCGTCCCTCATGCTCTTATACTCTGGGAGTGTTATGTCAGCTAGCACAGCTGCTTCAAGTCTCCTTCTCTGAAGCCCCTCCTTCCTCTGAGAAGGCTGGCCTGTTCAGAGCTTGGAGGCGTGCTGATTGACATTGGGTCTGTACGTCTCTTCTGTGCCTGCTGCGTCGACGTTGCTCTCATTGCTCTCGGGGGTCTGGAGATGTTGGAGGGGATAAGGAAGCTGGCTGCATCTGGGCTGATGGCTCTGGGTGGGGAAGGGGAGCTTCTGCATGGGATTCGGCATCTGACAGTTCAGCTGTGGTCGGCTGATGGGAGACAGGCTGATGGGAGACTTGCTCCTCAGGAGGAGCAAGGCTGTCAGCAAGCCTCGGCTGTTCCAGCTGCTCCTCTTCTGAGGAATCGTCAAGCCCCGGCTGTACTATGACAGCTGTAGGAAAAGAGGAAGACCCAAAATGAAATGGCTGAACTCAATAAAAGAAGCCACAGACTGTTAATGATAAGATGTTTTGGAGGTCTTTCATTCATAGGCTTGACATAAGTTGGAAGCAACTTGACAGCACATAGCACACGCATAACAGCTACAAAATAATAAATATAATATGATATAAATAAAAGATAAATTGTTGAAATTATTTTAAATCTAATAAAAGATAAATATATAAAATACATATAAAAAAGGATATTTTTGATTTGTGTTTTATTTAGTATCTTGATGTTCATCACTAATTGCTGATATTCTTGACCCACTATTGCTTCTTAAATTTGCTATTCATGCTCTACTTCATCCACACCAATGCAGTTCCAAGTTGTAGCCTGATACTTGCAACTTTTTCATCAAGCCACATATAGGCTGTTTTCACACACGCCCTGGGAGATGGTGCAAACTCACAGCATGAAGTGTCTTCCTAGCATGATCTCCTGGCATGATCCCCTTTAATGGCTGTCAGAAAAAAGGGCTGTTAAATGGGATTGTGCCGGGAAATTGCGCTAGGAAGACACTTTTATGCCGTGAATTTCGCGCGATCTTCCGGGTGCATGGCCATGTGAAAATGGCCATAATACATTGGGACATACAAAAAGAGCCCCACATTTCAGTTTCAGAAATGAATATTGGCTCTATCCTTCCTTACAATGAATTTGCTCCTGAATGTGCGTAATTGCATATTCTGTCAAAGTAGATTTCTAACAGGCTTACTCTGTACTCCCAATATTACATAATCAACAGTCTTCCATGAGAGCCAAATCCAACAAAGAGATACACAAACAAAAAGATGGAACTAGGAATCACTTTTTGCAAAGTTATGGTCTGCTGTGGTTAGCCATGAGGGCAAATGTATTATGCCTTTCAAAAGCGACCATTATTTTCTTTCATAATGCTTGCCTGAAACCAGGCAAATAAAAACAAGAGGGTTCCTCTATAATTTGCTTAATGTGTATCCTCTACTATTATTCATACAATTAAAAGATTCGTGAAAAGACTTAGCAGTCTGCAAGTCCAGATGACTCTGGCCCTGATAAATCTGCAAGTTCCAAGAATTATATTATACTAATTGCTGCTATACTTTCCTTTTTGCTGTGTTCATTATTTTAATTTCATCCGTCTGTGATGTAAACTTAGAATCTCTATTATTTTGTTTTGCAGAATATAAGTGTAATCTCTGTGGGATGCAGATTTTGGATTACCATTTTGTCACGTTCGCAGGAGGGTTTGTGTTTTAGTGCCTGTAGTTTGGAGCTGTCACAGAAAAGTACAGCTCAGGTTGTTGCAGACTGTTAAAAAAGGGGTATATTATATTGGCTCTATTACATCATTGAGAATTGCTGCTATTTCTGTTTCATGAGGACTTGTGGGATCTCATCTCTCCTGCTGATCCTTTCTCTGATTTCTCTCCTTCCCTCCCTCTTACAGCCCACACAGTTCCTTCCATTTCTCTGCTTCTTCCCTTCCCACCTACCCTTCTCAATTTCTCCCATCTAATTTACCTACAATCCTTCCTTCCTTCCCTACCCCATCTCTCTCTTTTGCTCTGTTTTTCTTTCCTCCCTTACTCTACTGTAGTTTCACCTTCCCTCCTGATTCCCTCCTCCACTGCCCCACCTCAACTGCAATTTCAAAGTGAAATAGTTGCAGCCATTTTGGGTTACCCAGGCAACCACAGTGGGCTAGGCAATACAAAATGGCTTCCAAGATTTTCTGAGGCAATCTCATGAGATCTCAGCATCTTTAAAGTGTTTGCTTTCCCCATCCTTGTTTTTAAAAAACAGATCTTATTTGACAAACCCAGATTTTCGAACCACCTCCTTTCTCTGTCTCTGGCCCCATTCTGCAGATATTTTTAATCCACATTCTGGAGCCAGGTTCAGAATTAGATATGTAGATTCCTGGCATTGTTAGTGGCCTACTGCTTGGCTCAAATCCCCAGCAGGCTTGAAACTTCCAGGAGGTAAATGGTTTCAAAAATGCAATATCCACTAATAGTTGCGATTCCATAGGCACCTAATGCCATAACAGTAATGATTTTCTACAGAGAACAGTTCCAGTGTGGAACTATGCTTAGTTTCTTGTCTGTGGCAGGACTCTGAAAATACATCTAAACCTACTTGAGAAGTCCTCTCCATGCTCTGCTGAAAAGGCCTGGATAATAATACGGAACCCTCCAAATCATCCATTGCATGTATCCCGCTCTTGACCTCAGAAGAGGCCAGCTGCCAAGATTTCAAGGATGAAACAGTTTGTCAAGAGGCGTATGCACCCATCTACTGACTGATGGCGCTGCACTTCCGTAGTTTTGTCAGTGTTAACTCTTCACCCTAAAGGCAGAGGTGCACAAGTATTATTTATGATGATCTATAACGCCTAGATCATCTTATGCTTTTGTTTACTTCATGAAAATATTGAAACACGTAGAGTAAGTCCATAGCCACCCAATACATAAAGGACTGAGAACTTGGTTAGAACCAAAGCCTGGGTCTTGCTAACTGCTGCTGAATAGAAATGAAAAAGAGACTGAACTGCAGCAACATCTTTTCCTTTCCTTTCTTTTCCTCTGATTAAAGCTCCTTGACTAAAAGTCTTGAGGAGTCAAAAGCCCACCAGTTGAATGGCATCATCCTGACATAATACTAAACCAATAAAAGAATCTCATAACAGCAAGGGTAAAATTCAGAGATCTATCAGATAAAAGGAGTAAAACTAACTCATATTGAGACAGAGCTGAAAAATTATCTAGGTACTGCATTAAAAACCTGTTTCTAAGACTGATATAAAGAAGACACTCTAACATAATGTGTATTAAGGTACCAATTTTCCCCTGAGAACATCTTCAAAGGCAGTATAAATAAGGAACCTTCCTTAATCTTCCCTTCATAACAGGAGTGGGCTGTGCACTCAATCAAGTTAATAAAAATTCTCTGAAATATTTTGGGGTAGTCATGGTTCATTTGGAGGGGGAATGTGCCAGAACGCTGTTCCGGCAGTTCCCTCAAAAGGTCACTGTCAGGTGACCCTGAAATGGCCAGATCATGTCGGTGCCAGGTGGGGGAACCCTCCCCTGCCTGGCACTGACCCAATCCCAGCCATTTTGGCCCCAATCCAGGCCCAAAGAGCCCAAAATGGCCACTTTTGGGCTCTTTGAAACTGTCAGGTCCCAGCAGTTTCGTCCCCAATCTGGGCCCAAAATGGCCCTTTTTGACCATTTGGGGCCCATTTCCCCGGGGATTAGGGTCAGAATGTCTGGGATCGGGTCAGTGCCAGGTGGGGGAACCGTCCCCTGCCTGGCACTGAACTGGTATGGGATGTTTTGGCCCTGATCTGGGCCCAAATGGGCTGCAAATGGCCATTTTGGCCATTTGGGGCCAGTTTTGGCTGGGATCAGGGCCAAAACCACCAGGATTGGGTTGGTATGTGGTGGGGGACCCCTCCCCTGCCCAGCACTGATCTGATCTGGGCCATTTTGGGCCCGATCCAGCCCAAAACATGCCCCAAATGGCCATTTCAAGCCATTTCGGGCCATTTCGGCCTGGATTGGGGCCAAAAATGCCCTGATTGGGCCACTGCCAGGTGGAGGAATACTCCCCCATCTGGCAGCAGCCGAATCCCGGCCATTTCAGGCCCGATCAAATCAATTATACTAATGACACTTCCGGTGCCAGCAAGGGGCATGGCATATGCTAATGAATTATGCTAATGAGTTCCTGTCACTCTTTTTCTACAAAATGACCCCTGGGGGTAGTTAAGTAAAAAGCATAGGAAGGTAACGGTTTTGGTGGAGAAAAACCAAAAAATATAGGGGAGCAAACCCTCTGGGTGCAAATCTGTGTGCTCAAGTAATCCCTTTCTTGGGTACTCTTCTTAATATAAGACTTAACAGCTGTGAATTTCCGGCCCAGGATGGAATCAGGATTTAGTCCAATCAGATAGAGTTTGAATCAAGAGTCTTGATCCAAGTGAATTTATGAGAATCACCCCATCAACATTGCTGCAGCTTTCTAATATCCATTGCTGCCTCATCCCTCATGCCCTAATTAGATGTTGTGTAGGGCAGGCCCACTCCTTTGATACCCGGGGTTACATTAGATCTACCTCTCCCCTCAGCGCCATCTCTCCCTCAACGTCTCAGAGCAGAACCACAAGTGACAAATGACACAGGTTGGACACTTGCCAGCTTCCCTCAACTTTTGATGGGAAATGTAGGCAGCTTGGCGGAATGTTGGACAAGTGATAGTTGAAAAGTCCATTGGACAGCAGTCGGAGAGCCAAGCTGCAAGACCAGGATGCCTACATTTCCCATCAAAACTTGAGGGAAGCTGACCAGTGTCCAATCTGTGCCTTTTGTCACTTGTGGTTCTGCTCTCAGCTACCAACTGTCAACTTCCAGCTCCCACTGATTCGCTGTCCCTCCAATCACATTCTACTCCAGAACTGGCCCCTCCCCTCTGCAGCCTAGTCATCACATTTGCCTGCTTACTTACAACAAGCATCCGCTTGAGGATGTATCCCTCTTTGCCACCCAGGTATCTTAAAGGTGATGTAAGCTGTATTTCACCAGGATTTGTGTCTTGTAATATATAATAGAAATTCATCGATCTGGATTTGTGTTAAATTCAATAAGCCACTGAAGAGTGAAATCACAGCTGATACCAACCAATTGAGAAAGCATAAACTATTTTAATATTGTTAGAAAGCAGTGCTGATGATTCGTGGAGTTTGGTCACTAGGAAAAAATGCAGAACTGTTATTTGCCGTAATAAGCTTGCCTAACTCCCAGCATTTTTCCTCGCTGGGTTAATTGCATAGGCTAGCTTCAGGGACTCCTCAACCTTCTCTGCTCAAGTATTAGTTTCACTTTCTTTGACCTCTCTTCCAGCTTTTCCTCTGCTTCTTCTCATTGCTAGTGTACATTATATGCTGAAGTCACTTTCAGCTTATAGCAAACCTATGAATTAATGATCTCCAAAATATCCTAACATTGACAGCCTTGCACAGTGATCGGACCATGGCTTCTTTTACTGAGTAAATCCATCACATATTGGGTGTTCCTCTTTTCCTATTACCTTCAACTTATCCTAGCGTTATTGTCTTTTCTATTGAGTCTTGCCTTTTCATGTTTAGTCTGAAGGATTTTTAAAATGTTGTCTGACCCCTTTCTTCTTCTTAGCGGTACCTGATTAGGGTCTCCAAACGCCCCATTTTAACTGGTCAGAGCTTCACAGAGCAGCCCCATATTTGCTAGCATCTGTCTCCCATGCTGGTGTTATGCCAGATTCATGATTAGATGCGATCTTAAACCATTCAAGCCTAGCCTGAGGATTGCTCTCAAAAATTTTCAGTCCCAAAGCGGAGTTCTGAAATACGTCCCCCCTCCCCCCGAGCACTATATAAATATAACATACTCTTAGCAGGGGCATTCTTGGGGCGGGGGGAGGGCGTGCCATGCTCCTACAGTACACCCAGTGGAGCTGACAATGGAACTTTCACCAGGGATATTAGCAACACAAACTTCAGCACATATTTTTTTGCCTTTTTATTACAAAACTTACCATGCTGAATCTCAATAAAAAAGAGGGTGTCTGTAAGATGAGAGGAAAGTTGTCAGTAACTCCTTCAATGGGACAATTAGCTTAAATATTTCATTTCTTTATGAAAGGAAATACTTCTTTCCCCTCTCTCTTTTCCTTACAACTACACTATGAGGTAGGTTAGGCTGAGAGTAATGTGACTGGCCCAAGGTGACATAGTGACTTTCGTGGCTTAGACCAACACTCTTACAACTATGCCGCTTACATACGGAACACTCAGAATAAATCTCCACATGAATCTCGGAATTCAGAGTAAATACTGGCTTATCAGATACTGGCTGATTCTGCACACATTGGATAATGCACTTCCAATCCTCTTTAGAGATCATTTGGAACTGAATTTTTCGAGTGTGAAAAAAAAAATCCACTTCCAAATGATAGCTAAAGTGCATTGAAAGTGCATTATCCAACGTGTGCGGAATCAGCCATTCTGTCTTAAAAATATGGGAGCATTTGTTTGGTTCAAGCAGGGTCCAGGATAGCAGAATCATCTTAATTTCCATACTTGCTCAACTAGAGACAAAAAAAGGCTACAGACAGAAATATTCCCATCTCCTTAATTCCTTTTTCTCTAAAGCAGGTTCCACAATAACGAAATCAACTTAACTTCCACCATTTGAGCCACAAACTTCCACTCTCCCCTCCCAAACACACATCTTCCAATATTTTAGGTTTTACACACATACCCCTAATCACACTAGGCTAAATATAAAATGGAGACGGCAATATTTCTTTTGAAGATAAAATGGTGATAGGACAATTTCTTTATCTAAGTCAGGGTCTCCCAGGACACAATAATATTGCAAATATCACATTTACTTACATCAGAACTTGTTTTGTGGGCTACAGGAAATACCTGCTTCAGTCCAACCATGGATGCCTTCTGATTGCTCGATCAATCACCAGTTGTGTTAATCTTCCCCCGGGCTTCTTCCCTCTGTCGATTGTTTCTTCACACAGGCAGTATTATCCACTCCAAGTCCCCTCCTCCTGTTACCTCTACAAAAACAAGCAAACAAAACCAGTTCTGTGGTGCCTTCTAAGAACTTGATAAGTTGCTACAAAGACAAACAGAACTGGATGAACTTGACAGCCTGAGCAGCTCCATGATGCTACCGGGGGGGGGGGTGCCCCTGCTGGGAAGTGCCAGAGGAGCTTGAACCCTGCAGCTAGGGTTCCCAGATGCCTGCTGGTGGCAGGCAAACTCCTGGGGGTTTGCCCCATGCCTGCTGATCTCCCAGTGCCAGGTCCCTCCTCCTCCCTGTGGGAGGGTATAGGGACCTGGCAACCCTACCTGCAGCTCCCCTGACATTCATTATCTTACTATATAATTGAGTAAGCGTGTTTCAGACAACTCACTTTATGCTCTGGTGCACCACCAGAGGGTGCTGATATGGAAGGAAGCCTAGGCAAGGCACCATGTCCCTCTAGAAAACATACCATGGTGGGAAGCCCAGGCCGGAGGCAGGATGGGAGCAGGTGGCAATGCCCACCCCCAACTTAACAGAGCTGGTATTAGGAGCGGAGCAGGTGGCAATGCCCACACCCCCCTGCTTTAACCAAGTTGGTATTAGGAGCGGAGCAGGTGACAATGCTCTCTGACCACCTTAACCCAGCTGGCGTTAGAAGCAAAGCAGGTGGCAATGCCCACCCCCTGCCTTAACACAGCTGGTTTTAGGAGCAGAACAGGAGGAAACATGCTTACTCAATTATATAGTAAATTCAGATCATTTCCATATATATGTCCATAGGACTACTCACAAGCAAGGTAAGCATCTAAGCAGAGAGAGTAAAAATTGACAGGAATGGGAACCTGTGGAGAAACCTTTCCTCTTAACACATGTGTTTGCTCCTTCCCCCTCCCTACAATAAACATGATTTTGGCAGGCACTCTGTGTGAGAACATCTCGCATATTTGCACTATCAAGTTGAGTCACTGGAAAGCAAGACATAGCAATGAACAGGAGTGAGTAGTATACAAGGTCATGAGGACTGGAAGTTTCCTCAGTTTGCTAGATAAACACCTGCAATCATTCTGTGAAAGAGCTGAACGGAAGAAACAGTTATGGCACTGGTAATAGGATATCAAAGTACAGCATGAACCATTGTTTTAAACAGCATTAGTATTGGTATGGATCAGGCTCAGACATGACAATAAGTGCTATTTCAAACTTTACTTATTCTTTCTAGGGAGCTGAAGAATAACAGGTTTTGGTACCACTATGTTTTCTGCTGCCCTTTGTATTTAAAGACAGTCACTTTCCAACCCCCTCTGGAAGTACGTTTGCATATGAAAGGAAATATATAGCTCGAGAATGTCCATGTTAATTTTTATGTGGAACTGAATTATCACTGTGTTAAGGGGGAATAAAATAAAATGAGCTATATGCTCTGCAAAGCTGGTTGTTTTCAAGTTCTTTTTCTATATTTTCTAAAGGCGGGATACAGAAGTGCACTCTGTTGCTATGTGCCGCAGCTGGAATTCTTTACAAGGAGAAAATAGATACCCCTCAGGTATGCTCTGATAGGCTATATTGTGTGGTGAGAGAAGAAATGGAGCCATCCAATTTGAATAATCTAATTTAAATCCCTGGATAATGCACAAATCATTGCACATTATTTAGAAAGCAAAACAAACTGATGGAGAGATGACAGTTAACAAAGCAGAAATTAATCCAAAACAATGTGTGCGAGGGCTGGCAAAATGTCAGTCAAATGGAACCCAAGACGATTTTGATTAAACTCGGAGAAAGAAATGAGTTAACTGTGCTTAGAGTTGATAATAAGCAACATTAGAAGGCATATTGTAGTTGGTGACAGTTATACATGAAAAGAATGACACTGATATAGAAATAATTGGAGAAATTAGTTGCCTGACATCCATGAGAAAGCATTACTTCCAATAATGTTAAATATGCAATCAATCAACGGGAGCATGGGCAGGTTCATGGGGAGGACTGAAATGTACAGTGAAAGTGAGATATTCTTACTAATAACCTATACGCAACTGAAAAAATTTATACTGTGCATCTTATGTCAAACAAGGAAAATCCCACCAAAAGCACACACACCCCAAGACAACAATATACAACAATGACCGATGAAATCTAGTAGCCCCTAAAGGGTACTCGGTTAGTTGACAGATTGCAAAGTACCAAGTAAAGTTAAACAAATAATCACTTTAAAATGTCACAGCCTTATACAATATAAAGCAAGTACCGTTTGCTACTAGGATCCCCTGAAATGTAAATTTATCAGGGATTCACAAGCAGCATTTCAGTAGTCCAGCTGCTACAGATTTCATCATTTGATCAAAGGCTGATAAGCTAGTGTATTTAAGAAAGATTTAGGGATGAGCTCCACAGTTATGTGTATTTCTGTGATTATTTGACTTTTTAAACCAAATGCAGCAAAGGGAATGGTGCTTTGAAGCCAGAATCGCCCATGTAGGAAGAGAGGCTTTCCTTGCACCATTTTCCTATCTGAAAATTGCTGCTTCCAAACTATGTTTAAACCTACTGGGGAAAATTTTAAGGGTACATGTAAGGACACATTAGTTGCCATAGTATGGTTTTCAAGAACGGCTTACATGCAGTCATACAGAGGGATGGCAGCCAGAATACCCTCTGGGAAGCTCTGCAAAATGAGTGCCTTTAAGCACAAGGAGAAGAAATCTTTGTTACATTTCCTAACTCTGACAGAAGACTATGTGTCGTTGAGATTATATTTAAAGAGAGTGGGGCTTTTCCTTCTTTTTTTAACCATTGCAGCATAAATTACAAAATAGGTCGTTTACCATAGAATTTCCCATAATTCCTAGACCCACCCTTTCTCACTTCCAAGTTGTGCCCGGAAGTGACATAGTGATGTTGCTGACATCAGGTGCACTTCCCCTAGTTCCTGGCCCCAGCCCTTCCGCCAGTTGCTAGGCTCAGCCTGACAGACCTAGGATGTAGCCTGGCTCCAGGGTTTGGCCAAAGCCATCACCCCCTCCCTATTAAGAGTAGACATTGGTTAGAACCAAAAAAATTTAATGAACCAGCGGTTCGCGGTTCAGTGCCGCCGCCAATCCCGAGGTTGCGAACCGCAACGAACATTTTCCGTTACCGAACCGGTTCACAGTTTGCGGTTCGTTGGGTGTGGAACAGCCCCCATGGCACTTAGAGAGCCCATATTCCCGGGGAGTGTTTTGCAGGCTCTCCTACAGCCATCACCCAAGTTTGGACAAGATTGCAAAAGGGATCTTGGAGTTATACCCTCTCCAATCCAAGGCCCCCAGGAAACTCCCACAAAAATCCAAGCTCAATTATACTCTCAGTCTCTTTCCCCAAAGGCTAGCAAGTGGCAAGCAAGAGCTCTGTCCCACTCCACTGCTCGCTGAAAGTGAAACCCAGCCTGGGAGCCCATGGCTATTTATAAGCACAAGTCCCATTGAGCAACTCAGGAGGTCTGTGTTTGGCCGTCAGAGCTGCCTATCAGGGTTTTCAGGGATGAGATTGGAGTGCCCGTGGCTACAGGACACCCCCTTCCCCCTCCCTCCCCTGGGTGCCTTCTCCCAACTTGTAACCACTTTGCAGCTCCGTGGTTGGAAGGAAGACCTGCCGATCAAGGTAAGCTGGGCTTCCATTCGGGTTTCCAGGGTGACAGAAGGAGCGCAGACAGAGTTCAGGCATTCCCCCGGCTCCGTTGCCAGGGGAATTGATTGCTGGCGCCTGAGTGTCTGGCTTCGTGAACCATGACCGAATGCACCGAACCAGGCCTCTTCTGAATGCTGGTTCGTTGGCCGTGGACAATCACGAGCTGCCGGATCATGATCGTGCGATTGCCATTTTTGTGGGGTTTTGAAGTTCGTAATGCAGTTCATGCCCATCTCTGATTAAGAGTAGGGAAGAGCAGAAGAAGAAAGAAGATAAAGAAAGATTTGTAAAGGTTCTGAATAGAAAATAAAATTGGGGCCCACAATATCCTGTCTGCTTGCTAGACAGGGCCAAACTGGGAAGGAGTAAATTAAAAAGCTCACAGCTATGTCTGGGTCCAGGAGGAAGCACTTCTCTCAGTCCCAGGGACTACTGAGAAGGGACCTAAATGTCTTTGCTTCTTTAACCACAATCCAATCCAATTTAATAGCAGCAACAACATTCAATTTATATACTGTCCTTCAGGACAACTTAATGCCCACTCAGAGCGGTTTACAAAGTATGTTATTATTATCCTCACAACAATCACCCTGTGAGGTGGGCAGGGCTGAAAGAGCTCCGGGAAGCTGTGCCTGACCCAAGGTCACCCAGCTGGCTTCAAGCAGAGGAGTGGGGAATCAAACCCGGTTCTCCAGATTACAGTCCTGCTGGTCTTAACCAAACTGGCTCTCAACTTCTTTTCAACTTCTTATATGGTGGCAAACTTTGTTTGAGAACACAAGTTGCAACAAAGCAAAAGACTCAACCAGAGTGTACGGAAAGCAAAAGACTCAACCAGTTTGATTTGTGATTGTCAATCAGAGGTCAGCAAAAAGGCATATGCATTTAGGTTCAAGTTCAGTCCCTGTTGTCTTCAGACCAAAAGGAGATCCCTCTAGAGCTATTACTGTCTGTTGTTAATTGATTATACCCCTGGTTGGTTAGGCAGATGCCCCATTTTGTCTTAGATTCAGTCTTTTCCCAGAGCGGCCTCTTTTTGTTTGTATCAAAAGGAGATCTCAGCAATGATGGGAAAGATATCTACTTGAAATGCTGAGGGGGTTGTTGCCCGTTAAATATTCAATGCTGCTCTACAATGGACCTGTGATCTAACTTGGCCAAAGTAGCAATGCATTACTTATTCAGTTTTAAAATGAATATGCCAGCTTTCCAATTAGAAGATTTGAGGTGATCAACAAATAAAACAAAACAAGATAATACAATGCAATAAAATCAAAAAGATAAAATAAAAGCAGGAAAAGGCTCTTGATGACAACAGAAAAATGCAATACAAAAAAACTTTCTTGCTAATCAATATATAGGATGAATCAGATGCTGGAGAGTTTAAAAATAAGGATGCAATATTATGCACACTTGGGAGTAAGTCCATCGAACTCCGTGAGACTTATTCACAATAAGCAGGCATAGAACTGGGCTGCACATCTGGATAGCTGATAAATTGACAAGAAGTTAAAGAAAAAAATCAAACATGGAAGAGTTATCGTAATGCCTGGGAAACAAGAAAGGTCTTTATGTACATTGTTTTCAACTTTTTCATGATAACATTCTGCTGATATCAGCCAAAGATCTGAGTTGTCGGCATGGTTAGCCATAGGTATCTTATTAAACTCAGTGAAACTAACTTCCAAAGAAATATGCATAGGAGCTGGCTGAAAGTGAATTTCCAGCAACACAACCATCCCAAGAATTTTGTGCACTGTTTGGGGTTTTTTGAATGCTTTTGTTGTCTTTTTGAAGATGACAGATATGACCATGTATATGTTGAAGCACAGGCTGCTGTTCTAGAGAAACCGTATGAATTTCAGAGAAATTGAACATGTATGGCAGGTCCCTGTACGTTTAGGAAAATGGCATGCTATTTAGTTAAAAGGTGTTCCTCGTGGAATTTCAATTTATTCTGGAATTTCAGCTATTTTTGCCTGCCATAAGGAATAAATATGAAGACTGACTGTCTTCTCTCCAGACGTCATTTCATGCCATGTTTAAAAACTTTTTTTAGTGTTGTTGGTAGGATCTTTAAGGTGATGTCCTATAACTGACTTTGAATGTCTCTTAGCTTCAACAGCTAAATCCTTCAGATTTTGTAAAAGGATGGGAAATATTTCCCCCTGATTTATCAGCTGTGTGAGTGTTTCATGCACTGCTCTGGGTAACTGTGTCAATCTGAAATATTCATACATTACCCATTAATCTCTGACAACCCATTTTGTAAGCTGTCACGTTGTGTGACTGCTAACTATGGAGGAAAGTCTTACATGGTTTTGCAGCACCTCGTTTTGAAGTAGCAGTTAAGAGTTCCTATTCTAACATGTCAGTAGTAGCTACTAAAGAGTGTCTATAAGGAGAAATTGTGTATTGCCTATGGTCACTTGAAAGGTGCTAAAAAATTGTGCAGAAAAATCAATTTGAGGGGTCTGGAAAAATTAAAAGAATGTGAAAAGGGGGGCGCCATGCTCTTCCAGAGAGCAATCCTAAGCAAGTCTACTCTGAATCCTATTCAATGGGTCTATTCAATGGGTTTACTCCAAGGAAAGTGTTTTTAGGATTGCTCATCATTAGGCATGCTAGGAACCTCAAGCTAAATTCATTCACCAGCCAAACTTGCAAGAGATGATCAGTTCTTCTGATCGGTTCTCCTGATCAGTTCTTCCTACTTCAATGGTTATTATCGAAATTTGTGCTGAGACGCTTTGCAGCTATACAGTAGTGGCTTGTTGTAAGCCCAAGCTATTGTAAACCAGTTGTGAACCTTTGAACTTCTTGCCATGGTTGCCATTTTCTTTTTAAAAAAGATTGCTGTTACCCCATTGCCATTAGAGACATTTCTGGTGTGATGACATAATAATACTATTTGGCTGGAAAAAAATTACAGTGGTTTCCTTCTGCTGACATAAGTAAACAGATCAAACAGATTCACAAGCAAAATGAACAGATGCCAAAGATGTACAGACACATATAGGTAGTAAGTAGAGATGGGCACGAACCAAAATATGAACCAAAATTCTTGACGAACCAGGCCGGTTCATGAACTAGTGGTTCATCAGATCCAATTTCTGATGAACTGCCATGAACTTTAGGCTGGTTCATTTTTTGGTTCGTCACTGCAGACAGCCTGGTGCCGATCAATCAGTTTCCTAGGCAATAGGGGATGGACTTCTGGCAGACCTTCTGCTGACCCAGAAGTGACCTTCTGCTGACCTGGAAGTGACAATTTTCTGACCTGTATGCGACATTTTCATGAACCAAATGAACCAGTTTGCGAACCAGGGGCAGGTTCATGAAAGTTCGTGGTTCGTGAAGTTTGAGGAACCATGAACCACATGGTTCAGTTTTTTTCTGGTTCGTGCCCATCTCTAGTAGTAAGCCTCTATTCAAATAGATTTTTTTAAAAAAAACTTCTGTGCCTTTTAAATCTGGAAGCGGCAGCAAATGACTGGCAGGGGTGCCTGCTGTGAAAAAACACTGTCATCATATGAGAATGAACACATCACAACATTGTATTGATCAGCTTCCTGCTCACAGCCAGCAAGCAGGATGTAAACTGAACTGGCAGGCTGGATAGGGTTGCCAGGATGTGCTTGGCAACTGGCAGGAGGTTCAGGGATGGGGACATGGGGGATGTTGTGACATTGTGTGCTCTGCTATGTCACTTCTGTGAAAAACCTGGATGTGACATAGGATAACTCTAGGAATTGCCAGAAACTCTATGGTAAAACCTTGTTATATGCAATTAGAGTTGGGACAGGCTGTACATTTTAAACATTTATAATTTAATAGTGCCATATGTACATTTATTATATTTGATCTGTTAAGAACAAAACCTTCCTAACAGTTTTGCCAAACCAGTTATTGCATCCTAAATTAATTCACTTATTAGATAATATATATTTCTAGTGTTTGGCAGGTAAAACAAGAACTGATGAGGTACTGAAAGAATCGTGTGTTTCTACATTATTGAACTTAATGATACAAAAAAAAAGAGTCCAATTTTCGTCCATGGGAAACCACTCTGATTAGCATAGAGTTTTTTGGTTTCCAGAAACCAACCTCATCTAATTTATATGTTAATGTAGCAACGGCTCCTATATATGTGTAAAATCTGTTCTGACATTATATACAGCTTTCAGCAGTTCTTCTGTGTTGGGTAACTGCAAGCCTCTGGTATTGTTCAGAATGATAAAGGAGAAACCTTGGCTCATTATGCACTTCTTTAATTTCATGCTTGTCTTCTGCAAAATCTCTTGCCATATATTTTGCTGGTACAAAAGCATGGATGCAGCACAATTTAAAAAAGGTATTGATTACAATTTCATTTAGAATCAACGAAACAATAATTCCTTTTGTTTAAGTGCGTGGTGCCACCCGGAACAAAGTGAGTTATTGAAAAACTGGTCAAATTATTGGTGAGAGGGACTAATAAAGAAGGAAAGGTCTAGGTTGTCCTATAACTTTGGTTCAGTACCTGAACAAAAGGGCAGCAGCAGGTGGAGCTGTACAACTGTACAACAAATATATGTGTGTGTGTGTCCTATATCTATATCTATAGCGATAGCAGTCGCTATATCTACACATACTCATACATGGGTATGTATGTTTAGTTGTATATATGAATTTGTTTCACTTATTTATATGTCATCTCATAACTATGAGGTTCTCAATTCAATCACCAAACGAAGCACAATCAACAGGAATAATATTAGAAAATCAGAAGTAGAAAACTTTAAAAATATTTCAGTTTGGCAGGTTATGAATTAACATAAAATAGTAAAGACATGAATAGATATTAGCAACAAGAAAATCTAAGCAGCTGGACAAGGATGCAAAGCCAGACGCAGGAACACAAAAATGAATCACTAAGGCCTTGGAAAATCAACATGTGTTTAACCTGGACCCTGAAATATAATCAAGAAGTCCCCTGGAGTCTAGTGGAACAGAATTTCATACATGAGATGCCCCCTTAGAAAAAGCTTTTTTGCACTTACCCGTGGAGGAAGCATTGTTTAAAATAGACATATGGAAGCCAAGGCTCTCTTTGGCTGCTTTAAAGCAATGTATTAACTTCTAAACTATAAGGCGATGTGAAAAATGTCTTCAACAATCATTCAGTACTGATACCAGTCTTCTGCCTGAAGAGAAATCAGAAATTTGCTTATTTTAGGTCTTGGTGAGTGAAGAGCTCTGCGGTGCAGAGTGGTAAGCTGCAGTACCGAAGTCCAAGCTCTGCTGACAACCTGCGTTTGATCCTGGTGGAAGCCGGGTTTAGATAGCCAACTCAAGGTTGACTCAGCCTCCCATCCTTCTGAGGTTGGTAAAATGAGGTTGGTACCCCCAGTTTCCTGGGAGTAAAGTGTAGATGACTGGAGAAGGCAATGGCAAACCACCCCGTAAAAAGTCGTCATGTGACAGCCCCCCATGAGTCAGTGATGACTAGGTGCTTGCACAGGGGACTCACTTTACTTTTACCCAGGGCTCATTTTGAGGGGGAACACACAGGAATGCAGTTCTGGCAGTTCCCCAAGGAGGTCACATGACATGTGGCCCCGCCCATCTGACTCTCAGCCATTTGGGGCCCATTTTGGCCTGGATTGCAGCTGCAACGGCCCAGATTAGGCCTCTGACAGGTGGTGGATCACTCTCCCACTCAGCAGCGGCCTGATCCTGACCATTTTGGGCCACTTTTTGGCCATTTTCAGCCCCTTTTGCCATTTTCAGCCCAATTTCAGCCCTGAATGGCCAGGATTGGGTCCAAAACAGCCAGGATAGGTGATGTCAGAGGGTGTGGCATATGCAAATTAGTTATGCCAATGGCACACTGCCGGGGATGTTAAGGGGTGTGGCATATGCAAATTAGTTATGCTAATGAGTTATGCTAATGAGTTCCTCCAGCTCTTTTTCTATGAAATGACCCCTGCCTTTACCCCCCCTTTTTTAAAGGTCTTGGTGTAAACCTGGTAACCCAACCAACCGTCACTCAATGTAGTCTTTTAAGAACTTTATTTAAAATAACTTCAGTTATCCTTAAACAGATTAAATAAAAAAGAATCATAATTACATGAAAAACACTATAAAATGTAAATAGAATTATAAAGAAAAAAGTATACATGTCATCCCTTCTCCTCTCCTGCATTTAAAAATGAAATATAATTGCTAAAATTATTACCAAGGCTTTTCAGAAAAGGTAAAATAATCTCACTGCAACCCAGATTTGAGAGATGGGGTGGTATTAGGGTGTGACTATCTTATATAGGCATAATTAACTGAGCCTCACATGACTTTATAAAACCATCTGATTCGTTTTCTTTGAAGGTCTGATGTTAGACACCCCTGAGAATCCCAGAAAATAATGCAAACTCTGTTCCATTGGATTTGGAACAAATACAATCTCTGTTCCATTTGTTCTAGGATTTATTCTGGGCATGAAGCCATTGATTCATGTGTTATTCTTCTTAAGGCTGAAAAATGTATGTTAGCTAGAATAGTGAAAAAATTTACACAAGAACCTTAAAGTAAACTCTTAGGTTACTATGTCAAAACATCCTGAACATAGTTGAAATTAAAATCCACAACTGCCCTGTCCAGTAAATGGGATGGATTCCACAGGATCTTAGATGATGATCTTAATATTTGGGAAAGTTCATACAAGAAGAATCAGTCCTTAAAGTATCTGTGTCCCGATTAGGGCATTAAAGGTATGCCTGAGTGCTTTCAGGTGGGCTTGGATATGAATTAGTAGCCTGTTCGGCTTCTTCAAACCTTGCGAGGTCAGTTCTTTTGCAGATGTATCGGTCATCATTGTTTCTCCTGCTGCATTCTATGCTAGTTGGATGTGGCCAAATTAGGGTTGCCAGACCCCACTTGGAATGGAGGATCTCCTGCCCCACCTGCTGACACCCCCCCCCCGTTAATCTGTAGGTTTTCACATGGACTGTCCGGAATTTGGGGGGGGGGACTGTCTTGGGGAAACATTCCCCAAATACTAGACATCTGGCCTGCCCAGCCTGGCCACCCAGCCTCCTGCAATTGCAACATGCCACTGCCACCCTAGGGAAGTGGCCAGCAACCTGGGCAGCCTCCTGCGGTTGTGTAGCACTGCCCAGGAGTGGGCAGGCACCTAGGTGGCCTCCTATGGCTGTGTGGTGCCACTGGCAAGAGTGGCCAGCTGCCCGGGCACCCATAAGTGGGTCATCACAACAACGTCATGCCCTCCCTCCATATTACCAGAGTCCATTATTATTCCAGACCCCGTCTGGCAACTCTACTCACCTGGCTGGCAGGGGTGGGGGAAGAATGGGGAGGTTGGTTGGAGCCCCTGGAATATGTGGAAAAAATGGCACCCAGTGCCCCAGACATCGTCTGCTGATGTCACTGAACTTTCAGGTGGAGGGCATCCTCATCCAAAATAGGGTTGTCTCAAGTCTATCCTGTTTTCTATTGCCCATTCCTCTTTTATTTATCTGTTATTTAAAATATTCCTCAACTGTCTTTATTTCTTTATTTTGTGACTTAGGAACACTTTATTGTCCCCTCCAAATGTGATCTGTAATAATATTGCCACCAAGGTTAGCTGAGAATGGCTTTCTTTGGTTAACGTTCAGAATGGTTTGGTGATGCTTTCTCAATGGGCGCTAACTGTTCAGAGAAATCTCCTTGAGCGTTCTGTTAAGTATCCATGAAAGTTGGAGGAAGTGGCCCCTCCCACCTGAAAAGGTATGAGTTTTTTGCAAAAATAAGAAGGAGAAATGGCTCTAACGGCCAACTAAAACCAAGTTGTTGTGTGGATCAATTTAAAAACTTCAGGACCTAGAAATAAAAGGGTGATTTCCTTGAAAAGACCAAGAAAATAATGGCATGCAAGCATTCATCCTGAGTGCGTAGAGAATCTCCTTTTGCAGTAATATTTATGTATGTACCTAAGTGCTGTCAAGTTGCAACTGACTTATGGTGTCCTAGCACGGGTCTTTCAAGGCAAGTGAGAAACAGTGGTACTTTACTTTTGCCTTCCTCTGCAGACCCTTCCTTGGTGTTCCCCCATCCAAATATTTTGCTTACTTTCTGAGATCTGATGAGATCGGGCTATACCATGCTGCCTTCCCTCCGCAGTAATATCTACTGGGCTGTTAAGTAGAGGAGGGGAGGGGGGTGTCAATTTATATTCCATTAATTTCCAAAGGATAAACTAACATTCCTCATTCTAGTTTGCCATCAGGAGGAAACCAAAACAACACAGCATGCCAACTATTCCCAATGTTAGGAAGCCGAAAGGAATTTTTTGAATCACTTCCCATAAAGGAATGTAGTTTAATCCATTGAAAAGTGTTAAGCCAGATGGCTAAAAAATAAACATTAATTGAACATAATAGTAACAAAGAAAAAATGCCAAAATTAATGTTTTGAAATACAGAACACAAAGAGGGATAAAGAAAACAAAACAGGGCTCTTCAGACATTAAAGCCCCGAATAACCAAAGTACTTAGTGTTTGCTAAATCTAAAACAGGACGACTCCTCGATCACTGCTTAGCGCTTTTGTCAATTGACGGCATCCTTAGCCCTGTTCACACGTTAACAGTGAATACACATATATCCTGCCTTTTACACTGCATACATCTGTTTGAGAAAAAGAAACAACATATGTTCCCTTTACAAACAAAACCAGTACTTGGATAAATATGAGGTTTTAATCACACATTCGGCTGCACATACGTTGATTGTAATGTGAGAATTACTCAAAGTGTGCATAAAGAACGGTCAAGAATGTGCCGTACATGCTTAGTACATGCATTCACTTCTGAACAGGGCTTTATTCGTACTTCAGTCCATGGTTGGTGTGGCATTACCTACCCTTTCCCACGCCACCTCTTGCTCCATGCATTCAGCATAGGGCACATGCAACATTTATCCCCACATGTTGAAGGGAAATGTTCAGACATTATCAGTTATACTCATGTAGGAATGTATACATGCCTCATGATGTTGAATAGGTGGTGCAGGTGTGGTGTGCGATCACTGGCATGCAGGCCTTAAGTATTGAATGTATATGAGATATTTCCCATTATGGAGATGGAATCTTGCCAGCGCTCTCAGTCATTGGTTGCAGCAGCGTCTGTGCACAATACCTCCCACCCACTCTGCATACATTGCCCTGTACCAGATGGTTACATTTCATTAACATACACAGATTCCCACGGTCTGCCAAAATCCAAAGAATTCTGTTAAGTTTCTGAATAAAAATCTCGTGCTATTATTTACAGGAAAAACTGTCTCTCTGAAGTAGCAACTTAAGTCTATGGCATATCTTCCTTTGACATCAGAAATTAATGATGTAGGATTGACAAATGGAAAATCAAATAATAAAAGGGAAGAATATGAATATGATAGCGCACAGAAACAGTTGTGTGTCCTATTAACTTAATACTGAAAGTGAATAGAAGCTGGAAGTCTAACTTGCAACCGGGTGGCAATACGATTCTCTAAATATGGGCTATTCAGGACGGAGCACCTATCTGAATCATGACTTAACAGCATCTTAAAAAAAAACTGAACAGGAACGGATTGGCAGAAGAATCTGTTGTCGAACCAATGTAGTTATCTGCCTGGAGGAAACTTCCAGAACAATGGCGAAGTGGTTGTGAAATAATTCTTATAGAGCATATGCTCTGTGTATCCGAAATAAATGCGGCCAACAGCCATGTATCGGTAGTGTTTTGAGATGCACATTTCACATGTTCTGCCCTGCAGCTAATGAAGGTGAGTCCCCCTATCCATCACCTAAATCAAACTGCCACTGAACAAAATGTGAAGGGCCTGTGACAAGGCCAACACAAAGGCCTGTTCCTTTTTCTATGTGGGAGATGAGCTAGGTAAAAAAGAGTAAATCGACTAGGTACAGTGCCAAGAGCCAAATAAACAGGCAGACTCCTCTGTGTATTGAGAGAATAAATGTACTGTTGCGTACTGAGAGAATGAATGTGCCATTCTCACAACCAGGGTGTGGGTCCTTTGGCATTTTTCTGCTCGTGCTTTTATAATGCCGGTAAAGGCATTATAAAGGTGTCCTGCTAGAGTTTAGTGCCTTTTGTATCCTGTGGATTTTTCTGTACAAGAGATTGGGCAAGCAGAAGTGGCATATTTCCCGGAGAGGTAAAGCATGCACAAACAATAGTGCTAAGGCTAGTGATTCTGCTTGCACAAATTACAGTGTGCAAACAGAACTGCGGCAAGGTCATTAAATACCCCACAAGTGTTGCATCAGCTCCATCTGCATCGTAAGCAAGAACATAATTTATTTTCAAATGCAGGGGCAGAGAAATGAGCATTTGAGAAAGTAAATAAAGGTAAAGGTAGTCCCCCTGTGCAAGCACCGATTCATTACTGACTCATGGGGGGACATCACATCACGACATTTTCTTGGCAGACTTTTTATGGGGTGGTTTGCCATTGCCTTCCCCAATCATCTACACTTTGCTCCCAGAAATCTGGGTACTCATTTTACCGACCTTGGAAGGATGGGAGGCTGAGTCAACCTTGTACCAGTCACTTGAGCCCACTTTCCACCAGGATCGAACTCACATCGTGAGCAGAGTTTGGGCTGCAGTACTACAGCTTACCACTCTGCGCCACCCGGCTAAGTGAGAAAGTAAATATTTACATGTTATTATTCTTTTATATATTGCTGTCAACACAGATGGCACTTTCTAAAGTATCATAATTCATAAGCAAACTACAGATACCTTTTGGTTGGGAGCAACTGTGGAGGCAATATCTTTTCTTGCGTGTGTGAAACCTATGCTTCTTGTAAAAATAAACAAAATTAAAAATAAACAAATACCTGTAATTGACGAATTATGAAATCACTTCCTTCCACACATGTAATTGATGAATTATGAAATCACTTCCCTCTGCACATGTAATTGATGAATTACGAAATCTCTTCCCTCCGCACATGTATTTTGGCTAAGAATACCGTCCCTCAACTTGCTAGGACACAATTTGTCAAACAGAGTTATAGACAGTTGGGGGATTAATCAAAATTAGCCAATGACCTTGATACATTCATGGGCAGTTTTGTACAAGATTTCTCTCATCCTAACAAGGTTGCATTTGATTCTTTTTGAAATCCAGAGTGTGTTGAATGAGAGGATCACAGACCAGAGCAAAACATGATAATTGTTGTAAGCAATTAACCTACGAAATCTTCCTCGGAGTGGCCTTGGCTTCATTTCCTGAGCTCCTGCATTGCCGGAAAACTGCTCTGCCTTATCTCAATCTCATTCCCTTTGATGTTAACAGCATCTGACACTGTTGTAACCAGTTCTCGTGCTGTTGCCACATTTATTAATTTGGGCTCTTTTATCCCTGCAAATCTGATCATGATTCAGCCAAATCACTTCCCACTTGTGTTTTTGTTTGTTTATTTATTTTTCCTAAGACAGATCCAAAGTGATTATTTAGTGTTTAATACTATTAATTTATCCATTGCTTCTAATTTCCTACTATCTTGTCTAAGAGGATAGATAGTTTCACTTTGGCTTCTTACCATTCTGGTTTAAAAGATCACTATCTTTATTTCCTTTTGCAACACTAATTATTTTTTTTACTTTTTATAGTAGGCTTTTAGATTGATTATTTTAAAAGCTTTCTGTTTATTAATGTTCCTCTTGAAATCTTTGAGATAGCACAACACAGAGGCCAACTTACAGTGGGCATAAACATACTTAAATAGCTGTTAGATTATGGCTCTTTCAAGACAAAAAAGGAGGAAAACCTCAAAAAAGTATCCTGTATATCTTGATGCTTTTCATAATCTATTTCTTTATCAGGGGCTACAGGGAGCAATGAAAAAGAAACTACAACATTAGCTGCTGCTGAAGTGATCTTCACCTTTATTTTGGGATGCTCACAGAATCACAGAGCTGGAAGGGATCCCAAGGGTCATCTAGTTCAACCCCCTGCACAATGCAGGAAATTCACTCTGCTACTCTCACAGTGACCTTTGCTGAATGCCCAGAGGAAGGTGGGAAAAGTCCAGGATCCAATCTGGCCTGGAGGAAGCCTCCTGCCTCCTTCCTACCTATTAGCCAACCTGCCTTTATTTGCCCCCTTGTATTCAGTTTTCTCTCTTTCCCTGTCCCTGGCAGTCTCTACTCAGAAGTCTGGCCCAGTTGTGCAGTGCCAGCTGAGCATGGCCCAGTTGTGTGGTGGGGAACCCACAAGTACTTGTACGGGGCATCTGATTTCCTCCTCCCCTACTATTTCCTCTTTCTCCCATCCTGGCAGCCCCCATGTCACCTCCCCATCCCTGCTTTCTTGTCTCCTTCCCACCAACTAGACAACCTACATTTACCTTCATCTTCAGCTATATTAATCATTTTTTACTACATTTTATACCTCACCTTTCTCCACAAGGGGAATCAAAAGCTACTTACACAATTCTCTTCACAGTAATTTATCCTCACATTATCCCTGTGAGGTAGGCTAGCTTGAGAGTGTGTGACTGGCCTAGGGTTTCCAGGTGTCTGCTGGTGGTGCGCAAACTTCCAATAGTTTGTCCCTTTGCCCACTCATTGCCAGTGACTGGTGGGAGGTTGCAAGCCTCCTGGTGGTAGCCCACCACTGGCAGGCACTCCAGGCAAAAGTGCAGCATGTACACTCCCAGTGGGCAAAACAACATCAGTTCCAGAAATGATATCATCCTACAGCTTATAGGAGCGCTAATGCACTTTGTCAGGGCTTGCTGTGGGCACCGCTGGGTGGGGCGCTGTCAGGCCTGGCTCTGACTTCAAAGGAGTGTCAGGGATACTACAGGACCCTGCTCTGTGGAAGGGGGGGCATACCTCACTCAGACTCCCTCTCAGTCCACTCACTGGCCTGCTCAACCTGACCCCATCATCACGCTTACTCTCCTCCATCGCCAGCTTGCCAGCTCCCCTCTTCGCACTCGCCCGCGCTCATCCTCCACTCCTACACAACCCACTCTGCCCTGTGGGTGGACCTTGCTTATATCCTACCCCTCATCCCAGGCTCCACCTGCCAGGCCACCCCCCCCCTTTTGCCTTCCAGCATTGTCCTAGGCTGTCTCAAGCAGTTGAAGCTGGTGTAGCTAATTTGGCTGCATTGGCCAGCTACAGCTGTATCTCGTTGGCTGGCTGTCAAGCCTCTCTGGCTGAGCAGATTGTTGAAGGCAGGCCCAGCTGTGTCTCCTTGGCTGGCTGCCCAGCTTCTCCAACAGAGTACCTCAGGCACCTCCACCTGGAGTTGCTTTGCTCCTGGCGTACCCTGGGCCAGGTTATTGCCTTCTAGCTGGGCTGTAGGCTGGGGCGTGGCTCTGAGCTGCTGTGGCTGCTTCTCCTCCCTGGCTGTTAAGGTCTCTGCTTGGTCAGCTGCTGGCTGTCCCGCTGCCTTTACCCTTTCCCTCTGCTCTGGTCCCCTCTGGGTTGGCACCACTCTCCCTGCCTGGCCTCCTAGCCTCCCACTGGAGGGTGGGACTAGCTGGCCTCCACCCACCCCTTCTAACCCTCTGAGGCTTGGGTGCTACTCTCCCTCCCTCATGAGCAGGTAGGGATTCTTGCCCTCCCTCCTGTGTAGGTAGGTCCAGGCCCTGGTGGTCTGCTGGGGCGGAAGCACAGTCCCAAATACACACACAGTCCCAAATTTCTGCATCAGCAGCCCAAATTAATGGTGTTTCCCCCTTGGTTCTAAGCTGCAACTGAAAGACCTGTTAAGCTACATGGCTGATAAAGTTTTGTGTTATGGCTTTAAACTTTTTTATCTGTTATATTGATCTCATTTATCAACTCTACCATAAAAGTCCTCCTGAATGAATTATCTTCTCTAGTTAGGCTTAATAGCAGCTCCAACATTAAAGAAAAGTAGGATACCTGTTTTAGAATTAGGGAAATAAAGAGAATTAGGAGAGGGATTAGGAGAATTAAGCAAAGAAAGGAGAGGAAAGGCATTCCATAATAGAGTATGTGTTTTTTTTGGCGGAGGGTGGAGGGACCACTAAAAAGGTCCTCATAAGGGGGTGACAACACAGATAGCATACTGAAAAAATGACCATGGCGTCTGGGCTGGACTATATGGGGACAAGAATCCAAGCCCTGGAACTTTGAGACATTTGGAAGCAGATGGATTATATTTTTGATAGTAGCCACCAGCCATCAAAAGCCAACAAGCAAGCATCGGCTAGCCTAATGCCTTTAAAGAAATATATTTAGGTGTTAGCTTAATAAAAGGTTTAGAGGAAAAGTCATTTTCCTGTTCAAAGAGGGTGCTTACAATGGTACTTCCCATTCCAAATCAACAAAAAGTCAGCTTTTTAAAAAGTCTTCCCCATTACTATGTATAGATGTGAAAGTTGAACAGTGAAGAAGATTGGAAGAAAATTGATTCATTTGGAATGTGGTACTGGAGGAGACTGTTGCAGATATCAAGGACAGCCAAAAAGACAAATATGTGGGTACTAGATCAAATCAAGCCTGAATTCTCCCTAGAAGCTCAAATGACAAAACTGAGGCTATTGTACTTTGGTCACATCAGGAGAAGACAAGATTCTCTGGAAAAGTCAACAATGCTAGGAAAAGTGGAAGGTAGTAGGAAAAGAGGAAGACCCAAAACGAGATGGCTGGACTCAATAAAAAAAAGCCACACCCTCCAATTTGCAGGATCTAAACAAGTCTGTTAATGATAGGACATTTTGGAGATCTTTCATTCATAGGGTCGTCAGAGGCAACTTGACAACACATATCACACACACACACGCAGCTGATCAAATTTGCTGTATTTAAGGATAAACACTTTCCATCTTTCTATTTTTTGTTATTATTTAATATCTTAAATTCTCTAGCCCCTTACATTAATGTGTTTAATTTGGGTTAATATGGTGCCTCCATATATTACGTATCAAGGGACTGCTTCTAAAGAAAGATCTGGCCAGTTTTATCCACTATCAATTAATGCTTTTCTCCTTTTTATTGACTACCAATTAATGCTGTTCTTTAGTGCTATTGATTTTTTTTCATTAAATAGCCAATCGATGGCAGCTTCCTTGGGTGAAATTAGAATTCCTTGTTCTGTAGCCTTGTATCATTGCCCCCACCCTGCCCAGTAATTTTTCTCTAGATTAAAAACCCCCAACTGCTTTATCCTTTCCTCTGGTGTATTCTGAAAAGTTACTTTGTAAGGATGCCTTCCATATCAGTTATATCCCATTTTCCGCTTAAAGGAGAGAGCAGTTTGCACAAATCAGTGTGGGCCAGAATTGACTCAGTGGCTGTGGTTGTGTCCAGTGCAGGGCCAGTGCCAGGGTTTCTGGTGCCTGAGGGTCCAGTGCCAGGGTTTCTGGTGCCTGACGGTCCAGTGCCAGGGTTTCTGGTGCCTGAGGGTCCAGTGCCAGGGTTTCTGGTGCCTGAGGGTCCAGTGCCAGGGTTTCTGGTGCTTGAGGGTCCAGTGCCAGGGTTTCTGGTGCCTGAGGCGAGATACCTATTTGCGCCTCCCCCCTCCCCACACCACTAACCAATTTTTTTAAAAAGAAGAAATGTAGGAAAAATGAAAAGCACAAAACCTGAAACTTTTTACATTTTTAATGTTTATTTCTTAATTTAAATTTTAAATTTTATTTTTTAAAATAAGTGTGAGAATAACAACAATCTTTGTTTTGCTTATTGTGAGCCAAAAATCTATTTTGTGAGCAGAAACAGTGACTTGCATTAAAGTTTTGAGCACACATCTTTTTTTGTGTGTGTAAAAAATTCCCTTCTCTCTTTCTTCCCACCTTGCTCTGAATCCAGAGCCTCTTGGCAGTAGAAGGAGGGCTTCTCTTACAGGGCCCGCTTGGAGGAGAGAGATGTTTGGAAGGGGGACTGAGCTGAAGCCTTCTCTTTCTCTCCAACCTTAAAATATTAATCACCTTTGCCAGAGATCCCTTTCGGGAACTACCCTCCATGCTCATCCTTCTCTCCACCCCTTGGGTTTGAAGTGAACGGCAGCTGACAGCTAAGCATGTGGTGCATTGAAATAAACTATTGGGGGAGAGGGGGAAGGTGGGGTGATATATGGAAACTAGAGAATGAGAGAAGGGAGGTGATAAAGAGGAGGGTGCACTGTGGGGCGCTGCTCTGCTGGAGTAAAGGGGGGAGCAGCATTGAGATCAGAGAAGAGGAAGGGGGAGAACGAAAGGGGGATGGGGAAGGAAAGTAATAGAATTTAAAACAACAACTTTAAACCTCAACAACATTACAACAGTGTCGTACAGGGACTGAAAGGGAATTGCATGTGTCTCTTCTCACTTCCTCCTTCCTCTGCGGTGGTGCACACACAACCAGCCATTCTTTCCACCAAAAGCAGCCCCTCCCCTCAAAAAAAAAGCCTGAGGAAAGGTGAGAAGTAGAATTGCTGCCAGCCGGGGAGGGGGAAAGGGATGTACTAAAAGGAATGACAGGATTGCCCATTGGAGATAATGGGAGAGGCTTGAAGGCCCATTGGAGAAAATGGGAGCCAGGAATGCCAGTTTACTTGCATGGGCTCCATTGAAATGCATCACAGCACACAAAAAGAGCAAGAGTCCAGTAGTGAAGAAGTGAGCTGTGGCTCACGAAAGCTCATACCCTATCACAAATTTTGTTAGTGTCATGTCTGCACCTCATCCCTGCCATTATTTTAAGCTGAGCTATTAAAATGTGTCATTGCTGTTACTTTATTGTAGCATAAGCTTTCGCGAATCACAGTTCTCTTCGTCAGATGCATCTGACGAAGAGAACTGTGATTCTCGAAAGCTTATGCTACAATGAAGTTGGTTAGTCTTAAAGGTGCTACTGGACTCTTTTTGATTTTGCTACTACAGACTAACACGGCTAACTTCTCTGGATTGCTGTTACTGTGAACCATTGTTGATGCTGCACCTTCATGTCATATTGCCAGTGACATGAATTGCCTTGCTTTCACAGGCCTACTGAAGCCACAGGTGCCTTATCTACATGCCTTGAAACTCACAAGGCTTCTGACCTTGTAAACTGTTTGTTCTCATCAATCACTGTTTCAACTTTAATCTTATGCTTTCCTAGTGTCTGGACTTGATATGTAAACTATGCAAAGAGTACTCAAAACTGCTTCACGCCAAAAGTTATGTTTTACTGTTGGGAGGGGGGATTAGTGATTGTGCTCTATAAGAAGAACGGTTTTCACACATTTAGGTATTCCTGTCAACTTGCTTATCTGCTTGCTTTTCTTCTGAGCAATCCTATGGACATATCTGTGGATTTGATTCGTTTCCTGAATAAAGCCTTTCAACCAAGCAGATAAGCAAGTTGACAGGAATACCTAAATGTGATGAAAGGCTGTGAGGGTACAGGGGTCTATCTGCCATAGTCTGTCATTTAGTCTTATAGGTGCTACTGCTACAGACAAACACGGCTATCCATCATGATCTATCAACACAGGCCTCAGAGTGGAATGACAGTCCCTGCGTGAAGAATCAGTGGTCTGGGACTGGAATGGCAGTGGGTGTGGAATGACAGAGCCCTGACCCTATTCCCAGGAGCAGTCGTTCCACTTCGACCTGTCATTCCAGTCCCTAAGCACAGGTTCTGTTCCTAGGGGCTGTCATTCCACTCTGGGGCTGTCATTCCAGTCCAAGGACACTTCTGCTACTCCCAGGGGCTGTCATTCCGTTGTGGTGCCTGTAATTCTACTTCAAAAATGCTTCTTCTACTACCACCCAGGGCTGTCATTCCACTGTGCAACCTGTCATTCCTTCCCAGAGCACAGATTCTGCTCCGAGGGGCTGTCATTGCACTCTGCGAGTTGTCATTCCAGTCCCAGAATGCTTCTACTCCCAGGGGTTGTCATTGCACTGCACTCTGGGGGCTGTCCTTCCAGTCCCAGAGCACTGAGCCTATTCCAACATGCATCTAACGAAGAGAACTCTGGTTCTTGAAAGCTTGTGCTACAGTAAAGTTGGTTAGTCTGAAAGGTGCTACTGGACTCTTTACTATTCTTCTACTACAGACTGTTACCAGAACTGCCTTTTATTATAAGGGGGAAATTAGCTTAGCAGTCTGTAACTTAAAATAAGCGCGGATCATAACCTATGTATACGGAGGTCCCGATCCCAGACACTCTAGTGAAAAAGAGGCAGACTACCAATAGGTTCAAACACGTGTATTGTCTAACAATGTGGCGTAAGCCTGAACTTGCACAAGCATACAAGAAACACACAAGATCTAGGAAATACAGAGTATGAAATACAGAGACGTTCGCATTAGCTGGTTCTCAACGATGATAGGGGGAATACTCACTTATCCTGGAGCGAAGCAGAGACACAACAGCAAGGGGGGTGGCCCAATGCCAGCACTGGAACCACAGACGGACAGCGAGGAGGTCTGGATAGGGAATGGCCTGAGCACCGAGTGGTCTGGGAGACCAGCTTAAATACCCCAAAATGTACCCTGGGGCTGGTGCTGTACTTGGTGGTTCTCACAGATTAAAACAAAGGTTCTAATGGGCTACTGAATGGCTTGGATGGGCCACTTTGGTAATCAGATCGTGATAAGTGACACCTCAGGAAGAGGGGACAAAAGAGGGAGGGGGAAATCCAAGTGGGCTGAAAGGATGTTCCAGCGGACAGGGCTTGTCCTGATGTCATCAGCTCTGGAATGCGGAGGTTTCTTTGAGATGCATTCTCTAAGTGCTTGGGATGGTCGGCACTTAGTTCTTCTCCGGGGCGGCTCCTAAGATATGCAGAGCGGGGCGAGGGGCTCTCGCTGCGGACGTGGTGTGCCCGCTTCGCCGAAATGGCTTCTCAAAGCAGTCTTTTCCTCTGGGTCTTCTGGCTGTCTGAGAACATGGATGCCGGCTGGGCATAGCTGGGGCTGGTTTGCAGGCTGCCCGGTAGCAAGGGCAAGCTCGGGGACCGGCCCGCGGGAGGCTCCAGGCGGGAACTGACCAGGGAGCGCCTAGCCAGGCTCACTGGAGGTTTCCCCGGCAGGCGCCCAGCTGCTAGCAGCGGCTTGGGCCCATATGAGGCAGGCTTCCATGGAGGCAGGGGGAACAGTACTTTAAAACACAGTCCAAGGCAGGGAACAGGCACGGTCCGTGGCAGATGGCAATGCAGGCACGGGGCACACTTGTAACACAGTCCAAACGCACACTAGGAAGTCCAGATACAGGTCAGGGCAGGGCTGCCCAGAAAGAGAGTCCTTTGTGCAGTTATCCAAACATGGAGTCAGTAAACTACACAGTCTATTGCAGCAGCAAGGTAATTGACACGCAGGCAGGAAACTGACACGTGTATTAACACACACAGGTGTAAGGCAGTTTTTGGTGTAGCAGTAAAACAGCAATGCAGGAAACTTTAACACAGTTCATGGCAGGCTTTAAAGCAGGGGAGGGGGCCTACTTGGCAACAAGACTAACATGGCTACTCCTCTGGATCTATTCCAAGGACTGTCATTCCACTCTGAAACTTGTCCTTCTGGACCTGGAGCACAAACTCTATAGCTAAGGACAGTCATTGCGCTCTGGGGGCTGTCATTCCAATCCCATCCGGTCCCAGAGACCTTTATGGGAAATCCATTCCACAGTTTCTTTGCAACTTCTTTTGTGTTGTGATGCATTTCAGTGGAGCCCAGGCAAGTAAATTGGCATGGCATCCCTGGCTCCCATTATCTCCAATGGGCTTTCAACCCTCTCAAGCTTCCAATGAGCAATCCTCTTGTCATTCCTTTTAGTACATGGCGGGGGGAGGGGGAAGCAAGAAATTCACTGCCCCCATGTCTGGTGGTGGGAGGGCTGGAGAGGCAGGCTGGCATTGCCTTCTATTGACTTCCTCCTCTTTTCAGGTGCTGGCTGAGTGGGAAGGCAGGGCTGCCCTTCTGCGCTCCAGAAGAAATGCCCTGCACCAAGAGAGGAGAATTCCTGCATGAGCGCACGGGAGTGCGCTGGTCGCAGCTGGCACAGCGCCCCCTTCAGAGTTCAGTGCTCGAGGCAGCCGCCGGCCCTACCTCTACTGATGCACCAGGCCTGGTCCTATGGCTGCCCCTCACACTAATGGTAGCACTTTCATCCAAAGCAATGTGCGTTCCCCCAGCACAAGCCTAGGAGTTCCCTGTCCCCAAATTCTACCATTTGGCCATAAAAATGCAGAAACAGAACTGTGACAATGATTTTAGTAAATTTAAATGATTTTTTTTTACAATGACACGTTATTACACAGAGGTTGAACTCTGACTCATTCCTACTGGATCCCTCGATGCGAATTTTCATTCTTATTAGCTGAACAGATACTTAGAGCTCAAGTTGGAATTTACTGTGCAACAGGAGAGTTCTAGAATGATGTGACACCAGGCTTATGTATTTTTTATGGTAACATTTAATTGCACATTAAATATGTATCAAATTTGACAAAGACAAAGTGAACCTCGGAGAATAAGCAACTCAACTTCTTGTTTTTTGAAAAAATGAATGTAATGTCTCTCTCTTCTTGTCTGAGCAAGCAAATAAAGAGAGAAGAAAGTGATTTCATACATTTTGCAGAGCCAGCCTGGGGTTGCCCCACTGAGTATATATTCAACAGGGACGTGCCTGTTGTCACATAGAGCTATCTTCCCAGGTTCTGAAGTATCACTTAGTTACTGGTTCAGTTCAGACAAACTGAAACCCTAGTTTATTCAAATCATCCATGGATAGTGTTACCATCCACATGTGGGACACCTCTAACTATAGTTAGGGTTATCAACCCATAATTTGAAGCTAGGACTTATTAACCTCGGATAGTCTCAAATACGGGTTGGATCCAGTGATATGTTCATACAAGGGTTGCAGATATCCTTTACCTCCTGCCCACAGAGTCCTTTCTAACCCTGGGAAAGCACCTTGAATTGAACTTGGAAACAAAACTGACAGCCAAACTGGCTATTTTAAAATAGGCAAGATCTGTTCCCATCAGCTAACCCTTGGCAATAGAGGTGGGCATAGACCCAGAAAAAACCCACGGACCATCAGCCTGTGGTCCATTGTGTTTCATGGACCACAGACCATGAACTTTTCATGGACAAACCCCAGTTTGTGGACTGGCTCATTGGTCCATGGTCTGTCACTTCTGGGAGCTCTGGGACTGCCCCCCTTCTCACTCAGAGTCTTGCTACAAGTGACGTTTTACACGTGAAGGATAAAGGATCATTTTTGCAAGTCTTTCTGGGAACTGAAGTTCCTCTCCCCCACCCCTTTTCCTTCTGTTCCTTCCCCTCGCTGCCTGAAGAGACAGAGAGAGCCTACGGCAACATCAGCTTTTGCAAATCGTCTTGTTGCGGGGGGGGGGGAATGCTCCGGAGAAAGCTGAGAAAGTTGCAGCTGCCTGCCCCAAAGATCATTGAGAGCAGGCTTGTGACTGGAGAAACAATTTGCAAAAGTTGCTGTTGCCGCAGGCTTTCTCTGTCTCTTCAGGCAGCGAGGGGAAGGAACAAAAGGAAAAGGGGTGGGGGAGAGGAACTTCAGTTCCCAGAAAGACTTGCGAAAATGATCCTTTATCCTTCACGTGTAAAATGTAACTTGTAGCAAGGCTCTCAGAGATGCCAAATTTGCAGCAAGTCTTCAGCAGGCTCTCCTCCACCCACCCTCCAAGTTTGGCCAAGATTGCATTTGAGGTCCAAGTTACAGACCCCCAAAGTAGCCACCCCACAGGAAACTTCCATTTGCTGTCAGATTCTTTCTCACAATAGGAACAAATGAGGTGGAAGGGGGTGCCTTCTTTGGGGGAGGGCTCTAAAATGCCTCCCCCAAAATCCAATGTCCCTGAAACTTGGGGAGTCTTGAGAGGACAGAGAGTAGTAGTTCTGCTACCAATTTGATGCATTTTGCTTGGAAAATGCCACCCCCAGCCACCTAGTTTTCCCCATAAGGAATAATGGAGATTGGAGGTGGTAGGGGACCAACAGGCAGGAAAGAGTTTATTGTGGCTGACAGCAAGAAATGCTGCCATGGCTCCCAGTGGGGATTGCCCACCCACCCTCTTTGCATAGATTCCTCCCCTTCCTGGCAGTCCAAACTGAAAGAACTCAGCAGAGCTATGGAACCCCCATTTTTTAGCTCCCCCAGGAAATCCAGTGCCCCCCCCTTATACATCCGATGGAGAACGCTCTGTTTGACAGCCAGAGAAGGTCTGCAGACGTCCCCTCTGTTGCCTAGGGAATTGATTGCTTGGTGCCAGGATGTCTTAATTCATGACCTGACGGACCAAAGGACTGCCCCAAAAGTCATGAGTCTGTGAAAAACACATGTATCATGACCTGCCTGTTCATGAACGCAGAACCGGGCTGGACTGTGTCGGTCTGTTTCCAGGTCCGTGCCCACCTCTACTGGGTGATAATCAGGCTGCCACATTCTGAACCAGCTGAAGTTTCTAGGTAGTCTTTAAGGGCATCCCAAAGCAGAGGAATTACAGTAAGCCCAAACCCCAAGCTTACGGGGGGTGGGGGTGGCAGGGGAACCACACAAAAGTTTATGACCACATTCCAATCCCTCTTACTATCATACTGTGGTTCCCCCTCCTCAGCAAATGAGCTGAGGAGGTGAGGAGGTCATTGGCTGGCAGATGGGCCAGCTGATACTTGGTTCCAGGCCTAATACTGTGCCAATGCTCCATAAGCTGTAATCAATAAAGTTCCTCTGTGCTTCTGTGTCTTCTGTCTCATTGCCCTTATCCCTCGAGCTGGCACTGCAAGCCAACCCTGTTCAGATTGACTGAATCTAGAAAGGAGACAATTGATGAACCAAACACAGCTGATAGAAGCTACTCTTGGCCACCATGCCAGCCTCTTAGTGTGGCCCTTGAGTACCGGCAAACTCTTAACTTACTCTGCAGATTCCAACTCCACTCCATCCACTGCTTCCATCAGCCTTCCTGACAAGCATTGCCTCTGTCTTGTCTGGATTCCATTTCAGTTGAAATCAATTTTAAAGTCTGAGGTATGGCTGCACCTGAAAGCAAGGTTCATTAAAGGCAGAGGAGATTGTATTGTCGAAGGCTTTCACGGCCGGAGAACGATGGTTGTTGTGGGTTTTCCGGGCTGTATTGCCGTGGTCTTGGCATTGTAGTTCCTGACGTTTTGCCAGCAGCTGTGGCTGGCATCTTCAGAGGTGTAGCACCATCTCTGAGACACTGAGAGATCTCTGTCTTTTGGTGCTACACCTCTGAAGATGCCAGCCACAGCTGCTGGCGGAACGTCAGGAACTACAATGCCAAGACCACGGCAATACAGCCCGGAAAACCCACAACAACCATCGCAGAGGAGATTCTTCCTTTGAATGGCATCTGTCTTATAGGCATGATAAATCTGTAGCAGAAGGGGAAACTGAAATCAAGAAGTAAAACAAAAAAAGAGTAAAATTCTGACTTCCTAGTCTTTTTTTTTTTTTGCTTTTAAGTTTTAGTGGAACTGAGATTACACCCCAGTTGTTTGACACAGCAGAAATGTAGATCTGGAGCTCTGTCCATAATCACGGGATTAATAATCATGGAGTATTTTACAGGAGTGTTATAAGGATTACTGCTCTAATGCATGGAAATAATGGGAAAGGAGCTATATAAAGTTTAACAATTAATAATGAAGCGTTTAACTATTAAATAATGAGAGGTGATTACCTTTTCTATTGAAATCTAATAAGATGTGGAAGTGTTTAACTATGTCTTAATTATACCCAGTAATAATATCTTTAAATCTACATTGATATACAGTACAGTACTGTGAAATATTTTGCAGTGAAAATGTACAGTAAGAAATGTAAAGACTTCTTTTTCACAATTGTTTATTTTATATTGTCTCATTCGGGAGATGATGTGGCCTTGCTGAAAGCAATACACGCATCAGAAACATTTATGAGTCAGGGACCCAATAATGTCTCATGTCATTAGGCTCTCCCCTGTTGCTATGAAAATCAAAGGCTCCGCCGCTCCCTTTTGAAACAGTGGCTATTGGTTTATGGAGCATTCAGTAGACTTTGAGTAGAAGTATTTGACTGCGAATATTGGTGGACAACCTGAAAAATCAGCAGTGGCTGAACATAGCCTAACTCAAACAGGGCACAGTATCTTATTCCAGGACACCAAAATACTGGACAACACTTCCAACTACTTTGTCAGACTGCACAGGGAAGCCATTGAAATTCACAAGCATAAGCAAAACTTCAACAGGAAAGAAGAAACCTTAAGAATGAACAGAGCATGGTTTCCAGTTCTGAAAAACACCAGGCTAACAAAACACTCTATACCCGACAATAGCCCTGCAGAGAAGATTAACACATCAAGCACCAATCCATATGCAAAAGAACCTCCTCAGGATACAGTGAAGCCTCCCGCCATTAGCATTCCACACCCTGGGAAACTCTTACAGGATGACTCAGCTCAACCCCACCCCTCCTGAGTAGATACAAATGACCTACATCTTTTCCACACTGTGACACTGAGAGATCTCTGTCTTTTGGTGCTACACCTCTGAAGATGCCAGCCACAGCTGCTGGCGAAACATCAGGAACTACAATGCCAAGACCACGGCAATACAGCCCAGAAAACCCACAACAACCATCGTTCTCCAGCCATGAAAGCCTTCGACAATACATAGAATATTGGTGGCTTCACAAAAGAATTGTAGATACGGGAAGAAGCCCCTCAACATCCTAAAATCTGATCCCCTGGCATAGATGTTAACCGTCCTTGATAAATACTTAAAACGATTTTAAATATTGAAGGAGATTCCACAGTTTCTCAAAGGAACAGACAATGTTTTATTACAATGCGTTCATAACTAACAAGATCACACAATACTCTGTGACTACAGGTATATATGAATACTGTATCCAAAGCCCAAGCATTCAGTTTACACACAAATTTTACAATTATATACCGCTTCACAATGGCAGTGAGCATGCTTTACAATCTACAAAAATCTACAGAAATTTTAAAATTCTAAATCTCAAAAGGTACAGTTGAAGAAACAGGTATAAATTTGGCAGCCAGTAAATGCAACTTGGGGGTTGCATCTTGAAAATGGAACGTTTTAAATGTTTTTAAGGTTGTTATCCGCCCTGAGCCCACTTGCGGGGAGGGCGGAATACAAATATGATATTAAATTAATAAATAAATAAATAAGTAGGAGAAATCCTCAGGTTGTTGTATGGACTCCCAGTGGCCACTATTGGAAAGAGGATATTACATTGGATGACTCTTGGGACAAACAATGACACTCATTTAGAATCGCTCTCATTGCATTCAGTCCTAACACATAAGCAAAGGCCTGTTCCGCACGGTGAAATTTACATTGGGTTTTCTGCATATTCAGTCCGTGAGGATCAGATCTGCTTTATTCACCCGTTCTGGCCCTGTACTGCTCAATTCTTTAATTCTATACTTTTAGGGAATCAAACCGAAGTGGTATCTGTTTTTTATTTCTGCACTAGAAAAATACCCCATTTCTGCTGCGGGCTTTCTGGGGAACACATTGGTTTCATTAGCAGATCTGCTAAGGATATGTCAGTTTCGTTAGCTGATCAGCCCAGGACTTGTCAGTTTCCTCAGCTGGTCAGCTGAAGACTGGTTAGCTGATAGCTAAGGAAACTTACAAGGATCTTTTGTGTTTTTTAATGGAACCAGTGTTGCAACATTGCAACTTTACTGTTTAAAAATTTGTTTGAAAAAATGCAAAGAAGAGTGGACTAAAAAGTACAGGTAGCAAAGGTGAAACCTTAAAAATGTCAAGTGGGATTCAGGGCTCTCTGCAGAGTTTTTGTGCTAGCAGCATTGCAGTCTCTCTCCCCCCTCCCAGCAGTTGCATTTTTTTATTTAAGGCACCAGTGTTGCACTGTTGCTATTTAATTTAAAATAAAATTCAAGGGGAAAAAAGTAGATTGGTTGCTGTCCAATGAATTAAGATGCAGGGGAGTAAAGAGGAAGGCGAAAGGCAGGGCCAGGGCCAGGGTCTAGACTCATACTGAAGAAAGCATTCTGCACTTCAAAAAAGTCCCAGTTTGAAAAAAAGCTGCAGAAAACCAGGGAAACATCAATTCTGCAGCGGACGCACAGAACACACACAAAAAATCTGAGAAGCAGTTTGGACACTGAATCGGGATATTTTGATCATGTGTGCAAAACTCTGAAGAGAAATCAATGCCGTATGGGACCAGAATTGATGAAAAAGTCCCATGCAGAAAAGACCAAAGCCAAGCAAAAAAGTTCTGCAAGTTTACAGCAGAAACTGACTAATAGTGCTGATTGGTTGGCACTTACGATGTTCCCCAGAAAGGCACCCCAATACCCAGAACACTTTTTCATTTAAAAAGGTTTCTTTCTAATTAATAAGGTGATAATAGATGAACACACATACACATATATGCATCAGTGCAAATCAGAATCATAACTAATTTCTAATCTGAAAATCCTTGTCTGATGTTGGGAGAATGGAAGATTTTGTTTTAAAGTTCATTGCATTCTTCTGACTCCCGTTTTGATCAGCTGGAGTTAATTTCTTTCTGGACTACTTCCACCTGGAACCAGACTTTCCCTCCTCTTGTCTAATTATTTGTCCATTCAGTTTGGAACTCAAATGAGCCACAGCAGAGTCTGCAGTTTTGTAGCTACTTGGCACTTGCCTTGAAATGGGGAGGGGGGCAAGACAGATGACTGAACCAATGTTGGAGTCGTTGGTCTGTCTGGACAACGTCTGTCGCTCAGATTAAGAAGCCGTAACAAGCCAGGCTTGTACCGTACCGTGCCAAAGGTTCCCTTGTGAGAATTCTCTTCTTATATTAAGTCTGTCTTCACTCATACGTTCTTAGGTCTGTTCCACAGTGATTAATTTTCTGAACAGAAAGTCATCCTTCTTGGAAGTTGACTAAAGCTGCCAGCTCCCAACATAGACTTTTAAAACAATTGATAAACCAGTTGATGTCGCAGTCACAGCTCTGCTTGTTTTCCTTGCTCCATAAGGTGGGGTGGAATATTAGCAAAAAAAGGGCAGGGGGAGGGATTAAAAGTTGCTTTACTTTCCACATACAGAGCAACCTCAGACCTTCTGCATGAAAGCATAGTAGCTTTTAGGCTCCCCTTTTGAGCCAAAGTTGAACCAGCAGACTAAGGATGTCTTCATATACCGGTTACAGCCTTCCACACCAGCTGATCTGTCACTGCCTTTGATATGACTCAGCCTCAGAAGCCTAGATCCTCAATATTAGATAAATGAAAGCTAAAGCTATGATTTTGCTGTATTGAGGGAGATCAGTCCTGCTCCTCCTTGGAGACACTCTCACCCATATTATAATACACATTTCTGGAATGGCATTAAAATAGAATTCTTGGCTAAGCTCTCATCCATAAGTGAGCTACCTCTCATGAATACTAAGCAATGATCAAATCGGAGGTGAAAGAGGCACGTATGTGTTCAGTTGTTAGCAATGGAGGTATCAGAGAATAAGGCTCCGTACTCAATAGGGAGTGAGGGCCATTGAAATTGGTGGGGCCAAATGTTTTGCTGAGTAAAGGCTTGCTTAGGTACCAAAATCTGCTGACAAAATTTAGTGCGGCATAAACTTTTACAGGCTCACTTTGGTGCATTAACAGATGCGTGAACCGGTAGCATTGATTTTTCTAAAGGTACGTGCTATTTTTTTAAAATCACACTAGTCCATGCCGCCATTTTACATAATGTGTCCACACACCAAAACCCTTGAATGCATCATTTCTATTTTGAAAGAAAGACTCCTAAGAAAGGTCATGATGTATTAAGAGCAATGGGAAGATAATGCATGGAAAGCCATTTCTCTTCTACTCTGATCCTAATAGTCAAGGGGTTGCATTCCACAAATCTGTTCCACTATTAGAGGTGCTGTCCTTTGGCAGAAGAACTTTCCCCTAACTCAAGATACTTGTAAAGAGCAAGAGTCCAGTAGCACCTAGAAGACTAACAAAATTTGCGGTAGGGTATGAGCTTTCATGAGCCACAGCTCACTTTTACAGATACAGCTAGAGTATGAGTTCATCTGTCCAGAGAGTTGAGTGATTACAGACGCTGAATGATGTTATCATTCGGCTGTTATCATTCGGCTTCACTCTCCAAGATATAAGGATAGATGAACTCATATTCTAGCTGTATCTGAAGAAGTGAGCTGTTGCTCATGAAAGCTCATACCCTACCGCAAATTTTGTTAGTCTTATAGGTGCTACTGGACTCTTACTCTTTTCCACTGCTACAGACAGACTAACATGGCTACCCATCTTGATCTCTCTCAAGATACTTGGAAGAATTTCATTGGTAGAAGCCTCCTGTGGCTGGAGGAATACTCCTCTTGCTGCAGAAAAGAAACACCAGATCCAACCTAGGAACATCAGCTTGTATACTACCCACCTAACTAAGTATGAAACCTTCCTCCAATGCAAAAGCCTGGAGAAAGTCCTGCATATGAACACACATGGAAGAGAAGCCTATCAGCTGGTACTAGCGTGGTTTGAAAGAGGCCTCAAGTTTAGTGAAAGTAGACTTTTGAGTACCAGGTGGTAGAGACAAAGAAAGAGGAGGCCTATTTCCTTCTTTTGTGAGTCTTCCAGAGGCATCTGGATTGGCAGCCTGTTGTTGCTGGAAGGGAATCCTGGACTAGAAAGACCTTTGGCCGTCAAAAGTTTTTAGGTTCTAACAGTGAAATCCTAAGCAGAGTTACTCCAATCTAAGCCCATGGATTTCAATAGGCGTAGGCCAGAGTAACTCTGCTTAAGATTTTATTGTTAGATTCATTACTGAAGTTTGCGATCATTAGATATTCTTAATTTCAGTGGCAGTGCCAAATAGCTACAAAACTTTGGAATCCGCTGTGGCTAATTTGAGTGCCAGACTCAGCAGGCGAATAATTAAAAGAGAGGTGAACGAAGCCCGAGTCCAAGTGGAATCAGTCCAGGAAAAAAAAAAATGAAGTCCAGCAGCTCTAAACAAAAGAAGAAAGAACTTCCTAAACAAATGAAGTTAAAAGTGGATTGAGCCAACAATGCAATCTGCCGATCTCTGGAGAAGAGATGACCGAGTTAATACACATGAGTCTGGCAAAGTAGAAATGTGTGATTCTTTTGTTCCAGTAAATACATAAAGTTGCCCTTGGTAAGTAGAACAAAAGGAAATTTAGTTAGCTGAGGGTCTGTTCTTATACTGAGCTGTTGTAGCAGACAGATGTGTTTAAGAAAATGCAAGTGCTTCTCAATAAAGGCTTTTGAATAAAAAATATTAATCACCAAATCACTTCCTGATTTGGCAGCATTCCTGGGACCAAGTTTTAGAGTCCAGGCCACAGATGTTGCTGTTTGGTTAGCCTGGGCAGCATAACATCCGTGCATTACATCCGTGCATTTCGATTTATGTGCTTCTTCAAAGAGATGTGGACAATTCTTAGGAACTAAGGTGTGTGCCTTCATAGTAGGAGAAAAGCTTAATATAATTTTTATTTTAATCCCTTTTCTTAAGCACGATAATCTGAAAGGGTGATTTTTGCCTTTTTAATGGCAGTTGGTTCCTTTTGTATCCCATTTTAAAGTGAGGGAAATCAATGGCTATCACAATGAAATCTGGCAGAGCAAGTCTGTAACTTACAGATTTAATGGAGCAAATTTAATGAGCCTGGAAAGCTACTAGCCCACAGAAGACGATGAACACCAGTGAGTCAAGATACCTGCGGCCCTTCTTTTGACTTATGTGAACACTCAGATAGGGTTTCCATGGTGACTCTTGGGAGAGTCACCATGTTAGTTAGATAGGCACGAGGACAAGATTCTCAGGGACAGGATAGATGTGTCCCACTCTAAAAATGGCAGCATTCTTGTTGTCAAGGAGAATGAGGATCTTGTGGAATCAGGGCACCGTACTGAGGATAAGGGGAACATGCCCTTAGAAGGGACCTCTTCTTCAGTTGGTGAGCAGGTTTCCTTTCGCATCAAGGAACCATCCCTGGGTGGGGCGGGAGGGAGGCTCTTGGTAGTTGGTGATTCGATCCTTAGACAAGTAGATAGCTGGGTGGCACAACCGCGTTCTGACCGTATGGTGACTTGCCTGCCTGGTGCGAAGGTAGCGGACATTACGCGTGTTATAGATAGGCTGGTAGATAGTGCTGGGGAAGAGTCAGCGGTTGTGGTCCATGTTGGAACCAACGATGTTGGGAAATGCAGTCGTGAGGTCTTGGAACAAAAATTCAGGCTGTTAGGCAGGAGACTCAAGGCCAGGACCTCCAAGGTAGCCTTCTCAGAAGTGCTACCTGTTCCACGCGCAGGGCCAGAGAGACAAACGCAGATCAGGAGTCTCAATGCGTGGATGAGACGATGGTGTAGGGAGGAAGGGTTCAAGTTTGTTAGGCACTGGGATTCTTTTTGGGACAAGCGGGAGCTGTACAAGAGAGACGGTCTCCACTTGTCCCGAGAAGGAACCCGGCTGCTGGCACTTAAAATCAAAAAGGTGGCAGAGCAGTTTTTAAACTAAATGCTAGGGGAAAGCCGACAAGAGATAAAGTGTCTCTGGTTCAGGATGGTTCATCTCAGAGAGATGAAGGGCTAGGTATAACACTTCTACAGGGAGATAGATTAGAGTTGTCAACTGAGATGGAGACAAACAGTGCAGATGACCTAACTACGTCTCGAGGCAAAGTGTGCCGGGGAAGTTACAGGTGTTTATATACAAATGCTAGAAGTGTCCGAGGTAAAATTGGGGAGCTGGAATGTTTAGTGTTGGGCGAATCCATAGACATTGTGGGCATATCAGAAACTTGGTGGGATGAGGAAAATCAGTGGGACACGGTGATTCCTGGATATAAATTATATCGGAAGGATATGGAGGGAAGGGTTGGTGGTGGGGTGGCTCTATATGTCAGAGAAGGTATACATTCCAGTAAGATTGAGAAGGTAACTGAATTAGATTCGCTTCTGGAAATGCTATGGGTTGAAATTACGGGCCCAAATGGAAACTTAACTGTGGGAGTTTGTTATCGCCCTCCAGATCAGAAAATAGAGGAGGATTATAAAATGATGACAGGAATAAAGATGACTGCTAAACAAAAAAACTGTGTTGTAATGGGTGATTTTAACTACCCACACATTGACTGGGCCAATGGGTGTTCGAATCGGGGGAGAGAAAGTGAGTTTCTAGACTGTCTCAATGACTGTGCTATGGAACAGATGGTTACAGAACCTACTAGGGGAGAGGTGATCCTGGATTTGGTCCTCAGTAATGCTGAAGACCTGGTGAGAGATGTAAATGTGATTGCACCACTTGGGAACAGTGACCATAATGTTATTGAGTACAACATATGTATAAATAGGAAATTGCCAAATAAGACCAACACAGCCATGTTTAACTTCAAAAGGGGTAACTTTTCTGAGATGAGGGGGTACGTGAAGAAGAAACTGAAAGGGAAAGTAAAAAAGGTCAAAACACTTGGGGAATCTTGGAGACTATTTAAAACTACAATCCTGGAAGCTCAAATTAAATATATACCGCTGGTTAGGAAAGGCACAAATAGGTTTAGGAAAAGGCCAGCATGGTTAACAAGCAATGTAATAGAAGCTGTAAAAGGTAAAAAGGATTCTTTTAGGCAGTGGAAAACTAGTCGGAGTGAGGTTGATAAAAAGGAGCATAAGCTGTGGCAAAAAAAGTGCAAGTCTGTGATCAGACAGGCAAAAAGGGAATATGAGGAGCATATTGCAAAGAACATAAAGAAAAACAATAAACAATTCTTTAAATATATTAGAAGTAGGAAACCAGCTAGGGAGGCAGTGGGGCCCTTGGATGACCAAGGCGTAAAAGGATTACTAAAGGGTGATAGGGAAATGGCCGAGAAGCTGAATGCGTTCTTTGCTTCTGTCTTCACTGTGGAAGATAAGAAGTGCATGCCCACTCCGGAAGCACTGACTTTGGGAGGGGTTTTGAAAGACCTGAGTCACATTGAGGTGATGAGAGAGGAGGTTATGCGACTGCTAGATAATTTAAAAACTGATAAATCACCGGGCCCAGATGGCATACATCCAAGAGTTCTGAAAGAACTCAAGTGTGAACTTGTAGATCTCCTCACAAAAATATGTAATCTGTCATTAAACTCTGCATCTGTTCCTGAGGACTGGAAGGTAGCTAATGTTGTCCCCATCTTTAAAAAAGGTTCCAGGGGAGATCCGGGAAATTACAGGCCAGTCAGCCTGACGTCAATACCGGGTAAGTTGGTGGAAACTATTATCAAAAATAAAATTAGTGGGCACATTGATGACCAAAAGCTGATGAGGAAAACTCAGCATGGGTTCTGTAAGGGAAGATCTTGTCTCACCAATCTGTTAGAGTTCTTTGCCCTCCCATTTGGAATAAAGAGACAGACACAAGGCTTGGGTGAAACAGGGCCATTAAATGACCGATTTATTTATAATTAATTAACCTGTAAACTTAATAACGGCAAGGGTGAAACTAGCGGTACTGTTGAGCGAGGGGTCACGCAGACCTGCTCCTCAACTAGCATGGGCGAGCACCCCCTGCCCCAGGTGCGAGCCATCCATTGCATGGCTGTAACCCGGCCAGCCAGGCGAATGGTTCCCCCCTTTAAAGCACCATACACCCCAGCCGTAAGGCCCGAGGGAAGGTCTTTTCCAGGGGGTCCCAGGGCAGCCTGCCCTCTCAGCTGGCAGCCGTAAAGCCCGCCAGCCGATCCGCGACAGGCCCCCAATCCCCACCAATGGGGCTGTGCCACCGGGTGCCCACCGGCCCGCTCTGCCTACCCCAACTAACCTGCCAACGGGCAAACCCAACCTACACCTAAACGCAGCAGTACAAGGTAGGCGAAAAACACCCCGCACCAACAGCCAAACAGGTACGAGGCGAAAAAATTCCTACCTGGCCCTGAAAACCAGCGACCGGCTAAACCTGCACTGCTAAACACAAGGGAGTGGAGGGGGGGGGACGAGCGCGCGAGAGCAACTGCGCCACTGGGAGAGCGGGGCCAGCCTAAGAATGGCCGGCCACGCCCCCTTCTAAACACCCGGATGCCCGGGAAAATGCTGCCCTTATCCATACGGAAGGGCAAAGCGCGGCACCCGGGTAAGCGCGCAAGCGCGCCCCGGGGGTGCCGATTTGCCCTCCCATTTGGAATAAAGAGACAGACACAAGGCTTGGGTGAAACAGGGCCATTAAATGACCGATTTATTTATAATTAATTAACCTGTAAACTTAATAACGGCAAGGGTGAAACTAGCGGTACTGTTGAGCGAGGGGTCACGCAGACCTGCTCCTCAACTAGCATGGGCGAGCACCCCCTGCCCCAGGTGCGAGCCATCCATTGCATGGCTGTAACCCGGCCGGCCAGGCGAATGGTTCCCCCCTTTAAAGCACCATACACCCCAGCCGTAAGGCCCGAGGGAAGGTCTTTTCCAGGGGGTCCCAGGGCAGCCTGCCCTCTCAGCTGGCAGCCGTAAAGCCCGCCAGCCGATCCGCGACAGGCCCCCAATCCCCACCAATGGGGCTGTGCCACCGGGTGCCCACCGGCCCGCTCTGCCTACCCCAACTAACCTGCCACCGACAGAGCCAAGCCTCTGCTTAGGCCCTGACGCCCCACATCTCCTGCAGGGACAGCAACAACCCTTGCCGCAAATCGGTCAGGAAGATTCCATTGCCCTTGACAGAAAGGTGAATCCCATCTCCTCTGTAGAGGTCTGCATAGGAATCACGAATACGTGGATGGGGCAAATAAATCCCCAGCCCTGCCACCAATGCCCTGAACATAGCCTTGTTGGCCTTGCGCCTGGCCCGCTCTACAGCGTCATGATCTATCGCCTCCCTCCAGACCCGACGTGGGAGGATGGCCGACCAAATAATGAGAACGCCAGGCCACTTCTCAGAAATGAACTTTAAATCGGCCTGAGCCTGTAAAGTGAGGGCCTTTCCCTTAATCCAACCCAAATCATTCCCACCTAAGTGGATCACTAAGAAATTAGGAGGAGGGGAACACCTTCCCTCAAACAAGAGTGGCAACAGGCCCGGCCAACGCAGGCCCCGACGGCCCTGCCACTCAATCCGAGCCCACTGGCTAAGGCCAAGCTGGGACCCCCACGGAGTCCTCTTGGCCTGATGTGCGGCCCAAAAGATCATGCTGTGTCCGCATATGAGGATCCGACACCTCCCACGGCGAACCACAGCACCTATAGAAGAAAGGAACAATTAACCAGAGCTTACAATGGGGGTGGTAGAGGACGAACATATCCCCTGTAAGCTGCCGAACGCCAACGCCCCACCCTGCGGACGGCCACTTCCGGGTACCCCATGGCCGCTGCTGTTGAGGCAGCTCCTATTCGAAACGAATGAGAACAGAATTTGAACCCCTGGAGGCCCAGCTTGTCCAAAGCTCTCTTTGTGACGGACCAGAACTGGTACCTTGTAAGAGGGGTCCCGTCACTGTGGCGAAAAAGAGCTCCACCCTCGGAGCCCCTTGCCTCAATATATGCCCGAAGCGCCCGCACCGGGCAGAGGCCCTGCTCAGCACACGGACCAAGCTGGACAACAACACCCTTCCGAACCTGATCAGTCTTAGATCGCCTAAGACAAATGGAAACACCATCCCCTACAAACTTCACGTCACGAGCCTGAAGGGGTCTGTCAGACCCATCCGCCCGCGACTGAGCCACAAGCTCCCCTATCCTGAACGCCCCAAAAAAGGCAACGAGAGAAGCCGCGTGAAACAGGAGGGCCTCGTACTCAGATGAGCACAATGTGCCCCATACAGCACTTAAGCCCGTCAAAATGGATGGAGAAATGGGTTGCCTAGAGTCAGGTCGAAAACCGGCCTCCCTAGACCACCCTTCTAACATTTTTCGGACCCTAAAGTCCCCCGTTACCTCCGCGAAACCGCGAGCCTTGCTGGCGAAGGCCAATGCGGCCAAAAGCCCCCGTATGGACTTTACAGACAAGCCGGCCCCCTTCCTATCTACGCAGAACTGCATGAGGTGCTCTGCGGGAATGGGCCAACATTGCTCCAAACCAGCGTCCAACCGGAAGCCAGCAAACTGACGCACCGCGCGATCATACGACCTTCTGGTGCTAGGAGCGATGGCTAAACGGATGGCCCTGGATGCTTCGGACCTCCAAGGTTCCACAGCTCCCCTGGCATCTGGACAGGCAAAGCGTCGGCGTCCGGGGCCAATTGACGAAAACGCTCCATCTGCTGGCGAGACAAAGCGTCCGCCACCCCATTGTCCAGACCTGGAACGTGCACTGCCCTGAACAAAAGGTTCAGCCGGAGACACCTAAGCGTAAACGGCCGGACCAACCGCATAACCCTCGGCGACCGGGATGACAAGGAGTTAATAACCTGGACAACCGCCATGTTATCGCACCAGAAGTGGACAGCATGGTTGGCCAGTTCGTCACCCCAAAGCCAAACCGCTACTAAGATTGGAAAAAATTCCAAAAATGTCAAATCTTTAATAATGTCCCCACGGTGCCATGCAGCCGGCCAGGGTTCAGCGCACCAGTGTCCCCGGAAGTAAACTCCAAACCCCACTGATCCAGAGGCATCGGAAGCTACTCGCAACTCCGCCTCAAGCAAGAGCTCCTCCCTCCAGAATGTAACCCCATTATAGGAGAAAAGAAAATCTTCCCAAACATGCAAGTCCTCCCTGACCCCTGGGACAGTCTAATCCTGTGATGCGGAAGCCGCAGGCCCGCCATCACATCACAAAGGCGCCGCAAGAAAGGGCGCCCAGGCGCCACAGCCTTGCAAGCAAAATTTAGGTGGCCCACCAGCTGCTGAAGTTCAAGCAAGGACGCCTTACTCTTAACTCGGAGAGCTGCCAGGCGTGTCCGAAGGTCCCTCACCTTGACCTCAGGGATACGGAAAGTCTGCTGGACGGTATCAATTTCGATACCCAAATACACCAAGACTTGAGTGGGCCCCTCAGTCTTCTCATGTGCGAGGGGGACCCCCAGCTCCCCCGCTAGACCAATAAATCCCGCCAATAACCGGGCACATTGGCCCGACCCCATGGGCCCACAGAAAATAAAGTCATCGAGGTAGTGGGCGGAGTCACGGCATCCCATCCGTCGACGCAAAGCCCACTCCAGAAAGGTGCTGAACTTCTCAAAAGCGGCACATGACACGGAACATCCCATAGGGAGCGCCCTGTCCATATAAAACTGGCCGTCAAAGGAGAAACCCAGCAGCTCGAAGTCCGAAGGATGTACAGGTAAAAGGCGAAAGGCCGACTTGATGTCGCACTTTGCCAGTTCAGCCCCAAATCCATTGCGCTTTATCATAGCCACCGCTTCGTCAAAGGAGGTGTACCGCACGGTACACAAGTGCTCTGGGATGGCATCATTAACCGATCCACCCCTGGGGAAAGACAAGTGGTGAATCAAGCGGAACTCCCCTGCCGCTTTCTTCGGAACAACTCCCAGTGGGGAGACCCTCAAATTGGGAACCGGGGGGGCAGTGAAGGGGCCCAGAACGCGCCCCTCCTGACATTCTTTTTCAATCTTTTGCCTCACCACGTCCTCCATGCCAGCCACCGAACGAAGGTTGGATGACATAAAGGAGGTCCGAGGCCCCTGAAAGGGGATCCTAAAGCCAAAACTAAACCCTTCAAATAAAAATGTGGCGGAATCAACATCAGGGTAGGACAGGAGCAATTCATAGAGCACCCTCAGTTTTATGGGTGTTGGCCCCCTTGTCAGCAAAGGGCCTGCCCTGACCACTTCCCGGGCGGGGACCGCCCCCACGTGGCCGGGGGCGAGGACAAGCCGAGAATCCATGGGGTCCCTTGCACCGCGGGCACTCATGCCTGAACCCGCAACCCCTCCTGGCACACACCCCCTGATAAGCAAACTCCCAGCAAAGCAGCCGGGGCTGAACCGACTGCCCCGCGGGGGCGCGGGAACCAGGAGAGGTGGCAAGACGCTGCAACAAATGCCCGCTATCAGACCTATCACCTAGGTTTGGTTTGGCCGGTGCCATAAGCTGCAGCCACAACTGCTGGTGGATACGATCCCAGGGTAGCGTGGGGTCCACCGCCGCACGCATACGAAATTCTTCGTCATACTGCATCCAAGCAGCACCGACGAACTCCGTATGCGCCCTATAGACTATATCAATGTACTGGAACAAAGGCGCAGCCCTTTGAGGCTGCGCCCGGGCTATAACCCCCGCATAGATGAGCATGCCAGGCAACCAATTTGCCCAGGTGCGATCAATCTTACGCCGCTTAAGGCGCTCCTTGTCACGGTCATCCATATCTTCCTTATCCTTCTTTTCCAATTCTCGAAAAAGGAGGGTAAAGACATCCACAAACTCACCGCGCAGAATCTTATCCCTAGTGGCGGGAGTCAGGTGGTCACCTAAAGGTAAGGCAGTATCGCCGAATGGCATAACCCGATAGGGCATGACACCCAGCGCCTGATAATAAGGATTGCTGAGGAGCGACGGCCACCCCCACTGTGGCTGTCCTTGTAGGAGACCTCCGGTGGAAGAAACAGGCGCACTGGCCTGAACTCCCCCCTGAGCAGACAGCCCACCCGGCTGAAGTGGCAGGGGCTGGGTGCCCCAAAACTGCCAGGGGCTGGCACAGCCCTGAATCCCCTGGTACGGGTAACCCTGCCAGGGCAGCGATCCCCCCAGGGGGGCCACCTGAGATCCACTGCCCTGAGAAGGTGAGGCCCAGTTCGCCAAACCAGGTCCCCCGATCGGCCCCCAGGGCCAAGTGCCAGCAGTGTGTGGTGAAGGAAGCTTACCCTCGGCTTCAGGCTGATCAACTACCACGGCAACAGGTGGCTCCTCCGTTGCTTCCTGAGACTCCGAAGCATCCTGCTCAGCCAGCCTGCCGGATTCCATGCCGCTAGGTGGGTCCGCTCCTGCACCAGCTGCACTCGAGGAACCTTCTAAAGCAGAAAGACGCGTTAACACCTCCCGCTGGAAAGTGGCTGCTGAAACTTTTTTGGATGCCCTTTGCCCTCGGGCACCCGCCACCTGCCCCGAAGCAAGGCCCCTGCGCCGCTCCAGTGTTGCCAGCTTGGCAAGGATTTCTTGCCGGGAAATGGCATCCTCCTCCTCCTCAGAAGATGAGAGGGGCAAGGTCTGAATTGGTGGAGGTCGCTTGGCTGGCTGTTTCCCTTTGCTAACCCCTGCACCTTTTTTAGGAGGCATGATTGCCACAAACCGTTCCTGAGAAGACTGCACTAAAATCCCAGGAATCCCTGATATCGCCTCCCCGGACTAATGCGATGCTGGCCAGCTAACACAGGGTGGGGGTGATTTGAATTACCTCCCAGGTAACCTCCACTCACCACCAAGCAGGCAACACCCTCAACCCCAGCCAACACTGACCAACCGGAAAGTAGAGAAGGGGGGGGGCACACGATCAGTGCAGTATTGTTCCCAACCGTGACCACTAGGCACCCTTGACCGGCCAAAATCGGCCCTGGCTAAGTCTCCTGCCTCGGTAGGACTCTCCAGGGGAAGGGCAGGAACCCTCTAGCCCCCCCCAGGGCGGGCCGCGCCCAACACCCCCCCGAGAAAGAATGGACCAAGGCCCGAGGAAGGCAAAGGGGGTGCTGAACGTGAAGCGCAGCAGGCCACAGGCAGGCGCCCCCAAAACCGCGGGCCCAGCGCAAAGACAAGACCCGAGCGATCGCCGCAGTCGCCCGAAAACGCTGCGCCAATGCGAGTCGCTCCCGGCCGCGCCGCGCCGCGCCGCGCCGCCGATCCAGAGCCCTCCGGTGAGCAGCCTCCTCCAACGAACGCCGCCGGGCACGGAGCACACGCCCGGGACAAGGAGCCGGGGAGAGAGGCCGCTGCCGCCGCCGCCGCCGCCGCCGGAAGGCCCAAGCGCGCTCTGCAAGGGGGGAAGAGAGATCCTCCCGGGACGAGCGCGCGAGAGCAACTGCGCCACTGGGAGAGCGGGGCCAGCCTAAGAATGGCCGGCCACGCCCCCTTCTAAACACCCGGATGCCCGGGAAAATGCTGCCCTTATCCATACGGAAGGGCAAAGCGCGGCACCCGGGTAAGCGCGCAAGCGCGCCCCGGGGGTGCCGATTTGAGGGAGTGAACAAACAAGTGGACAAGGGAGACCCGATAGATATTGTTTATCTTGACTTCCAGAAAGCTTTTGACAAAGTTCCTCATCAAAGGCTCCTAAGTAAGCTCAGTAGCTATGGGATAAAGGGCCAAGTCCTCTTGTGGATCGAAAACTGGCTAATTAATAGGAAACAGAGAGTGAGTATAAACGGGCACTTCTCACAGTGGAGGGTGGTGAGCAGTGGGGTGCCACAGGGGTCGGTATTGGGTCCAATGCTTTTTAACTTGTTTATTAATGATTTGGAATTGGGATTAAGCAGTGAAGTGGCTAAATTTGCAGATGACACGAAATTGTTCAGGGTGGTGAAAGCCAGAGAGGATTGTGAGGCACTCCAAAGGGATCTGTCGAGGCTAGAAGAGTGGGCATCCATGTGGCAAATGAGGTTCAATGTAGCCAAGTGCAAAGTAATGCACATTGGAACCAAAAATCCAAAATATAAATACAAGTTGATGGGGTCTGAACTGGCGGAGACTGACCAAGAGAGAGATCTTGGAGTCATGATAGATAACTCACTAAAAACGTCAGCACAGTGTGCGACTGCCATAAAAAAAGCTAATGCCATGCTAGGGGTTATTAGGAAAGGGATTGAAAACAAATCAGCCGGTATCATAATGCCTCTGTATAAATCGATGGTGAGGCCTCATTTGGAGTACTGTGTACAGTTCTGGTCGCCACACCTTAAAAAAGATATCATAGCACTGGAAAAAGTACAGAGAAGGGCAACTAAAATGATTAAAGGGTTGGAACACTTTCCATATGAGGAAAGATTGAGGCGCTTGGGGCTCTTTAGCCTGGAGAAAAGACGACTGAGGGGAGACATGATAGAGGTTTACAAGATAATGCACGGGTTAGAGAAGGTAGAGAAAGATGTGTTTTTCTCCCTTTCTCACAATACAAGAACTCGTGGGCACTCTATGAAATTATTGAGCAGTCGGGTTAGAACAGATAGAAGAAAATACTACTTTACACAAAGGGTGATAAACACATGGAATTCGTTGCCACAGGAGGTGGTGGCAGCTACAAGCATTGCCAGCTTCAAGAGGGGACTGGACAAATATATGGAGCAGAGGTCCATCAGTGGCTATTAGCCACAGGAGATAGATGGTATTCTCTTTGTGGGGAGGTGGTGCTCTGTTGTCTTGGTGCTGGAAGGAAGGCAGTGGGAGGGCTTCTGGTGTCCTGGCCTCACTGACAGTCCTTTAGATGGCACTGGATTTCTAGCCACTGTGTGTGACAGAATGTTGGACTGGATGGGCCACTGGCCTGATCCAACATGGCTTTGCTTATGTTCTTATGTTCTTATGAGAAATCCAGGTAACCACTATATTTCCCGTGTTGTGTATGAGATGCTGAATAAGGCTTCCCAGTAATCTTGGAAAATGCATCACTTGGAATGAAATTTTAGTATATTTTTCTTTTTTAAAAAAATCCTAAACTCTAAAAAATTGGGAAAAAGTGAGGTCATTTATTCTTTGTCCCCTCATCAAAGAATATATGCCTGGGTCGTGGTACTTAATTAAGGATCTTAATGTAATGGACGTATAAAGCTGTCGCCCTTCACTTGTATAGTAACAATGTCAACATATGAAGGTATCTTATATAAAATGAGACCAAATGGCCCATCAACTCCAACATCTTACAATGACTGGGAGCAGATCTTGAGCAAAAAGGGACCTTTCCCAAAATGTACTATCCAAGAACTTTTAATTGGAGATGCCAGGGGTTGAACCCGTGACTCTCTGTGGCCAAATTACATGCTCTAACACTCAGCCATTACCCCTTTCCCTCTTCTTGTTGCCCTTGTAAGAGATTTTATGCACCTGGAAGAGGCAGTCTACAATATTTTGAGGCAGGCTAATCACATTTTGCTAAGTAGTGATTTAAACTATTTGTGGTGAAGAAAATAATATCTGCTCCTTGTCAATGGGATGACTGTTTGACCATATGACTTATTGTTGTATCTATTATATAGAAACATAGAGCTAGAAGGGACCCCAAGGGTTATCTTGTCTAACCCATGGCACAAAGGAGGAAGTTCACAGCTATCCCCCCTTCCTGTAGTGACCGCTGCTGTATGCCCAGAAGAAGACAAAAAACCTTCAAGATCCATGGACAGTTTGGCCTGGAGGAAAAATCCTTCCTGATCCCTAAGTGGTGATCAGCATTTCTCCGGGCATGTAAATGAAGGGTCACGAAAGCCTAGCACCTTCTCATCTCTTCTTGTCTTCCCTCTTGCAATCTGTCTAAATTCATAGACTCAGCATTGCTGTCAGATGGCCATCTTGCCTTTGCTTAAAAACCTCCAAAGAAGGAGAGCCCTCCACCTCCTGAGGAAGGCTGTTCCATTGAGGAACTACTCTGTCAGGTTCTTCCTAACATTTAGCCAAAAACTTTTGATTTAATTTTAACCCACAGGTTTAATTGTGTTTTACTAATGGAAGATGACAAACATTTTCTGTTTGATACCCATGGTTAGTTTTGTAATTTCTCCATGGGCCTCTTTAAACCACAGCAATCCCCTTAAGTTTGTATTTTCTCCACAATGGGGAACCAAATTGGCTTTCATTATTACATCCTCACCTCCATTTTTTTCTCAAAACATACACTGCGAGGTAGGTTAGGTTGAGAGCATGTGACTGGCACAAGCAAGCTTCCATGGCAGAGCGGGGAATCGAACTTGAGTTGCCCAGATCCTAGTCCATTACTTTACCCACCACCCCTCACTGGCTCCAAGTTTCTAACACTTCGAGGCTAACATGATTTTCAAACGTACTATGCAGTATGTTTTCAGTGGTCAGAAAATTAGAAAGTATGTAAAAAACATGAAATTCTTGTATATTGCAGAAGGCATTTCTGTCTAGTAGCTAGCTGTGGTTGTGTGTCTGTTTTGGAGACCAAGTCGAAGAGCCAATGTGGTGCAGTGGCTGAGGTGGGACTTGGAAGACCCAAGCTTAAATCCTCATTCAGCCACAAATCTCACTGGGGGACCTTGGGCCAATCACTCTTTCTCACTCAAGCCTATTTCAAAGAGTTGCTGTGAAGAGAAAGTAGAGGAGAGTCACAACCCCTGATCCGGGCCTTTCTCTTGTTATAGTTTTTTTCTTTTACTTCTAAATAGAAGTGGGCATGAACTGAAATATGAACCGAAGTTAATCACAAACCGCTGGTTCGTGGTTCATGAATGGGTGATTCGTGGGAGCTCATTTTTCATGAACCGTGATGAATTTTAGCCCAGTTTGTTTGGTTCGTATTTCAGTTTGTCACTGCAGACAGCGTGGCGCCAGTCAATCAGTTTCCTAGGCAATGGGGGGGATGGGCTCTCTGCAGACCTTCTGCTGATCTGAAAGTGACATTTTCATGAACCAAACGAAACAGTTCGCGAACTGGGGCAAGTTTGTGAGAGTTCAAGGTTCGTGAAACGCAATGAACCATGAACTGCACGGTTCAGAATTTTCCTGGTTTGTGCCCCCCTCTACTTCTAAACTTTAATAACTGAGGCCTTTGGGACCTTTTCCCTTTATTAAGGCCTATTAAGGCCTATTATTAAGGCGTATTATTAAGGCCTATTCCCATTATTGTGGCCTATTATGAGGGGATTATAGGCTTGAAGGAACCACACAGTAGGTTTGATGAACACAGATAAGAAAACAGCTTTATTTTAGGGATCAAGTGATTTGTAACGTCTTCCCAGTTCACCCAGCTAGATTACACATGCAAGTGCTTTATACTTAAGAGGCACACTGTTATCTCAACCAGTAGTTTGTAAGGTAACCAGAAAAATCAGACCATGTGGCACTTTTAAATTGTTTGGAGTGGAGAACCACCCAAACTTCTGCCTGTCAAAGTCAATAACTGTAGTTTCTCGTGGATTTCCCTGCCTAGTCTAGGAAACCTCCTAACCGTGTTCCCTCAAAACTCCAACTGTCTATGGCCATTTCCATATACCCTTAAAGGGATGGTCCACCCAGTGAACACTGGTGGCTTTCCTTCTTCACTTCACACATCTCTGATTTCAAAACGGTAGCAGGCTGTTTGATTTCTGATTTTTTCAGCGTCTTTTCTGAGAACGCAATTTCCTGCACTTTCCTGCATCTCCAAAAGGCACCAAAAAAATGGAAGCCAAACAGCCTGCTACCATTTTGAAATTGGAGACATGTGGAGTGAAGGAGAAAAACTGCCAATGTTCGGTGAGTGGGCTGTCCCTTTAAGGGTCTATTTCTTCTGAGTGGTTAACAGTTAGACTATTCCACTTCAGAGTTCCATTCCTTGTGCATGTGATTGGTCAACTCTAACCAGGGATGACAGAGGGCAAAACCTTGCCCTGCTCGTTACAAACCTTCTCCTGTCTGTCACCTGGTAACCAGGAAAGCTGCCCCATGCTCTATAAAGGAATGGCAGGATAAAAATGTGACAGTTTTTAAGCACTTGCCGTTTTTCACCTAGACTGCACTACACATTCCTCTCTCTGTGTGAAGTGCCTTCAAGTCGCAACTTGCTTATGGCAGCTCCAGCCAGGGACTTTGAAGGCAAGTAAGAAGCAGAGGAGGTTTGCCTTCCTCTGCTGAGTCTTCCTTGGTGGTCCTTCCCATCAAGTAAATACCCTGCAGAGCGTACGAGATCTGATGCGACTGGGCTATACTATCCCACCTTCCTTCCCACAGATTTCTAGATATTATTTTAATGGAAGGTTTGCTAATATACATTAAATCATCCAACCTTTGGAGGCTACTTACTATAACCACATCATTGTGGGCAGACTGGGAGGCAAAAAGGCCATGCCTTCCTCATCCGATGGAAGTCCAAACAGCCAATTGGAGACAGTTGACCCAATGGCAGGGTAAAGTTCCATCTCCTTGTGGTGCCTTGGCCAGTATAAGGTAAAGCTGAGTGCTGCTGTGGCCGTGTTCCTGTTCACTCACTGCATGGTGCCTGAGCCAATACAGTGCAAAGATGGGTTGCGCTCTGCCTGTGCCCATGTACACTTGCCTTACCACACCTTAGCTGACAGGATGAAGCCAAGTGCCACTGTGCATATGCTGGCCTGGGCATGTTGGTGTCACTGGTATAGAGCAAAGCTGGACCTACTGTGGGGGAGGGGCATGGGTCTGGGCAAAGTCCCCAGACTTTTTCTGGCAATTAGCCATTCCTTCTCTGCACGTCATTGAAAATTAATAGTGATTTTTGCGCACCATAACTTCTGAATCTTTGGGAATAGTGAACACTTTGAAGTTTCTGTACAGTGCTTTGAGATAAACTACTCTATTAAGTAAATGCACCCTCCTTACTATGCCATTCATATGCTCTTTTTAAGAGATATTACATTTATCTAACATAGATAAGTTGTTTAATTTGTACTATTTCTTGGTGCTACAAGAAATTCATTCCACTGGAGCACTTGAACTATTTGGAAATCAGACAGGATTGCAAAATAGCTCAGCAACAGCTCTTGAATTCTATTCAGAGGCTACAAGTTGCTTTTCAACAGCTGATCCGGTTCAGGTCACTGAAAGGTCTTCCCATTGTTAGTGAGCCAAATGCCTAGAGAACGAAAGACCAGCTGGAATTTCTTTCTTGCTTTACAAGATGAGTCTCTGCACTGTTGTCCACCAAGGTGATCTTCCCCAGCGTCTCTAACACAAGCCACAGCACATACGAAGGAATTCCATTATGAACATTGTTCTACATAGAAGCTTGTATGCTACACTCTCAGCTATGCAAGATTCGTTTGTTCATGTCTTCCTTCTCCTATTTCACTTGGTTGAATGTGGAAAATGGCTGGATTTCTGTCACTGTACACCAGCAGATTGCTCTACAGTACACAAATTGTCAAATGTCTTCAGGGCTTTTTTCAGCTGGAATGCGGTGGAATGGAGTTCTGGAACCTCTTGAAAATGGTCACATGGCTGGTGGCCCCGCCCCCTGATCTCCAGACAGAGGGGAGCTTAGATTGCCCTCTGTGCCAGCGTGGAGGGCGATCTAAACTCCCCTCTGTCTGGCGATCGGGGGCGGGGCCACCAGCCATGTGACCATATTCTCCGAGGGCAACCCACTGAATTCCACCACCTCTTTTCCCAGAAAAAAAGCCCTGAGCGTCTTTATTCCTATGATGTATGAACACTCCTTGGTGAGAATTCTGAGAAACACCCTCAAACAATACAACATTTTCTTTGCTTTTTATTGAGTGCTGAGTTCTAAATTGTGTCGCAAATGTTTTGCATAGGTATGCTCTCACATTATTTTTCCAAGGCTGTTCCCGCTCCTCCATTGAGCCAAACCATCCAATGGAATAAACTATCCTGTGTTGAAGAGAAGAAGATTGAGTCTTTTTTGTATTCCAGCCTGGCCAGTTTTCGTGTGCCTGTCACTCAAAGCCAGGAGGCATGTTTGTGTTCACTGAGTGTATTAAATTAGATTGCAGATATGTGGTGCATTTTTCTACTGCTCTCTGGAAACTGTAGTTCAGTCCACTTAGTTCCAGAACATGCCCCAAGGGACAAAATGCTGTCTACTACACAGACACGAAAGCAGTAGATGCAGTTGAAATGTGTCTGATTTTAAATGATGGCCTTTCCCACACATCTTACCAGCCTCCAGAACATTGCACAAACTCCCAGAAGACAGCGTCTTCTCGTGCAAAATCGTGCCAGGAAGATGCTATCATCCGGGAGTTTTGTGTGACATCATGTCTTCCTGGCGCTATTTCACGTGAGAAGACACTATCTTCTGGGTGTTTTGTGCAATGTTCTAGAGGCCGGTAAGACATGTGGAAACAGCTGGTGTGTGGTCTGCCCATGACGACCTTGGAGCATATATAGCGCAAGCAAGCCAGTCAATGTATGCAGTCAGAAAACTACTCAAAATATTTCTAGTGTTGAATGGGGAATAAAACCATCAGTGCAACTGTACCGGGTGTTTGATTGGACAAAAAATGGGCAATGAGGTCAAAGTATGTTCAGTTATTTCATTTCACTTGGTTTTTCAGTCCTCTTCAGAAACCAGATGCAAAGAACCCCTGGAATCCCTGTCTTTTTTAAACAGTTCAGTAGAGGAATTTTGACAGGTGCAGCTTCTCACATTATGAGAAACTCCATCTTCTGAAATCCCCTTCTTTGCACAACTTACCGGAACTCTCTACATTTGTGAACATGCAGCCATGTGAATATGGCAAGCACAGCCTTATGGAGGTCTTGGAAAATCACTGGTCTACTACACCTGAGCATGTGCAGTGAGCTGAAAATGGGGATCAACTCCAGTGTAGATAAGGGAGAGGACTATGGCTCAGTAGAGTATAGCCTCTTGCATGCAGAAAGTCCCAGCTTCTATCCTAAGCATCTCCAACTTAAAGGATTACTTAATGAGATCTTTCACTTCAACTTACTAGATGCAAAGGAGTTAGCCGTGTTAGTCTGTGGTAGCATATACTAGCAAAGGAATGTTTTGATTGCTCCTTCCCCCTTCCTCCCCCTAATTGCCTCTTCTCTCTCCTCCTCTTCTGTATTTGACCAGTCTCTGTATCAGGCATCTGACGAAGAGAACTTGATTCTCGAAAGCTTATGCTACAATAAAATTGGTTAGTCTTAAAGGTGCTACTGGACTCTTTTTGATTCAACTTACTAGAGATCCTCGTGAGCTGCTGCTACTCTGAGTAGACAATACTTACATTGATCGACCACTGTTCTAACTCACTGACTCACTAAAGCAGATTTGTGTTTTCATGTGATGCGATTAAGTGGAAAATCTTTTGGCTCATCTTTATGTCATTATTAACATTCCAGATGATGGATGCTACTTTGAAGGATGATTTTTTTTAGAATCAATGGTGCTTTATTGCCAAACTGGATATTTAGGACTTGAGTATCTGAGAAACAAATCTATTTCTCTTATGTATTTAATGTTTCATTTATACAAATGAGGGAACCTAGGAGGACAAAAATGAACCTTTCTCTCAGTACTCTTTCTTTCTTTTTTCTTTTTTAAAATTTATTTTCAGAACAAGAAGGGTACAAAAGAAGAAGGGGGAATAACAGGGTCAGAGGAATATTAAGATTTTGCACTACGAGAGTTGTAATAATAAAATACCGAGTACACAGAACATACCTTAATCAGAGTTCATCAATATCGTATCTCCTATTCCAACTCCTGTGAGTCTTCTCAAACTAAATACGATCTTTTTCCTACACAATATTCAATTTTAGATCAATTAAAGGTCAAAACGAGTGGCTTCCCTGCACATTCTAACTGCTATATCTTAGTATGGTCTAATGCTTCTACACAGATCGTTTCTATCTAGCTTAACTATTTTGCCGAAGTTTCCATATCATGCATTCTACCTCATCACTGATATTTAACCAATTTCATCTTATCAAAACCTATCCAACCTATAACAATATATCAATATACCATCCTATCTTTCTCTCAGTATTCTTGAGTGGCTGACAGTAGGGGCTAGCAGACCCCTAGATCGACAGCTAACCTGGGCTGCTCTGTGTATACCTTTGTTTAAAAGCTCGGACTCATGTCTGAGAAAATGAATGCTTGAACCCTGTGTTCTCATTGTCTCATAAGTCAATGCTACCTTGTAAGATGCACGTATTCCCATGAGGTTCAAATCCCAGCATAAAATACCAGGTGAAGAAAAGCTTGAATAAAAGGACACTTGGCTATACAGTTACCCTTGTATTTATGCTGAAACTTGAGTGTGAACCCTTTCCTGGAGTCTGATTACTTTCACCACCCGTGCTTTTATGTAACAAGACACATTGGAGGCTCTTTGGTGTCCTGGCATGTTGAATGGAAAAAACAGCAACCTTTCAACGGTAGGTTGAAAGCTAGAGGGAATACAAATTTGCTCAAACCAAAAGACTGATAAGTACCTTTGGGATGGCATGGGAACTGTGAGCAAACCACTGTATCTTTTAACAAGCTACGTAAGCTTGTTAAATGATCACTGTTTCATTAACTAACCGGAAAGAATTAAAATCAAGCCTAGTGCAAAAACTGTCTATTGGTTGAAGAGGTACGGATTTGTAGCAGAGAGAGAGAGAGATCAGTAGGGAGGAATGTGAGGCAGTGGGAGGGGGGAGGTTTAAAACTCTTGGTGCAGCAGCTAAAAATGTCCTGAAGCAACAACTGAACAGGCTGTCCGAGACTGAAAGTTGAGCTAAGCCAAGAAGTTAACATAGGTGTGGTGTTCCCTTTTGCTTGCAGATCAGGAATTGGGTACTTCTTCAGGTTCCTGCTCTTAGGTCACATAAAAGAGACTGGTGAGTCCTCTTACCAGCAAAAAGATACAGAGACAGCTGGTTTTGAGACAAGGGAACGCCTGCAGTCTACAATTGTAATAAATGGAACTAATAAATGGAACTAAGTGAGCAGGGACTCCACCCCATGATAATAAACCAACATGCTCAAATATTGGGGGAGGGGGGAGACTGTTCTATGGTAATGTATACAATAAATACACCACAGTAGGACTATATCCTGCCAATAAGCAAGCTGAGTAAATGCACAGCTAAAGTCTGAGGAACTTCACAAGCACCTAATATTTGGTATATATTGGAAAACGTCCTTAATTAAAACCCAGGTAGAAACAACCATCTGGGAACCATCAAAAGGTTTAAAATACTTAATATTGGCTAGTTTATAATTAATTTCTGAGTATTATTTCAGGTGCGTGGGATTCTTGGCTGTTTTTATATACCAAAATTTACTTGGGCATCACTTAGTCACTTGGCAGGTTAACAAAATTGCTAGCATGTTTTCACAGCAAGGGAAATTTGGGATTAGACGCACAACTAGTATAAGTCTTCCTCACAATTTCGGACTTCTAATAACAAGCAAAGCCCTATCTTTCTAGAGTTGCCAACCTCCAGTTGGGGCCTGGATATCTCCTGGAACTGCAACTGATCTCTGGATTACAGAGATCAGTTCCTCTGGAGAAAATAGCTGTCCTGTTTTCTCTACGGCATTATATCCCACTGAGGCTCCTTTCCTCCCCAAACCCGGAATCTACCCCCAAATCTCCAGGAATTTCCCAACCCCGAGGTGGCAACCCTACCTTTGACAGACCCAAGTAGTTTCCCCTCACACACTTTCATGGTGATTATAACTTCAGTTGCTTTGGTTCCTCTTTAAATTTGGGTTGTTGACTGCTTTCCCTTCCCATCTTGAATGCTAGATCCTTTTAGCATATTTCACACTTGTGCAGTTGCAGTGAAATATTTTTATATTATTATTATTCTCCAGCACTAAACTGAGAACTCTCCAGCTTTTTAACTTACTATGCAGAGATGTAAAATATGCCTCCATGAGTCAACGGTGGCATCATAAATACTCCATTATGGGATATTAATGAAAGGGACTGCCAAGTTACCCATCATGCTAGCACAGCAGAGGGCCCGTAAAAACAGTCGTAAATCAGATGGCCTTAACAGCCAATCTCCCCTCTTCAACACATAAAAATGTGGCCTTCATCAGATATATAGCTCTAAGTTCTCTAGGTCCACCAGTTTGGTGTCATGTATAATGAAAATAGCCATGATAATGGCCTTATCAAGTACTATCAACCTTCATTTATATACTAGCTACTCCTCTCTAGAATGCATGGTAGAAACTGTAGGCATCGTAAAGGCACATCTGTTCGCTGAGCAGTACCATCTACCATATGCTCCCTGAAAAGATATATGGGATAAGAAGTTGGCAGTGGAGGTGGCACAGCAAGCTGGCTGGTCAGATGGCAGGTCCTGCTGAAAATAGCAACGGCAACATCCTCAACTGCCTACTCGTTCAAGGCAAGCATTTGCTTGTTGTGCTAAATGTGGATCCTCCGCAAAAATATCCAAGTGGAACGATCTCTTACCACTCGTACTAGAATGCCAAAAGTTAGCACGCGTGACAGATGTTTGCAATTAAACCTCTCTTTTAAAAATTAGAGCGACAAAATTCATATACATTTATAAATTAACTTTATAAATTAATAATAATAGTAACAACATTCGATTTATATACTGCCCTTCAGGACAACTTAACACCCACTCAGAGCGGATTACAAAGTGTGTTGTTATTATCCTTACAACAATCACCCTGTGAGGTGGGTGGGGCTGAGAGAGCTCCAGGAAGCTGTGACTGACCCAAGGTCACCCAGCTGGCTTCAAGCGGAGGAGTGGGGGATCAACCCCTAGATATCTTGCCGGTCTTTAAGGTGCTACTGGACCCAAATCTTGCTCTTCTACTGCAGGCCAACATCTGAAACTATCTTCAACATGATACTTATCCTCCAAACTATTCCAATGGCATTTACAAAAAAATGAATAAAATAAACAAGATGGAGATTCAGGAGAACCATTTCACACTGCAAGGTTCAAGAACAACTTTCAAGAAGAGTCCAAGGACCCATTCTTGAATTCTTTTGGGATCAGGGCCAGTGCCAGGGTTTCTGGCGCCTGAGGCGAGATACCTACTTGCGCCCCACCCCTGCTAACCAATTTTAAAAAACAGAAGAAATGTAGGAAAAACGAAAAGCACAAAACTTGAAACTTTTTACATTTTTAATTTAATTTTTTCTTCTTTAAAATTTTCATTTTTAAAATAAATGTGAGAACAACAATCTTTGTTTTTCTTATTGTGAGCCAGAAATCTATTTTGTGAGCAGAAACAGGGACTTGCATTGAAGTTTTGAGCATACTTCCGTGTGTGTGTGTGTGTGTAAAAAAGTTTCCTTCTCTCTTTCTTCCCATCTCTTTCTGAATCCAGAGACTCTTGGTAGTAGAAGGAGGGCTTCTCTTACAGGGCCTGCTTGGAGGAGAGAGATGTTTGGAAGGGGGAGACTAAGCTGAAACCTTCTTTTCCTCTCCGACCCTCTCTAAGCCTTATAATCTTGATCACCGTTGTCAGAGATCCCTTTCAGGAACTACCCTCCATGCTCATCCTCCCCCCCCACTTGGGTTTGAAGTGAACAGCAGCTGACAGGTAAGCAAGTGGTGTATAAATATTGAAATAAACTATTGGTGGAGAGGGGGAAGGTGGGGTGATATATGTAAACTAGGGAATGAGAGAAGGAAGGTGATAAAGAGGAGGGTGCAGTGCTGGATTGAAGGGGGAGCAGCATTGAGATCGGAGAATAGCAAGGGGGAGGGAGAATGAAAGGGAGAAGGGGGGAGGAAAGTAATAGAATTTAAAACAACTTTAAACCTAACAACAGTGATTTGCTCCTACCTGTCGCACAGGGACTGAAAGGGAATTGTTTGTGTCTCACCTCACTTCCTCCTTCCTCTGTGGCGGTGCACACACAACCATCCACTCTTTCCACCAAAAGCTGCCCCCCCAAAAAGGCTGAGGAAAGGTGAGTAGAATTGATGCCACCCGTGGAGGGGGAAAGGGATGTACTAAAAGGAATGACAGGATTGCCCATTGGAAATAATTAGAGAGGCTTGAAGCCTCATTGGAGAAAATGGGAGCGAGGAATGCCAGTTTACTTGCATGGGCTCCACTGAAATGCATTACAACACACAAGAAGAGCAAGAGTCCAGTAGTGAAGAAGTGAGCTGTAGCTCATGAAAGCTCATACTCTACCACAAATTTTGGGGTACTTATAGGTGCTACTGGGCTTTTGCGTTTTTCTACTGCTACGGACAAACCTATCAACACATGCCCCAGAGTGGAATGACAGTCCCTGTGAGAAGAATTAGTGGTCTGGGACTGGAATGGCAGTGGGTGTGGAATGACAGGGGGTGTCATTCCAGTCCCAGAGCCCTGACCCTATTCCCAGGAGCAGTCATTCCACTCTTCAACCTGTCATTCCAGTCCCTGAGCACAGATTCTATTCCTTGGGGCTGTCATTCCACTCTGGGGCTGTCATTCCAGTCCAAGAACACTTCTGCTACTCCCAGGGGATGTCATTCCATTGTGGTGCCTGTAATTCCAAGAGTGCTTCTCTACTACCAGGGGCTATCATTCCACTGTGCAACCTATCATTTCTTCCCAGAGCATAGACTCTGCTCTGAGGGGCTGTCATTGCACTCTGGGAGTTGTCATTCCAGTCCCAGAACACTTCTGTTTCTCCCAGGGGCTGTCACTGCACTGCACTCTGGGGGCTGTCCTTTCAGTCCCAGAGCACTGACCCTATTCCGAGGGGACAGGGTAAAAGCCGGAACGGGACGGAACAGGCCAGAACGGGCAATAAAGAAATGCCAGTGCCACAAAAAAGAGGGAGATGTGTTAGAGACACTCCAGAACAATATTTTAGAAATGAAAACTCTGGACTGGCACCCTTTAATTAACCCGTTCCATGCCAAAAAGCTCCCGGAACAGCACAAAACAGCGCTGAACGGGCACTAAAGAAATGCCAGTGCCAAGAAAAACAGTGGGATGTGTTAGAGACACTCCAGAACAATATTTTAGAAATGAAAACTCTGGACTGGCACCCTTTAATTAACCCGTTCCATGCCAAAAAGCTCCCGGAACAGCACAAAACAGCGCTGAACGGGCACTAAAGAAATGCCAGTGCCAAGAAAAACAGTGGGATGTGTTAGAGACACTCCAGAACAATATTTTAGAAATGAAAACTCTGGACTGGCACCCTTTAATTAACCCGTTCCATGCCAAAAAGCTCCTGGAACAGCACAAAACAGCGCTGAACGGGCACTAAAGAAAGGCCAGTGCCACAAAAAACAGTGGGATGTGTTAGAGACACTCCAGAACAATATTTTAGAAATGAAAACTCTGGACTGCCCCATTTTTATTAACCCATTCTGCTGGAGGCGGGGCGGGGGGCGTCGGGGGGAGCGGTGCAGCCGCGACCCCCGGGGGCCCGGCTGTCTGTGTCTGTGTCTGTGTCTGTGTCTGGGCATGGGCATGGGCATGGGCATGGGCATGGGCATGGGCAATTTTATTTTTGGCAACCTCTTCTACATGCAAAACTTTTTTGGTACAAAGTTGTAATGTTATAAAATGGTAAAAATTTCATAAAATTGTAATTTTACTAACAATCCAACTCAAATAAGTGTATAGATAATTCAAACAGTATAGCTTCTATAATCATATTAGGCATAAATATTAAACATAACTTTTAAACATTAAGTAAAAAGTATTAAATACTCGGTAGAGATGGGTTGAAGGTTTTATCTTAAATCCTGAGCAGCTTGAAAACTTCAAGTGAGAACTGAAAACACATTTCTCTGTTTTAGAGAAACTGCTTTTCAGTACAAAATAAATGGGATGTATGTTTTTGTTGCACTCTCCCAACCAGGAGACAGACTCCTCCTAAGAGTTTAATGGCTTCTTTCATTAACAAATGCTAGTCGTTTTCATTACGTGAGGTATCAAAATATAAATGTTTATTTAAATAAAACAGAAAAATAGAACAGATGAACACAACAAGAATTAAGTTTCCTAACATTTCTTAATGAAATCTAACTCAGTCAGATTAACGATGAAATGCATTCAAGTTACCGTAGCACATATTACAAGGGTAAGTTTCCTGCCTAGATCTTCATGAGATTTCTTTTGGCCACAACCCTGATCTGCTATTTGGATTACCATTTTATATGTTATCTTATGCAGAAATCTAAGATCCTTTCATATGATAACAAAGATAAATATCAAACCAATCATAATTTAATTCTTTTTTAGTATTTCCAATCATGTGACATTCTACCTAGCCCAGCTGCAAGATAAGAGAGATGGATAGTAAAAATGACAGGAAAAGTTACATGACCAGATCATCCTTGGTCTCTGCTAACAATTACAGAATATTTATCTGATACGGTTCACTATTTTTAATTGGCTGTCAAAGATAAAGAAGCACCAGTTATACACTATACTAGAAAAAGAACTACAGTGAAGTTCATACAGCGTTATTTAGAATGCATATGTTTCACCAAGTATGTGTTCTAAACCATAATCAGCAGTCTACTGGTTTGAATCCCACTACTGACATGAGCTCAGTAGGTGGCCTTGGGTCAGCCACTCCTCTCAGCCCCAGCTCCATTGTGGGGATAAGAATAACACTAACTTGCTCACTGCTCTGGGTGAGGCACTAATATGTGTAGAAGAGCGGTATATAAGCACAGTTATTATTATTATTTATATTTCCATGACACCATCCCTTGACCTGTGAAATTAAGTATTTTGATAAATATGAAAGTGATACAAAATATAAATGCATTGCATAATGTGTGAGTGTACATATACAAACTTTAAAAATTGTATTGGATAATACCGCAAAGCATGATTACTGAGAAAGCTGCTTTCACTGCTTTCAGTGTGGAGAGCTGCTTGTAGATCAAAACAACCTGGCAAGCTGTCATCATGCAGAGTGCACTTGATTCTCTTGGCTTTCAATTCTGCTTTCGTTCAGCATGGGTAGATCAATGTGTCAGCAGTAAACATTTGTATCACTCCTCTCTGAATGACCTTTTAAATTTTACTGCCTATCGTGTCAAAGCAATTAAAATTAACAATAGAGTTACTAAGCTGCTAAGATCAATTAATGGCTCTTAGGCTTTATCTATTGATCTAGTGACATCTTCAAAACCCACTGGTAACAGACTATACATACTTCTCTTCTATCCACAATATATACACAAGGATTGATTACATATTCTTATCTTCTAAATTACATATTTAAATGACATATTCTTATCTCCTAAATTAATTAGTCAAACTCTTTACATCAAGGATTGGTGACAAGTTGTGGACAGACTATGCTTGGACAGAATGTACACTGAGAATAAATGACATCAAACAAATTGGAAACTAAATAAATCACTTTTATTTAACAAATAAATTTCTTCTGAAGTCTCTTTAGAAATTAAACAATAGAAACAAACTATGTGGCATTCCTCAAATCCACGTGTAGGATGCTATGGAAGTGGTACTTAGAGGGAAATTAATCTCCGTTGCCTCCTGTCATGAAGAGCAAAAAGAAAACATTAGAAATGAAATGATATCTAGAATAAGAAAACTAGAAGATGAACACAAAAAAGGCCACCCAATCTATAAACTTGCTTGCATGAAAATTAGAGGAAAAAAACTCCTCACATTCTATACAAGCTATTAAAGGCACCCAGGAAAAACTCAAACTAATTCTGTAAAATTAGCTGATGTATTTGCTGAATACTACCAAACCATTTGTACATCAGACAATCCTGACACTAATCATATTTTAAATTATTTATCATCACAGGACATTTGGAAAAAAACTCACAAGAACATAAACAATATCTGGACCAACCAGTCACAACAGAAGATGTTACAGTCACTATCAAATCCTTGAAAAAAATAACAAAGCTTCAGACAGGGATGGATTCCCTGCCAAATTTTTACAAAAAAATACATTCACCTACTTTCAACTCCACTAACTGCCACATGCAACTCTGTTATGTTAGGAGGTAGCATCCCTCTATCTTGGTCAGAGGCTGAAATAGTAGTTACTCCAAAAAAGGACAACCATATTGCAAATACTGAATCTTCTCAACCAATACCCTTACTGAATCAAGACCAAAAGATCTTTACAAGCATATTTGCCAAAACATTGTCTAAATTTAAATAACCAACTACATTCACCTTGACCAGACAATACACGTAACACTTTAACTATAATTAATTTCTGTGAAGCATACAAAACCCCTGTATTACTTCTGGCCTTTGATATAGAGAAGGCATTTGATTACGTGGAAATACCATATCTAAAACTTTTACTTCAAAAAATGGGTTTTGGCGACCAATTCTAAAATGCCATTAATGCTCTTTATCTTTCTCCAAAAGCTACAGTTAGGACTAACAATGTACATTCAATAGATATCCATATAGCAAGGGGAACTAGACAAGGCTGTCCCCTTTCCCCATTTCTGTTTGCCATAACTATAGACAGGGCCAATGCTACCATTAGACCAACTAGGCAGCCGCCTTGGGCACATACCTCAAGAGGGGCATAGTTTTATACAGATTACTTTCTTGAAAAAAATGCAACTGAGAAAACCTATTGAGCACCCCTTAAATGGTCCTGTCCACAGACATCAAGCAGCTCAAAAGCTCACCGTAACTTTTTATTTATTAATTTATTTATTTATTTACTTACTTACTTATTTATTTATTTATTTGATGTATACCCTGCCCTCCTCACAGATGGGCTAAGGGTGGCTAACAACATTAAAAAATACATTAAAATCACAGAAACATAAAATCAATAATATTTTTTAAAAAATAATTAAAATAGTCCAGGAGCAGGCTATTTAAACAAATATTGGGAGTCCGTATACAGGCATGGCAGATGGCTGAGGGCAGCTCCGGAAGAAATGGTGGTCTTAGATGGAAGAAGAAGGACACTCGCTGGCACTCAGCCAAAGGCCCAGCAGAACATCTCCGTTTTACAAGCCCTGCAAAACTGTAACAGGTCCCACAGGGGCCAGATCTCCAGCGGGAGAGCATTCCACCAGGCCAGGGCCAGGGCAGAAAAAGCCCTCGCCCTGGTTGAGGCCAGATGGATGTCCTTTGGGCCAGGGACCACCAGGAGTTGCTTGTCTGCAGAGCGCAACACCCTGCAGGGGACGTAATGGAAGAGGCGGTCCCGCAGGTATGGAGGTCCCAGTCCACGAAGGGCTTTAAATACCAAGGTTAACACCTTGAACCGGATCTGGAACTCCACTGGAAGCCAGTGCAGCTGGCACAGCACATGATGAATGTGCGCTTGGATGGGCGTTCCGGTAAGGACGCGTGCCGCTGCATTCTGGATCAGCTGTAACTTCCAGGTCAGACCCAAGGGCAGTCCAGGATAGAGTGAGTTGCAGTAGTCTAGCCTGGAGGTGACCCTTGCATGGATTACTGTGGCCAGGTCCTGTGGTGAAAGATAGGGCGCCAGTTGCCTGCCCTGTCGAAGATGAAAAAAGGCAGACCTGGCAACAGTCATGACCTGGGCCTTCATTGAAAGTGTAGCATCCAAGGTCACACCCAGACTCCTCACCATCAGGGAAGGTTTCAATTGTACCCCATCAACAGCTGGGAGCCGGTTCCCAGCTTGATTGCCCCATGATCCAGACACAGAACCTCTGTCTTCAGGGGATTCAATTTCAGGCAACTCTGATGTAACCATACCGTCACAGCCTCAAGACCCTTGACCAAGGAATCCAAAGCAAGATCGGACTGGCCATCTGTAATGATTCCACGTAAATGTGTGCATGTTTCTTTAAATGCTTGATGAGATAGGTGAAGAGTGGGGGGTGAAGTAGATGGATGAGTGAGTGATATGTGTCAGGCTATGGCATTCCAGACTTGATAGTCTGTTTCACTCCCTTCTGCAAGAAGACGAGGTCTTTTGATTTCAAAAGGTTTATTGTGAAAGACAGCATTCAAGCCCAGATGTGCATATTCCAGGATTAGAGATCCTGGCCGAGCAAAGCGTTGCTAGGAATGAATCATAGAGCAAAGGTTGTTACATTTCACACTCCCGGAGCCCAGCCTCCCCCCCGAGTTCATACAGCAAAACTTCTCAGAGGTGCGCTGAGCTGGCCAAGGTCGAAACAGCAGATAAGACAGGATCCTTTCCCATGGAAACGGGTCCTTGCAGGTGTTGCCTGGAGGGAAAGAAGTCTAAACACTACACGATTAAATATGGCGTTACTTAGGTTAAAACAGTTTCTGACAATATGATTGGTTGAGGACTGAGAGGGTGGGTGATGTGAATGCAGTTTGAGACTGAGAGTAGAGAGAAAATTTTTAGTCAGAAGAAAGCAGGCTAGCTGTGTGCCGCCTGAATATGTTGAAGTGTTTATGAGAGAAATATAACCTATGTGGAACCTGAACGGAGCATGTTTGTGAAAGGACACTCAGTCAGGGAAAGAGAGGCCAGCTGTGTGAATGAGAGTAAATGAAGTAACTTTAAGAACCGAGAACTACGTTTATGAAACCGATACGCTTCTCGAATAAATAAAAGCTTATTTTTGTTTTGCTGTAGCAAAACAGTGTAGCTGTCATTGCTATATCCCATTCCTATCTTCAGGGCCACATAGAACCACGAAGGAGCCTGACGCTTAGGAACGTTACCAAAGGGAAAATTTAAATAAAATATCTTGGAATAAAATATTCCGGGTGGCAGCAGACTACCCAGAGGGTTAAGGGATAGATTAAAAGAAAAATCTACCCTAAAGAAAGTAAAGGTCATAACACCATCCATCAGCAGATAGAGCTGAGTGTCATCCGCATACCAGTGACAACCTAGCCCAAAGCTGCGGGCTAACGGGGCAAGGGGGCACATGTAGATGTTAAATAGCATCGGGGAAAGAATCGCCCCCTGAGGGATGCCACATACCAAAGAATGGTAAGCAGACATCTGTTCCCTGAGTGCCACCCTCTGTCCTAGATTGTAAAGGAAGGAGTTCAGCCATTGCAGGGCTGTTCCACGAATCCCCACATCGGCAAGGCAATGGGTCAGAAGATTATGATTGACCATGTCAAATGCTGCTGTAAGATCTAAAAGTATCAGCAGTGCCGACCCACTCCGGTCCAGGTGTCGCCGCAGATCATCCGTGAGGGCAACCAGAGCCGTCTCTGTACCATGGCCGGGCCTGAAGCTGGACTGGAATGGATCCAGGATAGAGGCATCACCCAGGTATACCTGCAGCTGTTCCGCTACCGCCCTCTCAATTACTCAAAGTTATCTCAGAAGTCTCAGTCAACTTGAGAGGAACAATCCTTAGTGAAACTACTCCTTTTTAGCTCTCCAGAGAGCCAGCTAAAAAGAAGAAAGCAAACAAATTAAGTAACTGCAGACAAAAGTATCTCCTTTTCAAGTACAACACAATTCTCTCTCTCATTGTCTCACAGCAAACATGAGAAGGGGGTGGGAGTAGAAGACACTCTGTTGTGCCAGCCAGGAAAAAGGTGGGAAAATAGCTTCCAATGCTACAAAAAGAAACTTTTCAGCAACTTGAGGAAGCTAAGCAAGAAGTGAGAAGGAAAACAAAAGGGAAAAGGTGGGAAACTGCCTCCAGAGCTAAGAAAAAACCCACTTCATAGAGCAAACTGTATCCCAGCAACACCAAGAGAAGAGGCAGAGTGGAAAACACTAAAATCTTCACAGCTATTCTGCTGCGTCTGGAAAGAAATGGGCAGAAAGTCAGCTTCATGGCTGCAATAAAAGGGAGGAAAGTAGGGAAATTCTGCTGTAGCAATGCGCATAGCATACTTGCTGCAGAGGAACAAGTGCAGGGAAAAATACCTCTGCACTAGAACCTACAACTATATAGCCAAGCTTTTAAGGTTTCCTCAAAATCTGAAAATCCTTTAAAGAGTTATGATGACCTCGTCCAATCCTTAAGGCCACTTTTGGTAGGTGCTCGAGAGGGAAAACTGGTCAAGACCAATTTGTCATCTAAACCTTGGTTTGATCAAAGCTGTATTTGTGCTAAAAATGCTTTAATCTATGCCTATAAGCTAGCACTGAGAGCTGATGAAAAGACCAGACAGGATGCATATCGTTCTCTTTCATTTTTAAAAAAGAAATATAAATCACTGGTTGCCCGCTGTAAGAAAGAACATACCAGAAAACTGTGGGCCGATATAACTGAAGCAGCTACGAGCAAGAACTCAGTGGTGTTCTGGAAACTAGTGTCAAACCGCACCTCCACAGCCGCCTCCCCCTTGGCTTCCTCTATCCCCCCAGATAAATGGACTTCTTTTTTCCAAAAAATGTATGATGATCCTATTCAACCCCCTCCTGCCCTAACAATAGAAAATCTGGCCAAATGCCCCCAAGTTCATGCCGAAGAGGTAAAAGCTTATATTAGCCAGTTAAAGAATGCAAAAGCCCCTAGGCTTGATGGACTATCTCCAGAATTACTAAAAACAAATAAGGACTGGTGGGCAACTTTCCTAGCCTCCCTATTTACTTATATTGATGAAACCGGCTACATCCCCAATGACTGGGGAATGGCTATAGTAGTCCCCTTCCATAAGAAGGGAAAGAAGGAGGATCCATCCAATTATAGACCAATCAGCTTACTAAGCATTGTAAGCAAGTTGTCTATAAAACATCTGCTGGAGAAATTTCTAGACTGGCTAGAACAGGAGGATATAATTGCTGATGAGCAAGCTGGGTTTAGAGCTGGCAGGTCAACAATAGATCACTGCCTAGTAATGCAACACCTTGTAGAGAAATACGCTACAGGAGACCAAGCATCACTTTACCGGTGCATTTGTTGATTTAAAAGCAGCTTTTGACACAGTCTCTAGAAATAGACTTTGGAGGAAACTGCAGGCCTCCTCTATTGATAGGCGACTGCTGTCCCTTTTGGGGACTATGCATAAGCAAACTGCCCTGAGTAAGGTGCAGCCGAATTGGGCATTTGACTGACCCCATTCAAACTTACAGGCAGGTGTGCCTTCTAGCCCCCTTTCTGTTTATCTTCTGTCTCCTGACATTTCCTCAGCAGGGGGAAGGCCGTGGGCTGCCAGGCGTGCGCTCCTGTGCTTGTCCCATGCCTCTGCCCTTACCCTCAGCCTTCGCTGCTCCTGGGGTTCTTTGGGAAACAGTGGCAGTTCTGGCAGCAGGCAGGTCCATGCTGCCAGAGTAGATCAGTAGATCTGATCTACTCTTCCTAAGTAGCAGAGATGAGCCAGCTTGGAGAAAGAAGCTTAATGAACCCAGCCTCACCTGTAACTCCGAGAGTTACAAATTATACCCCACTATCTCAAATTGGAGACAATTGCCAATACCCAATACCACCATTGTCTCCAATTTAGGTAAAATAGGACATATGGAGTTCAGCTGAAATGGAAGGAGATCTCCAGGTACGGCAATCATAATATGGATGGTCCTCAGTGGGGTATAATTCCACAGAAGCCACACTCCAAAGCCACCATTCTGTTTGAGATAATTAAAACTTGTCATTTGAAAGTCATTTGTAACTCTCGGAGTTCTCTAGGTGGGTTGGCATCAATTGTCAGGTAGTACCTATGTGGGGTATAATTCCACATAGGCCAGCCTAAGAAGCCTCCATGTCTCGGAGAATGTTAAAATCTGTCATTTGGAGATCAGTTGTAATTTGTGGGGATCTTCAGGAGGGTTGGCAACCACAGTGTCATCAAGCCAGGTGGCCTTAGCATGGACCTGCCTGATGCCAGACCTGCCACTGTCTCCCAAAGAACTCCAGGAGCAGCGAAGGCTGAGGGTAAGGGCAGAGGCATGGACCAAGCACAGGAGCGCATGCCTGGCAGCCCACGGCCTTCCCCCTGCTGAGGAAATGTCAGGAGAGCCAGTACAGGATCTGATCTACTCCTCCTGAGTAGCAGAGATGAGCCAGCTTGGAGAAAGAAGCTTAATGAACCCAGCCTCACCTGTAGGAGAAACTCCCTTTATAAGGCTGCAGCTAGCATGGGATTAGCTAGTCACAATTGTGGTATTCTGAACTTGGCTGTTGGTGAGCTCTTCGGTTCTGGCTGCCTGAGCCTTGGTGGGTCACAGTCTTTGATTTTGGAATCTGTTACTTGACCATGGAGTTTGACCTGAGAATCTTTGTTGTTGGCCCTGTTGTCGTCAGAACTTGCCTCCAACCTAGTGAGTAGTATACTTTTAATCCTTCTGTATTTATTTGTTGCTCTTCATTATACTCTTAGATTATGTTGTTGCTGTTTCTGTGGGTTTGTCATGAAAATATGGTTTAGAGCACATTATACTAAGTGATACATGTGTATTCTGATGAACTTTGTTTTAGAATTTCATTAGGCTGTCTTGGTTTTGGGCATATATTGAGCCAAATGAGTAAGTTTGGTTTTCTATAGTGCCTTTAATAAATATGAATCTGCCTTTCAGATCTCTTAGTGTATCTTTATGTTGGAAGGGTAAATATTTTTACTTTACCCTTCCAACATAAATTTTAAATTTCAGGCATGGGAGAAATGGAGCTCTTTCAATGTGCTATCATTCTCTTCAACACTGACACCACACCCTCCGCTTTTCTCCATTTCTCAGCTTCTTCTGGTGGTAGCTAGGATAATTCATCCCATGAAGTAGGTTCAGGTATTTCTGCTATTCTTAGTGCAGAGGTAGTCAAGTCACGTTTATTATTATAGTCTGCGACCAGTACATATAAAACCATTTGCAAATCAGTTTAAAAACAGTCGAGATTGGATACAGGGTGATCCAGGAGAATAAATTGCAGATTGGGGGAAGTTGAAACAATACTTAGAAAAAAATGGGATGTGAAAGGAGGACTGTGGCAGTTTGAGAACTATTAATTTGTGACCTTATAAATGGGAGGGAGAAGTAACTTTACCATTAATGGGAAAATTTAGCTATTAATTAATCTAAGCTAGTATTACTATTAAGAAAACTTTATTAAAAATATGTAGGTTAAATAGGGATGTAGAGATTGGATATATTAGCGGATTTGAAATATAAAAGAATTTGAATATGCTTAGAGTAAGAGATATAATATAAATATGATTTAGAAGAATATAGTTGAAAACAAGTTAAATAATAGAGGGGTTAAGGGTTGGAAAGCTGTTGGAAGTCTATAAGGAGGGGGGAAAGGGTGGGGGTCGATATAATTTAGGTAAGATGGGGAATATGTGTAATATTTATGTACTCACCAATAAATTTTTTTTTTAAAAAAAAGAGATTGGATACAGGGGAAGAATGATGAATAAATATGAGTAAAAAAATAAGATCATCATAAATTAGTTGTTTAAAAGGTTAAAATACATTCAGTCTGCCTTATACGATTTATGTTCCTTGTAGACCTGGCCACAGAATCTTGCTACTTGATGTGTTGTCTGGTGATTCCGATTAGACAGAAGATAATCAAGTTTGATTTTATTTGAACTTCCAGGGAATCTTTCTACTAATGGACTGATGGTTTCCGCTCTAATTTTACTGTGACTTGGGCAGTTAAAGAAGATGTGCTCCATTGAGTCAGTTTCTCTTAGGGGATAGGAGCAAAGCCTAAGAAAGTAAGGGACAGCTTTAAACTTTCCTGCCAGAATGGCAGAGGGTGGAGTTGAACTCCTAGCTAAAGTAAATGCCCTTCTGGAGTTACTGGATTCAAGAAAGTAAAAATATGTATTGTCGAAGGCTTTCACGGCCGGAGAACACTGGTTGTTGTGGGTTTTCCGGGCTGTACTGCCGTGGTCTTGGCGTTGTAGTTCCTGACGTTTCGCCAGCAGCTGTGGCTGGCATCTTCAGAGGTGTAGCACCAAAAGACAGAGATCTCTCAGTGTCACAGTGTGGAAAAGATGTTGGCAGGTCATTTATATCTACTCAGGAGGGGTGGGGTTGAGCTGAGTCATCCTGTAAGAGTTTCCCAGGGTGTGGAATGCTAATGGCGGGAGGCTTCACTGTATCCTGAGGAGGTTCTTTTGCATATGGATTGGTGGTTGATGTGCTAATCTTCTCTGCGGGGCTATTGTCGGGTATAGAGTGTTTTCTTAGCCTGGTGTTTTTCAGAACTGGAAACCATGCTCTGTTCATTCTTAAGGTTTCTTCTTTCCTGTTGAAGTTTTGCTTATGCTTGTGAATTTCAATGGCTTCACTGTGCAATCTGACAAAGTAGTTGGAAATGTTGTCCAGTATTTTGGTGTCCTGGAATAAGATACTGTGCCCTGTTTGAGTTAGGCTATGTTCAGCCACTGCTGATTTTTCAGGTTGTCCAAGGGCCAAGCTACACATGACGAATGACACTTGAATGGCAAGTGGATTGAGTGGAGGGCAAGTGAACAGGGAGAAATACACTTGCCGTTCAAGTGTCATTCGTCATGTGTAGCTTGGCCCCAAGTCTGCAGTGTCTTTCATGTTATTTTATTCTTGTCTGGATGCTACACTTTGTGGTCCAAATGTAAACTTGTCCACAGCTGCAGGGTATACGGTATACTCCTGCAGAGGTGAGGGGGTCTCTACTGTCTTTTGCTGATCGTAGCATCTGTTGTATTTTTTGGGTGGGTCTGAATACTGCTTGAAGGTTATGCTTTTTCATAAGCTTTCCCATCTGATCAGTAATTCCTTTGATATATGGCAAAAACACTTTTCCTGTAGGAGACTGTTTTTCCTTGGTTGTTTGACATTCTATACCCGACAATAGCCCGGCAGAGAAGATTAGCACATCAAGCACCAATCCATATGCAAAAGAACCTCCTCAGGATACAGTGAAGCCTCCCGCCATTAGCATTCCACACCCTGGGAAACTCTTACAGGATGACTCAGGGCCAAGCTACACATGACGAATGACACTTGAACGGCAAGTGGATTGAGTGGAGGGCAAATGAACAGGGAGAAATACACTTGCCATTCAAGTGTCATTCGTCATGTGTAGCTTGGCCCTCAGCTCAACCCCACCCCTCCTGAGTAGATATAAATGACCTGCCAACATCTTTTCCACACTGTGACACTGAGAGATCTGTCTTTTGGTGCTACACTGAAGATGCCAGCCACAGATGCTGGCGAAACGTCAGGAACTAGAATGCCAAGACCATGGCAATACAGCCCGGAAAACCCACAACAACCAAAGTAAAAATAGGCTGCAGGAGCGGCAATATATTTAGTAGTATCTGAAGAAATAAAACCTGGTGCTCTAAGAAAATGTTTGTCTTTCAATGTCTGTCACTCTCTGCTTAATGAGTGGTTTTGCTCGGTCTAACCCCATGACTAGCAAACTTTGAGGGGAAAGACCCAATTTTCCCAGGGATTTCAGAGTCACCTTTTGCCAATTAGATTGTCTTGGAATAACAGAGGGAGCAGACCTTGCGGGTTTAGACATCCTGACAGCCATTTGAAAATGGAAAGGATGGTGATTCTGGCATCTACTCTTACCCTTAGTAAGCTGTTTCCAGTCTAACCCATGAGTTAGGCATGCATTTGGGCACTTGTAATAGGGCTCTAAGGAATTTGGACTGTACTCTCTCAAGTTGAGAGAAAGAGGAGGATGGCAGCCCTAAGAATGATCCGTATACTAATTGGGCCAATGGTTTGGCTTTAAACAATCTGAGTGCAGCCGGTACATACTGCCCCCCTTGTGATCGATAGAATTTCAGTATACTGTGTGCTGTTTTTTCTCCCACATCAGCAATGAAGCTGCTATGTGTTGTTTTGGTACCTGAGGCTTGCAAAACTACACCCAAATATTTGAAGCTGGTAACTTGTTCTAACTGATGCCCCTGAAGCTCCCATTGTCTGATCTTTGGATTTTTACCGAAAGCCAGGATCTTAGTTTTTTCGTAATTAGTTAGAAGGTGTTCAGTATCACAGAATTGGGAGAATTTTTTTAGGGCTCGTTTCAGCCCTATGGGGGTCCTAGAAAGTAATACCGCATCATCTGCATAGAGCAGTACGTGAATGTGCCTATTTGCTAATTTAGGAGGGTGCAATCCAGGGGCATTCAAAAGGTTTACCAAATTGTTGATGTAGAAGATAAACAGAAAGGGGGCTAGAAGGCACACCTGCCTGTAAGTTCGAATGGGGTCAGTCAAATGCCCAATTCGGCTGCACCTTACTCAGGGCAGTTTGCTTGTGCATAGCCCCCAAAAGGGACAGCAGTCGCCTATCAATAGAGGAGGCCTGCAGTTTCCTCCAAAGTCTATTTCTAGAGACTGTGTCAAAAGCTGCTTTTAAATCAACAAATGCCCGGTAAAGTGATGCTTGGTCTCCTGTAGCGTATTTCTCTACAAGGTGTTGCATTACTAGGCAGTGATCTATTGTTGACCTGCCAGCTCTAAACCCAGCTTGCTCATCAGCAATTATATCCTCCTGTTCTAGCCAGTCTAGAAATTTCTCCAGCAGATGTTTTATAGACAACTTGCTTACAATGCTTAGTAAGCTGTTTGGTCTATAATTGGATGGATCCTCCTTCTTTCCCTTCTTATGGAAGGGGACTACTATAGCCATTCCCCAGTCATTGGGGATGTAGCCAGTTTCATCAATATAAGTAAATAGGGAGGCTAGGAAAGTTGCCCACCAGTCCTTATTAGGGGTGTGCAAGCCAAAAATTTTCGGCTATAGCCGAAAGTAGAAAGCCGAAAGAAGATTCTCTATCGTTAAAGCCGAAAGCCGAAACAAGAATCTCTTTCGGCTTTCAGCTTTCGGGATTCTTTCGGCATTATTTCGGCATTCTTTCGGCTTTTTTCTATGGGAAAATGCCTCCGTCTTCCAGGACGCCTGGAGGAGGCATTTTCCCACCGAATAAGCCCAAAATTGGTGGGGACCTTCCTATAACCCTTCTCTAACAACCACCCAAGTTTCAGACAGATTGGACTTTGGGGGGCCATGTTATGGCCCCCCAAAGCAGGTCCCCCCATCCTCCCATAAGAAAGCGAAGGAGCAGCATATTGTTAGCATGCTGCTGCTGATCTTTCTTCATTATTTCCTATGGGGAAAAATGAAGAGGCAGGCTTCCTTTGCCAGGGGTGGCATTTTGCATGCAAAATGCCCCCCAGCCCTCAGGGGCCCTTCTCCCACCCCTCCTCCCACCCCCCACCAAGGCTCAGCCTGCTCCCACTTGGGGGGGCCATTTCATGGCCTCCCCAAGTAGGTGCTCTAATCTCTACCACTGACAGCTGGGGGAGGCTTGTGTTGCCAGGGGTGGCATTTTGCATGCAAAATGCCCCCCAACCCTCTGGGGCCCTTCTCCCACCCCTCCCCCCACCCCCCACCAAGGCTCAGCCTGCTCCCACTTGGGGGGGGCATTTCATGGCCTCCCCAAGTAGGTGCTCTGCTCTCATCTCTACCACTGACAGCTGGGGGAGGCTTGTGTTGCCAGGGGTGGCATTTTGCATGCAAAATGCCCCCCAGCCCTCTGGGGCCCTTCTCCCACCCTTCCTCCCACCCCCCACCAAGGCTCAGACTGCTCCCACTTGGGGGGGCCATTTCATGGCTTCCCCAAGTAGGTCCTCTCAGCCCCTAAAGTCCACCCCTTACAGCCCCACACAAACCCAATTCCCCCCCAGCTGCCACACACAGACCCAAATCCCCACATTAGCCCCTCACAGACCCAAATCCACCCCCACCTGCCCCACACCCATAACCCCAGGAACAGGCTGGCAAAGGCCAGCCCTCTCCCTTTGTTCCCTATGCTGGGAACTTCTAAACTCTCTTTCCCTGGGCAATTCTGCACAGCCCAGGGGTGCCACAATGGTGGGCACACTTCTGAGTGCCAGCTGGTCCCTGTGAAAGAGCACCTGAACCACAGACACCCTCCCTCAAATTCCCCCACCACCTACAGAGATGGCTGGCCAGCCAGCCCCATTGTTCCCTATGATGGGAACCAACTGCACAACAAAGAATAAAACAAGAACAACACAAAATAAAGTTTTAAATTTTTTTTCTCCCTTCCAAAGTACAAGTAGGCAAAGCATTATGACACATTACACCAGCAGTCCCCCACACAGAAAAATTAAAACAAAACTCACTTAACATCAGAGAATCACAAAGCATGATTCCTGTCAAAAACACTTTATTTCTTGAACAGCTTTAGGTTACACAGCAGGGGGGGACACCAAAGGGCATGGCAGCACTATCTTACACAAAAATAACACAACTCACTTCACATTAAAGAATCACCCCAAAAAATTGCTGTCAAAAGCACTTTATTTCTGTAACTGCTTTAGGTTACACAGTAGGAAGGCACCACAGAGCAGGAAAGCAGTGTACTACACAAAAATAACACAACTCACTTCACATCAGAGAATCACACAAACACAACTGCTGTCAAAAACGGTGAAGTGGGTTGTATTATTTTTTGTAGTACATTGCTATCATGCCCTGTTGTGCCCTCCTACTGTGTAACCTAAAGCTGTTCAAGAAATAAAGTGTTTTTGCCAGGAATTGTGTTTTTGTGATTCTCTGATGTTAAGTGAGTTGTGTTATTTTTGTGTAAGATAGTGCTGCCATGCCCTTTGGTGTCCCCCCTGCTGTGTAACCTAAAGCTGTTCAAGAAATAAAGTGTTTTTGACAGGAATCATGCTTTGTGATTCTCTGATGTTAAGTGAGTTTTGTTTTAATTTTTCTGTGTGGGGGACTGCTGGTGTAATGTGTCATAATGCTTTGCCTACTTGTACTTTGGAAGGGAGAATATAATTTTTTTAAAACTTTATTTTGTGTTGTTCTTGTTTTATTCTTTGTTGTGCAGTTGGTTCCCATCATAGGGAACAATGGGGCTGGCTGGCCAGCCATCTCTGTAGGTGGTGGGGGAATTTGAGGGAGGGTGTCTGTGGTTCAGGTGCTCTTTCACAGGGACCAGCTGGCACTCAGAAGTGTGCCCACCATTGTGGCACCCCTGGGCTGTGCAGAATTGCCCAGGGAAAGAGAGTTTAGAAGTTCCCAGCATAGGGAACAAAGGGAGAGGGCTGGCCTTTGCCAGCCTGTTCCTGGGGTTATGGGTGTGGGGCAGGTGGGGGTGGATTTGGGTCTGTGAGGGGCTAATGTGGGGATTTGGGTCTGTGTGTGGCAGCTGGGGGGGAATTGGGTTTGTGTGGGGCTGTAAGGGGTGGACTTTAGGGGCTGAGAGGACCTACTTGGGGAAGCCATGAAATGCCCCCCCCCAAGTGGGAGCAGTCTGAGCCTTGGTGGGGGGTGGGAGGAAGGGTGGGAGAAGGGCCCCAGAGGGCTGGGGGGCATTTTGCATGCAAAATGCCACCCCTGGCAACACAAGCCTCCCCCAGCTGTCAGTGGTAGAGATGAGAGCAGAGCACCTACTTGGGGAGGCCATGAAATGCCCCCCCAAGTGGGAGCAGGCTGAGCCTTGGTGGGGGGTGGGAGGAGGGGTGGGAGAAGGGCCCCAGAGGGTTGGGGGGCATTTTGCATGCAAAATGCCACCCCTGGCAACACAAGCCTCCCCCAGTTGTCAGTGGTAGAGATTAGAGCACCTACTTGGGGAGGCCATGAAATGGCCCCCCAAGTGGGAGCAGGCTGAGCCTTGGTGGGGGGTGGGAGGAGGGGTGGGAGAAGGGCCCCTGAGGGCTGGGGGCATTTTGCATGCAAAATGCCACCCCTGGCAAAGGAAGCCTGCCTCTTCATTTTTTCCCCATAGGAAATAATGAAGAAAGATCAGCAGCAGCATGCTAACAATATGCTGCTCCTTCGCTTTCTTATGGGAGGATGGGGGGACCTGCTTTGGGGGGCCATAACATGGCCCCCCAAAGTCCAATCTGTCTGAATCTTGGGTGGTTGTTAGAGAAGGGTTATAGGAAGGTCCCCACCAATTTTGGGCTTATTCGGTGGGAAAATGCCTCCTCCAGGCGTCCTGGAAGACGGAGGCATTTTCCCATAGAAAAGCCGAAAGAAAGCCGAAAGAATCCCGAAACGTTTCGGCTTTTTTCTTTCGGCTACCCGAAACGTTTCGGCATTCCCCGAAACGTTTCGGCATTCCCCGAAAGAAGCCGAAACACTTTTGTTTCGGCATTCTTTCGGCATTCTGAATGCCGAAACGCACATCCCTAGTCCTTATTTGTTTTTAGTAATTCTGGAGATAGTCCATCAAGCCTAGGGGCTTTTGCATTCTTTAACTGGCTAATATAAGCTTTTACCTCTTCGGCATGAACTTGGGGGCATTTGGCCAGATTTTCTATTGTTAGGGCAGGAGGGGGTTGAATAGGATCATCATACATTTTTTGGAAAAAAGAAGTCCATTTATCTGGGGGGATAGAGGAAGCCAAGGGGGAGGCGGCTGTGGAGGTGCGGTTTGACACTAGTTTCCAGAACACCACTGAGTTTTTGCTCGTGGCTGCTTCAATTATATCGGCCCACAGTTTTCTGGTATGTTCTTTCTTACAGCGGGCAACCAGTGATTTATATTTCTTTTTTAAAAATGAAAGAGAACGATATGCATCCTGTCTGGTCTTTTCATCAGCTCTCAGTGCTAGCTTATAGGCATAGATTAAAGCATTTTTAGCACAAATACAGCTTTGATCAAACCAAGGTTTAGATGACAAATTGGTCTTGACCAGTTTTCCCTCTCGAGCACCTACCAAAAGTGGCCTTAAGGATTGGACGAGGTCATCATAACTCTTTAAAGGATTTTCAGATTTTGAGGAAACCTTAAAAGCTTGGCTATATAGTTGTAGGTTCTAGTGCAGAGGTATTTTTCCCTGCACTTGTTCCTCTGCAGCAAGTATGCTATGCGCATTGCTACAGCAGAATTTCCCTACTTTCCTCCCTTTTATTGCAGCCATGAAGCTGACTTTCTGCCCATTTCTTTCCAGACGCAGCAGAATAGCTGTGAAGATTTTAGTGTTTTCCACTCTGCCTCTTCTCTTGGTGTTGCTGGGATACAGTTTGCTCTATGAAGTGGGTTTCTTTTTTCTGGAGGCAGTTTCCCACCTTTTCCCTTTTGTTTTCCTTCTCACTTCTTGCTTGGCTTCCTCAAGTTGCTGAAAAGTTTCTTTTTGTAGCATTGGAAGCTATTTTCCCACCTTTTTCCTGGCTGGCACAACAGAGTGTCTTCTACTCCCACCCCCTTCTCATGTTTGCTGTGAGACAATGAGAGAGAGAATTGTGTTGTACTTGAAAAGGAGATACTTTTTGAAAAGGAGATACTTTTGTCTGCAGTTACTTAATTTGTTTGCTTTCTTCTTTTTAGCTGGCTCTCTGGAGAGCTAAAAAGGAGTAGTTTCACTAAGGATTGTTCCTCTCAAGTTGACTGAGACTTCTGAGATAACTTTGAGTAATTGAGAGGGCGGTAGCGGAACAGCTGCAGGTATACCTGGGTGATGCCTCTATCCTGGATCCATTCCAGTCCAGCTTCAGGCCCGGCCATGGTACAGAGACGGCTCTGGTTGCCCTCACGGATGATCTGCGGCGACACCTGGACCGGAGTGGGTCGGCACTGCTGATACTTTTAGATCTTACAGCAGCATTTGACATGGTCAATCATAATCTTCTGACCCATTGCCTTGCCGATGTGGGGATTCGTGGAACAGCCCTGCAATGGCTGAACTCCTTCCTTTACAATCTAGGACAGAGGGTGGCACTCAGGGAACAGATGTCTGCTTACCATTCTTTGGTATGTGGCATCCCTCAGGGGGCGATTCTTTCCCCGATGCTATTTAACATCTACATGTGCCCCCTTGCCCCGTTAGCCCGCAGCTTTGGGCTAGGTTGTCACTGGTATGCGGATGACACTCAGCTCTATCTGCTGATGGATGGTGTTATGACCTTTACTTTCTTTAGGGTAGATTTTTCTTTTAATCTATCCCTTAACCCTCTGGGTAGTCTGCTGCCACCCGGAATATTTTATTCCAAGATATTTTATTTAAATTTTCCCTTTGGTAACGTTCCTAAGCGTCAGGCTCCTTCGTGGTTCTATGTGGCCCTGAAGATAGGAATGGGATATAGCAATGACAGCTACACTGTTTTGCTACAGCAAAACAAAAATAAGCTTTTATTTATTCGAGAAGCGTATCGGTTTCATAAACGTAGTTCTCGGTTCTTAAAGTTACTTCATTTACTCTCATTCACACAGCTGGCCTCTCTTTCCCTGACTGAGTGTCCTTTCACAAACATGCTCCGTTCAGGTTCCACATAGGTTATATTTCTCTCATAAACACTTCAACATATTCAGGCGGCACACAGCTAGCCTGCTTTCTTCTGACTAAAAATTTTCTCTCTACTCTCAGTCTCAAACTGCATTCACATCACCCACCCTCTCAGTCCTCAACCAATCATATTGTCAGAAACTGTTTTAACCTAAGTAACGCCATATTTAATCGTGTAGTGTTTAGACTTCTTTCCCTCCAGGCAACACCTGCAAGGACCCGTTTCCATGGGAAAGGATCCTGTCTTATCTGCTGTTTCGACCTTGGCCAGCTCAGCGCACCTCTGAGAAGTTTTGCTGTATGAACTCGGGGGGGAGGCTGGGCTCCGGGAGTGTGAAATGTAACAACCTTTGCTCTATGATTCATTCCTAGCAACGCTTTGCTCGGCCAGGATCTCTAATCCTGGAATATGCACATCTGGGCTTGAATGCTGTCTTTCACAATAAACCTTTTGAAATCAAAAGACCTCGTCTTCTTGCAGAAGGGAGTGAAACAGACTATCAAGTCTGGAATGCCATAGCCTGACACATATCACTCACTCATCCATCTACTTCACCCCCCACTCTTCACCTATCTCATCAAGCATTTAAAGAAACATGCACACATTTACGTGGAATCATTACAGATGGCCAGTCCGATCTTGCTTTGGATTCCTTGGTCAAGGGTCTTGAGGCTGTGACGGTATGGTTACATCAGAGTTGCCTGAAATTGAATCCCCTGAAGACAGAGGTTCTGTGTCTGGATCATGGGGCAATCAAGCTGGGAACCGGCTCCCAGCTGTTGATGGGGTACAATTGAAACCTTCCCTGATGGTGAGGAGTCTGGGTGTGACCTTGGATGCTACACTTTCAATGAAGGCCCAGGTCATGACTGTTGCCAGGTCTGCCTTTTTTCATCTTCGACAGGGCAGGCAACTGGCGCCCTATCTTTCACCACAGGACCTGGCCACAGTAATCCATGCAAGGGTCACCTCCAGGCTAGACTACTGCAACTCACTCTATCCTGGACTGCCCTTGGGTCTGACCTGGAAGTTACAGCTGATCCAGAATGCAGCGGCACGCGTCCTTACCGGAACGCCCATCCAAGCGCACATTCATCATGTGCTGTGCCAGCTGCACTGGCTTCCAGTGGAGTTCCAGATCCGGTTCAAGGTGTTAACCTTGGTATTTAAAGCCCTTCGTGGACTGGGACCTCCATACCTGCGGGACCGCCTCTTCCATTACGTCCCCTGCAGGGTGTTGCGCTCTGCAGACAAGCAACTCCTGGTGGTCCCTGGCCCAAAGGACATCCATCTGGCCTCAACCAGGGCGAGGGCTTTTTCTGCCCTGGCCCTGGCCTGGTGGAATGCTCTCCCGCTGGAGATCTGGCCCCTGTGGGACCTGTTACAGTTTTGCAGGGCTTGTAAAACGGAGATGTTCTGCTGGGCCTTTGGCTGAGTGCCAGCGAGTGTCCTTCTTCTTCCATCTAAGACCACCATTTCTTCCGGAGCTGCCCTCAGCCATCTGCCATGCCTGTATACGGACTCCCAATATTTGTTTAAATAGCCTGCTCCTGGACTATTTTAATTATTTTTTAAAAAATATTATTGATTTTATGTTTCTGTGATTTTAATGTATTTTTTAATGTTGTTAGCCACCCTTAGCCCATCTGTGAGGAGGGCAGGGTATACATCAAATAAATAAATAAATAAGTAAGTAAGTAAATAAATAAATAAATTAATAAATAAAAAGTTACGGTGAGCTTTTGAGCTGCTTGATGTCTGTGGACAGGACCATTTAAGGGGTGCTCAATAGGTTTTCTCAGTTGCATTTTTTTCAAGAAAGTAATCTGTATAAAACTATGCCCCTCTTGAGGTATGTGCCCAAGGCGGCTGCCTAGTTGGTCTAATGGTAGCATTGGCCCTGTCTATAGTTATGGCAAACAGAAATGGGGAAAGGGGACAGCCTTGTCTAGTTCCCCTTGCTATATGGATATCTATTGAATGTACATTGTTAGTCCTAACTGTAGCTTTTGGAGAAAGATAAAGAGCATTAATGGCATTTTAGAATTGGTCGCCAAAACCCATTTTTTGAAGTAAAAGTTTTAGATATGGTATTTCCACGTAATCAAATGCCTTCTCTATATCAAAGGCCAGAAGTAATACAGGGGTTTTGTATGCTTCACAGAAATTAATTATAGTTAAAGTGTTACGTGTATTGTCTGGTCAAGGTGAATGTAGTTGGTTATTTAAATTTAGACAATGTTTTGGCAAATATGCTTGTAAAGATCTTTTGGTCTTGATTCAGTAAGGGTATTGGTTGAGAAGATTCAGTATTTGCAATATGGTTGTCCTTTTTTGGAGTAACTACTATTTCAGCCTCTGACCAAGATAGAGGGATGCTACCTCCTAACATAACAGAGTTGCATGTGGCAGTTAGTGGAGTTGAAAGTAGGTGAATGTATTTTTTTGTAAAAATTTGGCAGGGAATCCATCCCTGTCTGAAGCTTTGTTATTTTTTTCAAGGATTTGATAGTGACTGTAACATCTTCTGTTGTGACTGGTTGGTCCAGATATTGTTTATGTTCTTGTGAGTTTTTTTCCAAATGTCCTGTGATGATAAATAATTTAAAATATGATTAGTGTCAGGATTGTCTGATGTACAAATGGTTTGGTAGTATTCAGCAAATACATCAGCTAATTTTACAGAATTAGTTTGAGTTTTTCCTGGGTGCCTTTAATAGCTTGTATAGAATGTGAGGAGTTTTTTTCCTCTAATTTTCATGCAAGCAAGTTTATAGATTGGGTGGCCTTTTTTGTGTTCATCTTCTAGTTTTCTTATTCTAGATATCATTTCATTTCTAATGTTTTCTTTTTGCTCTTCATGACAGGAGGCAACGGAGATTAATTTCCCTCTAAGTACCACTTCCATAGCATCCTACACGTGGATTTGAGGAATGCCACATAGTTTGTTTCTATTGTTTAATTTCTAAAGAGACTTCAGAAGAAATTTATTTGTTAAATAAAAGTGATTTATTTAGTTTCCAATTTGTTTGATGTCATTTATTCTCAGTGTACATTCTGTCCAAGCATAGTCTGTCCACAACTTGTCACCAATCCTTGATGTAAAGAGTTTGACTAATTAATTTAGGAGATAAGAATATGTCATTTAAATATGTAATTTAGAAGATAAGAATATGTAATCAATCCTTGTGTATATATTGTGGATAGAAGAGAAGTATGTATAGTCTGTTACCAGTGGGTTTTGAAGATGTCACTAGATCAATAGATAAAGCCTAAGAGCCATTAATTGATCTTAGCAGCTTAGTAACTGTATTGTTAATTTTAATTGCTTTGACAAGATAGGCAGTAAAATTTAAAAGGTCATTCAGAGAGGAGTGATACAAATGTTTACTGCTGACACATTGATCTACCCATGCTGAACGAAAGCAGAATTGAAAGCCAAGAGAATCAAGTGCACTCTGCATGAAGACAGCTCGCCAGGTTGTTTTGATCTACAAGCAGCTCTCCACACTGAAAGCAGTGAAAGCAGCTTTCTCAGTAATCATGCTTTGCGGTATTATCCAATACAATTTTTAAAGTTTGTATATGTACACTCACACATTATGCAATGCATTTATATTTTGTATCACTTTCATATTTATCAAAATACTTAATTTCACAGGTCAAGGGATGGTGTCATGGAAATATAAATAATAATAATAACTGTGCTTATATACCGCTCTTCTACACATATTAGTGCCTCACCCAGAGCAGTGAGCAAGTTAGTGTTATTCTTATCCCCACAATGGAGCTGGGGCTGAGAGGAGTGGCTGACCCAAGGCCACCTACTGAGCTCATGTCAGTAGTGGGATTCAAACCAGTAGACTGCTGATTATGGTTTAGAACACATACTTGGTGAAACATATGCATTCTAAATAACGCTGTATGAACTTCACTGTAGTTCTTTTTCTAGTATAGTGTATAACTGGTGCTTCTTTATCTTTGACAGCCAATTAAAAATAGTGAACCGTATCAGATAAATATTCTGTAATTGTTAGCAGAGACCAAGGATGATCTGGTCATGTAACTTTTCCTGTCATTTTTACTATCCATCTCTCTTATCTTGCAGCTGGGCTAGGTAGAATGTCACATGATTGGAAATACTAAAAAAGAATTAAATTATGATTGGTTTGATATTTATCTTTGTTATCATATGAAAGGATCTTAGATTTCTGCATAAGATAACATATAAAAATGGTAATCCAAATAGCAGATCAGGGTTGTGGCCAAAAGAAATCTCATGAAGATCTAGGCAGGGAACTTACCCTTGTAATACGTGCTACGGTAACATAATGAAAACGACTAGCATTTGTTAATGAAAGAAGCCATTAATCTCTCAGGAGGAGTCTGTCTCCTGGTTGGGACAGTGCAACAAAAACATCCATCCCATTTATTTTGTACTGAAAAACAGTTTCTCTAAAACAGAGAAACGTGTTTTCAGTTCTCACTTGAAGGTTTCAAGCTGCTCAGGATTTCAGATAAAACCTTCAACCCATCTCTACTGAGTATTTAAAAATTTTTACTTAATGTTTAAAAGTTATATTTAATATTTATGCCTAATATGATTATAGAAGCTATACTGTTTGAATTATCTATACACTTATTTGAGTTGGATTGTTAGTAAAATTACAATTTTATGAAATATTTACCATTTTATAACATTACAACTTTGTACCACAAAAGTTTTAAGTTTTGCATGTAGAAGAGGTTGCCAAAAATAAAATCGCCCACGCCCACGCCCACGCCCACGCCCACGCCCACGCCCACGCCCACGCCCACGCCCACGCCCACGCCCACGCCCACGCCCACGCCCACGCCCACGCCCACGCCCACGCCCACGCCCACGCCCACGCCCACGCCCACGCCCACGCCCACGCCCACGCCCACGCCCACGCCCACGCCCACGCCCACGCCCACGCCCACGCCCACGCCCACGCCCACGCCCACGCCCACGCCCACGCCCACGCCCACGCCCACGCCCACGCCCACGCCCACGCCCACGCCCACGCCCACGCCCACGCCCACGCCCACGCCGACGAAGACGAAGACGAAGACGAAGACGAAGACGAAGACGAAGACGAAGACGAAGACGAAGACGAAGACGAAGACGAAGACGAAGACGAAGACGAAGACGAAGACGAAGACGAAGACGAAGACGAAGACGAAGACGAAGACGAAGACGAAGACGAAGACGAAGACGAAGACGAAGACGAAGACGAAGACGAAGACGAAGACGAAGACGAAGACGAAGACGAAGACGAAGACGAAGACGAAGACGAAGACGAAGACGAAGACGAAGACGAAGACGAAGACGAAGACGAAGACGAAGACGAAGACGAAGACGAAGACGAAGACGAAGACGAAGACGAAGACGAAGACAAAGACAAAGACAAAGACAAAGACAAAGACAAAGACAAAGACAAAGACAAAGACAAAGACAAAGACAAAGACAAAGACAAAGACAAAGACAAAGACAAAGACAAAGACAAAGACAAAGACAAAGACAAAGACAAAGACAAAGACAAAGACAAAGACAAAGACAAAGACAAAGACAAAGACAAAGACAAAGACAAAGACAAAGACAAAGACAAAGACAAAGACAAAGACAAAGACAAAGACAAAGACAAAGACAAAGACAAAGACAAAGACAAAGACAAAGACAAAGACAAAGACAAAGACAAAGACAAAGACAAAGACAAAGACAAAGACAAAGACAAAGACAAAGACAAAGACAAAGACAAAGACAAAGACAAAGACAAAGACAAAGACAAAGACAAAGACAAAGACAAAGACAAAGACAAAGACAAAGACAAAGACAAAGACAAAGACAAAGACAAAGACAAAGACAAAGACAAAGACAAAGACAAAGACAAAGACAAAGACAAAGACAAAGACAAAGACAAAGACAAAGACAAAGACAAAGACAAAGACAAAGACAAAGACAAAGACAAAGACAAAGACAAAGACAAAGACAAAGACAAAGACAAAGACAAAGACAAAGACAAAGACAAAGACAAAGACAAAGACAAAGACAAAGACAAAGACAAAGACAAAGACAGCCGGGCCCCCGGGGGTCGCGGCTGCGCCGCTCCCCCCGACGCCCCCCGCCCCGCCTTTGGCGGGCCGGGGGCCCCCGGGGGTCGCGGCTGCGCCGCTCCCCCCGACGCCCCCCGCCCCGCCTTTGGCGGGCCGGGGGCCCCCGGGGGTCGCGGCTGCGCCGCTCCCCCCGACGCCCCCCGCCCCGCCTTTGGCGGGCCGGGGGCCCCCGGGGGTCGCGGCTGCGCCGCTCCCCCCGACGCCCCCCGCCCCGCCTTTGGCGGGCCGGGGGCCCCCGGGGGTCGCGGCTGCGCCGCTCCCCCCGACGCCCCCCGCCCCGCCTTTGGCGGGCCGGGGGCCCCCGGGGGTCGCGGCTGCGCCGCTCCCCCCGACGCCCCCCGCCCCGCCTTTGGCGGGCCGGGGGCCCCCGGGGGTCGCGGCTGCGCCGCTCCCCCCGACGCCCCCCGCCCCGCCTTTGGCGGGCCGGGGGCCCCCGGGGGTCGCGGCTGCGCCGCTCCCCCCGACGCCCCCCGCCCCGCCTTTGGCGGGCCGGGGGCCCCCGGGGGTCGCGGCTGCGCCGCTCCCCCCGACGCCCCCCGCCCCGCCTTTGGCGGGCCGGGGGCCCCCGGGGGTCGCGGCTGCGCCGCTCCCCCCGACGCCCCCCGCCCCGCCTTTGGCGGGCCGGGGGCCCCCGGGGGTCGCGGCTGCGCCGCTCCCCCCGACGCCCCCCGCCCCGCCTTTGGCGGGCCGGGGGCCCCCGGGGGTCGCGGCTGCGCCGCTCCCCCCGACGCCCCCCGCCCCGCCTTTGGCGGGCCGGGGGCCCCCGGGGGTCGCGGCTGCGCCGCTCCCCCCGACGCCCCCCGCCCCGCCTTTGGCGGGCCGGGGGCCCCCGGGGGTCGCGGCTGCGCCGCTCCCCCCGACGCCCCCCGCCCCGCCTTTGGCGGGCCGGGGGCCCCCGGGGGTCGCGGCTGCGCCGCTCCCCCCGACGCCCCCCGCCCCGCCTTTGGCGGGCCGGGGGGCCCCCGGGGGTCGCGGCTGCGCCGCTCCCCCCGACGCCCCCCGCCCCGCCTTTGGCGGGCCGGGGGCCCCCGGGGGTCGCGGCTGCGCCGCTCCCCCCGACGCCCCCCGCCCCGCCTTTGGCGGGCCGGGGGCCCCCGGGGGTCGCGGCTGCGCCGCTCCCCCCGACGCCCCCCGCCCCGCCTTTGGCGGGCCGGGGGCCCCCGGGGGTCGCGGCTGCGCCGCTCCCCCCGACGCCCCCCGCCCCGCCTTTGGCGGGCCGGGGGCCCCCGGGGGTCGCGGCTGCGCCGCTCCCCCCGACGCCCCCCGCCCCGCCTTTGGCGGGCCGGGGGCCCCCGGGGGTCGCGGCTGCGCCGCTCCCCCCGACGCCCCCCGCCCCGCCTTTGGCGGGCCGGGGGCCCCCGGGGGTCGCGGCTGCGCCGCTCCCCCCGACGCCCCCCGCCCCGCCTTTGGCGGGCCGGGGGCCCCCGGGGGTCGCGGCTGCGCCGCTCCCCCCGACGCCCCCCGCCCCGCCTTTGGCGGGCCGGGGGCCCCCGGGGGTCGCGGCTGCGCCGCTCCCCCCGACGCCCCCCCGCCCCGCCTTTGGCGGGCCGGGGGCCCCCGGGGGTCGCGGCTGCGCCGCTCCCCCCGACGCCCCCCGCCCCGCCTTTGGCGGGCCGGGGGCCCCCGGGGGTCGCGGCTGCGCCGCTCCCCCCGACGCCCCCCGCCCCGCCTTTGGCGGGCCGGGGGCCCCCGGGGGTCGCGGCTGCGCCGCGCCCCCCGACGCCCCCCGCCCCGCCTTTGGCGGGCCGGGGGCCCCCGGGGGTCGCGGCTGCGCCGCGCCCCCCGACGCCCCCCGCCCCGCCTTTGGCGGGCCGGGGGCCCCCGGGGGTCGCGGCTGCGCCGCGCCCCCCGACGCCCCCCGCCCCGCCTTTGGCGGGCCGGGGGCCCCCGGGGGTCGCGGCTGCGCCGCGCCCCCCGACGCCCCCCGCCCCGCCTTTGGCGGGCCGGGGGCCCCCGGGGGTCGCGGCTGCGCCGCGCCCCCCGACGCCCCCCGCCCCGCCTTTGGCGGGCCGGGGGCCCCCGGGGGTCGCGGCTGCGCCGCGCCCCCCGACGCCCCCCGCCCCGCCTTTGGCGGGCCGGGGGCCCCCGGGGGTCGCGGCTGCGCCGCGCCCCCCGACGCCCCCCGCCCCGCCTTTGGCGGGCCGGGGGCCCCCGGGGGTCGCGGCTGCGCCGCGCCCCCCGACGCCCCCCGCCCCGCCTTTGGCGGGCCGGGGGCCCCCGGGGGTCGCGGCTGCGCCGCGCCCCCCGACGCCCCCCGCCCCGCCTTTGGCGGGCCGGGGGCCCCCGGGGGTCGCGGCTGCGCCGCGCCCCCCGACGCCCCCCGCCCCGCCTTTGGCGGGCCGGGGGCCCCCGGGGGTCGCGGCTGCGCCGCGCCCCCCGACGCCCCCCGCCCCGCCTTTGGCGGGCCGGGGGCCCCCGGGGGTCGCGGCTGCGCCGCGCCCCCCGACGCCCCCCGCCCCGCCTTTGGCGGGCCGGGGGCCCCCGGGGGTCGCGGCTGCGCCGCGCCCCCCGACGCCCCCCGCCCCGCCTTTGGCGGGCCGGGGGCCCCCGGGGGTCGCGGCTGCGCCGCGCCCCCCGACGCCCCCCCGCCCCGCCTTTGGCGGGCCGGGGGCCCCCGGGGGTCGCGGCTGCGCCGCGCCCCCCGACGCCCCCCGCCCCGCCTTTGGCGGGCCGGGGGCCCCCGGGGGTCGCGGCTGCGCCGCGCCCCCCGACGCCCCCCGCCCCGCCTTTGGCGGGCCGGGGGCCCCCGGGGGTCGCGGCTGCGCCGCGCCCCCCGACGCCCCCCGCCCCGCCTTTGGCGGGCCGGGGGCCCCCGGGGGTCGCGGCTGCGCCGCGCCCCCCGACGCCCCCCGCCCCGCCTTTGGCGGGCCGGGGGCCCCCGGGGGTCGCGGCTGCGCCGCGCCCCCCGACGCCCCCCGCCCCGCCTTTGGCGGGCCGGGGGCCCCCGGGGGTCGCGGCTGCGCCGCGCCCCCCGACGCCCCCCGCCCCGCCTTTGGCGGGCCGGGGGCCCCCGGGGGTCGCGGCTGCGCCGCGCCCCCCGACGCCCCCCGCCCCGCCTTTGGCGGGCCGGGGGCCCCCGGGGGTCGCGGCTGCGCCGCGCCCCCCGACGCCCCCCGCCCCGCCTTTGGCGGGCCGGGGGCCCCCGGGGGTCGCGGCTGCGCCGCGCCCCCCGACGCCCCCCCGCCCCGCCTTTGGCGGGCCGGGGGCCCCCGGGGGTCGCGGCTGCGCCGCGCCCCCCGACGCCCCCCGCCCCGCCTTTGGCGGGCCGGGGGCCCCCGGGGGTCGCGGCTGCGCCGCGCCCCCCGACGCCCCCCGCCCCGCCTTTGGCGGGCCGGGGGCCCCCGGGGGTCGCGGCTGCGCCGCGCCCCCCGACGCCCCCCGCCCCGCCTTTGGCGGGCCGGGGGCCCCCGGGGGTCGCGGCTGCGCCGCGCCCCCCGACGCCCCCCGCCCCGCCTTTGGCGGGCCGGGGGCCCCCGGGGGTCGCGGCTGCGCCGCGCCCCCCGACGCCCCCCGCCCCGCCTTTGGCGGGCCGGGGGCCCCCGGGGGTCGCGGCTGCGCCGCGCCCCCCGACGCCCCCCGCCCCGCCTTTGGCGGGCCGGGGGCCCCCGGGGGTCGCGGCTGCGCCGCGCCCCCCGACGCCCCCCGCCCCGCCTTTGGCGGGCCGGGGGCCCCCGGGGGTCGCGGCTGCGCCGCGCCCCCCGACGCCCCCCGCCCCGCCTTTGGCGGGCCGGGGGCCCCCGGGGGTCGCGGCTGCGCCGCGCCCCCCGACGCCCCCCGCCCCGCCTTTGGCGGGCCGGGGGCCCCCGGGGGTCGCGGCTGCGCCGCGCCCCCCGACGCCCCCCGCCCCGCCTTTGGCGGGCCGGGGGCCCCCGGGGGTCGCGGCTGCGCCGCGCCCCCCGACGCCCCCCGCCCCGCCTTTGGCGGGCCGGGGGCCCCCGGGGGTCGCGGCTGCGCCGCGCCCCCCGACGCCCCCCGCCCCGCCTTTGGCGGGCCGGGGGCCCCCGGGGGTCGCGGCTGCGCCGCGCCCCCCGACGCCCCCCGCCCCGCCTTTGGCGGGCCGGGGGCCCCCGGGGGTCGCGGCTGCGCCGCGCCCCCCGACGCCCCCCGCCCCGCCTTTGGCGGGCCGGGGGCCCCCGGGGGTCGCGGCTGCGCCGCGCCCCCCGACGCCCCCCGCCCCGCCTTTGGCGGGCCGGGGGCCCCCGGGGGTCGCGGCTGCGCCGCGCCCCCCGACGCCCCCCGCCCCGCCTTTGGCGGGCCGGGGGCCCCCGGGGGTCGCGGCTGCGCCGCGCCCCCCGACGCCCCCCGCCCCGCCTTTGGCGGGCCGGGGGCCCCCGGGGGTCGCGGCTGCGCCGCGCCCCCCGACGCCCCCCGCCCCGCCTTTGGCGGGCCGGGGGCCCCCGGGGGTCGCGGCTGCGCCGCGCCCCCCGACGCCCCCCGCCCCGCCTTTGGCGGGCCGGGGGCCCCCGGGGGTCGCGGCTGCGCCGCGCCCCCCGACGCCCCCCGCCCCGCCTTTGGCGGGCCGGGGGCCCCCGGGGGTCGCGGCTGCGCCGCGCCCCCCGACGCCCCCCGCCCCGCCTTTGGCGGGCCGGGGGCCCCCGGGGGTCGCGGCTGCGCCGCGCCCCCCGACGCCCCCCGCCCCGCCTTTGGCGGGCCGGGGGCCCCCGGGGGTCGCGGCTGCGCCGCGCCCCCCGACGCCCCCCGCCCCGCCTTTGGCGGGCCGGGGGCCCCCGGGGGTCGCGGCTGCGCCGCGCCCCCCGACGCCCCCCGCCCCGCCTTTGGCGGGCCGGGGGCCCCCGGGGGTCGCGGCTGCGCCGCGCCCCCCGACGCCCCCCGCCCCGCCTTTGGCGGGCCGGGGGCCCCCGGGGGTCGCGGCTGCGCCGCGCCCCCCGACGCCCCCCGCCCCGCCTTTGGCGGGCCGGGGGCCCCCGGGGGTCGCGGCTGCGCCGCGCCCCCCGACGCCCCCCGCCCCGCCTTTGGCGGGCCGGGGGCCCCCGGGGGTCGCGGCTGCGCCGCGCCCCCCGACGCCCCCCGCCCCGCCTTTGGCGGGCCGGGGGCCCCCGGGGGTCGCGGCTGCGCCGCGCCCCCCGACGCCCCCCGCCCCGCCTTTGGCGGGCCGGGGGCCCCCGGGGGTCGCGGCTGCGCCGCGCCCCCCGACGCCCCCCGCCCCGCCTTTGGCGGGCCGGGGGCCCCCGGGGGTCGCGGCTGCGCCGCGCCCCCCGACGCCCCCCGCCCCGCCTTTGGCGGGCCGGGGGCCCCCGGGGGTCGCGGCTGCGCCGCGCCCCCCGACGCCCCCCGCCCCGCCTTTGGCGGGCCGGGGGCCCCCGGGGGTCGCGGCTGCGCCGCGCCCCCCGACGCCCCCCGCCCCGCCTTTGGCGGGCCGGGGGCCCCCGGGGGTCGCGGCTGCGCCGCGCCCCCCGACGCCCCCCGCCCCGCCTTTGGCGGGCCGGGGGCCCCCGGGGGTCGCGGCTGCGCCGCGCCCCCCGACGCCCCCCGCCCCGCCTTTGGCGGGCCGGGGGCCCCCGGGGGTCGCGGCTGCGCCGCGCCCCCCGACGCCCCCCGCCCCGCCTTTGGCGGGCCGGGGGCCCCCGGGGGTCGCGGCTGCGCCGCGCCCCCCGACGCCCCCCGCCCCGCCTTTGGCGGGCCGGGGGCCCCCGGGGGTCGCGGCTGCGCCGCGCCCCCCGACGCCCCCCGCCCCGCCTTTGGCGGGCCGGGGGCCCCCGGGGGTCGCGGCTGCGCCGCGCCCCCCGACGCCCCCCGCCCCGCCTTTGGCGGGCCGGGGGCCCCCGGGGGTCGCGGCTGCGCCGCGCCCCCCGACGCCCCCCGCCCCGCCTTTGGCGGGCCGGGGGCCCCCGGGGGTCGCGGCTGCGCCGCGCCCCCCGACGCCCCCCGCCCCGCCTTTGGCGGGCCGGGGGCCCCCGGGGGTCGCGGCTGCGCCGCGCCCCCCGACGCCCCCCGCCCCGCCTTTGGCGGGCCGGGGGCCCCCGGGGGTCGCGGCTGCGCCGCGCCCCCCGACGCCCCCCGCCCCGCCTTTGGCGGGCCGGGGGCCCCCGGGGGTCGCGGCTGCGCCGCGCCCCCCGACGCCCCCCGCCCCGCCTTTGGCGGGCCGGGGGCCCCCGGGGGTCGCGGCTGCGCCGCGCCCCCCGACGCCCCCCGCCCCGCCTTTGGCGGGCCGGGGGCCCCCGGGGGTCGCGGCTGCGCCGCGCCCCCCGACGCCCCCCGCCCCGCCTTTGGCGGGCCGGGGGCCCCCGGGGGTCGCGGCTGCGCCGCGCCCCCCGACGCCCCCCGCCCCGCCTTTGGCGGGCCGGGGGCCCCCGGGGGTCGCGGCTGCGCCGCGCCCCCCGACGCCCCCCGCCCCGCCTTTGGCGGGCCGGGGGCCCCCGGGGGTCGCGGCTGCGCCGCGCCCCCCGACGCCCCCCGCCCCGCCTTTGGCGGGCCGGGGGCCCCCGGGGGTCGCGGCTGCGCCGCGCCCCCCGACGCCCCCCGCCCCGCCTTTGGCGGGCCGGGGGCCCCCGGGGGTCGCGGCTGCGCCGCGCCCCCCGACGCCCCCCGCCCCGCCTTTGGCGGGCCGGGGGCCCCCGGGGGTCGCGGCTGCGCCGCGCCCCCCGACGCCCCCCGCCCCGCCTTTGGCGGGCCGGGGGCCCCCGGGGGTCGCGGCTGCGCCGCGCCCCCCGACGCCCCCCGCCCCGCCTTTGGCGGGCCGGGGGCCCCCGGGGGTCGCGGCTGCGCCGCGCCCCCCGACGCCCCCCGCCCCGCCTTTGGCGGGCCGGGGGCCCCCGGGGGTCGCGGCTGCGCCGCGCCCCCCGACGCCCCCCGCCCCGCCTTTGGCGGGCCGGGGGCCCCCGGGGGTCGCGGCTGCGCCGCGCCCCCCGACGCCCCCCGCCCCGCCTTTGGCGGGCCGGGGGCCCCCGGGGGTCGCGGCTGCGCCGCGCCCCCCGACGCCCCCCGCCCCGCCTTTGGCGGGCCGGGGGCCCCCGGGGGTCGCGGCTGCGCCGCGCCCCCCGACGCCCCCCGCCCCGCCTTTGGCGGGCCGGGGGCCCCCGGGGGTCGCGGCTGCGCCGCGCCCCCCGACGCCCCCCGCCCCGCCTTTGGCGGGCCGGGGGCCCCCGGGGGTCGCGGCTGCGCCGCGCCCCCCGACGCCCCCCGCCCCGCCTTTGGCGGGCCGGGGGCCCCCGGGGGTCGCGGCTGCGCCGCGCCCCCCGACGCCCCCCGCCCCGCCTTTGGCGGGCCGGGGGCCCCCGGGGGTCGCGGCTGCGCCGCGCCCCCCGACGCCCCCCGCCCCGCCTTTGGCGGGCCGGGGGCCCCCGGGGGTCGCGGCTGCGCCGCGCCCCCCGACGCCCCCCGCCCCGCCTTTGGCGGGCCGGGGGCCCCCGGGGGTCGCGGCTGCGCCGCGCCCCCCGACGCCCCCCGCCCCGCCTTTGGCGGGCCGGGGGCCCCCGGGGGTCGCGGCTGCGCCGCGCCCCCCGACGCCCCCCGCCCCGCCTTTGGCGGGCCGGGGGCCCCCGGGGGTCGCGGCTGCGCCGCGCCCCCCGACGCCCCCCGCCCCGCCTTTGGCGGGCCGGGGGCCCCCGGGGGTCGCGGCTGCGCCGCGCCCCCCGACGCCCCCCGCCCCGCCTTTGGCGGGCCGGGGGCCCCCGGGGGTCGCGGCTGCGCCGCGCCCCCCGACGCCCCCCGCCCCGCCTTTGGCGGGCCGGGGGCCCCCGGGGGTCGCGGCTGCGCCGCGCCCCCCGACGCCCCCCGCCCCGCCTTTGGCGGGCCGGGGGCCCCCGGGGGTCGCGGCTGCGCCGCGCCCCCCGACGCCCCCCGCCCCGCCTTTGGCGGGCCGGGGGCCCCCGGGGGTCGCGGCTGCGCCGCGCCCCCCGACGCCCCCCGCCCCGCCTTTGGCGGGCCGGGGGCCCCCGGGGGTCGCGGCTGCGCCGCGCCCCCCGACGCCCCCCGCCCCGCCTTTGGCGGGCCGGGGGCCCCCGGGGGTCGCGGCTGCGCCGCGCCCCCCGACGCCCCCCGCCCCGCCTTTGGCGGGCCGGGGGCCCCCGGGGGTCGCGGCTGCGCCGCGCCCCCCGACGCCCCCCGCCCCGCCTTTGGCGGGCCGGGGGCCCCCGGGGGTCGCGGCTGCGCCGCGCCCCCCGACGCCCCCCGCCCCGCCTTTGGCGGGCCGGGGGCCCCCGGGGGTCGCGGCTGCGCCGCGCCCCCCGACGCCCCCCGCCCCGCCTTTGGCGGGCCGGGGGCCCCCGGGGGTCGCGGCTGCGCCGCGCCCCCCGACGCCCCCCGCCCCGCCTTTGGCGGGCCGGGGGCCCCCGGGGGTCGCGGCTGCGCCGCGCCCCCCGACGCCCCCCGCCCCGCCTTTGGCGGGCCGGGGGCCCCCGGGGGTCGCGGCTGCGCCGCGCCCCCCGACGCCCCCCGCCCCGCCTTTGGCGGGCCGGGGGCCCCCGGGGGTCGCGGCTGCGCCGCGCCCCCCGACGCCCCCCGCCCCGCCTTTGGCGGGCCGGGGGCCCCCGGGGGTCGCGGCTGCGCCGCGCCCCCCGACGCCCCCCGCCCCGCCTTTGGCGGGCCGGGGGCCCCCGGGGGTCGCGGCTGCGCCGCGCCCCCCGACGCCCCCCGCCCCGCCTTTGGCGGGCCGGGGGCCCCCGGGGGTCGCGGCTGCGCCGCGCCCCCCGACGCCCCCCGCCCCGCCTTCGGCGGGCCGGGGGCCCCCGGGGGTCGCGGCTGCGCCGCTCCCCCCGACGCCCCCCGCCCCGCCTTCGGCGGGCCGGGGGCCCCCGGGGGTCGCGGCTCCTCGGGCACTGGATGAGCAGGAAGACAGGGCTGCACTCCGGAAGAAATGCCTTGCGCCAAGAGAGGAGAATTCCTGCAGAAGCACACTGGAGCACATACCCTGCAGGGAATGCTGGTCGTTGGGTGGCCTGGCACGGCGCCTCCTTCAGAGTATAGTGCCCAAGGTGGGGGCCGGCTCCGCCTCAATGGAAGTGCTGGCAGAATTTCCAGCAGAATTTGTTTGGTTCATTGGTCCATTCTACTCATATAGATACGAAATAATATACATCACATTAACTTTTTTAAAAAAATAACCAACACAGGATAACAAGTAACTTTTTTAAAAAAATAACCAAGTAACAAGTAACTTTTAAAAAAAAATAACCAGCACAGGATAACAAGTAACTTCTGAAGTGAAACCCTTTTCGTATGCTGACTCAGCAACAAGCCAACTACAAGCCAGATACCCAAGGCAGGATATCATTTTTTAAAAATGTAGTTTTAATCCCTGGAATGAAAATGCAGAATAGGTGAGACAGTAATTAGGTAAAGGCACTTCAGAGCCTGTGCAGAGTGCCGTTCCCCAAGAATTTAATAGCTTGTTCCCAGCACACTTGGACCACTTTTCAGTTTGCTGACAATGCTTTATCTTTTATTCTTGAAAGTGTTTTTGTATATTTTGGTGGCTGGTAGGGAGGAGTTATAATATATGACTGTAAGATACAAGACAGAGAAAAATACTTTTAATGCCTGCCATTACTAGGAATTGATAGATTTTATAGGACCACAGAGAATACATTACTGCTGGGCTTTTATTGTTCCCCAACAAACAGAAGAATAAAAGCTACATCATAAATTCATTTCATAACGAAATCGTATTTTCTGCTAGAGCTTTAGAAAAAATAATTGCACCGGGAGCAGCCAAATATGCATGAAAAGATGTATTTCATTTGAAATGGAAAGAGATACTTTCTACTTTTGACTACTATCCATGAAGAAGAGTTTTCATTAGTGTCCTTAAAGCGTTGTCCTACAAAGAGTTATACCCTTCTAAATCCATTGCAGTCAATGGCCTCAGGCACTTTGGAGGGTATAAGGATTTCACTGACAGTTACACACTTCTAAGGCCATTGACAGCAATGAGTTTAGAAATCATGCACTTAGGATTTCACTGTCAGTCTCTCAGATAATTATTGTCCCACCTCGCTTCTCATAGTTGTAAGCAGGACTTTTTTTCAGCTGGAATGTGGTGGAACAGAGTTCCGGAACCTCTTCAAAATGGTCACATGGCTGGTGGCCCCGCCCCTGATCTCCAGACAGAGGGAAGTTTAGATTGTCCTCCACGCCATGCCGGCGCGGAGGGCACTCTAAACTCCCCTCTGTCTGGAGATCAGGGGGCGGGGCCACCAGCCATGTGACCATTTTCTCCGAGGGCAACCCACTGAGTTCCACCACCTCTTTTCCTAGGAAAAAAGCCCTGGTTGTAAGTATATCGATTTTCTGGAAAATCGTACAGGAAATTTTCTAAATCATGCTGCTGACTTAGAGAATGGGGGAGCGGGGTTCACAACTAGCTATAATGTCATTTTTCAAACTTGGGTTCTTCAGTGGTAAAATTAACACCAATCATTATGAAATAATCTGACAGTCATTTCTAGTCAATGGAAAATGCCTTTCTAGGTGGGACTTCCAGTTGGGTAGTTTCAGGTAGGTAGCGATGTTGGATTACTATAGAACAGCATGATTTGAGCCCAGTGGCACCTTAGGGACCAACAAGATTTTCAGTTGTATCTGAAGAAGGGAGCTTTGACTCTCAAAAGCTTATATACTGAAAATCTTGTTGGTATCCTACAAATGGACCTTGAGCTTGTTTGGAGGTTCTAGCAGGGGAGTGCAGCTATCGTATACCCTTGACCGAAGAATGGTACACTCGTTCTATCTGGGATGGTCATCCTCTTCCACCGAGCACGCAGCTTCGGAAGGGATGCACATGGAGCGGTGAGGGAGGAAGGGGACACCCGCCCAGCCAGCCAGATCAGCCGAATCAACCCTGGCGATCAATGGGGTGACAGATGTCACAGCCAGATCACCCTCACATCCTCTTGTTGGTATCTAGGGTGCCACTGTATTCAAATCCTGATTTCCAATTGTAATAAGAGTCTCCAAAATTCTCAAGCAAGGTGGCCTTCCATTGAAATGTTAGGCAGATAGCCGAAAGCATCCTTAGTGTATATAGACAATTAACGATACACTTGCAATTAACCATACACTTTGAAATATCCATTCAGGATTGTAACAGAGAGGCATGTTCTTTCTTTCTTTCTTTCTTTCTTTCTTTCTTTCTTTCTTTCTTTCTTTCTTTCTTTCTTTCTTTCTTTCTCTTGCTTGCTTGCTTGCTTCGTATGCTGCCCTTTCTCAGAACCAAACATGGATCACATTAAAACTTTTAGATAAAGCAAATGTTAAAACAACAGTTATAAAAATGTCAAAACCCAGTCTAAAAACTCCTCATACCCCTAACTTCAAGGTATTTGGCTGTCTTCAACACTTTCCAGAATGTCTGTCTTGCAGCCTTCCTGGAAAGCCATGAGGTTAGGAGCTCCCTTATCCTTTTCCAGGAAAATGTTCTATAGACATGGGACAACCACTGAAAAAGTTTGAGGCTGGATTGTTACCGAATACAAGGGGAGGGGGAGGCTATTGATGGTTCACCCTGCTCGGAAGAACATCACTGCTGAGAAGAATGTTGTAAAATTTCAGGAGAACCAGCTCTGACCGCTCATTATGGCATGCCATGTAAGCACCTAAAGATGCGACACATCAGGCATGGGTGAACAATGAATTGCCCATTCCACCAAAGCTATTCTGTTGACACTTCTGGTGTGAATGGTGAAAGAAACCACTGCGCAATACTCCAAATTACTGAGTACAAAAGCCTCATGGTCGTTGAAAACCTGTTTTCATTGGGCTGAAGTTTTTAGAGGGAACATTTGCATGTTGTTCCCTTCCCCTTTGGTTGGTCAAGATCGGTCTTTCTGGTGAACACTTAAAATAATAGCTGGAAGGAAGGGGCTTTTGTCAGCATTTTGATATGGTGCAAATTGTCACTTGGACTGGAGCAACGTTCATCGGGCATTTTAGGCCTGGAGCAACTTCCATCAGGAGTTTTAGATTTTAAAGCACGACAAAGGGAAAACAATTTTCAGAGTAAAGTACGGACCTCCAGCTATGTTGAGCCTATGAGCACTTTTGAAACTTTCAGAAAGGGCATCTCCACAAAATGGCTACCATGGGAGGTGGGGCACCAATCACAGAATTACTGCCGTTGAGAGCAATTTTTAAATGTTGTGAGGAGCCAAGCTAAATGCCCTCTTTATGAAGAATGAATGCTGTTCCTTTCTCCTTTTCATTTCCAGTGAATTCAAATAGGAACACTGGGCTAGACTTAAACCTCCATCAAAACTTTTGAGAACACTAAGTGGATGCCACCACCAAATGGCTATCATGGGGGCAACAGCCAACCATGGGGTGTGGAACCAACCCAGGAGCCAGGGCACTTGAAGGAATACTATTAATCCCATCAGTTAAGATCTGCCTCACAAGTCCAGCTCCTGCCTTCAGAGGCAACCAGAGACAGTGACTTTTCACTAGTGGCACCTCATTTGTGGAATGCCCTTCCCCTTTAGGCTCGCCCGGTGTCTGTTGTTTTCTTTTAGGTGCTGGGCCAAAACATTTCTGTTCACTCAGGCTTTTAATTAAAGGTTTAATATTAATCTGGAAACTTATTTTCAGCTGTCAGTGGTCTATTCTTAGGGTCTATTTTTTATACTGGGCTGGGTTTTTTAAATGCTGGTTTTAATTAATATCTTTCAACATTTTGTTTTTATTATTTTTATTTTTGAAGCTTCCTCAGGCAGGTTCCTCAGGCAGTAAATAACCATTAAATATTGGCAGGTTCCAACTAGAGATAGGTACAAACTGGGAAAATTCCAAACTGTGCAGTTCGTGGTTCATCACATTTTACAAACCACGGACCGTGAACTTTCATGAACTTGTCCCGGTTCGCGAACCGGTTTGTTCAGTTCATGAAAATGTCTCTTCCAGGTCAGCAGAAGGTCTGCAGAGAGCCCATCCCTGCCCTGTTGCCTAGGAAACTGATTGCTGCCAGGCTGTCTGCAGAGATGAACTGAAATAAAAACCAAACAAGCCAAAATTCATCACAGTTTGTGAGAAATGAGTTACCTCAAACAGCCAGTTCGCGAACCACGAACCAGCCCGATTCATGATGAATTTTGGTTTGTATTTTGATTCGTGCCCATCTCTAGTTTCAACCCAAGGGCCCTCCTGTGATGCTACTAGATATTTCTGTGCTAGTGCTCCTTGCAGACAGAAAGGTGATGCTTCTTGGACACTTCTGAAGCACCTGCTACTTTGAAGAGATGGAAGAAAGCCAGGACTAGCGCTTTGCTTTGGGGGAAAAATATGTTTTGGGAAAGAAAGTGATCATCAGTAAAAACAACAACACATCAGCAGTATCATGGTGCCCAGGGCTTTTTTTCTGGGAAAAGAGGTGGTGGAACTCAGTGGGTTGCCCTCAGAGAAAATGGTCACATGGCTGGTGGCCCCGCCCCCTGATCTCCAGACAGAGGGGAGTTTAGATGGCCTTCCGAGCTGCAGCGCGGAGGGCAATCTAAACTTCCCTCTGTCTGGAGATCAGGGGGCAGGGCCACCAGCCATGTGAACATTTTCAAGAGGTTCCGGAACTCCGTTCCCCCGCGTTCCCCCTGAAAAAAAGCCTTGATGGTGCCCATGGGCACCATGTTGGGGATCAGTACTATAAGGATTAGCAAAAATTAAGATGTTGTGTGTTAGACATATTTATTTAGTTCACACATGATGTGGTCCATCTCATCAACTCTGCCTCTATGTAGAATCAGTAGCAGCAGCAGCTATCTGTGCTGAACTGGCACATTTTCTTCATAAGGAATGTCCAGGAAAAGTACCCAAATAAACTTAAAAGCATAACAGTCCTCGATTACAGTTTTTACATTGTTTATGCTGTAAATCTTTCAACATTTCCCTACTCATTCATCTGTCACAGTTGCTTAGATTCTAACAAACCATGAAAGCGTAATTGTTTCTGCATGCTTCTCCTCTGCTGAAACTCTTTCCAGGGTTGTAGTATGTGAAATGTCTCACTTGGCAGGGATCATTTGCTGTGCAGTCCTAAACGGAGTTATAACCTTCTAAATCTTTTGAAGTCAGTGGGCTTAGAAGAGAGTAACTCTGTTTAGGATTGCACTGTAGGTCCACTGTTAACCAGAAACTGGTGGAGGGGTGCAGACGTATTTGAAAAATATCAGGGGTGAGTAGGTTCATGAGGATTTGCAATTTTTCGTATTTGGACTCCTCCAGTATCTCTCTTACTTATCCTTTGGCTTTTTCCCTCTTTCCCACAGTGTCAGGAAAGGAATTTCAGCTTTAGGTAGGGCCTGGGGTAAGATTCTCAAACTTTAAAGGCACGTTCAACGTTTTACTGCCAAAAATAGCAGTATGCTAAAAGCATTATTTTTATTTTATTTTGCAGCTCAGCAGAACTGTAGCGATGTTGCCAATACTGTTCCCCCCTCTCTTCTTTTTTAGTGCAAAGGAATTTGTAATCTTCAGCATGTGTAATTTAACTGGTCTTGACCAGAAACAAAGATTTGGATCCTAACTTCATTTCCTATTAGTGGAAAGCATGTGTGATTTTGCTGATTCTTCACTCCCACAGACTCATGCCCCCCCCCCCACTGTTGCTGGCATTGTCCTGAGGTCAAAATTTCAGGGGGTACCATATGGTAGGCTGCAGCAGAAGTGGGGGGCTGGAAAGTTCCCTTCCCTGAGTACTGCTAGGCTCGCGTTTCCTTTATGGCCTGCTGTTTCTAAGCAACAGAAGCAGTAAAGAATCCTCACAAATGGCATTGGGCTGTATTGGGATGAATTTAACAGTCTCCTACATTCCAAGGGTACGGACTAATAGATTTTTAAAAAGTAAAATCCAAAACTAGTTATGTCACAAGCAAGTCATCCACTCGTTTCATGGCCAGGTATTCAGTAGGCATCTGTGATTTATGGCAACATGCAACATTGAAATCAATGCAGTTTGGCACATTTCACTCAGCATAGGGTCAGGTTGTAGGGCTGAACACCTTACGCACAGTTCCATGATTCTTTTAACTATTGTTTTTCTTGTACTGATGTCAGCAGTTTCAAGGGGGAGGTTGGCAAAAGGAGAGAGGTCTTGTCCTCCTCTTTCCTCCTGTGTTGTTTTTCACTGAGCCTCCCCCCACCCACTGTATTTTGTTCTGTGGCAGAAAAAGTAAGGGTATCAGATAAAAGCAGTGTTGGCATGACTGTTTTCTGTGGGAAGATGGCATGGGCTAAAATCTCTTCTTCTGCCAGCCTCATCCTGAAATCACAGCCCCATTTGCAGCACTGGGTGAAAGAAAAAGAAAAAAACAATCCCCCTCCCCCGTAAGTTCAAAAGTATCACAAAATTACACACAGCACAAAGCTCCACCCTTAGAATAGAATCTGGGCGCAAAGAATTTCTGTACGCTCTTAGAAATTGAATGAGCGGGATAAATTATGAATGAATCGCCTTAATAAACTGACTGCAATCTATTATTGCAATAAACTTATTGCAATCTATGGCGTTGTTAATGTCCATTCATAAACCAACTTGTTATACTAGATGGGTTCTTGGTGCAATGCAGCACAGGTTTTCTAATTTTTAAAATCTATTTCTGAGCTAGTAAAAAAGCGGATGGAGAACTTTGCATGGACTAACCTCTAATTTGTTGTTCAACCAATCATATAGCAGAACGATAAATACAGCTCTATTCCTGTACTCCTGACTCCTGTACTCTATTTCAAAACAAGCTGTGGTTTCAGTTTTTTTAAAGGCTGACTTATCTGTTCCAAACAATTTTATGTTGGGCTATGATAAAACTAGTATTAACAGCGTCACAATGGCCCAGCATCATTGTATCTTTGTAAAATGAGTGTGTAGTTAACAATGCAGATAAATGGATATCATACAATGCTTGTCGCTGTTACAGCATCTTCTGATAATGTTGTGTGAATTAATTAATATTTTCATTTTTAAAAATCTCTCTAGGGGTATGTCATTTAGGAGGAGGCCAAGATCAATTATAGATGGTTTTCAAGCACGTCTACTTGTTTATGCTCACTTCTTTTAAACTTCTTGGGCTGGTAGCTCCTCTCCAGAAGAGATTAAATCATTCAGGACGAGGCTTTAGGGAATTCACCAGCTAACTGAAAGTGGGGGTAAGAGAAAAGTAAGATAGGAAGTGGGCAGTATGAGTAATGAGTTTCTTAGCCAGTCGTTTGTGTTTTCTGGGATTAAGCTAGCAAGTGTCAGATCTCCTGGCCCATGTTGTTTCTTCATCCCGGAGAAAGATTTCCCCATCTCCTCCTTCCTTTTGTGTATAGAGCTAAAGCTCTGTCTCCCACACCAGCCGTTTTCACACTGCTTACCGGCCATGGAACATCGTGCCAAACTCACAGAACGACAGCGTCTTCCTGGCAAGAAATAGTCTTCTGTTATATGATTTTCAAGCTATTTTCTTGTCTGTGTAATCTAGACCTTTAACAACCACGTTTTTCTTCCTCAGTCATTTCCACCCACTAAAATTCAGCTTAGTCAGTTCTATTCCACTATCCACCCACAGAATGACATCTTAAGGTTCCTCTTTTACTAACTTGTCATGGCTAAGAAGTTCTAAACTCTTCCTTTCTCTCATCCTTCTGTATAGAGTTTTCTGGAAAGTTACGAGAGAGACCACTATTCCTGACCCCTCTCCATCTTCTAATGTGTGAGGCAGAGGAAGCGCTAAGGTCCCCGGTCTTCTGGAATCTTTCAGCCAATGTGTCCTTGTTGAAGTTTATTATTGTAGTAAACCTATGTATCTCCTCAGACTGCATGTGGAAGTTGTCAATATGGAATATTCTCTCATTGGAAAAGAAATTCTACCACATTGAGAACTACCATGTCAGGGAGAAGATGCAGTTGGATCCTATGACATCTAGGTGGATCTGTTCAAAGGATTTTTTTTTTGTACTATGGGGAATTCAATCAGTCTTATCTGCATCTTCCCTCTGAAGTTGATTCACTGAGAACTTGACCTTTGATTTTTCCCATGAGTTTCTTTGAATAATACGATCGTAGGAGTGGTGACATGTCTTTTATTTATTTCATTTATTTACATAACTTCTAGTCCACCTTTCTCACCAAGACTCAAGGCAGATTACACAGTGTCCGTCAATCTGAACATCAGAATGGGACATCCAATACACAGACTATGGAAATCTGAAAACAAGCAGAAATGTGAAACAGAGCTGAAATGAAGTATAAGCATTGAATCCCGACATATTAAACAATGCAGAAACTACAAGGTAGGAGCACACTTACAGCAAAGGACAGTACATAGTAGTATATCCCACAGTCCTTATCCCTTTACTGAAGCATCTTTCTGAACCATTTCATTACATTGCAGCCCTCCTACATGCACAAAAAAGCCTTCCTGAATAATTCAGTTTTGCATAATTTGCAGAAAGCTGGGAAAGTGGGATCCTTCCTAGCCACATCAGCCAGACCATTCCATAAGGTGGGGGCCCACAGCAGAGAATGTGCATGTACAGGCAGTTATTGATTTTGCAGGGTGGCACCTGCAGAAGTCCCTGCTGAGATGAATGCAGCTAAGGGCAGAGCATAGGAAGAGAGGTGGGCCTGCAAGTAAGAGAGACCAAGGCCATGAAGACCAAGGCCATGAAAGTATGTGATAGCCAGTATCTTGAACTGAACCTGTAACTGGCAGGGTTGCCAGTCTCTTGCTGTAGAGAGCCCCTGCTCCCATCCCCACCCTTGCTTACCTGGCCAATAGGGGAAAGGCGGGGAATGCACCTCTTGGGTCGCACTCCTGGGCAGTGCAGCATGCTCCCATGCCCCACAATGGGTCAATTTGGGCCCCAAACAGGCACAAAGGAAAGGCAAAAGGCAGCGCGGGAGGCTGGGAGGCCACCCGCACTGTTCGTCTTTCCCCAGGACAAGGGGTGCGTGGGCAAGCTGGCCGCCCCTTGTCCTGGGGAAAGGCAAAAGGTAGCGCGGGAGGCTGGGAGGCTGCCTGCGCTGTTCGTCTTTCCCCAGGACAAGGGGCACGTGGGCAAGCCGGCCACCCCTTGTCCTGGGGAAAGGCAAAAGGCAGCATGGGAGGCTGCCCGCGCCATTCGTCTTTCCCCAGGACAAGGGGCACGTGGGCAAGCCGGCCGCCCCTTGTCCTGGGGAAAGGCAAAAGGCAGCACGGGAGGCTGGGAGGCCGCCTGCGCCGTTCGCCTTTCCCCAGGACAAGGGGCGCACAGGCAAGCCAGCCGCCCCTTGTCTTGCGGGGCAGGTGAATGGCGCGGGCAGCCGCTGAGCCACTCGTGCTGTTGCCAGCTCCGCAGTGCACTGGGACAGCCGGCTTGCTGCGAGGCCGGGGGGGGCGACCCAGGAGCACGCACGCGCGCGCATGTGTGCACAAGAGCCTGACTACGGTTGCCCTGGGCACTGGCAACCATAGATCCAGCCCTGAGAATGCCCCCTCCCTAAGGGGAGGCAGCTTGTTGCCGGGTTAAAAACTCCCCCCCTCTACTCTAAGTGTGTGTGTGTGCGTGAATGTCCCCTCCCTCCCTGAAGGGAGGCAGCTCATCGCTGCCTCCCCCTGCCCGCCGGGCCTGGTGGCCACTGCCACCAACCACCATTCCTATATTGCTGGAAACAGCGGGGTGCCCTCCCGCTTTGGCCTTCCCGATTCCGGATTGGAAATGGGACTTGATCGGTTAGAATCGGTGGCCTGGGTTCGGCAGTGGCCCGGATCCACAAACGGCTTAATCGGTATTTTTTTTGGGATCGTGCCCATCTCTACTCCTGTGCTCTTCAGCGGGCTGATTTCACCCCCAAACTGGCCTGATTCAGTCTTAAATGGGCCAAAATCGTCCCACTGCAAAGCTCAGGCACACTTCCAGGGGCAGGATGAAGACTGCATGATGATGTCACACACTCCTGGGACCATGCACATGCAGAGCACATGTGTTGACAACTAAAAAGGTGAGTGCCGGGTCTGCCACCTCCCACCCACAGGGTGAGGGCACCTTGCAACTCTAGTAACTAATGGGCAACCAATGGAGGGACTGCAGAAAGAGAGCAATATCGCTCCTGATAATAACTGAGCTACGGTGTTCTGCATCAACTGGAGTCTCCAAGCTGATTTTGAGGAGAGAATTTATGTAGAATGCATCGCAGGAGTTTAGTCTTAGTGCTACTGTGGCATGTCAAGATAGCGGTCCATGTTGTGGGTTAGATTAAGTTGGAAGAAAACATTTTTGGTAGCTGCATTAACTTGCTTCTCCAGCAGCAATTCTGGATCCAGTATAACTCTTAGGCTCTTAGCCAAGTTGGCAAGGGTCAGCTGAACCTCACCAAAGATGGGAATAACACTTTGTAAACCGCTCTGAGTGGGCATTAAGTTGTCCTGAAGGGCGGTATATAAATCGAATGTTATTATTATTATAAGTACAATATCCTTCAAGATCTCTATCTTCCCAAGCAGCATCACTTCTGTCTTGTCTGGGTTCAGTCTCGCTTTGTTCACTTTCAGCTATTTGACCACAGCAGTCAGGCATTGGCTGACTGCTATGGTCAAATTGGCCTTTACTACATCACCAGTGGATTTGCATAGAGACATATAGAACTGGGGGACATCTGCATATTGATGGCATCCAATTCCAAAGCTATGGATGATTTTTCTTAAAGGCTTTACATAGAGGTTGAATAATATGGGAGATAAGGTGTGTTAAGCATTTCTTCTGCCCTGCTTATATTACAGCTGGTATCCAAATCAGAGCATATTAATGTTATTTTATCAGTAAAAAACTCTGCAGAGGTGTCACAGCTAATTGTATGTTCCTGAGAGAGTAAAGGCTCAGATTTAGGAGTCAGCAGATACCAAGATACCTTAAATAACTGGGATGGTTGTGAACTAGCTGCTGCAGTGGTTGCAGAGAAATAACGTTTCCTTGCCACTATCACTGCCACTTCATAGATATTCCAATGGGCTCTATAGCTCACACTATCAGATTCAGTGCAAGTTTTCTGCCAGCGTCTGTCTAGACATCGTCCAGCCCTCTTTGGGTCACCCTGTTCCATGATAAACTGTGGGGCTGACTTCCGTCCCAAGGATGGGAGCAGTCAACAAAGAGTTGTCTTGTCAATAGCTTTGAGAAGCTCCACATTCCAAGCTCCCACTGCAGCTTCAATGCGTCTGGAATCCTAAAATCCCCCAAAGCATTTTTGGCATTCAGATGGATCCATGAGCTTCCATTTGTGAACCATTATAACTGGAGTGGGGGGGGGCGGGGCTTTTGTGGGGACTCAGCAGCAATGCCATATTCACCCTTGCCTTCAGTAGATATGGGTCAGACCATGGTTCTTGCTAAAACTCTAGCCCTGGAACAAGAACTCCAATCAAAGGCTCACTGTAAAAGATAAACTCCAAGGTATGGCCTTTTAAATGTTTTGGGCCCTTCATAATCTGAGAGGGGCCCAGGATAGCCAAAGAAACTGTACATCCCTGGGCTGGCCCTGGTAAGGAGCATTCACCATGAATGTTGAGGTCAACCAGAACCATCAGTCTTAGTGTCTCCAGCAGCACATCCGAGAGCATCTCTGCCAACTTAGAGCCAAGCTACAAGTGTCGCCTTACACAGGTTGGACACTTGTCAGCTTCCCTCAAGTTTTGATGGGAAATATAGGCATCCTGGTCTTGCAGCTGTAATTGAGAGCCAAGTTGTAAAACCAGGATGCCTACATTTCCTATCAAAACTTGAAGAAAGCTGACAAGTGTCCAACCAGTGTCAGGCATCACTTGTAGCTTGGTTCTTAGAGTGGGTGCCCATTGGAGAACTAGGCAGCTGGTAAAGTAGCAGAATATCTTATCTGTCCCGAGTCTACAACGTAAGGCGCATACAGTTAATATCAGCTTTAGTGTGGATGGGGAATCTGTGGAAGTTGAAGGACTCATGGAGGATAATACTATGTCTTTGTGAACTTGTATCTATTTGCCCTATGGCATTGTTTATGGAAATGTTCTTGATATTGACTGTACTAATCTCACACTGTGTAATCCGCCGTGAGTCTCAGTGAGAAAGGCGGACTATATGACATAAATAAAATAAATAATAAAATAAATAATAGCAACCCTCCTCCCTAAATGCCTGTGTAGGGCTAGTGGAAGATTGCATAACCAGAGAGTTAGTTTGGACAGACCCACCATGTCATTTCATGCTTTTATGTTACGTCTTTTATGTTGTAACCATCGCATCATAATAAAACACTTTGACAACCTTGTAAGGAGGAATCTTATTAAACTTGCCAATGAGACTTAATGCAACATCAAATAAAATATTTCTACACTTTGTAGTAGTTTCTCTGAAGCAAGTGGGGCTACTCAGAAATATTTTCGTTCTTACGGTTCTACTATCACAGCAGCATCGTTAATAAGATGTTTTCATTTCTTGAATGGTTTAACTGCATCCCATCATAATATATGTAAATCTGTGTTTGTATCCTTTCTGATCTTTTGCTGGCATTTCATAGCAAATGAATCTGTTCTGATTTTCTTCATGTTTATTTAGCTCATTTAATTAGTCTTTGTGAAAATGAAAGCGTAACTGTAACAAACTAACTTAGCAAACCCCTGGTGTTTAAATTCATCAGTCATCCAATCAAACAACGCGCCCTTCCGCATGTGATTCATTATCAGCCAACTGCAGGTTACATAATTAACATGTATAATGCAGATTAAACAAATCCAGACATTTGTTTCACTGTTTGACTGGTACTTTGTGATGTGCCAGAGCATGGCAATTAATTTTGTGACATTTTCATTTGTTTCATTGTCAGCCTTGTCACCTCAGTGGGTTATAAAAATTAAATGAAGTTGCTGTCTGAATTCTATAATGCAAAAAAAAAAATTGTGGATTTGGAAAGAACACGTTTATGCCACTTGAATGGACTGACTTCACTGAATTATAATTGTCCCTCCATACTCAACTCTAGAGAGGAGCATTTTGGTTAACATACAGTCAGATAAAGAATGTGTACTTATATGATAAATAAAGGTTCAGTCTTGCCCAGTTCTTACTACAAGCCCCATTCAATGTGGCTTCTGTTTGTGGTCCAATGATTGGAGGCCTAAGGGACCCCCTCCTGCCTTTATCCCAGCAAGAAACTGGTTGAATCCAACCCCCATCTTCTCATTCTGTCAAATTCAAGAAACAATAAACCCCAAACTGGCTATGCAGCTAGGAACAGGTTTGATGATTCCTAAAGATTGGAATTTTTTAAAGACAGAGAGAAACTTAGGCTGGAAATACACTTTACTAAGTACCTAACAACAACAACAACAACATTCAATTTATAGGGACTCTCAAGTGCAAGATTGTATGTGTAGTCCTCAATTCACATGCAGGCTGTTTTTGCTTGCGCATGTGAATACCGCTTTCACGGGAGCTCCCTTTGTGTGACGGCATCTGCAAGTGATTCCAGAGGGCAAAGTTCTGTTTTTGCTGCAAGAACAAGTACTGTAGGCTCCTTTGACTTGCCGATTTGCATTTCCTTATGGTGTGAGAAAGTGTCAAGATGTGCATTTCAACGAATGGATGTGGGGGAAACTGGAATACCTTTAGCAGTTGAGGAGGAACTGATATCGAAAGTGTGAATGTGTTCAGGTGGAGCAAATTGAAGTGTGACTGTGTGAGCAAGCATATGGAAGCTGGAGGGGGAACATGTGGAATGAGGTTCACTTGAGTGTCCCTAGGTACTTAGTAACATGTATTTCCACCCTTAGTCTCCACCTTAACTGAACCTCTCTTTATTTTCTCCCACATAACAGTAATTGCTCTTTTCATGAGGAGAGGGGAAGGTTGCCAACTCCAGATTGGAAAATTCCTGGCAATTTGGGGAACAGCCTGGGGAGGTGGAGTTTGAGAAGAGGGTGGGGCTTAGCAGGATATAGTGCCACAGAGGCCACCCTCCAAAGCTGCCATTTTCTCCAGGGCAACTGATTGCTAAAGTCTGGAGATAACTTGCAGTTCAAGGAGAACTCCAGGCCCTGCCTGGAGGTTGGCAAATGAGTGGGAAGCAAAATAAACTGCTGCACTTCCTGACAAAATTATGGTGCAATGCCTGGATGTTATTGTTACTGGAGTAAAAAATGATACAGCAATTTGTCAGAGGAGAGCTCCCTGCTCTCAGAACCCACTCATTGAAATGACAGGTCATCTTCCAGAATCACACACTCTGTTCTCACACAGTGGAATCTTTTTTCTCAACTGGGGCTGGGATGTACCCAAAATTTCCAGTTTAAGGTCGGTGGCCTCGTTGGTCTGCTGTAGAACAGGAAGATTTGAGTAGTGGCACCTTAGAGACCAACAACATTTTCAGGGTAGATGCTTTTGAGAGTCAAAACTCGCTTAAACCCTGAAAATCTTGTTGGTCTCTAAGGTGCCCCTGGAGGGAGAAGATTCTCATCAGCAGCATATGACTTTCCTGCCTCATCCCTTCCACTACAGCCCAAAATATGCCCTGAAATATCACTCCTGGGGGACAAGGTGGAACCAGAGGTTTGCAGTGGGAAGAAGAAATCGGCAAGAATCACATCACCTTCCATCAGTGGATCCAATCCTGGCTGTTTTCACACGTCTTTAAAATAGCGCAAGACTCACCGAACACTGGCGGCTTCGTTGTGCAATTTCTGATGTCATCCTGTTGTGATGCCATTTTCGTGGCGCCCTCGAAACTGCCTGCATCCAGGTGACGTCAGAAATCATGCTATGAAGCCACCAGCATTCGGTGAGTCTTGCACTATTTTAAAGATGTGTGAAAACGGCCTCTAAGTGAAGGAAACATCTACTCCCTTGCCCCAAAATTCAGTATAATAAATCGGCATTACGACAAAGGTGCCGAAGCAGTTGCCTCGTGGGGCCAAATGATGCTACAACGTCTTCTCTGTGGTTCGACATCTTCTTGTCATTGTTACTGTGGCTCCTGTTCCCTCTTCAGGCCACAGCAGCCATGGGGCAGCCCCCCACCACCACCATGGGAATTAGGACGCCAAGCTTACACTGAGCAGCCACATATTTTCAGCCCCCCGATTTTCCTATTTTGCTCTGATGTGGGATACAAATCCTCCTTTTGCGGCATTGTGGATATAATTCCCTAGTTGTTGTATTTCCTACGTTATATATTTCCCAGAGAGAGGTTTCTACCTGAAATAATGGCTAGGATTGCTGAAGGAATGATTTTGCTGTCTTTCAGTAGATCACCATAAATTCATAGCATACAAAATAGCTTGATATGAGTTTGCCTTAAAGAACCAGGTGTTTAAAAGTTATGCTGTTTGATGTTGTACTCTGTTATGGAGATCATTTTCCTCAGGATATAGAGGAGATTATGGACTGTGTGATTTATGACTGTTTTATGGTTCATAGGGCTCATAAGTGGCTGTGTTTCTTTTTGTGGTATCCACTAGTATTAAACAAATAAACTGAAGCAACATTCTAGCAACGGCTAGAATATGCTACATGCTGAGTCTTCCATCTCTGTACTGGTTCAGAGGACCAGTTTTTCCACATGACAGCATAACGTCTAGCCTGTGTGCAGTGTGATCATTGTAGCATGGTGTCCACAAATGTTTGACATGGCACAGGAAAGAGCGGGAAATCCCGGTCCCAGAAAAGACGCTGATCAGACGAAAGACAAACTGCCTGCTTCCGCTTTGAAATCAGAGGCATCTGGAATCTGTAAAAAAAAAAAAAAAAACGCCAGCAATGAGTAAGTAGCCCGCTGCTTTAACAACATGTGGAAATGGACATGGTTTGGTGGTCAGCTGTCATTTAGAGTGGCTGCAGACTTTATGTCATCCTGATGTTCTATGTGCATCAGAAGACATCATTGAAAAGAGGGAAACTGAGAGCCAAACTACAAGTGACGCCTTACACAGGTTGGACACTTGTCAGCTTCCCTCAAGTTTTGATGGGAAATGTAGGCGCCCTGGTTTTACAGCTTGGCTCTCCATTACAGCTGCAAGACCAGGATGCCTACATTTCCCATCAAAACTTGAGGGAAGCCGACTAGTGTCCAACCTGTGTAAGACGTCACTTGTAGTTTGGCTCTGAGAATCTCTCTACGTGAGACATCTAACACACAAAGAGCACGTGTTGGGAGATGCAATGGTAGCTGGAAAGGGTAGTTTAAAAAGGCAGAGCTGGCAGCAGGGCAAAGTCTTTGCTATACACTGGAGCTGTGCGAAGGGGCTGTGAAATGCCAGAAGGGAAACTTCAGCCCATTAGAATGTCTCCAGGTCCAAGCCTGGTTCTGGAAGGCAGCTCCAGCCCATTTCCATTCCTCGCTGCCGCCTGGTTGTGATCTCACACAGTTTTAGACTGGAGAGGTGAAACTGACAGAGCTGTTGGGGAGGCGAAGATGAAATTAACAAACCCTCTGAGGAGAAATCTCTCCAGGTTCTATCTTTTAAAACTATAATACGCAGCTAACATTACATCTCCCTACACTTGACAAACACGCGCAGAGGTGTCTCATGCAGAGAGACTCTCAGCAAAGGACTCCATTTCTCTTCGAAGCTCAGTACTGAGGTGAAACCCAACTCACCTGTTGAATCCTCTGTGCTTCCTAGAGGATTAGGTGAGGAGCACAATTTCTGTCTGTTGCTCTTCATGCTAAGTGTGATCCCTTTCTGCCTCCAAGTTCTGTGTGATGCATGGAGAATGAATGAAACCCTGCCCTCAAGTCATGGCTGACTTATGGCGACCTCTGTTGGCGATTTCATGGCAAGAGACTAACAGAGGTGGTTTGCCATTGCCTGCCTCTGCAACCCTGGTCTTGGTTGGAGGTCTCCCATTCAATTTCTCACCAAGGTCAACCCTGCTTAGCTTCTGAGATCTGATGAGATCAGGCTCACCTGGGCTATCCAGGCCAGGGCAAACTTGGGCAGAAAGGAGGGGGGGTCTTCCACATTGTACTGATTGTGAATTGGCAGGAATGAAGATATAACAGCCACTGACAACTGCATTTGTAGGTGGCACAAAGGCTTTCAGGCTTGGAAACGATTTTGTGTCCCCTACGTTTTCAGGGAGATATGAATTTTATTCTTTCAATTTCTCTTAAATTTGATTTCTATCGTGTCCAGCACATCATGAGCCCATTCAAGCAATCTGTCTCCGCAAGCAGCACAGTATGCAGTGACAGCAAAAGGTGTCACTAGGTGGGGGGGGGGGAGGTGACTCCCTGAATTGATCTCTACTGTTCCCCATTGTGATAAAGAGGGCTCTTCAGCAGCCATCTGGTTTTAAGAGAAGAAAGGAGATGGCATTGAGCTGGGTGGTCCCTCTTTGATGTAGCTCTTTTTTTTCTTCTAATCCTGCTCCAATTATGTATGTAGCCAGGAGATCACATGGCAGGCATGTCAATGACATATGCCTCTCCAAGGTTTAAGTCCAGTGGCACCTTAGAGAACAATAAGTATGAATGTTCCAGAGTCAGACCTCAATTTTTCAGAGGGGAGGAAAAGCTCACACTTTGAATATCTGGTGGGTCTCTGCCACTGGACTCAAAACCTGCTGTTCTACAGCAGACCAACACGGCTGCTCACTTGAAACTACCTGCATCTCCTACACTGTGGGGAGTTGTATGCTCCTTTTAAAAGAGGCTCAGTGTGAGCCAGTTGACACCCTGCCCTTCGGAGCCTGTGCAAGAATCAGACTTACAGTCTCTCTACTCATTACGAAGTACCTAGGGAGAAAATAAACAGGTACATTCAGAGGTTTAGTTGAGGTTGGGACTAAGGGTGGAAATACACGTTACTAAATACTTAGGGACACTCAAGTGTCCCCATTTCACATGTCCCCCCCTCCAACCTCCCATACGTTCGCTTGCACAGTCACACCTCCATTTGCTCCCCGTGTGTATATTCATGTGCTTGATATCCATTCCTCCTTGACTGCTAAAAGTTTCACTGTTTCCCCCACCTCCCACATCCATTCCTTGAGATGCAGATCTTGACAGTTTCCTGCATCTTAAAGAAATGCAAATTGGCAAGTCGAAGGAGCCCACAGTACTGTTTCTCAGAGCAAAAACAGCGAAATTAGCAGTCTGCGCCCGAAGATGCAGCACACAAGGAGAACTCTGTGAAAGCGGCATGCATGTGCGCCAAGCAAGAACAGCCTGCGCATGAATTGAGGACCACGCATAAAATCTTGTACTTGGGCATCTCCTGGTAATATGCAACGTGTAGAGACTGTTACTATAGGCAGACTGTGATTTGTTTCTTGCAATAAAATCACTTGAAGTCAATACAACATTCAGTTAGTTTTATCAGTTCATCGAGCAGAACCAGCACATATGAGTGTCACCACCCCCAGCTAGTTTTTATATATCTAAAAATACTTTTAAGAAAGAAATGTGAAAATGGTATTTAATAAAACCTGCACCTGGTTTTTCATGCAACCCCCCCCCCCCCGGGTTTATTTGAAATGTAGTCGCATGAAAATTAATATGACTGTTGGAATACATGGTCACATACTTCAAACCCTTCACACTTGAGTAGTCCCATTGATTCCAGTAGGGCTGATGTCTGTGTAACTGTTTGAGAATAAGACAGATGGGTAGGTGATATCTAAAGTTACTTATTCCTATGCATTTAGTTAAATGTTTCCACTAAGCAAACAGCATATGAATATGAAAGCAAATGTTTGTCTACTGAGTCAATATTTTAATAGCATATTTTCTAGAGGAACCAGGGTGCCACATAAATGTAGCTACAGTACAGAGGTAAGGCAATAACTTTATTTCTTTTTAAATGGCGGCATTATATTTTTTTTAATAACTGTGAATGTGTTAGAATACTTGCTTCAAGAGGCATCGCATTCTTCTCTTTTGTGGACTTCCCTCGATGGAATTTCAAACTTTTTAAAATACCAGAGCATTTTTTATTTAAAAATATGTAGGAGAATGGGACAGTGGTATGGAGAAGTATGATTAGGGTATGTGTAATAATATTAACAACAACAACATTCAATTTACATACTGCCCTTCAGGACAACTTAATGCCCGCTCGGAGCCTGTGGTACAACATAGATTGGGGACCTGAAAAATAATACAACATTTCTTGAAAATAATGTTATGCAGGGCTTTTTTTCTGGGAACTCTGGGAACTTTTTTCTGGGAAAAGAGGTGGTGGAACTCAAGACCGTACAATGACGTCACTTTGGGTCAGCTGGAACAAGGGGGGAGTTTTTTAAAGTTTAAATTGCCCTCAGTGAAAATGGTCACATGGCTGGTGGCCCCGCCCCCTGATCTTCAGACAGAGGGGAGTTTAGATTGCCCTCCGCACCGCCAAGCCCCCTGATATCTGTCTGGAGATCAGGGGGTGGGGCCACCGGCCATGTGGCCATTTTTAAGAGGTGTCAGAACTCCATTCTATTGCGTTCCCATTGAAAAAAAGCCCTGATGCTATGTTATATAATATTTTCATCTTGGAGTAATGGGATGTTTTCTGGATGATAGATATCCAGATAGCTTAGTGGGAGACTAAATGAGGGTAGAAGGCCAGAAGCTTTTTACCTTCTTACTATGTCTATGTCAGAAGCTATTCAGTTGCCAGTTTCTGGGGAAGAAACAAATCTGTGATCCCAAGCTATTTATTACTGAATATTACTGACAATGGAACTGTCTTACCATAGAATTACAAGCAATGGAAGCAGTCTTTCGGAGCACTGAAATCTGACATTTTAAAATCTCAGAAGCAGCACCATTCGTAACTATTTTAGTGTTTTACTTTTTTTAAATTTTTGAAATGTTATATTGCATTTTATCATATTTAGATGCCACACATTACAACATGGGCGGGAGCGGGGGGATGAACAAAGAGCAATTTCCCATGAAGTGATGTGAGTGTCCATGTGATATGATTCAGGTACATGCCTTCATCTTGGGATCCAAAAAGCAAGAGGATATGGGCTTGGGAGTTGTGTTGGCCTTAAATATCTTCTCCGAGCCCATATTCCCGCTTTTTAAATCCTGAAAAACACACTGCCCCCTTGAAGCTTAAGGGATAAAAGGGTCTTTGGAGGATGTTTACTCTTAGAAGTGTGATTTCCATGCTGGATTTACTGTCTCCTTTACAGTATCCTTTAAATATATAGGGGAAGTGATCCCCTGCAGTTTGATTCAGGGGGAAAGAAGTGCACATTAATGCATGTCCCATTGCACTAATGGCGCTGCTATGGTTTTATGGAATGTGCATCTAAGCACACCTTGCATAGAAACAAGGACAATCCACAGCATTAGCCCTGCTTTTAGAGGAATGTGCACAAAACAGTACAGATGAGGTATACACATGTGGGCGCACTTAATCCTCCTTTCGTGTGTGTGCATTAGTGTTTTTGAACAAACAAGGTAAGGTGTCCAGCATTCTTAGAATTCGCTGGCTGCTGTGGTGGATTCTTCAAGAGCTATATGAATGCTACTCCATTTCAGAAATAACCCAGAAGTGGAAGTATTGAACTTGCCCTTTGCATTGGCAAGCATTATCTGATTTCTCTTGATGCTTGTGCTTTATTGTTGCTTCGTATGATTGTAGTGCATAATCTAATTTCTACTGATCATGCAGTTTACAAAAGTAATTCTCAAGCAAACCCTCTCAGATGATGAGCAACGATTCTGAAAACAGCCTTTAGGTTTTACAAGACTGCAAAATACAGTGGAGGTGGAATTAAAGGCCTGGATTTCTAATGGGAGCAAAACTCCATATTTACCAAGTCCTGTGGAGCCGCCTTGACGGACAGTATGAATAATCATCTTTCAGCTGCAGAAGCTCAAAGGGTTGCACAAAACTTGGCGTCCCTTGTTCATCATTTTAACTAGTGTGATAGGGCCCAAATGGCACTGGCAGGTGGTGCAAATTGGCACTTTGGAAATGTACAGAATATCAGAGATCCAAAATTCCTGCTAAAGTGAAACAAATGAAATACCTGCAAAATATTGTGGTGTGAGCAAAGAAATTAACATATATCCCTGTCTATGGGTGTGTGTGAGAGAGGGGGGCAGGGTCACCCCATGTCATGGGCCAGTCAAGGCACAGCAGCATTGAGGGCTCCTCGGGAGAAGAGGAGCCCTGAGTAGCCAGCCCGGAACCAGGAATCAGCAAGCAGGCTGACCAGCCGCAGGCTGACCAGGACCCACAGCCAGCAACTGAGGCAGAGCCATGGACACCCTCCAGCTAGAAGCAACAGCAGGTGAAACCCAGTTGATCATTCCCAGCCCTCTAGGATCACCCACACCCTTACAGTGCCTCAGACGGAGGCTCAAGACAAGCCTGCAGCAGAGAGGGCAAAGGACACGCCTCCTGGATAGGATTCTCAGGTGTCTGCCAGTGGCGAGCAAACTCCCAGGGATTTGCCCCCCCCCCCAATCTGCTGATCTCCCAGCAATCAGCAGGAGGGGACAAGTTCCCAGAGCTTGCCCGCCACCAGCAGGCACCTCAAGAGTGCTCAGCACATGCTCCCAACCGGCACGGCGACATCACTTCCGGAAGTGATGTTGTTGCACCATCCACAGGAGTGTTCCTATGCATCATTTGGAGGCGATTTGGCCCCCAAAGGCCGAATCAACCTGTTATGGAGCACTCGTGCAGCCAGCATTGTGATGTCACTTCTGGAAGTGACATCATCACGCTGGCTCTTGGGCTGCTCAGCACAAGGTAAGTGCTATGGACTTCACCCCTCCTAACAGGAGGTGAAGAGTACCTGGCAACTCTACTCCTGACCCGACGCCAGCTGCTTGTGGATAACGATGAGGACCCCACCACAGGATAACTCCCAAGCAGCTGGCTACAAGCCCAGCCCTCCAGTAACTAGCTATAAAACCCTGCCAAGGAAGACCCTGAGGTGTGGAAGCAATAAGTTGTTACTCCTCTGACTTGTGCCTTGGAGTTAGCCTTGTTTCCTGTGACTGTTTGGACGGGCCCAGACTCTACCCTTGTCCAGCCCTGGAACTGGCACATGGATGACTCTTGGAAGCCCTGACCTTGCATTTTGGACTGTCCCTTGGACCAGGCTATCCCTGGCTGCTGGACTATGTGCTTTTGACCAAAGACTGGACTTTAACTACACTGCTGGAACTAGCCCTTGCCCAAGCCCTCCATGCTTTAGAAATGTGGCCTGCACTGCCCCAGCCTGGCACCTGATTCTCCAGATACCATTTGGGGTTACTTGGCCTACGATTGCCACCCCTCACACACACACATTGGAGAGCCAGTGTGGTTTAGTGGCTAGAACAAGGGTCCCAAACCTTTTGTGCTTACAGACCCCTTTGGAATTCTGACACAGCGTGATGAGTGCAGCCACAAAATGGCTGCTGAAAGAGGTAGAATTTGCCTCAAAATGGCTGCCACAGTTTTCTTTCAGTCACACATTGAAGATCCTTCTGCTGTAAAAGCAGTTTCTGCCAAATCTTTTTTTTAAAAAAAATCTGCACGGCCAATCAAATCTCAAATGGCCCATCAGAAGCCATGCTTGGCAAAAGCCCCGCCTGGCACCACCCACTTTCTAAAAAAACATTTGGTAGGCTCTAGGAAAGGCGTTGGTGGATGCAATGGCTAACCTGGACCCCATGTTGGGGATCCCTGAGCTAGAGGAACAGACTAGGGCCGTTTCCAGACGGCTTACCGGCCCCCGGAACGTCGCACCACGTTGTGGGGAAAACACGAAATATTGCGTTTTCTCGCGCGAGTTTTGCGCGACGTCATGCGACGTCGCACAAAACTCGCACGAGAAAACGTGATATTTTGCGTTTTCCCCGCAATGTGGCGTGACGTTCCGGGGGCCGGTAAGCCATCTGAAAACAGCCTAGGTTCTAGACAACCTAGGTGTGATTTCTCACTCTGCCATGGAAGCTCGCTGGGTGACCTTGGGCCAGTCACACAATCTCAGCCTTATCTACCTCTCAGGGTTATTGTGAGGGGGAAATAGAGGAGAGGAGAACAAAGTAAGCTGCTTTGGGTCCCCATTGGAGACAAAGGTGGGCATATATAAAATTAAATAAATAAATAAATAAATATTCACCATCCCCGAGTCCTAAGGGCTCCAATATTGGCTGACTCTGTAACCTCCAACTGGCTTCCTTCAGTTTCACTGCCAATAGTAGGCCTTTCCCATACCTCCTGCCAAATTGTGACCTGTATGGTCCTGTCATGCTTTGGTCTTGGTTCCAGGCAGCCACCACTCCTGCAGGCCCTGACGCCAGGCTTGGCAGCGGCTATGACGCAGAGGCTGAAAGGGGGTGGGTGCCCAGTCCAACTCCAGACACACTGTTCACATCCATTTATATTACTTTTTTAAGATTCAAATTTTTTCCTTTGCCAGCTGAGATTCTGCTTAAATTTCCCTGTGTTACAACTGTACTGACTCTGTTTTAGACATGGGCACGATCTGAATTACGATTTCAAAAAAAACCCGATTTTGGCATTTGCGCCATCGTAACTCAGCTAATCGGTTCCATCCTCGGCAACCGATCCAGCAGTCGGGGGTTTGCTTGTTCGGGACTTGATCGGATATATCGGTTTCTGTTTGGAATTGATGACACTCTTGCGCCCATAATTTATTCCCGGGGCAACGGAGCCAGGGGAATGAGTTGTGTTTGCCCTCCTTCTGTTGCCCTCGAAACACGAATGGAAGCCCAGCTTTCCTTGATTAGCAGGCTTCCTTCCAACCACGGAGTGGCAACCCAGGGGAGGGAGGGGGAAGGGGGTGTTCTGAAGCCATGGGCACAAAGGAAAGGAAAAAGGCAGTGCAGGAGGCTGAGAGGCCGCCTGCACTGTTCGTCTTTCCCCAGGACAAGGGGCGCGTGAGCAAGCCGGCCGCCCCTTGTCCTGGGGAAAGGCAAAAGGCAACGCGGGAGGCTGGGAGGCCGCCCGCACCGTTTGTCTTTCCCCAGGACAAGGGGCGCGCGGGCAAGCCAGCTGCCCCTTGTCCTGGGGAAAGGCAAAAGGCAGCGCGGGAGGCTGGGAGGCCGCCTGCGCCGTTCACCTTTCCCAGGACAAGGGGCGTGCGGGCAAGTCGACTGCCCCTTGTCTTGCGGGGCAGGTGAACAGACTTGATCGGTTAGAATTGGTGGCCTGGGTTCGGCAGTGGCCCAGATCCACGAATGGCTTAATCGGTACTTTTTTTGGGATCGTGCCCATCTCTATTCTGTTTCACTTGTGTGTTAAAAGCTGTGACTCTGATATGACGAGTTCAAATGTAATATTTAATTATATGATTTATATGATATGAGGAATTCAAATGTGGTATTTAATCAGGGCTTTTTTTCTGGGAAAAAAGTGGTGGAACTCACTGGTAACATATGTGTGCATGCACACTCCTGAGACCACATGATAATGTCACTTCCAGGAAGTGAGTCATCGCACAGGGTTAAGGATATAAAAACAAAAGATAAGGAGGCCAGGCCTAGAGCTAAAGAATTAGAAGCATGAAGGCTGGATTTAAATGCCTCACATTTAAACCCAGGCTTCCGCTGCCTGGCCAGGCAGCAGAAGCAAGTTGGCTGGATTTAAAGGGGGGATTTTAAAGTTTAAATCACCCTCAGCTCCGGTGTGGAGGGTGACCCTCCGACGCGGAGGGTCGGCAGTCAGCTGGAGCAAGGCTTTTTTTTAAAAAAAAAGTTTAATGGTCACGTGACCATTTTCTAAAGGTACCAGAATGCAGTTCCACTGTGTTCTGGCTGAAAAAAGCCCTGTATTTAATTATTTGATTTATATGTCACATGATTTTACTGATTAACAGAGAGCTGTCACTGCTGTTTTGTGAGGCATCTTGAGCTTTGGGAGGGCAGTGTATATCCTTTTTAAAAAACTGAAGAAACATATGCAGACTCTAGTGGTAGAGATGGTAGCAGAAGGGAGTTCAGAAATTTCATCCTCACGAATCAATGTTAGGCCACCCCCTGAATCTAAGGGTGCCAACTAGATGGGGCGGGAGAATGCTGTCTCTTTAACAGAGAGAGGAAATGAGCAATTGAAACTTTTCACGGCATGATGTTAAATAACATCACCTGTTAATCGCTTGCATCTCAAACTGAAATTAAAGGGATGGCTAGAAAACAGTCCAATAACAAAGAGCCAAGCCACAAGTGACGCCTGATACAGGTTGGACACTTGTCAGCTTCCCTCAAGTTTTGATGGGAAATGTAGGCGTCCTGGTTTTACAGCTTGGCTCTCCATTACAGCTGCAAGGCCAGGATGCCTACATTTCCCATCAAAACTTGAGGGAAGCTGATAAGTGTCCGACCTGTGTCAGGCGTCACTTGTGGCTTGGCTCATAGTCCAGAGCTGATCTCTTAGATTTACGTTCTCCATTTTGCTTGCAAAGGAAAGAAGCAATGAAACTTCACGTATGTTTTATATATGTTTTGTTAGGTGGCTGTCTCGAGAGTTCTATGAAAACTAGGAGAACATATTCATTCCTCAGCCTCGTCCCCCCAGTTAAGTGACCAATTTACAGGTGCCCTGAAAATATATGTCTATGTGATGCCAATTCCTTTCAGCCCTGGAATTTTTGTATGAAAACCAGAATCTCCTGGAAAATACAGAATTTATTTGTCCTTGATTTATAGCAGCCCTGGGAAATGGTGGCTCTTGTATGACCAGTGCCCTATTATATGTTCCCTATTATAAAAGCAAGCCAAATGCTGGTTGTTTTATACATTCACTTCATAGCAAGGACAGTCCACCTGGTCTTGGTTTTCACAATCTTTGCCCTAATTACTAACGGACCATTAAACCTGGCATAGAGGAAAAGAAGTTTCAGGTGGTTCTTAGTAGATGGAACAATCGTTAACATGTTTTGAACATACATCCTCTTATTTTAACAGCTGTATTTGGTTCACAGTCCTAAAGACTGTACCAAGTTAATCCCGAAATCACCATTTTATTAACTATCCAAAAACATAGAGCTCAGTCAATTATAGCATTGATCATTATCAACTCAGAAAGAAAAGATTGTTTGGATTTTCAAAAAAAAAATCCCATTTGAAAAATGAATGTTGGTGGATTAGGTTTGCATGTATAGCATGTATGTATAATTCATGTATGTTTTATGTTTGCACGTATGTATAATTCAGAAGAAGCCAAAATCCCAGCTCTAAGTCCCCTTGATTTTAAACCTCCCAAGGTTTGCCCCCATTGAACATAGCAGATTTGTGCCTGTTGCATCTGAGCCTAGCATTTTTTTAAGTGTTAGAGCAATATTTGTAAATCCATAAAAAGGAAAGTGCGTCACCAGCAGGTGACGGAACCCACAAAATTTACATTGGCTCTTTCTTTTTGGAGATGAATTGCAGAAGTCTATGGTCTCATGATTCAAATTTCTAACCTTCACTTTTCTTTAATATTGCAAGCATGCCAATGCCTTTTTATATTCTTGCAGAGTAAGCACTGAGCATAGCAAAATGTCTGTTCTTCCTTTTGCAAAAATAATAATAGAATATCTTTGCACTTGGCAGCATTGAGTCAAACATTTCATTGTTCCTCCAGTGACTTTGTTGGAAGCTTAGTAATGTTGTGAATACCAGTTATGAAGCTTTGCTCCTGTGAAAACATACAAGGTAGCACTATGGTTAATTGTTTTGTTGTAGAATGGCAGAATCGGAGAGGAGAAGACAAGTTGTGTACTAAGGGTGCATGATTCCAAGCCATGTATTACAGAAAGGGAAACATCATTTTCCCACACCCCAAAACTAGGAGAACTTTCAGAAAAGTGGGTAGTAATCAATAGTCTTACAATGAGGAGGAAATAGAAAGATCATGTTACCTGTTAATCCACCAGTTTTTCTACCTTATACTTAAGAACGTAAGAACATAAAAGAAGTCATGTTGGATAAGGCCAATGGCCTATCCAGTCCAACACTCTGTGACACCTGGCCAAAAAACCAGGTGTCCTCAGGAGGTCTGCTAGAGGGGAAGGGACACTAGAAGCCCTCCCACTGATTGCCCCACCAAACACCAAGAACACACAGCATCACTGCCCTAGGCAGAGAGTTCCATCTATACCTTCTGGCTAAGCGTTTGATACGGTCGATCATGAGCTTTTGACCCACCGCCTTGCCGATGTGGGGATTCAGGGGACAGCACTGCAGTGGCTGGTCTCCTTTCTCCATGATCGGGGACAGAGGGTGGCGCTCGGGGAGAGGGTGTCATCTCGTAGGTCACTGGTTTGTGGTGTGCCACAGGGAGCGATACTCTCTCCATTATTATTTAATATCTATATGCGCCCCCTCCCAGCTGGTGCAGAGTTTCGGGCTTGGGTGTCACCAATACGTGGATGACACCCAGCTTTATCTGTTGTTGGACAGGCAGCCTGGATCGGCCCCTGATGCCCTGGAGCGTGCTTTTGAGGCTGTAGCTGGTTGGTTGAGACAAAGTCGGCTGAAATTGAATCCCACGAAGACGGAGGTCCTGTATGTGGGTCGTGGGGAGATGGCTTTGGGACCTCGGCTTCCTACACTTGATGGGGCAGCACTTACACTGGCCCCGAGGGTTAGGAGCCTGGGGGTGATTCTGGATTCCTCCTTGAAGATGGAGGACCAGATCACTGTAGTTGCCAGGTCTTCCTTTTATTATCTTCGGCCGGCCAGGCAGCTTGCCCCTTATTTGTCTCCCCGTGACATGACTACAGTGGTCCAAGCAATGGTCACCTCTAGGTTGGATTACTGTAACACACTCTACGCTGGGCTTCCCATGGGCCTGATCCGGCGGTTACAGCTGGTACAGAATGCAGCAGCATGGGTCATTGCTGGAGCACCGGTGTGGGAGCATATTACACCGGTGCTACGCCAGCTGCATTGGCTGCCAGTGGAGTACCGAATCAGGTTCAAGGTGTTGGTGTTAACCTACAAAGCCCTACGCGGACTGGGACCGACGTATCTGAGGGACTGTCTCTCACCATATGAGCCCCGGAGGACTCTCCGCTCTGGCGGAAAACATCTTTTAAGTGTCCCTGGCCCTAGGGAGGCCCGCCTGGCGTCGACCAGGGCCAGGGCCTTTTCAGTCCTGGCCCCGACCTGGTGGAATGCTCTGTCTTGCGAGACAAGGGCCCGGCAAGATTTGCTTGCATTTCGCTGGGCCTGTAAGACAGAGCTATTCCGCCAGGCATATGGCTAACGCCGGGCAGTGCCCACCCCCCCCCATGAAGGGGGGGTTAAACCATCACCCCTATGCAAACACAGAGGCATGTATGAACCACTATGCAGCATGAATTGTTATATTTAATGTTTTTAAATGTTTTTAAATGTATTATTTAATGTTTTTAAATGTTTTTAAACATGTTTGTATTTGTTATCCGCCCTGAGCCTGCGAAAGCGGGGAGGGCGGAATATAAATATAATAAATTAAATTAAATTAAATTAAATTAAATTAAATTAAATTAAATTAAATTAAATTAAATTAAATTAAATTAAATTAATAGCCACTGATGGACCTCTGCTCCATATGTTTATCCAATCCCCGCTTGAAGCTGTCTGTACTTGAAGCTGCCACCATCTCCTGTGGCAGTGAATTCCATGTGTTAATCACTCTTTGGGTGAAGAAGTGCTTCCTTTTATCCATTCTAACCCAACTGCTCAGCAATTTCATTGAGTACCCACGAGTTCTTGTATTGTGAGAAAGGGAGAAAAATACTTCTCTCTCTACCTTCTCTATCCCATGCATAATCTTGTAAACCTCTATCATGTCACCCCTCAGTCACCCTTTACAAAAAGCAGTATTCATAGCGGCTGAAGAAAATACCTACTTGGTACTGAGAGATGTCCTGTTGTGAAAGAAAAGCTGTTCCTGTAAGAAGGACAATTTATTTGTTGTATTTTATATACCTTATTTATAGTTTGCCTTTCTCACTGAGAGTCAAGGCAGATGACACAATTTAAGTCAGTATGCTCAATGCCTGAGATATTCAGTAAGCAATACAATAAGGAATGAGTTGCAGATATTTGAAAGCAAGGAGAAATCTGAAACAAAAACATAGACAATTTGACATAACATCTTAAAAGACACGGAAACTACCCAGTAGGAGCAAACTTCCTGCAATAGACAGTACACAGTAGTGTAGTTTACAGTTCCTATCCTTTTAATCAAAACATCTGTCTGAACCATTTCCTTACAGCACAGCCCTATTTATTACCTGTGTAAAAAGCCCTCCAGAATAATTCAGTTTTGCATAGTTTGCAGAAAGCCAGGAGAATGGGAGTTTTCCTGACCTCTTCAGGCAGGCCATTCCACAAGGTGGGGGCCACTGCAGAGAACGGGCACGTACGAGCAGCTGCTGGTTTTGCCCATTTGCAGGATGACATCTGCAGAAGGCCCTGTTCAGACGAGCAAACCTGCCGTGATGGAGCATAGGTAGAGGGGCGTTTCAGCAGATATGAGGGGCCAAGGCCGTGTGAAAGCCGAAACCTTGAATTGAGTCTGGTAACTGATGAGAAGCCAGTGGAGTGACTGCAGAATGGGAGTAACATACATAGTTAGCACACTAGGACTTTTGAGCCATGGCCTGGCTAGGATGGGATAATTAGACGCAGAACAAACTTGGTAGAGATGGCCAGTTTGGTGTAGTGGTTAAGAGCACGGGGCTCTAATCTGGAGAGCCGGGTTTGATTCCCCCCTCCTCCACTTGAAGCCAGCTGGGTGACCTTGGGTCAGTCACATCTCTCTCAGAGCTCTCTCAGCCCCACCCACCTCACAGGGTGTTTTGTTGTGGGAATAATAATAGCATAGTGATGGTTGTTGTGGGTTTTCCGGGCTGTATTGCCATGGTCTTGGCATTGTAGTTCCTGACGTTTCGCCAGCAGCTGTGGCTGGCATCATCAGAGGTGCAGCACCAAAAGACAGAGATCTCAGACAGAGATCTCTCAGTGACACTGAGAGATCTCTGTCTTTTGGTGCTACACCTCTGAAGATGCCAGCCACAGCTGCTGGCGAAACGTCAGGAACTACAATGCCAAGACCACGGCAATACAGCCCGGAAAACCCACAACAACCATCGTTCTCCGGCCGTGAAAGCCTTCGACAATACATCAATAATAGCATACTTTGTAAACTGCTCTGAGTGGGTGTTAAGTCATCCTGAAGGGTGGTATATAAATCGAATGTTGTTGTTGTTGTTGTCAGCGTCTGCGTCAGCATTGCCGTTGTCGTCGTCATCGTCGTCGTCATCATCGTCATCATCATCGTCATCATCATCATCATTATTATTATTATTGAACAAGTTCAGTCTAAAAAGAAGTCCAGGCAAAATGCAACCCCCCCCCTCCAACTCATCTTTCATGGCAGTGACTCTGGATTCCAGCTGTCTTTCATCCGCTCCTCACAAGGTACATTTCCTCTTAATATTAGTTTGACGTATTTAAAATTACTCTCCCTTCAAATAAAAAACTGAATGTAAACAGAATCTTTGGTGCAACCCAAACATGTCTGTGGTAGGAGAAAGCCCCCACAGTCTCGTTCATATCTGAGGCGTACCAGATGTTGTGATTCATAATGTTTTCTTTATTCTTATTACAACCACCCACTTTTTCCAAGTGATATAATATGGGTTTTTAATGCTTCCAAGGGGGAGGAATGCTTAAGGCAGAATTTCCTGCACATTTCCTTCCAGGATTGAAACCCTGCCCCCTCCCCATGCCCTTGAGGTTTGGCATCGTTCTGGACTTTTCCGCGCAGGGCTCTGCTTTGGACTTCCTTTGTGCTGCTCCCCCCCCCCACACACACACATCTCTCCTCATCCTTTCACACTCCAGTGGCATGTTCTATTGGTGTCTTCAGGGGTGAGGTAATTTGTGAAAATTTCTTTTAAATGATGTGGCTGCTATGGCAATTTTCAGATAAAATACTTTGGCTCAATACTGTGTTTCAAATAATTTGATTTCTAAGAACAAGTATGAGGGCCTTCAGATTATCTACATTTTGCAGTTCAATTTCATGGCCTTTTCCTAACCCGCGTGTGGATGTGACTGGACCTTTCAAATGGCTGTATTGATTTTATGTTAATGAGCATTCAGTTTGTGAATGACCAAGGCTTCATATAAGTGGAACGCTATCATAGAAACTATCAGTCACCCAAGCAAATCCTGCTGGGTCTGTCTCTTCTGTGCCTTCCCATGTGACACAGACATCGCCCTTGGGCACTGGCTGCTTGGTTGGGGTCGTAAATGTCAGCCTGTGACCTGGGCATAGCTGCACATGGTGCCAGTGCGCCTGAACTGCAGCTCTTGGCCGCAGACAGGGACTGCACAGGTTCCTGCTCTGTGGAAGTAGGGGAAGTATACCTCACCCTTGCTCCCGCTCTACCACTCGCAGGCCTGCTCAACCTGTCAGAGTCCCTGCAGCCTCCTCCTGCTTCCAGCCTTCCACAGCTTCCACCCTCCTCACCTCCTCTTGGCTGGCTCTTCCTTCTCTCCTTCATCTCTCTAGTTCTTCCTTCTTCCCAGGGCCAGATCAAGGGGAGGCAGGGGGTAGCCTGCCCCCGGCACCGCCGAAGAGGGGGCGCCGGGCATGGCTGCCAGCCGCAGGGAGCTCGCCAGAGCTGGCAGCTTGCCATGTGGGAGGCTGAGCGCAGGGTTGGGATGCCCTCTCCTGCCCCGCCGATGTGGCGGCTGGCTTGCTGTGTGTGCAGGACCTCCCAGCCCTGCGCTCAGCCAGCCGCGTGGCAAGCTGGCCACCCCAGCGCATGCCCATGCCACTGCCAGCTCCACAGCGCATCATGTGCTGGGATGGCGGGCTTGCCGCGTGGGCGGAACGGGGCAGTGGGGCAGGTGAACCAAGTGGAGGGCCTCCTTGCCCTGTGTTCAGCTGCCCGTGCAGCAAGCTGGCTGCCTCAGCACACGCTCACTCCACCGCCGCCAGCTCCGCAGCTCACCGGGCACTGGGGCGGCCAGCTTGCTGCACGTGTGGCACGCCCCTCTCCCTGCATGATGACATCATCAGGCGCTGGCAGTCCTAGATCTGGCCTTGCTCCTTCCATCCTTTCTCTCACTCTCCTCACCTCCTCCTTGCTCCTACACAACCCACCTCCTACTCCTAACTCACCACCCCACCTTGTTGGTGACCTTCCCTTATATCCCTTCACTCATTCCCTGCTCCACCTGCCAGCCATGCCCCCAGCCCCCTAGCCATGGCCCTGGCTGCCCTAGGCAGCCACACTTGTGGTTGCTTTGCTGCCTGCTCTGGGCAGCCACACCTGTGCCTTCTTTGCTGGCTGCCAGGCTTTCTCTACTGATTGCCTCAGGCAGCCCCTCCTGTGGATGCTTTGCTCCCAGCCTAACCTGGTCCTTGCTAACCTGGTCCTTGCTAATCCCTTCTAGCCTGCCTGCAGGTTGGGACACAGCCCTGTGCTGCCTTTCCTCCTCTGCTGGTAAGGTTGCGGGCTGGCTTGGTGCTGCTGGCTGTCCCTGCTTGAGCCTGAGCCTGAGTTTGTGCACCTGAGCCTGAGTTTGTGTGTGTGTGTGTGCACGCTATCAAGTTGCAACTGACTTATGGCAGCCCCAGCAATGGGCTTTCAAGGCAACTTAGGGCCAAGCCACAAGTGATGAATGACACTTGAACGGCAAGTGGATTGAGTGGAGCGCAAGTGGACAGGGAGAAATACACTTGCCGTTCAAGTGTCATTCATCACTTGTAGCTTGGCCCTGAGAAGCAGAGGTGGTTTGACATTGCTGTCCACTTCAGAGTCTGCCTTGGAGGTTGCCCATCCAAGTACTGACCCTTCTTAGCTTCTGAGTGATGGAAGTGGAGGGCTGTTGCAGCTGTCCTCTAATCTCAGAGCCAAGCTGCAAGTGACACATTACACTTGCCTGGCAAGTGAACAGACTCATGTGCATTCCTCCCTGTTCACTTGCGCTCCACTTGCATAGTGATCAAGTGGAGCGCAAGTGGAGGGCAAGTGAACAGGGAAGAATACATGTGAGTCTGTTCATTTGCCAGGCAAGTGTAATTTGTCACTTGTAGCTTGGCTCTCAGGCTGCAGAGGTGGAGACTATATAGAAGGGCCAGGACCTTTCCATCCTTTCTCTTCCTGGTCTGGAGCTATCCCTTTGAAGTGCCAATTGGTATTATTCTCAGGGCCTTCCTTCCTTCCATCTTCACCTTCCTCTCTGTCCTCGCTTCTCTTCTCCACCTTGGAGCCATGAGGCAGGACATGCCTCTTACACCTCTTAGCATCTCAGAGCCAAGCTACAAGTGACGAATTACACTTGCCTGGCAAGTGAACAGACTCATGTGTCTTCCTCCCTGTTCACTTGCGCTCCACTTGCGCTCCACTTGATCAAGTAGAGAGCAAGTGAATGGCAAGTGAACAGGAAGGAAGACACATGAGTCTGTTCACTTGCCAGGCAAGTGTAATTCATCACTTGTGGCTTGCCTCCGAGTCTAAATTAAGAGAATAGAATCCTATCTCTACTCCTTTCCTATCTGGGTTCCTTAAATGAGGGGCTCCTATTTCCTTGCTAGAGATAAACACAAGATCCATGTTGATGTTTTTTCCTTGGCAGACGTACACGCACACACAGGCTACGCTGAAACTACTAGACTACTCGGTTACATTGAAATCTGATGAGATGGGGCTCTGTCATGCCACCTTCACCCCTTAATTAGGACTGTGCTTATTCTAAAATGCTTTCAACTTGTGGTTGATAAATAGTTCAAGTTCAAGTTCACCTTTATTGGCATATAGCAGCAATTCAAGTTATCCACTTGCAAAAAAGAAAGAACAAAGTTAAAAGAATACTGCATTACAAATACATAAATAAATTTAGAGCTTATTTCTGTGATAAATAAACGTCTTTTCTTTAATCTGAAATTAGCTGTATCAGTAAATAAATAAAAATGTAACATAAAAAAGGAAAATTGCTGAAAATGTTGTGTAGGTTATTGTGACTACAGCTGCCTGGCCAGAGTTTAATTGCCTGATCTTGTATGTTTCTCATCGGAATTTTTGTTGTGAAATAATTTCCAAGTACAAGGATTAAATCTTGTAATGTCACAATTCTAAAATTCTTCAGTACTCAGAAGTTTGGAACGTTTGCATTCAGAAACTTATAGAGGACAGCAGTGGAAATGTATTTTTTCTTACTTGAGGAGAAAAAAAATCTTTCAAAATTCGTTGTTAACTTACCAAGTAGAGATTCAGCAAAAATTTTACGAGTGAAAATTTCCATCAAATTTGTATTGACTTTTATGGAATAGTATCAATATTTTAAAAACGAAATCAATTATATTGGATAGAAAGGCACCATTTATTTGTCTGTTTATAATATTTGTATGCCACCTGCTGAAACGTGCTTACAATTAAAGCCCTGTTAAAGGATGCTTACAATTAAAAACCACAGTAAAAACCACAAGCTATTAGCACAAAAACTATCCATAAAGCCAAGCACACCATTATGAAGGTGATAAGATAAACCCCTAATTAAAAGCCACATTGATGGGGCTATCTAGTTATGCTATTAGTCTTTGCCAGGGTTTTTATTCTAGCTGTTGTGATGCACAGTTCTCTTTTTTGCAAGTCAGGTACAAGTGTAATGTTCCAGAGAATAAAGTTGTGTTACTACTCTGCTGGAAATAATAGAAAAAAATACCTGTTTATACAAAGATGACTTCTTGTGTTTATAGAAGTTTAACTGCATATATGGAAACAGTTTGTGCCATGCCTTTGTTAAACAAGTACATCTATTCTGTTTAACTGAAACTAATAATTTTCCAATAATTTCTGTTAAAATGACCAAATTGTGATTGACTACTAGTAGTGATTGACTACGACATTGTTTATCTATTTATCACTTAACGGCATCTTCGCACCCTGCCTTTGTCAGGGGATTCAAGATGAATGTGGCAGAAAAACACAATAAAATTCTCAAAACAAAGATTATCCATACAAATGCAGCTGGCTTTCAGAAAATACATTTACATTTGTTGTCTCAAGGCAAACTACATTGCCAAAGCACCGTGGTGTAAGAGGACTCCCTTCGCACGCCTTTCTAAAAATAGGCAGTGAAGTTCCCCTCCAAATGTTCTCTGGAAGGCCATACCAAACAATCAACCTAGTTTGAGTAAAAGACTCGCTGGCTAGAGAGCACCACGAACCAAAACTGGCTGGAGGAGAGCAATTCATACCATGGTTTCATACTGTTGCATTTTAATATCAGTACAATGCAGCAAGCCATTTGTGTGCATTGCCAGAGCTGCCAGTATAGGTATTGGTGGCAAACGATTAGTAGGTTTTCTTTCTCTAACGTTGCGTTTTTGACATAAAATCTCAAGGGGAGGGGAGGGGGGGAGGGCCCAGTTTTCTATAAGTTCTAAGTTCCATTTGCCCTTGGTAGAATTTTGCAAGGATATTTATTCCTGTCAGAGCAGTTCTGCCTCGACAGGAGTCACACCTGCCTGCCTGCACCACTGGCTGTCTGACGGGAGCCCGAGGCAAATGCAGGCGATCCCCAGATGCAGCGTGGCTAGGCAACGGCGGCAAGTCACATCCCAGCTCACATGCATGTTCTCTCTGGCTCCTTTTTCTTCACTTGAGCAGATGTGTGCAGCATGATAAATTTGAACGGAGCATGACAGATGCAGGAGAAACGACTGCTAATAAAATCCCCCAACTTCCAGCATTATAAAATCAGATCTGCTAATGCCCACTTCGTGTGTTAGCATATGTATGTGTGTTGTGTGTGTTGTGTATGTATATGGAGAAGGGGTGGGGGGTCAAATGCTGATTAAAAATCATAGCATTGCAGGAAACTGGACAGTGTTAAATATATATATCCTGTGTAATGTTTAATGCATGCAAGGTGGTTAATCCGCAAAAAGGGAAGCTCTGGGACTCGGTTCTGCTTGGAAACTGAAGAGCAATATCCCCCACATTTCTGATAGTTGAGCATATTTTCCCCTTAATAAAATTAGAGGCTTGTTTCATTCTTGTAGCCGGGATCACTTGTTAGGTGTGTACGTTGTTATGTAAGTAAATGAAATGGTGGCGGATCCATGCTCAGCGTTTGGGTGAAGGGAAAAATAACTCCTGGATTTAGCCCTCCAGTTTTGCAAAACAAAGCATTGGGCTGTTGTTGACCATGGAGGAGGAAAGACAGGTGTCCTCTTTGCCCATCTTTCCCCTCCTTGGGGTTAATAGTATGCACGTCAGAGGGAGGAGCTGATCAAACCCATGCAGGAAGGAAGCGTTAAACCCTTCCCTTTCTCTGCTCCCAGACACAAATCTCATACTCTCAGCTCCAGAAGATTTTACCCTGTGGCCAGAAGGAATTCAGAGCCAAGCTACAAGTGATGCCTTACACAGGTTGGACACTTGTCATCTCCCCTCAAGTTTTGATGGGAAGTGTAGGTGTCCTGGTTTTACAGCTCTCCATTACAGCTGCAAGACCAGGATGCCTGCATTTCCCATCAAAACTTGAGGGAAGCTGACAAGTGTCCAACCTGTGTCAGGCGTCACTTGTAGCTTGGCTCTCAGTCATGACATTCCACCCCATGCTTTCCCTGAAGCTATATAAAGACCTCTGACACCGAGTGAAGGACCAGAGAGATGTTCAGGCCAGGACTTCTGAAGAGGTCACTGCAAAGAAAGGAAATCTAACTGAAGTGGGTCTCTCTAGGACATTTTTCTCCTTCCCTGCTTGCAAGGAGGTCATAAAATTGCCATTTGTCTCTAGAGTTGCCAACTGCCAACAAGAAGGAAAGCCAGAGTGTGCTGGTTCAGGTATAATGGCAAATTGTTTTTTGCCAAAGCAAAAGTCCCCAGAGGACTTTGACCCTGTGGAGGAGAGACAGAAAGGAGCACTTGAGCACAGGACAGCAATTCAAAGACATGAAGCCACATTCACGACTTCGCATATATGTAATGTCAGAAGTGCATGGCTGAGTGCTTGCACCACCATGTTTATAGTGTACATCACCAGCCGGGCCACTCTTTCTTGGCTGCTGGAAGCAGGGTTGGCCTCACGCAGCAGGCAGACATGGATGGATTTTCTCGAATCAAAATGGAAAACCAATGCTTATGTTACTGTATTGTTTCTGCCTCTATGCACGTTTCTGCACTTTGTATCCAAATCTACTCTGAATCTCAAAGTTGTCTGTGATTGGTGGTACACATATCAGGAGGTGTACTGGGTGTGGACACAAGTGTCTGCTGACACATCCTGTTTAATTTTGTGTTTGAGACAGAATATAACAGATAGTTTTCTGGTGCAGCACCAACTTAAGCAGATGCCTGCCCTACCTGGATAGGCAGGAGAACGGAAAGGAAGCCCTCTAGCTTTTATGTTAATGTGTGCATATTTACATGCTTGTCAGCTAGATACAAAAATATACAGTTCCTCCCTCCCTCTTCAGAGATTTAACTCCGGAACACCTTGGGGAGAGTGTCAAAACCATGAAGAGCCCTAGCTAACATCTGTGGACCGTGTCAATATTTTAAAAAGGCATTCCCAACATCTCCCCAAAAGTCAAAATAGGAACATCCGCTTATCAGGATATAGAGATAATTGTGCTGTGCTATACTGAGTTTTGGGTACTAGGTGAATTCATTTCGATGGACTTGATTAATCAGTTGGTTAAAAGGCAGATTACTGATCTGCGTGCGTAAGTAATGGTCTTAAGCAGTGAATTGGGTGGATCAGCCAACTCTAATTTCAGTCCCAGAGCCCCATCAGAAGAAATCCTACTTCCGTGCGATAATCAAACTGCCTCACTTTGACACACTTCAACACTGTTTATTTCATGGCTGGAACACGAGGGATGATCAAGGCTGCTTCAGGCACAACATGCTGTGACATAAATGTAAAGAGATAATTCTCTTATTTTATGAAGGCTAGGTAGCCAAACATTACTCCTAAATATACTGGACAACATCAAGGCTTGTAAGCATGAGTTTCCAAAGATGTCTTGGTGTTTTACAATTCCATGTTGTCGGGGTCATGGAGGACTTTTGTGACTGTAAAGTTTTTGCCTTCTATTGAACATAAGATGCAACACCACCACAACAGGTGTGCCCCAGTTAGGCAAGGCATGCAAGACACCACTTTCTTAAAACAGCAGAGACATCTATATTGTATTGCAAATTGCTTCTGAAATGCCTCTTGGTTAGAGATGGGCACGAACAGCAATACGAACACAAAAAAGCCACGAACAGCCCAAGCTGTTTGTGAGGCCCCATTCTAAATGAACAGGTGGTCCTTGCAAGCCTCGTTCATTGCTGTTCATCTTGCTTTTCGTCAAGCCAGACAATCTGGCACCTACAGTCAATTCCCTTGGCAACTTAGGCAGGGATTGTCTGAACTCTGTCTGAACTTCTGCTGTTGCCCTGGAAACCCCAATCTAAGCCCAATTTAGCTTGATAGGCAGGTCTTCAAGTGTGGAGCTCCAAATTTGTTACAACAAGGGAGCAAAGAGCAGGGGGGAGGGGGGGCTCCCAGGTCTGACTTTGCAGACAGTGGAGAGACAGTTGCTGTTGGCATTTTGATAGAGTGCATTGGAACTTGAATTTTCTTTGTGTGTGGTGGGATAGGGATCTACCCCTTCAAGTTCCAGGGCTGCTGCCAGGCTCTGGGCCAAGCTATTATTTATTGTTGGTACCTTTCCTGCTGCCTGCTCAGGTAAGGTTTCTGGGAGTGGTGCAGTAGGGATCTTGACCAAACTTGGGTGATGGCTGGAGGAGAGCCTGCTGGACCCCACGGACAGCCCACTATGAATATATTCCTGAACAGGGCCATGTTCGTGGTTGTTCATGAGTCCCTGTTCATGGATGGCAACAAACAATGAACATCATGTTCGGGTTTTTTTTCTGTTCATGCCCATCTTTACTCTTGGTTCATAAATGGTTTGTCATGCAAACAAGGGCAAACTGCCCTTTGCAAAATATGAGCCCATAGCTGAGCATGCAAAACTAGTTTTAGAGTGCTATATATGTCTGACAACCTTTCCCAGTCTATCTGGTCAAAGATGAAGAAAGGCTAAATATAGAGATCCATGTGGTTCTTTGGATACAAGCTATCATGTTTCACATGAAGCTGCCTTATATGAATCAGACCATTCATCAATCAAAATCTGTATCATCTATTCTGATTGGCAGCATCTCACCAGGGTCTCAGATATCTGAGATATCGGAGATTGAACCCAGAATATTCTACATGCAAAGCAGATGCCTCTACCATTGAGCCCTGTCTCCACCCTTGCAAGCTGAAGCCATATCTTTATGGTCAGATTTTCTGATCTTGACATTTGGGCAAGAATTAACATAGAGAGATCAAGAATATCTGAGCTAAATGCTCTATGATCCATCTCAACATGACTAATATGAATCAAGAATATACTTGTGAGGAGTCGAGCTGAGCAAAAGTCACTGAATGCCCCCAAGCATCACTCATTGAAATTATGACATTTACTTAAAATTGCTGCCCAAAGGACAGTTAAAACTAGATCCCTTATATTTAACAACTACAACAATAATAGATTTATATACCACCCTTCAGGACAACTTAACACCCACTCAGAATGGTTTACAAAGTATGTTATTATTATCTTCACAATGACCATCCTATGAGGTGGGTGGGGCTGAGAGAGCTCCGAGAAGCTGCGACTGACCCAAGGTCACCCAGCTGGCTCAAAGCAGAGGAATGGGGAATCAAACACGATTCTCAGGATTAAAGTCCTGCCACTCTTAACTACTACACCAAATTAGCAGTCAAATAGCTGCCAAGCAATTCTCATTTTAGGGGTGGATATTTAATGTACAGAAAAACACTCACTTAACTTCAAGTGTTCAGCTCATATACTTAGAAACAAAAGTCTCAAATGGATTGATACACAAAACTATTAGAAGAAGAGAAGCTTTTAATTCTTTTGAGGAAAGGTGAGATGGGCTAATTCATCGATATACACGTGCGTAGTATACATAAATATTTATTGTAGAATATGTAATCTGCAATAATTGCTCCATTAATTTATGTAAGAACTGTCACAGCCTTCTGGTGTTTATTATTATTGATGGCACCTTTATAATAAATGGTTTTATTACTATAAGCTTTTTTCAATTGTAATCGATATGAATTAAATTGTAATCTGAGGCCTTCCAAAACAAAATCCCTGTTCAGTAAACGTTTAGATGAATCTTAATGGGATACACAGTATTAGTATAGATTTAAATTGAGGAGTTAATAAATAAATGAAAAGGGTAAGTTTGGGGTCTCACCTGAAATTTTATATTTACTATAGAATGTTAGTTTTTTACATTACTGCAGAGCAGAAGAATTACTTCAGTCTTCTATTCAGCACAAATCAAATATTATTTAATCTACAATTTGTCACAAATACTACCTTGACATCTGTTTGTTAGCACATCTGTTTGGCTATGTTCCAAGAAGCACTGTTGCTGAGTTTTTGAAACAGCCGATGGGGCTGGGGGCGGGGGGCGGGGGAGACTATAATGTTAATTTATGAGCAAAACTAGAAGACTTTTGTGTGTGTGTTTTTAATATCCTAATATGGAAAAGCCCTGGCCTGGAAAGCCCAGGCAAGCCTGATCTCATTATATCTTGAAAGCTAAGCAAGGTTGGCCTTGGATAGTAATTGGATGGGAGACCTCCAAGGAAGACCAGGGGTGCTATGCAGAGGCAGGCAATGGCAAATTGACTCTGTTAGTCTCTTGCCTTGAAAACCGCAGCAGGAGTCATTGCCATGAGTCAGCTGTGACTAGACAGCACTTACCAATAGGGTTGCCAGACTCCAGGTAGTGGCTGGAGATCTCCTGAAATTACAACTGGTCTCCAGGCCACAGAGATCAGTTCACCTGGAGAAAATGGCTACTTTGGGGGGTGGGCTGTATGGAATTATGCCATGCCAAGATCCTTTCCCTCCCGAAACCCCACTTTCTCCAGGTTTCTCCAGGTTTCACCTCCCAGATCTCCAGGAATTTCCCAACTTGGAGCTGGCAACCCTACTTTAAAAACAGAAAAGTGAGAAAAGTGAGGCTTGTAGCTGCGGCACTAGCTGTATAAACATCAGCTCCACTAAGGATCACTATGCTAGAAGGCTAGAGGTTGAAGAGAAAAATAAAATTCACTTTATTCAGGTAATTTCTAAGCTTCTTTTCTATCCAATAAGATCCTGATGGTGACTACGAAAAGAAAATATAAACCAGTTCATATAAAACTCGGCCTAGGATCCTCGACCATGTTCTTCTTGCACCAGACACTTGGCAGTTCATTAAATGACAATGGTCTGTAACAGTTGTAGTGCCTAGCCCTCTAGGAGCACATGCGCCACAACAGAGGGTTGCCTCTGCAATGGACCGAAGAAAGCAAGATCCATGATCCAAGCCTCTGTTGGTATCAGAGAGGAGATTGGCTGGCCTGTAGCCGCTACAGGATCCGGAAGGCCTGGCTAGATGATCAGGGTGGCGATAATAAGTACAGATAAAAATGCACGGAACTCTTTAAAGCAACAATCTCCTAGGGGTGTGCATAATGAGCCAAAAATACACACAGAAATACATGGTTTGGCTCATTACAGCAACTTCCAGAATAGCAGAACCAGTTGGGAAATGAGGCTGTAATGAGTCCCTCCCTCTCCCTGCCCAAACATGTGTGTTTTCATTTCAGTTCTTACCGCACAGAGGCCAGGCAGTCAGGCCAGGCAGTGGTGTGGATTGTCGGGTAGCAGTGTGTTTTCTTTAACGACAAGTCAGTCTGCACTCATCATGCAACCAATTGGATCCAAAGGGGAGAGACTGAGCTCTTAAAGTTGGTGGAAAGGGAATGTGCGCAGTGTGCATGAATGCGTTGTTCTTCAGCATTTCTGGGGCAAATGGCTTTGGCATTGACTGGCTTGTAGGGATCGAATTGCAAAAGGTTTGCTTTGCACCAAGGAGAGGAGCAGCAGAGGGCATGGCACCATTGGCACCAGCATTGCCATTGCCATCACTTTCTGTAGGTTTTCCAGGGCCTTATTTCTGTGAAAAGAGGTGGTGGAACTCACTGGTAACATATGTGTGCATGCACACTCCTGAGACCACATGATGGTGTCACTTCTGGGAAGTGAGTCATCATCACGCAGGTCGGAGCCACCCCCCAAAGGAAATAAAAACAAAAGATAAGGAGGCCAGGCTTAGAGCTAAAGAATTAGAAGGAAGCCAGCTGGGTTTAAATGCCTCTTTCTGTGCCACAATACATGGAGAGGGCCATTTAAACCCGGGCTTCCACTGCCAGCCAGCTGGGTTTTAATGCCCCTTTCAAGGCCACAGTGGCATGGAAAGAGACATTTAAACCCGGGCTTCCACTGCCTAGCCAGGCAGCAGAAACAAGCTGGCTGGATTTAAAGGGGAGATTTTAAAGTTTAAATCGCCCTCAGCTCTGCCGTGGAGGGTGATCTAAACTCCCACTCTTGCTCCAGCTGACTGTCGATTTTTAAAAAAGTTTAATGGTCATGTGACCATTTTCTAGAGGTGAAAAAAGCCCTGGTTTTTACACACAATGCAAGGCAACATCCATGCAGGTGTGCACATGTGGATTTGAAGAGGGGGTTCTCCTTCAACCTCTGAGCCCCTGGCTGCTGCAAAAGCTCATGTTATGCAGATTAGGGTAAAAACTGGAAAGAAAAAGCCAGTAAGTTTCCTGCCATTGTATGTGCCCATCTGCCAACACTCGCCTTCTTTGGGGTTCATTGTTGTGTGAGTTTTCATGTGCTTGAGGAGAAAGTCATTGGATCAATGGGGTTTTGGACAATGTAGTTTTTAGTTAAGCATGAATAGAGCCTCATTTCCTCAACTCCACCCCTTGAAAAGAATAGTGTGTGCATGTGTGTGTGTGTGCACTGTGCAGCTGCCCAACACTGGCCTTGATGTGAGCCTTTCCCAAGCATTTCTGAGGCCCATATACTCAGAACCACATAACTGTATACTCTCAAACTTGGTGGGTTGATAGTTTAGCAGGAGGATTGTGTTCTGTATGATTTTGGTTCCGTTGTGTGCAAAAACAACTGACGCAGAGCCTCTTTTTCCACTTAACCGCTTGAAAAGAACAGTGTGCTTTTATGCAGGTGTGGCCAATGTGCACTCAACAGGCCAAAACTCAAACTTATCCGTTCTGAGCTGGCACCGCTGGAACAAACCCGTAATGGATCAGAATTATTCCAGAACCGAAACTGAAACGGAAATTTTGTCAGTGCACACACCCGCACAATCCACCTATCACTGCTACACAGGCCTGCCGTTTTCTGACCAGGTGTTGGGGACCCTTTGTCCTTGGCTCCTGTTTTCCACTGGTGTTCCTGGCACCTGCGGGGGGAAAATAATGAAAAAAATCTCCAAACACTATACGTATAGGGAGATGAGTGAAAATTCATTAGGGGCAGATGGTGGTATGGTTTCCAAGCAGTCAGATATCTGAATCACTGAAACATGACCTCATTTTTTCACACTAGAGACAGCCAAGTCCTCCAGAGCTCTTAAGTAAAACTGTTCTCATGAACAGTTTTATACAGGACACCACAGTGGAAGCAATTAACCGTGCAAGCAAGAAACCCTGAAAGTGAGAGACTCTCTCATACCATCAATCTTACAGACACCAACCTGGGCAGGGGCCAAAGGAAACAATCCAAGGAAGGAGCATATCAGTCCAGAGGCAAAGAGAGTCCCTGGCTTAAGACACAATATACGATAAATGGCAAAGGTGGCCGGATGGAGTGGGGAAAAACAACAAACAGAAGAGAAACGAAAGCAAAAAGAAACCCAACATGGCTCACGTGCAATGTGGGCGCAGAATAATCCCAAACACAGAACTCTTTACCCAAAAAGCATAGATAGTTAATCTTGGAAAACCTAAACAAGATCCATGTAACTAACCACAACATAAATTAACATCATTATATTGTTATGACGTGTCTTTTTTTTTAAAGAAAATTTAATGACGTAATATCTGCTCAGAGTATGGCTGTTGGGTATTGTGGATTTTTTAAAAACCAAATATAATGACATTATAAAATTATGACATCGTTATGCTTGTTTTTTTTAAAAAAAATTGTTTAGGATTTATAAGACCCTCCTCCTATGGTCCATACCAGAGAGCCCTGCCCGGGCTGACCCAGAACTAGGAGGCGGGGGCTGGCACCAGGTGGGGAAACTGGCACAACGCAATAACAACGATAACATCATTTTCTTCTCAAAAAAGAGGTGTGGCTTGGGGAAGTGGGGGGGGCAGGGAAGGGAAGGGAGGAGCTGAAAGGAGGGTAGAGAGACCAATCAGTGAGAAGAGGCCTGAGAGAGAGAGGAAGGGGGAAACCACAGGAAAATTCTACACAATTGAAAAAGCCGACTCAAAACCGCTTTGAGAAAAACATCGGGGAATAAGCGCTGGCAGAAAATCCAAGGAGAAACCTTGAAAACACCACACTGAAATCCAAAGGGGGAGTTTAGCATGTGTAATTCAGAAGAAAACCCAAAGTGGTATGGGGCCAGAACTGGAGAAAATCATTGATACAGAAACGGCCAAAAGCTTTTTGTTCTCTATGAACAGTTTTCAGTGACATAAAACAAGGCCTAAGGAAGCACATCTCCACTTTTAGTCCGATATAACATGAACAGAGTTTCAACAGATCCTTCGTTGTATGGAATAGAGGCACTTGTCTTCCGGGAACGATCTCCATCATGCTTGTCCTCGATTTAGCTTTATGCATCATAGGTGCTTAATCCCTACTGAACAGTGATACGCCCAAACCAAAAAAAGAAGCCCTCGTGGGCTTGTGAGCTTTTCATCCCCATAGAAACTCACCACAGCCCCCTACTTGTTCGGTTGGGGATCAAAAACTTGAATGAGCTACCTTCAACAACCCACTACATCTGAGATGTCCTGCCAAAGAATTTGCTTAGGAGGAGTTTTTGATAGAAGCATTCGGAGATTCATGTCCCTGCTAACAGACAAACGCCTGCAAGACTTAAAACTGAAGCAAGAGACAGAGGAGACCATAGAGAGCCAATTTGGTGTAGTAGTTAAGAGCGGCAGGACTCGTATCTGAAGAACCGGGTTTGATTCTCCACTCCTCCACCTGAAGCCAGCTGGGTGACCTTGGGTCAGTCACACAGCTCTCTCAGAGCTCTCTCATCCCCGCTCACCTCCCAGGGTGAATGTTGTGAGGATAATAGTAACACACTTTGTAAACTGCTCTGAGTGGGAATTAAGTTGTCTTGAAGGGCAATATATAAATCAAAGGTGGTTGTTATTATATGTTCTGCTGCAAAAAAGATCAGACACCAAAGACAAAATCAGACCACAGACTCCTACTTCCTCTTCATCCTCTGTTATTGCATCTCTCAATATCTCTAACAAATGGCTTCTGTTCAGGAATTATGCAAGAATATGCAGAGCCCCTTTGTTCTTATTTTGTCACAGTGCCAACAGGAATTATCTGTCACACTTGAGCATGCCTTCCAGAGGCAGAGAAATCCCCAAGGTTGTCTTTCTGCATGAAGAAGACCAAGCTGAGGTTAGATCAGCTGGAACCCGTAGGAGGGCTTTTCCAACCTTTGCTGCCATATTGTAGAATTTCTTCCTCCCTTACACACCAAGGAAGTGAGATTGGCTTCACCACTACAGGCCTTCCAGGCTGGTCTGTTCTGGAAGTTCTTAGAACTAGATCAAGAAGCAGGGTGGCATTTCTTGTTCACACTCATAGAGTTTGTTGAGTGTTTTTAGAAGGTTTTATAGTTACTTAAGAAGAAACAGTTTTCATTTGGAGTTACTTGTTGGAGTGTGGAGAGTGCTCTCAAGTCATAACTGACTTACGGCAACCCGTGGTGGGGTTTCCAAGGTGAGAGACTTACAGAGGTGGTTTGCCATTGCCTTCCTCTGCAACCCTGGTCTTTGTTGGAGGTCTCCCATCCCATTACTATTCAAGGCCAATCCTGCTTAGCTTCTGAGACCTGATGAGATCAGGCTCAACTGGGCTATCCAAGTCAGGGTGCAGTTACTTGTTAGCTACCTTGAAGTCCCATTGAGTAGGAAGTTGGCTTATAAAAAATTCTCACTAAATAACGAAATCCTCATCAGCATCCTCAGCAACAAACCCGTCTTGATAACACAACCCCATAAAATGCCTTTATCAGTGCTCCAAATCTTTCTTCCATGAAAAGACAGGGGAAAAATGACCACCAGTGATCCTAAGAGATTATATGGAACAGCTGGAGTCCTCCAAGATGGAAAATATCAGTAGCTGAATGTCAACAAGGCAGAATAATTCTTGACATGAAGCTAAAGATTCAGGAAGTCTACCATGACCTTTACAGGATAGTACAGTAATCAGTACAAAAAACACTGTAGTTTGACAAGTTTGTTGTGTTGTGTGTTCATTGTCACTCTTCCTCCTCAGATATGACATTAGCTGTGTAAACAAGAGGGTCACTAAAAACATTATGCAAGAGACCTAGAGGTGCAAGAAGGAAAAAAAAATTCTTTCAACTTTACTTCAACTTGGTATCAGCTCTACAGCAGGCATTTCTATGCTGCTGCTGTACTCAGAGTAGGGTTTCCCACAGTGTTGAGAAATTTCAGGAGATTTGGGGGTACAGCCAGGGGAGAACAGGGTTTGGGGAGGGGAGAGACCTCAGCAGCTTATAATGCCACAGAGTCTATCCTCTGAAGCCACCATTTTCTCCAGGGGAAACCGGCCTCTCTTGTCTGGAGAGGAGTTGTAATTCTGGAAGATCTCCAGCTTCTACATGGAGGCTAACAACCCTAATTCACAGTAAATCAAATAGGTAGATAATCAATAGGTAGATAATAGAGATCCCATTCCCACAATGTGGGTGGGAGATCCCTTGCTTTCACCCTCCACTTCCTGCCCCCCTTCACTTGGCCAGTGGGGGAGTAGGGCATGAGAACAGGCGTCCCAGGTACACTCATGGGAGTGGCCAACGGCGATATCATTGCCCACCCCCAAGATCATGCCTGAAATGGGCCAATCTGGGCCCCAAACGGGCTGAATTGGGCCTGTTTCAGGCCCAAATCAGCCTGTTATGAAGTGCGCATGTGCATCTGCACCCATGCGATGCCATCACTGGGTGTCATTGCGCGGGTGTGGGGCCACAAAATAGGTAAGCGCTGTCCGGCGATGCCGTCCTCCTGTCCACCCCCTCTGCAGCAGCAGACCCCGTCAGCAGGCCCTGCAGCACCACATCTGGCAATACTTCAGCTGCAGATGCCTCTACAGGGTCCCAGACCTTCTCCACCATCAGGCCAGCAGCAGCCCATACCCAGGCATAGCCCCAGGGGACAGACTGCAGCCACCCAGCTGACTCACCATTTTCTTGCAGTTGCCCAGGCAGCTCCACCTCAGCCAGGTCCACAGGGGATTTCCAGCAGCTGGAGCCAGGCAAGCACAGGACCCAAGCTGCCAAAGGAGCCACTGAGGAGGATCCAAAAGCAGCAGGAGTGAGCCAGGCAGAGAGCAGAACAAATGCCCCTCCCTAGGCTGGGATGGAGTGGGTAGGGCCAGAAAATTGCAGAGTCTACCCAGCCCTCCCTTCAGATAGGTTGGGAGCAGGGCCAGTCAGGGAGGCTGGGTGGTGATTGGGGGAGGCGGGGCAAGGGGAGGCCTTTAAAGCCACGTTCCTGTGACAGCCACGGAGAAAATGAAGGCAAAGGCAGTTGAAGAGGGTAGGAGAAGGAATGAGGTGGTGCAACCGCCTTCCCTGCCCATCTGAGGCTGGAGGACACCTGCTAGGGAGAGCTGGCAGGATGGCAGACCAACAGAGGATGGTGCCAGTGAGGGAGGAGCCTCACAAGCACAAGGTCCGCCCAGCGCTAGGACAGTAAGGGAACCTGGCAAACCTAGTAGACAGGTAGGTCAGTAGATTGCTGGCCGGCTAGCTGGCTGGCTGGCTGGAGACTGATGTGTGTATGTATTATACATCCGTGTTTAATTTTTGTTTCCTTCATATTATTTAGAGAGTTCTGTGAATGTTTCTTACATTTAAATTCTCTTGGAGGCTGTGGGTTGAGGTTTTGTGTCATCTGAGAAGAAAACCAGGTGTGGGGTGGGATTTCTGGATCAATGTGGATCTCGACTGTGTTCCGTAGACGCAGGCATTCTGATTATATAGCTCACACTTTCTATAGATAGATGCATGCTCAGGCAAACACTTGCTATAGATAACCATAACAAAATCTGTTGCTTATATTGTCCATCTGTTAAGTTGGTGCTCTCATAATCAGACAAAACTAAAACCTATGAATATTTCAGTTGGTTCCTGAAGCCCATTTCAGTGTGATTTTAGATAGAACCAGGGCTTGGGCATTCTGCCCTGCAGTTCGAGCCTCACAATCTCCACACAGTTCAGTGTTACTGTCCGTGCCTTATTGGATCCATCACTGATGTTGCTTTCCTTTCCCACATTCTAAATATAGATCTAACAACAGCAGCATTCAATTTATATACTGCCCTTCAGGACAACTTAAAGCCCTATCACAGCTGTTTACAAAGAGTGTTATTATCCTCATGACAATCACCCTGTGAGGTGGGTGGGGCTGAGAGAGCTCCTAGAAACTGTGACTGACCCAAGGTCATCCAGTTGGATTCAAGCAGATGAGTGAGGAATCAAACCCTGTTCTCCAGATTAGAATCCTGCGCTCTTACACTAAACTGGCTCTACATAGGTGGGAAATGGCAGCAGGTAACATTCGTTTATGAAACTCAGATAGGCAGGAGTCTGAGGTCTGCTTAAATTGTCACAGCTCAATATAAGCACATTATGGAGTTGAACTGAGTAACTTCACATGGCATAAGCTTCCCGTGGACACAGAATGGCAAATCTTTCCAACATGGAGGCTTAATTTTTTTCATTGTACTTTTATAGCTCACTGGTTTGCCCTGGCATACCATTTTGGAAACACTGAATTGCCACTAGAGTTGCCAGTTTGAGGCTGGCAACTGGCAGGCAAATGACCTGGGAGGGTGGCCTCACCAGTGTTGTAATGACATCATTGACAATGCAATGACACCACTTCTAGTCTTGCTGGAAGTGATGTCATTGTATCAGGACACTGGCGATCACCCCCTCCCTTTTTCTCCTGCTGCCCAACTGAGTGGCAGCAGGAAGGGCCAGTGGGGAACAGGAAATCTGGCACCCAAAGCAGGAACCTGCTGCTGTCTGTAAAATTTGTAAAGGGTAGCCCCTGTCAAAAAGATCTCTAGTCAATTTATCTCTCTCTTTCAGGAAGTCTTCCCGTGGGGTAGAATTGTGGCAGAACCGCAAGTATTGTACATAGGTCAATTTTTTACGAAGATGATCAGGGTGATGAGAGGTAAAATGTAGATATGAATTTTTATCAGAACATTTTTTAAGGGGTCTAATGCCAATTTGGTTGTTGCTACTCCTGTAAGTAACCACATCAAGGAAATTGACAGAATTATGGCTGTAATGCCAAGAGTACCGGATATTTGAGTTTATTGAATTCATCTAGTTTCCCAATGGTACCACTAATTCAATATCATAACAAATTAGATATAAATCATTGATATATCTTTTATAAAAAAGAATATTATGATAGAATGGGTTTACTTCCTGATTCAATATAGTTTCCTGTTCCTGTTCAGCCATGAAGAGGTTAGCAATGTTAGGGGCAGGAAAGCTGCCCATAGCTACCCCTTTAAACTGAACATGTTAGCCTTTTGAGAGACGTAACATTTGTAATCTGGCTGCAACAGGAAAGGAATTCATTGTGAGTTCCACTAAACGCCCGATCAAATTACAGGTCTTTCCAACATGTAATACCACAGGTCTAGTCTATGTAATAGAATGTACATATCTGAAATTTAACTTGGCAGCTCACAGAAGGCAGTTAGAATTAGAATACAGGAGCACATTTCTAGAATAAGAACCAGGACAGTGGAGGCTCCACTAGTTCAGCATTTTATAGACTGCCACAGGGAAGTGAGAGAGTTCGGATATCTAGTACTTCAGGTGGTTAGATCTAGTAGAACAAATAGTCTACAGAGGGACCTCTTGTGGAGAGAGTCCTTCTGAATTTTTGAATTGGACACATTTACTTCCAAGGGACTTAACCAGACCATAGACTATTCATGTTATTTGGAAAAGGAAGTCTCAATCCTGTTGAGTTTGGTATAGACATGGTCACGAACAGAAAAAAACGAACATGGTGTGACTTGTTCACGAACATGTTCATTGTTCGTTGTTCGTGGGGGCCAGCAGGCTCTCCTCCAGCCATCAAGATCCCCACCACACCACTCCTAGAAACCCTACCTGTGCAGACAGCAGGAAATGTACCAATAATAAATAATAGCTTGGCCCCAGAGCCTGGCAGCAGCCCTGGAACCTGAAGGGGTAGATCACTACTGCACCACTCCCAGAAACCTTACCTGAGCAGACAGCAGGAAAGGTACCAATAATAAATAATAACTTGGTCCAGAGCCTGGCAGCAGCCCTGGAACTTGAAGAGATAGATCCCTATCCCACCACACACAAAGAAAATTCAAGCTCCAATGCACTCTCCCTGTCTCTCTCAAAATTCCAATAGCAACTGTCTCTCCCTCTCCACTGTCTGCAAAACCAGAGCTGGGAGCCCCCCTGCCCCCTGCTTTTTGCTCCTTTGTAACAAATTTGGAGCTCCACACTTGAAAGGAAGACCTGCCTATGAAGCTAAATTGGGCTTAGATTGGGGTTTCCAGGGCAACAGCAGAATTCAGACAGAGTTCAGGCAGTCCCTGCCTCCAGTTGCCAAGAGAATTGATGTCAGGTGCCAGACTGTCTGGCTTGACGAACAGCAACGAACAGCAATGAACGAGGCTTGCAACGACCACCTGTTCATTTAGAATGGGGCCTCCTGAACAGCTTGTTTGTGAACAGCTGATTGGGCTGTTCGTGGCTTTTTTAAATTCGTATTGCTGTTCGTGCCCACCTCTAGTTTAGTATACCTTTAATATTGTCTGTATGCCCTTGTTACATTTCTAATAGGCGAGGACCGCTCTTTAAATGGAATGTCGCTGAATCTTCGACACCCTGGTTGTATGATTGTATACATTGTTTTGGAATCTGCAGTAAGAAATGCACATGCTGTAGGATTGTAAGTAAGATGTCAATGTTTATTAATATTTTGTGCTTATGTAACTTAGGAAGATATCTATTATCTTGAAAAAGATGGTTGTTCAAATCAGGATAAGAGCTAGCAACCTGTTGTATATGATGGATATTTATAGTGAAATCTCAAATAGAGTTACTCCATTCTAAACCTATTGAAATCAGTGGGATTAGACTGGAGTAACTCTGCTTAGGATTTCACTATTAATTCAAGAGACAGCATTCTGACAGCTGAAGCACAGTTCTTTGAGACGTGACAGTTGAAACTCATCTGGTCAACCCGGAAATCCATATGAACGGGAAACCTGAAGGGATAAGTACACAATAAGGAAAGTTTTGAAGTTTTGAAGGAAATACAAATTATTCTTGAACTTACCTTTAAATTTGATGTAGCATATTTATGATAATTTGTTGAATGTGTTTCCAGATTGATGAAGACAAGCACAGCATCTTACGACATATGAAGAGTTTATCTTACTTATATAGTTCTTCTAAAGAATTTTTGAAGATATAGAGGGTGTGAATATATTTATTGTATTTACTATATTTATAGTAGTATATAATAGGATTATTTATTCACTGTGAGCACTGTGCACTTTATTAAATTAAATTAGATTATAAATTACTACTGTTTCTTTCCCACAGAAGATTTATATCTTATAATTGACAGCTTGAATTGGGAGAAGCTCTTGATTAAATGGGATCAGGAGTGGAGCAGCTGGTGATGCCTGCCCCACCTTCACCCAGCTGGGATCAGGTATGGAGCAGGTGGCAATGCCTGCCCAACACCTTCACCCAACTGGGATCAGAAGTGGAGCAGGTGGCAATGCCCACCCCCCGCTTTCATCCAGTTGGGATCAATGTTTGCCCCTGCCATCACCCAGCCGGGATCAGGAGCAGAGCAGGTGCTAATGCCTTTCCCCCCACCGCCTTCATTCAGCTGGGATCAGGAGTGGAGCAGGTGGCAATGCCCACCTCCAACTTCACACAGCAGGGATCAGGAGTGGAGCAGGTGGCAATTTTAGCCTTCCCTTCACCCAGCCCAGATCCGGAGCAGGTGGCAATGCCCACACACCACCTTCACCCAGTTGGGATCACTTGCGGAGCAGGTGGTGATGCCTGCCTCATTCTTCCACCCAGCTGGGATCAGGCATGGAGCAGGGGGCAATGCTTACCCACTGCCATCACCCTACTGGGATCAGGAGTGGAGCAACTGGTGATGCCCACCCCCCTTCACCCAGCTGGGCTCAGGAGGAGCAGAGCAGATGGCAATGCCCACCCTCCACCTTCACCCACCTGGGATCAAAACCAGAGCAGGTGGCAATGTTGCCCCCCGCCCCATCACCCAGCTGGGATCAGGCTCAGATTAGGAGGCAATGCCCGCCCCCACCCCCTTTGCGTGGCTGGGATCAGTCATGGAGGCGGCGGCAATGCCCACCTGCCCGCCCTCCCCTTTCTAGAGCCTGTTGTATTTTTTCCCACAATGGGCTTTGTTACTAGTGATGTTATAACAATAATAGGCTCTTACTATGAGTCATATCTGCTCACCAGCATTTATTAATCTTTACTTATGGTTGTTCTTTTAAAAAGATGGATTCAAGCAATTCACAAGGTGTAGTTGAACACAAAAGGGTCATATATCTAGAGGAGTTAGCTGTGTTAGTCTGTAGTTGCAAAATAGTAAAGAGTCCAGTAGCACCTTTAAGATGAACCGACTTTATTGTAGCATAAGCTTATGCTACAATAAAGTTGGTTCATCTTAAAGGTGCTACTGGACTCTTTACAATTAAAAGGGTGAAGCCCAAGCAAAAAAACTCCATATACTACTTGCTTGCAAGAAAAATAGAGGTGTCATCTTAGTCATAGCCCATACAGGCAGTTAAAAACCACTTATTCTAAGGCTGTTCAGAACAGCACTGACTTACATGTGGTTCTGACCACTTCCAAGGAGGTAACAGATCTTACCTTTGCTAGCAGCCCATTCCAGAGCATTGGAAGAATAGCTGAAAATGCCCTAGAATAGACCACTGCAGAACTGATTTCCTTGTTAAAAGGTACTGAAAATAGACATTGACCAGAAGAACAGAATTTGTGCATGGGTTTATACAGGAAGTTGCTCTTCAGGTGCATCAGCGGCAGCTCATAAAGCACAGCATATGCATGGGCCATAGATAGCTGCTGCACAAGTGTAGCAAGCATAATGACTGGAACTCTGCACTGGAAGATGTGGCCATCTGGATTTCCTACATGGAGAATTGCTTTGTCAAAAGTCACATTCATGTTTCAAAGTGCCTTGAACGTCAGGCTGGCTTAACGATTTGGTGGCAGACCTGGGCCGATTCCAGACAAGCACAAATAGAGCGAGTGCTTTTGCTTTTTCAGTGACCTCACTCGTAAAAACCCGCAATTTCCCGTCCCAGCTTACCTGCGGTCCATGGCGCTCAGTTGCGCTCTATAAGCGGACAGTGTGAACGCGGTATTGTGGGTTTGCACACTTCTGGACGCTTCATTGCTGCAGAAAGGCCCTCCCCTTTCCCTCCTTCCTTTGCCGGCCAGCCGGCAACAATATTCCCTTAATTTTTTTTAAAAATCGGGTGCCATTTGCGCAGTTGCACGTTTGCGCACATCGAACTGCGCAAATGTGCACAAATGCACAAACGCACAAAAGCGCACAAAAGTCAATGCTGCATATTTGCATACCTGCACATTTGCGCATTTGCGCAAAACACATAATTTTTTTTTTAAAAAAACCGAAATGCGAACCAATGAAGGCCCCCGACGTCAACTGTGACAGGAAGGAAACAACCAATCCCGGGTACCTCAGTTGGCCGTGCGAACATCCGGGAGCGGGACGGCACGGCACGCTGTGAGACAAAGCGGATGGAGACAAAAGTGAATGCGTGGCCAGTAAGCGATTATTTCCGCAGAAAAACCGCAATTTCTGGCCATCTGGAATCGGCCCAAGAGCTGTGAATCTCAGTTGCCACAAAACTGTGGGCAGGTTAAGGGGAGCACTCATGGTTAGCTTAGAGCTTGGTTTGCACTGATGAAAAGCAATAGAATAAAGTTCACACAAAGCTTGCTATTTTAGGAGAGAAATAGAAGTCCTTTATTGGGAAGGAACTGCATGCTGGGTAGGTAAAGGAGAGGAAAAGGCTCTAGCTATCTGTCTAAGAGAGACAGATGGAGAGAGATTGCAGGGGCACATCCTGCCCTCATTGCAGTTAGAGGGAGGAAGAGGAGGAGTTAGCTGGAAGAACCCCTAAGAGTAGCATTCTGGGTAAACAAAGGGACAGCCGCAGAGCAGATAAGAGGAGGGGGAGAGGAACCTGACCTCTTCTGCCCCCAATGAGGCACCGGTGTGCTCTATACAAAGGAACGCTGCACAGCCCTCCATTTCCAACACTTAATACTTCTCCAGTCCACTGCTTTTCTTTACAACCTCCTTCCCCAAAGCTGATCCCCGGAGCTGTGTTTGTGCACTGGAGCTAGCCAAGGTGATTGCGAGGAAAAACGCAGCGGGCAAGAGAAAGCTTACTCCCTCTGTTCGCTTGCGACTTCTCTGCAAAGCATGCTGCTCATTGCTGATTTGCAGCTGCTCATGATGGCCCTGTGACAACCACACAGTCCTTCCTGTATAAAGAGCTGAATAAGTACCCTGTGCATACCCTGAAGAACCCCAAATGAGATGTTTCCCTGCAAACCAGAAAATTCTTGGTCCCAGATGCTGTATCCTAGGGTCTGAACATGCCTCTCTTGACACTGGGATGAATTTCTGGAATACCTTGAATATTTTATTGTTGCCAGATGTCAGTGGTGATTTATACTCACCCTTCTTCTTCTCTCTGTTGGCCAGTGTCGTGATCTCTACAGCAACTGCTGCCTTTGGCAATGGAAAAGCAGTGCACGAGAACTCAGAAAGCATAGTTCTTGTGTTGGTTTTGGTTGAGTATATGACAAAAGTCACAGAGGTTTGGGGCAAAAGATTTCCATAGAATGTCAGTCTCTGCATTCTCAGCATGTCTCACACTCTGATGTAATAGGAATAGCTCAAGTAGGATTCTGATTTCCCAGCAGAACACGCTAATAAGACATTTCTACTCTAGATTTTTATTGATTATCTTTTCTTTGTGTGTGTTTTTCCCTCTTCCTCGGAGCCCTAAAAATCCCTAGGTATGCTGTTTAATGCCAAATGTCTACATAACAAATAGCAAAGATGATTAGGTCATGTGGCCCGGTGGTCGCATAAGCATTTGACTCCACGTTTTAGTCTAGAGAGATTTGTGATCAAGTGATTTGCAAGAAGGAAAGCCCTGAATGCAGATCATGAAAATTCCAATTCTTCTGCCAATGTAGCATATGCATGCATGCAATTTCTGCTTTCCTGCCATCTCATTTCTGTTCTCATAACTGAATAGTGGTGTTTCTAAACTTTTCACCAGCTTTTCATTTTCCCCAGTTACATCTTATAAAATCCTACTATATAAAAGGCTAACTGTGTTCCAGACAACTCACTTCCTACTATGGTGCGTCTCCAGAGGGTGCTGCTGTGGGGGGAAGCCCAGAAGAGGCAGCCCGTTTCTCCAGAGAGCACACCGTGTAGGGAAGCCCAGGCTGGAATCACGTACTGAGCAGTGACAATGCTCATCCCTTGCCTTCACCCAGCTGGGATCAGGAGCAGAGCAGGTGCCAATGCCCTCCCCCCGCCTTCAACCAGCTGGAATCAGGTGTGGAGCAGGGAGAGATGCTTGCCCCCTTCACCCAGCTGGTATCAGAAGTGGAGCAGGTGGCAATGCCTGCCACTTTCAGCCAGCTGGGATCAGGTGCAGAGCAGTGGCAATGTCTATCCCCTGCTTCATCCAGCTGGGATCAGGAGTGGAGCAGGTGGCAATGCCCATTCACCCCCACCTTCGCCCAGCTGGAATCAGGAGCAGATCAGGTGGCAATGCCTGCCCACCACCTTCACCCAGCTGGAATCAGGTGTGGAACAGGGGGATATGCTCATCCTCTTCACCTAGCTGGGATCAGGAGTGGAGCAGGTGGCAATGCCTGCCACTTTCAGCCAGCTGGGATCAGGAGTAGAGCAGGCGGCAATGCCCACCCACCTCCTCCTTCACCCAGCTGGGATCAGGAGCAGAGCAGGCGGCAATGCCCACCCACCCACCCCCTCCTTCACCCAGCTGGGATTAGGAGCAGAGCAGGTGGCAATGCCTGCCTACCACCTTCACCCAGCTGGAATCAGGAGTGAAGCAGGTGGCAATGCCTGCCCCCCCCCAGACTGGGATCAAAAGTGGAAGAGGAGGCAATGCTCTCCTGCCTGCCCTCCCCTTTCTAGAGGTTGTTATATTTTCCCCACAACAGGCTTTTTTAGTAGTGTACTATAAAAAGCTACAATGCAACAAAAACTTGAATACATCGATACAATAAAGAATCAATATGAATGCAATATTTGATTAATACACACAGCTGAATCAACAGCAAAAAGAAAGGTTAATATAGATACCAATTGGTTACAAGATTCTCTAGCTTGATTTGGTCATAAAATTAAAGTTAAACATTCTCCAATCTCACCATTGCAATATGTGTGTGTGTATAATAAAGAAGTGGGTGGGGAAATTGCCATCAAGTCACAGGTGATTTGTGGCCACCCCACAGGGTTTTCAAGGCAAGAAAAACAGGTGGTTTGCCATTTCCTGCCTCTGTGTACTGACCCTGGACTTCCTTGGTGGTTTCCCATTCAAATAGTGATCAGTGCCAACCTGTTTAGCTTACAAGATCTGATCAGATCAGATTAGCCTAGGTAAGGGCATAATAAAGAGGACTGATATTCCAACACCATTTTGTTATTTCGTTCCCTATGCCTTGGAATAGCCATGTGTGCATTTTTGCTGCCTTGCTGAATTCATTTTGAATTCTTTCTAAGTAAACATGTATTGTTGAGGATCGGGCTGCCTGACCCATTTATTTTAATGGGAGACTTAAATGTGTGTTTAACTTTCTCCCATTGACACCTGTTTAATTTTATTCATTTCATTTATAGCCTGCCCCAAGGGGGACTCAAAGCACCTTATGTTGTTCTCCACTCCTCCATTTTATCTTCACAACAATCTTGTAAAGTAGGTTAGGCTGAGACTGTATAACTGGCCCTAGCTCTCCCAAGCAAGCTTCTGTGGCAGAGGAAGGATTCAAACTTGGGTCTTCCAGATACTAGTTTGAAACTACACCATCCTGGCTTTCCAATAGCACTTGGACTAAATTGTGCTTTAAGTCATAAGCAGTAGACTGTGTTCTAGGATCAGCAAAAATATTTACAATGTTACTTTTGTTTCACTATAATTTTGGAACAGAAACCAGGATTGAATTTTCTGTGTGCTCTCTTCTCTTCTCTTCTCTTCTCTTCTCTTCTCTTCTCTTCTCTTCTCTTCTCTTCTCTTCTCTTCTCTTCTCTTCTCTTCTCTTCTCTTCTCTTCTCTTCTCTTCTCTTCTCTTCTCTTCTCTTCTCTCTCTCTCTCTCTCTCTCTCTCAATCATTAAAAATCATTAACAGTGGGAATTTCTGATGCTCAAGAGAGCAGAGCAGAGGAAAGACATTTGTTTTGAAGTAAAAATAGCCAGTTCTTAGGAAGAAACCATGTTACATGGAACACCTGGCTGCTGCCGAAAACTTCAACCTCACTCCTAAGTCGTCCCCTTGTAATATGTAGTATTGTTTGCCATGACATCAGGCCATGTCTGTCATCTGTTTCCATGCCCTCAGTCTGTATCATTAGCTGTCATTTCCTGGGGCAAGGAATTTATAACAGGATGATCACCTCAGAGCACAGGGTAAGTGAGTCTATGGCCATTTCTTAAAGGGATGGCCCACTCTCCAAATGCTGGCAGCTTTTCCTCAGGAATCTTGATGGCTCTGTTTGCAAAATGGCTGTGGGCCATTTGACTTCCCTTTTTTTGGCACCTTTTCTGGGAACATACTTTCCGTGGCCATTTCCACACGCTCTTAAAAGGATGTCCCACTCACTGAAAACTGGCGGCTTTTCCCCAGGAATTCAGACGGCTCCATCTGCAAAATGGTTGTGGATGATTTGGCTTCCCTTTTTTAAAGCGCCTTTTCTGGGAACACACTTTCAGCATTTCCATAAAAGTGCACTGAAAAAAGGGAAGCCAGATGGCTCGCAGCTGTTTTACAAATGGAGCCGTCTGGATTCCTGGGGGAGTGGGATATGTTCAGTGAGTGGGATGTCCCTTTAAGAGTGTGTGGAAGCAGCCTATATGTTCTTGGGACAATGGGAAAACTGGACTCAAGGATACCATATTTTGCAGCTCTGTGTAGCAACCTCATAATCAGTACCTCCACTCTTGCAAAAGCTCCAACTGCTACTTTGGGTGTATGTGTATATTAGATTTCTGGTTCCAGAATGTTATCAGTAGCTTCTGGGAAACCAGGTGTTCATACTCCCCCCCCCCATTGCTATGCTCATCAATAAACTTATTCCTTTAACCTTAAAAACCACAGGCCGCTTGCTCATGAATAAACACTGATTGATTATTCAATATAGGTAAGTAATAAAGGACTGAAGTCTGAAAACTATATTCACATTCAGGCTCCTGTGATTACAATTAATTATGTTGGGTTAGCTCATAATAAAGGATTGTCAGAAAAGGTCTAAAGACTTATCTACGCAAGTACAGACACACACTGGCAAACAAACTACTCCAGCTACCTTTGAGTAAGCGATTATGAGTAAAGTGAACAAACATGCTGTCTCCTTTTCTGCTAGTTAATGACACACCAGCAAACATTTATCTTTACAAATGTATTTATTACTTGTAGCTGCACAGGGGTTGTGCGGGTTTCAAACGTCTCGCCCTCAGCAATATCTTTGAGTCTCCACACAGTCTCTTGAGTCTGATGGTTAGTGGAACAAATCTGTGGGATACAGCTGTTCTATTCCAGAGAGCAACAAAACCAGAAGTTGTTGAAATTTGTATTAAACTTGAGTGCTTGATAAGAAGCCCCATACTTTGAGGTTTGCAACTGTTTACTCTGCTGGCAGGCGGACCACCCCTATAAAAGGGGTAGGAGGAAATTTTTTAGCAAATGGACCTGGAGGTTTTTGAAGATGCTGCCACAAACCCACGTCCAACTCACGCTTAGGCTGACCTCCTCCTACCCTGAGGTAAAACTTCTCCTCTTTAAGCCTATGAAGCTGTATACTGGGCTGGGAAGCCTCTGGTAGCGTGGTTGATGTTAAGCTTCAACTTTCCTTCTTGTCCCACCCTTAGGAAATGTTAAAAATGGTTACCCAGCCAAGTCTTAGTAGGGGACAGATCAGGGGTTTGCACTTCCCTTTAGCAGAAACTGGCACACAAGGCTTGGGGAGGTTCAAAACGTAACTGAAGGTTTATTTACAGAAGGTTGAAATCAAAAGGCAGGTAGGCAGGTGTTTGAACTGAAGTAACAGAAAGGTTTTTATACAGCAACTTCACTGGTGTGAGGCACAAAACACTTGGTTTAACACTAAGTTGCTGGCTTCTTTCAGAGGTTGACACTGCTTCACAGATGTTACACTTTATATACTCAAACACAAACAAAGCACAACCTTCCCTCCTCTCCAGACTTAAGGGTGCTCCACTGAGACAAACCCTTCCTAGATACTGGGTAGGCGTTATAGTTATGAGCTATAACCCTGTTCTTGGCACTGACGGGGAGACTCCTCTCTACCCACTTCCTTGGCCCTCTATAATCCCCAGATCTCTTGAGTCTAAGTAGGAGTTAGTGCTGGTTTTCCCCACTTTAGTCCTAGGACTAAAAGTGTTTCACAAACATTATTTCCTCTCCCAGAGGATTCTCTGGCTGACCCTCTCTGGTCTAAAGCCAGGCTCCAACTCCCTTCCACTCTCTTGTTTACCCTCCAACTCCAACTGACCGCTTCCCCAACATTCCACCCCCAACTGCCATTTCAGGCTTGCCACATGGGGGGGGGGACATGTCAATCATTCTCTTACTGTCTGGAAATCTCAGCATCGGAAGCTGAGTCTGTCACAGATGCATTTAAGAGATACATCTTCCCTCGTGGAAAGGGTAATCAGCTCTTGAATGACTAGCAATCACACCCACATCCACCAGTGAGACTGGTTTACTTGCTCCTGCCTCTGTTCTTTCCCCATCTTGTTTCCAGTCCATACAATTGTGGCCTTCTGCTGGTGTTCATAAACCACTTGTGATTGAACTTGCCTCTTCAAGCTGACCTTGACAGCATGTTGCTCCAAGAAAAACAAAGTATCTCCACACACAAAAACCTTACCATGTCAACAAAACAGCTCAGCTAGAACCCTTCTCTCTGAAATCATGGAACACCCACACCCACACACACACACCCCGCATGTGGAGGAATTTTTGTGTGTGGATGTGCATGCCATCATGCGAGCCCCACCCCTACAGTTTGAAAGGGCATACGTCAGACACAGCTGGTTTCTCTCCTCAGAACTATGCTGCTCCCTCATTCTCCTTCATCACACCTCCTCACTTATACATATTTTCCATCCCAAAGAGTCTTCCTTATGGCAAGTTTCTATCTCTCAATCATAATGAGAGCCAGTTTGGTGTTGTGGTTAAGAGCATGGGACTCTAATCTCGAGAACCGGGATTGATTCCCCACTCCTCCACTTGAAGCCAGCTGGGTGACCTTGGGCTAGTCACAGCTCTCTGGAGCTCTCTCAACCCCACCCACCTCACAGGGTGGGTGGGGATAATAATAGCAAACTTTGTAAACTGCTCTGAGTGGGCATTAAGTCATCCTGAAGGGCGGTGTATAAATCAAATGTTATTATTATCGAATGTTATTAATGTATTCATACAGTTTATTTATTATTTATTTATTGCATTTCTAGACTGCCCTCTCCGTCAGACGGGCTCAGGGCATACAATTTATAACATACAGTTTAAAAACAATAAAAATATTATTAATAAACATTAAAACACTATACAATAAAATTTCTTGATTGGCAGAATAAATATTAAAATACAGCATTTTGGGTACAGGGCTTGTGTTATGACCTTTACTTTCTTTGGGGTAGATTTTTCTTTTATTCTTTCCCTTAACACCCTCTGGGTAGTTTGCTGCCACCAGGAATATATTATTCCAAGGTATTTTATTTAAGTTTTCCTTTTGGTAACGTTCCCAAGCGTCAGGCTCCTTTGTGGTTCTATGTGGCCCTGAGAATAAGAATGGGATATAGCAATGACAGCTACTCTGAGATATAACGAAACAAAATAAACTTTTATTTAGCCAAGAAGCGTATCGGTTTCATAAAAGTAGTTCTTGGTTCTTAAAGTTACTTCATTTACTCTCATTCACACAGATCTCTTCTAAGGCTTCACACACAGCCTCTTTCTCTAACTCAATATTTCTCTCACAGAAATGCTTTAAACTCCTCAGACAGCACACAGCTAGCCTCTCTTTCTCTAACTCTTCTTAACAGAAATGCTTAAACCGGTTAGGCAGCACACAGCTGGCCTCTCTTTCCCTGACTGAGGGCCATGCTACACATGACGAATGACACTTGAATGGCAAGTGGATTGAGTGGAGGGCAAGTGAACAGGGAGAAATACATTTGCCGTTCAAGTGTCATTCGTGATGTGTAGCTTGGCCCTCAGTGTCCTTTGCTCAGTTCAGGTTCCACACAGGTTATATTTCTCTCATAAATACTTTAGTATACTCAGGCAGCACACAGCTAGCCTGCTTTCTTCTAACTGAAACTTTTCTTTCTACTCTTAGTCTCAAACTGCATTCACTCTGCCCACCCTCTCAGTCATCAACCAATCATATCACTCACTCATCCATCTCCTTCACCCCCCACTCCACCTATCTCATCAAGCATTTAAAGATACATGCACACATTTACTTGGAATCATTACAGCTTGGCTCTTACATCATGCTCTGCGCCACACTTATGAGTTCCTGCATGGGTGGTGGACGGTCTTCAGTGGTATGGCTGGTGAGAGGACAGCCTAGTCCCCACCAAATGTCTGGTGGAACATCTCCATCTTGCAGGCCCGGCGGAAAGATAAATCCCACCGGGCCCTAGTTTCCCCAGACAGAGAGTTCCAACAGGACAGAGCCAGGACCGAAAAGGCCCTAGCTCTGGTAGAGGCCAGACGAACCTCCTTGGGGCCAGGGACCATCAGCAACTGCTTATTAGCTGATTGAAGTGACCTCTGGGGAACATATGGGGAGAGGCGGTCCTGAAGGTATGGTGGGCCCAGTCCACGTAGGGCTTTGTTGGTCAACACCAGAACCTTGAACTGGACCCGGTACTCAACTGGTAACCAATGCAGCTGATGGAGGATGGGTGTTATATGTGCCATGACTGGAGCTCTGGCAACCACTCGTGCAGCTGCATTCTGAATCAGCTGCAGTTTCCAGATCAAGCCCAAGGGAAGCCCTGCATAGAGCGAGTTACAGTAGTCTAATCTGGAGGTGACCGTTGCCTGGATCACTGTCGTAAGGTCATGGGTCGATAAGTAAGGGACGAGTTGTTGAGCCTGCGACCTGTGCCTCCATAGACAGGGAAGCATCCAGGGCCACCCCCAGGCTCCTCACTCTCGACACTGGCTTCAGTGGTGCTCCATTGAGAGTGGGGAGCTGGAGTCCTGCACCCATGGACCCTAGACCCACATGCAGGACCTCCGTCTTCAAGGGATTCAGTCTCAGTCGACTCTGCTTCAACCATCCAGTCACAGCTCCGAAGGCATGTTCCAGGACATCTGGGCCAGCTGTCCATCATCAGATACAATTGGGTGTCATCTGCATATTGATGTCACTCAAGTCCGAAACTCCGTACCAGCTGGGCAAGGGGGCACATATATACGTTAAATAGCAAAGGGGATAGTATTGACCCTTGAGGGAAGCCACACACCAACAGGTGGCAGGATGACAACTTCTCCCCTAGTGCCACCCTCTGTCCCTGACTGTGGAGAAAAGAGACAAACCACTGCAAGGCCGTCCCTCGAATCCCCACATCGGCAAGGCGGTGAATCAACAGGTCATGATCGACCACGTCGAATGCTGCTGATAGATCTAACAATATCAACAGCGCCGACCCCCCCCCCCCTTGATCCAGCTGCCTATGGAGATTGTCTATCAGGGCGACCAGTAATGTCTCCATCCCATGTCCCAGACGGAAGCCAGACTGGAAAGGATCTAGGGATGAGGAATCATTCAGTTCTGAAGACATGGCATAATAATAGTGACTCATCTTGTCCCTAATCCTTGTCAATGATGGCCATGGGCAGATATTATTATTATTATTATTATTATTATTAGATAATTAATATTGTATTCTTATTAACTTTATTTCTAGCCAACCTTTCTCTCCAAGACTCAAAACAGATTACCAAAAACCCTTGTTTTTACACATTAGGGAAGGACAGAAACTCACCACAAAAAAAAGCTGTTGGGGTTATAGACGAAATCTAAGTTTGTGATCTCCTGAGGTAAGGACAACTGTGGTCGGTGTTACTTTTTATGACATTAGCTGCAGATTCTAATTTTTATATTTGCATGGTCTACTGGCAATCTTCTCTGACTCCTCTGGTGATAAGTTTTAAAATAAAAAGGCCAGTCTCTGAAAGGCCATTTATATTTCAGGCACACACAGAGACACACACGTGTATCCCCAGGCAAGGCCTCTACTGTTCAGAGGTTTGGCCTGTCACAAAAATCACTGAGATGAGCAGAGATTTATTTCTGCTAAAATAGACGGGATGATGTTACTCATACAGAAAAGGAGAAAAAACTGAGCACGTGACAGGTCCTAGGAATCCTTCATAAGGCGTGCAGCACTGGGATGTATGCTTTTTTTGAAATCCTAGTATGTATTACAAAATTGTATGGAATGTCAAGTGGGGAGAATGTGGAACTTGCATGATGAAACTGGGCTGTTGGATTTTTCCTCAGGAAAGCTAGCTATTGGCTAAACCAGGCATCGCCAACATGGTGCCCAGTAACACCGTTTCTGGAGCCCACCAAATATTTTAAGAAAGTGGGTAAGACCAGGTAGAGCTCTTGCCCAACAGGACTTCTTACTGGCCACTGGAGATCTGATTGGCTGTGCAGATTAAAATAAAGTTGTTTCGGAAGAAGCTGTCATCACAGTATTGATTTTACTCTCTCTCACTCCTCTTTTCCGGTGTTTTTTTAAAAAATTATTCTTTTGTACCCTGCATGTGGTCTTCCTCTGTATTTATGTGTGTGGTTCAGCAGCCATTTTATGGTTGCATCCAGCTCCCATAGTGGCCATTTTATGGTTGCATCAACCACCCTGTGTCAGAACTCCAAAGGTGTCTACAGGTGCAGAAAGGTTGGTGACCCCTGGACTAAACAGAATTGTGGACTTTTGGACCAGTGGGGCTGAGGTCAGAGAATAGTAGGTGGGCCAAAGCAGCAGAATTTGGGGGGCCATCCCCACCATAACAGGATTATCTCTTTCTGGACTCTAGAGATCTAAGTGCACACCAAATTCAATAACATTCCTTTAATGGTCTGTCAATCCCAACAATATACAACTTCCGACTGAAAAAAAAGTATACAACACTCTGGTATAAATCCTTAGAAAACACTTTAACTGAGAGTCAAACTACATGAGATGCCACATGTTCTTCACATGTTGGGTCCTGCAAGGTTCCCTGGGTAGTGTAGTCTTACAAAGAACAGCTGCTTGATGCAATTCTCCACTGGGTAAAGAGCGTTGGGAGGGATTCTCTCTCTTGCAAAAAGTCTTGGTTTGGGTTTTTCTCCTGGAGCTTAGGGGTGGGGGATGTTACAGGAGGCAGGAAATCCAGGGTGGCTTTTTGCAAGAGAGAGAGAGAATACTGCCATTCCAGCCAGGGGCTTAAGCCCCCTTAGGCTGGTGGCAGCCATTTGCCTCCCTGGCTGGATGAAGGCAGAAATGATCAGCCCTGCTTACTGGGCTTAGCTAAAGGGGGCGGAGCTTTCAGGCAGCAGGCTGCCGCTCTGCCCTCCAAAGCTCAGTCTCGCCTCGTGCTCGGCCCACCCTCCTCACCCTACTTCAGTGCGGGTCTAGCCGGTCGCTATTTGATGGGGCCAGGTAGGAATTTTTTGTCTCCCTGCCCTGATTGGCCTTGGGTTGTGAGTTTTTTCGCCTACCTTGCACTGGGTAAGAGGTGTAATTTGGTAATGTAGGGGTGGACCTTATTTGCTGCCATGGGTGCAGGATTTAGCTAGGGATATATTTGTGGCGGGCCGGTGAGCACCCTTGGCACCTCCCCATTGGTGGGGAACTGGGGTCTTTCAGGAGCAGCAGGCTGCCATTCGGCCCAGCTGCGAGGTCAGACGCCCTGGGTGGGGAACCCCTGGATAAGCCGGTCTCCCTCCGCTGCCGTTCGGCTGGTTGGGGGAGCTTTTCAGGGGTGAACCACTCCACCTGGCCAAGCCGGGTCGCAGCCATTTGACGGATGGATCGCACCCGGGGCAGCGGGTGCTTGCCCAGACAGGTCAGGGCGGGGTCCCAGTGAATGACCCCAGGGCCTGACCTGTACCGCTAGTTAGGCCCCTTGCCGTAATTGTTGTTTTGCTGTTTCATTTAATAAAGTGGCCCATTTTACCCAAAGCTTTGTGTCTGACTCTCATTCCTACTAGGGGGGCATAGAGACAGAGAGAGAAATCCCCCCACTGCTCTTCTCCCCGTTGGAGAATCACATTGCGGATTCTCTCTCTTGCAAAAAGGGAACCTTGCAGGACCAGACATGCACCTGGGCATCTTGTGTAGTTTCCCTCTGATATTTATTTGAAACATAGACATGGAATATACTCTGAAACTGCTTCATGAACATTTAACCTGAAAATGCCTTAATCAACTTTGTTCACCTGCTAGTTCTCACTATCAGCAAAAGACGGTTGTACATTTTTAAATAGCAAGACCATTCACCTGTAAGAAGGTATGTGGTTTCTTCTTTCTGAGTGTATTAGGCAGCCCGGTGTGGTAGCTAGAAAAAGATAATTGATAGCAATGTTCAGAAAATACCAAACTCCTCTCCCATAATTTCTCTCTGCTGTGTTTCAAGACAAATTAATTTACTATTGATCTTTTGGAGCATGTACAAGAAAATGCATGTGTAACCCAATAACACTGCAGTCCTAGTTACTCCCTTCTAAATCCATTCAAGTCTGTGGGCTTTGAAGAGTGTAACTCTGCTAAGCGTTGCACTGCATATCTGGATCCTACCCAGGCATTCACTTTTTTGTGGAAGATCATTGAGCAAGTTCATGGACTCCGAAGGCAAGATAGAGGGTTTTGCTTGACCACCACAACAGTGCTCAAGTCGAGATTCTCCAGATCGGCAATAAAGGATTCTTGACTGATTTTATTGAACTTCAGGTGAAACTTTACATCCCCCTTATCCCACACCGGCTCAAAGTGCCAAGGGGGTGGCAACGTATGACTTACCATTCGTGGCTGTCGTACGGCTAAGTGTGTTGGGTTGGGGAAAGCAATGGTGAACTACCCTGTGAAAACTTCACGGCGAGACTCTGCGGATCTCCCTCGACGTGCTATAGGACAGAAAGGCCTGAAGGGGGACGATCTACGGAGTAGCCGAGGGTCGGATGCGACTGTGTGGCTTGGATCAGATCAGGGAAACTTTACATATAGACTCAACGACTGAGGGGGATTGGTGAATCCCTCTTAAATTTATGAGGATGAACAGGCACTTGGAACAAGGAGCCCTTTCCTTCTGTTGCATGAAGCACCTTCCCTTTCCAGCAAGGGTGGTCACAGCTGTACTGTAAGTCATTCAGCCCCTAATTCAGTGAGAGAGCTGGGCATTTCACTGGGGCATTGCCCACTGTTTAAGTTTCTGCTTACCAGCAGAAGGAGATTTGACCATGGGATCTCCTGGAACCTATGCTGCTTAAACCCTAGCCACAGCTGTCAAGCATCCAGGCTGACACTCTGCTATGAATGGCAGCAGGAAGAGAGAAGGAAATTTCTTTGGTTACCTCTTCAGAAGCCTCATGGCCCCTAATATCAATACATTATGTTTTATGGAAAGAAGTCCTTGAGTTTATATGCATCTAATTCTGCATAGGCTTGAGCTGCATAAGAATCAGAGCCATTCTCCAGTGGGAGAAAATTTGGATTTCCCTCAAATGAAGTTGGAAAGTGCCCTGGTTCAACATTGGATAAGAACTCATTTTTTTAAAAAGAAAACACTGATTAGGCGGGCAGAGACGAATCACTTGTAGGATTTTGCATTTCCCCTGTAATTACCTGTAGCTGAACACTCGTTGCAGGACTTGAGTCTGAAACTCATTGGAATTTAGAAATGTCTTCCTCCTTCTCCACATGAGAAGAATCATATTTATGAATAATGGCAAATCGCTTGAGTTCTGCATGTTGTTTCATTGAATGCTACTAGTGTTTGATCCATAGCAGTACTGCATGCAGTATTCCTTTGGGCGTACAGCTCAGTGGCTTCTTCTAGCCATGTTAATAGTCCCTTTCATTTGTTGCAGTTAACAGACATACAATCTGCATGCACATGTGTACAGATGTTTGTAAGAAAGAGTCAATGAGCATTCATTTCACAAATGAAACTGGGGACAAGTACCTAGCTAAATGTGGGGTTTCAATCACACTTTCAGAAGTATGTGTGTTGAATGTAATGTGAGAATTTCTCCATGTATACAGAACAAGTGTATACTGTACATTAGAGCTGGGCATGAACCGGGAAAAAAACTGTGCAGTTTGTGGTTCGTCGCATTTCATGAACCATGAACCACGAACTTTCACGAACCTGCCCCGGTTCACAAGCCGGTGCATTTGGTTAGTGAAAACATCACATCCAGGTCAGCAAATTGTCACTTCCAGGTCAGCAGAAGGTCACTTCTGGGTCAGCAGAAGATCTGCAGGAAGTCCATCCCCGGTTGCCTAGGAAACTGATTGATCAGTGCCAGGCTGTCTGGAGTGACAAACCAAAAAACAAACCAAATGAACCAGCCTAAAGTTCATGGCAATAAGTCAGAAATGGGCTCTGACGAACCACCAGTTTGCAAACCATGAAGCGGCCTGGTTCATCACAAACTTTGGTTTGTATTTTGGTTCATGCCCATCTCTATTGTACATGGATTGTAGATGCATTTTCTGTAAATGGTGAACAGGGTTAATGTCACAGTCCAAGAATATACTAATACCAATTGCAAATCCAGGTAGATAATTATTATATTCTTTGCATTTAGTCGATTATTTATTTAAAACATTTTAAAACTGCCTTTCTATCCAATTTAGGGTCCCCAAGGCAGTGCACAATTTTAAAAAATCAGAATAAGATTAAAACACACATAAATATATAATAAAAACTTAAAATAAAGCTGAGGGCAAAGTGCAATCAATGACTAGTCTGCAAACCGATTTATGGCTTTACTTGCTCACTCTACTTCCCTGAGTGATAATAATTTTGAGAAGCAGTGCTACCATGTTTGTGTGGTAGTACGGTGGACTGTATACTGATTGTTTACAAATACACATGCACAACTTGTTGGAGACCAATATACTGTTATAAGCAGACAGCACAACCTCTGATTGTCTATTGTCTTTCCAAAGAGAGCTGTTGTGTGCAAAGGATGCTTTGAAAAACACACGATGCTCTCTTCTCTGTCTGAGTCTCTCTCTCTATTCAAAATGCAAACTGGCTCCCAACAGTTTCTGTTCCTCCTCCTGCTGCTTCCCAGGCTTTGATAGGTATTTCATTTGAAGACTGGAGCAAGTGACCCTTCTTTTTGTTAAATCCTTTACTGCCATATGAGGGATGCTGGTAGGCAAAACCATACGTTCAAGGTCACCCCATCTGTCTTATATACTAATAGCCAAGTGGCCCTGATCTGTGGATACTTAAATCCAGAGATTGGAGTCATGAAAGGACAAGAAGACGCACACTTAAAAATGGCCCAGGTGTGCAGAAAAATTTGAAATCTAAAACAATGTGTGGGGGGGGGCGGGTAAAAAAACCCATAAAATAATAAAAGGAGAACCTACAGCTTTAACCAGATTCCCTGACTGGCTGTTGCTGGACTACCATAACAGTTCAGCCAGTATTCCAGGCTTGATTTCTATCAGTAAAAGGCAGGGAAAGGGGCAAGTCCTTTTGGGGGCTGTTTTGGGGGACAGGGCCAGAAGCAACCACTGGACAACTTGATACCACATGATGTGCATGGGTAGGGATGCCAGGAGGGTGACATGGTACTTATTTCATGTCTTCTGTGCATGTATCTTTGTATGTGCACGAAGGACGCACACGCTCCCAGTGCTTGCATGATGATAACTCTTTTGGAAGTGACATCATCATGCCAGCTGTGGGAGTGCTTCTGTGCTCGGCCAAGGCTGATTCTGAAAGTGTGGGTGCACTCTTGCAGGCAGTACAACAACATCACTTCCAGAGGTGATGCAATCCCATCCACTGGAAGCTTGTGCACTGCTTGTGTTCTCAGGATGCCTGCTGGTGGCGGGCAATCTTCAAGTGGCCCAAAACCTCTCACAGGTCACCAGATCACTAGCAATTGGTGAGTAAGCATGTAGACCACTTAGAGTTTGCCTGCCACTGGCAGGCACTTGGGATCCCTATGCATAGCTCACCCAGGCCTGGCTACTGTTCAACAACAACCCCCAGCCACAAAAGCCATATAGTGGTTAGAGTTTCAGAGTACGATCGGGGAGACCCAGGTTCGAATCACCAATCTGCTGTGGAAGCTCGCTGAATAACTTTAGGCCAGTCACACACATTCATTCTAATCTACCTTACGGGGTCGTTGTGAGGAAAAAATAGAAGAAGTGAGAGTAATGTAAGCAGCTTTGGAATTCCCCTTGTGGAGAAAGGCAATATATAAATGAAGTAAATTAAGAAATATAGGTGAAGTTGGGGCCAGATAAAAAGTAAATTGTTTAGTGGGTTTGAAGGAGAGTAACAAGAAGGGAAAGGGGAGAACATGGAGGCTGCCATAAGGGGGGGGATAGTTTAGGGAAGGGGATACAGGGAAAAGTAAAGTACGCTCTGCAGGTCTTTGTAGGTTAGGGTTGCCAGCTCGAACTTGGGAAATTCCTGGAGATCTGGGGGGTGAAACCAGGAGAAACCTGGAGAAAGTAGGGTTTGGGGAGGGAAAGGGCCTTGGCATGGCATAAGTCCATAGAGTTCACCCCCAAAAGTAGCCATTTTCTCCAGGTGAACTGATCTCTGTGGCCTGGAGACCAGGTGTAATTCCGGGAGATCTCCAGCCACTACCTGGAGGCTGGGAATCCTATTGCAGGTTCCCCACCGTGCAACTGAGCCCAGCTCAGCTAGCAGCCTGCAACTGGCCATAGGGAGAGGCTGTTGGGGGGGGAGTGATGACAAGGGGGCAGACAAAGATGGGTGGGAAGGAGAGAAGGAATCAGGAAATGGGAGAGAGGGAAGGGAAAGAGGACATGGTGGGGGAGGGGAAAATAAGATGCCCTGCAACTCCTTCATGGTCCCCACTTGTAACATATATAATGACAGTCATTTATAGCTTGCAAGAATGGTGTATTGACCTAAACTGGTAATAAGAGGATTTGCATTATACTTATTTGCATTATACTTATCACCGCTTACACATAACTGCCACTTTGTCTCCCTTCCAGGTCTCTTATGTTGGAAGAGGAGGATCAAGTGCTGTCTCTCTCCTCTGGTTTCGGGGGGGGGGGAAGCAAAGAGTTAGAAAGATAGAGAGGTCAGGGCACTCTGTTTACTGTTTATTATTGTTTACTGCTCTGACTGTCCTTTAATATTCTCAGGATTTCCTCCTCCTGACTTCCTCCCTCTCTCTCCTTCTCTTCCTGTCTTTGTTCCAGGTAACACCTCTCTCCTTCTCCTCCCTCCATCTTGGAAGCATGGATGCAGGCCTTGTCCTGCCATCCATGTCCATCCATAGACTAGATAGGTAGTTAGGATCTGTCTCTCCTCCTTTCCTATCAGAGTATGGAGTTCCTACAATAAAGAACTCTTATTTCTTTTCTAAATATAAAGCAAGTGTATGATTTATTTTCTCTCCTGCACACACACACACAAGCTCACAACCACCTGTAATCATGCTTCCTATGCCAAACGATAGACTCTGCTAACAGCCCAAACATGGAATCCTTTAATTAGGTTTCTGGGGCCAACATAACGATTTAAATCAAACCAGGTGGCTTAGAGGACTCAATAGAGCAATGCCTCATGTCTTTAGACCACTCTTTGGCCACTGGCAATGCTCAAGTCCAGAAGATGCTCGTGCGATCAGTTAGGCACACATGTTGGCAGCTGTGTAAGTGTGAATCAGTCCCGAAGGCCATAGTCGTCTGATATGATGTCTTAGTCTTTAGACAGCATTCATTTTGACCAATGCCTGGTGGAGGCAGGTGAACTCTGCTTGGAGATGCTGGGTAATGAATGAATGAGTTATTTTCCTTTTGACAATTCTGGAGACATTTTTCATTCTGCTTCTCCTGCTTCGCTTCCCCCCCTCTGGCATCCAGGGACTCTGGTTCAACTAAGATGCAACTGGAGGGTGTGTGTGCGTGTGTAGCACACTCTCGCTTCTGGGGCTGTCTGGGAGCTAATTGGTCTCCCATCATATATAACGGCAGCTCAAGGCATCTGTAACTCAGGCACAGCTCACCTTGCCTGGAAGGCTGTATTTTATCAGCCAGTGGTTAACAGCAGCATGAATACAGCAGCATTTGGCACTCAGAACAACAGATTTAGGATTAAGTTATAAGCGGTTGTGTCTTTTAAAAAAATTAATATTGTATTTCAAAATTGGCAAATATGTCATTTTCTTGCTAGTTATCTTTTTATAGAAAGAAACCTTGCTTTCCCCCCTCTTTGTGAATCCAGCCCACATCTCATAATTTATTGTTTTGCAGAAACGTGTAGTTTTTATTAAAGTTAGCCCAAGGCTCCGAGGAAAAAACAAATGTAACTTCCATCTGGGCTTGTTACTACTTGTTGCGCACTGTTCCGTAGCTTTAAATAGGATTTCCGAAGAGTAAACAGACCTCTCAGTCCCCACACAAACCTATATGTCAAATGTACTTTCTTCAGCGTCTAGAAATGAAAGGCCGGGGAAAGATAATATAACTGATTACAGCCTCGTACTCGAACACATTAATATGAAATTGCTCCAAGTCATGGTGAGTGGAGAGGATGTATGGTGGTGGCTGGAATAGTCGTTTAAATCATATCCTGACTCTGGCTCCCAGCTCTCTTTGGAGCTCGAGACTGAAGTTCAAGGATGTTGTTTTCACGTCATCATGTTTCTGGAGGTGTTAGGCTAAACCTTTTGTGCAACGCCAAACAATAGTGTTCAAGCAAGATTCTGGAGGGGGTGGTGGTGGAACCCTTGGCATTTTTGCACTTCCCTGTTCATGATATCCCTGCCACTGTGCCACTTGCTGGTTTATTTGGTTTGCAAATGGCTAACTGGAGAGACTCATGAAATAGTGCAGGGTGGAGAAAGAAGGCCACCCAAACGATTATTTTGCTCTGTGTTAATAATGGACTTTACAGTTCTGAAGGACAAACTTGTGCCCTTGCCAGATATTCACGATGTGGGCAATGGCGTATGGAGAAGGGGGGCAGCAAGCTCTGCCCTTCCCCTAATCCTTCATGTAAATGGACTGCCGGTGTGTGCATACAGCTCTCTCCGTTCAGACAAGAAAATCACTGTTTTGGGATTTCTACTTACTGTAAGGATCTACTATGTAACCTTCAAAAGACTCCACTATTTGTTAGTAAAAGCTTTATTGAAAAGTTACTAGTCTCATGATCCTACTGGGTTCATTGTCAGGAATGAGGTTTCAAGCAGGTATCAGACATATATATCATTCAAAGGCTAACACTCCCCTTTGGCTAATCCCCCCCCCCCTTTTCCTAAAGGCTGGCTAATTCCACTGGGAACCATCTATGCAGAGGATGAGACACACAGAGAGAGGACACATAGGCTTTCAAGGTCATGTAGGCTTCCTTTCCCATAGCCCAGATGCGAGAGCACAGTCTAGCAGAGAGAACGTACAAACAAACGTACACCCTGTGGGAGCATAAGAGACAGCTTACAGTTCAGGCACAGCATAACAGATAAGTATAACATCCAGCCCCACCCCTCAGGTATGAGCATGCCAGATGCTGCCAGCATTTGACAGTTATGTGGCAGATGCGTATGTGTATAGGCTCTCTATATATACATTCAAATGCTCATACATAGGTCACCACAACCCTATTTCTTCCCCTGCATGATCATTTTATCATTTCTGAATGGCAGAAGAGGGTTTGTGGGTTGTGCCAAAAATGGAGGTTGGGAATATGACTAGAGATGGGCACAAACCACAAAAAAACCAAACCATGAGGTTTGTGGTTCGTGGATTTTCACGAATCAGGAACTGCGAACTGGCATGAACTGGGGCAAGTTTACGAACCAGTTCATGGTTTGTGGGGTTTAAATGTCCCTTTCCGGCCGCTTAGCAGCGGCAGGAAAAGGGACATTTGATAGTTTAAAGGGCCCTTTTCTGCCTTGCAGGTGGCAGGTCCCTTTAAATTATCAGCTGGCAGGCGGCAGAGGGGGATAGTTTAAAGGGACCTGCCACTTGCAAGCCACAGGAAAAGTTTATATGGCCATTCCCTGGGGAAATGGCCATTTAAACTGCCTCTTTACGACCCAAATGAACCAGTAGACCAGTTCATGGAAGTTCATGGAAACAAGCTTCCACGAACCACTGGTTCGCGAACCACGAACCGGCCTGGTTCATAGGTTTTTTGGGTCGTAATTCGATTCGTGCCCATCTCTAAATATGGCTCACACTTTCCCTTCCATAATGTCTACCTGACAGGGACAGGGAAGGAAGGAAGATCTTGCTGGTGGCCAGCTAGAAGCAGCTGCGTTCCGTCTGGACCAAATCTGTTCTCCTCTCCTTGCAGGTGTTAAAGCCTGAGTGGACCTGAATAGTGTTGTTAAGAGAAATTCTTTTAATTCTCCTTGACCCCGTTTCTTCCTGAAATTCAACGATCCATTCCTGTTCCTGTTTTTAGGAATTTGGAATCTGTTTCGAATCAGTGCCTTTCAGCCAAAAGAGAAATTTGAGAAGAGGAAGGGCAGGGAGGGACTTTCACTTAGCGGCTGCTCAGAGGCAAGCAAACCTTCCTGTATTCCTCCTAGATCATCACCCTGTGGTGTAGAGCATTAAAAAACCCTGCAATGGCTGAATTTACAAAAAGGCACATATGAGAGGTAACAGAAAACTCTAAAAAGAAAGCAAAAAGAAATTAAAGAGGAATTCCTCTTTTGAAGAGGCATCTATGGATAAAGCTAAAAAAGTGACTCTCAAAACCAAGGAATTGTACTCCCTGTAAGAATGATAGTTTAGAGACATTCCAGGCCATAGGGGTGTGTGGAGTGAAGAACACCTTTATGGTGGCCGACTGGGAGCAGCTGAGTTCCATCTAAGCTAAGTTTATTTTCCTCTCCTTGCCAGCAGTATAAAACTTGGATGTGGCCAGAGGCACAAGCCCAGGGCTCTTGGCCTTTTGATTCTTAGCCTGTAGCTCACAACCAGTGCCTCTGGATGAGCCAACTGCTGAATCCTGACCACCTAAAAGTTCAAGATGGGTAGCAGTGTTAGTCTGTCTGTACCAGTAGAAAAGAGCAAGAGTCCAGTAGCACCTATAAGACTAACAAAATTTGTGGTAGGGTATGAGCTTTCGAGCGCCACAGCTCATTTCTTCAGATACAGCTAGAATGTGGGTCCATCTGTCCTTATATCATGGAGGGTGGTATGATTACAGAAGCCGAATGATATTATCATTCGGCTATTATCATGGAGAGTGGAGTGATTGCAGAAGCAGAATTATTATTCGGCTGTTATAATTCGGCTTCTGTAATCACTCCACTCTCCAAGATATAAGGACAGATGGACTCACATTCTAGCTGTATCTGAAGAAGTGAGCTGTGGCTCACGAAAGCTATATCCTACTACAGATTTTGTTAGTCTTATCGGTGCTACTAGACTCTTACTCTTTTCTACACCTAAAAGCTGTTTTGTTTGCTTGTTTGGTTTATTTATATCGTATGTATACTGCTGTGAACTGCTTTGGATTTCTTCAAGGAGAAAATAAATGTTTTAAATAACTTTCCCATGTCCTGACATGACATCCTTCTGGACATTCGGTGCCACTGGTTGGTGAGGGGCATCTCGTTTCACTCAGCGGCCAACCAGCTGAAGGGCCAGCAAACTGGCCATTTAGGCCAAGGGCTTCCCCTCAAGGCAAGGTCTCAGATGTTACCTCCAGGCAAAGGTTTCAAAGGTTTACTGGCTCTGAATACAGAGGTTCTCTTTACTTACCATGGCTATTAGCCGTTGATGGACTTTTCCTCTATGAATCTCCATGAGATGCGGTTTGATGTCAGTTTCCAGAGGAAGCAGAGAGTTCACTCCCTCTGTGGCTGCCAGGAGAGGTTTCTAACCAACAGAGACATCAAGCCTGTGTATAGTCGATGTCCCTGCTTTCGATGTTCAGTGCTTTTCTGATTGAAAGCCACCTGAAACTCCCTTTGTTGTTGTTCTTCTTCTTCTTTTCAATAATATTTGGATGTTGTCCTCAAGAGCAAGCGAGTATTAGGAAACTGAGGGCCAAGCTACAAGTGACGAATGACACAGGTTGGACACTTGTCAGCTTCCCTCAAGTTTTGATGGGAAATGTAGGCATCCTAGTCTTGCAGTTTGGCTCTCCAACTGCTGTCCAATGGACTTTTCAACTGTCACTTGTCCAACATTCCGCCAAGCTGCCTACATTTCCCATCAAAACTTGAGGGAAGCTGACAAGTGTCCAACCTGTGTCATTCATCACTTATAGTTTGGCCCTCATTGGCAGATACCATACTACCCTTGGCACCATGTTGGGTACCAGTGGTAAAGGGACCTTTGCATCCCAATTTCCCTTTCCCATAGTGGGTGCTTCCTTGTTTGTTTGTTTGATGTAACACAATGCTATAAGTACTCTTTGGAATAATCAGATCTCTTGGCTGAACGTTGCTGTCAGTGACCAGCAACAAGTAGATAAATTGCTGCCGCTTCATTCAAAACCCCACAAATACATTCTCTCCCAGACGCTAGTTAAACTGTCTTGTTTATTTCTAGCTTGCCATATCTCTGTAGATCATGACTTCATTGAAAAAAGGTTCCTGTGTCGACAATGAATTGTGCAATATAATAAAGCATTGTAAAAAGAATGTATTCATTCACGACAATTTCCTGCAAGTTAGGGCATTGTAAAAAGGTTTCTATTCATTCGTTACTATTTCCGCCAACTTAACTGAAATATAAAAGGAATTTTTTTTAAAAAAATCGATTTTTCACTATATAGAGAGAGGAAACAAAAAAAGAAACAGATTAAAAAAACTTGGCATGGGATCACACTGAACGATTTGCCATCTGTACATTTAAGTGAGCAGCCCAAAATATTGCATATTTTGCAATGCCAAATTATGACACCATTCCCCAAGCTTTTGCTTGGTAATTACTCTCTAAGGACTATTTCTCGAGAAATTTCCCCCAGTGTTGGAACTGTGCATCGGATTATGGCTACAAAGCTTCATCCTAGGCTCTGTTTCTTGGATGTTTTGTCATTGGTTATTTTAGAAAAGGCAGAGCAGAGGATTGGCGCATTGTCTTCTGATGTTCCAGCGATGCAAACCTGGAAATAAGATTTAAAATAGAGGGGTGATGGGGTGTGTGTAATTGTTATGTTGATGCGTTGTTACCCAACTAGAGGGCCTCCTTGTGAGCTCGGGGAAATTAGCATCCAAGAGACGCAGCGAGAGGGGGTAACTAGCAGGATCTTCATCGATGTATACTAGTATCATTCCCTTAGAAGTCTCTCTAATAAACAGGCAGGCGTTCAACAGGAATGGTTTTTATTACAGCAAATACACAGGAAAAATGCACAACATATGCACAGAGCTAACTAAGAACATAGGAAGGAAGATTCAGGGTCGGGTGATATTTACCAGTCTACAGGACATCTGTAGAGAGTAGCAGCTTGAACGACCAGTGCTTCACAGCAAGTGGAAGAAGGCTCAGAGGGTGGGCTATGGAAGAGGGCAGCCCAATTATACTGTGAAATGTATCCTGGGGCAGAATTACATTTTCTGTCCCCCAAACAATAACTTAATGGCTGTCTCTGGAGGTGAGACAATGAATTGGGTAGGGCTTCATTGTGCATATCTAGGCAGAACTATAGTTAAAAATAGTGATGGATGACCTGCGATTGCTGGATAGGAAAGGCTATCAGATCCCTGAATAACTTTGAATAGGAAGGATGAAGGGGGAAGATCAGGAGGGTGTGAGATAAACTCAGGAACTCTTGGAAGTCCTCTTTTGTCTTAAATCTTTGCACATCTCCAACATGTAGGGCAGTCGAGTAATCTTGCCTCATGACTCACATTCCAGTAATTTTCCAAATCCAGCCGGTTCGGAATCCGTTCTGCAGCATGCCTCGTGCTCAGGTCACCTGAAGAGAAAGAGGTTTATAATATTACCACATTCATAAACTGCCCTTTAGTGTGAAGGAAGATTTGACTATTAACAGCATGGTTACCACTTGCTCAGCATAGACAGCTTTTTGGGGGTTGGGTGGTGCATCTCTTCCAGGCGAAATGTCACTGGTTCATTGTACCCAGTAGATTACTTCCTCTCTCTTTCTCTTCGCTTTCTGGTGACACCTTCCATCCACGCTGGTGAAGCTGTTCAGGAGGAATAAAATAGACAGACGTGTACACATCATTATTATTGTAGTTTGCCTGGTACATGGCAGAAACTTTTGCATTTTCTACTAAGCGGATACCTAAATATGCATTGCCTCTTGCCATATTTTGACTAGTTCTTGTTATACTAACATTAAAGAATCACCTATTTACTTTCACAAATAGGAATGGCTTCAGTTTTATCCTGTGGGAAATAGCTGACTGCTCAGCTGTGATCACTATTGCAATAAGAGCAATGCTGACCTTTGGCCAAATGACACCGTATTCTAAATGTGTGGCTGCCGCGGGAAATGGCAACCATGTGTCTGTTTCTGTTTTATAATGTGTAATGAAACTTATTCTGATGTTCTGTTTTGTATCTCCCCACCTCACTTAATTGGCAGAGAAACATGAAACATACTGTCAGGGGTATGTCCTACATTATGAAGCGGGAGCCAAACAGAAAACTACCATTTGGATGGGATGTACATGTTTAACTTAGTATTCAGTTTGGCCCAGGAAATATTCCACTGAGTTTATAGCTTGGAGCCAGAACAGTGTTTCCGCGGGCGCATGGATTTCTGCCTGTGGAATGTGACTTTTTGGGAACTCTAAAGAGCAGGATTTTGGAGGGCGTTTCAAACTGACTTTGGAGAGGGGAAGGGGAAAGCCAGGCTCTGCAGGCAGAAATCTCACCCATAGAAACACTGTTCTGGATTCAAGCCTCTGCTAGAGTCAAGGAGGCGCATTATGTGCTGCATTCCTAGACTCCATGCAATACGGTCCTGTCTGTACAACCTGCTGCCGAAATGATGAGCACCTGGATAGTCTATCTCAGGCAGAGAAGAACGAGTGAGTGAGTGAGTGAGTGAGTGAGTGAGTGAGTGAGTGAGTGAGTGAGTGAGTGAGTGAGTGAGTGAGTGAGTGGGTGGGTGGGTGGGTGGGTGGGTGGGTGGGGGCTCTTTGGGCTCACAAGGAGACGGAAGGCAGAGGGCGAACTGGTAATATTTAACAGTTGGTCTCTCATGTCCAGTTTATAGAACTGTCTCTTGAAAAGCAAAACCATAGCAACATCCTTGGGCATCTCTCGTCTTGCCCTGCCCGTGACCTATGTTAGATCCCTATAATGGAACACAGAGACCATATTCTGTATAGTTCACATAGCTCAGCGGAGCAGCTGCTCCAGTACGTGAAAGGAAGAGGAGGCAGAATTGCAGGCTGACATACGAACCATCAGACACAATGCGTGCCGTGGTTTTCAGACGTGTAGGTTGTCACAGTGGGGGGAGGGATTAAGATTCGGTAGAAATAGAAACGTGCAGCTGCGGTAACTTCACACGTGCATTCAGCAGGGACAGTCTTGGCCTTTGAGGTAGAGGTCACAAATGTGCAGGAAGATCCAACATGGGAGAAACTAGTTTAGATGGAATCGCTAATTTTGATACCAGAATGCCATTGCAGGAGACAGAAGAATTTTGCCTTCTCACCCCGGTTGGGGATATTTATAAGGTAGCTTTAATCTTCTTTATTGTTTTTCCATTTCACTAGCATCCTGCAAACCAGATCTAAAGATTTTGGGTGTTCACAATTAACGTTAGAATCGGTATCTTCAAGTGGAGGGGTGGCAGACTTTGCAACGGCCTTTGGAGATGTTGCATGACAGCCCAACAACATCTTGCAGTGACACCGTGGTCTGGGGGTTCATAGGTGAGTTCCCGCATTAAGAACTCAGATCCTGTCGAAACATCCCATAACCAGATATATTTGGAATGCCATTTATAACTATCAATCTGGCAATCCCGTGCAAATCTCACCTTGTTCACAATTCACTAGGTGGCCACAGAAAAGCCACCAGTATCCATATATCAGCTCTGACTCCCCTTGGTTAAAAGGGGAGTGGACACTTGCATACTTTACACAGTGGTTGCAAAGGTTACTGAGGTAATGGCCCGTACCTACCACTCCGCTAAGCAAAACTGGAAGACTTTCTCTATTCTAACTAGTCTTCCTCCAACTGCAGAGCCACTGAAGTAGGAGGTAGAATATGGTGGAATATGCCCAGTATAAATGAAGTGTGTCAAAGAAGAGCTCTCACATATAGTTATTTACTTCATTTATACCTTTCCTTAATAACAGCAACAACAACATTTGATTTATATCTCGCCCTTCAGGACAACTTAATGCCTGCTCCAAGTGGTTTACAACATATGTTATTATTATCCCCACAACAAAACACCCTGTGAGGTGGGTGGGGTTGGGACAGCTAGAAGCTGTGGCTGACCCAAGGTCACCCAGCTGGCTTCAAGTGGAGGAGTGAGGAATCAAACCCAGCTCTCCAGATTAGAGTCCCGCACTCTTAACCACTGCACAAAACTGTCTTCCTCCTCATTGGGGAACCAAAGTGGCTGACATCCATCTCTTCTCTATTTTATCCTCACAACAACAACTCTGAGAGTGTGTAACTGGCCCCAGGTCACCCAACAAACTTTCATGAAAGAGGGTGATTTGAACCTGTGTCTCTCAGCTCATAGTCTGACACACTAACCATTACACCATACTGGGGCTAAGTGTCTCATTTCTGTAGAATGCACATATGTTTGTTACTGTTGTTGCAGATTGGGTCAGTGAGCACTCTGGTGCTGTGCTGATAGCCAGCAGGTGCAGTGTCAGTCTAGAGTCTGGTGGACACAGGTTCCAATCTCTCTGCCATGGAAGCTTGCTGGGTGACCTAGGGCCAGTCATGCACTCTCAGCCTAACCTACCTCACAGGATTGTTGTGAGAATAAAATGAGAGTCAGGACTGGACAACAATCCAAGAGACCCAAGTTCAAATGAGACATCTGACACACGAAGAACACATGTCGGGAGATGCAATGTTAGCCGGGAAGGGTAGTTTAAAAAGACAGCCAGGTCAAAGGCTTTGCTATACACTGGAGCTGTGTGAAGAGGCTGTGAAATACCAGAAGGGAAACTTCAGCCCATTATAACATCTTCAGGTCCAAGCCTGGCTCTGGAAGGCAGCTCCAGCCCATTTCCCATCCTTGCTGCTCTCTGGTTGTGATCCCACACAGTTTTAGACTGGAGAGGTGAAACTGACAGATCCTTTCGGGAGGTGAAGATGAAATTAACGAACTCTCTGAGGAGTGATCTTAGCTGGCTCTGTCTTTTTAAACTACGCTTCCCAGTTAACATTGCATCTCCCTACATTAGATGAACATGCGCCGAGTCATCTTGTGTAAGGAGACTGAATCACAAAGCTTACTGGGTGACCTGGGCTGATTGAGACACCCAAGTTCAAATCCTTACTCCATCACAAAGGTTAATGGATGAGCTTGGGCCACTCACCCTCACAATTTAACCTACCTTATAGGGCTGTTGTTTTGAGGATAACATGGAGCTGTTGAAATTTTGTAATTTTGTAATTCTGTAATTTTTAAATATTTATACTGTGTTTATTTGTGGTTTTAAATCTTTTGAAATGTAATGTTTTATTTAAATGTTTATGGAGTATGATCCACCCTGAGCCTGCTGATGTGAGGAGGGCGGGATACATGTTGAAGCAAATAAATAATAAATAAATAAATTCCCTGATCTGCTTGGAGGAAAGGCGGCGCGGTGGGGGGGGGGGGATGTACTAGATAAATACAGTAGTGGAAAGGAGAATGATTTGTATTGCCTTGGGGGGACAAAGGGGAGCAGAATTCGCTAGATAGAGAGATTGTATTAGCGGAGAAAATAGCTGTCCAGAAAAAGAAATCTTAGAAAAGATAAGAAGATATCTGGTTCCACGTGAAACGGTTTTTGCATTTTAAAATACTTACGACTTAATATGCAGCAATCACTGCACGCCGCATGGTCAGAGCATTGGGGGATACCTGAGGTCTGAAGGTTCTTTGTCACCACCGCCCTGGACAACTTCCTTTCTCCTAGCACTGCAAATGCCCAGCTGGGAATAGGAGCATCTGCCTTTTGAATACACAGAGTATAGCAACAAGCTCTGTGCTCATTCAGTGGACCCTGCCCAAGTCCAGGCGGCCCTCTTCCCCTCTCGCCTGTCGTCCCAGGCAGCTTCCTTTGTCTGCTCTTTCCTGGTCCAGGGCTGGAGAACCCTGCTGTGTGTGAGCAGAGCGACAGCCTCAAGTGCTTCACATCCACAGGAGGAAATTAGGTCAGTGCCCTTCCCAAGGTTGATGAGTTGCCAGCTTGCGAACCCAGGACATCTGCTCAGCATCAAAAAGGGCTGGCATAATGTTGAGTTGGAATAAAGGGGCTGAAGGAGCGTTCGGGGGGGGGGAGGGGGAGAGGAATGAAAAGTGTGGTTCAGAGTCGGCTACCTTATCTGACCTCCTGCAAACAGTCTGCTGCTGCTGTAGTTTTCTTGCAAGGGCGTTTGCTCTTCCTTTTATCTTTTGTCCTTCCCTTCCCAGGCACCAAAACTATGAAGATGGGGGGGGGAGGGGAGCAAGGGAGCCATTTCACAAATGTAAAAAAAAAAAAACTTCATTTAAACTTTTAAAATCTAATGTCCAGAGAAGTTAGCCATGTTAGTCTGTAGTTGAAAAATAGTAAAAAGCCCAGTAACACCTTTAAGACTAACTGTCTTTATTGAAGCATAAGATGCATCTGACGAAGAGAGCTGTGGTTCTCGAAAGCTTATGCCTCAATAAAGTTGGTTAGTCTTAAAGGCGCTACTGGACTTTTTACTAAAATCTAATGTGCATTTTTGAGTCGTGGTGAGAAAGGTGGGCTATAAATAAGCTAAATAAATATTGTATGTTCTAGCATACTGCCCTAACTTGGACAGCCCAGGTTAGCCTGATCTCGTAAGATCTTGAGAGCTAAGTAGGCTAGTGCTTAGATGGGACACCACTAAGTATGTCTAGGGTTCCATACACAGAGGCAGGCAATGGCAAACCACCTCTGAACATCTCTTGCCTTGAAAACCTCATGGAGGCATAGGTTGGCTGCGACTTGATGGCAAAAAAACAACAAACAATAGTACACTATGAACAACACAGGGGTTTTGTTTTCAGGGGGTTAAGTTTCTAGGCTTTAATACTGGGAGCTAAAATTTTAAAGCAGATGTTTCTATTACCCAACATGGCCAAATTTAGGAGGTGGGGGGCATGTGCTAGTCCTCAAGCTTAGTATGTTGTTGTTGTTGTTGTTGTTGTTGTTGTTGTTGTTGTTGTTGTTGTACTGCATTTCTCTTTCGAAAAGGGGGGAGTGGGGAACTGCAGGGTGGTATTGGTGTTGCATCATCACGCTTCCTTCATGAAATAGCTGCCAAGGCAGATGTCCCAAGTCAGTGTTTCTTTTTTCAAACATAGAACTGGATCCAGCTTCTCTCTGACTTCCACCCACCCCTCCTTTCCTCACTTAAACCCCCATCCATTCTAGCCTTATCATTAATGTTATTTCTGCAGGGATCTTTCTTACCTCTCTGCCCAGCTCCTTTAAACTCCTTGGACATCTCAGCTGAGCCTCCCTCACCTATGCCGTGTCACCTGCTGAATGTTTATAGCAATGGGAGCAACAAGCTCCATGGGGCAGTAATGGTTTCCACACACACACACACCAGGTCAGAGTCTTGCAGAGCATCACTGAACACCCCCTTCCATTTCTTCTTGCTCCCAGGCAGGGAAAGCTTTCTTGGAGAACTGTCTAGTTCCTTGCATCCAAGCCCTTGGCTGCTACCCTGAGCACCAACCCGGGTAGTGTGGCCTGTGCTGTAGGATGGAACCACCACATAAGGTGGCAGGTTTCCATGCCTTTCTGTTTCTGTCCATTCCTGTCTGTTTCTTAGCTCTGTGTTGCCTTCGCAACATGCGTGTGTTTATGCATGAGCTTATTAACAGCTCTTCATTTTAAAACGCTCAAAGTGCATCAGATCATAACAATGAACCATAACACAATGAGATGTGACGTTTAAGGATCAGCCATGACAGATTCTTCAACTGCCAGGCACATCCAGCTTCCTGCCAGATGCCCAATTTCAATGGCAGATGGACGCTTCTTTCCATCATATTGGGTCAGTCGCACCCCAAGCTTCAGCTGGACTGCCTGCTTCAGTTTTTTAAAAAAGTATGAAGTGTAACCTTATCTTTATTCATGTCTTTGCTCACCCTTTGTCTTTATTTGAACATTGGAATTGCTTTTTAAAGAGTTGCACCGTTGCTGTGAGCGCCGGAGGGAAGGGAAATGATCTGGTGAAGTCACTGGTACACAGCACTATCCACAGTCTGTTTTTGGCTGCAAATCTGCAGAACCGTCCTCCACCCCAATTTTTTTGAAATGGGGCTACGGAGATGTCACTACAATTGGAAGATACAGAGAAGGGTAGAGGGCAGGGAAGCAGCCACTAGTGATATGCACCAAGAAACTTTCCACTTTCTGTGCTAAGGGTTTTTGGAATAATTCAGGTTAATTACTGGTTTGTTTTGAGTCGGCCGGTGCTGGCTCGGAAATGATCCATTTGGTGTCTTTGTTTTCATGAGTTTCAGTCTGTTGTGCACGTGTTGGCCACGTGCAAATACACAGTCTTCTTTTCAAGGGATGAAGGTGGAGAAATGAGGCTCTAGGACAGCTGCTTTTGCACACAACAGCACCAAAATTGCACAGAACACAGTCCTCCCTCTAAACCATCAACCCACTGAGTTTGAGATTGGGTTTCCATGTTAATGGACCCTGAAGAATGCTTGGGGAAGGCACGCATCAAGGTGAGTGTTGAGCTTACAAAATTTGATCTCAGTATCTGACAGCATTGATAGCTAATATGCAATGGAATTTAATATATCATAGCTGACATGTCATGGTATTTTATATTTGATCATAATAATGATGGTGACGATGAGCATTTTAACAGTGCTTTGATGGATTTACACAAAATTATTTGGAAGAACCCCAAAGTATTGCAAGATTGACCTTAAGTGCAGAAGTTTTCACAGTTTTTTCTAAACCCCGTGTTCTTGAAAACATTGTTCGAAATGAAAAAGGATTACCCGATAGAGTTGATGATACTGAATGTTAGATTAAATATGACAGATGTGGACAGCTTCCTGGATGATGCATCTGGGCCTGCACAAAAATCATAACGTATGAAAATAAAAAGGGTAATCTGTAAGTGAATGTCAGACTCTTAGTGAAAAGTTCTTTTCTGTGTGAAGATTTTGCAAAGTTTCCTGTGCAGTTCACTTATTTCAAATGCCAGTTGCTTTCATTTATTCTCAGGCTGGAAATTTCATTGGTTTTACTTGCATAGATCACTTTTCATCATATTTTTAAAATCTCATCAAAAATGTGGGCTCAAGTACCAACTGTAAGCACTTTTTAAATTTCCTCAAATGCAGTAGGATAGTTAGAGCCAATGGGACATGGCGTAGTATAGACTAGGATATGGGAGACCTAGGTTTAAATCTCCACTCTCTATACACTAGGCGTCTTACATGGGGATGCTCAAGTATAGGGAGACACAGTATTAGTCAGGTAGTTTAAACTACCCTCTCTACACAAGAGTATTTTTAAAAGACAGACTGGTAGAGATTGCTCCTCAGACGGTTAGTTAAGTTCTGGAAGACTGTCAATTTCACCTCCCCTTCTGGCAGACAAAGATAAAATGAACCAATAAACTACCTTCATGTAGAGAGGTTAAATTGACAGAGCCTTGAACTCTGTCTTTTTAAACTACGCTTCCTGGCTAACATTGAGTCTCCCCACACTTGAGCGTCCCCGTGTAAGATGTCTCGTGTAGGAGCTGACTGGATTATTCTGAGCCAGTCATTTCCCCATAGATTGATTGTTGTGGAGATAAAATATGGGGGTACCCATTTGTGATGGAGACGAACGAATGAACAAATGAATGAACAAATGAATGAACAAACGAATGAACAAACAAACAAAAACAAACAAGTGTTGAATCCCACTCCATTTTAGTTTACTAGCTGACCATTAAAACATATTAAAAATGCAACATTTCAACCCTTTGTGCCTCTCTATGCTCCATTTTTAAAAAATTTGTCTTCAAAGGGCGTTTGTGGGATAGTTAGACCCCAGATAAAAAGTGGATGAAAATGAAGCAATGCATACATATGGTATTAGGAATATAAATGATCCAACATGGTGAAAATTCATTTGATAATTTGATAACAAGGGGGGGGGGTGGAAATGTAAATCTAAGTTCTCAACCATTTACCCCGAACTTTCAAATACTCAGTTTTTTATTTAAAGCATACTCTACTTTATTTCCTTTCAGGGTATAAACAGACATACATTAATGAAGAAGTCAGATGAGCTTCAGGCTTGATGCCCACCACCTATGTAGATAATATGTTTGGTATACATGGTGTAAAAATTCAGCTGGCCTGTTTTCTGTTTTAATGTCTGTATTTTTAGATAGCTACTCTTAAGTGGCTAATTAGAGGTGCACTTATGTCTAAAGCCTTAATATATTGTCATTAAATGAACAAATTAAACCTGTTTGTTACAGAGTAGTTCAGAGGTAGAATGTTATATAATCCACTATATCCATCCACGCAGACCCTTGGTTCCTGTATTGTGGCTCTTTAGCTCAGTGGTTTAATTACTGCAGAGGCTCAGGCTAGAGACCAGACCTGTAGTTACGATTAATAGAAGTCACTTCCCCTATATAAGATTTTTTGGGGCATGCCCTTGGTAGAAACCAAAGCGTTCCATGAATGGGTGCATGGGTTGAAGCAGTTCTGGGAATACCAACAGAAAACTGAAATCTACAACAGCAGCCATTTTGAAATAAGTTGTAGTAGGAATTTCACAGTGTTAAGGGAAGTTTGGTTGTTCCACACGTCAGTCTACAATGGTATCAGTTTGCAGACTTTTCAAATATTACATTATCTATATCTAGACAGACTGCACAGCATCTTTAATGATATATTATTTGTCACTCTGTTTTAATTAGTCATAAAATATATTTATGGCATTAGTTGGTGTTTCTTTATGGCCTGTCTCTGCATCAGGATATATCAAGCTTCCAAAGAAAATGAAGCTTGCTCACTACCTTTGAGAGGGAGGTGGTTACAGGAGATTTCCATGCACCAATTTGCCGAAGAGAACTGATAATTTGGCAGGGCAGAGTATAAAAAGAAGTGCAAAATGAAAACTAGTATATCAGTAGTATTTTCATGGCACCACAGTTGGCAGAGTTTAATATTTTATTATCTTTGTTTTTATTTACTTTATTTACACCCTATATCTCTTCCCAGTGAGGACCCAAAGTGGCTCACACCATTCTCCTCTCTTCTATTTAATCCTCACAAGACTGTGAGGTAGTTTAGGCTGAGAGGGTGTGGCTGGCCCAAGATTACCAGCGAGTAGGGTTGCTAGCCTTCAGATGGTGGCTAGAGATCTCCTAGAATTACAACTTGTCTCCAGGTCACAGAGATCAGTTCCCTTGGAGCAGGGCTCATTTCGAGGGGGAACACACAGGAATGCAGTTCCGGCAGTTCCCCAAAGAGGTCACATGTCAGGTGGCCCCACCCACCTGACTCTCAGCCATTTTGGGCCCATTTCAGCCTGGATTGGGGCCGAAACAGCCTGGATCGGGCCTCTGACAGGTGGTGGATCACTTTCCCGCTCATCAGCGGCCCAATCCTGACCATTTTGGGCCCCTTGTCAGCCATTTTCACCCCCATTTTGCAATTTTGGGCCCAATTTCGGCTCTGAATGACCAGGATTGGGTCCAAAACAGCCAGAATAGGTGACGTCAGGGGGTATGGCATATGCAAATCAGTTATACTAATGACACACTTCTGGTGATGGCAAGAGGCGTGGCATACACTAATAAGTTAGGCTAATGAGTTCCTCCAGCTCTTTTTCTATGAAATGACCCCTGCCTTGGAGAAAATGGCTGATTTAGAGGACACTATGGCATTATACCCTGCTGAAGTCCCTCCCCTCCCTAAACCCCGCCTTCCTCAGGCTCCACCTCCAAATCTCCAGGAATTTCCCAGCCTGGAGCTGACAACCCTACCAGCAAGCTTCCATAGCAGAGTGAGGATTCAAATCTGGGCCGCTCAGATTGTAGTCTGACACTCTAACCACTACACCACATTGTGGTGTTTTGAGTCCTATAAGAAACTGTCCCTGGAATTTATGGCTGAGATGTATTCAGGGTAAGCAATATTCTCTGAAGCAGGAACAAAACGGAAATTCAAACCGGAAAAACCGGAAGTGACGTGGCAGACGCTCTAGCATTTTCCAAAAACTCCATGGCATCCCTAGAGAGAGGCTATACATCAGCAGAACAAAAAGATCGGAACCAGTCCCAAATAGCTTGTGAATGTCAACATGTTACCATTAATAATTAAATAAGTCCTGTTTCTTTTGTTCATTACAGTATATTGCACATGGCTTTCAGCTTGTATGGTACATTGTGGAAATTTCTGCTGTAACCATAACAGTGCTCACATTATATTAGCATCTCTATAGCCCTTCCATGTCTAGCAAAATTAATGCAAATTGTGTATCAGGAGGACCAAGAACTACTGGAATTAGATGACGGTTCCTCTCCGGGTAGACTGTTTTGCGTGCATCTGACTTTTCCTCATTTCTTTCTAGCCTCTCCATCCATCGGGGTCAACGCTAAGGATGCACAGAGGCTCAGCTGAGGATATCATCTTTTCAGTAGCTGCATCTGGCTCTTTGGCTGCCTCTCCAGGCTGATCTGTTGGCAATCCTGGATTTGCCTGTGGGTCTGTCATCTGTCATATTGTTGGGCTGCTGACAGGCTGTCTCCGTGTGCCTTGGCATCCTCAGCGGTGCTGCCTTTCAGCCACATTTGCTGCTGCTGATGGTATTACAGGTTTAAGAGCAAAAAGGAAAGGAGACACAACTGCAACCTACCGTTTCGGAGAGTTCTCCTACCATGCTACATATTTATTAGTGGAGAGATTTTTAAAAAATATATGTGGTCGGGCAGCACTACTAAAACACAAAGCATGTTTTTCATGCTTTGCTGTAAGGAAACACAGGCTTGTTTTTTGAAGGACTAGGGTGCAATCCGGTGGATTTCGAGTTCCAAAGGTTTCTGTAGGAAAGTAAAGCACATACTTAACTCTCTGCCACTGATATCGATGAGACCTGAAGGTGCTTAAATTTGGCTAAATTGCCCTAGTATTCAGGGCCGGAGCCACCCTTGAGGTGGTGAGGCAGGTGCCATGGGTGCTGAGGTGCCGGAGGGGGTGCCGGAGGGAGTGCCGGGGGTGGAGGCGCACGCCACAGAGCTGGCCTGCCTGGCCTGCAGCTGCTGCAGCCAGCCAGCCCCGCACTGCTGCCGCCACCAACACACACCCCCAGCTGGGTGCAGCAGCCGCAGGCCAGGCATGGCAGGCGTCTGGGGCGGCGTGCGGAACCTCCCCAGCCACCCGCTGTGCCTGACTGGGAGTGCGGGCAGCCTCCGCGCGCCATCCCAGCCACCCGCTGGCCAATGGGGCTGGCTTGCTGTGTGATGACATCATCACACAATGATGTCATCATGCAGTCTGGGGGGGCACGCGTACATAGGGGCAGCTGCGGGTGCCAGAAACCCTGGCGCCACCCGTGCCAGTATTTTTGATTTGGATGGGGTGTCTGGGATACAAATTTATATTGACTTTATGCCATTGAAGGTGTCTTGGTTTCCTCCAAAGAGTACTGGGCATTGTAATCTAATGAGGGCACTAAGATATTTGAAAGAGTGCCTAACAGTGCAGTGCCTAAGTAGAGTCACTCTGTCATGGCCCAGGTTCACCCACGCCCAAGGAACGCCGCAGGCAGCGCCAGAGACTGGAACTTCAGGAGAGACGGTGCAGTGCTCGCCTCTTGAGCCAATGCCAGCTGCTGGAGAGTGATGATGAGTAGTGTCAGGATGGAGCCCCAGCAGCTGGCTGAAAACCACGCCTGGCTATAAGAGCCAGTCTGGAGGAACTGCCGGGCGTGGAAGCAATGTGTTGATTGCCTGCAACCGCTCTGTGTTCTGTGAACCTTGCCTGTGCCTGCTTTTGGACCTGACACTACTGGTAAATGACCTTGGATTGTACCTGACCTTGCTCTTGGACTCTGGACTCACTCCTGGCGTTATCTTGTGCTCTGACCACTGGTTTGACCTGGCTTTTGCTCTTGGAACTCCCCTCAGACTCTGCCATTAAGGTTTGGACTTGAACCACCCTGCTTGGGCTGGCCCAGCCCGTGACACACTCCAGTCTAAGCCCATTGATTTCAATGGACCTGAGAAACTCTTCTCAGGATTGCCCTGTTAGCCTCCCTCATACAACTGAGAATTTCTGTGGAGGACAATAACTATTCAATGAAATTAAATCTGTAGTGTAGATGCACGTATTTAGAATACGAAGGGTACATTTCTGAGAGACCATTTAGTGAAAGGGTCCTACATTTTTCATCAGGACTGGACAGCCTGTTAACCAGTAGGGTGGACTTTTAAATAATGTGTTTCTTTCTCCTGACATTGTTAGATGAGGTTCCTTTTAGACTTTTAACTAAATGTACATTTCTGAATCACAGTTTGCCAGGGATACTTTGTCCCCTGCTGGCTTGGCTTGTAGTCGTCATTGGAGCCAAATGTTCAACACTCTGTTCAAACATGGCCAGAAAAAAGACAATTTTTATATGCACATGCAGACTGCTTTGTAGTTGCTGTCTCCCCTTCCCTGCCACCACATCTGCTGCCCCCAATTATTATGAGAGCACAATGTGAAAAAATTGACATTTTGAGGTCAGACTTACTACTTAGGCATCTCTGTGTATCTTACTGCAGTGTCACTCAGTGTCTATCCATAGCTGATATGAGGTCCAGACCTGTATCGATTTGTGCATGTATGTTTTTATACAGCGTCATGGGAATTATAGTTGACTTTCTTCTGAGCCTACTAAAAATTCTATAAAGCTGTTTCACTATTTTAAAAAGTTGTCTTGAGGGGCTGGTTACTTTCCCGGTATTTCTTGCTCATGCTTGAAAAGCAGCCGAACCATCCTGATTTGTGCATGACTGTTCTCACACAGCCTCATGCAAGTTGTCTTTATTTTTCTCGGAAAGACCTATCAATTGCTAGGTTATCTTCTGGGTTTTGACAGGTAGCTGCTCCGATTGAGTACTGTATATTGACATTTGAGTTGAATGTTGAACAACAGCATTGGGGTGATCCAGTGAGGGGGCTCAGCTTACATGTAAATGAAGAATTTGAGCTAGGTAAATTCACTTGGCAACTTGCTCACAGTGATATCTCCTGCAGTTTAGAAAAGTACTATTTGGATGGCAGGTGTGCGCAAATACATGAAGGCTGTATGTGTGTTCAGTGTAACACATTAACAGGACTAGTGTAAACCTGGTTGCGCGAGGACACTGCCAAGCATTTTTGATGATATATCAATGGGTCTCAGTAGATGATCTCAGTATTTAGGAAAGTTCATATAAGTTTCTGAGTCTATAAAGAAGGTCCAGTTTTCATATGGCAAATTGTATCAGAAAACAACCAGCGAGCCAGCAAAGTTATTTTCACCCATAGAAAGTATAGTAGTAATAGTATTAGTCATAGTAGAAATTGCTGCACTTTTCTGCACCATTGAAAAAAAAGGTCCTTTCTTCTGAGCAGACCTGGGCCATTGCCACACATCCTTAAAGGGACAGCACATTCACGGAATGCTGGCAGCTTTTCCCCTTGACTTCAGACATCTTCATTTTCAAAGCAGTTGCTTGGCTTCTGTTTTTTTGGCGCATTTTCTAGGAGCGCACTTTCCCATGGTCCTTCTAAGGGCGTGTGCAAAGGGCCCTGCTCCTAATTTGTATTATATTTCTAGTGTTCAACAGGTCACATATATTTTCAAGACCTACCTAAACATTGCAAAAGAGTAAGTACAAATTTTGGGATTCTCCAGAACTCTTCATCAGGCTGGTGTTATGTATTAAAAAATGGGGGTGGGTGGGAAATAATTTCAGGGTGTTCTGGATTACTCTGATTAGGCCAGATGTAAGAGTGTGCTTAAGAAGCCCTGAACATCCAGTTAGCTTTCCTATATCAAATAATTTAGCTCCCGGCAAGAGGTACACCACAGATATCGTCTTAGGTTCATTACTGGGTATTGTACACAGGTAATACAATTATGGAGTCTCTGCTTGCATTCTAAGCCTTTGTTATTACAACATAATTCTTCTACAATCTTAGTATCAACTCAATAAACAGAAAATAATACTATCCATTATAACTTCATAGATCATTAAAGGAGAGCAGCTTGATGAGTCCAAAAAACCATCTTACCCAAAGATATGAAGGTCACATGCAAGGAGCCCCTTCTAGGAGGAAGCTCCCAATCGATCCAGCTTGTCATATGTATACGGTTTCAGAACCGTCTGCTTATAATAGCTATCTGCTGCATTTCAAAGGCTCACACTCTTGGCTAACTTAGAACGTCAAACACCAGACAAGGTTATCCATATTTGAAACATCTTCTTAAAACATATAAAAATAGTTCATTCTTGCTATCTCTTGTCTTAAAGGCTTAAACGCTCCGCAGCCCAGTGTTGAAGGGCAGCAGAGGGGAGGAAGACATGGTGACAAAACCAGCCAGCACAAAGGACTGGAGGAAAAGAAGGCCACAACTTTATTGAATATTCAAGCTGAAAGGAGCATTGGCGAAGCATAGGGGTCAGATCCCAAGCATCAACTGACCTGCCTGCCAATCGATGACTCCCACCCCCCACCCCCTCAGACCCTAGCTGAAGGGGGGAACCAAGGAGTGGCAGTCTGTGGGCTATCACATAGGTGTACACCCCTGTGTGAATCCCCCTCCACCTGGGAGTGAGTATGCCTGGCAGCCCCTGAGCTGGACATGCAGTTCCATGACTCACCCCAAGATTCCTTATGGGAATCCCCTTAATGGGGAAGTAGAGCACACAGGCCCCGTCTCCCCGCAAAGGGATCCAATCCCAATGCAAAAATGCCACAAGAGCCGCAAAACGGCTCCTGCCAACATTCCTACAGGTGCAACCACTCCAAAAGACCATATGTCATGCCCCCAGCTGGACAAACGAACAGCGTCAGCCCGGAACAGGGTCCCGATCTGAAAGGAAATATCCCAGTGCGTGATGAGCAAGCCCCCCAAGTCCAAAGTGTATTGTCCCATCGGCCTGGCCAAGGTTGTTCTATTCCAGGTCCCTAGAATCCCTTTGTGGCATGTCTAGTTACGGGGCTGGGCTAGCCCAGTTTCTGTGTGCAAAGGCATCTTCCATGACTTTGTGGGTCATATCCAGCAACTGTTCATCTGTATTTCTAACTATATCCATGGCAAGGGTATGTTGGAAGAGTCTGCAGTTTTCAGCTTTCTTAAAATGAAAAAAAAGAGTTGTTGTGGACTTAATAAGCTCATGTGTTGATGTTTAAATTATGGATTTCGAGAGGCTCCTGAGAAGAAGCAGCACAAAGTGGAGCCTCTCCCTTTGAAAATATAAAATCCAGCAGTTCATCGAAGCCCTTCCCAGCACTATTCTGAACACACAGTTCCCTGGAAGGATAAGAGTGGCAGAAGAATGTGGGAGTCCTATTCAGGGAGGTAGAGATTAATTTTAAATTATGCAATAGGTAGCATGTCATTAGAAGGCAAATTGGGTTGGATTCTGTGGTGGTTGGAGGGCATGTCACCCTTTCTGCGTTTTTCTGCTGCTTTCAGCTGTATAAAACACCTGTTTGTTCTCTATTGGATAGGAAAAGGCTCTGATGAGTGAAGTAGATTTTATATTTTCAGAGAGAGAGAGGGAGAGAGAGAGAGAGAGATTCCATTTTCCCTTTATCAACCTAAGAGCCAGTGGGACATCTTGACATCTTTTTTTGCACCCAAAACCATGTGATTTAATTAAGTGTACAGCAACTCCTGGCCTTCATTTTAAGAAAGTACAAACTGCAGACTTCGAGTTTCTTCCAACAGGCTCCAATACAGTTTACCGTACTTAACATCCAGCTAATGAAGAGTTCTGGGAAACATGAAAGCTTGCCATATATGGGGATATTTTGTCTAGTGCTAGTAAAAATGCTGCTTTATTCGCCCACGGTGCAACACAATTAACTGCTTTCTGAACCCAGGGGAGTTTATGGAGCAGGTATTTGATGATCTTATTATATGCTGCCTCTCTGATATATTTATTTAGTGTCTTTTTATCCCACCTTTTCTCCATAGAGCAAATGGTTCTTCCCTTCTCACAATAACTCTGTGACTGAGAGGGAATGACCTAAGGAAACCCAGTATGGATTGATGGCATGTGGAGAACACGTATGATGTAGCAGATAAGTGTCAAACTAGGATCGGGGAGACCGGAGTTTGAATCCTTACTCTGTCATGGAAGCTTGCTAGGTGATCTTGGGCTAGTCACACACTCTCAGCAGGGCCAGATCGACGGTTGCTGGCGCCCAGGGCAATCGAAGACTGGCCACTCCACGCATGCACTCCCGGTGCTGCGTGATGATGTCACTTCTGTGACATCATCATGCAGGCGGAGCGTGATGCCCTTCAGCAAGCCAGCTGTCCCGGTGCACCATGGAGCTGGCGGCAGCAGCACGAGTGGCTGGGAGGCGGCCCTCGCCATTCACCTGCCCCGCAGGTGTATTTACTTCATTAATACCTCATCTTTCTCCCTAGTGGGGACCAAAAGTGGCTACATCAAATCTCTTCTCCTCCATTTTTTCCTCACAACAAACAACCCTGTCATACTGAGAGTCAGGGCCGGATCGACGGGGGGGCAGGGTGGGTAGTCTGCCTCCGGCACCACCAAAGAGGGGGTGCTGGGTGCAGCTGCCAGCCCCGGGAGCACGCGGGTGGCAGGACAGGGGGTGCATTTGCCATGCGCCCCCTGTCCTGCGAGGCAGACGAAAGGCAGCACGGGTGGCTGGGAGGCGGCCCGTGCCATTCGCCTGCCCCACAGGACAGGGGGTGCATGGCAAATGCACCCCCTGTCCTGCCACCCGCGTGCTCCCGGGGCTGGCAGCTGCACCCAGCACCCCCTCTTTGGTGGTGCCGGAGGCAGACTACCCACCCTGCCCCCCCCCGTCGATCCGGCCCTGACTCTCAGTATGACAGGGTTGTTTGTTGTGAGGAAAAAATGGAGGAGAAGAGATTTGATGTAGCCACTTTTGGTCCCCACTGGGGAGAAAGATGAGGTATTAATGAAGTAAATACATTAAATAAATGTAACATTTGAAACTCTCTGAGCTTTTGTTTGTGGGACAGATTGTGTATACGAGCCCTATCCCACCATGAAATCATGAGAGGCTAGAGATTTTCCTGGATATGCCCTTAATATTTTATTGTAACCGGTTTAAAATAGGAATAAAACCAAAATTGTCCTTGCGGCTGGGGTAATTTGCAGATGTTTTTTTGTGGTGGCGATACTTGCTATTAATTGCCATAGTTTCATTTCCACATACACCTGGCAGTGTCTGGCGTACACAATTACTGCTTAGCAGAGGAGCAGTGGGTAGTGTGTTGAGCAGACTGTAATTTATCATGAGTTTTCTCATCCCTGCTCCCTTGGCACATAATAATTTGAGGGAAATAGTTAAAATATTAAAGAAGGGGGAGAAAACAAAATCTCTGCTAACATGCCCAGTGGTGAGAGAAAATTACAGGTTTCGTTGTGTATGCTATACCATCTGCCTCCATGCAGAGCGTAACCTGGAGTTTCTCCCGAGGGAAATAGCTGTGGATAAGTTATTCAATTAGAACAGCATTATTGGGCAGCTACCTTGGAGAACTGTATAGATGAGGCTGTGATTATCCTCCTCTGCATTCCTTCATGTCCCAGACGGGCTGGCAAGGCTATTCGACTGCCTTAAGTGTGCACTGAGCTAGAGAGAAAGTGAGCAGTTCGGGGCAGGGGAGGCTTTACAAGAGAGATTGAAAGGACATTGGTTATGAATGAACTTGCATTGATTAAAGCTGAGACTAAATAATCTAAGTTGAATTTTATTTTATTTTTTTATCCATTGCATGCCCTGGTTGTAAACAAATGGAGGGAGAGAATTTTACGGTGTGCATTTAAATCAGTAGCTCTGTGCCCCAAACCTGAAGCCAGGAAATATTTCTTTGTAGTGTGACAGAGTTGTATGGGGCATATGTGCAAGTCACACAAGCAATAGGATAAAGTCTTCCATGTAGCAGTCGAAACTTTAAGACAGTTTCAGCTCATTATGTTTGGAAATCATAAAGTAATCTATTGTACTCGCCTCTTTATTTGAACAATATGTAAACTCTCCATCCCAATAGACTAGAGGTTCACTATTTAGGATTTTAAAGCCTAAATTATACACAAAAATTGACATCTTGATCCCTGAATATTTTATACCAGGATCTTTAGAAATCCAATAAGTAGAAAGATCTAATAAATTGGGTGCTTTGACAGACCATATCTTGGGTTTGCAGATGACACCACTGCTGTTGCCAGTCCTTGAGTTAAAATCTTCATCAATTTACAAAAACCAATCAAAATTAGGAAAAGTTCAGAACTACAGATAAATACATTAATATATGTTACACTAAAAATTCACCATCTTGGATGAAAGCAGTTAAATGTGGGCGCTCCAAATGTAGATGTAATGTCTAATATTATGATGGTAAAACAAATAGCTTTAGACAAAGTGGCTGGATTTTATATTTGAATTTTCTTTATTTAAACTATAAACTACACACCATAACATAATAAATGGTAAACATAGAGATAAGAAAAAACACATAATTCTAAATATGACACACTAACAATACATATATCTATAAAATTAAGAGGAAAAGAAAAAAGAAAACAACCCCCCCTAAATTAGACTACAAGTTGAGTTCCGATTTTCTCTGCAACAAGTATATATCATTTCTAGAGTCCCACTTATTCTAAGGTAGTCACAAACCCCCTCTTTTTTCTATTGCTCATGTTTCTTAATCCATAAATCCAGATGTCAACAAATCCTTGTTATCCATTTCATGCAAAAAATCTATTAACGGTTAAGTGGCTGGATTCTATAAAGGCAAACTGAGGGCTACATTCTTCTCCAAAATCTCTATGTGGGATTCTGCATCTATACACAAAGCTATGTTCAGAACGTTCTGGAGATCACCTTTAAGAAATACTCCCTCCGCTCCAGGGAGGAGAATGGCAGCACACATGACCAGAGAAGCAGAGCCTCGCCATCTTGCTTAGTTCTTCTTGTATCACCGTCACAGCAGCAGTTGTTCATTCCTCCTTGTCCAGGATCTACATCAATCAAGACCTCATTCTGCCAACTTTCTTCCCATACTCATCACCAAGTGGTGAATGTGCCCTTCATGCCATGCTTGCACACAGGACTGTAGCTTCCTGTGTTGACAGTGCCACAGCCTTGTAAAAAAGACTCCAAGGTGTTTGTCTGCTGTGGCAGATCACATAAAGGTCATCATGTATTGTCCAGAACTTTGCAAATGCAATGTTAAGCAGAGTTATACCCTTCTAAAACCCTTGACTTCAATGGGTGTAACTCTACTTAGGATTGTACTGCTAGTCACTGGATCGTGGCTGCTGTCTCTTTATAAAACTTGCACATGAGCCACTTTCCATGCTGATTTGTTTACCAAAGTTATTATCACTTCTACTACCTTATGCTATCAAATTAACTCCATGTGCAGTTGGAAGTTTAATAATAATATCCAACCAGAGCAATGCCCATACATATATACTGTAAATGATTTCAATCTCAACCCCATTATTTCTGACACCCAAGAGCGATCAGAGACCTTCTGCTTTGGCAGCTATGCTGGTGCCTTGCTGATTGGTTTCATTTTTATTTATTAATAACTAAATGTATCTACCATTTTTTCATTCATGGGCTCCTCAAAGTGACATATATGTTGTACAAATACATTATTAACATCTTTTTTATTAAAATAACACAAGCATGTGCATCCCATTTTTCTTCTCTTATAATACCTCTTTGGAGTTTAGAATAATATTACAGTCTGAGCACAGTATCAGGAAATTGGCAAAGAAATGACCATCTGTGTTCATCAACTTTACTGACTGACTAATATAAGGAAGTCATAAAAAATCAGAGAGAGAACCTGACAGCAATTGTTTTGGCATATATTGGGCCTAGAGGAAAAATAAAAGACTTCAAGTGGACGAAATCCAAGCAAAATACTTTTGGTTGTTTCATTTTTAAAAATTTTTGGATGTTAAATATTTCTTGTCGCTTGCCAGAACTATTTTTAGACTATGATAGAATTTTCATTTTTAAAATTGAAGCGTAAGATTTATGCTCACTCAAGTTGCTTTAACCAATGTTTAGCCCAGTTGGAAAACTAAGTTAAGTATCTATATCACCCAGCACCTTGCTTGATGCAGTCCCAGTACTGTTGAAATTGATGGGCATAATCCAGCCATGCTTTTAAATCTGCAATGCTAAGCAAATTTGTCCTGACCTGTAGATCCCTGGTGAGCCTGATCTAGTCAGATCTCGGAAGCTAAGGAGGGTTGGTCTTGGTTAGTAATTGAATGGGAGGCCTCCAACGAAGACCAGGGTTGCGGAGGTAGGCAATGGCAAACCACCTCTATTCAAATGGCAAACCACCTCTGTTCAAAAACTTTGTTTTTGAATAGGTTTGTTCCTGATTTTTTTTTTAATTACTGGGCTTTGGTAGATGGCTTGTACACAATGTTCAGCCTGGCTAGATAAGTGTGTATAGGCTTGCAAATGTAAAGACCATTAGCTTTATCTTCCTTGTGTCTCTTTGCCAGATTAGTTGCTCTAGTTTTTGGAACCGTTTCTAGATTAGTTTCTTGGTTAGTTGTTCTTCCTTTCAATAAGACTTGAGATTCATCTAACTATCTCTCTGGATCTGGGTTCATGTCCCACTTGACTGCAAGATCAAAATGCTATCTTCAAGTTTTCAAAACAGTTTGGAGAGCTGGTATAGGATCTGATGAACAGGAAACAAACATTAAAGTAATAGATTTCTTACCTGGTTCTATGTATGACTGAGCTAATAAAAAAAATGCACTCGTTGCTACTTCATTATTTCATAATATTTGAGCAAAGTGAACTTCTAATCCATCATATCCAAAGACATTACACAACTCAACAGAATGTAGCTTTGAGATGGATTTCGTTCGAACGGAATAATGTTATGTAGCTTTTGAAGGATTGCCTCATTGTGTGGGCAGATCATTAGTAACAAATGCATCCTTCTACAGAATTACAATGACCTGGGATGGCTTGGCATAAGCAGAATGAGACACTTCCATTTCTTTCTTTCAGTGCTTCTGCATTTAATAAGAATTGAGGAAGATGTGTAAGCCAACTCCTAATAGCATGGACTACAGAGTAGAGATGGGTATGAACTGAAATAAGAACCGAAGTTCATCAGAACTGGGCTGGTTCATGGTTCATGAACCAGCAATTTGTCAGAGCCCATTTCTGACAAACTGGGATGAACTTCAGGCTGGTTCGTTTGGTTCATTTTCAGTTGGTCACTGCAGACAGCCTGGCACCGATAAATCAGTTTCCTGGGCAACTGGAGAAGGGCTTGGATCAGCTGCTTGTTGGGGAGATCCCCGACAAGCAGCTGATGGAGGTTGAAATGCCTCTCTCCCTGCCGCTTCACAGTGGCACAGAAAGGGGCATTTCACCCCTGCAGGCTTGAATCAGCAGCTTGTCAGGGAGATCCCCAACAAACAGCTGATTCAGAGTTTAAATGCCCCTTTTCCTGCTGCTGCGTGCCAGCTGTTCTGCTTCCCATGTTTGCAGGAGTTTATTTCCTGCTGGCTTTAAAATTGCTGCAATATTGTAACATGGCAACATTGCAACATTGTAACATTACTGCACTTTCCTCCTGGATTTAAAAGCCAGGAAAGTATTAAATAGCTGCTTTTCCCTCCCTCCCAGGCATGTTTCAGGCTTTGCCAAAGGGAATAAAACCAAGCATTTTGCACAGCCCTTTGGAAACAGGGAACAAAGGTTCCCTGCCACTTTGTTTCCAAAGGGCTGTGCAAAACATTTGGTTTTTATTCCCTTTGGCAAAGCCTGAAACATGCCTGAGAGGGAGGGGAAAGCAGCTATTTAATCCTTTCCTGGCTTTTAAAGCCAGGAGGAAAGTGCAGTGATGTTACAATGTTGCCATGTTACAATGTTACAATGTCACATCACTTTCTTGCCTTTAAAAAAAAAGAGAGTGTACATACCCCAAAGGAGGAAGGGAAAACCAGCCATTTATCCCTTTCCTGGCTTTTAAAGCCAGCAGGGAATAAGCAAACTCCTGCAAACATGGGAAGCAGAACAGCTGACATGCAGAAGGAGGGGAAAGGGCATTTAAACCCTGAATCAGCTGATTGTTGGGGATCTCCCCAACAAGCAGTTGATCCAAGCTGGTGGGGTGAAATGCCCCTTTCCGTGCTGCTTCGCAGCAGTATGGAAAGGGGCATTTAAATTCCACAAACCACAAACCAGTTCAGAAACTGAGGCAAGTTCGTGAAAGTTAGTGGTTTGTGGTTCATGAAACTAGATGAACCATGAACCGCATGGTTTGGTTTTTTCCTGGTCTGTGCCCACCTCTACTGCAGAGCAATAGAAGAGAGAGCGAGATACAGTCTTGCACCCAGCATTTCCATGAGCGTAAGGATTTCCTCCTGTGGAATATGATGTTCTTGCCTACTCCTTCCCATTGCAGCCCAAACTTCCCCTCAGATGCTCCTCTTTGGGGACAGGGCATCCCCCACAAACAGCACTGGGGGGGGGGGCTTTTGGGCATCTGCAGGAGGGCAGAGATGAGACAATTGCACTCTGTGGGCAGAAATGAATCCATCCATAGAAACACTGCACTCCCCACAAAAATGGAATGAGAAAGGAAGAAAGCAGTTAAATAGTAACAGGGGGAGGAGGAGTTCAGAAGGGACCTGAGAGACGAGGAGGATCAAGAGGAGAAGAAAATGGCTAGAGAAGACATCAGACTTCAGTGAGAAGTTGTAATTTGGGGGGCAGCGTACTTTACTGTATTGTGTACAGTTATAATTTGGAATTGTAAGCTGCTTAAGCTGCCAAGGAACCATGGGGCATACATATTTTAATAAGTAAAATATATCACCATGACCAACAGTCCAGCTAGCAATAGCTGACATTTTGTTTACATGACTAGGAGTGGGTTGGAGTTCATTTATGTTTGAGGGGATTTAACTGGCAATCATTAGTAATGTTGTTTAAGTCTGTTGTATAAAAATATCGGTAGCTATCTAGAAGTCTAAGATCAGTTGCCAGTTTACTGCTTCTCATTTTCAATTTGTATAGAAGCTTAAATATTATGTATGTGTTTTTTCCCTTAATGGGATACATTTTGTTTATTTATTTACTTACAACCCCACCCCATTTCTCCCCACTGGGGACCCAAAGAGCCAGTTTGGTGTAGTGGTTAAGAGCATGGGACTCTAATCTGGAGAGATGGGTTTGTTTCCCCACTCCTCCACTTGAAGCCAGCTGGGTGACCTTAGGCTAGTCACACCTCTCTGGAGCTCTCTCAGCCCCACCCACCTCACAGGGTGTTTAGTTTTGGGGATAATAATGACATACTTTAAAAACCGCTCTGAGTGGGCATTATGTTGTCCCAAAGGACGGTATATAAATCGAATGTTGTTGTTGTTGTTATTATTTTCTCTTCTCCATTTTACCCTCATAACAACCTTGTGGGGAAGGTTAAACTTGAGGCAAGGAACAAAAACTGGTGATGCAGGAAGCATGAGTCAGCGTAAATTTGAGTAATGAAAATTATCCTTGAGCTACTCCTCCACCCTCACGTTGTTTGTTACTAAGTTTTGTATTGTCCTCTCCTGCCCCCAATGGGCCTTGCTGTCTGCACTCCAATGGCCAGAGGAGAAAGAATTTTTTAAAATTGCCAGCAGCAGCATGACATCCTTCCAAGAAAACAAGGAAGTGATGTCAACCCTCTCTAGCAATCACCGGAAACTCTTGTTTTTACCATAGAATTTCCAGTGATTACTAGAGAGGTGTGACATCTGGGCTTCCCTGGAAGTGATTTTTTTGTCTGAATATCACTCTGGTCATACAGGTTTGGTAGGATTTTTTCCTTAGTTTTAAAAACCTGCATAACATATCAGAAGTAATAGATATATGAATAACAACAACAACGACATTTGATTTATAGATCGCTCTTCAGGGTGACTTAACACCCACTCAGAGTAGTTTACAAAGTATGTCATCATTATTCCCACAACAACAATCACCCTGTGAGGTGGGTGGGGCTGAAAGAAGTCCAAGAAGCTGTGACTGACCCAAGGTCACCCAGCTGGCTACAAGTGTAGAAATGGGGAATCAAACCCAATTCTTCAGATACGAGTCCTGCCGCTCTTAACTACTACACCAAATTGGCTCTCTATGGTCTCCTCTGTCTCTTGCTTCAGTTTTAAGTCTTGCAGGCATTTGTCTGTAGCAGGGACCTGAATCTCCGAATGCTTCTATCAAAAACACCTCCTAAGCAAATTCTTTGGCAGGACATCTCAGAGTCATATGTAGACATGGGCACGAACAGAAAAACAAACAAACATGGTGTTCATTGTTCGTTGCCATCCATGAACAATGAACAATGAATACTGACGAACATGACCTGTTCATGAACATGTTCGTTGTTTGTTGTTGGTGGGGGCTAGCAGGCTCTCCTCCAGCCATCAAGTTCCCCACCACACCACTCTCTTAAACCCTACCTGAGCAGGCAGCAGGAAATGTACCAATAATAAATAATAGCTTGGCCCCAGAGCCTGGCAGCAGCCCTGGAACCTGAAAGGGTAGATCCCTACTGCACCACTCCCAGAAACCTTACCTGAGCAGGCAGCAGGAAAGGTACCAGTAATAAATAATAGCTTGGCCCAGAGCCTGGCAACAGCTCTGGAACTTGAAGAGGTAGATCCCTATCCCACCACACACAAAGAAAATTCAAGCTCCAATGCACTCTCCCAGTGTCTCTCTCAAAATGCTAGCAGCAACTGTCTCTCCCTCACTGTCTGCAAAACCAGAGCTGGGAACCCCCCCCCCCGCTCCCTTACTCTTTGCTTCCTTGTAACAAATTTGGAGCTCCACACTTGAAAGGAAGACCTGCCTATGAAGCTAAATTGGGCTTAGATTGGGGTTTCCAGGGCAACAGCAGGAGTTCATGCAGAGTTCAGGCAGTCCCTGCCTCCGGTTGCCAAGGGAATTGATTGAAGGTGCCAGGCTGTCTGGCTTGACGAACAGCAACGAACGAGGCTTGCAACGACCACCTGTTCGTTTAGAATGGGGCCTCCCGAACAGCTTGTTTGCGGACAGCTGATTGGGCTGTTCGTGGCTTTTTTTAGTTCGTATTGCTGTTCGTGCCCATCTCTAGTCATATGTAGTGGGTTGTTGAAGGTAGTTCTAGAGCACAGTGGTTGCCAACACTAAATACAATTTTTTCCTCCCCCCTTTTCTCTCTGCATTTTTAGATAAAGCATTGGGAACATTTCTATATTGGTTTCTGAATGTGTGGGTGTGTTTGATTATAAATATTGTACAATTGACCACTGTGGAAGGCCTTAGGGCCGAAACGCGTATGATCTGTCTTTGTGTTGGTCATTGGACTGTATCATCATCTGTGTATGGAGAATGTTTTAGCAATTCTTAGCATATGCATGTAGCCTGAAATTCAGGCCTTATTTTTTTTAACCTGTTTTCAACCTATAGTTTGTGCACATCCATAATAAATACCTTCTTGGAATATATTTTACATTTTCGATTGCAACTTGACCCCTCTATCCACCCCCCCCAGTTGTGGGAGTGTGTACCGTGGAGCCCGTCACCTTTTTAGTAACATCGGAAGATCAAAACCAGGTTCTTATGTTACCGAGTGGATTCCTTCTATGTGGTCCCAAACTTTTCATGAGAATAAGCGGTATTGCTCTGGCTCCCACACTAGCAATGTAATACAAAGAAAACCAACTCAAGCTTCACAGCAGGAGCCCACACTATGGGAAAGAGCTGTGTTGTGAATTTCTCCCATGTGGTTTAAATATTCCAATATAACTGAAGCACATAATACTATGTTACCCCACACTTCTAAAGTAATACTGGAGGAGACATTCTTATCCAGTATCACTTCCTTTGTCTTCTGCTTTGCAATGTGAGTGGGAAGCTTCAAAATTCAGATGTAAATTTTTTAAAGAGATTATAGACCTAATCTTTTCAAATTTATGGGAACCTTAGGAATTCTGAAACGGTGCTGGGCGCAACTACATAATGGCTGCTGCAGGAGGTGGAGCCAACCACAAAATGGCTGCCACAAGAGGTGGACCCAACCACAGTATATCAGGGAGTGACACTATGCGTAACTCTAATGGTAACTCCTCAACATTTTAAGCAGAAGCTCCACATAACAGGAAGCCTTCTAAATGAACATACTGAAAACTATTTTCTTGCTTACACACAGCTTACCTTCAATCATACAGTGAACATCCTTGTGTTGTGGTGGCTGATGTTCCTAAAGCATTTTTAAAAAAATCAGTACAGCCAATCAGATCTCTAGTGACCAATCCGAAGCCCCCCACCTGGACCACCCACCTTCTAAAAATACTTGGCAGGGGACAGGAAAGGAGACAGAAAGCACATTGATGCACATGAGTGCCATGTGGGGGATCTCTGTGTTACACTGAAGCCAATCCAGGAAAAGTTGAAGTAATCATTTGATTCTACCCATAGTCATAATGAAGTAACCCTCCCTACCTAATGGTCGGCCAGAGAAATTTAATGTCCGCCATCCAACAGCAGGTTTGTATCTAAACCTGCTTTATGTGGGTCTGTCAGCATGGAGCAATTTGTGCCTCCTGCCTGTGTATTTTCCAGCCACATTATATTGCCTTTCAGGGGACAGTTTGGAAATTAATAGCATTAATAAACATGATTGATTAAAAATACCCAAAGAATTCATGCTGGGTGCTGTGAATAATTATGAAATAAATCAGTGGGCTAATCTTCACAATCAAAACGTCCTTGTTCCTCTTTTTTATTTAAAATCTGTGGCTCAGCACTTGGAGTCTAGTATTTTGGAAGTCCTCAAAATCCTAGGGAAGGTGAATTGATACACTGGCTCGCATGACATGACATTGTTCCTCAACACATATATCCCAACTATATGTTGAAACCCGCCTCGCAGTGGACAGCTTCCCTGAGTTCCCTGGTGGGCTGCATGCACAATTTTTAGGAACTGCTGGGCTTGGAGGGACATGAATTGTGTAGAACGGCCATAGAAAAAAATCTCTAAAACGGAAAGGGTATCTAATTTAGAGCTGGAACTATATCCCTTTGAATGACTTTATAAGTTACAACTATATCCCTCTGAACGCAACAGCACTTGATATAGTTACAACCTACTCCATTTGCTGAATTAAGTGGGACATAACCATGATAACTTTTAACCTGAGTGGGGCCTATTACTGGAAGTTGCATTGAATTCATCAGAAGATTAATCAAAGTAAACTTTTGCTGATTGATTAGTTGGTCCCTATTTTAATTGGTGAAGCTATATTATTTGTAGGCTATTTTTTGTTCTGGGGTATGGTAGCCTCTTCTAATAATGAAAATTAGTTTTGTGTGTTGAATTTTAATTTATCATAAATTGTCTTCAGTATCTCAAAAATGCAGTTACAGTGAAAATACGACTATATGTAAACTTGTTTAATTTGTTTGAGGCAGATGAGCCATCGATTAAAATTCTTACATTGGATCGTCTTCCTAATATAATAATTTAATCATTATAATCACTGTCCTTTATACAGTGCTTCAAAGTACCAAGTGTTGTAAACATCCCAAACATAATTGCAAACCAATGTATTAGTTACATTAATATTATTGGAAAATTGTGTATTCATAACATATTATCGAGAGAACATGTGTTAATTACATTTGTATTTATGTAACTAATATATAGTTTGAATTAGATATATTTTTCCTTGAGTTATTATATATCTACTAGCAACAAAGCCCGTTGTGGGGAAAAAATACAATGGGCTCTAGAAAGGGGAGGGTGGGCAAGCAGGCATTTGCTCCTCCTCCATCACTGATTCTAGCTGGTGAAGGAGGGGGGTGGGCATTGCCATCTGCTCCACGCCTTATCTGCCTGATCTCGGCCATGTAAAGGGGTGGTGGGCTTTGCTAACTGCTCCATGCCTGATACATGCTGGGTAAAGGGGGGCATTGTCTCCTGTTCTGCCCCTGACTATGGCTGCATTGACACCTGCTCCGAGCCTGATCCCAGATGGGTATAAAGTGAATTGTCTGAAACACGCTTACTCAATTATATAGTAAGAAGATTCCTTTGATCTTAGAATTTTCTGGTTGCCAGTTACACCAGCATTTATTCCTAAACTGAATATACTTCCCTGTGTGCAAGGCTAGGGAATTCTGCGTTGCCTATCAGACTATAACAAGACTGCAGTAATCAGAGGACTATTTTCTTTATTTTGGCCCTAAACCTATGAACAAGTTCCCAGTGTGTTACCTAGTCACTGCTATGGAGTGCACTCTCCTTATCCTAGGGTCATTTCTACACGTCTCTAAAGGGACAGCCCACTCACTGAACACTGGCAGCTTTCCCCCTTGACTTCAGTCGTCTCCATTTTCAAAATGGTTGCAGGCTGTTTGGCTTCTATTTTTTCAGTGCCTTTTCTGGGACCGTGGGAAAATGCAGTCTTCATTGGAGGTCTCTCGTCTAAATACTAACCAAGGATTCTGAGGAGATCAGGCTCACCTGGGCTATTCAGGTCAAGGCCATTGGGGAGTAAGGAGAGGTATAAACAAAGTAAAGAAAGAAAGAAATAGGTCTTTTGGAAATGGATGTGCTAGTGTAAGAGGCAGTGCACTTCATGGCAGAGAAATGCCCATGATTTTTTAAAGAGGATCCAAGCCATTATGCTTATTACATGTATTTAAAAACCAGGCTAAATAATATATTTTTTTGTTCTGTACTTTTTGGTAAGTTTTCTGTCCACCAAAATGCATCTATTACCAACTTTATATATAGCTTCAAAGGATAGCCTCAATCTGATTTATGTATTTAGTTGACTGAGGGTCAAGCTAGACGTGCAGGTTTTTAAAGAATTGGGCCTGAGTTCCCCTGCAGCCACACAGCAGCTTTGGGGAATGGATATTAAAAAATAAAGGAGCACCCAAAGGGCCTCAGAATGCCTCTGCAAGGGGAAGAGGGGCTCCTCCCCCCGTCATTTCCCCCCTGTGTTACAATAGCATGGGGGGGGGGAGTTTCTCGTCCTGTTTGTATTGCTCCATGTGCACAGAATACTCCGTGTGGAGCAGGAAAAAAAATCCTCCTGTGCTATGTTGACATGGAAAATGGCTTGAGGAGGAAGGTAGGAGCCTGAGGCATTCCATGGCTCTTTAGGCTCTCCTTTATTTTTTAAAAGCCATTCCCCAAAGCTGCCATGTGGCTGCAGGGAATTCTTTAAAATTCTTCATGTCTAACTTGCCCCTAAAGTGCATGCATCAAGACTTTATCAAGTCCCTGGTAGTCCACCATACATACTTTATGTGACCTGTTTAACTGAGGAGGAGGGGAGGGAGAGTTTGAATCAAGAAGTTAGAACAAAATTCAAAAGGGATCACTCTTATCGTGACCCACATTCTTTTGGGATTCAGCTCTGCACAACGCCTTGGGGAAGGAGGGAAGGTGGGAAAGGTTAGTACTGCTAAGGTTGTCAGCACTACCTCAGCAAATGCCAGAAGATTTTGAATGCATTGCCTGGGGAAAGAGTTTGGGGAGGATGTCCTGTCACTTCTGGGTGATGCTCTAGGAATTTGCCCTAGTCTTTATTTGAGGGCCAAGCTACACATGACGAATGACACTTGAACAGCAAGTGTATTTCTCCCTGTTCACTTGCCCTCCACTCAATCCACTTGCCGTTCAAGTGTCATTCGTCATGTGTATCTTGGCCCTTAGAGACAATAGATACATGGGGAAATTATGGGGCCATTTGCCAGCCATTTTTTTCTCCCACGCCTCAGTTTCTTTGTGTAGGGAATTAGAGTGGAGGGCAGGAGTTTACCCAGTGCAGCCAAATGCTAGCCTAAGTCCCACAGAAGTCAACAGGGTAGCCCCATTGCATAGAAAGAGAAAAAGGTCATATCACTTTTTCTGTGTAAGAAAACACTTGTTCTTTGAATCTGAAACTCAATATATTAGAGCCTAACTAGATGCTGCACAGGGACTTGAAGCTATACTGTTGCTGCTAGTTCCTGGCGGCAACTTGTGAGTAAATGCTCAGCAGGGCCAGACTTAGATTAGGACTGCTGCATGGTGCCTTCTCCCCTGTGAGGTTTTCAGCAGCTGAAACAGCCCAGAGACCATCGGGGAGGGAGAGTTATTTTCTCTGTGGGGAGTCAGCACGCGCTAGCATCCAACACATATGCCAGCTCTCAGTGGAGCAATCATTGCTCCCCCTCTAACAATCCCCAAGCTGTTTCAACCATCATAAACAACATAGGGAAGAAGGCAGGAATTCCTCCTTGTTCCATGCTGCAGTCCAATCTGAATCAGACCCTGCTGCAGGTTTACTCATGAGTTGCCACAAAGAACCAGCAGCTACAGTACAGCTGCAAGTCCCTACGGTGAAGTCATATAGTTGGTAACCTCTAGTTAGGCTGTTAGAAGGAACAGTGAAAGCAGTCCTAGTGCTCATTGAAGGTAATTCTCTTTATTTTCCCTTTCAAAAGAGAGTTTTTCCTTGAAATACATAAGTACCAGGGAGAAGCTGAGGACCAGGTATGGGTCTCAGGAGAGTCCTCCCTAGAGAAAAGGCCTCACTGGATTCCCCTCCATGTGCCACCATCCCTTGCAGGTATTTCCAGAGGCACCCAAGGCGCCCACAGTCTTGGCCATCTCTCTTTTGGGTATTCTCCCGCTGTTCTTAACATCCTCTTTCTTTAAACAGAGAGGGTGTGTGTGTGTGAGCCGGCATCACTTTTGGTCCAGCCATATACCCAGAACGGTGGTACCAGAACTTTACTTACCAGTCTCCTCCCAGTCTCTAAATGTGTCACCTGATAAGTTCAGCCAGTACGTCCTATCCATATTCTATCTTTTTTTTTGAAGTTCCACTTGAAAAATGAAAGAGTCCATCTTAACAGGGTAAAACTACCAAATAACGTTTTTCTGCTAGGCGATGTGTTGTTCAAGATCTCTTCTTCCCGGGGCAGCTGCTATTGGGAACCTGAAAACCTGTTGTCAGTGCTGTGATGATTTCACCCATTTGTACTTGTCAAAGGCAATGCAATTTACCCTTTGACATTCTGTTTCCATTTTCTCTTTAGAGATCCCAGTTTAATCTTTGCTGTATAAAAACCATCTAAGATGAAAGTCTCCAAAGCTGCCAGCCCACTTTTCTGGTCAAAAGGAACCTTTAAAAAAAAAAACTAAGTTGGTACAACTTTTAATTTTACAGCATGAGATGTTTCCATGACACTCTATCGTTGTATGACTACCTTGAAGTGTTAAAGGCCAGATTCAGTTTCCTCACAGTGGTGGCTTTAATTTGTGCATAAATTTACAGTGCAAGTCCTTTGTCATTGAACCAGTCAGTTCTATGACTGTTCACAAAAGAAAGGCACAAAGAATGATTTTGACCCCTTTTGCCTGCAGCTTCCCAACCCTCATGACTCCTCTGTGGGCCCCATGACTCCAGGAATAAATTTTCTTGGGGTCAGAAAGGACTAGGGTGACCAGGTCCCCTTGGGGAGAAGTGGGAGGATCGGCATTTACTATGTGTTGTCTTAATGGTCCTCTTTGCACATGTGTGCTCCCAGGGCATGCACAATGATGTCACTTTCAGGAATTGGTCCCAGCAAAACACGGGAGCATGCCTGTGGCTGGCACAATAATGTCACTTCAGGAAGTGATGTTGCTGTGCCCTATGGGAGTGTACACACTGTGTGTGTTCCTGGAGTGCTTGACAATGGTGGGTGACCTTCTAGGGGGCTTGTAATCTCCTACCGATCACTGCCAGGCACTTGGGAGCCTTAGAAAGGACTGCTGGGTAGAGAGGAACATGGAAACATGGAAGGTGACCATTAGCACTTTCTGATGATGGATTGTGAGATCAAACCCTCTGTCTTTCTAGGAAAGAATGCAGCTAATACACCATCCAGGGTTGGCACAAATATACACTGTAGGGATACCAGGTCCCCCGGTGGGGGTGGGGGATACCCCCTCTCCTCATCCCCTCTCCTGCCACAACTCACCTGGCAGGAGGGGGGCAAAGCACTGGAACGGGCCTCCTGGGAGCACTCCTCGGGGTGGTGTGAAGACATCATTTCCGTATTGCACCACCCCAAAAGTGCTCCTGCACTTCTCAGAGGGCTGATTTGGGCCCCAAATGGGCCGAATCAGGAGGGTAAGGGGACTAATACACCTTGGGAATTTGGGCCATGAGAAATGGAGGTACACTCACTAGGTAACCGCTCGACCCACATGAATGAGCTCTCACAGATTTCCATAGCATTTTGTAACATCTTACAACACGGAAAGTTTTTCAGGAGAATCAGCTCACACATTCAGCAGCAAGTAAGGAATTATAGCCAATCTGGTGACGTAAATACGTCTGAAAACACAACCAAGTGAGATTGGGATTCAGAGTTACTCTTCTCAGGAATAACGATGAGGGGAAATGGATTTCTGGGAAAGGATCATCTGTAGAGGAAGATTCCTTCCTTCCCAACCTGAAGCTCCACAACAAAAGCCAGGGTAGTGCTGGACCATCTTCAAGGGGACGTTTCTCTCGTCCATTGTGAGCATATCAGACATTTTGTTTTCTTCAGCAACTTGAACAGTCTTTTTGTGGGGCATATTTTATTTATGGGGACAATGCTTAATGGAGCAACAGTGGGGTAATAAATAAAGTTTGCCGGTGATTAATGCTGGAGCCACGCTTCAATAAAGCTGTTCTGTTTTGCCTCAGGGCCTTTCAAAGTTCTGTTTGGCCAACTGGGTGGATTTGCCAATGACTTAACTTTGCCTAAATCAGACTAATAAATGTCTAAGCAGAGGGCCAAAAAATGAATAATTATTGAGAGGAAAGGACCATGTTGACTTTGGACTGATCAGGGGCTTTTGGTCGGAGCCCCAAGTGGGAAAACATGTTCTCTGTTTTGACCCTCCCTTGTTATAGCTAACCCACATATATTTCTCACTCTCAGAGGAAGAAAAACAGTCCAGTGTCTTGGAATAATGTCTTATTCCTAGTGCACTGCAAGAAATAAATAAAAGGTTTCTGCAAGCCCACCATACCCGCCCCCTGCAAAGGAGCTCGCTGTTGTGCCTCTTCATGATTCAGTGCTTGATGTGTTGCCTGCTTTCAGTCAGCAATTATGTTGCATCCTTGCATTGGATGTGATGGGATCGTTCAACATATTGGAGCCAATTACCTGTCACCAGAGGATGCTGCTTGTTGTGTCTCTGTATGAGTCAGTTCTATAGCCTTCCCTGGAGGTACACATGCCTTAGAAGCTCATTGAAATATGGAGAAGCTCCCCTGAGGGGAAGCATCTCTTGTTCTTACATGCTGTTGTATTCTTGAACTGCAAATTTGAAAATATTTACTCAGACTTGCCCTTAAGCAGGGCTTTTTTTCAGCTGGAACGTGGTGGAATGGAGTTCTGGCACCTCTTGAAAATGGTCACATGGCCGGTGACCCCACCCCCTAATCTCAAGACAGAGGGGAGTTTAAATTGCCCTCCGTGCCCAGCTGAGCCAAGGGCAATTTAAACTTTAAAAAAACTCCCCCCTTGTTCCAGCTGACCCAAAGTTATGTCATTGTGCAGGCCTGGGAGCGTGTGCGCACTTTGCGTGTGCACATGTGGTATCAGGGGCACCAACTCCCGCCAGGAGTTTCCCCCTGTGCTGGCAACCCACTGAGTTCCACCACCTCTTTTCCCAGAAAAAAATCCTGCCGTTAAGTATATTGATTTTCCGAGATGGCGTCTCTTTAGCCCCACCAATCTGAAGGAGAAGCAGCATCCTAAACAGTTTATGGCACCCTTTTAAGTTCTTTGACATGAACAAGCTGAGTGTTGGAACATGCAACATCAGCCTTACAAAAGAAATCAACTCCTACAGGGGGTGCAAAGGAGCAAAGCTAGTTAGGTGCTACCCTTCTTTCTCATCTGCTAAATGGTGTTTTCTTGTTTGTCCCCAGAATGCCAATATTCAGCTGACTTCCTTCTACTTCCCACTCTTCCTGTCAGCCACATAGCCAGAAGCTTAAACTTCTGTCTTTCTATATATATATATACACAGTAATGCAATGTCCTAAATAAATGCTTTCTGTTCTCTTTAATTGGGTACACCTTGCAGCTCCGTTCCTTCTGAATAAAAACCTCACCTTGCCAATGCTTAGGAGAGTTGCCAGCTGTGGCTTGGGAAACTTCTGGAGATTTGGAGATGGATTTGGGGGAGACAGAGTTTGGGGAGGGAGCTCAAAAAGAATATGATGCTATAGAGTCTGGCCTCTGAAGGTGCCATTTGTTCCAGTGGAACTGATCTCTGTAGTCTGGAGATGAACTGTAATTCCCAGAGATCTCCATGCCCCACCTAGAAGTTGGTAAGATCAACAGAAAGGTGTAGTAGTTAAGAGCAGCAGGACTCTAATCTGGAAAGCCGGGCTTGATTCCGCACTCCACCGCTTGAAGCCAGCTGGGTGACCTTGGGTCACTCACAGCTCCCTCAGAGCTCTCTCAGCCCCACCCACCTCACAGGGTGATTGTTGTGAGGATAATAACAACACACTTTGTAAACCACTCTGAGGGTGTTATTGTTGTCCTGAAGGGAGGTACATAAATCAAATGTTGTTGTTAAAGACTAAGCTAGAGATTGCTTACTGATGTTTGTAATGTTTTGTTACACAGAGTAGGCTTTGTGAGGGGGGCACTGAGGGGAGTGGGACACTTAACCCTTTCTCTGCAGGCAGGTTTTTTTGTGATCAAAACTGCATCTGTTTCCCCTGGGAGGAAGAAATCAGCTAGGGGAGATTCAGATCAGGAAAAAAAGCTCTCAAGGTAATAGCTCTGTCCTGAGCCTGCTTTTCCTTAAAAAAAAAGAGAGAGAGAAAATAGCCAGCGTGTACATGTAACAGCCAAGCTTGGTCCTAACACTTTTTGCATGGACTGAGGAGAATTATGCCACTGGGAAACAATGAGTGTATAACTGAGATGAGGCATGCATTAAACCAAATGAGATTTTGTATTTTTTGTTGCTTTTAGTACAGACTGAAAGGTCTTTGGGGAGAACTGAATATCAAGTATTTCAGAAGCTTCTTCAGTTGCTTTGGCGACTGAGTTGGTATCATTGTATATGTGACCTGACACAGACGCCTGCACTTCAGTCTAAAAAGGCCTGTGTCCTGCCAGGTGGCTAGTGTGTATGTATGTGTGCCGGGGTGGGGTGGGGGGCGGCTCTGGAGATCTCCTTGAATTACAGCTGGTCTCCAGACTACAGAGATCAGTTCCCTTGGAGAAAACGGCTGCTTGGGAGGGAGGGTGGACTCTGCGGCATTATACCCTGCTGAGATCCTGCCCCTTCTCAAGCCCCGCCCTCTCCATGTCCCACCCCCAAATCTCCAGGAGTTTCCCAACCCAGCATTGGCGACTCTAGGCACCTCCCCTGTTTTTCTGCCCAATCAAAAGACAAGCCAGCCATGCCAACAGTCTTCCTCCCTTCTTGTTCAAGCATAGGGCAGTCTTAACCCAAGGCAAACTCTTTGAATCACAGTGGACGTTCAGCTGCTCATGGCAGACTCCAGCAATGGAAACTTGCGTAGATTCAACTTGACAAAGTGAATGACTTCCTTCCCATCCAGCATCAGCTCCTTCGAGGTCACCTGTCCTTGGATACTACCTGCTTGAAACTCCAAATAGGCAGAGGCTAAAGAGCTACAGGAATTGGAATTTCATGCTTACCATGAAAAGGGGCCAGCCTAGGGACTCATTAGTGGAGGAAATGGAACTTGCCCAAACTGTATTCTTTATAGAAGTTCATGGGATCAAGGTGACAAAGGAGAAAAAGTACTTTTTAGATCTAAAGCATATCAAGGGCAGGGAGTTATTTCTCAAGCAGCTGAATATTTGGAAATCATCTAAATTAGGGGTTCTTTTTTGTGCCATGGACACCTCTGGCAGTCTCAGACCACTTTTCAGAATAATGTTTTTAAATGCATAAAATAAAATACGTAAGATTACAAGGGAAACCAATTATACTGAAATACAATTATCATTTTTTTTCACGATCCAAATTCACAGACCCCCTGAAATCTATCCAAGGGGTCTGTGAACCCCAAATTAAGAAACCCTGATCTAAATGGTCAGGTTTTATTTTTCTTTGCATTTCAGGATTCCATGTATGTTTTTTTTTAAATTCATCAATCAGTCACTCATTTGAAGAAGCAGAAACTGAAAAGGCGTATCTGCAGATATTTCAAGTTTACCAGCCTATCAACTTTTGGATGTGAAATTTGATTTCCAAATTAGAAGGTTTTAGGATGCAAATATTTACCTGTGGAACATAAACTGGAAATAGCTTCAAATACTAATTACTGCCAATGCATAGCAGCTGTCAAATACAATCATGAATAAAAGCTAAGGTTTACCCGTTATGGTGATAAGTACCATGGCATGTCAACTACTGGATATTGACAAAATATTTGAAATTGAAATAGTATATTAGGAGTCCAGTAGCACCTTAAAGACTACCATTTATTCCAGCTTAAGCTTTCATGAGTCAGTTCATTAGATGCATGAAATTAAAATTTAACATCCACTGGGCAGATACATTGGCCATTTCCACACGGCTTACCTCTGCCTGTAACGACCCAGTAGAACGCGCAAAAAACGCGGAAGATCACGTTTTCTCGCGTGAGATTTGCGCGACGTCACATGACATCGTCCAAGTCTTGCACAAGAAAACGCGATCTTCTGTGGTTTTTGCGCAATCTTCTGGGTCGTTACGGGCAGAGGTAAGCCGTGTGGAAACGGCCATTTATTCTGAGAGTGAGAAACAACAGAAGGGGAGGAGAGCGGAGATGTTACAGAGAACCTTATCTCCTTATGTCTGCAGGTGGAAATAGTCCATTCTAAGTGATTTACAGCGCTATCATAAGTAAAGTTTATCCCTTATAAATCCATGACTTTAATGGATTTTAGAAATCTGTAATTCTGTTTAGGATTGCCGTCCTATTAGTCGTTCATTGCATCTTATTATAAGCTCTCTTCTCTACATACCATCTCCTCTCTCCCACCTTTCTTTTGTTGGTGTACATTTCATGCCTCTGATGAAGTGAGCTCTGACTCATGGAAGTTTGTGCTGGAATAAACTGGTTTTTCTTTAAGGTACGATGGATCCCCGTTTACTTTTGCTGCAAAAGACTAACATGACGTTCGTGAGTCTGGAGTTTTATTTATTGATTTACATGTAGTTGTTTATAGTCTGCCTTTCTCACTGTGACCCAAGGTTAATTTCACAGTGTCAGTCAATCTGGTCGAGAGAATGGGATATACCATAAATAATACAATGGAAATTTGAAAAGAAACACAATTCAAATACAGGAATACAGAGATGAAAACTTATTGAAACAAAATATAAGCAATTTGATGTGACCTATTAAACGGTGTGGAAACTACCCACTAATATCATTTCTATTTATTTATTTATTTATTTATTGGATTTTTAGCCCGCCCTCCCCGCAAGCAGGCTGAGGGCGGGTTACAATCATAAATAAGGTACAATAGGTAAAACCAATAAAATAGCATCTCAGTGCAAACATACACAGACAGTACCCAGTGGTAGTTTATAGTCCCTGGCCCTTTACCAAAGCATATCGTTGAACTATTTCCTTACAGCATAGCACTATGTTTTCATTAAAAAAGCCCTCCTGAATAATCAAGTTTTGTATAGTTTGTGGAAAGCTAGGAGAGTGTGAAAGCATTCCTAACCTCTTCAGGCAGGCCGTTTCGTAAAGTGGGGCCACTACAGAAAATGTTCGTGTGCAGGCAGCTGTTGATTTTACTCCTTTGCAGGGTAGTATCTGCAGAAGGCCCCATACGGATGAGTGAAGCTGCCATAATGAAGCATAGGGAGAGATGGAGTTTCATAGATATGAGGGACCAAGGCCATGAAGGCTTCATATGTGATAGCCCCAAACCTTGAACTGAACTTGGTAACTGATGGGAGCGACTGCAGAATATGAATCACATGCATTCTCCGCCTAGCTCCTGATAATAATTGAGCTGCAGCATTCTGTATCAGCTGGAATTTCCGAGATGACTTAGAAGGAAGACCTATGTAGAGTCCATTACAGTAGTCTAGTTTCAGTGTTACTATGATGTGAATCCAGGTGGCCATATCAGCCATGTCAAGGTAGGGGCTATCTTCCAGGTGAGGCTCCAATCCTAAGAACATTTTCCTGGAAGTAAGCCCCAGGAAATATTGATGGTAGCAGGTGAGTACATCTCGATTTGGGAGAATGTATCTTTTCCTTCCCCAAACCACATCCTCGTGAGTTGAGTTCCATTCTGCAAACCATATCCTTTTTTTTAAAGCAAGTATAATTTATGTTACCAGTAAACCTTTCAGTAGAAATGGAGATATTTACCATTAACTAAATGACTGTCTGTCTGTCGATCGAGCTATATAAAGTAAAACCAGTAGCACATTGTATACTACAGGAACAAGAAGCAACAGTTCTCTTCAGGAACCACCTCTTAAGCCACAGTATCCGTAAAATCAATTATCGCAGAACGATTGGTGTGCATCCCATGAGAATGTGCAAAGAATTAATCATTTGACTCAATATGGTTAAACAGCTTCTCTTTTTTGCCAAAATGGCTTCTTCTTTATTTTACCCATCTCAGCCTCCGAACATAACCTAGTTGCAGGCTAGACTTTGCCGTTAGAGCGAGTCACACTCTGGCTTCCAGTGTATTACTTACAAGTTTGGAATTTTTTCACAGTGCAGATCTGTTCCCATTCAGTGAATTCCAGAGCAAATCATATTCATGTTTGCGGCTGAGAGCCCTCTTCCTCCCAAATTGTGGTCGACATCCAACATACGGTTTATCTAGTTCCTTGAAGTTATGCTGCACTGCAAATTCTTTCCAAAGCATTTTGTTGGATGTCCTGGGGGAGGGATTACCCAAAAAAATACTATAGGTGCTGGAGGGTAGAATTGTAGGAAAAAATGGGTAGAGAGAACAGAGGCACTTAATCCTTCCCCCGTCTGCTAGTTTTGTCCTATCAGTTTCCTCAATGTGACTTTTGAAATAATTCCTTTCCCAAACTCAGTCCAGAAATAAGGAAGGAAAATAGCTTTTGAGAACATTTGCAGGGGAAAATTAATAGGTTTAAGCACACTTACACCTTTATTCTAGCACACTTACACCCTTATTAAGCACACTTACACCCCTCCCCTGTCAAATGCACAATTCTAGAAAGCAAGTTTGGTAATTCATGTTCATAGCTATAACATGTAGCTCTGCCCTTAGTCTTTGTGTTTCATCTGTAAAATGGGTACAAGAATGAGAGCAACTATGTCAGCACAAGAAGCCCATTTTAGAAGGGAAATGGTTAGTCCACCTGAATGGTTAACTTTTACTGGAATTCTCTCAGGATCAAGTTAAAATTAAATCAAGAGAGGATTTGGCAGCAGAAAGGCACGCCTGTCAGTGGTTTCCATATATGCAAATTTTGGAGAGATTCAAACTAGACAAGAGTCATTATGACTTTGAGAAATCTAAAACTGAATTTGAAATAGCCCTTTGTACATATGATGAACATGTTATTTCTAAACTGTATAAACTTTTGTTGAGGTTTGAGACAGAGGAAGAACAAGAAAGAGAATGTATGATTAAATGGACAAAAAATTGTGGACATGATATATTAATGGAGCAATGGGAAAATATGTGGACAAGAGGGCTGAAATTTACATTAAGCTCCAGTATTGAAGATTTTTACAAAATGATGTATCGTTGGTATATGACTCCTGAAAAATTGGCTAGAATGTATAAGGCGGCATCAAATGTATGTTGGAAGTGTGCTAAACAAGAAGGGACATTTTTTCATATGTGGTGGACATGTAAGAAAGTAAAGAGTTTTTGGTTGCAGAAACAATAATAGATTCAGAAGATTTTGAAGATTAAATTTCAGCTGAAACCAGAGACTTTTCTGTTGGAAATAATGGACAGCCAGTTGGAAAAAAGTTTTAGAACACTGTTCTTATACTTTATTACAGCAGCAAGAGTACTTTATGAACAATATTGGAAAACTACAACATTGCCTACAGTGGAGGAATGGTTGACAAAAGTTTGGGAGTTTGCGTTAATGACAAAATGTACTGCATTAATTAGAGAAAGGACATTATTTAACTTCTTGACTGAATGGAAACCGTTAATAGACTTTTTGCATGAAATGGATAACAAGGATTTGACAACATCTGGATTTATGGATTAAGAAACAGGAACAGTAGAAAAAAGATGGGAGTTGTGACTAACTTAGAATAAGTGGGACTCTAGAAATGATATATACTTTTTGTGGAGAAAATCAGAACTCAACTTGTAATGTAATTTAGGTTTCTTTTTGTTTTCTTTTTTCTTTTCCTCTTAATTTTATAGAAATATGTATTTTTAGTGTGTTATGTTTAGAACTGTGTTTTTTCTTGTTCTCTATGTTTGTTGTTTATTGTATTGTGGTGTGTAGTTTATAGTTTAAATCAAGAAAATTTTTAATTCAAAAAGAACGAGAGCAACTCATCAGTGGAGATTCCAGATTTTTTTAAAGAAAGGGCAGCACATCGACAGTTGTAGAAAAGTGACATATACAAGGAAGAGAAGGAAAGGACATGACCCAATTTGGGTCAGGTCTGAGGTGTTGGTGAGCTGAATCCTCCCTCTCTTGTATGGTTTCCCAATGCAAATTCATGTCCAAATTATGGAGAAAAGCATACAAGGACAAAAAAGGATGTGTAACAGCAACAAAAGTGAAGGGGGAGGCAAGAAAAAATTGAAGTGAAGGGGGAGGCAAGAAAAATTGCAGGGGCTAGACTGCGGTAGATGGAAATAGTTAATTCTTACATACACCGCTGGGGTAGGAGAAGGAGCAGAAAGCTGCCTTCCTGCTCTTTTCAGAAACCCCGAAGCAAATTGCCAAGTCTCATTTTGATGTTGCCAATACAGCTTGAATATTTGCGCCCCGCTCCTGACCCATCTTGTTTTTCTACAGTATTAATAGTACATTTGTACTCTTTTTCTGATTCTTTAGTGTTGTCTATGTAAAGTATTAAAAATACATAGGCAATCTGTTCTTTTGATGAAAAATTAAATAGGTATCTCTGAAGCGTCGTCCTTGCTTTCCTGCATTTCAGGCAGGAAACTAATATTCTTTTTGAACTCAGACTCCTGTGAAAACAAAATGGGGGGGAGGGGTTGAGATTTGTGTTTTTAAAGGGAAAGGAAATGTTGGTTCTAGATTAACTTTAAAAAAAGAAAGAAGTTGTCTTCCTTCCATTGTCAAACTGTTCAAAAGGCAACTGTCTCTGCAATGAGAAAGTGTTCAGTTGAAGCAATGCATGTTTTAAAAATATTCATGTATGGGTGATAGATTTGCATTAACCTTTATTAGAAATGAAACCCATTTGTGAAAACCATAACTGAATTCTTTTCCACATCCGCTTCAAACTGCAGTTACAAGGGCTATCTTGAGTAGTTTCACCATGGTTAATTAGAGCAAGCCATGGAACAAAGTGGTTGGGATTTACATGGGAAAGGGTACAACTTTTTTATTGGTAAAATGTTAAGACATTAACAGTGTAATCCTAAGCAGAGTTACTGCAGTCGAAGCCCATCGATTTCAATGGGCTTTGACTGGAGTAACTGCCTAGGATTGCACTATAATTCTGTGATTTGATTCTATGAGGCTGGGGGGAGACGGAGTCCAGGCAGCTGAAAGCCACTGCGTACCACACACAGATTCCCTCTCACACTATCCAGACCCTGCCCAAACATGTAAGAACCAATGATGTGATTTGCCTATGTGCATGGGCTCCCACGGTCGTTATGTCTTCCACAGTATTGTCCCCTTTGGCAGTGTTGGCCTGTGGCATGCTGCTGGTCCTAGGGTTGCTGTCCCCCCAGTGGGAGTGGGGAATCCCCCACTCCCAGTCTCTTCCCCCCTCACCTGGCCGATGAGAGAACAGGCCTGAGAATGGGCCTCCCAGGGCACACTCTCAGCGTGGCCTGTCACTCCCAGGAGTGACATCATCACACAGGCCCCAGGAGAGCCCTGGGCTTCATGCCGGACCGATTTGGCCCATTTGGGGGCCCAAATCACCCTGGTGCGAAGCCTAGGAGCACTCCCAGGGCCTGCATGATGATGTCACTCCTGGAAGTGACATCATTGCACTGTGCCAGGAGCACGCATGCATGAGGAAACTCCAGGTAAGTACCAGGTTCCACCCCACACAATGAGAGGGTAAGGGGACCTGCCAACCCTAGCTGGTCCCCTAGCGCACACCCATAGATTCAGTGCTGTTTTCTGCTACTGGAGCTGGTGCCGTTACTAACGGCACACATAAAAATTGGATTCCCGGAATATTGAGGCCCTCAGTTACTATTTCAGAGAACTCATTGGTAATCAAAATAATACACAATATTTTACAGCCCTGACTTCATCTTCTTAGTTGTCCCTTAGGAAAAAAGGCAATCAAAAGATCCCCTCATCCATCTTTAAGCTGAATGTAAAACTGAAAGCAGATTGTCTTTTTCTGTTGCTAATTTCTAATCGTTTTAAACATATTTACGGAAACAATTTTTTTAAAACTGTGCATCATAAAAGAGTACAAAAGAGGTCATGTAAAGGAAAACAGGAGAAAGATGACCTAGGTAAATATTTCACAGTTTTACAATGTCATTAAAAAGAAAGAATGAGAGAAAATCTAATTGTTTAAGGTCTAAACAAGGAAAACCTTGTAAGTGCTTGAATTAGATAACGGTAGGTTTAAGATGATATAATTCCAACTATGCTTCAGTAAATTAATAAAGATGATAATACTAACAGCGCACTTAAATACTGTTGTACACACATAATCTGGGCAAAACAACCTGGAGGTTGGCAACTCCTGGGTGGTCCGTTGCACATTCTCTCTCTCTCTCTCTCTCTCTCTCTCTCAATCCTGACCAGCTTGCTGCCCTCTTGGGTGCAGGGATGAGAGCACAGAGGCGATGGAGAAAAGTTGGGGTGTGTTGTGTGTAGGGTTGCCATCTTCCAGGTAGTGGCTGGAGATGTCCCGGAATTACAAGTGGTCTCCAGGCCACAGAGATCAAACCCCACTTTCAGGTTTCACCACCCAGATCTCCATGAATGTCCCAATTTGGAGCTGGCAACCCTAGTTTTGTGTGTGTGTGTGGGGGGGGGGGTGGAATTGAGATTCCAGGGCTTTTTCAGTCCTGGCATCTACCGGGTGGAACTCTCCGTCTGTGGAGGCCCAGGCTCAGCGAGATTTCTTATCATTTCGTCGGGCCTGTAAGACAGAGATGTTCTGCCACACTTACGGTGGTTGAAGCAGGTGGTTGAGGCAGACGAATCCCCCAACTGGTCCCTCCCAGTGGGAGGGAGATATGCCCTGACCTAGATGCAGAGGAGTTAGCCGTGTTAGTCTGTGGTAGCAAAATCAAAAAGAGTCCAGTAGCACCTTTAAGACTAACCAATTTTATTGTAGCATAAGCTTTTGAGAATCACAGTTCCCTTTGTCAGATGCATAGTACAGAGACTGGTCAAATATAGAAGAGGAGGGGGGAGGAGAGGAGGAGAGAGAAGATGCAATTAGGCGGGGAGAGGGAGGATGCAACTAAAACATTCCTTTGCTAGTAAATGTAAACATCTCTTTTTGGTGTGGGGATAAGTTGGCTTCAAAGGAGTTTGCCGTGTTAGTTTGTAGCCCTGACCTGTACTTTTTAAAGCTTAGAGCCAAGCTACAAGTGACACCTGACACAGGTTGGACACTTGTCAGCTTCCCTCAAGTTTTGATGGGAAATGTAGGCATCCTGGTCTTGCAGCTGTAATGGAGAGCCAAGCTGTAAAACCAGGACACCTACACTTCCCATCAAAACTTGAGGGAAGCTGACAAGTGTCCAACCTGTGTCAGGTGTCATATGTAGTTTGGCTCTTAGCCATCCTGCCCTGTGGACTTTAAGGTTGTTTTGAGATCAGCACCACTGGGATGCTTTTCATACAGTATTTTAGTGCAGTATTATAGGACTGCTACCAATGTTTTATTATATGGTTTTATTATGTTAGCCTGCTTGGAGGGAGAGCGGACTATAAATTAAACAAAATAAAAAATTAAAATAAAAAAAAAATTACTTCCATCCTTGGCTCACAGCTCAGTAAAAGCTGCAGCCTTTAGTCCTGGCAGCGCCAGCTGCTTTGAGATGGAAGCCACCTGCCAACCACAAGCCCTACTGGGTAAGGGCTTTGCTCACTTGATGGGAAGATGGGGTAGCTGCCACATGACCCAATGGGGCTCAGAAGAGCCACAAGCTGCATGTCAAAGAGCCATGCGGACCCCAATTTCGGCACATCGTTCTGATGTGCAATAAACAGGAAGGACTTCTTTAAAGAGGAATTTCCTGTTGCAGGGTTTAGATTCCTTGTGGCAGATTCCCTGGAAGAATGGCATGAAAATAGTCTGAATAAATTAGGGTTGTCAATCTCAAGGTGGTGGCTGGAGATCTCCCAGAAGTACAACAGATACCCAGGTCACAGAGATCTGTTCCCCTGGAGAAATGGCTATCTTGGAAGGTGGATTCTCAGCCGAGGGCCCTCCCCTCCCCAAACTCTGCCCTCCCCAGGCTCCACCCCCCCCCCAAATCTCCAGGAATTTCCCAACATTGGCAACCCTAGAATAAATAAATCAATAGATCTGCTGAAGCTTGTTATAGTTCAGTGGCTTCTTTGCCTCCCACTCCAGTCCTCTAGACTTGCAGCAATAGGAATGACGAGGGCACACACGTGCACACAGAATACATGGATTGCAGGGAATTAATCACTTCTATACAAATGCTCATTTCCTGCAGAACAATTGGTGTGGAGGCACCTTTATGGCTCTGCATCTTGCCAGGCTGCCTATTATGCCTGTGTTAACATCTTCGTCTCCAGATGTCTTATGAAACATTTCTTTATATATATTTTTTAAAAACTGGCCAATCCCTTCACATTCCCCACTCTATTTAGTCCTTCCTCATCTATCTATATAAAAGGGGAACTGTGTTCCCGACGATGCACTTTTATCCTGGTGCGCCTGCGCAGGAGCACCAGGATAAAAAGTGCATCCTGGCCAATGCCCACCTGCCCCTCCAGAGGGCGCTGCCACCACGGGATGGCCAAGTGAGCCTTCCCACCACTCTGGAGGGAGCCGCCACTGTGGGACGGCCAGGCGAGCCCACCTGCTCCTGCAGAGGGAGCTGCCGCCGCGGGAAGCCCAGCATTTCTGTGTTTTTTAGGGCCTGTTTTTTTTTAAAAAATAGGCTCTGTTGCTATTATGTGATAAGTGTTAGTGTCAGTTGTGTGATAGATATCCCTACACCGCCAAGTACGGCCAGCTCCACTCAGCATATGGTACCACTTTTGTGCATGCTGCTCAGACACACCAGCAGGCAGGCCAAACTGAGATAGATGGATTTCCCAGATTAAAAATGGAAATCAAGGGTTGTGTGACTAGGGTTGCCAAGCTCCAGGTGGGGCATGGAGATCTCTTGGAATGACAACAGATCTCAAGTCGAGAGAGATGACTTCTCCTGGAGAAAACGGTTGCTTTCATCTTTTGCACCACTGGCTTTTGGCCTGTTTTCTTGTCTCTGACATGGGTGCGACCCTTCAGTTTTCTGAGTCTATGCATGCTGGATTTGTGTGGGTGATGAGGTTTATTCTTCTCCCATGCTCCCCAAGGAGTGTATCATTTGATCTGGCACAGAAGCTACCTTTGGATATATAAGCCATTTTCAAGATTCTGTCAAATCTAGTGTGGCCAAGGGGTTTTCTGCACTGTGTTTTTCGTTCAGTGCTGCTTTGGTCTATCCCTTGCTTTCTGCATGCATTTTTGTGCCTGTCATTTTTGTTGTGTCTCTCCCCCCACCCCCTTTTCTGGTTCTTTTGAGATGCTTTTACCTCCGTCTTTTTTGTAGCAGCTTCTGCAACACCTGCGTTCCTTCTGCATAGTTCCTTTTGGTTTTTTCTGTTCCACCCACCCCCACCCAGCTCCAACTCCCTTTTTGATGATCAGACATTCATTATCATTGAGCCACTTCCTCCTCCTCCCTTCCTCCTCCCCCTTCCTGTTTTTTTCTATCTTTTAAAAAAATCATTACTTTCACATCGCTATTTGTTTATCTTATTTATGGTCCGTCTTTCTCACTGAGACTCAAGGCAGATTACACAGTGTGAGTCAGTACAGTCAATATAAATGGGATTGAGAAGATTTAAAAACCAGCAGAAATCCAGTTTAAGAAATGCTGAAACAGAGCATAAGCAATTCACCGACTGACATATTAAACAACAAAGGAACTACCCAGCAGGATTAACCAACTTTATTGTAGCATAAGCTGTCAAGAACCACAGCGCTCTTCATCAGATGCATCTGACAAAGAGAGCTGTGGTTCTCGAAAGCTTATGCTACAATAAAGCTGGTTAGTCTTAAAGATGCTACTGGACTCTACTATTTTGCAGTGACCCAATAGGATCACACTTGTAGCAATAACAGTGGAGTCTATGGTCCCTCAATATTTTCAGCAATAGTAGTAAAGTCTGTGGTCCCTCCCTATCCCTTTACTGGGGAATCTCTTTGAGGCTGCTTCCTAACAGCACAGCCCTCCTATCTGAGCAAAAGGCCCTCTTGAATAATTCAGTTTTGCATTGTTTGCAGAAAGCAAGGAGAGATAAAAGAGATAAAAGGGAAAAGGCATATCTCTGCTATGGAAAGGGCTAGAGACTTTTAAAAAAATACATGAATGTTGGAAATCCAGAGGACCTGCTACATCTGTTATTACAACAGTATATTGATATAGCAAAAAGAAAATGCTGATTAAAAAAAACCGCAAAAGCCTAAGTGACCTGGGGAGAGTAGGTAGCCATTTCCAGCACCAGAGAAAGTGGTGCTGTTTGAAAGAGACATTAGCTATTGCCACTTTGGATTCTGTCCCCCCAGTAGCTGGTTTGCCCGCCTTCCCCTCATTGCTCTGGGTCAGCCCAGGCAGTGCGTTCTGGTTTGGAGCAGGGCAGGGGGCTTAGGGATGCTACGAGCTGCTGTAGCATAGTGGTTAAGTGGTTGGGCTGCAATTGGGCACTCTGCTGGTTTGTACCCACTCCTGCCATGAGCTCAGTAGGTGGCCTTGGATAAGCCACTCCTCTCAGCCCCAGATCCTCAGCTGTATTGTGGGGATAATAATCCACAGTTCCCTGTGCTGAGTTGGACACTCTTCTGTCCAGGGCAGGTGCGTCCATTGAGGCAGAGCCGGGAGCTGCCTCAAGTGCAGCTCTCTGCAGAAGGCACAGTGGCCCATGCCGGCCCCTGATGACCCTGCGGCCCAACCCGGCGGCAGCGCCGCAGACCGCACAGTGCAGAAGCGATCAGGCTGTGCCTATTGTTTGTGCACTTGGTGGGTCAATCAGGCTGTGCCTATTGCTTCATGCACTTGGTGGGGTATTGGACATTGGGAAGGTCAGTTTGTAGCCCCTCAAAGTAGCTTCCAGCAGACATCAGTTTTTGCCTCTGTCCCTGCCAATTAGAGAGCTCCTATTCTGGCCCAGCCAGCCAGAAAAAGGGCCAGGCCCTTAAAGTACCTGCCAGCAGATACTCCCATTTTTGCCACTGTGAAGAGAAAATGACAGAAAAGGGAGGGACCCATGGGTCATGCCTTTCCCGGGGTTCAATCTCTCTGAAACTTGGGGGGTCTTTAGAGGACAGTGAGGACTATGTCCCCTGGAAACTTGGTGGGTGCTGGACATTGGGAAGGTCAGTTTGTAGCCCCTCAAAGTAGCTACCAGCAGAGAGTCCACTTTTTGCCACTGTGAAGAGACAATGACAGGAAAGCGGGAGACCCATGGATCATGCTTTTCCCAGGGTGCAATCTCTCTGAAACTTGGGGGTCTTTAGAGGACAGTGAAGACTAGGTCCCCTGCAAATTTGGTGGGTATTGGACATTGGGGAGGTCAGTTTGCGATTCAAGTTTTGTGATTTTCATTTTTCCTACATTTCTTCTGTTTTTTAAAATTGGTTAGTGGGGGGGGGGTTGGGGAGGGCGCAAGTAGGTATCTCGCCTCAGGTGCCAGAAACCCTGGCACCGGCCCCACTTCTGTCTAGAAGTGCAATAAGTGTGCTTATAGCACATTACTATTGTTGTTAATATTATGAGTGGTAGAACTGCTCTACTTTTAGGCTTCCTCATGCAAGGACTGGCAGTATAACAGGGGAGGGGTGCACTGCACCCAGAAAAGAAAATAAACTAGGAAAATGCAGAGGGGGGGGGCAGAGGGGTAGAAGAACTAGACCCAAATCAATCGCGATGCTTGGGAATCGACTGCTAAGAAAATCAGGAATAGGTTGAGGGTGAAGAAAAGCCCCAATAAATGGAGCAGAGTGTGGGGGCTATGCAGGAGGATACGTGGTTCTTTGGGCTTCCCATTGGAGGTCTCCGGGATACAGCTTGTGCTATAGTATATTCCCTCACTGAAAAAGCATCTTTGGTTATTTTGCCTGCAGCAGGCTAACAGGGCTATCCCTCTGGAATGTAGAAAAGGGCCAACGGAGAAGGGAAAAGGCCTTGGCTTTTCCCCCAGGCTGCACTGGCCCTGTTCCCCAAAGGAGGGAGGGGGAGCCTGCCTCTTCAGCAGACTCTGCCCCCCACTGCCTCTTACCTAGCTGGGCGGTAGAACTGCTCTACTTTTAGGCCTCCCCATGCAAGGACTGGCAGTATAAAAGGGGAGGGGTGCAGTGATGCCAGCAATGCCATCACCCTCCCTGTGTGTGCAGGGAACGAGCCCAGGGGCCCTTCCCAAAAGGCTCAGAAAAGGAATAGATTCTGAACAAGAGGAGGTGTGCAGTACACCTGGGCACAGGGTGACAGCTTAAGTTGCTGGCGTGCCAGAAAACATTCCGCTACATCGAGGCTTAAAAACACCCCTTCAACAAGATCTGTCGTCCCTTAGGAGGCAGTGCCAGCATTTATGTCTAAAACGTTAATGCTTGGATTTGTCTAATAAATATATATATATTTTAAAATGAAATTATAGAACATCTCTGAACAACTCGGTGCTGCTCAAAGTAATATTGCACTGGGCATTTCAAAACTGTTCCTTTCATTCAATATCCTCACAGCACAGGCACTTCATAAGTTATAGCAGTAAAAGTGCGATTTTAAACTTTTTAGGCAGCATGTACCTTATTCGCTTATTTATAGTCTGCCTTTCTCACTGAGACCCAAGGTGGACCACACATTGTAAATTATTACGATCAATGATTGAGACATCCAATAATAATAACAACAACAGCAGCAGCAGCATTCAATTTATATACCTCCCTTCAGGACAACTTAATGACCACTCAGAGCGGTTTACAAAGTGTGTTGTTATTATTCCCACAACAATAATCACCCTGTGAGGTGGGTGGGGCTGAGAGATCTCTGAGAGAGCCCTGACAAGCCCAAGGTCACCCTGGCTGCTTCCACACACGTTGGATAATCCACTTTCAGTACTCTTTAGTGAACATTTGGAACTGCTTTTCCACGCGTGGAACAAAAAATCCACTTCCAAAGGATTGCTAAAGTGCATTGAAAGTGCATTATTCAACGTGTGTGGAAATAGCCCCTGTTGGCTTAAAGGGGAGGAGTGGGGAATCAAACCCTGCTCTCCAGATTAGAGTCCCGCACTCTTAACCACTACACCAAACTGGTTCTCAATAGGGTTTGGATTGCAGAAATTTGAAAATAGGCAGAAATCGTGTTTTGAAAATTTAAAAACAAGCAGGTGAAACAATGCTGGTATTTCACACAGCAGAAAAGGTTCATATTTGGATATGTCTGATCTGGGCCATTTCCACACTGCTTACCAGCCACGGAACATCGCTCCAAGCTCCCGGAATGACAGTGTCTTTCTGGCTCAATTTTGCGCGAGAACAGTAGTTCTTGCACAAAATCGCACAAGGAAGACATTGTCGTTCCAGGAGCTTGGCGCGATGTTCTGTGGCTGGTAAGCAGTGTGGAAATGGCCCTGATGTCATAGGAATAAGGAAACCTGTAAATGGTACAGGAAGCATATGATTTATGTCATTTTGTTCTGCCAGAATATCCACTGGTTTGGATCATGTCCTGCTGACTGTAATGGGAGAGCAATCAAGAATACATTCAGTTTGTACAACTACACAATTTTTTCAGTGTGCAGTTAGAGGGCTTTATCACAGAAGTCACCTTCCCCTACTCCAATTTTGAAAGTAAAGACAAGCAAGTTTTGAGATGAGACTTACTAGTTAGGTGCCTCCGTGTGCATTCAGTGTCTGCTCAAGTAATCAGTTCTTGTGATCACTTTGCACAGGAACAAAAAACATTCTGTCCAGTGTTGGCCATTTAAAAGATGCATCCAAATGCAAAGGAACAGGGAAGAACTGCTGTCTGATTCATGCATAACACGAGTTGTTCAGTTTAATAGCCCAAACCACTATGACTTCAGGGGTTTGCCTCTTCTCCAGTAAATGAGATTATTTCATTCTCGGGCTGGGCAAAAAGCAGCCATAATCTGCACTAAGCAAGCATCCACTATGCAAGCACTAGGCTGCTCAGCATGATGCCATGACTTGAGGGAACTTCACCGGGGAACACTGAGGCGATCCAATCAGGAACTCACCAGGTATGTAATCAAGGGAGCTCCGTCAAGGTATGCGTGCCTGGGGAACATACGTGCCACAAAATTGCCAGAATGCCTTTGCAGGAGTGTGCACATGGGCTGACAGGCTCATGATCCATCGGGAATCAAAAGTGGAATCCACTGGTCTCTCTGCATGTGGTCTACACGTGACTACTACTATGATCTCCAGGATTCCAAGCTTTTTGAGCCACTATGATAAATTACAGCAGATATATGCAAAGTCCTCAGTGATGGAAGACAAGAAGCAACTATGAGGTCCTAGATTTCTCTTAGGGAGTCCTATAGGTAGGCAGTTACTTGGAGTTTCTCAACACGAGATGCCCAGGTGCACGTTCGTCAAGTGTAGGGAGACACAATGTTAGCAGGGGAGTGTAGTTTAAAAAGACAGAGACAGCAGAGATTGCTCCAGAGAGGGTTTATCAATTTCATCTTCGCCTCCCTGAATGATAATGATAATGATAATGATAATGACATTCAATTTATATACTGCCCTTCAGGACAACTTAATGCCCACTCAGAGCAGTTTACAAAGTATGCCATTATTATCCCCACAACAAAACACCCTGTGAGGTGAGTGGGGCTGAGAGAGCTCTGAGAGAACTGTGACTGACCAAGGTCACCCAGCTGGCTTCGAGTGGAGGAGCGGGGAATCAAACCCAGCTCTCCAGATTAGAGTCCCGCGCTCCTAACCACTACACCAGACTGGCTCTATCAGTGTGACCTCTCCAGTCTAAAACTGTGTGGGATCGCAACCAGATGGCAGCGAGGAATGGAAATGGGCTGGAGCTGCCTTCCAGAGCTGAGCTTGGACCTGGAGAGGTTCTAATGGGCTGAAGTTTCTCTTTTGGCATTTCACAGCCCTTTCACACAGTTCCCGTGTATAGCAAAGCCTATGCCCTGCTGCCAGCTTTGTCTTTTTAAACTACTCTTCCCGACACGTGTTCTTCACATGTCAGATGTCTCGTGTAGAGAGACTCTTGGGCACCCTCCAATCGAGCACTCCGCAGCAACTTAGCAACTGCATCTTCCTTTCCCACCAAATAGTGTCTCCATTGATTTATAGCACTTCAGAAAGAAATTGGCTCTGGGAAACTCGCCTTAACCCAGCTAATGTTAACAAAGGAAAATGCATTTTCTTCCTGAAGTACAATGAAAGGAATCTCTTGGTTTCCCCTGCCCCTTGCTCTAATTGACACCGAAGGGTTTCCAAGCACGAGTGTGGCGGGCTGTTCAAAGATCCGTTTTAATGACAGAGAATTAAAAAACAAAACAAAAACCTTTGATGCTCCCAAACATATAGTAAATAATTTGAATAACATTTTTTTTCTTTTAAAAAAATCAACTCAATATAAAAAATAGCATACAAGGCTAAACAAATAATCCCTTAATGAAAAGGTAAAGCCTCCGTTGGTGAATTATATGCAAAATGCTCTTTTGGGACCTCTCAATAATGCGTTTGTTTGAGGCTGTTGCTGCACTTATCTTTAATTATGCCATATTTATTAAATTCTCTCCCTGGGTGCCTTTTATGAAACATTTTGGCTTTGACCACATCATTATTAGTAATTAGGGTTGCCAACTGCCTGGAGAAAAGCTTCATCATTTAAGACTCTATGAAAGGGACTGGACATTTTTTTCCAGATCTATCGGTAACCCTGTTTAGTATTTCTTCATACAGCTACATGTGATACCTGTCTTTTTCTGTTGTGTAAGTGGTATTTTACTGTGAATATTTTGAAATGAAGGGCCCAAACCAGCCCTAAACTCTTCTGAAGTCCCATTGACTTTGATGGGAGTTAGATTGTCGAAGGCTTTCACGGCCGGAGAACGATGGTTGTTGTGGATTTTCCGGGATGTATAGCCGTGGTTTTGGCATTGTAGTTCCTGACGTTTTGCCAGCAGCTGTGGCTGGCATCTTCAGAGGTGTAGCACCAAAAGACAGAGATCTCTCAGTGTCACAGTGGGAGTTGTTTCACCAGGGCCAATTCCTCACGACTTACCAGCCCCTGGAACGTTGTGCAAAACACACAGAAGATAGCATCTTCCCACGCGAAACCACGCCAGGAAGACGCGGTCATCCAGGAGTTTTGCGCAATGTCGTGTCTTCCTGGCGCGATTTCGTACAAGAAGACGCTATCTTCCACGTGTTTTGTGCAACGTTCCAGAGGCCGGTAAGTCGTGTGGAAACAGCCCATGTGTTCACTGTCCTGTTGGAATCCGCCGGCTTTCAAAGTTCCTCACCGGCTATGCCCTAGTTCGATTTCTGTTGCTTAGTCATTGACTAACATCATGTGTTGAAGAGAAGGCATGGATTTCTAATCATCATCATTCTTGAAGAAAGATAAAACTTCACCTTGTAGTTGCATCCTGAGACCTAGTTGGAACAACTTGGGCAGCAGTCGAACAATAGCCATGCTGCAGGGACTACTAGAAAATGATTTATATCTTTAAAAAGTTTGGAAATCACATTCTTCAGCAGCCCAGCCAAAGGAATAGTAGCATGTGCAGTTCTGTAAGATGCTTATACTGAGGCAACAACATAATTTGTGAAGGAATACACTGTTGATTCCTCAGTCAGAGATATATTTCCTTTAAACTCTTGTCTTGGAGACACCAAGGCTTGAATTGGGAACCCCGTGGACTTGCGCCAGAATGGAGCCTGTTGGACCACCATGGATGGACTCAGGCCTCAGAACCAGGGTTGCCAGCTCTGGATTGGGAGATTTTTAGGTCTGAAAGGAAGACCGCTTTGCAGATGGAGTTCCACGAAACAACTATTTGAATAGCTGTGATCAAAATGGATCAATGTACTGCATTCAGATTGAAGCTTACCATTCCCAAAGACCACTAAAATTTATACTTTAGTTTATTAACAGAAGTGCAAAAAATACTACAGACAGAATAGTGCAAAGAGATAGGAAAACAACAAAACCAGCTAGTCTACCCGAGCACACTTAAACAGATTTTAGGTCTCCCAGCCCACGTCTCCCTTTCAGGCTAAACCAAGAGTCCACACAGAGTTCCAGTCTCAATCCAGAAATACAAATCCTGGGCTGGCACCCATCCAGGTGAGCAGGTCCAGATCACAAAACAGGAAGCAGAAATCCCTTCAGCAACCATATAAAATCCAAGAGGCTCAGAGGGCTAGAATGTGGACCCTTGTTTTATCCAAAGCTGTTGCAACTGGCCGTATCATAATTACCCAATCAAGGACAATGCATATCCTCTCACCCCGGGCTTTTTTTCAGCTGGAATGTGGTGGAACAGAGTTCTGGAACCTCTTGAAAATGGTGACATGGCTGGTGGCCCCGCCTACTCCAGACAGAGGGGAGTTTAGATTGCCCTTCACGCTGCAGAGCGGCGTGAGGGCAATCTAAACTCCCCTCTGTCTGGAGATCAGGGGGCGGGGCCACCAGCCATGTGACCATTTTCTCTGAGGGAAACCCACTGAGTTCCACCACCTCTTTTCCCAGAAAAAAAGCCCTGCTCTCACCCAAAGTCCTTTGCCAGAATGATACCATGTAGGTGCAAGACTTTGAAGCTATGACCTCATTGCACTTGCGTAGTTCAATCTCAGCTCTGAAACTGGAGTCATGACATTTTTACAGGTTTCTGTCAGACCTAAAGCCTGAAGTGAACCAAGAAATAGACTGGAAGAAGTCTGTTTCTTAACAAGGTATGTTTCAAATCTGTTAGCTGGCTTGGTGGTGCTGTTCAGGGCAGAAAAGTAAGGTATAAATCTTGAAAATAGATAAATAAAAAAAGAACCATGTCAGTATTATTCAAAAGATCAGCCTGGGAGGATATGCTTCAAATTCACCTTTTCCGTTTTTCCAAATTCCGTTTTTCTTGTATGTTAAACAATGAACGATTATAGTATTTTTCTCTCTCTCTCTTTTCTGGCCATGGAATCTGAACATTTTCTAGCACAGACGTTTGGATTCCTTTTTGTCAAGGATTTGTGCATACATAATGTATACACCTCTTACATCTCTACACAGACATGCCACTGTAATGACTGATGTTTGAGCCTGATAATACTTTCTATCTTAGAACTGTTAAACCTCCTTGACATAAAATTAATGCATATATTCTGTAGTGGTTAGGAAAAGTTCTTAAGTGCATTGGTGATAAATCCTCAAATGCCATGAAATCTTTAATATTCTGTGTCTAGTGGCACAGCTGGATTTCAGGGCTAGATGATTTTATATTGGTACTGTAGACTGAGGCTTGTCAAAGGGGAAGAAGCAAAATTGTCAAATCCTGCCGCGAAACCTTTGAGTCGTAGATTTCTAAGCAGCGTTGTCAGTAGTGAACGGTGACCAAAGAGGTGATCTAAGGAGAAGAGCAGCTGTATTGATCCAAAGCAGTAAAAGGTAAATAAGATGAGTCCAACACATCGAGCAGAGAGGCAGTCATGATTCTATAGAGAAGCTGATATTAGAAATAAAATTGATTTTTAAAAGACCAGCAAGTCAGGGAGAAAAAATGTAAGTCAGGGAGAACAATGTGGAGGGGAAGTGGGTGAGGGATTCCCATTGTAACACCTGGGAAGGAAAAATAGAACAGGAGTTTATTTACTTAATTTATACCCTGCCTTTCTCACTGAGTCAAGGCAGAATTGACATTGATCGCACTTTAATGTGGGTTCAGAATTAACTCGGGAAAGTTGGTAAAACTCTCTATCCATCAGTAGCCTCCTATCCCTGAATGCTTGTAGTTTACAAGGTTATTACTTTCCCTCAGCCACTTTATCCTTCCAGTTCTCACCCTCCCCCTTTGCTCCCCCCATGCCTTTATAAGGGACAGCAGTAGATGATCACAGAAGGGCCTTTTTTTCAGCAGGAACGTGGTGAAACAGAGTTCCAGCACCTCTTGAAAATGGTCACATGGCCGGTGGCCCCGCCCCCTGATCTCCAGACAAAGGGGAGTTTAGATTGCCCTCCGCACTGCTGCAGAGGGCAATCTAAACTCCCCTCTGTCTGGAGATCAGGGGGTGGGGCCACCAGCCATGTGACTATTTTCACCGAGGGCGATTTGGACTTTGAAAACTCCCCCCTTGTTCCAGCTGACCCCAAGTGTGCAGTCCTGAGTTCCACCATTGAGTTCCACCATCTTTTTTCCCAGAAAAAAAGCCCTGCTCATGAGATTTCTGTATGGAAAATCTATCTATCTATCTATCTATCTATCTATCTATCTATCTATCTATCTATCTATCTATCTATCTATCTATCTATCTATCTATCTATCTATCTATCTATCTATCTATCTATCTATCTATCTATCTATGCAACTTAGTCCCCAAGCTGGCAAACAGAACTTTAAAACAACTTGTAAAAATGTATATTATAAACCCAATTAAAATAACAATTGAACAAAACACAAACACAATTAAAACACACATACAAGGAGGAGGGTCAGTGAGAGAATGCCGAATGAAACAGATAAGTCTTCAAGAGTTGGTAAAAGACGATGATCAAGGAGGACAGATGACTGTCCCAGGGGAGAGAGTTCCATGAACCTTCACTGAGAACTGTTGTTTCTCCAAACTCTCCATAGCATGAGCCAATTGGCCACATCCCACCCCTCATGGATTATAAAGATATTTCAAATGCATATGGCTTGTTCTTGGAGATTTTAGAGCTTAGTTTTTACTATGAATATGCCCACCTCAACAAGTACACCATCTTAGAGCTTGCTGATTTATGATACACTTTTGGAGCCATGTGTGCAGGGCTTTTTTTCTGGGGAAAGAGGTGGTGGAACTCAGTGGGTTGCCCATGGAGAAAATGGTCACATGGCTGGTGGCCCCGCCCCCTGATCTCCAGACAGAGGGGAATTGAGAGTGCCCTCCACACCGCTGAGCGGCGCGGCGGGCAATCTCAACTCCCCTCTGTCTGGAGATCAGGGGGCGGGGCCACCAGCCATGTGACCATTTTCAAGAGGTTCCGGAACTCCGTTCCCCTGCATTCCCCCTGAAAAAAAGCCCTGCATGTGTGTAATATGTGGTAATTACTGTTGATGTTTAAGCACTAAAGTAGGATAATAAGTATTTGTCCTCTGTTAGCATGTGTGGTTAGGGAAGCAGGCATACATTAGACTCGTGTCTGTGTGAATGTGGCCCACTTATCGATTCAGCCAAAATCCACATATATGTAGCATGGCCCTAAGGAAGAACCCCTCCTTCCACAATGTGCCCTCAGTGGACTATGACCCAAAAAATTGGCTGTACAGATTGGCTGACAAGTGGCAAAGCTTCTGTACAAGCTCAGAAAGAAACACTGAGAGCCAAGCTACAAGTGACATTTTTCACGTGAAGGACACTTGATCGTTTTCGCAAGTTTTTCTGGGAACTGAAGTCCCTCTTCCCTGCCCCCTTTCCTTCTGTTCCTTCCCCTCTCTGTTAGAATTTCTGCCTGAAGAGCCAGAGAAAGCCAGCAGCAACAGCAGCTTTTGCAAATCATTCCTCCAGTCACAAGCCTGCTCTCAACGATCTTTGGGGGCGGGCAGCTGCAACTTTCTCCCTTCCCTGGGCGTCCTGCTCAGCTTCACCGACATGTCAGCTTTCTCCAGAGCAGCTCCCTAGGAGCAAGATGATTTGCAAAAGCTGCTGCTGCCACAGGCTTTCTCTGGCTCTTCAGATAGTGATTCTAACAGAGAGGGGAAGGAACAGAAGGAAAGGGGGCGGGGGAGAGGGACTTCAGTTCCCAGAAAAACTTGCGAAAATGGTCAAGTGTCCTTCACATGAAAAATGTCACTTGTAGCTTGGCTCTGAGAATCCAGGTAAAATGAAAGCAGAAGCAGAGTTTGTGGAATGGAATAATACAAGCAACTGACTTGGAGAATTAGCAGACTGAAATAATCAAAACAATATCTAGCATACAGTAATAAGCCAGTTGGAATAGCTTTTGACAGTGGTCGATAGTTCCAAGACCTTTCCGAAATCCTGCTTGTGTGGGATGAATTATTTTTTCGGCGGCCACCCAATCTTCCGATTTTGCCAGCTGATATTTGCTATACAGTTTTGCTGCTGTGTCAAGTAGACTTATTGGTCTATAGTTTTGTGGGCCAGATTTATTCCCTTTTTTGTGTATTGGTGCCACTATGCTCAGCTTCCATCCAGGGGGGATTAGGCCTGAACCATTAATTTGAGTAAACATCCTAACCAGTACTGGGGCCCACCAGTCTGGGAAGGCTTTATACAGTTCAGGTGGTAACATATCCTCACCTGGAGATTTACCAGTGGGTAATGAGGCAATTAGTCCTCTAATTTCAGCTTCAGAGACTGGTCTCGATTCTGGCAGGTCCAGAGAATCTTGAAGTAAAACCTGTTGGCAAGTCCAAGTTCCCTCTGGTTGGGGATATTGAGGCCCAAAGACTTTATTAAAGTAAGAAGATCAGACATGGCCTGGAATAAATGAATCAATATGGCAGTAGAGGGACCTTCTTTTGAATGCAACCAAGTCCCAAAATCGCGAGTCATTTCTTTCAGATACTGCCCGATCTAACTCATTCCAGAGAAATTTAATGTGTTCTAATTTCTTTGGTTTAGTTGGAGCTTTATACTGGGACCTAAGCAGTTATAATACCCAACACTAGAAAGGCCAAGTAAAGTGCCAAAAAGCCAACAATGTATATCACTGAAGAGCTAAAGTGGGTAAAGCAGACATTGTAGCTATTATAGGGTATACTTTATACCCTACAATAGCCCTGCAGGGAAGATTAACATATCAAGCACCAATCCACATGCAAAAGAACCTCCTCAGGATACAGTGAGCCTCCCTCCATTAGCATTCCACACCCTGGGAAACTCTTACAAGATGACTCAGCCCAACCCCACCTTCCTGAGCAGATATAAATTACCTGCCAACATCTTTTCCATGCTGTGACACTGAGAGATCTCTGTCTTTTGGTGCTACACCTCTGAAGATGCCAGTCACAGCTGCTGGCGAAACGTCAGGAACTACAATGCCAAGACCATGGCTATATAGCCCGGAAAATCCACAACAACCATTGTAGCTACCTGTCTATAAGGTCATAACAGCAGCCATGCTGGATCAGACCAGTTCTTGTGAGGGTTTGGACCTCGATTTGGTTGCCCGAGTAACCCTGCCAATTTTATATGGCTGTTTAGGCAACCAGAATGTTGGACAAATTCTCACATGAGGAAGGAATCTTGCAAGAGTTCAGGAAGTCCTAGAGGTCATATGTGGCTTGCCATACTGTTTTTGCCAGTTTGGTGTAGTGGTTAAGAGTTCAGGACTCTAATCTGGAGAGCCGGGTTTGATTCTTCACTCCTCCACTTGAAGCCAGCTGGGTCACAGCTCCCTCAGAGCTCTCTCAGCCCCACCCACCTCACAGGGTGTTTTGTTTTAGGGATAATAATAACATACTTTGTAAACTGCTCTGAGTGGGCGTTAAGTTGTCCTGAAGGGCGGTATATAAATCAAATGTTGTTATTATTATATTGTTAAAAAGTGTGTTACAGGAGTGAGGTGGCCAGGAGGACTAGCTGTTCCAACTTCTCTAGCTGACGCAGTGAGGCAGGGATGGCAGCAGCCTCATGTGGCAAAATCTCCTATGGCAGCGCTGGACTCGTGGGCCTGTAAAACTTGCAGCTTTTCTCCTAGCTGCTTGAAAGTAAGCAGGAAGAATATCTTGAGTGAGGAGTATCAACCTCTGGAATGCCATCAAATTAGACGTAAAACTAAGTGACAGCCATGAATAATGTCTCTTACGGAAACCAACACAAACGAATACAGTAATGAAAACGTGCACGTGTAAAAATGAAATAGAACACACGTAAATTAAGTTTTGAAACGGAAATAAACACACGCTCCCAAAATTGCACAACCTTAACAGAGACTTCTGCTTGAGCTTTTGGAGAGCTGCCACAAGCCAGAGTTGATGGAACTGTGCTGGATGGACCAATGTTCAGAATTCCTTCATGCACGCATAGCGACATGAGAACCTTGTCAAGAAGTTAGGGGACATGTAGGAGGGAAGCACCTACTGCCCAGCAAGTTCCAACTTCTAAGTGTTACCATCAGGGCTTTTTCTCTGGGAAAAGGGGTGGTGGAACTCAGTGGGCTGCCCTAGGAGAAAATGGTCACGTGGCTGGTGGCCCTGCGGCTGCAGCGCGGAGGGCACTCTAAACTCCCCTCTGTCGGGAGATCAGGGGGCGGGGCCACCAGCCACGTGACCATTTTCAAGAGGTTCTGGAACTCTGTTCCACCACGTTCCAGCTGAAAAAAAGCCCTGTTTACCATGGTGGCTGTGGAAGGACCACAGCAGCAAGGAAGAGCCGAAGGTGTCTACACTATAGGAAACTGATTTGAAGAATTCTTCGACTTGAGGAATACAGTCAGTGGTGCAAGCCAGAAGAAGCCAAATTTGAAAGCAGAAATCTAATGAAAATAATACAAATGTGAAAATTGTGGTATCTTTAAATCTTTCCTTTTTTAAAAAAAAAGTTTATGGACTGTTTTGCAAAATTTTGCAAAATTTACAGCATAATCCTAAGCAGAGTTACACTGTCCTAAGCCTTTTGACCTAGAGTCTCTCTTTACGCAAGATATCTGACATGTGTCGGGAGATGTAATGTTAGCCGGGAAGGGTAGTTTTAAAAGACAGAGCTGGTGGCAGGGCAAAGGCTTTGCTATACACTGTTGCTGTGTGAAAAGTCTGTGAAATGCCAGAAGGGAAACTTCAGCCCGTTAGAACCTCTCTATGTCCACACCTGGCTTTGGAAGGCAGCTCCAGCCCATTTCCATTCCTCGCTGCCCTCTGGTTGCCATCCCACACAGTTTTAGACTGGAGAGGTGAAATTGACAAAGCCTTCAGGGAGGAGTAGATGAAATTAACAAACCCTCTGAGGAGCAATCTCCACTGGCTCGGTCTTTTTAAACTATGCTTTCCTGCTAACATTGTGTCTCCCTGCACTTGACGAACACACATCAAAGTGTCTCGTGTAGAAAGACTCGTAGAATGGGGTAACTCTGTTTAGGATTACACCATTAATCTCTCTTCTCTAAGATTAATTTCTGATACATGTAGTTGCTACTATTTTAAAAAAGTTATCAGTAGCGCTACATTGGAAATGATGCTGTTAAATACATCATCAAAGGACTTATGTATACCCACAGATCTGACTCCTATTAAAACTTCAAATGCATGTGGGCAGCACATGAGAATCAATATTGAGAAAATGTTGACTTTGTAATGGCTAAGGAAGAACAATAAACGTTCAAGGTCCAGAGCTGAAATTGTACAGCTTGACTCTGTGTGCATGTGTGTATCGATCTCTGAGTGCACGTTGTGATAGTCTGTCATGCCTTTAATCCTTGTGAGCCATACTCTCTAGGGAGTTGTGATCCTTCTGGTTCATTTCCACAAACATTTCTGCTCTGCTGAACACAAGCATCACATTTCAGGACACATAAAACTGCTTTGTTCTTCATGCAGCAGTTCAGTTTGCTGCCCATACCGTGGTGTTCACTGTAGCAAACATGGACAGTGTGAAAGGTGAAGCATCCCCTGAACATGCTTTAGGGAGCTGCAACTCCTCCGCACATCCCATGGTTTTAGGAATGCACGTGTCCTTCAAGCTTTGCAATGCCAGCATAACATTGGTGCAGGAAACATGGAATTAAGACATAAAGTGTGAATTTGCAAAAACATAGGTGAGATTTGCAAGAATTGGATTCTGTGAATTGTTTCTCATATTATGCCCTTACTGCCGTCCTATTTTGCTACTAGTAGAGTTATACAGTCTACTATAACAGGTCTTCGGTAGAGTTTTTGTATCTTGGGAGAGTTTTTGAGCCTGTGTTGATTGTTTGTATCCTAAGCTGGTTATTCATAGACTTATAACAAATTTGCATTGATTTTCCCATAACAAAATTGCATTGATTATTTTGCATTGTCTTGTATTGAGTATTTCGTTTGAAGATTTATATTGGATCCTGAAGTTTAGTGGACATATTCCTAGGAGATCACCCTTCCAGTCCTATTTTGCAAAGCTTCCTTCAAGACCTGGCCTGCTTTCTAGGGAGGCAGCCATACACAATGAGGCCACACTTTGTCCAGAATAAACTTGCAGTATCTCTTGGGATACACCACCAGCTGGGAGATTCTGTTAAACTGGTTTTGCACAGCCTGGTTGTAGAACAGATAGTTGTAGAACAGATAGTTGCACAAAATACCAGTGTTTCCAGTACTATATCATTCATATGCTAATCACATGAAGATAATAATAATAATATTTGATTTATATACCACACTTCAGGACAACTTAATGCCATACTCAGAGCAGTTTACAAAGTATGTTATTATTATCCTCACAACCATCACCCTGTGAGGTGAGCTCCTAGAAGCTGTGACTAGCCCAAGGTCACCCAGCTGGCTTCAAATGGAGGAGTGGGGAATCAAACCTGGCTCTCCAGATTAGAGTCCTGCCATTCTTAACCACTACACCAAACTGGCTCTGCTTGGGGTAGGAGATTGCGAAACAACATCATGATGGGGAGGAATCCGAAAGAACTGCCGATGTCTTCAAATTGTCTTCCTCATCTAAGAAAGCAGATCCAACACACTCCTTCAATAAGCTTTCCTGTCTGGATAGTGAATGTTCAATCATCTGGGTGCATCAGGCACCACAAAGATATTTTTCCGGAGGTTGCGATTAATCACTCAAGATCAATTGACAGGTTTATAGTGAAAGTGAAGCAAGGGAGGAAAAAATTTATCTCCTTTGCTTAGCAGTCTCTGTAAAGACAAAATTCCATCCTTTCCCTGATTGCCTAGCAGCCTTTGGAAAACATTCAGATCTCGCCAACCACCTTGTCTTTTCCCCCCTTTGGATTGCTACCAAACAAGAAGCAGACCATAATTTGTAGCTAAGAATGGCAAGAGAAAATTAGAAGATTCATGAAATGTGATTTTGGCAGCTCTCAAATGTCAACAGCACTCCCTTATTATTTCTTTGCTGTCGTTGCCCCTCTAGGTTTGCTGAACTTATTGCACTCCCTCCCATTCTAAGAGATGCTTTGCATGAATGTTTGTCTACATCCAAACTCTGCCTGTTGGATTTTGAATGCAAACATTTAATTATGTCCTTGGATCCAACAGAAAGTGTCCACAAGCTCGAAGGGGTGCCATCTTTACCTCTCCCCCAGCGGACTTCTCACTACTCTCTCATACTGTTCCAAGGGATCCGCTGTGTTGGAATCTAGCAATGTCTAGTATACAAAGAAGAAAGAAACAAAAAGATCCAGCAGGGGGCAGCAAGTTCTAGATAGACAGGACTGTAGGGCAGTACTTTCTTTCTTAAGGACCTTTCCTCCTTGTCTATCTGCACAATGCTAGTCTTCTTATCCTGTCCCAGAACTCTTCACAGGCTTGTCTCTCCCCTTTCCTATACAACATCAGTTCTACTAATAAAGCTTTTGTTAATCTTAAATCCAGTCAGTATCCTGACCACTTCAAAGGCACTCAACCAACACTCTGTCTCCCAGAAACAGCATTTCAGGAGAAGGGTCCTTTGGACTGGGGAAGGGAGAAAGGGAAATTATGATTTGTGGACAGAAATATCTTCTTTCTATGGAAATCTTTTGGTGGATTTAAGCCCCTTCTTGAATTTCAATGTCAAATTAAAATTTAAGATCTGAGTTCTCTAGATTTGTTGCCCATTTCTTATCTTAATTTTTTTCAGATATTAAATACACAAATGTGATGAGTTGTCAACTGTCAAATATTAAATACTGCTGCATGTGTCCTAAAATGCACACTAATATGTTTATCCAGATGGGTAGCTGTGTTGGTCTGTAGCAGAAGAGAAAAGCAAGAATCCAGTCGCACCTATAAGACTGACAACATTTGTGGTAGGGTATAAGCTTCCATGAGCCACAGCTTACTTCTTCAGATATCTAAAGAATGGTATCTGAAAAAGTGAGCTGTGACTCACAAAAACTCATACCTTACCGTGGACTCTTGCTCTTTTTAACTAATACATTTATGCATAGCATGTCAACTAGCACAGTCCAAAATATTACGGCATGCCAGTTATCAAAGAAGAAATACCATAACAGATCAGCTATCAAAGACTGTCCAGCATTGACTGTAAAATATTAAAACCAAACATAGCTGTCAAATAACTGTTGAGAATTTAATGAAGATTCATCAAAGTTCACAGAAATAAATACAATTTTTTTGAAGCAAAATTCAAGTCAAATACTGGTGAAACGGTCTGCTGAAGGCCATGTTATTCAGGTATACTCTTTTCCATGACTGTCCTCTTACCCTTTCTCTTGCAGTCAGGGAGATGCATGCAAAACAGTTTCCAGAGGGGATAAATTTAAAGCAGCTGCCTTGATTGCTCAAACACCCACTACCTTGTCTTGTCAGAGGGCTTCCAGGGCTGTATTACTAAATGTCTTTCTAGGGTTCCTAGCAGCAGAGGAGAGGATATAGAAGACAGGAGATCCCACCTCTCTGGCATTTCCTTGGTGATCCCAGAAGCTGGTTGCAATATGTGTGAATCATCCGTGACTCATAGTTATATTAAGACTACAAGCCAGTGCTAACAGCACTGCAGCCAATAACACTTATTATAAAACACGTATGGAAAGTTACGGTGATATGGGTGACACATGTCAATCGGGATGTATTTTTTCCTTATATCCCCAAATTCTCAGACAGATGGGGTCCCAAGATGCTCAGCAATCTATCGTATCTCCTCCCCCCTTCTTTGTTCCTGGAAGTCTTCCATCAATAACGTCCCCGTTGTCCACATGGCCAAATTATGGCACAGCTTGAAAACTGAATTGATTATACTTAATAGTAATTCACAAGCAGGAAACTGCAAGGACTTGCGGGGGGGGGGGATCTCATTTTCCCCTCCCCCACCAGGTCCTCTTTCCATTCCCTGCCCCCATAGACTCGCCTGTTTTCCTGATTCCTTCTCACCTGCCTTTGTCTGTCCCCTGTACTCACCTCCCCAGATCCTACTCTGAAATTCTAACCGCTACACAACACTAGCTTTTCGGGGGGAGGGGCTGCTGTTAAACAGTAGCAAATAGTCAGGCCTGGGTGAGTCATGCCCCCATCCCCTAAACCCCCAAAACACCAGCCCAGCCATGTTGGCACACATTTGTGCAGAAAGCTGAGAAAGGCTGCACCGGAAACGTTCTCTTGCCACTGAGATGGGATGGGAAGATTCAGAGAAAGATGTTAGAGGAAGTAGAGAATGTGAGTGACGCACCATGTGCAAAGCCAATGAAACACCCCAATGAAGCGACAGGATGCTGTTGTGTTATGTACTATGTAATGTGTTGTCTAATGATAACTTTCCTCATTGCATGGGTGGGAGGGATGATTAGTGACGGGTTGCTACAGCCTTCAACTTGAGGCCCCCCTGAGCAAGAGTGAAAGTAGCTTCCCCAAAGAGACCCTTCACACTCACTTTCAGCTTGATGCCAAGTGGGTTCCATCTTACACCACTGCGCTTGCTTGATGTTGCCTTGGGCTTGTGGCTGGGTACTTGCTTAGTTCTGTTCTGTGGTGTTCCCCCCTGGCTGAACCCAGTGCCTGGCTGCTGTGAACGACACTGATTCTCTTGGGTTAAGTTGCAGCAGTGTCCCTTGCTTCATTTTGGTTTGGGTGGAATGGATGTGATTCTCTGGTTTGATGTTGGTCCCCTTGCTTCACTTTGGTTCTGGGGGGATTCTATTCCTTTGCTTCTCTTTGGTTCTGATGGGCTTTGCCAGGGATGAGCTTGCATTCGGAAGCATGCCCTGGCCATGCTAGCCGTGCTCTGTTTGTGCCCTGAAAACCAGCTTGGGAACGGTCCCATCATAAGGAGGAATGAGGAGTAGCTGGGCAGATGCGGGGGGTGGGGGGAGGGCCTGGAGGACTGGGTCATCAGTTTAACTCTATTGGGCTTTCTTTGTGTGGAGCTTGTATTTGGGAGTGTGCCTTGGCCATGGCAGCCTTGCCCCATTTTATTTCTGCAGGGGGAGTCAGCTTTGACTTTCCCCCAATAATAGAAACAAATGGAGTGGCTGGTACACCTTCTTTGGGGCCTATAGAATTGGCCCCCGGGGTCCAATCTTCCGGAAACTTTGAGGGCTCTTTAGAGGACAGTCAGAAGCAGTTCCTTGCAAATTTGATGATATTTGCTTAAAAAAATGATCCTCCCCCAAACCCTCCCGGGATAGCCCCCACATTGATTTATCCGTAGGGAATAACGGCCACATTAACCCAATTTCTCTGATCTACTGGAACTGAATCAGAAAACCAGCTCCAAATTTAGGAAATCTTGAATTTTATGAAACCCCCCTCAAATCCAGATTTCCTGGGATTTTTTTTTCTTGGTGCTGCACACAATTTCAGTAAACCTGGAGTATTTTTCAGGCCTGTCGAAAGATCTGTCTTGTCCATTCATGGCACCAAACTCCAGAGGTTATCGTTTTGGTTTTTTTAACCCCTCCCCCAATATATGCTTTTAATTTTCAATTTTTTTTCTGCAAATGTGGGGCATCTTTCATGAATGTAGGAAATTCTATTTTGTCTGTTCAATGGCTCCAATCTCCCTATTTATATATGCTCAGATCAGGGCGACCTGAATATTAGTATATATAGTATATATATTTTGTAGGTTTTTAAAATACCCAATGGAGTTTTTATTAGGTTTCAGATTTTTCTGCAAACCTAGGACATTCTTCAGGTTTATAGGAATATTTGTCTTGTCAGTTCGTCATGGTTCCAGTCTCTGGAGATTACCACGTTTTGGTGATTTTTTAAAAAATTAGTTTTCATATTTTTCTGTAAAGTTGGAGCATATTTCATGAGTATAGGAAGATCTGTCTTTTAAGTTCAAGGTTCCAGTCTCTGGATTTAAGTATCCTCAGATCAGGCTCCCTTGGTTATATAACAATAATTATCATTATCATGGGTTTTGGGGTTTGTTTTTTAGTTTTTCAGGGAAAAAACTTGGGAATTTTTCAGGAATGTAGGAAGATCTGTCTTGTCTCTTCTTGGCTGCAGTCTTCGGATTTAAGTATCCTCAGATCTTTGCCACTTGCCTAGGGTAAAGCCACCGTCCAATCAGAGTAGTCTCCATTAACCCATCCAGCCCGCCTCTTTCTTTCCTCAGAGTCCAATTTAAACCCACTATAACAAACATTTTAAAACCCCACATTAACAGGCAGAGATAAAATCCAATTTAAACGTATTACATTCAAAACATTACATCTTGTCAGTTCATAGCTCCATTCTCTGGGTTTAAGTATCCTCAGATTATGGCCTCCTGGTTATTAGTAGGGGTGTGCATAATGGGGGGAAATGAGCCAAAATTACACGCAGAACTCGCTGGTTCTGCTTGTTAAAGCAGCTTTTGGAATTCTGAACCAAATCCAGGCAACTAAATTGTACAGAGTCACGCCTGCCAAAAAGTTTGTCAGTTTCATTTTGGTTCATACCTTCAAGCAGCAGGCAGACTAGTCTGGGCTTGCCTTGCAGGGGGAGCAGCTTATTTTCCTGAATAGCATCAATCAGAACCAAAGGGAAGATGGACCTTGCATTATTAATGAACTCTGTTGGTGGGAAGGGGGAATGAGACCAATGCGCACGGTGTGAGTGCATCTCTCCACCCCTCGCACTGTAGCTACCCAGGGAATGGCACTCTCTGCCTCCCTGCCAATCCAGTTCTCACAAGGGGGACCCGTCCTCTCCTATCAGCTTTGGAAATGTTTGGAAGGGAGACTTCAATAATAGGCTGCAATTCAAAATACACTTCCTTGGGACTAAACACTATTGAATAACATGGGATTTATATCTGAGTAAACTTGTTTAGGATTGCTTCCATACTCTTTCAGGGCTCTCTCTATTTCTGAGTCAAATGCCAAATGTGTACCTACTCTCCCCTGGCTGCCCCCACAGTCCTGGCTGCCCCCACAGCAAAAGGAAATTTATGAGGAAAACATAGGTGTGTTGAAGGGAAATATAGAAAGATCCCATACGAGGATAGACGCTGCCATTGCTCCATTGGTGAAGTGGAATCACTTATTCATATGTTCTTTTGTTGTCCTTTCCATCAAGTCTATAGTAGTAGTAGTATGTTTAATTGTATATGGCCAAAGGCCGTCACAATACAAAGTTAAGAACAGTAAAAATAGAAATCTATCTTACAAGCATAAAATACAGTTATTAAAATAATAAAATACAATTAAAATGGGACCTTAATAAATACCAGATAGTTATGAAAAAAGTTAGGTTTCTATAGGGACAAGTTTATTTCCCCACTCTTAGACACACCAATTGCAGAGGCAAATAAGGCCTGCCTGGAGAAACTCCTAATTGATGAAAATCCAACTATCTCCAGGCAAATTGCCAAATTCTGTCTCCATTTGGTTAAATTCCATAATAAAAAGCATAGCCATACATAGTCTGTCCTGCTCTTTTTACAATTTTAACTATTTTAACGTCAATGTTTTAAATATTAGAATTACTACGGTTCCCAGAGAACTATATACATTTTAAGATAAGATTTTAAATGCTAAATGTATTTTTCTATGTCCTTTACATTTTTACGCTGGATTTAACTATTCTATTGATTGCTAAGGATGTATTGCCATTGTAATGTGATCTCAAATAAATCCATTCATCCATTCATTCATTCATAGGTGTGTTTGAGCTGGGGAGGGGGTGAGGGTCAGCCAATTATTCTGCCAGCCCACCTGCACTCGGGTGATGGAGAAGATTGGCAGCAAGAACTGCTCATTTTGCAGTGGGGCGCTGAGCATCGAAAAGAAGGGTTTGGATTTGCCCCTCTTTGTGGGAGCAAAGCACAAGGAAACATGAAATCAACAGGCAAAATCTGAATGCAGAGTTATTAACACTATTGAAAAAGAAAAAAGTAAACATAAAGCAGGCTTGTTTTTAACATTGCTGGGCTGCACATCTTGGATCTCTCTCCTACTTGGAAATGTCCCACTGCTCCACTCACCAGCCCTCTTTTGCTACGAGTCTGGTGTGTGTGTGTGTATTTCCGCCATATTTAATAGCTGCTTATGATATAAAAATCATAAGCCCTTTGAATCCGGTGTGCCTTAATTCGCATTAGAGAGCCAGCTGGCTGAGCAAAGTGTTGCTGGACCCCGCCCAGGAGAATGAAACATGAAAGGAATGTGAAAGCAAAGCCGAGTGATTGGGCATGATTGGCTCCTGCCTCCCCACACTGCGGAATATGCTATCTTGACAAGCAAGATGCTTGTGAATTACCACCCTGAACATTCCAAATTCTCCTCTTTCCATTGAGGAAATCCTATTGTACGATCTAGGGCCATCAATCAGCTCTGATAAATGTGTAAGTCTTCCCGGGAATATCTAATCAAGACTCTAAATTCATCATCCATCTCCAGGAACATTTAACTAACTGCTGTTTCTTTGTAAGGCACCAGGAGCAACCAGTCTAATTCCTTTGTCACGCACTGGCAGTGCCAATCAAGATACTCAAACCTTTTTTTCATCCCAGGAGACAACCATTAAGGTCATTGTCCTTATGGCTGAAGTCACTCTCCAACCTGAGGCACATTCTGCCCTTATAAGAACCCTAGCTCTGTCCCAATCAAATCAAGCAGTGTGGTGGGTGCCTACTTTCAATCCCTCAGAGTCTCTTCTCTGAGGCTTCCTCTCTGGCCAAAGACTCAGAACATTCGAAGCCCTCTTCCTCCGTGGACTACACTACTCCTCTGATGGTTGGTAACTATATCCTTCCTGAATCCCTCACTCTATTCACACCTCTGTCTAATTTCCTAGAACTCTGGTATGCTTGTGTGAACCGTTTATTTGTCTCTTGTGTGTGTGTGCTTTCCCCTTTAAATAAAAACTACTCTTTATTTCAAAGAACACCCATCTCATTAGTTTCCATGGGGAGCGGACTCCGTAAAAATTGGTGGAGTATCTCACTTTTTTACCCCTCTCGCATAGCCTTCCCCTTGCTGCTAATTCCCCCTACTCACAAGGAGACCAATTCAGGTAACACCAGAGCCTGGTTTCCTCACCCTCTTGAAAAAAACAATGTACATTTGCACCAAACAGATCAGTTCTGAGTCAGCACCAGCCAACCCGGGACAAACTAGTAATGGAATGGAATTATTCTGGAACCCCTGGAACCAAAAAGGAAACAGAAAGTTTCTTGGTACACACCCCTAGTTATTAGTATATATGATTACCATTTGGGTTTTATTTGGGGTTTTTCAAGCATATAGGAAAAACTTTTGTATCTGTTCATGATTCCAATACTGAGAAAAAAGAATCCTTAGATTCAGGTCCATTTTGCTACTAATTTATAAGACTGATTTTAGTGTTTTTAAAAACACTCCAATGTATTTTCTTTAGTTTTCAGAGATTTCCATAAATTGATGGTACTTTTCAGACTTATAGGTAGATCTTCATCCATTCATGACACAATTATCATGTTGGGGGATTTTGAATACCTCAATGTATTCTTCATAGTTTTCAGAGGTTTCTGCAAATCGGGGTGTTTTTAAAGTGTGTAGGAAGAACTTCCTTGTTTGTAAATGATTCTAATCTCTGGATGTAAGTTTCCTCAGATCAGGGCCATTACACAATTGCTATACAGAATGATCGTTTGGGGTTTTTTGACCCTGCATATATTTTTTTTAGTTTTCAGAGTGTTCTGCAAACCAGACTCGTTTGTTATATATATAGGAATAATGGTCTTTTCCATTCATGGCTGCAATCTCTGGATATTATCATGTTGGGTCCCCACCCCCACCAATGTATTTTTTGTAGTTTTCAATATTTTCTTTTGAGTCACTGGCATTTTCTGAATGCATAGGAAGCTCTATCTTTTCCATTCATGAATGGAATCGCCAGAGTTATCATTTTGTTTGGTTTTTTTTTAGCTCCCCCAATGTATTTTTTGAAGTGTCCCATCTTTTCTTCAAATCAGTGGTATTTTTCAGGTGGACGGGAATATTTTTATTTCCCCTTCATGGCTCCAGTCTCCAGAGATTATCATTTGGAGCTTCTTTAAAAAATCCATATATACGTATATATTTTTAATTTTCAGATTTTTATTCAAACCAAGGCTGTTTTTCAAGTGTATTTGGAAATACTTTTTCTGTAAATGGTCTAAAATCTGGATGTAAGTATCTTCAGATGAGGGCCACTTGGTTTTTAATACACAGAATTATCATTTGGGATTTTTTTGACACCCCCCATTATTTTTTTCTAGTTTTCAGATTTTTCTGCACATCTAGGGCTTTTTAAAAGGTGTTTAGGAAGATTTCTCTTGTCTGTTCAGGGCTATAGTCTCTGTATATTAGTATCCACAAATCAGTATCTCTTGGTTATTAGTATATAAGATTATCATTTTGTGGATTTTTTACACCCCTGATTTGTTTTTCAAGTATTCATATTTTTCTGTAAAGTTAGGGCATATTTCAGTTGTATAGGAAGATTCATTCGATATGTTCATGGCTCCACTCTCTGGGTATAAGTATCCTGAGCTCACGGCCTCGGCTATTAAAGTTATCATTTTGGGTTTTTTTAATTCCTCCATTTTTTTCATATTTTTTCCCAAACCTTTGGCATTTTTAAGATGTGTAGGAAGATCTTTCTTGTCCAATCTTGGTTCCAGTCTCTGGATTAAAGAATCATCAGATCTTTTTTCTTTTCTTTTTTTAAATTTTATTTTTAGATTTTTCAATAACAACAAAAGGGAAGATATTCAACAGCAAAATAAGATATTGTACAAAGATTTTTAGCATTACATTATCACAAGGATTCTACATCTAAAAGATCTTTTCCACTTGGCTATTAGTATATGAGATTATCATTTGTTGTTTTTTTTAAAACCACTCTTTTTTAGCTTTCAAATTTTTCTGCTAACCTGAAGTATTTTTCAGGTGTGTAGGAAGGTCTGTTGTATCTGTTCATTGTTCCAATTTCCCATTATGCTTATATAAGCATATAAGATTATCGTTGGGGGATATTTCTACCCTCTATTTTTTTTTTTTAGTTTTCAGATTTTTCTGCAAACCCAGGACGTTTTTCAAATATATAGGAAGATCTGTCTTATCTTTCCAGGGACCCAATCTCCGTATTTAAGTATTCTCAGATCAGGTCCACTTGGCTCTTTGTATATAACATAGGACTTCAGAATACTTCATGTACTTTATCTCAGTGATCATTAGATCAAGTCCAGAATTTAGTTCAGTGTTATATTCAGTGAATAGAATGGAACCCTCCCTTATCAGAGCATCCACCTCAAAGAAACCTTCTTTTAAAGCATCTTTTATTGACGGTTGTGTGTTGGACTGAGTCAAACTAGTTTGTGCGGCTTATGTTTTAAATATTTATATTGTTTTTATTGTGGTTTTAATTGTGGGATATAATTTTAAAGTTTTATTAATGTAATCCGCCCTGAGCCTGCTGGTGCAGGGAGGGCAGAATAGAAATTGAAGATAGATAGATAGATAGATAGATAGATAGATAGATAGATAGATAGATAGATAGATAGATAGATAGATAGATAGATAGATAGATAGATAGATAGATAGATAGATAGATAGATAGATAGATAGATAGATAGATAGATAGATAGATAGATAGATAGATAGATAGAATGTTGGAGAAGGACAGATAATGGCTTGCCTGAGCCTAATGTGAGGAAATGGGTCTCACAATCACTCGTTTCTGTCCATGTATTACTGAAAAAAACTAGGCAGCCATCCTGGCCCACCTGCCAAGTGAGGCTTCTCCTTTTAAATCTCCTAATTCTCTCTTGCACTCTCTTCCTCTTTCTAGGTATCAAGCTACTTATTAGGTGCATTCCTCCTGAGGGCCTGAGCTTAGGCACTTCCTTGTGCTTTGCCATTAAGGCCCCTGCTCTGTGTTCTGTCTCCCTCTCCCTTCACACATGTTACTGGAGGGACTAACATACTTAGTAAAACACGGTAGAGAAGAAAGGTTATCTGCCACCACCCTCCCTCTGCTCTTGATATGCATGGACTGAACAGGGAGCTTAATATGGGTGACAGACATAGGAATAGCGGCACTGAAAATGTAAAAATGTTTAATATAAAAATAAAAAGCTCACACAGCACATGTAAACTGCAACAGACGGAGCAAGGATAAAAAGAACTGTGAGTAAATCCCAGTCCTCTGATCCTAACTGTAGATATTCCAACAGTTGTTAATTAGAGAAAGGTAATATTATTTTTGAAGTCGCAAATGATTAGAAATCATCCAGTACTTTGGTTCCAGTATATAGGGGTCATCCCTGAAGAGTTCATCGTCATGTGCTCAGAGCTACTTCTTGGAGCTAAGATGAAATCCAGGTGTAAGAGTGGCTAAGAGCTGGAGAAACGAAGAGCTAAGGAAGCTCAGAGCTAAGATAATATATTCCGTGTGCTCAAGAGTTTTATAGCCTTCTATCTTTCCTATTTTCATTTGTGTCCACTCTGACCCTTGTCCTCCTGAAGCTCTATCATTTAAGTGTGATTATGACTTTAGGTGGGACACTGACAGCTTATTGTCCTTCTCCTTTATACATTCTGAGCCTCTACAGAATAGAGACCCCATTATCGCACTTATGGGTTGTTAAAAAAGGAGCCCTGTGGCGCAGAGTGGTAAGCTGCAGTACTGCAACCCAAGCTCTGCTCACGACCTGAGTTCGATCCCGGCGGAAACTGGTTTCAGGTAGCCAGCTCAAGGTTGACTCAGCCTTACATCCTTCCAAGGTCGGTAAAATGAGTACCCAGTTTCCTGGGGGTAAAGTGTAGATGACTGGAGAAAGCAATGGCAAACCACCTCATAAAAAGTCTGTCAAAAACATCGTGATGTGACGTCCCCCTATGGGTCATTAATGACTCGGTGCTTGCACAGGGGACTACCTTTGCCTTACCTTTTACCTGGCTTGTTAACTTTGGCATTGATCCTAGGGTGTAAGTTGTTTCACCACAGCTACCATGAACCACAGACTTCCAAAGTCACAACCTCACATCTTCACCACAACACTGGCCTAGGCACTGGTTTACTGATGCTGTTGCCACGTACTACCCCAGATGCAATCCTGGCTCCAGTTTTGCAGACCATTCAGGCAGATTGGGCGATAGACTATTTAGAGGTCTTGTTGAAATTGTCTGAGCTGAACCATAAAGTCTTCAAATGGCCACCCCACAGTTAAGTCGGTGACATAAGTAATTTTGACATTGTTCCCTTAGCACTGTTTACCCTGATGCCATTCTGTGCTCTGGATTTATTCTTGCTGCTGTTCAAGGTGTTGATTCATTCTTTCGCTGCCGGGTTTTGGAAAAAAAAATCTTTACTTACATAATGAACGTAGATTGTTTTATTTCGATAATCACTGTTAAACTTCCTTGAAATGTAAGGAGAAATATAAATATATTCAATAAACAATTATTAAATTGGAAGGCTTTTCTGGTGAGTGGTTTCATACTTCCATCTCTGTCCATTCTACCAATGACACTCCTACGTGAGGCAGATTTTTTTACTGACAGAAATTTGTCAAGAAAAAGACTTTTGTGGCTGCATCCGCAATGGTGTTGACAGGATGGAGGCAGGTCAGGAGCACCCAATCTCCTACCTCCTGACAGCCTTGCCTGACAAGATAGATGGTTTTCCTCCATGTATTTCTCAAACTCCAAATCCCTTCTGAAATTTCTCTTCATAATATACCATGACTGTGCCCAGAGCTAGTTATAACTTCTAAGGAAGGGTTGCCAGTGACAACAGCAGTCCTGTGTATGTAACATTTGCTAATACAAAAGGTATGAGGTGACATTGGAAGCTTTCAGTTTTGTCTTTCTGCCCAAGTGGGAGGACAATGAAGTTGAGCACGATGGAGAAAACTCAGTGTGGTGAGTCAATGTCACATTTTATATTACTAGAGAAAACAAGGGAAAGAGAAATAAGCTACTTTTTTCAAAGGGAAGCACACATCTGCCATGTTGACCTGAACTGTGAATTCCAGAGACCAATGAAAACCGTGGTTGGACTGTTCCATTCCCATTGCTAACTTCACTGCCCATTGTTAATCTCTTTGTCCGTCCTGTAGCTCCAACGTTATGTAGTGGTGTGCAGCAATGAATTTCCCATGCCTCCTTGGAAACTGCCTGCTAGAAACCTAGGCTGCGAGCCATAGAATCCATACAACTAACTCCATATAGATAATCATACTTGTCCTTAACTGTGGAAACTGAGAGTTTCTTTAGGCAACCCTCAGTGCCTAAGTGACTTTTGGAAGCTTAAAATGCAGACTAGCATTCACAGGGAAAAGTCAAGAATCCACTGGGATTTCACTTCTTGGGATTATAACCTTAGACTAGGATTCAGAGTGCGGTTGTATGTTGTTTCAACTTTAATTCAATTCTTTAATATCAAAATTAAAGGTAGATGTATCCATAAATTGACCTCATGGTGATTTCCAACAGGAAATGCATTTGTACCACACCCTTCCCTTGCACCTGCCTAAGTGCCCTATACTTCAGTGCAGGGCTTTTTTTCTGGGAAAAGAGGTGGTGGAACTCAGTGGGTTGCCCTCGGAGAAAATGGTCACATGGTTGGTGGCCCTGCCCCCTGATCTCCAGACAGAGGGGCGTTTAGATTGCCCTCCGCGCCGCTCAGCGGCACGGAGGACAATCTAAACTCCCCTCTGTCTGGAGATCAGGGGGCGGGGCCACCAGCCATGCGACCATTTTCTTTTCCCCCTAGAGTGGAATAGCTTGGTAGGAGATGATTTGTGTTGGGGGAAAGTTTCTTAGGATGCTTATGTGAAATTAAGACCATGAAAACCCTCAGATCCTGAATCAGATTCTCTCCCAAAAAGAGAAGATCCAATCTTTTGTCACCACTGACATTTTGTTTCTTGGCTGCTTTGGTATCTATATAGCATGTGGGTGGGGGCTCTACCTCTATCCCGCCCCCCCATACAATTGTCGTATAGAAGAAACAAGCAAAGCTTTCCCCCATTTAACATGAAGACAGACCTAAATCGTGGAAATATCTTAGCAAACAGGATGTGCTTAGATAGAATCAGAAAGCCTTCCAAAGCCATTAAGATAGTATAATGTCAGCGAGTGGAAACCACAGAAATGCTAATTGGGACATCCCCATTCAGCAGAACTTCCTCCGGTTGGATGTGCATATCTGCTGGTGTTGATAACATCCCCTGCACTGCCCCAGGACTCCCAGAAGGATTCTACCCATTTCCAAATCATGGAAGTCATTGTGTTTGGATTTGGAGTGTATTTTCCAAATGAAGCGTTGTTCGGGTTGGATATTGACTCTTTCTGACTTCACCTTCTTTCTAAGCCCATCCAACCTCCTTGTCTGGCAGTCTGTCAGGTGAATGATATACCTCTTGGTTTAGCCACCTGCCTAGGACTGCAACAGTAGAGGGCGATGGTATCGACTTCTTCAAAAAGTATCAAGCAACAGGTGAGCCACAATTCATGGATGGTGGGCTATATGTGGGCTTGTGGGCCACACAAGGCATCAGCCTCAACTTTTTGTACTCAGCTAAGGTTGCTTCTATCATTGTCATGATAAAGGCTCCTAAATGATGTAATTGGGAGCAGAAAAAGCAAAAAAGGACATGAATTTTTCTTCCTTTCATTTAAAATCTTGTTACTTGGTTTCATGTGTACATTGACAAAATTTACAAAAAACACTTCATATTAACTTAAATACAGTTTCCTGGGGGTAAAGTGTAGCTGACTGGGGAAGGCAATGGCAAACCACCCCGTAAAAAGTCTGCCAAGAAAACGTCATGATGCGACGTCCCCCCATGGGTCAGTAATGACTCAGTGCTTGCACAGGGGACTACCTTTACCTTTTTACATGTGGAATATCAAATACAAATTTCTAGTAATTAATATATAGTAACTACCATGTTAAAAATATTCAGCTTCCATGCTTTCTTTTATTTTTATATATGTTAAGTTATCATATACGGATGATAAGTATTTGTAACATAGATATTCAAAACACTTCATAAATATTATCCTGTAATCTAAGATACATCAGTATTATATTATTTTTATTGTGTTTTATAGCCTTCCTTGCTCCTTGATACTTAAGGCAAATCCTACTATATCAAAGGCTAAGCATGTTCCAGATGACTCACTTCCTACTGTGGTGGGTCTCCACAGGTTGCTGCCATGGAGGGAAGCCCAGAAGAAGCAGCCCATCCCTCCAATAGCGTGCCACAGGAGGAAGCCTAGGCCAAGATCGGGCACAAAGCAGGTGGCAATGCCCACCCCTACCTTCATCCAGCTGGGATCAGGAGTGGAGCAGGTAGCAATGCCTTCCCCCACCTTCATTCAGCTGGGATCAGGCATGGACCAGGTGGCAATGCCTGTCCCTCACCTTCACCCAGATGGAATCAGGAGCAGAGCAGGTGGCAATGCCTTCAGTCTGCCTTCAGTCAGCTGGGATAAGGAGCAGTGAAGTGGCAATGGCTACCCCTGCCTTCACCCAGCTTGGATCAAATGCAGAGCAGGGGGTGACACCCACTCCTCACCTTCACCCAACTGGAATCAGGAGCAGCACAAGTGGCAATGCCCTTCCCCTGCTATCACCCAGAGGGCATCAGGAGCGAAGAAGGTGGCAATGCCTGCCCCCCACCTTCACCCAGCTGGGATCAGTTGCAGAGCAGGTGACAATGCCCACCCCCACATTCACCCAGTTGCGATCAGACACAAAACAGGTGGCAATGCCATCTCCCCCCTCCACCCAGCTGGGATCAGAAGTGGAGCAGGTGGCAATGCCCACCTTCCACCTTCACCCATCTGGGATCAGGCACAGAGCAGGTGACGATGCCCACCCCCACCTTCACTCAGCTGGGATCAGGAGCAGAGAAGGTGGCAATACCTGTTTCGCCTTCATCCAGACGGAATTAGGTGTGGAGCAGGCGGCAATGCCCACCTCCCTTCACTCAGACTGAATCACGTTCAGAGCAAGAGAGAATGCCTGCCCTCCTTCATCTAGCCGGGATCAGTAGCACAGCAGGTGGAAATTCTTGCCCCCTTCTCCCAGCCAGTATCAGGAGTGGAGTAGGTGGCAATATCTGCCCCATACCTTTACCTGGCTGGGATAAGTCACAGAGGAGGAGGCGGCAATGCCCATCTACCCGCTCTCCCCTCTCTAGAGCCCATAGTATTTTTCTTCACAACGGGCTTTGTTACTCATTACAAAAAATTAAAACCATTCAATCAGACAGCCTAAGACATCCAATAAACAATAGGACTAGGATTAGAGAATTAGAAAACAATGCAAACAGAAACTACTAAGGCATGACCTATCATAAACAACGCGGAAAGTAGATTACGAAGGCAGAAGACAGTGCAGTAAAAGCAAGGTGATATATCCGGTAAACATTGCAACAGAGTACAATTTTATTCCCTTATAAAGGCACCTTCCTGCCCTCTTCCATTATCCATCAGTTCTAATCCCCATATAAAACTGCCCTCTTAAACATTTCTGTTTTGCACACTCCGTAGAATGACAGAAGCATGGGAGTTTTCCAGACCTCCTCAGGCAGACTGTTCCACAAGGTTAGAACCACCACAGAGAATACACATGTACAGGCAGTTGTGAGTCTTACCAGTTTGCAGGTAGGCGCCCTCAGAAGACTTTGCTCAGATAAGCAAAGGTGCCTGAAGGAGCATAGTGGGAAAGGCAGTAATGTAGGGATGTGGGTCCAAGGCCATCAAATGTATTGTGGGTGGAGATCTAGGGCTGACAGAGAGCAGTTTGTCACCAAGTGAGTTCAGGGCAGAGCCAATATGCTGAGCATTTTCTGAGCTGTTGTCAGCCATTAGGTTATTCAAATTCCTTAACCCTTGGAATTTTGCTTGTTTGCCTTTACTTCAATCTATTGGATAAATATATAATGGGTTTATTTAACCAATCAATAAAGTTAGTTAGTTATATAATATTCTTGTTACAGTAGCCATATGGACTATGGCAGGGGTGGGCAAATTGTGGCCCGCGGGCCACATGCGGCCCGCTACAGAGTTTTTTGTGGCCCGCCAAGACAGTCAGAAAAATCCACCTTGAACCGAGATTTCCTTCATTTCCTTCATTCCTACATTTGTCTCATTAATCTGATTCTAAAATTAAATTAGCATAATAAATAAATTGAATAAAACTACCACTATTTTATTTAATTTATATTTATTGATTTTTATTATACAATTTATACCTTTTCTGAAATGCAAAGTTAACTAATGAATGCAATCATTTTAAAAGGTGCGGCCCTCCGCTAACCTCCTCTCCCACAAAGTGGCCCCCGAGCCAAAACAATTGCCCACCCCTGGACTATGGCTTGGATCTAGGAATGCTTGAACTCCTGCTGGTTTGGCTCATGTTCTGCTCACTGGTTACAAATATGGAGCCAGTTTTCCATCTATCCATCGGACTGTTCATCAGCAGTTTGATTCTGGTCATCAGATTACTTCTTGTGTACTCAAATAGTACAGGACAATGGACAGCGTCTCCCACCTGCACAGTCCTCACAGAGCATGATGAGAGTTCTAATTGCCCTTTCCCAAAAGGCTGCCCATCTCTGCATGGCCCTCAACAGCCACTCTTATACATAAATAGAGAGCACGTCAATCGGTTAGCCAGTGATTACATACAAATACTGTGTTTTTGCTTGGTGTTCCTTGGAGTCTGTATCATCCAGGTTATTTCACACCTGCAAATATTCTGCATGGTCTTAAGCAATGCTAATCCACATCCGCATCATTGAATTACCTGACCCAGCCACCCATGATCACATTTCACCTACAACACAGGGGCAAAAGGAGTCACTTTTGCTACCAAGGAAAGTAAGCTCCACCACAAGGTCTTGACACTCCTCCACCACAGCTATTGCATAGCTGCAAAGGGGCCCACCTCATGAGTGACTGTGGCTGTTGACCCCAGTATGTTCACCTGCCAAACCTGATCTCCATAAAGTTCACAGCACCCCTACTTAGATCCTGTGGTAAATCTCCCCAGACAGAAGAAGTGGGGCTCCCTCTTCCCACTGCATCCCCAAATATCCCCCATGTTGCTCCTGAGGGACAGGGGACCTCTGTGAGGGAGGAACCAGTGCTCTGCAGCAGGAAGGGAGGGATGAGTGAATATTGCCTCCCTCCATTAGTGGACATTTCCCATGGGATCCAACCCCTACAAACTCTGTAGTAGGAAGCCCAGGCTGAGATCAGGCATGGAGCAGGCAACAATGCCTGACGCCCCACCTTCACCCAGCTGGGATTAGACGTGGAGCCCATGGCAATGCCTGCCTACCACCTTCACCCAGCTGGGATCAGGCACAGTGGTGATGCCTGCCCCTTGCCTTCATGCAGCTGGGATCAGTAGTGGAGCAGGTGGCAATATCCTCTTCCCCTTCACCTGGCCAGGATCAGTAGCAGAGCAGGTGACAATGCCCGCCCTCCCTTCACACTGCTGAGATCAGATGCAGAGCAGGAAACAATGCCCTCCACCCTTCACCCAGACAGAATCATGCTCAGAGCAGGAGACAATGCCCGTCCTCCTTCACCTGGCCAGGATCAGTAGCAGAGCAGGTGGCAATGCTTGCCCGCCCCTTCACCCGGCCAGGATCAGGAGCAGAGCAGGTGGCAATGTCTGCCCCTTGCCTTTACCTGGCCGGGATCAGTCATGGCAGAGGAAGCAATACCTGCCTGCCCACCCCTCCCCTTTCTAGAGCCCACTGTATTTTTCCTCACAATGGGCTTTGTTACTAGTTTTAGTAATAAATGATTTCTATCCAGAAAATCTCCCATGTTGAAATATCTCTAGAAAATAAAACGCTTTCTATAAAGACAGCTTACCATGTTCGTGAGGTTTATAATTAACTAATGAAAACTGTAAAGGAAGTAAGTATCCCATTTTAGGGCTAGGTGCTGATTGGAGAGCTCCTGTGAAACAGCAAGCAGCAGTATTTTTGCACTTGTGTCAAAATGGCAGTGAGGGGGAAAGACCCAAGTCCAACCATCATGTTAGGGAATCACATCCTGCATGCATTGAACAAGATGCTCACATGTGCTGGGACCGAGACGAGCGGCAATCTGATCTCTCAGATGGTGGTGCCAATTAATCTGATTTCAATCAAATCTCTCATGTAATTTGTGGCTTAGAAAACCCATCATTTTTAGGTACTTGTATGTCACAACAATGAGCCTGTGATGGAAAGACTCGGAGATTAACTGGCTGCAATTGACCTGCAGTGATGTTCTTCTTCATTCATTTATCTGTGGAAATTACACCAGCCTGGTTTTTCAGTAAATGCCATGCTGTTCAAGTTAAAGGGATAGAACTCCCTGGCAATAACTGAAAATTGAATCTCTCTTAATTTTACCAGGAATTCTGTCATGACATTCACTAGGCTGCCCAGAAGCTGCATGAACCCAGTTTACACCCCTTGATCTTCTTCTGTTCCCAGAATCCATAGCCTAGTTGAGAAACTTACATAAGTGACTTGATTGGTAGGCACATTCCCCTCTTCTGCACACATATTCGAAGTAATGTCTATTGTAAGCACACACTGGGTATTATCCTATTATATCCTTTCTTTGCAGGTTGAGCCATTTAGGTTGGAGGATGGTTCTTCCCAGGGCTTCAGCTGGAACGTGGTGGAACAGAGTTCCGGCACCTCTTGAAAATGGTCACATGGCTGGTGGCCCCGCCCCCTGATCTCCAGACAGAGGGGAGTTTAGATTGCCCTCCGCACCGTGCGGCGCAGAGGGCAATCTAAACTCCCCTCTGTCTGGAGATCAGGGGGCGGGGCCACCGGCCATCTGACCATTTTTGCGAGGGCAATTTAAACTTTAAAAAACTCCCTCCAGCTGACCCAAAGTGATGTCATTGTGCGGTCCTGAGTTACAACACTGAGTTCCACCACCTCTTTTCCCAGAAAAAAAGCCCTGGTCCTTCCGCTGGAAGAAAGCTCAAACTTTGCTTTGTAGACTGGTTGAATACAGGCCTTTGTGCCTGATTCACACAACCACCTTCTCACTTTTTATTGGGAACAACTGGGCAGGCACATGTACCATTTTCTGTGTTACTTGTAACTTTAGATATGTATTATGGAGGAGAGAGGAATGTCACAGGCTGTTTTCACACTGCTTGCTGGCCACAGAACATTGTGCCAAGCTCCTAGAATGACAGCTTCTTCCTGGCATGATTTCACACGAGAACTGCAGTTCTCACACAAAATCATGCCAGGAAGACTCTGACGTTCCGGGAGCTTGCCACGATGTTGCGTGGCTGGTAAGCAGTGTGAAAACAGCCATAGTTCCATCAACATACCTAGAGTGTAACCCCCAGATATCTTTCTGAATCTGAACCATCTCTGCCTGCAGTTGTAAAGTTATGCCTATTTTCCAATCATTGGATGGGGTACTTATGCACCCATAGGACTTCAGCTGCTCATCCCACTTTTTGGTGTTTTTGGATGGTGCACATGCAGTTGAGGTACACATAGGCCTCTATTGCTGTTTACTGTGGCTATGAAGGAGTCCTTTGTCCATGCCTATCGGTTTGGGAGAAAAGTTTTCAGACAAGTTCATAGAGAACAGATCCATTGGTGGCTACTAGCCAAGATAATGGTTGTCATCTCCCCACCCTGAAGCAGCAAGACTCTAAATACTAGTGCTAGAAGGTGACGTCAGCTGGAGGCCTTTGCTTCTGTGCCCTGGGATGTTGGCCCTGCAAGAAAACGGGTTGGCCACTGTGTGAAACAGGTTGTTGGACTAGGTGGACTCTTCTTAAGTCTAGAATGTGGAGAATCCTTGTGACTGGATGATGGAGCAATTGGCTTGGAGCCAGCAAGAGAGACTTAAGGGTCAGATAGAGCCTCCCAGCTCCTATCCCTTAATCTTGAATTGTTGTCTTAACAAGCATAAAACATTGTCACAAAATGGGTAATGGTTCTGTACAACATGTGTTAATGTGTCCTCTCATAAGAAATATCAAGTATTTAAAAGAAGCAGGATACAATCTTTGTGGGTTCTCCCTGATTCCTCACAGCTTGTTCTTTCTCTCTCTCCCTCTCTCTCTCTATGTGTGTGTGTTTGTGAGAGAGAGAAATTAGATTCAGAAATTAGTTTGCAAATACATTAGTTTGAGCACATAGTTCATAAGGCCTGTCTCTGTTACTTTCTACAGGCTTGAAAAGTTCTTGTAATAACAGAAGACCTCATATCAGCCCTCCCCCCCCCAGCAAGTTTGTAATCTGAGAGGCAGAGGCTGTTGCACCCTCCTTTTGAAATCTTGTTGCCAAACTAGTTAGCATTAGAACTGTTAGCTAGCATTTGAACTGGTCCCCTGGGAATCTTTCCATAATGAGGCAGCTATAAACCTTGTGTTGCCACAACACCTCATTCTTTACTGGGAAAAAGATATATAAATATCTTCTTACTATGTAATTGAGTAAGTGTGTTTCAGACAACTCACTTTATACCCTGGTGCACTACCAAAGGGTGCTGACATGGAGGGAAGCCTAGGCAAGCACCATGTCCCTCCAGAAAATGCGTCTTAATGGGAAACCCAGGCCAGGAGTAGGAAGGGAGCACATGGCAATACCCACCTCTCGCCTTCACCCGGCTGATATTAGGAGCAGGTGTCAATGCCCACATACACTCACTTTAACCCAGCTGGCATTAGGAGCAAAGCAGGTGGCAGTGCCATCCACCGTGTTAACCCAGCTGGTATCAGCAGTGGAACAGGTGGCAATGCCTGCCCCCCTTTGAACAAGTTAGGATCAGAAGCAGAGCAGTTGGCAATGCCTGCCCCCCCACCTTAACCCAACTGGTATTAGCAGCGGAGCAGGTGGCAATGCCCAGCCCCCGCCTTAAGCCAGCTGGTAATAGGAGCGAAGCAGATGACAATGCCCACCCCCCGTCTTAACCCAGCTGGTATTAGGAGTGGAGCAGGTCGCAATGCCCACTCCCTGCCATAATCCAACTGGTATTAGGAGCAGATAGTAATGCCCACTCCCCCTTCAACAAGCTGGGATCAGGAGCAGAGCAAGTGGCAATGCCTACCCCCTTCCTTAACCCAGATGGCAGTGGTGGAGCAGGTTGCAGTCTCCACTCCCCACCTTAACTCAGCTAGTATAAGAAACGGAGCAAAGCAGTTGGCAATGCCCACTCTGTGCCTTAATCCAACTGTTATTAGGAGTGGAGCAGATGGTAATGCCCACTCCCCCTTCAGCAAGCTGGGATCAGGAGCAGAGCTCATGGCAATGCCTGCCCCCTGCCTTAACCCAGCTGGTATTAGTGGTGGAGCAGGTGGGAGTACCCACCCTCCACCTTAACCTAGCTGGTATTAGGAGTGGAGTAGGTGGCAATACACTCCCACTGCCTTAATCCAGCTGTTATTAGGAGTGGAGCAGGTAGAATTTCCCTTCACACCTTAACAGAGCTGTTATTAGGAGCAGAGCAGGTGGCAACACCATCCCTTCCTTAACCCAGTTGGTATTAGGAGCAGAGCACTTGGCAATGCCCTCTCCCCTTCACCCAACCAGGACAAGAAGCAGAGCAAGTAGCCATGCACACCACCCAACTTAACCCAGCTGGGATCAGGAGCAGATCAGATGGCAATGCCCACCCCCCTCCACCCAGCTGAGATCAGAAGTGGAGCAGGTGGCAATGCCCACCCCTTCACCCAGCCGGGATCAGAAGCAGAGTAAGTGGGTTTGCCCACCCACTGCCTTAACCCAGCAGGCATTAGGAGCAGAGCAGGTGGCAATGCCCACCCCACCCAACTTAACCCAGCTGGGATCAGGAGCAGGTCAGATGGCAATGGCCACCCCCTTCACGTGGTTGGGATCAGAAGTGGAGCAGATTGCAATGCCCACTCCCCCCTTAGCCCAGCTGGTATTAGGAGCAGAGCACTTGGGAATGCCCACCCCTTCAATCAGCTGGGATCAGAAGCAGAGTAAGTGGGTTTGCCCACCCACTGCCTTAACCCAACAGATATTAGGAGCAGAGCAGGTGGCAATGCCCACTACCCACCTTAACCCAGCTGGGAACAGGAGTGGAGCAGTTGACAATTTCCACCCCTCTTCACCAAGCTGGGATCAGGATCAGATGGCAATGCCCACCCTCCTTCATCCGACTAAGATCAGGAGTGGAGCAGGTGTCCACAATGCCCACCCCCCTCCACCCAGCTGAGATCAGAAGTGGAGCAGGTGGCAATGCCCACCCCTTCACCCAGCCGGGATCAGAAGCAGGCATCAGGAGCAGAGCAAGTAGTTATACCCACCGTCTACCTTCAACTGTTGGGATCAGATGTGGAGCAGGAGGCAATAGCTGTTCCTCCCTTCACCCAGCGTGGAGCAGGTGGCAATGCCCACCTCCCTTCACTCAGGTGGGATGAGGCTCGGAGCAGGCAGAGTGCCTGCCCCCCTTCACCCAGCCGTAGTCATGCGCAGAACAGGAGGCAATGCCCCCCCTTTACCCAATATGTATCAGGCATATAGCAGTTAGCAAAGCCCACCACCCCTTCACATGGCCAAGATCAGGCAGATCAGGCATGGAGCAGATGACAATGCCCACCCCTCTCCTTTACCAGATGGAATCAGTGATGGAGGAGGAGCAAATGCCTGCCTGCCCACCCTCCGCTTTCTAGAGCCTGTTGTATTTTTTCCTACAACGAGCTTTGTTGCTAGTAGATATATAAATTAGTTGAAGAATAGTAATGCCCTTACCTGCTTATTTCATGAAACTTTGTTCATTCAGCCCAGAGGTTGAATACCATTTCTCCTACTAGTAGATGAATTCAGTGTGTGTGTGTTTGGGGGTGGGGGGTGGGGATAACCATATAAATAAGAAGATGACCTGCAATAAGAACTCCATTCCAAACATACAAAAACCCCACCAAATTTAAATTTATCCATGCCCATATGCAAGATGGCATACCACACAATTTAAAATATAAACTAATAATAAAACAGTATTTTAAAACATTAATAAAACAAGCACAACAAAGTGACCAAAATTACAAGGGAGATGCTGATTAAAAATAATATCCAGTCCTACTAAACACCAGAAAGCTGAACAGGAAAAATACATTAGAAGATAGCAAAGTTGTTTGGAAAAGCTAAATTGGTTAGCATCTCAAAAGAGAAGAAATCTCATCCAGCATATCTCTAAGCTAGGGTTGCCAGCCTCCAGGTCGTGGCTGGAGATCTCCCAGAATTACAACTGGTCTCCAGGCCACAGACATCAGTTCACCTGGAGAAAATGGCTACTTTGGGAGGAGGGGTTGGATTCTATGGAATGATGCCATGCCAAGGTCTTTTCCCTCCCCAAACCCTACTTTCTCCAGGTTTCCCCCTCCAGGTCTCCAGGAATTTTCCAACTTGGAGCTGGCAACCCTACTCTAAGCAAAGAAACTTCAAACAGAGGTAGACTATTCCAAAGGAAGTCTCAGAAACAAACAAACAAAAATACTCCCTGGAATAACCACAGCTGTGTGTTTTTTCTGGGCACTTTCTGTGCACGGGGTTCGGTAATTGCAGGTATACAGAAGTTTTCTAAAAGGCATAGTCTTACCTGTCTACCCCAGTCATTAGGGACAGTAAAGGAAAGTAAACGGGGTTGAGCTGAACTTTTAGTTTTGCACTTCAAAGTAATTCACAGCTAGAAGTAATTCAAGATCTTCCCTGTTGAAGGAGCTCTGAGGAAGGCTGGTTGCACAGAAACTCCGTTGGTATCTGGTCTAATGTGAAAAGGGTATAGAATGATGGAATTTTGATGCATTGTAGTCTTTTCATCTCAACAACTCTTGAGAACCATTTGTGTCTTTTAGATATAAATGAAATATTATTAGTTCAGCAACATCTTTGATCAAGCTTGGAAGCTGCAGGTTCCTAATCATGGATATCAAAGATATCAGAAGAAACAGGTGGTCTTAGCGATCCTGGGGCCCTGGGCAAAAGTTCAGGATGGGGCCACCAGATATGAAGCAGGTAGGAGCTGTCAGTGGAAGCCAGCTGCCTGAGCCTCTGACAGAATGGATACGAGAGGCCACCACCGAGCCAACTGCCTCAGCCCTGGATGCGTCAGGTGTGAGATGCTGTCACTGTGCATGGCTAGCCAAAGCCTGGACAGAATATGTGCGAATGGTGGTGGCGAAAGCTTGTTCTTTCTCTTCTTTTCTGCCCTCCGTCTGCAGGGGGGAACCATTGTCTGTTGCCCCGTCCCCATCATGAGGCCTGTGGGATGTCATCACCACCCTGTTGCTAAGAGCTAATATCGTCTCTGAGAAGAAAATTGTTCTCCCTCTTGATGTAGATCTGCAATTGCTTGCAGGATTCACCTCAAAATCAACTTTCCTGAACCATATAATCTTGGACCATATAATCTTAGACCGTATAATCATTTTCCATTTTTATCTCTATTGACTATCTTGCATTTCTGCTTTCGGTTCAGTCATCTGTTGTGGCTTCTCTCTTTTCCTTTACTCATTCATTCATTTATTTATTTACTGTATTAGATTTTTAGTCCGCCCTCCCCACCGAGCGGGCTCAGGGCAGAGCACAACATTTTAATTTACATAAAAACACATAAAAGCAGATAAAACGTTACAATAAAATTTAAAACACTACATACAATAAAAACTTCTCCTCAGATGGTGATGGAAGAGTTACTTCATTTCAGACATGGCCCACATATCCATATCTATAGATTTACGTAGGGTGGTGGACAGATCTTTTCAAGTCCAGTCAAACAGTGCGTTTTAGCAGTGAGTTGCTCCAGTCCATAAACCATAAGAGTAAGCACAATTAATTCTGTGCCCTTGGGTTACTGTTTTAGGTCAAGTCTTTCAATAACCACAGTATCCTCAGAGAACTGGCATTTTTGTCTCCTTTTAGTATTGCATTGTGCATATCAACTAGAGCCATGAAGTCTATTAAGGATGCACAAGGGAGTAATGCTACCACTTTGAGTGCCAGCACTTCACTTAAACTTATGAGCACACATATATAATGCAGCCCCTTTAAAGAGCACCCAACAGCAAAACTCTAAAAGAAATTAATTTATGCACTTGGCTTTGTTTTTACCTTCTCTGACTCCCCGTTCTGAAAGGTCCACGATCAACTATATCTTCCCATTTCATTTTCTCCCTTCCGGTGGTAAATACTGCTAACTCAAATTCACTCATTTGTGATCATTGCTTTTTGTAACTGACTATCTAGCGGAGATTTTCTATTCCATGGCTCAATCATCGACCAAAAGGGAGACTGCAGTGAAGAAATCAGAAGAAGATTTGAGACTAGGAAGAGCAGCTGTGGGGGAACTAGATAAGATCCTTAAAGATAAAGATGTCTCTCTAGGAACCAAGATCAAGATAATCCAAATTATGGTATTCCCCATTACAATGTATGGACAGTGATGAAAGCTGGCAGGAAGAAAATTGATTTATTTGAAATGTGGTGCTGGAGGAGAGTTTTGTAGATACCAAAAAGACAAATAAGTGGTTGCCAGGCCCCAAAAAGACAAATAGGGTTGCCAGGCCCCCTCAATCTCCTGGCGGGGGGACAGAGGCCTGGCACTTAACTTTCGGGAGAGGTGTGTGTGCGTGTGCGTGCCCCCACAGGTGCGATGACATCACTTCGGGGGTGACATCATCGCGCGGCTGGGCACTGCAGAATGTGCCCAAAACGGGCCATTCTGCCGCAGATCGGGCCCGGTTTTGAAGCACTGCGGAGTGCAGCAGCCTTCCTGCGCTCCGCAGCACCTCAAAAATGGGCCAGATCCATGGCAGAACAGCCCATTTCAAGTGCTGAGGAGCGCAGGAGCACTCCTGCACTTTGCAGCTGCTGAAAACAGGCCCAATTTGCCGTGGATCGGGTCTGATCCGGGCCCAAACGGGCCTGATCCCGGCAGCTGTGGTGCATGGGAGCGCTCCGTGAGGCGGGGGAGCACGCAAGGAAGGTGCGCACCCCACCGCTGCTCAGGTAAGTGGGGGCGGGGTGTGGGGAGTGGGGAACGGGGGCGGGGGCGGGAGATCCCCTAGTACTAGATCATATCAAGCCTGAATTCTCCCTAGAAGTTAAAATGTCAAAACTGAGGCTATCATACTTTGGTCACATAAGACCAGACAAGATTCTCTGGAAAAGTTAATAATGCTAGGAAAAGTGGAAGGCACTAGGAAAAGAGGAAGACCTAAAACGAGATGGCTTGACTCAATAAAAGAAGCCACGTCCTCCAGTTTGCAAGATCTGAGCAATCTGTTAATGATAGGACATTTTGGAGATCTTTCCTTCGTAGGGTCGCCATAGGTCAGAGGCGACTTGATGGTACATAACACATACAGAGAGACATCTAGTGGAGGAGCATATTTTGTTGAGACTTTTATTTATTGGTTCCATGGTTCTAATGCTGAGGAGGGACAGTTTAGTTTACTTGTTCTTTACAGGCCATGACGGTTTCTGACCTTATAGCCACATTGCAAGAAAATTCTCAACTGAAAACTCAACTGCTGCATTCTGTCTTTTGTGCTGAGCACTCACTGGAAGTCTCTCCAGTGTAGAGGCAGTGAAGAGGCAAGCTGCTTTTCCCAGTTTCCATTTCAACAGAAAAGCAGGCTGCCTCCTCAGCATGTTCTGGAAACAGCATACTTAAAAAAAAAGAAGTCCAGCTTTTCCCTCAGTTGTTTCATTGTGATTTCAGGGACCACGCAAAATTCCACCAAGGACCACAGTTTAAGAAGCTTTGTGCTAGTTGATGGAGTGGGGTAAAGGGGGAAAAGGGGATATTTAATGGCTAAGGTAAAGCCCCCATAACGTGTGTGCTGGATGTATGACTTGCTTCTCATCGTATGAATAACTAATTCTCCCAGATTTTGCGTAATTTTACAAAAAACATTTGTTTTAATTTTGTCAGCTTCTGTGCTCTTGGGGACCACATAATTATCAACTGTGTGATACAGGACCAAAAACTTACCTTACCACACAAAATTGGCCTTCTCGTAGATAATCAGGATCTCTAATAAAAATTTCCTATCCTGTAGTAAGGGCTTCACAAGAGCAATTTTTTTATTGTATGTAGTGTTTTAAATTTTATTGTGATGTTTTTATCTGCTTTTATGTGTTTTTATGTAATTAAAATGTAGTGCTCCGCCCTGAGCCCGCTCGGCGGGGAGGGTGGACTAAAAATCTAATATAATAAATAAATAATAATAAATATAAATAAATTTGGCGGTGACGAGAGCATTCTCATTTGCTTACTCTTGTATCTTCCCTGTTCACATATAAAGTGAGGAAAGTGTGTGTAATTTTTACAACAGGAGGGAATGAGGATGGGGGGAGACGAATCTTGCCCTTCCCTCATCCTCTCTCTGTCAATTGGGTCACACTTTACTGCCCAGCTGAGTTCACTTTCTACATTGAGCCTGGTCTAGACATATGGCAGAATGAGGTGATAAAGTGTTGAGGTGGACTACACCACTTCAGACTGATGGTGAGATATTACATCTTTTCTAAAGGTGGCTCACATTAACAATCCCAAAGGAATAGCAAACTCACACAGCAGGCAAAAAGGTAGGCTCTCTTTCCCCAATGAGCTATTTAAAAAAAATGGCGGTAGTTTTTACATAGGGAAAGCTTTAAAAATGTGGTTCTCCGTGCTGGCATTTGAAATGGTACCGCCTATTTTGCCACCTCAAATTTCTCTCACATTCAGCTATACAGGGGAGACCTCAGATTTGGTCTGGGAGAAAAAAATGCCGACAGCAACAGAGTGCGGAGAAACAAGATGTGGTGGAGGGTTCAGCTTCAGCCACTTATACAGATGTTTCATTTAAAAAATTGACCTCTCCCACCTTTATCTATGCAGAGAGTAGACATGTGAACAACAAATGTCATGTGTAGTTTGGCCAACGGGGATTTCCAAAATAGAGACTTTGGTGATGGAGCTTATTCCTTTCAGTTGACTGCCTTCCCGCCATGATGGGCTCTTCTTTCCCTTAAAATAAAATGCCTGCTTTCATTTGATAAGATGTTGGAAGGAGGCACCCTAGTAGTTTCTTCCTAAATCCATGCTTTCAGACAGCCTGGTTTCATTCCTACTCCTTTTCCCCCAAAGGATCCCTGCTCCCTGCACAGCACATTTGGAACTTTTTTTAAAATCTGAGAGCTTCCTACAAATGAAATTAGGAGGATGAGGCACATAGCCGTAAGATACTATCCCTAATGATCTGCAATTATATACGTCTTAAATATTTCAACTCGGGGCCATTACTTAATGATTGTCCTTTTGCTTTACCTAGCTTGGCTGTCGCCGCTTTTTAGCTTCCACATCTGCTGGGTTATTTTTAATCTGCGCCAGAAAATTACAGTGACCCTCTTTATCTGAACTTCTGATCAGAGGCCGCCTAGTTCTCCCCAGGTTCCCCTCCCTCCTCCTCTTCCTTTTTTCTCCCGGCTGGAACCAGGGAAGCAGCTGCTGAAAGCAGAACCGTTGCCATAGCAACCTCCTGGCAGCTTCCTCCAAGTATCTTACAGTGCAATAGTGTTGATTCCATCCTGAGGCTGGGTGGCAGGAGGTGGGGTTGGAAGGAGGTAAAGGAAGGTTACTGTGTACTTAGTTAATATGCAAAACCACTTACTGCAGTGTTGGATGAGCAGGGAATCAATGCAAACAAAGCAATGCTTGAGCTCTGGACGTGGCCTCTACACACAAGATGCTCTGTCCAGGGAGATTCAGGTGGTTTGTCGAAACAAGATTTTTTTTCTTGTTGTTGAAAGGGCGCTGAGCGGAAATCCTGAGCGTATTTACTGGCAAGGGTCTGTTCCTATAAATTCTCCTGCAAAATGAAGGACAGTGCGAAGAATGGGAAATTGGATGGAGCGGCATCTTTCCCACGTCTTCCCCTTCCCCTCTTTTCCACTTCTGAACCTCTGTGTCGTCCTCTGTTCTGCGGACCTGACACACATTCAAGTCTGCAGCAATTAAGACCACATTTGTAATATGCTAATATGTTATTTGGAGGATGATAAACGGATGTGGCTCAACTTTCTGGGGGCTGTTTGTGTGAGTCTTTCGCAGGAGAAACAACCAAAGTTGAGTGCTGTGTCCAGGGCTTTTTTTCAGCAGGAATGCAGTGGAACGGAGTTCTGGAACCTCTTGAAAATGGTCACATGGCTGGTGGCCCTACCTCCTGATCTCCAGACAGAGGGGAGTTGAGATTGCCCTCCACACCGCTTGGCGGCGCAGAGGGCAGTCTCAACTCCCCTCTGTCTGGAGATCAGGGGGCGGGGCCACCAGCCATGTGACCATTTTCTCCGAGGGCAACCCACTGAGTTCCACCACTTCTTTTTCCAGAAAAAAAGCCCTGGCTGTGTCATCTTAAAGGCTAACAGATTTACTATGGCATAAGCTTTGATGAATGCACAGGACTCCCTTGAATACATTCTACCTTTGTACCTGTCAGAATGTTCAGTTGAGGTCGCTGAACAGAGAAGAACAAGGTAGTTTCAAGTAGTAAAAGCCAGTCGCTACATTTTCCTATTCCATGGAGTACAATTTGGAAATTCTTTTCTGCCATAGCCTAGTGTTGAACTTCTTTGCAGTCCTCATGTTGACCGAGGTTTGGGGAATATGGAATTATGCCCCCTCTCCCCCCACATAGGAATAACCATCTCATTTTTATTTGACCTAAATTTCATTCCAGTGTTCATTAGCAAGAGAGTGGTAATTTGAAGCCACATCTCGTGGTCTTGTGGTGTGAATGTAGACTGTTGGATCTTCATCCACCAGTATCACCAGAAATTCTCTCTCTTTCTCTACCTCATACTGCTTCATAACTTATTAGTTTTAAGCAGACTGCTAAAATATAAAAATGAGATCACATTTTGTAGAGAGCCAGTTTGGTGTAGTGGTTAAGAGTGCGGGACTCTAATCTAGAGAGCCAGGTTTGATTCCCCACTCCTCCACTTGAAGCCAGCTGGGCGACCTTGGGCTAGTCACAGTTCTCTGGAGCTCTCCCAGCCCCACCCACCTCACAGGGTGTTTTGTTGTGGGGATAATAATGACATACTTTGTAAACTGCTCTTAGTGGGCATTAAGTTGTCAGTATATAAATCGAATGTTGTTGTTGTTGTTATTTAAATGCAAGTGCATAAAATTTTGCAGCTGAAAGAGTGATGGGTCTACTATTACCTTTTAATAAAATAGGTAATGTCTCTATATGATCTATATTTGGGAGCAAGGGGAAAATTAAAAGATTCCTAGCCTCAGAAAAATAGCTGCATTCAAAAGTCACATGATATAGAGTTGGCCACACTACCTATACCACAGTCGCATGCCAGAAATTTGGAACACTGCATTCCTTTTGGACCTAAAGAAACGTCTGGGTGAGAGCTGCAGTAGAGCCTTCTTAGGAATGTAGGCAGATAGTCCCACAGGGAAGGGTGACCACAATCCAGATCAAATGAAAATATTGATGTGTTTCATTTGATCTGGATTGTGGTCACCCTTCCCTGTGGGACGTTCTGCCTACATTCCTAAGAAGGTTCTACTGCAGCTCTCACCCAAACGTTTCTTTATGAACATTACAAAAACACGGACAAACAACTGTTACCTTGTATAATTGTTACCTTGTATTTATTATATATGTATTACTTGTATGAAATTGTATTTATTGTTGACACTTGGCACTTTTGCACACTTTGCACCAATATATTGTTATAAAAATCAAAAATTTCTTTGACTGTATATTCCCGGTATTGTTTCTTGTAGCCTTTGACTACCCGGGGTTTACCTGCTTTGTTTCTGTCTCTTCCTTTTGGACCTGGCAGCCAGCATGGGGCAAAAGTAAGAAAAAAGAGGAATATTAATTGTACTATATTTTTTTAAAGGGCAGGTATGGAGAAGCTACCAAATGTCTTTCACAAGGATCTTTTACTAAACATGGGACTGACATAATTGGTGGAGTTCAATTGAAGGAATGTTTCCAAAGGTAATGGGCAGGGGGACGGGTCAGTCCTCCTCGCCTTTCGGTGACCCAATTGGTAGAGAGACAATGCCATTGCTTGGGAAGTGCCGAACACCACACTCATTCTCTTCCTGCCAACAAAGTGAATTGGTATAATGTTAAGTGCTCAGTCTTAGGGCCAAGCTACACATGACGAATGACACTTGAACAGCAAGTGTATTTCTCCCTGTTCACTTGCCCTCCACTCAATCCACTTGCCGTTCAAGTGTCATTCGTGTGTAGCTTGGCCCTTAGAATCAAATGGCTGGTAGAATCGCTGTTGAGGAAGCAAAACAAGATGCTGCCGGCCCAGTGCCTGCCTGCTTGCCTGCACTGCCGCGGTGTGGTAAGAAACAAAACAAAACACACAAACTTTTCAGTGGGGAGGGGGAATCTTTAACAGCTTCTTTTCCTAAATTGGGTTCACCGGTCCAGAACCCGCTTTAACAAAATGAAATGGTGAATTCCATGCGTGTTTTCAGCCCATTTGTTTCATTTTTCACACCCCTATATCACACCGTGATATGCAGAAAATCATACAATAATTTTATACAATTTTTTCTTATCTGGACTTCTCTGATCTGATGCCTTCCCCATTCTGTACATGCTTTATTTCCCACTATCGTTTACCTGCTTCATATCAGTATTTCATTTCAGTCTACTAACGCAGGAACATTTCCGATCTGGGTCCCAGATGTCAGGATATCGGAAGAGGCACTTTTTACTGTGTGTTTATTCCATACAGGGATATTCTTCAGCCCAATAACTAGATTTTTCAAAAGTAATGGTGCGTTGGCTGAAGAGTTGTTAAATTGAATTGCTGATGTTACAAGATTGTCAAAGCATGTTTTGATAGCAGAAAAGGTAAGTTACTTCTGCATTGTATGACTGTGATTGTGCAATAGTTATGCGGGGGGAGGGAGGGCTGCTTCTTCATTGCTTTTGCTTTCATTCCATATGCCAATGTTACTTCTTGCTGGTAGATGTATCCGTGGTTTTTAGAATGGGTTTTTTAGAACCCAGAGGTTCAAAGAAAGCTTCTCGGGAACCCCTCATGAAAAGCTCAGCCAGACAAGAAAGAAAGCTTGACCTGACTTTACTGATCTTCCTTTCTATGATCAGCTGTTTGCCCTTTGGGCTGGACAGCAGTGGTGCCCCAAAGGTTTAGCTAATTCCCCACATGAACTGAATGTGTATTTTAGAATATGCCCCAGAATCTTTTTGCAGTGCACTGAGACTCCAGTGTCTCCCACAAATGTGGAAAAGATAGGTAAAGGTAAAGGTAGTCCCCTGTGCAAGCACCGAGTCATCACTGACCCACAAGGGGATGTCACATCACAACGTTTTCTTGGCAGACTTTTTATGGGATAGTTTGCCATTGCCTTCCTCAGTCATCTACACTTTACCCCCAGGAAACTGGGTACTAATTTTACCAATCTCGGAAGGATAGAAGGCTGAGTCAACCTTGAGCTGGCTACGTAAACCCAGCTTCTGCCAGGATCGAGCTCAGGTCGTGAGCAAAGCTTGGGCTGCAGTACTGCAGATTACCACGCTGCACCACAGGATAAAGACCTCAAAATTCCAAGCTTTCTACCTCCGAGGAATAACTTCCACACCATTTGCTAATTCAGCCCTCTCTTCAACCTGTCCAACCACCTACAGAGCACACCTTTCCTTTTTCATGGAGTTACAGGATGTGTTCTTTGAGGAGGCACAGAAGGTCCCAACACGGTGCACTTTCCATAACACATATAAGGCCATTTCTATGCAACTTGAATTGTCAAATTTGGCTGAAGGATTCTGTTGAAACCTGACCCTCATACCTAATGCAGGTGGCTCATCACAAGCTTGGTTGGAAAAATCACAGTAGTATTTTGGCCTTGGTATCTGATGTGTGTGTCAGCTGGAACCACGTTGAGTGACTGTCAATCTGGTATGCAGTACAAATAATAGAGGCTCATGTATTGTAACTGACAGCGCCAGAATAGATCCAAACTGGGCTGGTGTCACAGCCTAGGGCTCCCAACCCCTAGGCAGTTGCACAGGAGCACGGCCCTAAGGAAGGCAGCCTCCTAGGGGCACAGCTGGGAAGAGAGCTAGGTGAGGCAGCAGTAGCAAGGGGGTAGCAGCCAGAAGAAAGAGCCACCAGGACTAGCTCCTTTTGGAGCAAATGATTCCTCTGGGATAAAGGCCTCCTTGAGAGGAAATGCTTGCTCTAGAGTAAGAGCGGGGAATTGGGAACTAGGAGGGGCCAGGAGAAAAGGGATAAAAGGCCCCACCTGGAAGAGACAAGAAGGCAGCTGACCGAAGGCTGGGAGATAGCTGTGGGCAGGGTTGGGGGCCTTGGAAGGTATGAAAGGGATGCATCTCACACCTTCTGAAGCCTCAGTAAGACAGCAGCCCTGGCCCAAGGGAGCCGGGAGGCGCTTGTCCCACCTAGTTCCTGCAGATAGGCTAACCCCTGGCATCACCCTGCTGGAAGGGTGCAATGGCCAGGACAGGAGCTGGAAGAAGGACCCAGATGTGAAAATGGCCCTAGCAGCAAGGTAGGAGCAGGTGGCAGTGAAGCCTCATGTGCTAGCTGGACCACTGGGTGGTGACTATCTGCTGGAGCTGGCAATGTAAAAGAAACAAGCCATTAAAGTACAACCTTCAGAGTTCTTGTGTGTTGCCTCTTCTCTGACCCCACAGGGAAAAGATGACCCCTCCCCAGGGACACATGGCTGTGGACCCTGAGGGCTTCACACCTGGTGACAGATCCTCTGGTTGTATTCTTATTACAACAGTCAGCAACAACTAAGTATGAATATATCTGCATTCATTTTTTTGTGTGTGTGCAGTTCAGAGCAAATGAAAAGAAAACAAGCTACCCCAGCATGAATTTTCTATGAACTATTAATATGGGGGAGGCATTGTTGGTGTACTGGAATGGCTAAAAATGCGACAGCAGGGAATTCCACAATCCAAGTTTCATCTCCTCCATGGAACCACTTAGATAGTCATAGGTGGAGATGGGCATGAACAGCAATACAAACAAACAAAAAAGCCATGAACAGCCCAATTTCCTGTTTGTGAACAAGCTGTTCATGAGGCCCCATTCTAAATGAACAGGTGGTCGTTGCAAGCCTCGTTCGTTGCTGTTCATCAAGCCAGACAGTCTGGCACCTGCAATCAATTCCCTTGGCAATTGGAGGCAGGGACTACCTGAACTCTGCCTGAACTCCTGCTGTTGCCCTAGAAACCCCAATCTCAGCTCAATTTAGCTTGATAGGTAGGTCTTCCTTTCAAGTGTGGCACTCCAAATTTGTTACAAGGGAACAAAAACCAAGGGGGAGGGGGACTCCCAGCTCTGGCTTAGTTTGCAGACAGTGGAGAGTGAGAGAGTTGCTGTTGGCATTTTGATAGAGAGAGTGCATTGGACCTTGAATTTTCTTTGTGTGTGGTTGGACAGGGATCTACCCCTTCAGGTTCCAGGGCTGCTACCAGGCTCCGGGCCAAGCTATTATTTATTATTGGTATCTTTCCTGCTGCCTGCTCAAGTCAGGTTTCTGGGAGTGGTGCAGTAGGGATCTTGACCAAACTGGGATGATGGCTGGAGGAGAGCCTGCCAGCCCCCACGAACAGTGAACCATGAACATAGTCATGAACAGGGCCATGTTCATGGTTGTTTGTGAGTCCCTGTTCGTGGATGGCAACGAATAACGAACATCATGTTTGTTTTTCTGTTCCTGCCCATCTCTGGTCATAGGCAAGCCACTTCTCCATCTTTCAAGAATGTCATGAGGATTATGCTGAAAGCACTTCCTATAAAATCTCAAGCGCTATGGAGATGTTTAGTATTATATGAAAGCCAAACACGATTTACGCTAAATATGCCACAACAAACACAACTATCTTCCCACCTCGAACTCATAACTCCTATGCCCAGATCCTTATTTGAACATCTCCATCTTTAAACTCTGAGTTCCACTATTGAGATGACCCCAATAGTCTTGCCTGTGTGTGACTCAGCCAATGAATGATACCATTCACACATGAACAATGATAGTTCCCGATGAATGCTATCAAAGTACCAAAAAAAAGGAAAGGAAAGGAAATCAATGTCTTTTCAGGCAAATGCTAATAGTTGTATGTATGAGACTTTCTACATTTACCTGTGTATAGCTTATCTTTCTCTTAGGCCGTCACATAAGTTGTCTGGAATGCTCAATATTCACATCTGAATGTGGCATTTGCCAAAATTTGAATGTTTATGCCAGCGTACATGTAAACACACAGTGTGTGAGCACGTGCGTGCACACAAACACACTTCGACAACGTGTAGTTTGAAATGAGAAAACCCTGGATTTAGAGCAATACCTGAACCTCCTTTGGTTTTCTTAAGTGTGCGCTATAAATTGTCGGGTCAGAAGCGGAATACAAATCTTAAGTTTTATCAGGGAGGAAGGGCTGCGTGTGGAGCACTTCTATTTAACACTTAATTACAAAACAGGGCATAAAGACAAAAGCCTTTGAGGTGGTTGCCATGAGAAACTGAGCCAGGATTCTGGTCACATTGCAGTTTTTGTCCCCCCCCCCATCCTTCTTCATCCTGAATACCCCCCTTCCCTTCCTCTGCTTTAATTGACTGACCTTGCCATGCCTGGCCGAGTTGAACTTTGAGGCTGTGCCGTTTTTCATCGCTGCCAAGCTAAAGCCACTGAAGGCAGAACCTCGCACACACTGCTGCCCAGCAGAGAAGCAATTTTTCCATTCTGGAGACATTCCCCAGCGAAAAATTATTGTGAATATTAACCAGAAGGAGAAAGTGCAAATGAGCTTCTGCATAAAGGAAGGCGAGGCGTGTATGTTGACGAGCTGATTCTGAGGAGAGCCTTTCTCTTGGCTGGAGGCTATTGTGAGAAAACTCCGTGGACCGGTTTTGACACCCTGCTAGGGAGAGAGGAGGGCTGCATTAGTCAGGAGGCTCTGACAAGTTTCGAGCAAACTCACACTCCAGAATGCTAATGGTATCCAGTGGGAAGTTATCGTTTGCTTCAGCTTACTATTATCTTCAGAAAAATGTATGCCATAGTGCTATATTTTATTAACCCAATGCATTCGGGGGAAACTTGGAATAATTGGGAAATGTCAAAAGTTCCTGTCACATTTTCATCTCAAAGAGCTTAGGGGCTCAAAGAGCTTAGGGGCTGGGAACACATTTTTCTTTCCTCTGTTTTACCCTTATGACAACCCTGTGAGGCCGGACAGAATGAAAGAAAGTGACTGGTCCCAGACTGTCCGTGAGTTTCATAGTCAAGTGGGGATCCAAACCTGAGTGTCCCTAATCCTAGTTTAATACTCCAACCACTACACTACACTATTACTTTTTAAAAATATTTTTATTCAATTTTAGAACTATAACAATAATTAAACAACAAACCAATATAATACATTTCAGTTACAAATATTAACACAGTGCTTCGACTTCAATACATCAAAAAAGACTGGTGTGAGAAAGGAGGTTACAGTTCTCTTGCTTCTATGTATTCGTAAAATGGGAGCCATTTTTCCCAGAAGTTTGATCCTGAAGATTGGTATTCCTTCTCATGGAGACTATCAGTTACTTTTCCCATTATTAGATGGTTCCAGATTTTTGTAAACCAAAGTTCTGCAGTAGGTGGAGATTGGTCTTTCCATTTGGTTGCTATTGCACTCCTAGCTGCCACCAGGAGAGAGTTGATAAGATCTCTTCTTACGTCTGGGATTGATGTCTGATCCCACAGTCCCAAGAAGATTATTCTTGGCAACAAAGGGACGCTGTACCCTGTTATTTCCTTAATAATATTTAGTATTTCTGACCAAAATTTAGATATCAAGGGATACACTACACTATTACTAAGAACAAGATGAACCTGTATTCAGATAAGATGGAAAGATGCTAATTGGCAATACAGATGTGCTATAAGGGATTGCTATGCCCATCCTGAATGTGCTGGGTTTCTCTCTTGCATAGAGTGTGAAAAGTTTTAGAGGTACTCAGTATTTCTTCGGAAGAAGCAAGTTATTATAGTTGCCAGGAGCACCTCTTTCCAACTCCATCTTTTATGCAAAATGTCTGTTTGTTTAACTGACTTGGCTTCACTGGTTCTTGCACTTTGGAGCTAGACTACTGTCACATGCTTTGCATGGGGCTGCCCTAGACAACATCCCAGAAACTTCTTTTTGTGCAAAATATGGTTGTCTGTTAACTGTAACAAGCTGTTGTGAGTATATAATATCTATCCTAAAACATCTTCATACATTACCTATACACCATAACCCTTTGAATTACTGTATTAACTTTCAATGATTATGCTTGAAATATGCACATTATACATTTTTGTGGAATTATAGGGTTTCTTATTGCATTGCACCTTGCACGTTAGAGAATTAGCTATAGTGTTCTGGGTTGAATATCATCCAATGAACTTTGTTTTCTTGTTGATATTCAGAAGTCCTTGATGTTTACAGAAGTTTAATGTTTACATGTAAATGCGACTCTTAGGATGAATGATATATAGCATGTATTTTATCATTTGTATATAAGAACTGGAACTTTGTTATCTAACTTGGCATCCCTATTTATTACGGTAAGTGTATGTGGAATTGATTTCACTTATTTTTGCTCTGTGAATCAGTACACATAAAAACATTTTGCATGGGGCTGCCCTAGGCAACATCCCAGAAACTTCTTTTTTGTGCAAAATATGGTTATTTGTCTGTTAACTGTAACAAACCATTTGATTATTTATTACTTCATTTTCAGGTCTGCGTTGCTGCTTTTTCTGTCTATTAACTGTAATAAGCTGTTGTGAATATATAATACCTACCCTAAAACATCTTCATACATTACCTATTTCTTCTTACTTACCAGCCCCTCATTATCAGCCAGCACCCTCTTTATCTTGTTCTTACCCTTACTGAGAACCAGTGAAGTGTACTGACTATAGTGTTGGACTAGGAATGGGGAAACCTAAGGAACTGCATATCGAAAGGACTGTCTATCCTGGTATGAACGTGTGTGTCCACCTGTCCTCTCAGAGCTAAGCTACAAGAGACAAATTACACGAGGAGGAGCACAGGAAGGGAGTCACGAAGTTAGCTGGGAAGCTGAGTTTTAAAAGAGATCAGAAGGCTTTGTCAATTTCCCCTCTCTAAAGAGCCAGGGGAGATCCCTGCTCAGAGGGTTTGCTAATTTCCTCTTTGCTTCCCAAAGGCTCTGTCAATTTCACGAACCCTTCTAAGAGGTGAAGAGGAAATAAACAAACCTTCTGAGCAGCAATCTGTAGAGAGGGGAAACTGACAAAGCCTTCCGATCTCTTAAAACTCAGCTTCCTGACTAACATTGTGACTCCCTTCATGAGCTCCTCCTTGTGTAATTCGTCTCTTGTAGCTTGGCTCCCAGAAGCTTCCTACTGTCATTCCATCCCACAGAACTGGAATCATCTCCTGGTGAAGAGAAGATGAAGTCTTGGGAACAATCCTGCCCACTGGGTGAGATACGGGCTGCACACTTCTGTTCCCTCTTTTGTAACAGGTATTTAAGCCTGGGCATGGCCAAAGGTTCTTGGGAACAAATGATGTCAGAATACACCATAGGTCAGTGGTATTCAATTCATGTCTTATGGAGAGCCACATTCGTAATTACCCTCAACCAAAATAACTGCATTTCTATCCGTGGCCTGAGGCCTACCTCTCGGGTAGGCTCACAGCTCACCCATTCCTCCAGTGGCAAGGAGCCACCCGTGGCTCCAGAGTAAGTATCACTGCCACAGGTCTTCCTCATCCACACTGACCATCACATTTTTTTTTACCAATCCCTGCCCCAAATCTTAAAACTATTTATTCATATCACCTATATGAAATGGAATCTCAGAGGGATCGTCTTGCTGACCTTTCTTACATCACTATAAATGCAAGGAAAACCCCTATCTGGAGGAAACACAAATACAGAATCTCTAATAATATTATAATTTTTCTTTGTATTTTTCTTTTTCTTAAAGTGCACAGTGCTATAGTGAGATATAAATATGAATAAATACTACAATAAACATTTATACAATATATGAACTCTTCCTGTCATAACAATAAATACAATACATATTTAAGAGTATGCTATTCCTTTTTGGCACAAGGTCCAAAGATCCAATTGGTGAAAAATGTCCTTAAAGATAATCATTGAGGTAAGTAATATTCATTCTGTTCTTCATTATTGTGAGGATATTCTTCCTATTTTCTTTGTGACTTCTTATTCTTCATGCCCTCCTATTTTATGATTACCCTGTCAGCTATTTTCCTACCTGGGTAGAACTTGCTAGCCTTCAGGTTTTGCTGACTTTTCATTCTGGATCGCCTTTCAACCTGTAGGCCTTGGCTGCATTATCTCCCAAACTGGTTTCTGGCCAGTTCTGGTCCTCATTGTCAGTCTATGGAGTTCAAGTTACTCTGATTTCATCTCCCAGCCCCTTGCTGCAAGAAATCCAAGGTCTCTTGAGTCAAAGATTCTTTATTGAAAGATTATATTCAAAGTACAGGTGTCCATAGATAATCCAAAGGCAAGAAAGCTTCTGGATGAACACAAAGCTTTGTTGAGAATGACGTGTTAGTTACATGTTGCAATATATCAAACCCTCCTTTCTGTTCCCCCCCTATGTCTAGCTAAAGTAGAGGTTTGGGAATGCGAAAGTAACTCCTCCAAGGTCTGTGGCTAGCTGCGTTAGATAAGGCCGTCCTGGAAACACAGGCCGTCCTGGGAACGCAGATGTTTCTGTAGCCGTCTCTGTGAACCTGCAGACAAACAACACTGGAGAATACAGCCGTTAAAGACACACAGAAAACAACATGGCAGTACTATGGATAGCAGGCCTGACACTCTTAAGCCTACTATGATTGTAAACTAAAACGATTAAAGTAACTTACCCTTGTGTGTAATGGAGATATAGCTGAGAATTCTGAGGGGGCTCTCAGAAAAAGATGGCCCTTCTGTGCTCTAGCCTGTGGTGCTTCTGTGCCTTGAAACCAACCACTGAGCCCTCAGACATCTGATTATGTCAGTACCTGGGAAGTTGACAGAAAAGTAATGAAGCTTGCAAAGGTTAATTTGAGGAGGCAAAATCTTGTCGGGAAGCCACAGTACAGAGCAATATTTTCTAATGTTTGAAACTTATGTTCTCAGATGATGGAGAGAAAGGGGAGTGAACAAAAAAGGGGGAAATTGAGCAGGACTTTGGTTAAACACATCGGGGGGAAATGGTCGCCTGAGGTTTGGGCAGTATTGGAACAATTCTACGACTTGTGTTCTCAAGAAGCTGTTAGACAAGAACACAAACTTGGATATGAAAAAACTAATAGTTGGGAGAAAGTTATATAACCTGAACATCGTCTGGTGATACAAAGTCCTAAAACAAGAAAGCTCTTGGGGGAAATCAGTATATGATGATGGTTTCCAAAATGTGTTCTGAGGAAATCTAGGGCTCTTTGGAAATTTATCATGGATTTTTCAATCAGAAGATTAGAAATGGTGGACAAACTTCCCTAAAGGACAGTCTATGCCGTACTGCTGATTTTCTTCATCAATATGAAGCTGCCATGTGTAAGGCACATGCTTGAGCCATTTACACATTTTTTTGCTCTGACTTTCCCCATCTTCTCTGTGATCTTTCCAAATCTGTTTTGCTGTGAAGCTTTGAGAAAGATCACAGTAAAGCCAGGATGGTACCCATGTGCAAGAAAAGTCCAGATGTTCCCAATACCATCCATATTAACACCATTTGCCTTGCCCCAGTTTCCCACACCCACCCAGGGTGCATCTGACAAAGAGAGTTGTGGTTCTCAAAAGCTTATGCTACAGTAAAATTGGTTAGTCTTAAAGGTGCTACTGGACTCTGCCATTTTACACCCACCCAGGGCTTTGCTATAAATAAACAATGTACATCTTGTTGTACTGTTATAATGTTATAACAGTACCGATCAGGACTGTTTTCACATGTCTTACTGGCCACAGAAAATCACGCAAAGCTCCCGGAGCAACAGCGTCTTCCTGGCGCAATCTCCCATCATGACTCCGGTTCACAGCACAATGATGTCAGAAAGACGGGAAATCGCACCAGGAAGACGCCATTGTTCTGGGAGCTTTGTGCAATTTTCCGCAGCCGGTAAAATGTGTGAAAACGGCCCAGGTTCTCTGACTTGCCAACTTTGATTTTTTTTTAAAACCCTTTTGTTGCAGTCATGTAAGGAAGAAAGGCATCTCTCTGCAATGGAAGAAACTAGAGATTTACTTTTTTAAAAAACCTAGTTGGTATGTCAATTGCTGATCTCAAGAAAAAACTGAAAAAGGTGTGTGTGCGGGGGGGGCAGAGAGTAGCTGCCACAGGAAAGTGGGGCAGGAAAATCACCGGGAACCTGCTTGCGGGACCAGCCTGAACTGCAGGAATTCACCAGGCAGGACACTTCTTTTGGAGAAAATTGGCCACAACTTTATTGGTTACAGAATCATGGAGCTATGGCTGCGTAAGGGCACAGATCCCAGCATCGGCTGACCCGCCTGCCAGGCGATGACCCCTCACCCCTTCAGCCAGCCCGCTGCAGGGGGAAAACCACGGGATGACGGTTAAGGGAGTCACACTGGGCGGTAGCCTCTGCGTGGCTCCCCCGTCACCTGAACACAGGCCTGCTCTGTCAGCCTCCCAAGCAAGGCTTCCCACTGCCAAGCCTGGTCCAAGATCCCTTACGGGGATCCCCATCTATGGGAACACAGTGCTGGCCGGCACTGTTTTCCCAATGGGATCGGTGCCCCACGCCCAAACCGCCAACAATAAGTTGTGACAATTAACGCTAACAAAAGTTTAATTTCAATGTTCAATAACTATTACATTGATCCCTAACTGTCCTTAAGCGGAGGGTGGGCGGGGATCGCTGCTCCGAAGCCGACTGACCTACGGAAGCCGGCCCAGCCCTATAAGCCTTTGGGGAGGACCTGAGGGAAAACTTCCCCTTTCAGGTCGGTTGACTGCCTTCTCCCCATTGGCTCCCTGGCAGCGTCCCCGATTGGCTGGCTGGGCTTTTCAAACTGCCCAGCTCAGCCTCCTTCGGAGCCATGCGCCTGGGCCGGGCCGGCAAGAAAGCCGTCCTGCCTTCCTCTCCTGCTTGCGGCCCCGCAAACACCAGCGTGGGTAAGTTCCGCGCCGGAGGCTTTCTGGAAGCCCCATTGCTGCGATATGGAATTGGCATCTGCAGCAGCAAAGGGGAAACCACGCAAGTCTGTATGAGAGAGCCAGTGTGAGAGAGACAGTGTGGTGTAGTGGCTAAAGGGCAACCCAGGTTTGATTCCCCACTCCACCATGGATGGTTGCTGGGTGACCTTGAGCCAGTCACAAACTCTCAGCCTAACCTACCTCACAGAGTTGTTGTGAGGGGGAAAATTCGGGGAGAGGCTGGCCTAAAAACCAATATCAGTTCCTCCTTAGTCATGGAATGGCTTATCTCTGGTCATATCAATATATAGTTCTGGTAAATCATTGTTGAACGTTAGATTGTATAAACAAAGACGAGACTGAGTAAAACTGTTATCTGGGAAAAGAGGTGGTGGAACTCAGTGGGTTGCCCTCGGAGAAAATGGTCACATGGCTGGTGGCCCCGCCCACTGATCTCCAGACAGAGGGGAGTTTAGATTGTCCTCCGCACCGCCAAGCAGCACAGAGGGCAATCTAAACTCCCCTCTGTCTGGAGATCAGGGGGCGGGGCCACCAGCCATGTGCCCAGGGCCTTTTTTCAGCAGAAACACAATGGAACGGAGTTCTGGAACCTCTTGAAAATAGTCACATGGCGGGTGGCCCCGCCCCCTGATCTCCAGACAGAGGGGAGTTTAGATTGCCCTTCATGCTGCCAAGCGGTGCAGAGGGTGATCTCAACTCCCCTCTGTCTGGAGATCAGGGGGTGGGGCCACCAGCCCATGTGACCATATTCAAGAGGTTCCAGAACTCCGTTCCACCGCATTCCTGCTGAAAAAAAGCCCTGGTTGTACCCATGTCCTTTGTAATATCTGTAAATGGCCTTGTGTTATTCCTCCTAATTCTAGCTTCTAGCTTAAAAGGGTGAGCCAACCAGTAGCCAAGGTTCACCAAGGCGTGGCATATAAACTTGAATAGAAAAGTGGAGAGAGAGTCAGTTTTAAAAAAAAACCACGGAGAAGTTGAACAAAGATAACTGTTAAGCCCCATCATGATTCAAACGCCAATCTCCATATAACAGTCAAGATAAGAAGTAAGATTAAAAGACACGCCATTTTGTGAAAAGTAGGTAAGTGCTAAAGGAAATTATTGTAGTAAAAAGCTCTTGAAGCTGCACAGTCCATAGGTGTGTGGATGATGGATGTTAATTCAATTCAGTATAACAAGGCTGTTCCAAAATTTTATTGGCCCAATAAATTCAGGGCACTGCGGCATATTGCAGGCTATGGCAGCCATGCCAGAAACAAGGGAGGGAGGGGAGGGTTGAGCAATGCCATCCAAAGACTTCATTGCACTGATTTCCCTTTAGACTAGCCAGCCAGCCATCTGTAACCCAGCTAAATCTCCAGGATGGTTCATCTGGTCTGTAGGAATTATTCCCCTTCCCCCTGCTTCTGTTTCCAGACATACAAACGTGTTATACATGCTCTTTAAGCAGAGAGAGGATATGACACTTGTTATCCTCAAAGATGAACACAAGGGTACTCTAGGCATAATGGCATTTCCCCTTCTTGCAAGGAGTGGTCGTGCTAGGAGCAAGAGCAATGTCAAATGAGAGCACCTTGCACTCACATCAGTGTGACCGTATCATAAACAGTGCAGGCTGGCCAGGAACAAGCCAGTTTTTCAGGGGCCACCGGACACGGTTTTGTGACAGAATTCATGAATCAAAAGGAAAGGAAAGAAGGATTAAGCACTTTTCTAATTGAGAGAAACTGTAGATGAACCGCATGAACGGTTATTCTGAGATAACAGTTTTACTCAGTCTCGTCTTTGTTTATACAATCTAACGTTCAACAATGATTTATCAGAACTATATATTGATATGACCAGAGATAAGGAGGAACTGATATTGGTTTTTAGGCCAGCCTCTCCCCGAATTAGAATGGGATTCGATATTCATTGTGAATTGTATCACTGGACGTATCTCTGATCTGATGTAGGTTCACGTGAAGCTCAAGGCGAAGCTACAAGTGACGAATGACACTTGAACGGCAAGTGTATTTCTCCCTGTTCACTTGCGCTCCACTCAATCCACTTGTCGTTCAAGTGTCATTCGTCACTTGTAGCTTGGCCCTCAGAATGAGTTCACGGTTCAAATGCTGGGAAAGTCAAGTCATCTCTCAGCCGTAGAGATTCCTGGATGGCCTTGAGCTTGTTGCCATCTCTTAGAGCCAAGCTACAAGTGTCGCCTGATACAGGTTGGACACTTGTCAGCTTCCCTCAAGTTTTGATGGGAAATGTAGGCATCCTAGTCTTGCAGCTTGGCTCTCCAACTGCTGTCCAATGGACTTTTCAACTGTCACTTGTCCAACATTCAGCCAAGCTGCCTACATTTCCCATCAAAACTTGAGGGAAGCTGACAAGTGTCCAACCTGTGTCAGGCGTCACTTGTAGTTTGGCTCTTAGACTAACCTACCTTAAACTAACCCTTTGTGAGGATAGAGGGAGCAGGCGTAGTACAGTAGTTAAAGTGTTGGACTAAAATCTGAAAGAACCAAGTTCAAATCTTGACTCTGTCATGGAGGTTTACTGGGTGACCGTAGATAACTGGGTTACTAGTCATACAGCATAACCTGCCTCACAGATAGTTGTTGTGAGGATAAAGTAGAGAAGGAGAGAATGATGTTGGAAGCCACTTTGAGTCCCTGCTGAGGAACAGAATATAAATATTCTGTTCCTCAGAATATATTGAACAGAATATACTGATTAATTAATTAAATTTAATGCGAGAGGAGAGAACTGTGTATATAGCCCTGAGCTCCTTGCAAAAAGGTTGAGATAAAAATGTGGTAAGTATATAAAAGGTACATGCATAGTTGCCTATGTATATGAGTTTTCTATATATCTTCATTTTAAGTATATTTGGTGAGGGAAAGGTTGTGGTTATGCATATTTAGTTACAGCTTTTATTGTATTTTCCATTTGTAATTGTCATGCCTTTCGGCACAACAAGTGTTTATGTAATCGCATTTTTTTTTCTTTGCTTGCCTATCGTGTAATCTTTTATAGTGTAATTATAATGGGAATTTAGAAAGAGAGAGACTCACAAATCAAAGCATGCACAAAAGCCAAGTGCTCATGACGTGCTGGTGTATAAAACAATGTGTTTATGTGGAATCAGCCATGTCAGCACTTATGATAGAACATGCAGGTCTTTCCCTTTCCTACATGCATTTGCTCACACCATGTCAGGGCTCAAGCCACCTAAAAATGCATTCAGATTCTGAGCAAAACTCTAGGTAACTTTTTTGCTCCCATAAAGAAGGGCATCTTCATTTTTATGTTGTGCAAAGCAATTCAACTCAGCACTTCTTCCTCGGTTATTTCTTAGGTACAGTGTGATTGTAATGAAACGTTGAAAAGGCCTTTAAAAAGAACTAGTGAATAAAATCAAGCTCTTTTGTCTAGCTATGGTAAAGTTAATTTGCATCGCAAAATGTCCCAGTATGGGCTTTGATGATTAACATTTTCCAAATAGCCACTGCTCTGTTCTCTGGATGTTCCCTGAATATTCTCCATTCAGCAATGTCAGTGGACATCCCAAGATCTTGCAGCAGAGTTCAATATTTTTACAGTAACTGATGGCTGGTATGCAGCCACAGTCAATATTTGAGTATTGAGGTAGCAGTCAGTATTTAACAACTGGCCTTCAGGAGCAAATTTTATATGAACTGAACTTTCCATTTTGATGTCAAAATTAATTTCTTAAATTGCTAGCTACATTTAAAGCCAATTTTTTACCATCTAGTATTTTAAAGACAAGATTCTCTGGAAAAGTCAATAATGCTAGGAAAAGTGGAAGCTGTATGAAAAGAGGAAGAAATAAAACGAGATGGCTGGACTCAATATAAGAAGCCACGTCCCCCAGTTTGCAGGATCTGAGGGCCAAGCTACACATGACGAATGACACTTGAACAGCAAGTGTATTTCTCCCTGTTCACTTGCCCTCCACTCAATCCACTTGCCGTTCAAGTGTCATTCGTCATGTGTAGCTTGGCCCTGAGAAAGTCTGTTAATGATAGGACGTTTTGGAGGTCTTTCTTTCATAGGGTTGTCATAGGTTGGAGACGATTTAACGACACATAACACACAAACAACATTTTAAAAATGGCAAAAAAATTCATTTCAGCACTCGTGGCAGGGTGGTCTTTTTTTTACTCATGCATCACAGGCTATGCCGGCACCTTATATCGGAGAGCCAAGCTACAAGTGATGCCTTACACAGGTTGGACACTTGTCATCTTCCCTCAAGTTTTGATGGGAAGTGTAGGCATCCTGGTTTTACAGCTTGGCTCCCCATTACAGCTGCAAGACCAGGATGCCTACATTTCCCATCAAAACTTGAGGGAAGCTGACAAGTGTCCAACCTGTGTCAGGCATCGCTTGTAGCTTGGCTCTGAGCCAGGCCAGACAGCCCGATCCTTAAATGACCCCAGCATTCTAACAGTTTAGGCTATTAGCAAAACTAGGAAGATTGATCAGTCCCGTGTTGGGCCGTACTGTTACGTCACACTCGCCTTGCTAGGTCACAAGGTGAGTAAAGCCTCTTGAACCTCTAGAACTTACCTTTTTTCCTGAACATGCTTAGCAATCACTTTCGCACCTGAATCTTTTGGAGTAAGTCCAGTTGGAAAGTAGCAGGGCTTCAGCAATTGCTATTCAAAGGCATGCAGCCCACAGCCCATCTGCTGCTTAGCATTAAAGAAGTCTCAGTTCAAGAAGCAATTTCAAGTCTGCCAGTCTGTTAATACTACATCAGAAGAAGAAACAGAAGGAGGTATTTGTAACGCAGCACACGACTCGACGGAGGTGTATTCCCCATGGCCAGAGAAAAACTAAGAGTATAAATAGATGTTGGAAATGATTGGACAAATTTTGCAGAGCTTATTTCCATCTGTTAATCAAGGCTGTTTTCACACTGCTTACCGGCCACGGAACATTGCTCCAAGCTCCTGGAATGACAGCATCTTCCAGGGGTGATTTCATGCAGGAACGGCAGTTCTCATGTGAAATCACACCAGGAAAATGCTGTCATTCCAGGAGCTTGGCGCGATGTTCCGTGGCCAGTAAGCAGTGTGAAAACAGCCCAAGACTGGGTGTGGGACAGCCTCATGTTCAGAGAACTTCCCAGCATCCAAGTGTGAAACACCATGAGTTTAATACACACACCTGTTTCCATGTTAAGCCCCAGAAATAATGAACACACCAGAAACAAAGTGACTTGCCTTCAATGAGCAAACATTTATAGGTATCCAAATGGTCTACGTGTCCATGGAAAGGTAACAACAAAATTCAAGCTGCTTTACCGTTGCGCTGTTAATAATGCCCCTGCCCTTTTTAAGCGTAGAAATTAGTTATGCCTCTTTGCATTTTATTACTGAAAATCAACGGACAGTGATATTTTTAAGTGTATGTGGATATGATACGTAGATGAACGCAATGCAAGTTGGATGGAGTCACTGGCCATTTTCACGTCTTTAAAATAGCACGATACTCACGGAAGGCTTCCGGCTTCCTCTTGCAATTTTTGATGCCATCCATTTACACATTGGAGGCAGGCAGCCACAAAAGCGCCATCATCACAGATGGTGTCAAAAATTGTGCAAGGAAGCCGGCAGCCTTCCATGAGTATCATGCTATTTTTAAAACGTGTGAAAACGGCCACGATGTTAGCCGAGAAGCATAGTTTCGAAAGACAGAGCTGGCGGAGAACACTCCGAAGGAAACAGATTCTCTCACAGCCCTCTACTGCCTCTAGCATTTCCCCTTCCGGAGCTTTGATCCTGATGTCTTCACTGCGTAAAACTTTGAATTAACCAAGTCTCAGCAGGTCAAAAACTCCGGAAGAGGAGATGCCAGAGGCAGCGGAAGGCTGTGAGAGAATCTGTCCCCTCCAGAGCAATCTCTGCCAACTCTGTCATTTACTGCGCAGGGAAGCGGAATGGATTTTTAGATTGGGCAGTTTGGCTCCTGCAGGACTAAACAATGAAATAGATCTTACACCTTTTTTATAATAAGTCTTATTACCACTTACCTAGTAGCACCAAATTGTTGATTTATATGTGATTTGTGTGTGATATTTCTTTAAACTACCCGCCCATCAATTGCCTTGGTTGAGTCAATATAAGAGGCTGACCTTCCATTAACACATGACTCGGGAAGAAACTTACCAATGCAGGTTTAAATGTTGTTTGGTGAAGATGATGTAAGTCAATGGATATAGACATTTTCAGTTGTACGATTCATTGTTTATTGTATACATTGTATCAGTATTAACATTTATGTTATAGGCTATAGAGGAATGGCTTGACAAAGCAATACACTGTGAAACGGGCTGTCTCAATTGCTAGCACACCTGTTGCCAACAGCCCGGGAGCGCCCCTATCTATCTTCTCGCTCCCATTGGACCCTTTTTGTCCTTCATTGGCAGTCTTGTCAGCAAGAAAGAAAAACAACCCGTTGGAATCGTGCACTTTGGAATATGAACATTGCATTTATATTACATGTTACTTTGCATGTGTTGTATGGATCAAATCCCACGCATTGGGACCGGCATATCTTCGGGACCGCCTCTCCCTGTATGTTCCCCGGAGACCGCTTTGATCAGCGGATAAATGTTTACTGGAGGTCCCCAGCCCTAAGGAAGCCCACCTCGCTTCAACCAGGGCCAGGGCCTTTTCAGTCCTGGCCCCAGCCTGGTGGAACGCTCTGTCAATGGAGACCCAGGCCCAGCCGGACATATTATCGTTCCGCCGGGCCTGTAAGACAGAGCTGTTCTGCCAGGTGTTCGGTGGTTGAAGGGGGCAGTGCCATGTCGGCCTCCCACCTTTGGGGTGGGGTGGGGTTCTCCCCACCATTGCACCTGGTTAATTTATTCCATTATTGTTTATTGTATGTTGATTTTAGAATTGTTGTTTTCTTGTTTTTATTGATTTTAACTTGTTCACCGCCCAGAGCCCCTGAGGATGGGCGGTTTATAAATTGAAATATAAATAAATAAAATAAAACATGTGTGTAGATAAATAGTCTCAGGTATCTTTGGAGTACATATATGTTGGAATACTTACCTTGTACTTTTTGCACTTATTGCACTGGCACTTTCATTAAAATTGTAATTTTTTTTTTTACTAATTAGGTCTCTATAGACGGTTTGGTCCCTGTTTGGCATATTTTTGGTCATTATTCAGCATTTTAAGGTATTTCTGCACACCTATACAACAATTAAAATCTGAAATAACTCCAGAGCAAGAAGCCTTTTGAAAGAGGCACTAGAAACCTGCCTCCTATATGTAGCTGTGGAGATAATGGAACTGCTGGGAACATTAAGAACATTAGTACAGCCTGCGAGATCAGACAACTGGGTCATGTAGTCCAGCAACCTGTTTCATACAGTGGCCAGCTAGTTGCTCTGGAGGGCCAAACAAACAGAGCATGGGGGACAGGACCTTCCCTTGCTGCTGCCTTCCAGCATTGGTATTTTGATGTTTGCTACCTCTGTATGTGGAGATTAGGGTTAGGGTTACTATGGCTAGTAGCTATCGATGAACCTCTCCTTCATGAATCTCTCTAAAGCCCCCTTTAAAGCTATCTATGCTTGTGGCTGGGACAGAAGGTAGCTTGGTATAGCCTGATCTCATTGGAAGCTAAGCAGGGTCAGTAGTCGGTTGGAAGACCACCAAGGAAGACTGTCACAGGCTGGGCCAGCCCAAGCAGGGTGGTCCAAGTCCAAGCACCAACACAAAGCCCAGGGGGAGTTCAAGAGTCGAAAGCCCAGTCCGTAGTCAGGGCCTGAGGTAGGCACCAGGAAGTGAGTCCAGAATCCAAAAGTTAGGGCAAGTACAGTCCGAGGTCAGTTACCAATGGCGTCAGGTCTAGAGGCAGGCACAAGCGAGCTACACGGAGTGGTTGCAGGTAGTGTAACACTTTGCTTCCACGCCTGGTGCTTCCTCCAGACTGGCTTTTATAGCCAGATGTGGTTTGCAGCCAGCTGCTGGGCCTTCACTCTGATGTTACTCGTCATCGCTCTCCAGAAGCTGGCATTGGCTCAGCAAGCGAACACTGCGCCATCTTTCCTGTAGCTCCAGCCTCTGCCTTTGACTCTCTGGGCATGGGTGAACCCCTGGGGGAGTGGAAGCCCCCAGCTGGGCTTCCCCGGTGGTGTTGGAAGTCCCTGGCTGAGCTTCCCTGTGGGTTTAGGACTTGGGAGTACCAGTGGTTCTGTCTTAGAGCCAAACTACAAGTGATGCCTGACACAGGTTGGATACTTGTCAGCTTCCCTCAAGTTTTGATGGGAAATGTAGGCATCCTGGTCTTGCAGCTGTAATGGGGAGCCAAGCTGTAAAACCAGGATGCCTACATTTCCCATCAAAACTTGAGGAAAGCTGACAAGCATCCAACCTGTGTAAGGCGTTACTTGTAGCTTGGCTCTCAGTTGCTAGGTGTGAACTCTGATTGGCCTCTGCTGAGTCAGGGCTGGCTACACAGAGCTCCTCTTCTCCTGAGGAGTCCCGGCTGGCTACACGAAGCTCCTCTTCTTCTGAGGAGTCACGGCTGGCTACATGAAGCTCCTCTTCTCCTGAGGAGTCCTGACTGGCTACATGAAGCTCCTCTTCTCCTGAGGAGTCCCAGCTGGCTACACGAAGTTCCTCTTCTCCTGAGGAGTCCCAGCTGGCTACACAAAGCTCCTCTTCTCCTGAGGAGTCCTCGCTATCACTGAGCCCAGACTGAGCCATGACAAAGACTCTGCAAAGAAAGGCACTGGCAAAACATCTCTGCTAACTTGCCTTGAAAGCCTGTTGCTGGGGTTGATTGCAACTTGACTGCACATATGCACACACATATATGCATATACTTCAAAAATGTATTCAGTAAAGTGCAATAGTGATAAAGTACTAATTCATAATAAATATACGATCAATACATAATAAATACATCACAATTCATCCTCAAACCATAATAAATTACTAGTAGTAAGTACATAGTATGCAAAACAGTAATGTGGACAAAAAATTCAATGCTTATGCACTTATAATAGTCCCAATCACTCAAAAGCCGCCTTTTCAATATTCTTTCAAGAGCCAGTTTGGTGTAGTGGTTAAAGAGCGTGGGACTCTAACCTAGAGAGCCGGGTTTGATTCCCCGCTCCTCCACTTGAAGCCAGCTAGGTGACCTTAGGTCAGTCACAGCTCGCTCAGAGCTCTCTCAGCCCCACTTACCTCATAGGGTGATATTGTTGTGGGATAATAATAATATACTTTGTAAACCACTCTGAGTGGGCATTAAGTTGTCCTGAAGAGTGGTATATAAATCGAATGTTGTTAAAATCTCCCGAATTAATGACTGTATCTGCAGCCAATTTTATTTTGCTTTCTTACATGTCCACCACATATGATAAAATGACCCTTCTTGATTAGCACATTTCCAGCAGACATTCAATGTACCCTTATACGTTCTGGCCAATTTCTCAGGAATCACATACCAATGATACCTCATCTTGTAAAAGTTCTCCTTAAGACTGGAGCTTAATGTAAATTTCAACCATTTTAACCGCATATTTTCCACTGTTCCATTAATATATCATGTCCAATTTTTTTTGTCCATTTAATCATACATTCTTTCACTTGCTCTTCTGTCTCAAACTTCAACAAAACTGTATACGTTTTAGAAATAACATGTTCGTCATCTGCACAGAGGATAATTTCAAATTCAGTCTTATATTGCTCAAAGCTGGGGCTCCAAGCTACAGGAAGAGGAAGTCCAGCAGTACTTTAAAGATTAACAACATTTATCTCAACATTTGTTAGTTTAAGGTACTTCTAGACCCTTGTGTGGTTTTGCTACAACACAGTCACCCATCTGGGGTAGGGTTGACAGCAAATGGCAACCAGCAGGAGATTATGATGCAGGGACATGGGGGTGTTCCATCATGCCAACAGTGTGATGTCATTTCTGGGCCAAACCCAGAAGTGATGCCATGCCAATCTGGGATCCAGTGAAAACTCTATGGTTTTTCCTAGAGTGGCATGACATCACTTCCAAGTTTGGCCTGGAAATGGCAGCATGACATCTCATGATACAGCGTTTTTTTCCCTATTTTTTCTCCCTCCAGCCTCCTGTTTTTGATGGTGTAACTTTCTGCCAGTTTGGGGGGGGGGCATTCCCAGGTGGGAGTGCCTTAGGGAGCTGACTAACTCCTGCCATGCCCTTGGGCTCACCCCTTTCCTGGATGGTGCAGTGGCTTTCACCTAGAGATGGGCACAAACAGAAAAAAAAATGAACATGATGTTCGTCGTTCATTGCCATCCATGAACAGGGACTCATGAACAACCACGAACATGGCCCTGTTCATGTACATGTTCATGGTTGGCTGTTCGTGGGGGCCAGCAGGTTCTCCTCCAGCCATCATCCAAGTTTGGTCAAGATCTCAACTGCACCACTCCCAGAAACCTTACCTGAGCAGGCACCAGGAAAGCTACCAATAATAATTAATAGCTTGGCCCCAGAGCCTGGCAGCAGCCCTGGAACTTTAAGAAGTAGATCCCTATCCCACCACACACAAAGAAAATTCACGCTCCAATGAACTCTCTCTATCAAAATGCCAACAGCAATGGTCTCTCCCTCTCCACTGTCTGCAAACTAAGCCAGAGCTGGGAGCCCCCCCCCCACCTGCTCTTTGCTCCCTTGTAACAAATTTGGAGCTCCACGCTTGAAAGGAAGACCTGCCTATCAAGCTAAATTGGGCTTAGATTGGGGTTTCCAGGGCAACAGCAGGAGTTCAGACAGAGTTCAGGCAGTCCCTGCCTAAGTTGCCAAGGGAATTGATTGCAGGTGCCAGACTGTCTGGCTTGACGAACAGCAACGAACGATCATGAACAGCAGATTGGGCTGTTCATGGCTTTTTTGTTGTTGTTCGTATTGCTGTTCATGCCCATCTCTACTTTCACCAGCATTGCTCCATGACACAAGCATTGCTCCATGACTCTTCATCTCCTTTTGCACTTTCAGACTCCCAGCCCAGGGATTGCGCTGTGAGTCTGTCACACTTCAGTTGTAAGGATAAAATGAGATAAACCCGTGTCAGACCCCCTGAGTTCCTTGACAGAAAGCCAGGTTACAAACATCACAGATGAATGCTGCTCATACATAAGTGTAGCAATGAGCACTCTTGACTTGCCTATAGAAAGGGTGGAATGATGCTGGTACTAATGGATTTCTTTACCTGTTGTTGACTTTCCATTGGGGAGCAGTTGGCTGCTTTTCTGCTCCCTGAGAGTATAAATTCCTAGCGTTTTAAAAGCGTCACTTTGAGCGCTCAATGGCCCACTCTCCAGATGCTGCCTTGCCACTTACTGATAAACATGGTACAATGCTGCCATTAGTTCGGAGCATCAGATAGGCTTATTCATACTTTCCATGTGCTGATGCAAATAGCCGGGCAGGGAGCTCACATTTCTAAACGGAGAAGCTCATAAACTCAGCCAAAGGCCTTCCGCAGTAGGGCCTTTGCTTGAAAACACCCTTGGATTTCCTGATAAGGAGAGAACTGCTGTTTCCATCTTCCTTGCTCCTTGGCCCTAGATATTCTGGGAGCTGCGGAGGAACTCTATTTGCGAGGGGGCCAATGGGCTTTATCTCACAGAGGCCTTTTTATCTGCATGGGCAGGATGCTCACATCCCTGGGAAATGTGTCCAGCTTACCGAAAAGCAAGTTACTGGATCCCAGCCAGTTCTGTCTTTAAAACTGTATACTCTGCTTGCAGTGAATTCCCACCAATGAAATATTAGGTGCATCATATTTCCTCTTTGACTTTAAAAGAAAAATGAAGTCCTGAAATACACGTGCATTTTCCCTGATCAGTGTTCAAACAAAGTTTAACTCACGTCCAGCAATGATAATCTGTGCATATGAAATGCGACACACAATATTTAGACTCTTCCATCCATTTTAATTGAGGCATTATCTTCCATTTAATTGTAGAAAACAGCAAGAGTCCAGTAGCACCTATTAGACTAACAAAATTTATGATAGGGTATGAGCTTTTGTGGGTCGCAGATACAGCTAGAATGTGAGTCCATCTGTCCTTCTATCTTGGAGAGTGAAGTGATTTCAGATGCTGAATGACAATAGAAGGTAAATGACAATAGCCGGTGAATGACAATAGCAGGCATGATTGGATGGGTGGGGTATTCAGAAGGGTAGTGGGTGTAGAGAAATCAGCATTGGTAATGAGACAGGAAGCCTAGGTCTTGATTCAGTCCAGGTGGATACATTGTCTTGAGCTTTGTTATCAGTTGCAATTCAGCAGTCTCTCTTTCTAATCTCCCTTTGAAATTCCTGTGCAGGATCAGTGCTACTTTTAGGTCAGCGACTGAATGTTGCTATCGGATATTCAATTGATTCCATCTAATAGTTTTTGCATATTGCTGGTATCTCCATCTAGGTGCTTGTTAAGGGACTTAGCAGAACTAAGCAAACTGACTTTAAAAAGAAACGTTTGCCAAAACTCTCAGGCCAACTATTTAAAATTGTCTCCTGCTGATTAATCAGTGGAAATGAATGGGCATTGCCAACACTGGACAAGGCCAGATGGCTACTATTCAGGGCCCTTTGATGTTTGAGACCTTCAATATGACCCCGGTACGATCTGTAATTCATCCTCAGATCTCATTTAGTGCTTGGGTAGGGGAAAGGATAGATTCAGGATCACGCAAGCGTGTTGTGGGAGGGTCACATCTCTTGCCCAGAGGGTTCATTGTGAGTCTCTTGCACTTATTCCCACCCACCCCCACCCCCAGGTTTGGAGACGGCACTGATGTGTCTGTCGAAGAGCACAATGAATCGCTTTTCGCTATAAATGCTGATCATTTATAGAAGGAAAGATTGCTTCTATTTTCCTTGCATAGTCGTATCACTTGTTGGCCATATGTGATGATCAGATCATTCATGCTTAGGAAATAAATACTAAGGTGGATTTTAAAAAAATAACCACATTCATCCTTATTCGAAGCAGCATGCCTTTCATAACTTTGATCCAAACAACAGAGGATAATTGGTTCCAAACTGAGCAGTGTCCACACGGGGATTTTCCCCTGGGAGGCACGCGGTACGCCCGGCTTTATTTGGGAGCTTCCACAGCACCGCTCGTGGGGCTCCCACAGCTTTCCCCTTTAATCTGGAGTAAAGAAAATATGTCTTTGCTCTGACTTAAAAAAGGAATGTCAGTTGCAGGCAGAGCCTCCGTGCTAAAGATCTGCCTGGAGCCAATCCAAGGGGGCACATCTTAGCACTTACCTTCAAAATTGTGATGCTCAGCATTAGATCCCACCTCTTAGCCCTTTGACAGGGATTTTTTTAAAGCTGAGGCTCAGCTGTTGGGAAGGATGTTGTTGGGCTGGCAGTGGGAGAAGGGAAGGCAAGTGGCATCGAGATGGATGCTGTCTCTGAGCATCTTGTCCCACTTACGGCTGCTGTCATGCCAAGGCTGGATTTTCCTGCCCCTGTGGTTACTGGTGGAATACCGGATCAGGTCTTGGTATTAACCTACAAAGCCCTATGTGGACTGGGACCGGTGTATCTGCGGGACCGCCTCTCCCTATGCGAGCCCCGGAGGAGGGCTCGATCCAGCGACAAACAGCTGTTAATGGTCCCTGGCCCCAGGGAGGCCCACCTAGCATCGACCAGAACCAGGGCCTTTTCAGTCCTGGCTCCAACCAGGTGGAACGCTCTGTCTAGAGATTTGCTATCCTTCCGCCAGGCCTGCAAGATGGAGCTGTTCTGCCAGGCATACAGTTGACACTGGCTGGGCCTCCCCGCAGGCCAACTAGAGGAGAACGTGTCCCCTACTGGAAGCATTTACCGCCCAGCCTTGTTAAATACTTTTGGAGATGGTTGGGCGGTGGTTTTTGGAGAAGTTTGCTGCTGTATGATTTTAAAATATTTATATGGTTTTACTGGTTTTAAAGCTATTTGTATTTTAAATTATTACACTGGTTGTAATCTGCTCTGAGCCTGCTGATGCAGGGGAGGGCGGAATATAAATTGAATAAAGTAAAATAAATAAATAAATGTGTGAAAACAGCCTTGCTGTCCTTGAGCGGTTTTCAAGAATATATAGTTGACCAGCACTGGAGATACAAATAGGCTTACCATGTTCCCTCTGGTGCCGGGGGATCGCTTGCCGCCAGCATGTACTTCCCATCATCGCTCAGCTGGGCAATGGGAGGGGTGGTAGACAGCATCTTGACATGCTGATGCCACCCCCCCCCCCCCCGTGAGCCCGGAAGTGACATCAATGCATCACTGGGGACGCTCTAGCATTTTACCCAAATTCTAGAGCTTCCTTAGTGATGCGCTGAGGTCATTTCCGGACTCACGGGGAGTGAACTTCAGCACGTTGCTAATGACATCATCACTATGTCACCAGCATGGCCCCCACGGGGAAAGTCTCCTGTCAGTTGGCATCCTTGTACTGGCAACCAGAGACACTAGGGCTGGACTTACAATAATAACAACAACAGCATTCGATTTATATAAATTTATATACATTTATACATTTGATTTATACATTCGATTTGATGGACTTTGGTCCAAAGGAAGTTCTTTTGTCCATATCACAAAGGAAATGTAATAATAAGTTTTCCAAACAATTGTGCCTGCTGTGAAAAGGATGCTGCTTTCCCATTCCGTGTTCTAGTGGACAACGTGGATAAAAAGAGGTCACCCCAAACGTTCATGATGAGTGAGATGATGAGGCCCTTCAGAAAATATTTCTGAAAAGGCAATTTGGGAGTTCAGTGCAAACGGTCAAGGTTTTGAACCAGAGAATACATTACACTCGCAATGGAAATGCCGCCAAAAATAGTACCATGCCAAATAACAGTTGGCCCAGTCGTGCTAGAAAAGCTGTATGGATCAGTGTTATCAAGTTGAGACTCTCAATGCCCTTAATTTGTAGGCAGAAGTCATATTTTCTTCATCTGCAACAGCAAAGATCTGGCTGAGGGAGGAGGCTGCATCTGGTCAAACAGGCTTTCTCATATTTTAAAACGACCCCATGTATCCATATTATTTGCATCTCTAAGAAGGAAGGGATAGGGTAATGGACTAATAAGTGAGAGTCATATCCTCTTATGATTATTGTTATAATCTTGATTAGGATTACTAGGCTCCAGGTAGTGGTTGGAGGTCTCCTGGAATTACAGCTGATCTCCAGGCCATAGAGAACAAAACTGCTGGAGAAAATGGCTGATCTGGAGGGTGGGCTCTATGGCGTTATACCCCTCTAAGGTCCCTCCCCTCCCTAAAGCCCACCCTTTCTAGGCGCCAGTCCTAAAATCTCCAGGAATTTCCCAACTTGGGGCTGGCAACTTGACAGACAGACAGACAGACAGACAGACAGACAGACAGACAGACAGACAGACAGACAGACAGACAGACAGACAGACAGACAGACAGACAGACAGACAGACAGACAGACAGACAGACAGATAGATAGATAGATAGATAGATAGATAGATAGATAGATAGATAGATAGATAGATAGATAGATAGATAGATAGATAGATAGATAGATATGGCATTAGCATGATCAGGAAATGAGAAGAAAATATGGGCTGGACCCAGTCTAAATTGGCTATTTCTACCAATTCCCCCTTTCTGCTGCAAACCCTTCTCTTGTCATTCCCTTGTCCCTCAGACTCTCTCTACATGAGACGAATTACACGAATTACACGAGGACAGTCAAGTGATGGCAGACGTGATGTTAGCCGGGAAGCCGAATTTTGAAAGACATCTCTGAAGGCTCTGTCAATTTCACCTCTCTAGAGCTAGCAGAGAGGGTTTCTTGATTTCCTCTTCACTTCCGGAAAGGGAGGTGAAATTGACAGAGCCTTCAGGGAGGAGAAGAGGAAATAAACCCTCTGAGGAGCGATCTCTGTTGGCTCTAGAGAGGTGAAATTGACAGAGCCTTCAGAGCTGTCTTTTCAAACTCGGCTTCCTGGCTAACATTGTGTCTCCGTTCTCTTGAGCATATTGTGTAATTTATCTCCATTTTATGGAGATCTCTATGGACTGCAGTGGGAGGCAGGAGGAAAGGAAGTTCTATTCTGTCAAAGAAAAATTTAGTTTGGACCCAATCCTATTCCCAAACAGTCATGTTTGATACATTTTAAATTGACTTTATAATTAATTTTAAAAATAATAAAACAGTATTGAGGAGCAGCGGAACTGAGTGCAAATCATTTTTTAAAAACCACTAATAGGACAAATCATTAATGAATGTATTAGTGCAACCGAACATCACTTCCAAAATGTCTCTATTGCTCTGTGGTTTGGTTTAATTGATAAGAATTGTATGTTGTGCCAACAGTTATTGTAAGTCTAGTTTTTACAGCTTAAATTCTAGGTTGTGCCCTCCTAAACACATTGACTTCAATGGATTTAGAGGGGCATAACCTGGTATAGGATTGCACTGTTGGACTGCTGCAATTTTAGAAAGGCATCTTAAAATGCACATAAGATACCAGTTGCAAGTTCTTACAGGTCACCTGTATAAGGAGGATTATATCATTATGGGTCTAGAGATATAGTGTACCTATGTTATAAATTCCTATAGACAAGCAAGAACTGTTTCATACACCACACAAGGTAAGCCTGACGTTGCCACTGTCAGCTAATCCTGACTCCAAGGATACCTTAACAAATACTTGGCCATACATGGCCTGCATGTGCAAACATATGTCTGTTGCATTGTTACTGTACATTTTGATGTGTACACTTAAAAAACCTTTTTGTGGTATACCTAAAAGCATTGTGTGTAAAGCAGCCTTGAGATTTTGATTCACCAGTTGGCTACAGCCGTGGTCAACAACACAAGACATAATTATGTATTGTGCATATCTTCCTGGCAACCTGCCTAGACAGCAAGGATTACCTTCTTTTGAACAAGTCAGCGGTTGGCAAGGGAGGTTGTCCCTGGACATTTAAATGAAAATCTGAGGAGCTTCATTTCCATTTGTATCTGAAAGCCGTCTATTACAGTGTGTAGAACAAGCAGGCATGGAAGCATTTTTTTTTTTAAATAACAAAACGGCTTGGGGATCTGTGGGTGGTAGAACGACTGCCCGATACAATTGACCAGGAGTCTGGGATTACATGGTCCAAGCACACCTGCAGGAACACTAAATGGAGTAGGAGGGGCTCCAAATAAATTAGAAGTTGTTTCTTTTTTAATGGAAGGGTTTTATTGTACCATAATTACATCAATAATAAAATACAGTGCACTTCATGTACGTTCCAACTTTCCTTTTCGCTCTCATAAACTGGATGTTTACATCAGTCATTGCATTTGAAAAATCTATAAATCCATATATATCAGATTATGGTTTTCTATGAAAAGTATCACTTTGATTCTCCCCACTTAGGATAAATAGTTAATTTTGTTCCATTGCAGCCAAATGGCATAATTTAAGTAGCATCTGGGATTCTTTATTCTTTCAACATCTTGGCAATGTACGTTGTGGCCACAACCAAGAACTATTCAATTGATCTTCAATGCTAACAGCAGCGGAGGCTTCCCCATTAGGGTCAATGGAGCAGTTTCTTCCCAGCTCAGGCGGCCCCCCAGGCCCCTCCTTCTGGCCTTCTTCCTGCCCTCAGCAGACAGTCAAAGAGGTCGTAGATCCAGAGGAGTTAGCCGGGTTAGTCTGTAGTAGCAAAATCAAAAAGAGTCCAGTAGCACCTTTAAGACTAACCAACTTTACTGTAGCATAAGCTACAGTATCGCATCTGATGAAGAGAACTGTGATTCTCAAAAGCTTATGCTACAGTAAAGTTGGTTAGTCTTAAAGGTGCTACTGGACTCTTTTCGAAAGAGGTTGTAGTTATCACAGTCAGCCTCTGTCTTGCTTTTGTTTAAATTCAGCACTGCAGGCAAGCAAGTCCCTCCCGGCAAAGGAAGCGATGGCTTTCCCCCTCTTTATATTACGTCTATCTACCCCGCTACACTAGTTCATTGGGCTGGGAACTCTTCCTAAAGGCTCTCTTGGAGTCCCTGAAGATAGTTAGGTGGGTAGCCATGCTGGTCTGCAATAGAACAGCAAGATTTGAGTCCAGTGGCAGTGTAGAGACCAAGAAGATTTTCAGTGGTTGTTGTGGGTTTTTTGGGCTGTATTGCCATGGTCTTGGCATTGTAGTTCCTGACACTGAGAGATCTCTGTCTTTTGGTGCTACACCTCTGAAGATGCCAGCCACAGCTGCTGGCGAAACGTCAGGAACTACAATGCCAAGACCACGGCAATACAGCCCGGAAAACCCACAACAACCATCGTTCTCCGGCCGTGAAAGCCTTCAACAAGACAAGATTTTCAGTGTTTAAACTTTTGAGAGTCAGAGTTCCCTTCTTCAGACACAAGTAGGAATGGAGATCACTGAACCAAAGAAGAAAGGACCTCTCACTTTGGAAAGCTTAGACTCTGAAAATCTTGTTGGTTTCTAAGGTGCCACTGGACAGTGAACCTGAATGCCTTTGAGTCCCTGTTGGGTCAATGGATCCATAAAGAATCCCTGAAACAATCCAGCCAGGCTTTCTTCTTTGTCAAAGAGGAGGTGATCAATCAGAGAGATTCTCTCAGATAGGGAAAGTTCATGAGCACAAACAGAGAGCCAAACTACAAGTGATGCCTGACACAGGTTGGACACTTGTCAGCTTCCCTCAAGTTTTGATGGGAAATGTTGGCGGAATGTTGGACAAGAGACAGTTGAAAAGTCCATTGTACAGCAGTCGGAGAGCCAAGCTGCAAGACCAGGATACCTACATTTCCCATCAAAACTTGAGGGAAGCTGACAAGCATCCAACCTGTGTCAGGCATCACTTGTAGCTTAGCTCTAAGTAAATCCTCCATTTCTCTCCTCTGCAGAAGCAGAGCTATACAATACAATGACTTCAGGGTTAATTTCATCCTTCCCCTTCAAACCCTGGAGACAGCACCCATTTTCTGTGAGGGAAAAGCACGGACAGGAGGATCCACACAGGTATGTGTCTCACATCAAAACCTTGCTGCTACAGAATGAAAAGAAGAGCTTCACTCTTAGTGTGGGGTGTGTGTGTGTCCTTTAGTCTTTTCCTTGTCTTAAGGGAAAAGACTGGAGCTTCCTCTCTCCCAATATCAACTTCCGTGCCTGAAGATAAACAAACTGCTTTCAGGCTGTCATCTTATACACGCTTGCGAGTGAATCTTATTGAATACAGGACTTCTGATTCAGCATGCATAGGGACTGCACCATTTGTGGTAAATTAAAAGCACTTTGCACATGCTCTCAATTGTTTTGTTACCAGAGCTTTTGAAAAACCTCCTGAGAGAAGAGGTGCTGGGACTCCTGAAATTCTGTAGCCTGGAAATTCTGCGGCTAGTTACATGAAGTTAATTGGCCAGGAATGCCTTTGACTTCTACACGTGGCCAAAGGTTTCATTGCTTTGTGTTGCTTTGAGCATGGAAAGTGAGTTCTTGAGGTAAGGCTTTGGTGAGTTCTGGGTCCGACTGACACCCGCTGTGCTCACATCCAGATTTGTCTCATTGCCTTATTTTTCTGAATAGTGTGTTGATTAATAGGTTTTAAGAAAGGCGAAGGAGGGGGGCATACAGCAGGACTTCTCCCTTACATTGGCTATGCTGATCATTATTGCAAACACAATTGCAAAAAGAGAGGTTGCATTAAGTTGGAGCTGTATAGAGACCAGTAGTCCCATTTGGTACAGTAAAAAAGAGCAAGAGTCCAGTAGCACCTATAAAACTAACAAAATTTGTGGTGGGGTATGAACCTGAAGAGCCAGTGTTAGAGTAGGATGTCTACAGGGTTGTTTCCCACGGCCAGCAAGGAGAAGAAATACAGAACAGAACCAGAGCTGCTCACAGCAGTGATCTGTCAAGTCCGGCATCCTGCTTTACTGAAGTGGCCAATCAGATGCTCTCAAGAAGGTATACAAGCAAATCACCGAGACCAAAGGCTCTTCCTGTTTTTGTCTCCCAGCACTGGTACAGAGAGAGTGGGCCAAGCTACACATGACGAATGACACTTGAACGGCAAGTGTATTTCTCCCTGTTCACTTTCCCTCCACTCAATCCACTTGCCATTCAAGTGTCATTCGTCATGTGTAGCTTGGCCCAGTGACTGCTTCTGAAAAAGGGCTAGAGGCCTCTTGCTATGGACGAAGAACTCCTGATGGCAGCCCAAGTTGTTCCAAGTAGCAGTGAGACAGAAAGCCCCGCAATGGCAGCTGCATTCACTACATCACTTCCAGGGAAAACCGAGAAGTGACAAAGGGTAGCTCTAGGAATCTCCAGAAGCTTTATAGTTCTATCAGAGAGTTTCTGGTGATTGCTAGAGCTATCATACATCACTTCCAGGTTTTCCTCCAATAGGAGGAAATAGGGATGCAGCCAGTGCCGCACAACCTCCCCTGTCCTTGCCTCCAACTCTCCCACCAGTTGCCAATCTGAGTCTGGAAAAACTACTTTGAATGTGGAAGCTCCATTTAGTCATTGTGACCAACAGCCACTGCTGGACCTGTTCTGGTTTAATCTCCCTTTAAAGCCAACTAAAATAAAAGAACGGTCAGGAGGACTGGCAGCTGCCTTCTCCCCCACTGCACTGGGAGACTGAGAGGCAAGGTGGCAACTGTTAAGAGTCATTCCACTGCTTTAAAAGATGCAGTTTGAGGCTGGCTCTTCCATTACCATCCCACCTTCTAGGATCCCAGTGTAAGATGTGCCAAATATTTACCCTTCAAATTTAATCAGAAACACAGCCGATTTGGGAGGCCTTGCATGGCTTGCTTGTGAAGAGCCATAATAGGATGTGTGTTTCACCAAGGCGGGCCTGCATAGAACTTTCCCTTCCAATAACTAAAAGTTTGATCAACTGCCAACTTCGTGGCTTTTTTAAGGGAAAAAAAAGAAGAGCATGCAGTTTAATCCTTGGAAAATGTGATCAGTAATGGTTTGGTAAGTCTAATACAAATAAAATCCAGATAATTAGCAACTGGAGCTACCATCTACCAGCTGTTCTGGCTTGCCAATACAATGGGAGTCATTTATGTAGCAAATGCTGAGAAGGCTCCAAATTGCTCATTTTCACTTGATTTATGGCAAAATGTTCCTTCTCTCCTATATTCCTCTTCTACCACCCTATATTCCACATAGCCTAAAGAGAGAATGGCTGTATCCTAAGGTGGGCAAAAGATACATCCAAACTGGTACTGTCCACTCATACGGTTGACACCAAGGCCTCAAGAGAAGGCCTTTCCAGGCCTGATTAATAAGATATTTGCACTTTAAATCCATTGTCTTGTACATACAATTTGGGAAAGGTTGCCTTGCTGCAAGAGGAAGTGAGTTTGAGGCCTCAGAACACAGATTTTATCAGGGCCATTTCCACACAGTTTACCTTGTTTCAGAAAACAGCGAAATCGAAGACTCTGTTATCGCGTGAAATCACGCTAGAAGACGCTGTTATTGCGTGAGAAGACGCGATAACAGCATCTTCTCGCGAGATTTTGCTGTTTTCCGGAACAAGGCAAGCTGTGTGGAAATGGCCCAGGAGTGCCAGTTTTTATCTTGCTCTGGGCTTTCTGTCATTGTTAACTTAGGTGAGGTAGAGAGGGTTTACAAGACGGTAACCACTGGTACCAAGTAAGCATATGAAGTCTGAAACAGCACGAGGAAGCGAGAAACTTGATGAGAATATGAAATGGTGTTCAGCCAGTGACTGTCTGGATGGAGAGGCTTTCTCAAACACTGCCAAAGGAGCCATTTCATGTTTCCCAAGGCAGAAGCAAAATGACTTCAGGGTTGGGAAAGCCACAGTCAGGCTCAAGTGCTAGCTTTTGGAGGTATTTAGGATGAAATTGCAAAAAAATACCCAAACCCAGCTGTGCATTTTAGAAGCATAGCAGCACAAAGCAGACTACCTTCCTTAAATGGTTCTACAAATGGCCACTCAGAACCCAGATAGATAAATGCCATATTTTGACATGGTGCTCATTTTAATCTGAATAGATTTTAAAAGCCGAGAACACCCTGATATTCCACAATCGCACCCAGAGATGTTACCTGAGCTGAGACCAGTCAACAAACTGAATCTATTTACTTAGATATTTCTACATTGCTCTCCTCTCCAGTGGGGCCCAAAGCAGGGCCGTTTCCAGACGGCCCCCCGCCTCGCGAAACGTCGCGCGTCGTCGCGCGTCGTTGCGCAGAAAACGCGAAATATCGCGTTTTCTCGCGAGTTTTGCGCGACGTCGTGCAAAACTCGCGCGAGAAAACGCGATATTTCGCGTTTTCTGCGCAACGACGCGCGACGACGCGCGACGTTTCGCGAGGCGGGGGGCCGTCTGGAAACGGCCCAGCTTACAACATTATTTCCCCCTCTTCCATTTTATATTCGTAACAGTAACCATATGTGGTAGATTCAGCTGAGAGTGACTGACTGATCCAAAGGTCACAGAAGCAGTCTTCTATGGAAAAGTGAGGATTTTAACCTCGGTGTCCCAGATCATAGATCAATGCTCTAACCACTACACAATATTGCCCCTCTAGGTTACATAGAAATAAAATCCATTGCTATTAATGGGATATATTTCCAAAAAATATCTTTTGGATTACAACCTTTATCAAGGACTTTCTTTGCAAGTTGTCTCCTTTGAAAGCAAAATTAAAACAAAAAAACCTTTAAAAGTTAAGATAACCATGATATTTTTTTTTCAGTATGAGGTTTGTGTGTGTGTATGAGAGAGAGAAGGGGGTCTAGATATAAAACAAATTAAGCAATGAATTGCTTTTAGCTGCTCTTTTGTGCATGCGCTTTAGGAAATCTACCTTCATATACTAATTAACCTCTGGGTGACTTTATGTAAATTAGACGATTCCTTTGCAGAATTCCTGTGGTAGTAAAATAAGATGTCTGGAAAGATTTAAAGGTAGCCAGCAAAGTTTCTTTTCCAGTATTAAATAATATATTGAGACAGACACAGCATGACCGGGAAATGAGATTAATTCTTGCCTGGTATAAAAAGGTGATTCCAGGGTAATGGAAATAAAGGGGAAAGAATTATTTCCTTCCAACACCCTAATGTTCAAGAGACAGAACCTTAGTTGGCCGTATCTGCATAGCTCCATGAACTTTGGCACGACCCTACAGATTTACACTAACTCAGATTTTTAGGCTATGTTGCTGAATCTCCTCATATCAAGGCCTAATTCTCACATAAGTGGGGGGTGGCATGTCCTTTGGCCTCTGCCAACATTTCACACGCTGGAGGGGGAAATGGCTAAAAATGGGGAATGTAGTATCCCTGAGGTTGGTCATGAAGGAATAGGCTTAACTATCTAGACAGTGTACATTAGGTTTGCCTGTACCCTCCCAGTGGGAGGGGGGACCCGGTACTCACCAGGACGACCTTTTTTGAGCTTGAAATTTGCTCATGTGTGCTCCAGAAGTGACATCATCACACCAGCTGCCTGATTCTTTGAGAATCGGCCTCTTTGAGGCCAGAATCGGCCACATGCCAAGCATGGGAGCACTCCTGCAGTCGGAAAGGGAAGTACCCATAGATCATGCCTTTCCCAGGGTGCAATCTCTCTGAAACTTGGAGGGGGGTGTCTTCAGAGGACACAGTGAAGACTATGTCCCCTGAAAATTTGGTGGGTATTGGACATTGAGAAGGTCAGTTTGTAACCCCTCAAAGTAGCTTCCATCAGACAGTCCAGTTTTTGCCACTGTGAAGAGACAATGACATGAGAGGGGGAGACCCATGGATCATGCCTTTCCCGGCTCAATTTCAGCCAAGTCCCAATGGGGCTGTTCTGGCTCCCACGAACCTCCAACTATGAACATGTTCGTGAACATGTCATGTCCATTGATGTTCGAGAATCCCTGTTCATGGATGGTAACGAACAACGAACATTGTGTGGTTTTTTTTCCTGTTTGTACCCACTTCTAACTCACAGGTAGGGTTGCCAGCTTGAAGTTGGGAAATTTCTGGAGATTTGGGGGATGAAACCTGGAGAAGGCAGGGTTTGGGGAGGGAAAGGACCTCAGGATGGTATATTTCCATGCAGTCCACCCGCCAAAGCAGCCATTTTCTCCAGGTGAATTGATCTTTGTGGCCTGGAGATCAGTTGTAATTCCGGGAGATCTCCAGCCACCACCTGGAGGCTGGCAACCCTATTGAGGGGTGGAACCTATAAAAGGCAGAGTTTGGGGAGGTGAGGGATGACAGTGATGTGTAATGCCTTAGAGTCCACCATCCAAAATAACCATTTTCTCCATAAAGTGTCTCCCCCAGTATAATGATGTTACTTTTGATTTGGTGCCAGAAGTGATGCGTTACATATTTCTCTCCATTGCAGTTGTCCAAAATGAGATGAGGTACTCTGCATATTTAAATAAGCAAGGTTTAAGTCCCGTAGTTTCTTAAAGACCAACAAAGAGGTTTCCAGGTATAAGCTTTTGAGAGTCAAGCTCCGTTTGTCAGATACAAAAACTTATAGTCTAGAAACTCTTGGTGGTCTTTAAGTTGCAACTGGACTCGAATCTGGTTCAGATCAACACAGCTACCCCACCTGAAACTATCTGTATATTTAAGTGTGTGTGTTAGCTCTCAAAGTAATTTGGTATTTGACTTGGTGTTCTTTCCCCTTTCCGTTAAATAACCATGTCTCCCAGCAGGTCCCTTTTACTTCATTCTCTTCCTACAATACGTTTCCTTTTTCTTCCCCTTTCTTCCTTTTTCTTCATCTTCAAGATCTGAGATTAAAGAAAGCATCTGTCATGTCTGTGTCCCACACACCCATGCCATTGTTTCATTCTGTATGTTGCGGTGAACCATTGCTAATGCTGTACCTTAATGTCATTTTGCAAATACCATACCCATCGCTTTCGTTTCACAGGCATCCTGAGAACACAGCTGGCTTATCTCCTTCCCCACGCCTTCTCCTTTGAAGCTCCCAGGAGCGACCTTGCACTGTCTGAAATGTTGCAGTTTAATCTTATGCCTTTTGTCCTGTCTAGGCTGATGTACAAACCCTGGAAGAAGTTCCCAGAATGTTTCCCGCGTAAAGCTGTGGTTTTGTTGGGAGGGGGGAGTGCTTGAGTATTTAGAGATGTACTTTCCTCAAGTTCCTATTCCTGTCAAGGACCGTGTACTGCTTACATGCTTTCTTGCTTCTGAGTAATCCTATGGACATATATATGGAAACAATTTGATTTCTGAATAAAAACATTTAACCAAGAGCCTGGACTTCTTGTTGCAATGGTACAGGGCTCTGTCTACCATATCCTGTCACCCACAGCCTGACAGCATCAGTACTGACAATAACTCTTTATCTCTCTCCGCTGCTGAAAATCTGACCTCTGGTTTATTATCAGAATTGCATTTCAGAAATTTTGATCAAATGTTCAGAAGACTCAACTTCTTAAAATGGGACCTCAGATTTCTGTGATGAGGATCGTGAAGGGCAAAGCAAAACGAAACAAAGCGAGCAAAACACGTTCCTTCACATCGATGGCTTCCTGCAAGCAAGCAGCCCAATCTTCCAAACTGGTTTCAAGTACTATATTGTGTTGAAATGCGTCATAGGCAACCAGTTGATACCATCAACAGATTCAAGTGGTGGAGCTTTTCCTGTTTTTACCATTTCAGGCTGCAGGGTGTGGGCAAGTCTGAACGACCCCTCTCCACAACAAAGCCCTTCTGCAGTAGAAAAAAAAAAAACGTTTACCGAAAACGTTCTGCTTATCATTTTTGTATGGAGGAAATTCGCAACAATTCTCCCACTACTGCTTACTGTCCAAAATGGAACAGCCAAGAATAGCTTTATCTTTTAACTATGCCGTTGTATAAACTATTCCAGGGGACAGAGATTTGTCACCTGAATATAAAGAAAAACCTCTTAGGATTATATTTATATGACACACAAGGCTACTTCTGAAAACAACATCCTGATGTCAAATTCTCCCACTTCTCTGTAGAGGGTAATTTAGCTTACTCTCTGTTCTGACACAGGGCTGCCAGTCTTGACAGCAAAATAAAGCCAAATATAATTTCAAGGACCTCGATTTCCAAAAACAAAAGTAAATACCTTAATATGTTTCTAACTTGAGTGATTCTAAACAATCATAAGTTTTATGCAAGAGGTTTCGGTGAAAGGTGAAGGATTTATCAGGCAGAGATTGGGTGTTCTCCAAAATGGGCAACTCGAAAGAAAAACTACAGACATCACCCAATGTTATTGGATGGCTGAACAGGAGAAAAAGTGGACCTGCACTGTGTAAAAAACCAAATCATAGCATGATCTCATGATCTCTGACCTATACTATTGCTTCACAGTGGTGTTTTTGGTCCATTTCTTCTAAAAAGCTGTTGTGTTGCTGGCATCTATCCTTTGGTGACCGATATAAGTTAGGTAACTTTGATAAGATCACATTAACCTCTGTAAGAGTCCAGTAGCACCTTTAAGACTGACCAACTTTATTGTAGCATAAACTTTCAAGAATCACTCTTCGTCAGATGCATGGAGGGCAAGAAGAAACTGGCCAGATATATAGGTGGACTATGAATGGTTATCTCATTATCAGAATTAACTGACTTCCTTAACAGAAGCAAACTGATCTCCATATCAGAAGCTGCTGTTTGCATCTACTCCTCCCTCCCCTCTCCACCTATATATCTGACCAGTTTCTTCTTGCCCTCCATGCATCTGACGAAGAGAACTGTGCTTCTCGAAAAGCTTATGCTACAATAAAGTTGGTTAGTCTTAAAGGTGCTACTGGACTCTTTTTGATTTTGCTACTACAGACTAACACAGCTAACTCCTCTGCATCTATTAACCTCTGTACTTACTTTCTGAATGTTGCCTGTGCTTGGCCACAAGAACAGAACCCAAATGATTAAAAAAAATAATTGTGGTAATATCAGAGACACAGTGAGTCCCAAATGCTATAATGTGCATATGAGATTAGAATACTCTCGCACATTGTGTAATATGTATCAGCCAAGAAGAAGGAAGCAAGATGCCAGAAAGGGAAGAGCAAACGGCTGAAAAAGAGCTAGCTAAAGTTACCTCTCTTGGGAGAATCCAGGTGTGTTTCTAACTTGAGTGATTTTAAGCAATTGTAAGATTTCTGCAAGATACTTCAGTGAAAGATGAAGGCAGAGACTGGGTGTTCTCCAAAAGAGGCAACTCGGAAGACAAACTACAGAGATCACCCAATGGAACTGGATGGCAGAACAGGAAAAAAATAGTGGCCCATAGTGGCCCGGCACTGTGTTAAAAAATGAATCATAGAATGATGTCTTGATTTCTGGCCTTTAGTATTCCTCCACAGTGGTGTTTTTGGTCCATTTCTCCCAAAAACCTGTTGTGTTGCTGGCATTTCATGCTATCTAATCTTTCACTATGTAATCCGCCTTGAGTCTCAGTGAGAAAGGTGGACTATAAATGAGATACATAAATAAATATAAATAAAATCTACCCTTCAGTGACAGATGTAAATTAGGGCACTTTGATAAGATCATATTCACTTTTGTACTTACTTTCTGAATGTTGCCTATGCTCTGCCACAAGAACAGTACCAAAACGATCGCAAAATACGACATGTTCCAGAGGAGCTTACTGTTGAGTAGATCCCTGGCAGACCTGACTCCTGTCAGTCCCCTGATAATGAACATTCCCTGACATCTGATCTGCTGCGCTTGATAAAGGGCTGTAACTAATCAGCTGGGTTGGGGAAGATTCCATTTGAGGAAACAAATGAAAGCCCCCCCCCCATCAACGAGTGGATCTGCTCAAGACTATGGAGACAGCACAATGAGACCTGAGGTTGCACATCTGTTGTGCTTGTGGGCTCAAAAGACATGTTCTTAAACCATCAGGATGTCTGACAGAGAGGAGAGAACCGGTTACCTTCTTCTTTTCCTACCAGAAAAGAAATACTTGACTGGGACAAGATACCTTGTAAACATTTCTATACCTAACCACTGAATTACTGTTGTTGCCCCATAGGATCCACAGGGGGCTGATTAGCTGGTCGACTTTGGATGCTGCTAATTATGTTATTGCTGAGTTGGTGCCTGTAACCATTATGGCTTTCTTATTGTTATAGTACTTTATTGATCTGTTTTAAAGCATCTTTTGTATACTTTATGGTTTTGAAGTTGTCAGCTGCCTGTCTCCCTGTGAGCAAAAAAAAAAAAAATTGGAAAAGAAATAAAGTCCATGTTCTGAAAATGACATTTAATGAATCAGTGAAAGACGGTGCAACTTGGGTACTAAATAAACTGTGGTTTAAAATAGCATATCTATTCCCACAGAACAATGTCTGAGCCACTTGTATTTTCACAGTCTTTGGAGTTAAACCGTCTATTTATTCAATATGAACTTTAATTGCTGTTTTTTATTCACTCAAGACATTCGAGGTGATGGAGAACCAAATGCTGATGGAAAGGAAACACACTTGATAAGTATTCATCTCTTTTTGAATGCACTTAGCATTCTATGCACTTTTTAAAAAACCCCTCTTAATAACTGAGCATGCGGTACTTGAATAAGAAGAATGGCATAAAAAAGGAGACGCCAATGTGCCTGAAAGTCTGTCGATTGGCTTTGATGCTACAAGAGCATCAGTAAGAATAACTGATGGAATGAAAGATCGCCCCATGACATGGCAAAGGAGCTAAAAGAGATGCCTTTCCTAGTGGAGGCTAGATCCCTCCCTTTTTCATTAGTTTCATTTAATCAACTCTGCATCAGAGACTCTTCAATGCTATGTCCGCTGCTAGCCAGAATTTTGTTCTGTGATAAAACCACCAGTCAATGTGTTTAGACAGATAACTCCGCTTAAGACCTTTGTTATTGAAATCTGCAGGGGATCAGCCTCGCTGTGCGTCGTTTACAGAGGTTTCTCCAAATTGCCCTGACTCTAATCGAGGAGTGCTTTCATATAGCTGAACTTCAACGGACCAAACAAGTTGCCAGCTCCCGGTAGCTCTGCATCTAAGTAATTCCTAGCATTATGCAAACTATGGGTGTCAGGGAGGGAGTCCTGCTTCCACCACCAAGTGCCCCCATTAAAAGAGGAAGGGGAGATATGGTGCCGGTGGGTGTCAAGTGCAACAAAGAGTCTCTCTACATGAGACATCTGACACACAAAGAACACGTATCGGGAGATGCAATGGTAGCCAGGAAGGGTAGTTTAAAAGACAGAATTGGCAGCAGGGCAAAGGCTTTGCTATACACTGGAGGCGTGTGAAGGGGCTGTGAAATGCCAGAAGGGAAACTTCAGCCCGTTATAACCTCTCCAGGTCCAAGCCTGGCTCTGGAAGGGAACTCCATCCCATTTCTGTTCCTTGCTGCCCTCTGGTTGAGATCCCACACAGTTTTAGACTGGAGAGGTGAAATTGACAGGGCCTTTGGGGAGGCAAAGATGAAATTGACTAACTCTCTGAGGAGCCATCTCCACTGACTCTGTCTTTTTAAACCACGCTTCCCAGTTAACATTGTGTCTCCCTACACTTGACGAACACATGCTGAGATGTTTCATGTAGAAAGACTCTGAGTGCCCCCATTAAAAGGGGAAGGGGAGATATGGTGCTGGATGGTATCAAGTGTAACAGAGTGGCTGAGTAGTTACAATGTAACATGTACACACAGGGAAGCAAGCAACAACATGGAGCCTGTGTTTACCTTTAGCAAGGAAACAGGAGTCGGTGGTTGTTGTGGGTTTTCCGGGCTGTACTGCCGTGGTCTTGGCATGGTAGTTCCTGACGTTTCGCCAGCAGCTGTGGCTGGCATCTTCAGAGGTGTAGCACCAAAAGACAGAGATCTCTCAGTGTCACAGTGTGGAAAAGATGTTGGCAGGTCATTTGTATCTACTCAGGAGGGGTGGGGTTGAGCTGAGTCATCCTGTAAGAGTTTCCCAGGGTGTGGAATGCTAATGGCGGGAGGCTTCACTGTATCCTGAGGAGGTTCTTTTGCATATGGATTGGTGCTTGATGTGCTAATCTTCTCTGCAGGGCTATTGTCGGGTGTAGAGTGTTTTGTTAGCCTGGTGTTTTTCAGAACTGGAAACCATGCTCTGTTCATTCTTACGGTTTCTTCTTTCCTGTTGAAGTTTTGCTTATGCTTGTGAATTTCAATGGCTTCCCTGTGCAGTCTGACAAAGTAGTTGGAAGTGTTGTCCAGTATTTTGGTGTCCTGGAATAAGATACTGTGCCCTGTTTGAGTTAGGCTATGTTCAGCCACTGCTGATTTTTCCGGTTGTCCAAGTCTGCAGTGTCTTTCATGTTCTTTTATTCTTGTCTGGATGCTACGCTTAGTGGTCCCGATGTACACTTGTCCACAGCTGCAGGGTATACGGTATACTCCTGCAGAGGTGAGGGGGTCTCTACTGTCTTTTGCTGATTGTAGCATCTGTTGTATTTTTCGAGTGGGTCTGAATACTGCTTGAAGGTTATGCTTTTTCATAAGCTTTCCCATCTGATCAGTAATTCCTTTGATGTATGGCAAAACACTTTTCCTGTAGGAGACTGTTTTTCCTTGGTTGTTTGGTTCATCCTGGGTTTGATTGCTCTTCGGATTTCATTTCTGGAGTAGCCATTTGCCTGAAGTGTGTGGTTTAGATGATTAATTTCCTCACTGAGAAAGTGCGGCTCACATATCCGTCTTGCACGATCCACTAATGTTTTCATTATGCCTCTTTTCTGTCGGGGGTGGTGACTGGAGTTTTTGTGTAAGTACCGATCAGTGTGAGTTGGTTTCCTGTAGACCTTGTGACCTAACTGAAAGTTTGCTTTGCGGATGACCAAGGTATCCAGGAATGGGAGTTTTCCCTCGATTTCTTTCTCCATTGTGAATTGTATGTTCAGGTGGATGTTGTTGAGATGATTCAAAAACCCCATCAATTCTTCCTCCCCATGGCTCCAAATGATAAATGTTTCATCCACAAACCGAAACCATACACTAGGTTTGTGGGAAACGCCAGGAACTACAATGCCAAGACCACGGCAATACAGCCCGGAAAACCCACAACAACCATCGTTCTCCGGCTGTGAAAGCCTTCGACAATACATGAAACAGGAGTCCTTTATTTAAGGAACTCCGCTTAGCATAGGAAAGAAGCAGAGAAAGCATTCTTTTCTCTCTGTCTAGATTAGGATGCCTAGAGGCACAAGGGGCATGTCCTGCCCTCATGGTTGCAAGATGGAGAACAGAGCAAGGAAAGGAAGGTGAAGATGGAAGGAAGGAATATTAATTTGCACTTCAAAGGATTAGTGCCAGACCAAAGAGAAAGGATGCGAAGGCCCTGACCCTTCTCACTGTATATAGTCCCCCTCTGCAACCTGCGGCCAGGGGACAGCATAAACAGTCCTTGGCTTCCATCATCAGGAAGCAGCAGTGGAGGTGCGGAGGTTGCAATTGTGGCACTGTGCATGTTCACAGGTCCTGGTGTGGCTGCAGGCGATGGACACTTGACAATACCAGGTTCTGCTACTTCCTCTACCTGTGCGCCTGCATGGTGCCACAGCTACTGAATGGATAGCAGAAACCAATGTCAGCAAGCAACATCAACCTGCACCCATGCTAGGTTCTGCTATTCATAAAGTGATTATGCATGTGAACGAATCAGGTACCGTGCATGGGTTCAGTTACTGTTGCAATTGCAGCCCTGTCACTTCCGTTATACCTTTCCAGGCCCTACATCCCCGTCCCGCTTCCCCTTTCACCGAGCCTTTCAGGGGCAAGAGAGAACACTTGATTGTTCTTGCAAGTTTTCCTGGGAAATGAAGTCTCAGTGTCCTTCCCCTCTCTGTTAGAATCGCTGCCTGAAGAGCCAGAGAAAGCTGGTGGTGGCAGCAGCTTTTGCAAATCATTCCTCCAGTCACAATCCTGCTGGAGAAGAGGACTCCCAATGATCGTTTGGGGGCGGGCAGCTGTTACTTTCTCCCTGGGCGTCCTGCTCCCGGGGAGCTGCTCTGGAGAAAGCCACTGTGTCAGTGAAGCTCCAGCCGCAGCGACAGCAGAAGAATCTGCCGCTGCTCTAACATGCCCTTCCCCTGCTCCTGAGCTCCTGGAGAAAAACTGGAATGAGGGCATGTTAGAGCAGCGGCAGATTCTTCCGCGGTCGCTGTGGCTGGAGCTTCACCAATGCAGCGGCTTTCTCCAGAGCAGCTCCCCGGGAGCAGGACGCCTAGGGAGAAAGTAACAGCTGCCCGCCCCCAAACGATCATTGGGAGTCCTCTTCTCCAGCAGGATTGTGACTGGAGGAACGATTTGCAAAAGCTGCTGCTGCCGCTGGCTTTCTCTGGTTCTTCAGGCAGCAATTCTAACAGAGAGGGGAAGGACACTTGGACTTTACTTCCCAGGAAAACCTGCGAGAACAATTAAGTGTTCTCCACGTGAAAAAAGTCACTTGTAGCTTGGCTCTAAGAAGAGATTGCAGGAAGAGTCAATCCAAGTCCTTTAACAAGCAAGGGGATGACAGAAAGCCAAGATTACAGGCTGTAAGCTATCACAAAACTGCCCAGTGGCAGACAAGGTTGCATGATGTGAGCTTCGGGAGGACCTGTGAAAAATCATGTCACATTGTGAAAGTGGTACAGAACAGGGCAGAGTTGGGGTTGATATGCTCCACTGAGTGTCGTTTTGTCACCTGGCGTGTTCCCTAGACTGTAGTTAGGAGGAGAATCAAATGTTTGCTCCCGCTGCCAATAAAAATTCACTACATATACAGAACTAGAATACTGAGCCTGAATTTGGTTTGGGCTCAATTTGATTTGGTCTTCCGCACGTCTACTCTCCCTTTGCATTTCTACAGTTGTGGATATTGTTCATTTTCTTCCTCATGTGCCTTAAATGGTCAGGATTTTAATTCAAGCATGCTACCGTCATTGGCAGCGTCATTGGTGCTGTTATAGCGCACGCACGCACCCTTGTAATTGTTTTTGTGCATTCTTATATCATTATATTGATAGAAGGGCTGATTTAAAAAAAAATAATGAGCACTCTGCCAGTCTTTGCATGGGGAAGCATAAAAGAGGAGCAGCCCTGCAACCTATACCTAATCCCCCCCTCAGTAGTCCAAATTAGAGAGCCCCAGCTGGGCTGACACAGAACTAGGAGGCTGAGGCTATAACTGACAGGGCAAACCAACCTCTGTTGGGATGGAGCCTGGAGCACCAGAGCTGATGTGCTTTTCAAACTGTGCTGCTTTTTCTGGTGCCAGAAGTGGCCACCTCCCTCATTAGGCCACCAGGGGTTTCACATTTTTTTAAAATGGTCAATATCATTGATATCAACCTGCCACTGTAATAATAGCTGCAGTGGATTCTCTGAATTCCCAGCTTTCATTTTTTTAAAGAAGTAACTCTCTAGCCCCTTTCCTTGTGGAGATATAAGGGAAAAGTCATATCTCTGCAATGGAAGGGCCAGAGACTTACTTTTTTAAAAAAACGAAAGCTGGAAATTCAGAGGACCTGCTGTAGCCATTATTAGAATGGTATATTGATGCAGTGATATGAAAGCAATCAATTTTTTAAAATATAGAAAACAAAATGAAGGGAAGGAAGGCGAGGAGAGTGGTTCAAAGATGATGAATGTCCAGTCAACAAAAAGTGAATTGGCGGTAGGTGAGAATGGGCAGGACAAACAAAAAAAAATGATGCACGAAGAAAAAAATTAGAAAAGGTTCCAGTAGCACCTTTAAGACTAACCAACTTTATTGTAGAATAATCTTTCGAAAGCCACAGCTCTCTTCGTCAGATGCACTGAAGGTTTGAAGAAACTTCATCAAAGACTTAAAGGTCACCATAGTTCAACAGAAACATCTCAAAAACAAAATCCAGGGAGGCTGCAGAATTGGAATTCATATGTAAATTTGACTCAGTCAGACTTGGATTGAATAGAAACTCTGGATGGTTATCTTGTTAGCAGAAGCAATTGCCTTCAGGCATTCCATTCAGATTCAGAAATGGAGGGAAAGGGTCACAGCCAGCCTGGATTGCACATTCCACCTCTTTCATGACTTTTGCAACTGATTACATTTACATGGCTCTCACTCCCTGCACTCCCTTTCTCCCCTCACCACCTGTATATCTCTGACCAGTTTCTTCATACCCTCCTTGCATTTGATGAAGAGAGCTGTGGTTCTCGAAAGCTTATGCTACAATAAAGTTGGTTAGTCTTAAAAGCACTACTGGGTTCTTTTACTATTTTGCAACTACAAACGAACACAACTAATTCCTCTGGAAGGAAAAATTGACCCAAAATCAGCTTCCAGAAAAAGATCAGGGTAAAAGTGGTTTCAAAAGAATGGGCGGGGGGGGGGGAGCCCCAAAACCCAAAGCAAAAATAAAAGGCAAAAAGTGTGTGTGGAAATCAGTGGATGAACTGAAGCAGTATGGGGCCAGAATCGATGGCCACCAGGAATACTTTATATGAGATGTGTGAAGGGAGTTCTGTGTTTCCCAGATGCTTGCAGCCCTGATCCTGATGGTCTTTCCCCATCTGCCATTTTTGCATCTTGAAACAGTCATAAAGAGCCACTATTTGCTCCTGTGGGAAACTTCTGTGTAATAAAGGCTACACGCAATGCACGTTTTCCACCACAGCAAATAGTAACTCGTGGGGCCATTTTAGGATGTGAAAATGGTGTTGGCAGAGGGGGATGGATGAAGCGTTTTTCCTCAAATGTCTCAGGATTTGGCCCCTTGAGGACTTCTGTAGCATGTGAATTGACCACAGTCGTCTGAGAAAGAAGGCATGGTTTCAAAGATAAATAGTAAACGTACAGCAGTAATTGTTCTTCTTGACTAAAAAAAAGTGGTAAAATGCTTAACACGTGCTAAGTGCCATGAAGGTAATAAATGATTATGATAGTGTGTTATCTTTGATGCTTATTTATTGCCTCTAAAATCCTTCCAAGAAATCGCTATAATTCATATTATGTGGGTACTGGTCACACTATACAACTACAGTTAAGTGCTACTCAGTTATATTAATTTACAGTGGGAGAATCAGGCCTGTATTTAACTCGCTCTCACTGGGACAATGAAACATAAAAGTGCTCGACTTTAGCTGGGTCAAGACCATATTCTTCTAAAATATACAGTTCATAAATGTTTACCAAGATACAGAAGGCAGATTCTTTTGTGCTCTGTTTCTGCAAAAGAAACGTTCTTGTTTCAGAACGGACAACAACCTCGATCCAAAGATCCCCCACAGCTAATTGTGCGTCAAAGATACCTTCGTACTACATGTACTTCTAAAACAATAAACCTATCACAGCCACTTTTGAAACTAAGGAGATGTTTGTGACGTGGCCTAGACATCGGATGTTCAAAGGGAAAACGAGGTTTTAAATATTTCATCTGGACGTACCTTTTCATATCCCAGTCATTATTCAAGTTCTGTTGAGCTCATAAAGATTGTCTTAAGTGTTCTGTTCATTTCTTTCTTCCCAAAACACGTTACTGGCAAATAAAAATACATTTAATTTATAGAATAGAATAGAATAGAATAGAATAGAATAGAATAGAATAGAATAGAATAGAATAGAGAAATAAAAGACAAAGGTAGCCATATGTTACGAATCTGAGCTGCATCATATTTAAGTATTTCACTTATTTGCTTACTCAGCACAGTATATGATGAATACATCTCCTCCAAGGTTATTAGCGGGGCGGGCGGGGGGGACTAGGCTGCTTAATCTGCTACCTCCGACTGTAATCTATAATGATTTTGCTGTATGGTGGCATGTATGTGCTGTGACATTTCAGATAGATAAAGGATGGTGTCTCTAGACCAAACAAACTGGGGTCCTGCTATCAGATCAATGTGGACAGGTTGGGAGGTCCCTTGGGGTCCTGCTGATATCTAATGGATTCTGGGCAGATAAATGTTAGAAGCAGAGCCTGTGTTATCTCTGTAACGGAGATTAAACAAGTGTTTATATGGCTGATTGGTTTGGCAAAGCCCAGTTCCTTTTCTGTGCTTTTAGTCATCAGAGAAGGGTTGAAAAAGGAATTAGTAAAACAATCTCTCAGCAGTAGGTATTTAAATTGATTTCCTGTCAACTCAAAGGTTTGTTCAAGTTCAGCAAATGAACACAAGCTGCCTACTAACAGGTAACATGAGGGCTGTGGTTTTCAAACTGTGGGTCTGGACCCCAAAGTGGGTGGCAACTCTCTTCCAGGCGAGTTGTGGAGGCCAGCAATAGGGTGACCTGGGAAAGGAGGCTGTCATATGTTGGAATATTTTGGTTTATCTTTGCATGGCATACAAAATGGCACTGAAATACAATATATTGTTTAGTAATCCTGTATATTTAGAAATACTGAATGTAACAGAATATAAAATTGTCCACTATTTACTGATAGAAGATTTCTGCATTCTGTGTTGGGGAGGGAAAAGTTGCATGGAATTAATTTGCAAGCGAGTCCTGACTAGAGATTGGCACGAACCTAAATACGACCCCCCAAAAGTCATGAACCAGACCAGTTTGGGATTTGCGAACCAGGGTCCGTGGAAGCTCCTTTTCACAGAACTTCTACAAACTGTATACTGGTTCATTTCCCCAGGGAAATGGCCATTTAAACTGCCTCTTTAAGGGAATTGCAAGGGCAGGTCCCTTTAAACTGCCCAAACCCCAGCCCCTCTACCCCGCTATCCCCCACCCCCCAGCCCGACACTGCCCCCACCCCCCAGCCCCTGCGGCGTGGTGTCCTTCCTCTCCTCCTGGGAGGGGCAGGAAGGGAGGTTTTTGGCCTCTTCCACGGGACGTTTTGGGCCTCTTCCGCCACCCTGTGGGACTCAGGATGACAGAAGAGGCCACAAACGGCCTCCGTGCCCCTCAAATGGTTGCTGCAGCAGCCATTTAAGGGGCAGGGAGGCCATTTTTGGCTTCCTCCGCCACCCTGCGGGCCCCCAGGACAGTGGAAGAGACTGAAAACAGCCTTCCCACCCCTCCCAGGGGGAGAGGAAACACACCATGTCACAGGGGAAGGTGTGGGGCTGGGGCTGGGGGCTGCAGCTAGGGGTGGGGGTAGGGGGGCTGGGGTTTGGGCAGTTTAAAGGGCCCTGCCACTGGCATTCCTCCCAATAAGAAGGAATGTTTAAGTGGGAAATTTCTCAGGAAACAACATAATAATCTTTCATTAGTTTCAAAATAAGTTGTTTCCTTTTTATTGTTCCATATAATGTTTACTGAATGTTTGAGTGGGCTGAGTCAAAATGCTCCATGGTTCTCTTTGTTTTGAGAGTTATGTTACATCTGGGTGGTATTCAACTGAAATTTAATGGCATTAATACTAAAAGGGTTGAACATGTTGCTAGCTGGGTGATGAGAATTCACAGCCCACTTTAATTATGTATTTATTTAATAAAATGTATACTTTTCAACTCTTAACACATTCAAGCTCATGAGATGACTTCTATTTTAATTAAATCAATCAATTAGTCCTAGAACTTCATCTCTTATCCCCTCGATTTGACTAAATTCCTCAGGTGCCTTCCCTGAAAATAGTGGTTCTAGGGTGTGTAACCATCCCATGTCCTCCACAGTGAAGAAAGACAGCATTCATTCTGATATTGTATCTGACAAAGAGAGCTTGCCTCTCTAAAGCTCATACCCTGGAATTTGTATTAGTGTTTAAGATGCTACTGGGCTCAAATCTTGCTCTTCTACCGTAGACCAACACCGCTACCCACTTGAAACAGTATCCATTCACTTTCTCTGCAATCTTCCTGTCTACCTTTAGCAATCTTTTTGCTCACTTGTCATCCAGCAGGTCAACCACCCCCCTCCCCGGTTTCCTACTTATGCTATAGTTAAATAAATTTAAATAATTCATACCAATGTTTTTAGTAATACACTCCTCATATTCTCGTTTTGTTTGACTTACCATCAGCTCACATTTGTTTTTTGAGCACATTTGTGCTTCTTCTTGTTGATAGCAAACAGCACTGTTTTCTGAATGAAGCCCATTAACCCTTCCAAACTCTGATTCATTTGAAAAGTACAAATAGTTTTATGTCATGACCATACCATTGACACGGTCATTTCAAGTTCCCAGACAACCTCTCCAGGTAGTTTAATGTAAATGTTATGCATTATGGGGGATAATATGGAACCCTACGAGACCCATAGCCAGGCCCCCACACACATACACACCTTGCCTTCTGATATTGGTTAGCCTGGTATGACAGGAACCATCAATTCCCACTTCAACCATCTTGGTCAAAAGGATAGCATGGTATCAACACAGTCATAGGTTTTCAGGAATGTCAACAGGGTCACACTGCCCCTGACTCTCAACCAATGCAGATTATCAGTCAGGGCAACCAAGACAGTTGCAGTTCCAAAGTCAGGTTGGAAACTAGATTTAAATGGTACAGGTAATATTTATTTAGGAGAGCTCAGGTGAGCCTGATCTCAAAAGCTAAGCCGGGTCAGTCTTGGTTAGTAATTGGAGATCTCCAATGAAGGCCAGGGCTGCAGAGGCAGGCAATGGCAAACCACCTCTGTTAGTCTCTTGCCATGAAAATCCCACTAGGGGTCGCCATAAGTCAATTATGACTTGAGGGCAGGTTTCATTTTCAGGACATTTATACCACACTTCTCCAGATATCGGCTCAAGGCAGCCAGGGCAATAAAAGATACTGATTTAAAACAAGACATACCTAAGGCAAATTTAAAACAATTGAGTCAATTAACCTCATGATCAACATTAAAAACTGGCAGTCTTTAAAAACAGCATAAAAGTTCTACTGTAACCATATGTCTCGTTGAAGATCATCTTAAGTTGTAGAGCTGCCACATAATGGAACGTGTTAAGGAAGAGGGGGGCATTCGCTAGTTGCTGATACTTGTTTAAACTGTCTCCGTCCAGGGAGTTTCTTCAGAATGGTTGCTTTTTTAAAAAAATACTTTATTGTTTTATTCTGAATATAACAACCCATCACCGACATCACCCGTGTAGGGACCTCCAGGCGGTAGATACATAAATATTATTCCATACAATATTATTTCATGTTCACAATTACTCCCTGTACAACTCATTCCACTTAGCCTTATACTTAAATTAACCTCTCAATTTCCTATTAACTGACTAATCATCTCAAATTGTTTAAACGTTTCTAAGTACCCCACCATCCTTCTAAACCAATTATCCTCTTGTTCTCTAACCTTCTTCAGAATGGTTTCATCCCCAGTTCCTTCAAACAGTGGAAACTTTTCCTTTTCCTAAAGATGAATTAAATATTTCTAATTTGATATCACCCTTCAGCTAGATCTAATAATTCCAAAGCTTCTGCAGGAGTCGTCTGCACCAGCAGGAAACCTTCTAAGGCCATCAGGAATCCATTGGCCTCCAAGGCCAGAGTTGCCCCCCAAGAGACTATGAGTGTTCATAAGTCTAAAACTTCACTAATAATTAATGTTCCATCCATGACACATAAAAAGCCCTGTATAGTGGTTGCCTGCTACTGGACCAACCTGGCATTTAGCAACAGCTCTTTCAGGCCTAATAAACTTATTTTGGTGGATAAGAGAAGGATTGGGGAACCTCCCCTCTCCTTACACTGGGCACATCCCTTCTCGCATCACTGTGTCCCCCCAGCCTACAATAACACAAGTGGGACACCTAGTTCATGACTCCCAGCGCATCTCAAACAGTTACGCACACGCAAATGCATTTATGACCGGCCCTCTTAATCAGAGTTCTGCTCACCTGCAAACCAAGCAGAGGGAAGTGTGATCTCTGCCCAGCCTACACTACATTACACTACTCTACACTAGTCTACACTAAGGGCCAAGCTACAAGTGACGAATGATACTTGAACAGCAAGTGTATTTCTCCCTGTTCACTTGCCCTCCACTCAATCCACTTGCTGTTCAAGTGTCATTCGTCATGTGTAGCTTGGCCCTGAGTAGTAGCACTACAATTAGAATAGGCTATACAGCATGGATACACTGGATTGAAGCTAGTGGTAAAAATAATCCCAACACCATCTCCATATCAAAAGAGTACGTGGTCTGAATCTCTGTATTGTAACAATTACTAAGTTATGGCACAGCGTGCAGTTCTTGAATTTATCCACATGGATAAAACTTGTGGACCAGATTTCAAATAAATGTATTAAAGCTGTGTTGTGCTAGGAAGAAGAAGATGCATTCTATATACAAATAGTAAGTTAAGTGTGATAGATAAATAAAGTGTATAGATTAAAAAGTCACTTAATTTGATTAATATAATTAGAATATAATCTACTAGCAACAAGGCCGCTTGTGGGGAAAAATATAATAGGCTCTAGAAAGGGGAGGGTGGGCAGGCAGGCATTCCCTCCTCCTCTGTCACTGATCCCAGCAGGATGAAGAGGGGGGCAGGCATGGCCACCTCCTCTGTTCCTGATCATGGCTGTGTAAAGGGGTGGGCATTGCTGCATGCTTCGTGCCTGATCCCGGCTGGGTGAAGCAGGGGTGAAAGTGAGGTGTGAGTTTTGCCCTGTGCTTTGATCCTGATCTGAGCTGGGTGAAGAGGGGATGGGCATTGCCACCTGCTCCACTCCTGATCCCAGCTGGGTGAAGGCCGGGGTGGCAGGCATTGCCGCCTGCTCCGCACCTGATTCTGCCTGAGCTTCCTGTCGTGGCACACTCTCTGGAGGTCTGGTTGCCTCATCTGGGCTTCCCTCCACAGCAGTGCCCTCTGGAGGCGCATCAGGGTAGGAAGTGAGTTGTCTTGAATATCCCTAGCCTTTTATATAGTAGGATTATAGCCTGTAATGAAAACTTCTTAGGATGTATTATGTTATAATTGGAATGTGATGTATAAAAGCTATAAAGTTATTGTATGGTAATGTATTTTAATAGTCTTTGTAAGAGGTATCTTTTTAAATTATAACAATTCTAACTTTTTTCAATTATAATAATTCAAATATATAATGTTTAAAAATATAATTAATATTAGCTAATGCTAAATAATTGTTTAAACTAAGTCAACCCGCCTATATAGTTTATTAATTATTGGTTGATTTAATAATGAGGTTTTGTTTGTGTTGTATATCTGCAAACTATATTTTAAATGTTATCTGGTCATTGTATTTTGACAGTCTTTGTAACACACAATCTTCAATTTTCAATAACATCTTCAATTGTATTGCGCTTGATTTATGCTTTCCTCTGGCACACGGAACTCTCCTTTTCTTGGAAAGGAAGTGTGGAGGCGGGGTTTCACTTGTATTGATCTTTAAACCTTTCCCATCCACCACCTGTTTAGTTTGCTCTAAATACAGCCCTCTGCATTTATTTAAGTTTGTTTTGTTTTCTATTGCTGCGGCTGGTTAACTCAGAGTCGAATCACACAATACGAATTACACGAGACCGAGCGAGTGTCAAGGGTCCTGTCTTACCCCAAATGCCTGTGTCCAGCATTCTATCAATGAGCACATGTCCTGGTCCAGGCACACATTCAAAATTTTCTGCTCCAGTGTAGCTGCAAAGGCGTGTGTATGCGGTCACAATCAGTAAGTCGGCAATGCAGAGCGTCCTTATTTCCTATATCTTCCACTTCCTATCTGTGCAAAGTGGAGATGCATGATGGGATATCTTGGAGATATGCAGAGAAAATCCATGCCACTGCGAACATGGGTTCGATGGAGGTCCTGCAGTCCTGGCGCGTGTAGTTGAAAACAGCGTTGGAACATGTGTGAGTAAGTTTTTGTGTCATTTGCATGTAATTCATATCGTGTGGTTCGGCTCTTGGTAATCATGCCTGTTTCTCAAAATGAAACTTGCCAGGATCCAAACAAGTAAGCTTTTAAATCTGTTCTGTAATTTACTGTGAGTGATGAGAGTAGGAACCTGTGGGACCTCACTTGTGAGGGAACAGACGGAAGTAATGCTGGGGGAGAGCAAGAGCAGCCCACTAAGGAGATGGTTGGGCAAGAGGCAGGCAGGCTGTGGTGCAGGAAGAGCAGCTATGAGCCAGTAACTGGGTATCAGGGAGGGTTGACAAGTGGCACTTGGTTCTGGGGCAAACAAAGTTCTATGGGTGAATGAGGGGCTGGGTAAACCGACTGCTGTGCCAGATGCCTTTGTTAGGATAGGCCATAAAAACGGCAACAAGATGCATGCTGCAGTGGCTGGATGCAAATGTAGGCCACATGATATGAAGGGTGCTGTTAACGGCTTCCCTCAGACTGTATGTATGTGGGCTCAGATAAATGGCTACTGCAAAACTGCTTTTGAGAGTCCTGCATGTTCACTGAGGTGTTGGGGAATGAGGGGAGCATGCCCAATATTCAGTCTGAGCCCCGGTACTCCAGTAGCCAAGGAGCCACTTATGTCTCGCCACACTGTGTCTCATTTATAAGGATGTATCTGATCCCATCTGCACATAAGTCACAAAAGGATTTGGCCAGGAAAGGATTTAATTCAGATTGGGGGTGATTCCTGAAAATGGCAGCCTGGTGTTGAAATTCCTACCCTGTAACTTATCCCATGCCCTGGAATCATTACAGTGTCCACTTCCTGCCTCTGTCCCCCCTCACTGGTTGCTTCAGGTAGAAGGAGGGGTAAATTTGGTGTTGCCTGTGGGACCTCATGTTCTTTGTAATGTTAACGTCTAATTTTGGTTTTTACATTTCCAGGACTTTGTGTGTTGTGCATGTGTACTGTTCTTGTTTGACAGAGATTGCTCTGATTTTAAGAAGCGAGGGGATGGAATGTACTTTTATTCTACAGGAAGAACGATCTCAAAGTTCTGCTACCTCAGTATTTTCAAGCTAGGAAAGATAACTTATTAACAAGCAAGGGACACCAAACAAAGGGGCAGCTGCCAGAAAAGAATTATCCCAAGACAATCTCAATTCTGTATCACAAATATCAAATTATTTGCATTTTTAAAAACTGAGTAATTTATCTTAGTTTTGCTAGTAATGGAAAGGGGGAGAAACTACGCAGTACACTGAAACCCCACTCTCAGCTACTGGAAATTGTATTCAGTCACCTTCTGCTGGCCTCTGAGATAACACTGGGCCTGTGCAACTCACTTTCACACATATTTTCACAGACATCAGAGCTAGAAAAAAAATTTAAAGGAAAGGGGACATTTTCTGGAAGCTGAATTCTGCACCTTTGTGGCCTGCCTGGCCCAAGTCATTGACCATTGGATAATATCCTCTCTCTCTCAAGTGAAGATGCTAATAGCATTGCTGATCTGGTCAGAAACCGGCTCTTCTCTGTGTGGTTGAAGAAATTAATCGAACGGGAAGGAGCTTAAAATGCCCTGATGAAATAGGCTGCAGAAGAAATCAAATGGTGAGAGCAGTTGATAGTTGGTAAAGGGGGAGGGGAAGACTTTGAGGGGGAAATTTAAAAATTGTTCCCCATCGCCTTGATTCTCCATGGCTCCCTAGTTTATTGTATCAATTAATAAGCCGGCTGACTGTGACACAGTTGGGGAGACCTCTTTGTAGATTGAGTGTTTGTGTGTGTGTGGGGGGGGGTCCCTACAGAAACAGCTAGATGATGAATGAAAATACTTCTGAGGGGATGGAGTGTTGAGGTGTCAGTTAAAATGGGGGGTGGGGGCAGGAGGGACACAGAAAGAAAGGATCATCCCTTCAATGGTTTCATGAGGACAGAATACCCTTCAAGAGTCCAGGAATGCTAAGAGTCAGTTAAAAGGAAGAAAAGAAAAAGGAGAGAGGGAAACTAGCCTGCTCAACCTCCTAGGGGCTTATCAAATCATGGAGATTTTGGTACATGGGGTGGAATCTTCAAAATGTGCCCATCCTGTAATTCCTCATGGACCCACCCACCCCCAAGCTTGGTTCCTTTGGCCAGCCCACATGAAGGCAAGAAAGCACCACTGTGGGGCCAGTGCCAAAAGTGATGGAATTTTCTGATGGGAAAATATGACCTTCTAGAGGTGCACATAATGGGAAAAGCTAACCAGAAATACATACAGAAATCACTGGTTCGGATTGTCAAAGCAGCTTCTGGAATGGTGAACTAAATCCAGAAACCTAAATTGTAATGAGTCTCTCCCACCAAAAAGTTAGTGTGTTTCATTTCATACCTTCCAGCAGCAGGTAGGCACTGGGCTCACCTCACAGGGCAGAACCGTGTTTTCCTGAAAAGGATTCACCAATCAGATCCCAAGGGAAGAGAGGCCAAATGTTATTAATTAACTCTGTTGGCAGGAAGAGGGAATGAAACCAATGTGTGTGAGTGCATCTCCCCACCCCACTCCCACATGTTATGACCTGGGAAATGGCATTCTCTGCATCCTTGACAATTCGGTCTCCACAAGGGGAGACCCCTCCCCTTCAATCAGCTTTGGTGTACTGCCTGCCATGCCCCGGTATCAGGTTACAGTGTCTCTTCCAGTTACTCAGAATAACAAGACCAGGGGAGGTTCCAGAGTCAGTTTGTTCGCAGCAATCAGTTTCTGAAGATAACAAGCCAGAGATGGAGTATCTGAAATTCAGAGTCGTTCAGGCTGAGGCCAGCTTTCCAGTAGTCAATCAGATAGTGTTAACAGGTCAGCCTCTCAACGTACACTTTGCATCCATGCCCAGAAGCGTCTCTCTGGAGGCTTTAGAGTCTGCTCGCCCATACGTCACACACTCAGTTGGCTTCTCAGGGCCAAGCTACAAGTGACAAATGACACAAGTTGGACACTTGTCAGCTTCCCTCAAGTTTTGATGGGAAATGTAGGTGTCCTGGTCTTGCAGCTTGGCTCTCCGACTGCTGTCCAATGGACTTTTCAACTGTCACTTGTCCAACATTCCATCAAGCTGCCTACATTTCCCATCAAAACTTGAGGGAAGCTGACAAGTCTCCAACCTGTGTCATTCATCACTTGTAGTTTGGCACAGTCCTGTAAAGGCTCATATTCACAGTCAGCAGGCAGCTGCCTTTGAGCCAACAAGCATGCACTGTGTCTTTTTGCTTGTAATTCTGCCCTTAGCCTGCATCTATGGCATTCCAGAGGCACTGGTGAACCTGGAGGGCTGGGAGTAGCTAGCCAGCCTTCACCTGCTGGGTCAAAGCTGGCGGATGGAGTTGCTTCTGACCCAGCTTCTGGCTGTAGGTCCTGGCATGCCTGTGCCCCATTCTCCTGCTGATTGGCTCCTGTCGATCCAGGGCTGGTTACATAGGACCCCTCTGAGGAGCCTCCACTGTCACTGACTGGCTGCACCACGACATTTGGAAACATTTGGAAGGAAGACTTCAATCACAGGCTGCAATTTGAAAGAGACTTCCCTGGGAGTATGCACTATTGAATAACATCGGACTTACATCTGAGTAGACCCACTGGGATGTATCTTGGTTTGTTTTGCAGCGCTACCCAGGCACTGATCTGTCCCCCCGCCCCCCCCCCCCCCAAATCAGGGCACTTGGAATCGCTGTGAGGGAAAATGCTGCCTGAGGGTGGGGTGGTGGTCTGTTCAATAACCAAACTTGATGAAAGCCCTGGAAGACTTCGATCATACACCGCAATTCTAAGGAGATTTCCCTGGGAGTAAGCACTATTGAATAACATGGGACTTATAACTGAGTAGGCCTGTTTAGGATTGCTTCCATAGTCTTTCAGAGCTCTCTTTTTCTCAGTCAAGTGGCAAACATGTACCTACACCTCCACTTCAAGAACAATCCTGCCTGCCCCCACAGCCAAAGGAAAACTTGTGGGGAAAACATGGGTCTGTTCGGGCGAGGGAGGGGATAGGATTGCCAGATTCCCTGGCCTTGAAACTGGGGGACACAGGAGTTGGGGTGGTGCGCCAGGAAGACTTACCTGATGCGTGAGTGCTCACACTACTCAGAGCACTTCCTCATTAAGGTCGCCAACCTCCAGGTGGTGACTAGAGACCTCCTGGAATCACAACTGATCTCCAGGCTACAGAGATCAGTTTCCCCCAGAGAAAATGGCTACTTTAGAGGGTGGACTCTATGGCATTATACCTTGCTGACGTCTCTTCCCTCCCCAAACCTTGTTCTCCCCAGGCTCTACTCCCAGCATCTCCAGGAAATTCCCAACCAGGAGCTGTCAACTCTATCCAGGCTGCGAAGGACCTGCCACAAGGGAAACACAGGAGGCTGACTTTTCTCCCACCCGCACCCAAGAATGCCTCACAGGAAGTCTTCGATTCACAGGCATCCTCAGGGAAAGCAGCAGCTGGAACAGTCTGCAATATTTTAATATGAAATACTATGTGAAATACTACTAGTATGAAATACTGAACTGGGAAATACAGTTGTAGTAATATATTGAGGTCTCTGTAAATGCTATTCCCCTATTGATGTCGTAACAGTTTCTATTTACTTAGCTAAGTAAAGGTCTCCCTGGATTGCACTTTGTACAATCAGTATTAAGGCTGCTTTGACAGGAAGGCACTCACAGTATCTTTGTGGATCTCTTCTTTATTATCTTTTTACTTTTTCTCATTTGTTCCACCCCCTTCCCTTTTTCATCTTGCCCAAAGTAGTTGAAACAAGAAGATCTCATACTATAAGGAGCCACACGGAAGCTGTGATTATGACAAGCAGCATGAAAAGATACCAATTTCTTTAACTTATATTTATTTACTTTATTTTACCCCACTTTCCTTATCAGTGGATACCCAAAGCAGCTTCTCTCTGCTTCCATTTTACCTCCCCCCCCAAAACCCCATGATGTGTCACTGAGGACCGAGATCAACATAATTCTTGCTAAGGTATTGCCCGTTATGTGAAAATTGGACACTGAAGAAAGCTGACAGGCTGATTCATTTGAACTGTGGTGCTAGAAGATACCAAGGAAAGCCCAAAAGACAAATACATGGGTTCCAGGTCAAACCAAGCCTGAATTCTCCCTAGAAGCTAAAATGATGAGACTGAGGCTATTGTGCTTTGGTCGCATCATGAGAAGATAAGACTCACTGGAAAAGACAATAAAGCTAGGAAAAGTGGAAGGCAGCAGGAAAAGAGGAAGACCCAAAATGAGATGGCTTGACTCAGTAAACGAGGCCACATCCTGCAGTCTGCAAGATTTGATCAAGTGTGTTAATGATAGGGCTTTTGGGAGGTCTTTCATTCATAGGATTGCTGTAAGTCAGAAGTGACTTGACAACACATAACACAGACACAATTCTATGAAGTCCATTGGGGAGAGAGAGAGAGACTGATGGTCCAAGGTCATCAAGTGATTTTCCGTGGCTGAGTGAGGATTTGAACTGAGGTTTCCCAGATCCTATTTCAAAACACTAATTGCTACACTAAAATAGTAACTCTCTCAACTCTATGTAATTAAAATGGCTTATAGGACTTTTCACAGAGATACAAACATGAAGCAAACTGCAATCCCTCTAAACATAATCACTTTGAAATACAGGTATGATAGACCCCCCTTCACTCCCCCAACACTGAGGCAGATTTTCCCACCAAAATCCAAGTTTGCTTGCTATGGCTGAGTTGCCCCAAGTAGCGTTTCTCTGTTTATGGTTGTAAAGTTCTTTCTGGCCATTTCCACACATGTTGAATAATGCACTTTCAATGCACTTTCACAATCCTTTTGAAGTGGATTTTTTGTTCCGCACATGGAAAATCAGTTTCAAATGTTCACTAAAGAGTACTGAAAGTGGATTATCCAAGGTGTGTGGAAGCAGCCTCTGTCTCACCCTTATAAGCAGTTATATTTTTGGCTTTTTAGTCCAGCCCAAAAACCTGAAGGGGGAAAAACAGGAGCCTGCTTTTTTTTGTATGAAATGGAACTAGAGGCTCCATAACTCTCAAAAGAAACAGCACTTTTATTGAACAGTCTGGGGATGAAATTGCTGAGGTAAAATTTGTTGATAGAACAGAATACTTTAAAAGTAATAGGCAAAACAGTTTTTTTGCAGCTTAGTTTCAATGTTTGCAATCTGTAAGAGTGAGAGGTGTGTTTATTTAATACTCTGGTTAAAGCAACAATGTTTCTTCACAGATTTCCCTTTTCAACTCACATATCCTGATGTTAATTCAACACAGTTTTCCCTTTACAATAGACCAGGGGTCCTCCTTAGAACCAAACCCCTTTCTAGGCATGGGGCAGGCATTATTCTTCTTCACCTAAGAAGATATAACCCTATTCACTTGGCTTGAATCAGAGTCCCACTTACTACCCACAAACTGGAAAGCCAGTTTGGCGTAGTGGTTAAGAGCAATGGGACTCTAAACTGAAGAACCAGGTTTGATTCCCCACTCCTCTGCTTGAAGCTAGCTGAGTGACCTTGGGTCAGTCACAGCTCTCTGGGGCTCTCTCAGCCCCACCCACCTCACAGGATGGTTGTTGTGCGGATAATAATACATACTTTGTAAACCACTCTAAATGGGTGTTACATTGTCCTGGGCAGTATATAAATCAAATGTTGTTGTTGTTGTTGTTACCCACTCTGCAAAACACACACACACACACTTCTATCTTGGCTGGGTAAACGGGTTTCAACTTGTGCTGGCTTTTATACTTGGAATCTTTAACTAAGTCTTCATTAAGATAAGATTGTAACAGTTACAGCAAATGTTTTCCTTTCCCTCACTTCAGAAGGGATCCTGTCTAACCCTCCTTGTCAGACTCTCTCACACAATCCACTGAACTCAAAAACTCTGTCAGCTCCCTCCTCTCTGACTGGCCAGACAGAGAGGAGGGAGCAGCATGTCCATCAAGCTCTCATTCCAGACAGTTGTTAACTCCTTTCCTTCCATCTCTCTGTGTGCTGCACTTGGCACACCTCTTTAAAGCACATTCCCTCACAACCATCAACATCTTTTACTAAGCATATTAGTAGTTTGACTATTCATTTTTTAAAGCAGAATGGTACGTGTTGTTACAGAGGCTGTTGAAACAGAGGCTGTTTTCACACTGCTTACCTTCTCTTGGAACGACCCGGAACATTGCGCAAAAACCGCGGAAGATCGCATTTTCTCATGTGAGATTTCTCATGTGAGAGTTGCACAAATCTCGTGCGAGAAAATGTGATCTTCCGCATTTTTTGCGTGATGTTCTGGGTCATTCCGAGAGAAGGTAAGCAGTGTGACAGGCACCAGAGTTTAGCTAACTGGGAAGACAGACTATGATGAAGTGATCTGAGAGGATTTCTATTACGTGCAGAAGAGGGATCCTCATTGTGAATCTTGTTATATGAGATACCATGTACTGCATTTTAACTGTTTATTTTAAGCTAGTTTAAATTCTTCTGTAAGCAATTTTATAACATATCTCCGTTCCCTCATATTTTAAACCAATTGGGAGATCAATTATTTGAAGTTGAGGAAACAGGTCACATTTCCTGGAGTTCAGGGTATATCATCCCGTTATTACTAAACTGCTTTTCCACCGTCTCCGTGCTGATTCTCTTGCAAAGATATTTTACATAGCACCTATAATTCTGGTACCCTGACAGCTGCCTGGTTTTCGTTACAGGTAGTCCACTCTGGAGCATTCATTAGTACGAAATTGTGTCTGATACCAAAAAGTCCCAGAGTTCCTCAACAGACAGATAGGTAGTATTGCATTTTGTTCCCTAATTAGTTGCCACCTGGTTTAACTGCTGTAAGGAGGAAAATAATTAGATCTCTCCTGTTTTGAAGAAGCTTTTTTTTTTAGCCAAGTAGTTCAATAGCACTCTCTTTTAGGCTGCGTCCTCTAGATCTGTTGAGGCACTAGTGGTTTGTGGGGCGCAAAGGCATGTTTGCGGCTCCGTGCCAGGCACACTGTCTGGATTTGGTCAGTGTGCAGATCAGTTTAGAACACCCGCAGCTGCCTGCCCTCACAGGAATCACTTCACAGTTGGAGGTCACCAGAATACAGCTGTTCTCTGGCTACACCCCATTTACTCCCCACATCATCATCAGGAACGATGAAGGGAAGAAACCCAGGACGGTCACACCAAAGATGGCCACCCAGGGATCATATACTTTCCTCACTCTTCAGCTAAGTTTGCTTTGTACCCTCTTTTCAGTGCTGGAATAAGAAGAGTCAGCCATATGCTATTGAACTGCTTGGCTAAATATTATTAGGTTTCAGGAAATGTATTTCTTATTTTACTCACAAGTGATGGCTTTGAGCCTGCTTACAACAGTTTAACAAAAACCCAGAAAAAACAGCCAAAAATTGCAATTAAAACCTATAAGCAATTCTAAAGTGTACAAAATCAGCAAAACGAGATATAAGAGGATTAAAGCGACAGATTAACAGAGCAATCGCCAAATGTGTTATTGCCTTCTAAACCCATTGATTTCTGCACTGTAAAACAACATACTGACAACTACGTTTGCGAGCCATTGAAACATCAGAAATGCAAAAAAACCCTGCCTGGTAAATGGGAAAACAAAAAGTAGGCACCAGGTGAATAGATACAGGGAGGGAATAGACACAGCAAGGGGCCACGGCAGAGGAAGTCCTAGTTTTAGTCAGGGCTTTTTTTTTCAGCAGGAACGCAGGGGAACGGAGTTCCAGAACCTCTTGAAAATGGTCACATGGCTGGTGGCCCCGCCCCCTGATCTCCAGACAGAGGGGAGTTTAGAATGCCCTCTGCGCTGCCAATCTAAACTTTCTCCGAGGGCAACCCACTGAGTTCCACCACCTCTTTTCCCAGAAAAAAAGCCCTGGTTTTACTAGACTCTCATCTCAGTTGGAAGCACACAGAATGAGGCCCAACAAAGATTCTTACGATCCCTTTTCTTTCTCTCCATTACATTTTGCCTTTAAGCCTTTTCTTCTTGTACTCTCTGGGTAGCTTGCTGCCACCAGGAATTATATTCCAAAATAATTTAAATTTCCCCTATAATAATGTGCTCACGCATCAGGCTCCTTTGTGGGGCTATGTGACCCTGAGGATAGGAATGGGATATGGAAATAACGGATACTGTGGGATAAAAAAACCAAAATAAACTTTTATTTATACAAGAAGCATATCGGTTTCATATTATTTCTTAAGCTTGATGGTTTCAAAAAGTGTTATCTGTCCTTAAAGTTACTTTACTTAGGTTCAGTCACACAGGGCCAAGCTACAAGTGACAAATGACACTTGAACGGCAAGTGGATTGAGTGGAGGGCAAGTGAACAGGGAGGAATACACTTGCCGTTCAAGTGTCATTTGTCACTTGTAGCTTGGCCCTCAGATCTTCATAAACTTTCTCTCTCAGGCTGCGCACACAGTTTGCCTGCTTCAGATATCAATTTTTCACTCAAATACACACAGATTTTTTTTGGCCTGCTTTAGACAGAATGAATGGTTTTCTCTCAGACACAGAGAATTCAGATTTCCACACAGGTTATCTTTCTTTTAGAAATTTATAAACACGCTCAGGCTGCACACAGCTTGCCTCTCTTGCCCTAGCTGAATGTTCTTTCACAAACATACACAGTTCAGGCTAACATAGGTTATATTTCTCTCTGAAGTTCAGAGATACTCTCAGGCTGCACACAGCTTGCCTGTCAAAACTAGACTTAATATTTCTGTCAGAAAATCATAGGCTGCACACAGCTTGCCTGCTGTGCCCAGACTGAATGTTCTCTTTCGGTTCAGTAACTAAAAACTGCAGTATACTCCACCCACCCTCACAGGGCCAAACTACAAGTGACGAATGACACAGGTTGGACACTTGTCAGCTTCCCTCGAGTTTTGATGGGAAATGTAGGCAGCTTGGTGGAATGTTGGACAAGTGACAGTTGAAAAGTCCATTGGACAGCAGTTGGAGAGCCAAGCTGCAAGACCAGGATGCCTACATTTCCCATCAAAACTTGAGGGAAGCTGACAAGTGTCCAACCTGTGTCATTCATCACTTGTAGCTTGGCCCTCAGTCATCAACCAGTCATCTCACTCACTCATCCCTCTCTTTCACCTTCACTCTTCATCTGTACCACACCAAGCATTTAAAGACACATACATTTGAAATCATTACAATGATCTTGAATGGAAAGGCAGGTTTGTATGGGACCCTTAAGGTACTCTAATCCTAGGCTAATTAGGACCTTAAACATAAGAACTCTCATATCCTACCTTTCCTCTGAGGATCCTGGAAGTTCCCTCACAGCCTGAGATACCGACTAGCCCCCTCAGCTTAGCCCTGAATGTGTACATCAAGTGCTGTCAATTCACAGCCAACTGAGGACGATCCTTCAAGGGGTTTTCAAGGCAAGAGATAAACGGAGGTGGTTTGCCTCTGCATAGTCATCCTGGACTTCCCTGCTGGTCTCCCATCCAAGCATTAACCTTGACCAACCCTGCTTAGCTTCCAAGAGCAGATGAGATCAGGCTAGCCTGGGCCATCCATGCCAGGATGTTAGCATTGAATAGGCTTGCTATATTAAATATCTTCAGACTATGTCCTACTTTTAAGCTTAAGCATGTTTCCTCAGAATTAACCCCACTGAGTTCAGTAGGCTTACTCTGATGTATTATTTAATTCATTCTTTGTCAAATGAGCTCAAAAAGGACTACAAGACTCCCCCTGCTTTTTTTGGTGATAATAATCTTGTTCCCAAATTATTTTTCATTGGGTCAAATCCAGCCAATCTGAAATGCTGTGTGTTTCAATGCTGAAAGTGAATCAATACTCTTAAATCTCTATCATTAAATTGATGTCACTTTGAACTGATTGACTTTGACTTGCTTATATTGTGTGCAGTCAATATCTATCTATCTATCTATCTATCTATCTATCTATCTATCTATCTATCTATCTATCTATCATCTATCTATCTATCTATCTATCTATCTATCTATCTATCTATCTATCTATCTATCTATCTATCTATCCTCTAACACTGGTCGTTTCCACACACGTTGAATAACGCACTTTCAATGCACTTTCGCAATCCTTTTGAAGTGGATTTTTTGTTCCACACATGGAAAATCAGTTTCAAATGTTCACTAAAGAGTATTGAAAGTGGATTATCCAACGTGTGTGGAAGCAGCCACTGTATTCTATTTTTAAATGCCGTATGTTCCTGGCACCAACATGGTGGAACTCTCTGTCTGCTGAGACCTGATCTCAACAAGATTTATATCTTTTCGCCAGACCTGTAAGATGGAGATTTTTCTGCCAGGCATATGGTTGAGGCTGGGCTGTGGACAAGCCTTCTGCCCACCACCTGGAGTGGGGGGTAGTGTAATCCCCACCTGGGTTCTTCCTCTTTTTCCATTGGTTGGACCACTGCTCTCACCACCCACCCATAGAAATGTTTTATTGGGACTGGGTAATATGGACCACTGTTTTATGACTGAATTGTATGTATAGTTATGGTTTTAAATTGAAACTTTTAATGTGAATTTTAAATACTGATGTTATCCACTCTGAGCCCATTTGCAGGGAGAGCAGATTATAAGATCAATCAATCAATCAAATCAGTCAATCAATAACTTCTTGTTTAATATCAGAAACAGTAGTAGCATAACACCAGGGAGTATTGCCATCTTCTGGGCATGGAGTAAGAGTCACTATGTGTGTGTAGGGGGGAGGTATTTTGGAATTTCCTGCATTTTGCAGGGGGTTAGACTACGTGATTTACTTTACTTATTTTTAACCCACCCTCCCCGCAAGCGAGCTCAGGGCGAGGTACAACATTGATTAAAATACAACTTAAAATCAATTATAAAAACAGCAACAGATAAAATACTGTACCCCTTTCGGAGCAACCAGCGTGAGTGGACTCTCCGTACCCCTTGTAAAGGGAGACCAGTGGAAGGCTTGGCAATGATGGGCTAAAATTAGCCTCCGCTATATGCCTGGTGGGACATCTCTGTCTTACAGGCCCACCTAAATGATACAAGATCCTGGTGGGCCCGAGTGTCCTCGGACAGAGATCCACCAGGTTGGGGCCAGGATTGAAAAAGACCCTAGAGATCCCTTCCAACCCTGTGATTCTATGGTCATTTATTAGGATCAACAGAAATATCAAGGTAGCGAGCAAGCTTTCAGGTTATCCAGAACACTTCATCCAGTTGGAGTGGTCTGGTTCAGTAGTAACACATCAGCTTTGCATACAGAAGTTCCCAGGTTCAACCCTTGTCATTTCTAGTTTCAAAAAGGATCAGGTGAACAGGTGATATGAAAGCTCTACTCCTGAGACCCTGGGGAACTGCTGTCAATCAGAGTAGACAATAGTGACCTTGATGGACCAATAGTCTGACTCATTCTACGGCAGCTTTGTGTGTTCATTTGCAAAAACAAAAGGCAAGGGTAGGATTAAATTTGGGAGAGTAGATGAAGTCAGCGGCCTTTTTGTGTAGGAGTGTTTTTGTGATTTTCTGAAATAAAATGCTTAGGAAAGCCAGATCAGTCTTAGATCGATTCAGAAGTGCTTGGAGGTCCTGATAAAAAACAACTGTGTGAAGACCAGTAAGAATTAGGCCTATTCTGTCAAGGAAGAGGAGGGTTAACTTTTCCATCCCATTTACCCAGTTGACCTGCTGTAAATTAGCATTGATTGGAATTGGAAAGTTTCTATCTGGAGAGTGTGACTAGGACTATTATGTGCATAGAGGAGGCCAGGATGAAGGGAAACCGAAACGAGCAACTCTAAGCTGGTGGGCTCGTTGCCACCTACCTGGAGATCCAGAGGGATCCTATCAGGCTCTTCTGACATTGCTGTGTTTGAACACTTACCTTATACTGACCATCCTATTGGCATCACCACACATTTGGAGTGTGAGGACACGAGGAAGAATCATTCCAAGAACTGTCATTACTCCAGCAAATTTGTATAGGAAGTTATAGAATTATCATTGTCTCTTTGCAGCTATTATGGGACATATGTGTGTATTTATGTAATTGTATATGTACACATGTGGGAAATGCTAATCCAGTGTTTTTTTTAAAGCTTCTAGTAGTTTTTATTTTTTGGGTAGTTTGCTGCATGCATCAGTCCTACATCCCAAGACCCACAAACATATCAGATGCCTGCCCCAACATGGAAACAGAACCAGGTAAGATTCTCATCTATGGCCATGGACCAGACTTCAGAGGTGTTAGGAGAAGCCAGAATCCAGGCTGTCTCCAAATCACAGGATTATTGTGGGGATGAGGCCTTGAGCTACTATTATGATTTGACTCCCCCCCCCTTGCATGAGTAGCTGCCAGGATTATTTTATCAAAGAAGAGAAGGGGCGTGCCCTTGAATCTCCTTCTTTCTCCTCCGCCTCGATAAAGCAATCCAGGCAGCTTCGTTTGCAAAGGAAACAATTGTTTAGAGTAAACAGGGAAGAAAAAAGTGATTTGCAGCTGAGCCCTGAGAAGCTGTGCCGTGGAGAGATAACGCCAGCCCTCAGAATTGTGGCCTTTTGCTGCACCAGAATTGCTTTCAGGGTGTGCCCGACTGACAGCCAACTGTTCTCAAGAGGATCCCACTTCCGGTGCTTCTACCAGTTACTCTCCTGAGTGCACCACCTCCAAAGGCAGGCTATTGTGCTAATTCCAGAGCAAATGAGTGATTCAATCCTGCACTGTGAAGAAATGCAGCAGCTTTCACATACGCTGGATGTGACGCTGGACTTGAGCAATCATTCGCCACTGGATTTTCCCCATGTGTGAAACAGGAAAACACACTTGCAAACTATTGCTAAAGTGCACTGGAAGCACATCATCCAGAGCGCACGAAAGCAGCCTTACCATCCCCCTGATAAAAGCTGGGGCCAGAGTAGGGTGGGGGAATTCCTGGAGATTTGGGAGGGGGGAGTCAGGGGACCCCATGGTTTAGGGAGGAGAGGGATCTCAGTAAGGTAGAATGCCATGGAGTTAACCCTCCAAAGCAGCCATTTTCTCCCAGGGAACTGAGCTCTGTCTTCCAGAGTGCCATTGAATTTCCAGATCTCCAGTCCCCCCCACTTCAGGTCGGCAGCCCTAGGCCAGTGCTGGCTGCAAAAAAACTGGAACAATACTGAGAAATTTGCCGAGTGGAGAAACGAAGGGGCAAGTGTCGAAGACAGCAGGCAGAGATGTAGCGGGCAGCCTCCTTCCTCAAGTGCCTGAAGCCTTCTCTCCACCCAGGGCCAGTGCTGGCTGCACAAAAACTGGAACAATACTGAGAAGTTTGCTAAGCGGGGAAACTAAGAGGTGAGAGTTGATGACAGCAGGCAGAGACGCAGCAGGAAGCCTCCTTCCTCGAGCGCCTGAAGCCTTCTCCCCCCCCCCAGGCCAGTGCTGACTGCACACATATTGGAACAATACTGAGTTTGCCAAGCGGGGAAACTAAGGGGCGAAATTGATGACAGCAGGCAGAGACGCAGTGGGCAGCCTCCTTCCTCGAGCGCCTGAAGCCTTCTCTCCCCCCCACCCCCCGGGCCAGTGCTGGCTGCACAAAAACTGGAACAATACTGAGAAGTTTGCCAAGCGGGGAAACGAAGGGGCGAGAGTTAATTACAGCAGGCAGAGTCGCAGCGGGCAGCCTCCTTCCTCGAGCGCCTGAAGCCTTCTCCCGACCCGGGGCCAGCCTCCTCCCTGCAGAGATCGGGGGCGAAAAGGGCCCCGCCGCTTCCCTCTCTCCCCCTTCCCCGCAGCCAGAGAGCCGCCCTGCCCTTCCTCCGCTCGGCTCGCCTCGCAGGCAGCCTCCCCTCCAGCGCCGCCCGGCACCCGCCAGGGCTCCCCCTTCCCGTCCTTCGCCCGCCCAAGGCTAGCGCGACGCTCTTGCCCGCGGCGGCCGCCTCCTGCCTGCCCTCCCCGGAGCGCTCGCCGGCGGGCTCAGCCCCTGCGCCGCTGCGCGCATCCATCCAGAGCGCCGCTCGGCCGCCCCCTCGGGCGTCCTTTCTGGTCCAGCCCCCACCGGAGCGGGGTGGAGCCAGCAGGCGGGGCGGGGCCGGGCGGGGGGCTTTTGTTTGGGTCCGCCGCGCCCCGCCCCTTCCAGCCCGGCCCCCCTCCTCCTCCCACCCCACCTTGAGGGCGCGGAGAGGGAAGCCGCCTCTGCCGCATCGCCTCGCCCGCCTGCCCGCCCGCCTCCCTCCCGGGGCCCCAATGCAACCCGATGCGTCCCCGGTGAGCTTCTCTTGTGCTACATTGTGTCCGCGCCTCCGCCGGCCGCCTCCACCCACCGGCCCGCCCGACCGCCAGCGCATCATGTGATCCGGGTAAGTCATTTGCAAGTACAACAGTTCTCTGTGTCGCCCCCCCTCCCTCCCACCCCCCCATTCATTTCCTGAGAACTGGGCACGGTGTGTGTAGGTTTAGACAACCGGGGTGTGTGTGTGTAACTGAGTGCAAAAGAGAGGGACAGTGTGAGGGGAAAGAGAATTCCTTCTGCTCTGCAGCTCCTGCTCAGGTCTGTGCCTCTAATTTCAGTTTCTTGCCGGAATAAACAGAGGGCTGTAATAGCGAATCCCTTCGGCCGTCCCACCCACTCAGTGTATTTTTATCCTTTTTTTAAAAAGTGTGATATGGAGGGGGGGGGGGGCATGTGTTTTTACTGAACCAAAAAAAAAAAAGCTTTTCTTTCTTCACCGAGCTGATATGTAGAGAAGCATTTGGGAGGGGGATTTTTCGAGCCATTCCTAAGAAATCCGTCTCCCCCCCCCCAAAAAAAGGAAGGTTGACGGTATAAATGGTATAAACCGGCAGAATGATCCACTCAAAAATGGGGTGGGCAGCAAAAGGGGAGGGGGAACAACACCAGTAGGCTGGACGGAGAGTTGTACTGGACTACTTTGTTATCTCTCCCCCCCCCAGTTGTTTGTGTGTCTGTATTTGGGGAGAGATGGCAAGGAAGGGGTTAAGGCTGTGATGCCACTTCTGGCGTTAATTGTATTCCTTCAGCTACAGTCGTTATTGTTCTGGTCCGGATGATATAGAACTGTCACTTGCCACAGGGCAGAGTTCATGTGACTGCCAGGGAGGGAGGGAGGGAGGGAGGGAGGGGGTAGCTGGCCTCTGGCTGATATTTTTATTTGTTTATTTATTGTTCCCCTTCCATTAAGGTGGATGCGCCTGGAGAAGTTTGCATTTAGACCTGATGTTGATAAATATTTGAGACCCAGCCTGAAAGCTCTGTATAAGCTTGGGGGTAACATGAGAATACTGACTTGTGCTCCAGTAGCTGGTTGTAATTGCAAGAACTTTGTATGCAGAAGCAGCCAATTCGCTTATTTGTTGTTGGAACTTTTGACAAACTTTTTTTTTATTAGAAGGGAGCCAAATGCTTAATAATAGTGATTTTTTTTTAAAAAAATAAGAGCATGTGATTTATACTGTCTGCGGCATTCCCTGCCTCTCCACATTCTCGTCTCCTGTGAACAGAACTTGCAGCTTTATGTGTACTTTTAATAATAATTACAGCAATTCAGCTCATTTTGAAAAGCTGGCTGTGTTGGCCTCTAAATATATAAGTACAGTGGAATGCGTAATCTGGATAAACACACTGTAGTTGGTATTGTTGAGTTTCACGGCGGGATCTGCTCAGAGCTGCTTTCAAAGGCATTCGCTGAATGCTTTTCTTTAACATCGAACCTGTTTGTTGTTCTTTCTCTTCCTCCCCCCCTCCTCCCCCTCCAATCTGAATAAGCATCGTGGGGAAACATTTGTATTTACATCAAAAGCGTGCGCATAAGCTCTTGCGCCAGACATATGCCAATCAAGCCAACGTCACACTCCAAAACCACCTTTAAAACCTTCGTTCCCATTCCCTAGCGGAGGACAGAGTTGGTTAGCTAAGTAAACGGTCTGATAGGAAATGTGCATCTGGCGCTGGGTTGGGACGGGGAGGGGGGGGCTAGACTCTGTGAATACGAGTGCCCCGTTTTTAAACATAGGTTGGACCTTTTCTTGTCTGGCTCAGGATTTATTTGAAAGAGCATTGAGGTGGAGGGAGAAATGCAACGTTCCGTTTTTGTATCTTCCGGCTTTCCTTTGTGGGTTTTTACTTTAATAAATGATGGAGAACAAAGATGTAGGAGAAAAAGGCACTGAAGGCTTAGACCTTGCTCTGTGGCACCGGTTTGGTTGTCTGGCTCGCCGAATCCTGTTTGGGTTGGCTGACGCCCCTCCTCTCATCCCCCTTCAGTGTCCTGGCAGGTAGGCGTTCGTGACAGTCCTGCAAAGCTTCTTTATATGGCCCTGGTATGTGAGCTCGGTTTTCTGACTAGTCTTTGGCCTTGAAATGAAACAGGAGCTGCGGCATATATACACTTCCCTCTGTGTGTCTCTTGCATAGTGCGCTGGAAAGGGCTGGGATAGGACTGATGTGTCTTGAGTGTGCCGTTAAAGTAAACACAGGAAGAATCCTCCCTTTATGTCACAGCACCACTTAGGTTTGTCAAAGCGCATCTCTGGTTGAAAAGCAGTGCGCTAAGCATCTTGCATGGGGCGTTGAATGCAGTGCCCCCCATACCTGGCAAAGAATGCCAAATATGTTTGCTCTCTCTCTCTCTCCTTTCCCTCTGGGTTTCAGAGGACTGAGAGCTAAGTGTCTTGAGCAGCAGTATTTCCCCTCTGTCTCATGCGCAGGCACAATGATGTCACTTTCCTTTTCTGCTCTTGGGAGGGGGTGTGGGAGGGAGAAGGACGGGCCACTCCTGTTTTGCTCTCAGGTCACGCATGGCGTTTCCTAATGGCACCGAGGCTGCTGCAGATGCCACTGTGGGGGGGGGGGGGTCGGGAGTTCCTCGACTAACAGAATTGGAGGTAAAGCTGACAACGCAGCAGTTTGTCCGTTCTCTGCGTAACTTGGACGCAGTGGGGGAGCAACAGAACTCTCGGCAAGTGCATCGTTCCCTCTATTCTGTTTCCAGGCAGGGGTTAAATGAGATTCTAATTTAGGCAGGGGTTAACTGAGGGGGTTAGAGAGAGACTTGAAAAAAATGGTTACTGCAGGTTTTTTTTTATGGGGCTGAGAAGAAACTAATTGAATTGCATTTGGAATAGCAGTCATGTAACGCGGCACTTAAGTTTTATCATTTGCTGTCCCAGAACAAGTCTCCGTATGGTTCCTACACATGCGTGCTTAGTCACCCGGATGAATTTTTGCTTCCGAATGCATGGTTTCAGTAGCTCTCTTGGCAAGACCCTGCGGTTGACCTGTCTCAGCAAGAGAAGGTGGATGCTCATGTGGCCGAGGGGGGAGGTCTGCCCCCGTCTCCCAAGAAGCTGGAAAGCACGGAGCGTTTGTGATCTTTCCAGGGCAAGCACTCATATGGGTTCTACAACCGCTTGAAGGATCATGGCGTAGTGGTGCGTACAAAAGGTCCTTGAGATTTTCCATTGGAGTTGGGATTCTGCTTGAGACCTCGGTGAACTGCAAGGTGCTCATGAAAAGCCTTCATACGTTCATCCTTGGACCCAAGATCCTTCTGGACCTTGCCAGGTGCTGGCACTGGCTCAAGTGGGCAGCGTGGTTCAGATCCCCAAAACGCAGCTCGTTTACTGACATTTGCAGTTGTATTCTTGCATTCATGTGTCCGCTCACAGATTTCACCCACTTTGCTGAAAATATTGCAATCGTTTGGTTGTAAGCAATCATGAATTGTGTTTGGGCTGGGAGGTACAGTTATTATTAATAATAACAATAACAATAGCAACAAGGGAAGAGGGTGCTTGAGGCAGGGTTTGTGAATAGCCGACCTCTACAAATGTCAAGTAGGCAGGTTTAGGTGCTTCATTTTTTTAAAAATACCAAATAATATTAACAAGATATTTTGGCAGAGGGTGAAGGTTCAATGGGTTGGATGCAATTAGTTTTTCTGCTGGTGGAAAAGGAAGCAAGCGTCCCCTTGGACCACCCATAAAGGCCGTGCAGGGGATGTGGAACCTGCATGTACAGAAGCCATGTGGATTGGGCTCTGTATAGTAAGGATGAAAACCGACTGAAACAGAGTGAAAAAGTTGGCTGGATCCAACCTATTGAAAGAAAAAGGCTCCAGTACTGAAAAAGGAGAAAATAAAATTCAGATGGTGACCTTGCTGAATGTGGTATGTACTGATCCTGCTGCCTTCGTGAATATCAGCCGTAGATCGTTCTGATCTAGAGGCACCTTTGAAGGGTGGAGACAGGAAGCGGTCTTCTGTTCAGGGCTTTGAACCATAAGAAGAAGGGAGGCTGCAGGAGGAAATTCCGCTATCGCTGGGGTTGCTATTTTAGCTTGGAAAAGGAGTCAAGGGATTGGGAAGAGAACAGCACTGCATTTATATATTGGAGACGGCAGCCAGTCAGGCATTCAAAGAGAGGGCGGGCTGTGGATTGAATCCCTTTTGGGGAACAAACAGAACCGCACCACTCCCTTTGCCTTTAGTCTTATTATTCTGTTTTATTTATGTATTCTTTTATTTACATTATTTATAGGTCGCCTTTCTCACTGAGACTCAAGGCGGATTACACAGTGTAATTCGATGCAATCGACAGCTGGGACTTCCGATAAACAATGCAAAAAGGTGTAGATCGCAGAAATTTGAAACAATGTTGAAACAAAAGCAATCTGACATAACGTAATAAATGACAGTGACAACCTTTATCAAAACATCTCTTTGAACTGTTTCCTGTGTATTACCTGTGCATGAAAGTCCTTCTGAATAATTCAGTTTTGCATAGTTTGCGGAAAGCCAGGAGAGTGGGGGCTCTCCCGACCTCCTCAGGCAGGCTGTTCCATCAGGCAGGGGTTGCCATAGAGAATGCCTGTGCACAGGCAGATGTTGATTTCACTGGGTGGCACCTGCAGGAGATCCTGTTCAGATGAGTGATGTCCCCATGGTGGAGCATAGGGGGAGAGGTGCTCCCGTGGATATGAGGGACCAAGGCCCTGAAGGGCTTTGTATGGGGTAGCCAATACCTTCAATGGAGCCCAGTAACTTATGGGTAGCCAGTGGAGTGATGGCAGAATGGAAGTAATATACATACTCCTGATAATAATCGAGCGGCGATGTTCTGCACCAAGTGGAGTCTCCAAGTTGACTTTGACGGGAGACCTATGTAGAGTGCATTAGGTTAGTCTAGTCTTGATGTTACCATGCTGTGGATCCAGGAGACCAAATCAGCCTTGTCAAGATAGAGGTCCATCTTCTGGCCTGGACAGAGTTGGAAGAAGGCATATTTTGCAACTGATGGATCCAGTATAACCCCTAAGCTCTTAACAGAGTCTGTGACTGAACTCGACTGAAGTGAGGAATACAGTGTCCTTCAATATCTCTGCCGTCCCAACCAGCATGGCTTCTGTCTTATCTGGGTTCAATTTCAATTTGACATTCAATTCCAAATTTGACATTCAATTCAATTTGACATCCAGTTCCAAAACTATGATTTTTCCTAAAATCTTTGCAAAGAGGTTGAATAACATGGGGGATAAGATCGCACCCTGTGAAAACCCACAAGGTAACTCCCAGCCAGAAGATAGCTGGTCTCCAACAACCACCTTTTGAAGGAAAGGTACTGTATTCAATGAGTTCTCTTATCAATGTCTTTTCAGGCGGATCAGATCAACCTCCTTTGACCTCTTTAAAATGAAAAAAATGCTTGATATTTTTCAGTATCTTCCTGTTCTGAAGAAAAGGCAGGGCTTTTTTTCAGCCGGAACGCAGAGGAACGGAGTTCCGGCACCTCTTGAAAATGGTCACATGGCCGGTGGCCCTGCCCCCTGATCTCCAGACATAGGGGAGTTTAGATCGCCCTTTGCACTGCTGGAGTGGCGCAGAGGGCTATCTAAACTCCTCTCTGTCTGGAGATCAGGGGGCGGGGCCACTGGCCATGTGACCATTTTCACAGAGGGTGATTTAAACTTTTCAAAACTCCCCCCTTGTTCCAGCTGACCCAAAGTGATGTCATTGCACAGTCCCGGAAGCGTGCACGCACCTTGTGTGTGCGCAGGTGGTACCACGAGCACCACCTCCTGCCTGGAGTTGCCCCCTGTGCTCGCTACCCACTGAGTTCCACCACCTCCTTTCCCAGAAAAAAAGCCCTGAGAAAAGGTATATTTAGCCAAGGAGATCTTCTGACGGGTTTTCCCTGAGACATGATCTTTTCTATAGTGTTTAATTTTGGGTCACGGACAAAATGAATGACCTCTAGACCTTTTCGTACCGACTTCTGAGGAACAAGACTAGATTCTCTGCAGCCTAAGCAGACTTCTCTGACTTCAGTAGCTCTTCCACTGACAGAAGATCTCCTTTATTTGTAGGAGGGCCTCGAACCTTGCTGATTGGGACAGTAGCTAAATGCCAGCAGGGCTGAAAACTCGCAGCTAGGAGGTAGTAGTGTGTGCCCGTGGGTGGTTCGGGCCTGCACTGAACCTGTGGTTGCTAGCCACATCTGCTTTCACTCATGCTTTCTCCCTGGCATAGGAATGCATTATTTCGCTCGGCCTATTGTGCTGTTGCTTACAGAGAAAGCTGTGTTTTGTTTAAGAGGATGAAGTTTTTCATTCATGAACCTGCCTAAAATGGTATTACAAGCAGGTTCTGAAAAGGCATGACTAGCTCTGTTTTCCCTATGTACTGAGGCCTGGAAGTAGGGCTGCCAAGCTCCAGCTGGAGTGGGTAATTCCCTGCCCCCAGCTCCCATTTTCTGCTACTGCTGCTGGGGCCAGAGGGAGAAAAATAATCTTAAAAAATTGCCAGGCACCATGATGTCCCTACTGGGGAAAACTTGTAAGTGACATTGGTCCTCTCAAGGAGTTGCCAGAAACAATGATTTTTACCATAGAGTTTCTTCCAGTTCCTAGAGAGGTGTGAAGTCACTTACAGATTTCTTCCAGAAGTGACATCACCCCTCCTCCCCCCAGGATGTCCTGGAAGAAGGACAAAGATGTCCTGGATACTACCTGGAAGAACGACAAAACAGAACACATTCTCTTCCAGTTTATGAAATATTGCCTGGAAGCAAATCTTACCACTGGAGACTAAGGTAGATGATGATTGAAATATTTTGTTCAAGCACCAGCCTCAGAATTGATTTTCCAAGGCTGGGGGAGGGAGGAATCTGGAGTGACACAGATTAATAAACTTTGTGCAGGTTTTGTTGTCTGACTCATGTCAAAATGGTGTCTCTCTAAAGTGACTGCACTATAATGATCAGTGAAATGTTGGAATTGTCTTTCTTCATCCTTGCCTTGGCCACGAAGTGTTACTGGGGGAAGAAGTGGCTGAGTAAGGCGAGGAGTTGAACATTTAACCTTCCTCCTTTCTGATATTTCCCTTCTTTTCACACACATAACATACGTGCAGGTTGGCAATTCTGAACGTTCTCTGCTTCTGTGTGACGGGGGGCGGTTTTGTCGTAAGGAACCCATCATGTCGCTGCAGCCTTGAGGGTGTTGCATTCGTGGACCAACTGACCTGTGTTCGCCAGGGTTTTTAGAATTAGATCTACCTCTTGATTTTTCTTCCCCTACATTTTGTAAGGCAACGTCACTGCCTTGCCCTTCTGTCTTCTGGAGGGAGGAGAAAAACAATGCCTTTTTCCAAGAAAAGAGGTTTCGCTTTTTGGAAAAGCTAGCATTGGTGCTGCAGTGAGACCTTGACCTTCTCAACTTTTGGCTAGTGGTTGTTTACTACAGCTGCAGTCTCCGTGAACGCAGGGAAGGGGAGCTGCAAACAGATTCTCTTATCCAAAAAACAGGCGGAACGCTGTACAAAAGGCACAGACAGATAAACAGCAGTAAGTAGGGTTGTTATGCGGAGGGGAATTTCTTTTTCCGAAATTCACTTTTTTAGATAGAGCTATTGATTCCTCTGGTGCCCTTTTTACTTTTGACGGAGAGATTTTTTTCTTTGAAGAGAAGTCCACGCTCCCTTTTGTAATGTCAGCACTGGCAGTTGTTTTATGTTACACGCCGCAGGGTGGTGCTTCAACAGCAGGGTAGGAAGGTTGGGGAAGACGTTTTCTGCCTCTGAGCATCTGCAGAGTGTAATTCTGAAATTTTGCAGGCCCTCCCTTCCTGCCCCCCCCTCATCGCATAGAATTTCCTGTTGGTCAAAATGGAATCGATTAGACGCTTACTCCCAATTTTAAAAAGAGGAAAAGAAAGGAATTATTGAATTTCAGGGAGAAATTGAGTACAGAAGAATTTAGAGAATTTCTGTTAACAACTCTAGCAGTAAGGCATTATATTGGACTAGCAACAAAGCCCGTTGTGGGGAAAAAATACAATGGGCTCTAGAAAGGGGAGGGTGGGCAGGCAGGCATTTGTTCCTCCTCGGTCACTGATTCTAGCTTGTGAAGGAGGGGGGTGGGCATTGTCATCTGCTACACACCTGATCTGCTTAATTTCAGCCGTGTGAAGGGGTGGTGGACTTTGCTACCAGATCCATGCGTGATACGTGCTGGGTAAAGGGGGGGCATTGTCTCCTGTTCTGCTCCTAATAACAGCTGTGTAAGGATGGGAGGGGAAATTCCACCTGCTCTACTCTTAATTCCAGCTGGGTTAAGATGGGCGATGGGCATTGCCACCTGCTCTGCTCCTACTACCAGCTGGGTTAAGTCAGGAATGGGCATTGCCATCTGTTCCGCTCCTAATACCAGCTTGGTTGAGTTGAGTTGGGGGGTGGGCATTGCTGCCTGTTCCGCCACTAATACCAGCTGGGTTAAGGCAGGGGAAGGCATTGACACCTTCTCCACTTCTAATACTAGCTGAGTTAAGGTGGGAGATGGGCATTGCCATCTGCTCCGCTCCTACTACCAGCTGGGTTAAAGCAAGGGGCAGGCATTGCCACATGCTCTGCTCCTGATCCCAGCTGGCTGAACGGGGTGGGAATTGTCACCTGCTCCACTCCTAATACCAGCTGGGTTAAGACAGGGGGGTGGGCATTGCCGTCTTCTCTGCTCCTATTACCAGCTGGGTTAAGGCAGAGGGTGGGCATTGCCACCTGCTCTGCTCTTAATACCTGGTTTGTCAAGGCAGGGGATGGACATTGCACCTGCTCCACTGCTGATACCAGCTGGGTTAAGGCGGGGGTTAGGCATTGCCATCTGCTCCACTCCTAATATTAACTGGGTTAAGACGGGGGTGGACATTGCTACCTGCTTCGCTCCTAATACCAGCTGTGTTAAGGTGGGCATGGGTATTGCCACCTGCTCCACTTTTAATATCATCTGGGTGAGGGCGGGAGGTGGGCATTGCCACCTGCTCCCATCCTGTACCTGGCCTGGGCTTCCCTCCATGGCACATTTTCTGGAGGTACATGTTGCCTTGCCTAGGCTTCCCTCCATGACAGCACCCTCTGGTGGTGCACCAGGGTATAAAGTGAGTTGTCTGAAACACGGTTACTCAATTATATAGCAAGATTCTGTTGTATGTAGAATATCTGTCAGATGAAGACTAATTTCCATGCAGGTGAAAGGCCACACCTTTAGTGTTAAGTTGGCCACTTAGAACTTAAAACTGTAAGCACATCTTTCTTTTTCCTTACAAAAAGAAATTTTAATATGAGCCAGCTGAAAGTCTTAGTGACGCTGCATGTTTCTGGGCCTCAGTGCTGTGCTTATACTACCCCTCCCCTTATTTTAAAAACCACAGAATGGTTTCTTATTGCTATAAAGGGGACGAGCAAACAGCGCAAAAGTAATGTTTGAAGAATCCTATTGTCAAAATGGTTGTTTTAGTTAATTGTGCTAATGCAGTTCTGCTCAAAGTCTTCTTCTGCTCAAAGTTAATAGCTTGTGGTTTTCTGAAAATGGCATGTTACGGTAGTTATGGGAAAACTGAAGGAACCCATGGATGCTACAGCTGCTAAACCTCCGCCCATCTCAGCTAGGAGAATACGGGTAGGGAAGAAAGTATTAGAAGGTGGGAATTAGAGGCTAGAGTGGAATATTTGCTGTCATTCCTCTCCAAGGATCTCTCTCCTGTCCCTCTCTCTGCTGTCCCTGGCTCATTACCCTTTTTAAACTGCTGCTTCTCCATGCATTTATGCCTCATGGTTTCAGCTTCTCCAGTTGTGCAAGATGTCTGTAAGTGTACATTGCACTTCCCAGATCTCAACCAAGCAAACCTATTCTGTGATTAGAATACATTATACAAGTCCATCTAATTATGTTTCCCCATTTTACATGACATCAGGATTCCATGATTTGGGGCCTTCCTCCCTCACCCACGTCCCTCAGACACTGAGGTTAAAAAGAACAGTGGCCTGTAGAGACACAAAGAGCTGTGTAGAATGCCCAGATCCTTGCCTATTTTATTTTAAATCAACTTTAACCCACCTTTCTCTTATAATTTTTTTAAAAATTACCGTCAGCCCACATGAATAAGATCAGACAAACCTCCTTTAGAAACCTAAGTGTCCATAGAAAAAGGCTTCTTAAAAACTTTAGCCGTACATAATGTGTGAAATCGCAACAGAGAGGATGCCTTCTTAATGTATTTCAGAAGGCTGTTTGAGGAAGGAAGGAAGGAAGGAAGGAAGGAAGGAAGGAAGAGAAAGAAAGAAAGAAAGAAAGAAAGAAAGAAAGAAAGAAAGAGAAAGAAAGAAAGAAAGAAAGAAAGAAAGAAAGAAAGAAAGAAAGAAAGAAAGAAAGAAAGAAAGAAAGAAAGCTGCTCTTTGAGTATGTGGAAGCAGATCTCATCTTCTGATATGAGGGGATAACCAATGAACTCCAATTGAAACAACGGAGGTGGGTCACCCGTTCATCTGGGATAGGCAAGTTCCTCTGGTAGCTGGGTGATCTCAAAGTAAGTATTAGCACCTTGAATAATAATCCAGCAGTTGACACAAGGTTCTGAAAATGGGCATCATACGCATACTATGGCTGACTCAATAAAGGAAGCCAAGGCCTTCCGTTTGCATTGCCTGAGCAAGGCTGTCAATGATAGGTTGTTCTGGAGGTCGTTAATTCAGAAGCAACTTGATGGCACATAACACGCACACGGCTGGCCCTGGTCAATAGATGGACTGTTAACATTTCTTCCATTTGCAATTTCTGCATTGTTTTTAAGAGAACCCCATGGAGGGTGTGTTACAGTAGTCCACCCTCAGGATTACCCATGGATCAGCCAAGAAGAGAGCCACAATTGACTGCCTATGTATTTTTAAGCCTTTTCTTCTGATAATTATGAGTTCTAGAAACGTATAGAATTAATGTTAGGGTTATCAGGATGGAAAATTCCATGCTGATGCATGATTTATGCTTCTGGAATGAACTTGGAGAACTGCAAAGTGCATGCAGCACTACCAATAGTTTGGTGTATGCATTGTCCACATACGGAGCCTTCCAGTAATTCACCGCACCAAGCCCAGAAATATGAGTTCTTTTTTATTGTCATGTATGTTGCTGCAAGGACTTGAGTCGGTCATGCTAGTGACATGTATAGCTCCACATGGAGGCGATCTCTCTATGTGAGCCCTCCTTCTTAGCTAGGTAAACAGTTGTGGCCTTCAAGGATTATTTATATAAATAGGAGAATCTATTGCAATATATAAATAAAGAGCTTATCATTGAAATATATATATCTTTAATTGAGCCAAACTTATTATTCAATATTTACATTTCTACACTGAAAATAATTTAGAGTGAAAGTCAGCATTGGAATCTGCAGTTTTTATCCTACTTCCTGTTTCTGATGATGGAAGTGGAAACGGTGGCCATTTCTGCCAGTTTCCCTCTGCCACTGCAGACCCCCGTTTTGCCTCCAGTGTTTATTATTTTGTTTGTTTAAAACATTTGTATGCTGCTTTTCCACCCAATTCAGGGCCCCAAGGTGGCAAACCTTGAAAATTAGAACATTTCCTATTTAAAAAAATTAATATATGAATATGTATGAACTCTTTAAAACAATTAAACCAGTATAAACACATACCCTGACACGGATGGCCCAGATTAACCTGATTTTCATCAGATCTTAGGGCCAAGCTACACATGACGAACGACACTTGAACGGCAAGTGTATTTCTCCCTGTTCACTTGCCCTCCACTCAATCCACTTGCCGTTCAAGTGTCATTCGTCATGTGTAGCTTGGCCCTCAGAAGCTAAGATTTTGGATGGAAGTCCAGGGTTGCTACGCAGGCTATGGAAATCCACTTCTACAGAGGCAGGCCGTGGCAAACCTCCTGCCTTGAAAAGCCCTTGCATGGTTGCCCTAAGTCAGCTGCGACTTGACGGCACTTTATATACACACAAACACACAAAGAGGGAAGAGAGCTAATAAGAGTTAGTGAGGGAATGCCAAACAAAACAAGTCTTCATCCACTGTCAGAAGACAACAGTGTTGTCCATGGAGGTCTGCTCCTGACCTCAGAACATCATTTCCAAAGGACTCGGTGAGCTGCAGAGGGAGACGGAGAAAGTAGGAAAGTTAAATTTCCCTTGTGGAGCCTGAAGAACGCACATTTGTATTTTGTTTTTTGTTTTGCTTCATAATTAGGTTCTAAACAAGCAGTCAGTTTTGCGATCATTAAGAAATCCCAAGTATAGCAAAACCATTCTTGTTTAGAAGGCAGTTCTTGCATTTTCCTCTATTTTGCATACACCAACCATGCTGCAATGATTATAAATGAAATCAGGTCTTGTAAATGTACAACAATCACATGTTTGGTAAAATTGAATAGAACTATTTGGGATTAGAGATGGGCACAAACGGGGAAAAAAAGAACCGTGTGGTTCGTGGTTCGTCGCATTTCACGAACCAGGAACTTTCACGAACCTGCCCTGGTACATGAACCGGTTTGTTTGGTTCGTGAAAACGTCACATCTAGGTCAGCAAATCATCACTTCGGGACCAGCAGAAGGCCACTTCTGGGTCAGCAGAAGATCTTCAGGAAGTCCATCCCCTATTGCCTAGGAAAATGATTGATCGGCGCCAGGTTGTCTGCAGTGACAAACCAAAAAATGAACCAAACGAACCAGCCTAAAGTTTGTGGCAGTTCGTCCGAAATGGGCTCTGATGAACCGCTGGTTCGCGAACCACGAACCGGCCCGGTTTATCACGAACTTTGGTTCATATTTCGGTTCGTGCTCATCTCTATTTGGGATCTGAGGGAAGGTGTGTTCCAAACACATATTCCAAAACATGTGTCTGTATTACATAACTACCACATATGCCAAAAAAAGAAGGTTTCGCTGTTCTCATAGTAATACCAATAGTTACTTGTCCCTTTAGAATTTTTTTTTAGCCATTTCCAGGGTGACAGATGCTGTTGACTTGCAATCTAAGATAATTTTCTCAAATGTTAAGGCTAATTGAGAATAATGATCCTTTCTAAAACAAAAGGACCAATACTTTTCTGAAAGTTCACAGTTTAAATCTTTTTGCCATTTCTTAACACATGCTTTATTATTACTTGTACATTCCATCTCTAATGAGAAATTCTTAAGAGGAATTTTTTTCCTTCAGAGTTTATTATACTAATCTCAAATGATGTCAGTTCATGAAGGATCTTACCCTATCTTTTCTATGTCATTAAAAAAACTTAACTGTAGATATTGAAAAAAGGGATAGCCTTTTTACAATTTTGCTATTATCTCAGCATAAGAGATTACATGGTTGTCAATGACCAAATGTTCATAACACGATAAATTATCCTTTTCCCACAGATCAAAATGCCAGAATCTCTCGTGACAGATGCTAGTGGAGAGATGGATAGTGATAAATCTGTACAGAGTTTATCCCAGCTTTTTAAGATCTCTTTAGTTGTTCTTTCAACGTCTTTTGTGGCCAGTACTGATTTTATTGATGATATCACGTGGCTGTGGCTTTATTTCTCTGTAGTGATGCCTTCCCTGTCTTCCTGAACTAGGGAAAGTTGCAGATTCAAGCAACGCCTTGTGTTTTGGGCAACCTACCTCACTCATTGGCAGGATACCTTCTGTTTGGATTAAGCATTTCAAATAGGATTGGGGCACCACTCAATTGACTCCTCAAATATTCCATGAAGTAAAGAACTGAGTCTTATGAAAGGCAACCTCTCTCTCTTTTGAATGCCTCGTGGAATCTTCTGATAGGCATGTCAGAGATAAGGACTTCTTGCCCCTTCCTCTTTTGCACGCATACAGTTAGTTCCATGCATCTCCTATTTGGGATCTCGCACCAGGTTTCTAAATGGCTTGGCTCCTCCTCTTCCAGTCCATGTGCTGAAACTCTAGGCCTCTCTGAAAAGGAGCATGGATTCCAGAGGGATAGCAAAGAGTTCTTTGGCACCTTAAAAACGGACAGACTTATTCTGGCACACAAGTTTGTGATCTGGAGCCCATTTCATCAGATGCATGAAGGAACTAGGTACACACAAGCTACCATCACGGAGGCATCTTACCGCTATTCAGAATTGGATGGCTGTCAAGCTAACATCATTTGTTTAGGAGAGCTTGTCTTCATGAGACTGGCTGCTCTCCTAAGGATACTTTTCTGGGACTAAGTACAATTGAATGTCCTGAGTATACCTGCTATAATAATGATAATGATAATGGTAATGATAATGATAAATAACATTTGATTTATATACCACACTTCAGGACAACTTAATGCCCACTCAGAGCGGTTTACAAAGTATGTTGTTATTATCCCTACAACAATCACCCTGTGAGGTGTGTGGGGCTGAGAGCTGTGGAAGAGCTGTGACTTAACCAAGGTCACCCAGCTGGATTCAAGTGGAGGAGTGGGGAATCAAACCCAGTTCTCCAGATTAGAGTCCTGCCGCTCTTAACCACTACACCAAAACGGACTAAACATTGCTCCCTTTAAGGCTCTGGAAGGGGCTGGTTTTGAAGTTTTGTAATACAGCACATTTTTCTCTGATCTTTTTCTACTATTCTAATGTTTTAAGTATCTGGCCATTACTTCAGTGTTCAAATACCATTCCATCAGTACAAATCAGTTTAAATAAATGCTTTGAATATCCTCTGTAGGTGGTAGCTTTCAAGATGTTCTTACTGATGGGGGAAAGAGCTATTCTTCATGTTGCTTATCAGCCAACAGAGAAGATGCATCATGGTGGGAACCACAGGTGTTCAGCATTGCAGTACCCAAGTACACATCCACCACATTGTTATCTCTCTACTATCAGTTCTTGCTTCCAAGTAAACACCTGTTCAGCTTATTGGTGAAATAGCAGTTGCTATTGCTTCTTCTTTGTTAGCCTTGGTGATAAAAAGCAGTTGTTACTTTGCCTCATTTCAAAAATACAATGAAAAGATAAGTCTTGTTGATAAGAGCGACCATCCAGAGTTTTTTTAAACCACACATCCGAGTACTCTTAAAAATAAGGTTTTTTTTTTAACACATCCCCTTTAAATGTGCCTCCTAGTAGTACATGGTATACTTTTTCAAGAGTGCAGATTTTCCAACTGTATATGAAGCTAGCAAAAAATCATAGTGCTTTTTAAATTCACTATATAGTTTTTTTATTTAACATGTTGCAGAATCTCAGGAGCATGATGCCCGTTGATGGGATGGAGATTCTAGCTATGAAGGATAGACTGAAGCGTAAAAGATCGGCTGGCCCATTATCCTGTGCCGTTCTATGTGTGTTTTGGAGCTTCGTAGAGTTTTGAATAGCAGAGTACATTTCTTGAGCTGGGTTTTCCTTCCCATGATAGCTTTGGGTTACTTAAGTATTCAGTCTAATAACTGTAATGGAATAGCCAAAATACGCCTGAACAAGTTCATTGCTGGCTTCTTAGACCGACTGTCTCATGCCCATTATGGGAGAATAAATCTTGTCTGTTGCAGCTGTAGATTTCTGTGTCCTAAATGAGGGTGCACAAAAAGAAAGAAGCAAGCCGAAAATAACTGTTTTATTTAGTTAAAGCAGATTCTGGAACGGGGGATCAAATCTGGGAAGCCAGATTATACTGGCACCCTCCCACCAAAAAGTTTGTGTTTTGTATTGCTTTTTAGCTCGCAGTGGCAGCAATAGGCAGGAATGATGCCTCCAGGGCAACATCTTGTTTTCCTTAACAGCATTCACCAATTGGATCCCAAGGGGAGAGAGCCCTTATATTATGAATTAATTCTATTGGCAAGAAGGGGGTGTGTGGGCAGTGCACATAAGTGCATCTTTTTTCTCCCTTGCTACCCAGGCAGAGGCATTGCTACCCTGCCAATTGGGTCCTCGCATGGGGGGAATCCCTCCCTGCCTATCGGCTTTGGACTTCAATCATAAGCTGCAGTTTTAAAGATACTTCCCCAGGAATAAACACTATTGTATAACATGGCGACTTACATCTGAGTAGACCTATTTAGGATTGCTTCCCCCCCCATCCAGCATCTGACAAACCATCATTTAAAAACAAATTCTCCACATCAAGCTTAAGTTCAGCCCCCTCTGAGCCATTCACCTGCTCTGCCCTTTCAAAAACCATCCTGCCTGCTAAATTGTATTGTATTTATGAATGGTTGTAATTGTTACTGTTTTTGGTATACTGGGGCTTTTATAGCTTTGACTCTTGGAAATTTCTACCCTGAAAATCTTGTTGGTCTCAAATCCTTTTGTTCTACTGCAGACTAACACGGCTATCTACTTAAACTAAAATGTTTTAGAAAGCCAAAGCCCTCCCCCCTCTGTAGTAGCGACTGTGCTAAGAAGCACAACTCTAGCCTTAAAAATCAATACAAAGCTAATTGAAATCCCTTCCCGATGATTATCTCAGCCTTTTTATACACCTTTCTGTCGTATATGGATGTTTGTGACTTGGCTGTCTTCCAATGTATGGGATATTTTACTTTGCATTTCTGAAATTACATTATTTTTTTTAAACTGTGGAAGTTGGGTAACTCTGTTGTTTTCAATATAAAAAAAATGTCTTCAAATGAAATCTTAAGGCTTGACATGCAGGTTTTGTTCTGGATATTCCACAGTAATTTTATGGGATGGGGACAGCAGTTGTAGTAGTTATACTCCCGGTTCCCACTCCCATTTCTCACAAGACAAGAAAGAAATTGCGGATAATTTGTACTTTTGACATTAAAACATAAACTCACCACCCATTCTGTGGAATGTAGAACAGTTAAATCTATAAGTTACAGAAGGAAGGAGCTGAGAGTTTTTAAATGGCTGGTAATAAAGCAATAGCAGGGTTTCTTGTAAATGACAGGAACACCATTTGTTGAGAAACAGTGATGTGAGTTTCCCAGGAAAATGTTCTGATTTAAATTTACATAAATAACTTAAATATTCAAACGTTAGTAAACCTTAAATAACGTTCGCTAAAGAAAGCAAATATACCGTGCACGAATAAGAACCCTACAGGCACTGGGGTTTATCTATGCTTCATATCCCACATATCAACCATCTTAACATGATTGATTTGGAGCACAAAAGCCTTGACATCTAGAGATAAACAGTCTTCTTACATACGTTGGGTGGAAAATTTATCACTGAACATATAGCATCGGAAACCTCTCAGTAGAAAAACGTTTTGCCCAGCATCACTGGTGAGAGACGCTGTTGACTTGGGGTACCCAAAGTGGTGCCCATGGGTGCCGTGGCACCCACTGATGCCTTACCTCATGCCCACAAATTGTTTTTTCAAAAAGTGGCAAGGCCACTTCAGATTGGCCACCGGAGTTCCGATGGCTGTGCAGATTAAAGTAACGTTGCAGCAGCTACTATCACAGTTTTGGTTTTAACCCAGCTGGTATTAGTGGCGGAGCAGGTGGCAATGCCCACCCGCCACCATCACTCTTTTTTTGGATCAGTAGTGGAGCAGGTGGCAATGCCCACTTTGCGCCTTCACCTGGCTGGGATCAGGTGCAGAGCAGGAGGCAATGCCCTTCTTTCCTTCAGCCAGCTGGAATCAGGAGCAGAGCAGGTGGCAATGCCCGCACCCCCTTCACCCAGCTGGGATCAGGAGCAGAGCAGGTAATAAAGCCTGCCGCCCACCTTCACCGGTCAGGATCAGGTGCAGAGTAGGAGGCAATGCCTGTTCCTCTCTTCACCCAGTAGGGAGCAGGTGGCAATGTCCACCCCACTTCACCCAGCTGGGATCAGGCTCAGAGCAGGCGGCAATGCCTGCCCCCCTTCACCCAGCCGTAGTCAGGTACAGAACAGGTGGCAATGCCCCCCCATTACTCGGCATGTATCAGGCATGACCAGGTAGCAAAGCCCACCACCCCTTCACATGGCTGAGATCAGGCAGATCAGGAGTGGAGCAGATGATAATGCCCACCCACTCCTTCATCAGCTAGAATCAGTGACGGAGGAGGAATGAATGCCTGCCTTCCTGCCCTCTCCTTTCTAGAGCCCTTTGTATTTTTTTCCCACAACGGGCTTTGTTGCTGGTAAAATATAAAAGTGGTGGGGGAGAGTGCCCTCATGACATTGCTGACTTATGGCAACGCCTGGTGGCGTTTTCAAGGCAAGAGACTAACAGAGGTGGTTTGCCATTGCCTGCTTCTGCAACTCTTGTCTTCATTGGAGGTCTCCCATCCAATTACTAACCAAGGTGGACCCTGCTTAGCTTCTAAGATCTGACAAGATCAGGCTCACCTGGGCTATCCAAGTCAGGGGAATAAATTCAAATAAATGACTAAAACACTCCTGTGAGTCACTGGAAGCCATGATTTCTGTGTTTCTACCTTTCTTCCATAGTTATAAGTAGTTACAAGAGTTTTCTGGGAAATTTTTCTAATTCAACGTTATGTGTTATATTTGAGAGGTGAATTAATCACCTAGGACAAAGAACGACAATCTTTTTGGTCTGAGTGCCGAGAATAATATAACATCCACTTGTGACGATGCTGGGCCAACCAACAGGAGTGGGCAAGGTATAGGAGAGACGAGAGTTGTACTTGGCAAGACACTAAGAAGGACCAGTGGGGCTGCTCAAGTGCCTCAGGGTTTCACCATGGATCTGACTGGTGGTTGTGCAAGTCAAAGAGATGACGATAGGCATAAGCCAACCCCGGTGGCATTGCCAGCATCCCAAATGCTGTTTTGGTTGTGTAGACAGAGAATCAGCAGTGCATGCTGAGCAAAATGGTCTGTTGAGCAATTGTGCTGTGCATGGTGTTCAGTGCATGTGCCAGGTGTTGCATACAAGAAACGGAGGTGAATTATGTAGCATAAATGGTTTCCACACACGTGTCGGCTGTTTTATTGCTAGACATTGGTTTGGACATCATCTTTAGGTCCAGTCAGTAGAAAGGCAACTTCTTTATTTTTAAATAATAATAATAATAATAATAATAATAATAAACATTCAATGTATATACCACCCTTCAGGACAACTTAATGCCCACTCAGAGCGGTTTACAAAGTATGCCATTATTATCCCCACAGCAAACACCCTGTGAGGTGGGTGGGGCTGAGGGAGCTCCAGAGAGCCGTGACTAGCCCAAGGTCACCCAGCTGGCTTCAAGTGGAGGAGGGGGGAATCAAACCTGGCTCTCCAGATTAGAGTCCTGCCGTTCTTAACCACTACACCAAACTGGCTCTTACATATGAAACATATGAAAATTTTACAGAGGAAGCTGATTAACGTTAAATACTACCTTTGCATGGCACAGAGAACCGGATGATTATGTAACTTTCCACTTTTGTGCTTTTAAAAAGATCGGAGATTTTAGTGTAATCATAGAATTCTGCAAACTGAATATAGTCTATTATTTAACATTAGTGTAAATTCCGTCCAGAGGGACGACCAAATCCTTGCACTGTATCAGTTAATGCTACAACCGTTCCATATGCATCTATATTCTAACACCGAAACTGCTTGGGAGAGTCAGTGCAGTGTAGTGGTTAGAGCGCTAGAGTAGGATCTGGGAGGCCCAGGTTTGAATCCTCATTCTGTCCTGGAAGCTTACTGGGTGTCTTTGGGCCAGTCACGCCCTCTCTGCCTGACCTGTCACAGGGTTGTTGCATTGATGCCCCTGGGGACAAAGGCAAGCGTATAAATAAAGCAAGCAGAATAAATGAAATTAAAACACATTTCCTTGCCTTGGAACAGAGGGCTAGTCAAACAATATGCATATCCAGGGGTCATTTTGTAGAAAAAGAGCTGGAGGAACTCATTAGCATAACTTATAAGCATATGCCACGCCCCCTTGCCATCACCAGAAGTGTGATATTACCATAACTGGTTTGCATGTGCCACACCCCCTGACATCTATCCTGGCTTTTTTGGACCCAATCCTGGCCATTCAGGGCCGAAATTGTGCCCAAAATGGCAAAAGGGGGCTGAAAATGGCCAGGATCAGGCTGCTGCTGAGCGGGAGAGTGATCCACCACCCGTCAGAGGCCCGATCCAGGCTGTTTCGGCCCCAATCCAGGCTGAAATGGGCACAAATGGGTGAGAGTCAGGTGGGCGGGGCAACCTGTCATGTGACCTCTTTGGTGCACTGCCAGAACTGCGTTTCTGCGTTCTCCCCCTGTGCATATCTATCTGTCTGTCTGTCTAACAAGTCTTTTGTTGTGTTCTCTGCAACACAACTGCTACCTTTCTGGTTTCAGTGACTTCCTTTTTAGCTTTGTTTTTTGTGCTGTTTGTAGTGGATATGCTGCGTATCTCCTACTTGCTCATCAGTTTCCTGTAATGTTTGGTTATGATTTACGGCTGAGATTCACCGTGAGCCATTGATTGGATGGGTATTTTTTTTAATAAGTTGGATTTAGTCCACATATATAGAAAGAGTGGAGTCAAATGCTCCAATGCAAAGGGTCATCAAGTACTTTGGAGCAGCCGATCAGCTTGCAGCTGTTAGCACAGAGGGATAATCTAACGGCTTCCCAAGTTGAGGAAACAAACTTCCTCAACTGAGGAAGAGTAATTTATCTGGGAGTTGTTCTGGTTAGTGGTGCAGGGTTGGCCCACTGGGTCACCAAATTTGCCGGGCCAGGAGGGCTCTTGGCAGTTTTGCAGAAGTTCCATCTAAACAGCTTGCAGGTCCCTCTTCTGATAAGCAGCTCTGTTCAGTAGGGTTCCTAGTTCAAGCCCCATGATAACCAGCCGCTGTGCGGATTTTTCAGTATTTGGGAGTCATCTTAAAGGTTTGGTCAGATCTATGAGAGACTCATTTGGTTGGGTAAATTTGAAGTCTTTCCATGGAAGGGACTTTACACTTGCTAATTAGAGATGGGTGATACTATTCTTTGGCTGTTCTGGTTGTACTTGATGATTGGAATTCTGTATGAGCTGACAATGGTATTTCTTGTCAATTGTGTCTCCGAGAAGCAATGCTTAGCTAAGTCATAGTTGCTGTGAGTCTGAGGCCATCGTTTTTGAGGCCAAAATGGAAATGCTGGACGACAGTATAGAGGTTAAAAACACCTGTATGCTAGACAAACTGTTGTTGTTATTGGTATTGTTGTCATTTATAGTCAACCTTTCTCAGTGAGACTCGAGGCTGATTAGTACAATCAATATCAAGGATGTTTCCATAATCAATGTCATTGGGTAAATAAATACAAGTTTACAAAGACATAGCATTAGCAAGAATCCAATACAGAGTTGAAGAGTTCATAGGCAGTTATTCATACATTCATCTTTGTGATTTCTGACCATGAGATCAAGGGATGACCTGCATGTCAGAATGAGATGTTGCTGATGAATCATTACAGACAGAACTTCTTGTTGGAATATAGGTTGCAAGGTCTGACATTCAGTCATTATGGGGTTAATGTTTTTACCCAGTGTACTCCCTCTTTGTATTGACCTGGAAGGAAACCTGGCATAGAGCCGATAGCCTATCTGAAAGCCCCGGAAACTGAGAAACTACTATTGGTTAATAGGTCAGGTGACTTCCTCTCTAAGGGTCAAGAAGAAGCAGAATCTCCATATTGCTTGTGTGGTCTTTGTACTGTCAAGATGTAAGGAATAGATTTCTTTGTTTTTGTAGGAATCCCATGTACCTTTTCCCTTTAAATGTTTTTTCTTAAAAGCAAACAAGCATCTGACGATTGTCCAAGATCCATTGCAACTCTGAATTTAACTGTTTTAACCCACATTTCCTCCCAACACTTCTATCATCTGCTGTCCACTCAAAAACTCGTATGGTAAATGTCTGGATTGCAATTTGATTGCAAATTGCGAGCGGCACCTCAAAACACTCAACAAAAATGTTCACTTTTTACTGAGCGTTCAAACATGTTCCAGTTCACGTTGCAGAAGTTTTCTGTGTGCACATTCTTGCTCTGCTTTTCCTATGGCTGTTGACTAACATCTGAATGGGAGAACAATGTTTGCCACCAAACCTTTAGCAGGTACTTTTCATCCTCCAGCCATGTGCAGCTGTCTCCTACCCCTCATTCCTACTCTCTGTTTCCATGGCCAGCACCCTTCTCAAGTCTCTGCCTTCCAGTTTCCCAGGTCTATGATTTGTCCTCACTGACTTCCATGCGTATACTGCTCTCCGTCCAAAGAGCTAAGGATGGTGAGGAAGACACTGTTGGAGCATGGGTCCTGGCTTGTTTGGGTTATGCATGCCCCACAATATTCATCACGTTGCCACCTGGATCACCAGGGGTCATTTTGTAGAAAAAGAGCTGGAGGAACTTATTAGCATAACTCATTAGCATATGTCATGCCCCTTGCCATCACCGGAAATGTGTCATTATCATAACTGATTTGCATATGCCACACCCCCTGACATCACCTATCCTGGCTGTTTTGGACCCAATCCTGGACATTCAGGGCTGAAACTGGGCCCCAAAAGGGGCCCAAAATGGTCAGGATCGGGCCACTGCTGAGCGTGAGAGTGATCCGCCACCTGTCAGAGGCCCTATCTGGGCCATTTCAGCCCCAATCCAGGCCAAAACGGGCCCCAGATGGCCGAGATGGTGGGCGGGGCCACCTGACATGTGACCTCTTTGGGGAACTACTGGAACAGCATTCCTGCACACTCCCCCTCAAAATGAGCCCTGTGGATCACCTTCCCAGATGGCTTCAGGCACCAGAGATGGACAGATGAAGTGTTTACAATTCACAGTAGACAATTCATTTTCCAGAATGAAGTATGTCAGGCCAGAGAGGTAAAAACAGGCAAGACAGGAATGGTAGAAATACAAGCCGTGCATCTTTCTCCCTTCCCTGAACCATTTCCAAGCCATGCAGTCCCTACCCCCTCTGGGATTGTTTAGGTAGGCAAGTAAAGAGCAGGTTCTAGGCAAAATCTTCTACCATGCTGAATACCACCAACTACATAGACACAGAACCAGCTGAAATGCTTCTCGTTGTAGATTGCGATTGAATGGGATGCTCAGCATTAGGGAATTGTTACTGCAAGCAAAGTGAATTTAATTTTTGTTCAACTCATTTGGGAGAAACGCATCACTCACTGTAAGGCGATGAAGAATTTTCTAGCTGTGTGATTGCCAGAGCTGCCCTGACAGTCCGGTTGACTTGCTCGGATCCTAGAGAGAGGCTGGGCAGGCAAAGGTCCTAGTGGAAGAGAGCCTTTGTGATGCAGTGGTGAGAATGATAGACTTTGGACAAGAAATTCAGGTTCGAATCCCCACTCAACCGGAAATTAGTCTGAGAGTGAGGAATGGGCCTTGGAGCAGCCAGATAGATGGCTGGAAGTGTTAAACCCTCAACTGTTTTATACTTGTTTAGGATGCGACTCTGGTTCACTTTATTATTTGTTACTTAGCTGGTGCTATTTATTAGTCTGAGAGTAAAAGTGTTTTTAATTATTGTTTTAATATTGTTTTATTCTTCAGCCGTTGGAAGGTGTTTTGATAACCTTTTGCTGTAGTTTTGCAGGATATTTACTTATTATTATATATTACATTTGTATATATAAATAAAATGAGCACATTTCTGTTTTCTCCCGTCTCTCTGCCTTTGCAGTGAATTCTGCATTCCACTTAATATTTATACTTGACAGAATGATCATCTTTTGTATTGAACGGAGGCCAGGTTGAGCCCTAATTATCCAAGGGCTTTTCTCTCTCCCTTTGATTAACCTCTTGGGATCTTAAATAAATTGGAGATTGCAATGAATGGAAGGATTACAATTCCTACATAACAGATTCTCTGAAGATGGCTTTAGTCATGTTCTGCATTTCCACCATTCTTTCTTTCGGGCGAGGCTTTTGTGTGTGTGTGATGCATTTGGTTAGGAATGCTCTTTTTCTCCTTGGACTGCTACGTAGCATCCTTTCCCCTTCCTTCTCTTAATATTTATCTCTTTCTTCAAACAGCACTTGAGAGCCTCCCCTTTTCACATTTCTGACCCTGAACACCGAATGAATTTGAGGACTTTGTTTGGAGGGTCTTCCAAGTAAGGTGGGGATCTATTGACTAAGTATACATGGGAAACTGGACGTCTGAGTTACTCCTCTATATTTTTGAGTGTCAGATGTCTCGTTCAAATTTGAGAGTTGGTTTGGGGCAAAGAGGAGATGCAGAGCTCTGGGTGCACCCTCTTTATCATGCACTCTACATACTCTGAAGGAAGCATCAGTCATCCCAACTGTAAATGTCTTTTAATCCTGGAGTTAGGGAAATGGATTGTTTCTTTGGACTGTCTTGAGTGTCACTGGCATGAAATATTGTTAGAGCTGTTGTGTATAAACCTGGAAACTCATTTCCTCTGGTTCTACCTTTTATGAAGACCTCCTTTTACCAGTAGTCCTCTTCTCGCCCACTGATGCCATTGATTTTTCTGAAAGACTTGCGTCCTTCCCATCAATGTTGTGCCTCCAGAAAGCTGACTAAGGCAATTGTGCTTTGCAGTGACTACTTGACCATAACCATAATGATGGCCGTCGTCACACGGGCCCTTATTTCGTCAGTTTTGCACTAGAAATCGTTTCTTCTGTTATCGTTATTAGAATGGATTCTCCCTTCTTTTGACAACTGCTTGCGTTTCCAGTCAGTTACATTAAAAGGGAAAAGCACAATTCGACGGTCTGTCAAAGTGCCTCTGTAAATGGGGCCCTAAAAATCCCGCCCTTTAAAAATTTTTTTTTGCATATTTGTGCTATATTACTCTTCTATTATACCAATGTTGTGCTTGGCCAACCCAAAAGCCAACCGTGATAGGTAGCAGAGGTTTCCCACCCATGGCAGAATAGTGGTATAGCACTGTAGCGCCGTAAGGCTGACGTTTTTTTAAAAAAAATTACTTTGAGGCTTAATTGCGGGTTGCGTTGGGGCTTGTGCGAGGGTAGGGCAGAAGAATCAGTGTTAGGTGAGACAGATGATCGGGGAGAGTGAGTGTTTTGGTGTTGCAAAGCGTTCATAGTCGAACCAGGGCATTCACATGGAAGTGGATAAAGACGACATAAAGAGACACAAAGCGTGAATTGGGGAGAATGGCGGAATCGCAGGAGAGACGGAATAAGGTGAGCATTCAGCGGGAGATGGCGCTAGTTTGGTGCTGAATTTATGGCCGTGTGACGACGGCCAATAACAACAACAACAACAACAACAACAAGCATAGTGAAGGAAACCCTGAGCATATGCCTCTGCTCCAAGGGCATTTGAGCAAAGCACCTTCATTAGCTAATGACGGCTTGTTAGTGCAAAGCTAGAAGAGGCTGAAGCAAGTTCTTTGCACCAAAGGACATGAATCCTTCCATGCAGACAGCTTAACTCATACACTCTCTGCAATTGCATGCTACCTGCAGGGTGTCAAGGCAGGAAGAGGACAAGGGCTCTTTTTAAAAGCAGCCAGCAGATGTGCCCAGCGTGGTTCTCTTCCTCAGAATTCATAATACACATGAATGTATTATTTGATGTGTTGTTTTTCCTTGGTGACTCTTGGCCAGAGGTATGAACTTTGTCTCCATAGTGTTCAGCCTTCAATATCAGTTCCTCTCCAATGGCTCACAAAGACGTGTCATCACTTGATGCTGCAACAGTCGGTGATGAACATGTATGTGCTGCCTTCACTTGCCGCAAAACGCTGATGCCCAGCTAACATGGAAGACTGTTTATTTAAAAAAGCTTTTAACCTGCCTTTCTCCCCAGAGGGCTTCAGGTTGGCTTACAAAACACCAGTTCATAATAAGCAACAGCCGATTACAGCTTGTTTTAAAATTAAGAAATTAATAGCCATCAATAAGTATCTTTTGGTTCAATTTGCGAGCAATCACCAGTCTTTAGCAAATAAAGACTTCACCACTGAAGACTTTTCACTTTACAGCTTTTTCTGGAGGGCAGCAGATTTGGGGTGAAACGGACAGTTTTTGGCGGGCAGTTCCACAGTATGAGCGTGGCCACAAAAAATGCCCATGATCGGGCAGCGGCAGTCCCCAGAGATCGACACAAGGGGGGGAACAAAGAAGTCCTGCTAAGAAGGGCTTAGAGGGTACATGGGGTTTGGACTAGGGTGACTCCAGTTTACTGAGGATTACGCATTTACACTTAAGAAATTAGTAAAACGGTAACCGTTTGTTTTCTAAGAGCATTTTCTCAGAGTGTGTGGGGAATTCATTAGTTCCCCACACACAAACACTGTTGAAAATGACACGAAGCTGCCCGTAGGAATAATGGATGAAAGAGGGCAAAGAGATGAAATTAGAAAAGAAGGACCAAATTTATCATATGGCATCTAAAATCTAAATACATTTTAATGAGGCAGGAGATAAACAGCTTGGCATAGGTTTAAATGCTACATGCCAGAGAAATCCCGTTTATTCAGCGATTGTTTATCCTGGTTTCCCCGTTCGGTTTTGCCTGGAACAGGCTAACATGGTTGCGCCTCTGGAATCGTTCATTACCTTGGACCAGTTATAGCCTAACATACATTACAGAGTTGTTGTGAGGATAAAATGGGGAAGAAGAGAACAATGTAAACCACATACGGGTTCTCATTGGGCTGAAAAGCGGGGTATAAATGAAGCCTTAAAAAATCAATTGCTTTCTTTCTCCGCGAGGCACTTTGGGATTTGGAAACAGACGAAGTATCAGTTGTCAGTTTCTGTGGATTAAAATAATTTTGCTTTTCCATTTGAATAATAGAATTCAGAATGAGATCAAAATGGGTAAGCCGTATTAGTCTGTCTGTAGCAGTAGAAAAGAGCAAGAGTCCAGTAGCACCTATAGACTAACAAAATTTGTGGTAGCAGTTCTGAAGAAGTGAGCTGTGACTCACAAAAGTTCATACCTGATCACAAATTTTGTTAGTTTTGTAGGTGCTACTGGACTCTTGCAGAATTTGTATTTATTGGAAACCTTGATTTTTATACGTACAGTCAGCCCCGGTGCTAGGGTTTCTGATGCCGGAGGCCAGCCTCGCACGCGCGCTGCCCCGAACTGCGTGACGACGTCATCATGTAATGATGTCATCACGCAGTGCCGTGGTGGGTAGCTGGGGTGGCACGAGGAGGCTGCCCGTGCACTGCGTGCCACCCCGGCCACTTGTAGTCCCTGGCCCGTGGCTGCTGTGCCTGCCTGGGGGGGGTGCGGCGGTGGCACAGGGCTGGCCGGCAGTGGTGCGGGATGCATGCCTCTGCCCCTGGCACCCCATCTGGCGCCCCCTCAGGCCCTGCGGTGCCCACGGCCCCCGCCTCAATGCCTCAACGGTGGCGCCGGCCCTGCATACAGTCAGCACAATCCTTCTGAGCATCTTGGATTTCTCTTCAATGAAGTGCTTTTGAAAGGCCAGTTGCAAAGGCCCCGCTTCATCTCAATCAAAGCTGCCATTCCTGCTGCTGGCAAAACTCTTCTGGATGTTTAAGGTGTGGTGGTGAGACTTTGAGGATCCATGGCATTGAAAAGGGGGTCTGGTGGCCAAGCAACCAGCAGAGGGGTTGGGGTGGGGACATGAGCACGGGATGCCAACTGTGTCACTACATCGCTTCCAGGGACAACCCAAAATAATGTAGTGTAGCTCCGTGCTTCTTAGAGCTTGCACAACACAGCTAATGTCACCATTTAGTACTATGCAAATGCAAGCTTCAGTAATTATCATTCGTCATTAATTGAATTCTCATGAATAACAAGTCTTTGGCCAGTTATATAAATATGAAAGCAATGCAAGAAATGGGGGGAAACATACGTACTAACAAGTCATTATATAATATATTAAAAATATACAGTTCAATTGGAGAGTACATTAAAGATTAAACTTTGCTTCAAAAAAGATTTAATTGGATTTGTTACATTTTTAAAGTAGTGAAAGACAGTTATAACTGTTTATGTTTAGCTTTCCTACGAGAATTTTGCTTTTGCTTGTCTCGCATCTCTCAGTATAACAAATTCTGTAATTTTATAGAATCTTGTAAACTTCCAAAGTTTACTTTAACCGAGGTGTATTTTTAGAATTTTGCCATTGTTTGGCTTTTGTTATTTTTGTGGTGAGTAATAAAACCTAGTACCTAGAAGTAATATGGCCATTCAGTTGTCTTTTAACTTGTAATTTAACTTGTGCCATTTGATTAATTTTTGAATGAAGTTTGAATACTTGGAGTTGCCACCATGTATGAAATAAGTCTTCTGACACAATATATGCAAACAGATGTATTAACTACTGGAAATATATTCAGTTATTTAGTTTATCAGGAATTAAACCACAAAGGTAGAGTATAATGGGTTGAATCCATCCGGCTTTTTCTTTGGTGAAAAAGGAAGCAGAGGTCCCCTTTGAGACATTGGGGTATCAGATGGGCGCTTGAGGTAGGGTGTGGTTGAACAAATAAGATGGCTGAATCCAAACCATTGACTTTCAGTTCCATTAATACAGAGTGTTTTAGCTGAGCAAGACGGATGTATCGTTTGAAGTTCAGACTCCTAAATTACTATGCCTGACGTCTTTCCCCAGCTATGTTTAAGTTAGGTTAGTTAAAAATTCTGTCTCCATCCAAAGGTAGTAAAGTTTGATCAGAGCCTTTTGTGTCTTTTGATTTATAAGCTAGTCTTCAAATTTATCACTGTGTTCTTCAAACAGCAATCTTGGAGGGTCAATAATATATAATCTTGTAACTGGAAATACTGAAACCATGGTGAAGTGCTGTTCTGCATCTTATTTTGCCACTCTGGATGGGAAATGCTTGGTAGACCACGTTATATTGCAAGGGACTGCAACCAGTGGCTCAGTACAGAACCCAAATACAGCCCTTTAAAAATATTTGTTTTAAAAAAGAAAACTTAAGGGCTGTTTTCACACATCCTTATTTTAATGGCACAGTATCGCTATTGTACCGCTATACTCACATTAGTACAAACATCCTTGTTATCAAGCTGTGCAAATCTCGGCATTCTCCCGTCATGGTAGTGTTTGCTCCGTGAGCATAGATTTCCCGCTTTTTACATTTTGGAAAGCGTTTTTAGCACTATTTTTTGCATGCATGAGAACGCTTAGAAATGCTTCTCCAGAGATCGCCCACTCAACCACTCCTCTTTCTCGGTCTCTACTTCCTCGGAACAGTTTTTCCCGCCCACAAACGAGTCCTGCACACCTTCATGGACTCCTGTCAAATGGTGCATCATGATAGCGGGCTCACAACTAACTCCATCACAGCGCAAAAAAAGCAGGAAATTAACGACGTGTGAAAACGGCCAAGGTATATTGGAGGAGTTGGTGGGATGCTAGAATAACCAGTATGCAAACCAAATGACAAGCTTTTGTGGGTGGTGAGACCTTTTTAGAGATGCTTTACAGAAATGGAAATGATAGTAGTGAACAGTTGCTAGCAATCCAAGTGCAAGCCATGTGCAGATTCATGCCAGTGCACTAAAACAATTGTTCACAGTGCTCCTACATATATTATTACTTATTGTGAATCCTTGTATGTGCCACTTCCCAAAAAAGGACTTGCAACAAACCAGTCTTTGGGCTGCAGAAACCTTATGGGTTATTGATCAACAGGTCAGTTGTAAGTAGTGTTAAGGTGTATTGTCTCAGTTATCCCAGTATGCTCTCTTGTACTGGTTCTTTGTGATGTCTTGCTTTGAATGTTGATGTTGTTTGGCTCTTTTATTGTAAGAGGCTGAGACCCCTGTTGTTATGTTTAACCCTAAAAGATGAAATAATTGGTGATCTTATAATCGTCAGTGGAAATAAAATAAGCTAAAGAAGCTTGGATTTTGTTCTTTCAGTTTATTCTATACCCACATAAGTTATTTAATCAGAACATTGCTCGAAAATGTTTTTTAAAATACCAAGGTAGGTAGGAAACTACTATCTTAATAGAATCTTGTTCAATCCCATACAAGGGCATATTGTTATCAACGTGAATCCAAGTTAAAAAAATTAATCTCTTTAAATTGGGACATGTTAATCCACCATCTTTTTTAGATCTCTTCAAAGTTGCTAATGTAGCTCTGAGTTTCTTCTTCCTTGCAATGCTAGTAAATATCTTTGCCAGACATATAAAATTTGTAAAGGAGTACTACAGGAATACTTTTATTTTTACTCTTGTGATCTACTCATTGGCATATCCTTCACAGAAGTGCATTTGTGTTTCTCCCTCTTCTCTTGAATATCATTAATAACACCAGTCGGGCATGTTAGGCACTAACCAACCAGAGAATTTCTAAGTAGTAACTAAAAACTGAAATGTACCACTCGGAAATGACAGAAACACACAAATGCAATTTGCAGAACAGCTTTGATGTATCTGATGCAATTCAGCTGGAAGGCAGGGAGGTTTTCAGGCACAGTTTTTTATTAATACGAATACGTTTCCTATGCGTTTCCCCCTAAAATATCTCAGTGAACCCTTGACGCTCTTTGTTGGGATGTTATGGGAACAGAAACCCAGGTATTCAGTATGCTGGGGGCTTATGAGTGTTAGAGTTCCCAACACTAGTGGTGCCTGGGAGGGCAGAATTTTGGGAGGATGTGACAGTCCTTACTATAGAGACTTGGGAAAATTCCTAGAATATCACTATGTGAAGGCCATTCCCCCCACTCCTCAGTTCTTCTGGAGTAGGAAAATGGGGTGGGGCTGCTAATTCTAGGGTTGCCAGGTCCTTGTGTCCTCCTGGCGGGAGGTGGGGGCCCTGGCACCTACCTGATTTTGTGTATGGTGCACACGTGTGCAATCCCAGCCCCGTGCGATGACATCACTTCCGGAACCTGTGGCCATGCAGGTTAGAGTGCTACTGCAGTTTGGGGGGGGGTGAATTGGACCTGATTCGGGCCGAATTGGGTCCAAATCAGCCCAGATGTGCCCCAAATCAGCCTGGAATGAGCCAGCATGGATCATTGGAGTACTTTTGCACTCTGCAGCTGCCTGATTTAGGCCATTTAGGCCTGTATTGGCCAGTTTAGGGCCCGAATATGTACAGATCTGGCCCGAATTGTTCTGGATCAGGCCTGAATCAGCCTGGATTGGGCTCGAATTGGTCTGGACCAGGCTGCTGCAGAGCACAGGAGTGCTCCTGCACTCCACAGCAGTCTGATTCAGCCTGATTCGGGCCCAAATTGGCTCATTTCAGGCCCAAATCGGGCTGGATCAAGCCCATGAGAACGTGCTGTGCCCCTGGGAGCACGCCTGAGGAAGCCCGTGCCTCCCCCACTGGCCAGGTAAGTGGAGGCAGGGGGTGGTGGGTGGGAGCAGGGGATCCCCTGCTTATGGCGGGTGAATGGCAACCATAGTTAATTCACTGCTCCAGAAGGATAAATTGGAGGCTTTCTGAACACCCTCAATGTCCAGTAGAAGAAGGGGAAGTCCAGCCCTCCACTTCTGATTTGTACTGATGTAGTATAGTTCCTCTGCTTGCCTTTTGATTCTGTGACCTTCATCATATTAACAGATAGGCAGGATAGAAGCTTAAGAAATAAAAACTAATTAACTTAGTGCATGTTAACAAAGGCGATCTGGATTTGTGGAAGAGAGATGTGAAAGGTAGTGTTTACTTACTTCAAATGAAGTATTCTGTACTAAAATACAGGGCAATGCAAATAGTAGAGAAGCTGATGGGTAATGGAATTTTAAAAATTAACATAAGCAGTTTGGGCAGCTAGCAGGCCTAGAGAACAGTGTCCATTCTCTTTAACAAAGACTGATTGTGTGTCTGACCTAGAGAGCCCAGACTACTAGTCTGATCTCATCTGATCTCAGAAGCTAAGAAGAGTTAGTACTGGGACGGGAAACCACCAAGGAAGTCCAAGGTCACTCTGCAGAGGCAGTCAATGGCAAACCACTTCTGAACATTTTTTGCCTTGAGAACTCTATGGGGTCACCGTAAGTTGGCTGCAAATTGATGGCAAAAAAATAAGTGTGGAAATGGGTAGCTGCAGCTTTTTGTAGCATGGAAGTCAGTCGTATCACCTGCTCAACAACATCCTGTTGCTATCTAAGTGTCAGATTTGCTGCCCTGTGCAGGTATTCTGTGTCTTTTGTCTTCTCCGTACACAAGACATTGTTTTCCCAACAGTATCAAGTGAGAGCAAAGAGAAGAAGTTGCAGGTGTCAGTGTGCCTTGATGGGCCCTTTTGTGTATCTAGACCTCCTGACGGCTGGTACCTTTCATATCATCAAACTCCAAGATGCTAGTTCAAGACTTAGATGTCAGGTTGTAGAGAAGGATAAAGCAAGGGATGTTTTAATGCCTTTTTTGGCCACTTCCAGTCTGCAGCAGATGCTCTCTACCCTTGGCCTGTGTTGAAGTGGCTGTGAAGGCCGTAGCATGCCCAGGCAGGCTTTTGGGATGGGACCCCCCAGAAATCCCAGGGTCACTGTGCAGAGGCAGGCAATGGCAAACCACCTCCGAACGTTTCTTGCCTTCAAAAGCCTATGGGGTTCTCCATCAGTGGGTGCAACTTGACAACATGTCACAGACACACGGGTCATTTTGTATAAAAAAAAAAAGCTGGAGGAACTCATTAGCTTAACTCAGTAGCATAACTCATTAGCATATGCCACACCCCTTGCCATCACCAGAAGTGTGGCATTAGCATAACTGATTTGCATGTACCACACCCCCTGACATCACCTGTCCTGGCTGTTTTGGACCCAATCCTGGCCATTCAGGGCCGAAATTGTGCCCAAAATGGCAAAATGGGGCTGAAAATGGCCGAAAAGGGGCCCAAAATGGTCAGGATCGGGCTGCTGCTGAGTGGGAGAGTGATCCACCATCTGTCAGAGGCCTGATATAGGCTGTTTTGGCCCCAATCCAGGCCGAAACGGGCACAAAATGGGTGAGAGTCAGGTGGCCGGGGCCACCTGTCATGTGACCTCTTTGGGGCGCTGCCGGAACTGCGTTCCTGAACGTTCCCCCTCAAAATGAGCCCTGCAGACACATACGTTTATTTAAAACAGTTGTATCACACCTATCTGTCTAGTTAGGGCCCTCAAAGTGAAGAACCGTTAAAAAGGCATTAAAATGCACTGGAAAATATGTAGTAGTTAGAAGGTTAGACTAGGATCTGGGAGTCTCGGGTTTGAATCCGCACTCTGCTATGGGAGCTTGTTGGATGATTTTGGGCCAGTCACACTCTCTCAGCCTAAAGTACCTCACAGGGTTGTTGTAGGGTTGCCAGGTCCCCTTATCCTCCCAGCAGGAGGGGGGGAACCAGCACTCATCTTTTCAGATCCCTTGCGCTTGCATGCTCCCAGCACAGCAAGATGATGTCACTTCCAGAAGTGATGTCATTGTGCCCAAGGGACGTTACTTTGCAAATACCTTGGGGAATGCTGAACACTCATGATGTTGCATTGAATGATCACAATATGCGACTTCCATGATGAAGTAGATTGACGAAACAGGAGTCAAGCTAGCAACCTGTCAGAAGGATGGTACTCCAATTTCCTTCCACCCATGGGGAGTGTTGATGGTGGAGTGCAGTCCAGAAGATGGTGATTTTCTCAGTTCTTAAACATATACCTGTGAAAGGGGAATACATTAGCAAAGGGAATACAAGTATTCATATTCACCTTGCCACCAGCCAGGACTGAAGTACTTGACTCACGAGCAGCTGAATGGGGTAAAAGTAGTCTCCTGTGCAAGCACCAAGTCATTACGACTCATGGGGGGGATGTCGCATCACGACATTTTCTTGGTATACTTTTTACGGGGTGGTTTGCCATTGCCTTCCCCTTACCCCCCGGAAACTGGTTACTCATTTTACTGACCTTGGAAGGATGGAAAGCTGAGTCAACCTTGGGCCGGTCTATGCTCTGCTAATGATCTGAGTTCGATCCTGGTGGAAGCCATGTTCAAGTATCCAACTCTGGGTTGACTCAGCCTTCCATCCTTCCGAGGTTGGTAAAATGAGTACCCAGTTTCCTGGGGGTAAAGTGTAGATGACTGGGGAAGGCAATGGCAAATCACCCCGTAAAAAGTCTGCCAAGAAAATGTCGTGATGTGACGTCCCCCCATGAGTAATGACTCGGTGCTTGCACTGGGGATCACCTTTACCTTTACCTAGATGTATGAGAGTCACTTATATGTCTTATCAGAACATTTGGAGATGATGCAAGGAGCAACGTTTATTTGACATAGGAATTCTATTATTGGACTCCACCACAGACTGGCTTTTGGAAGTACTTTGCATATGTATTCTAGCACAATCATTTCATGTATGAATGTATTGATTATTGTGATACCTATTAATTATCTATTGATAGTATTTATATAGTTAACTATACAAATTTTAGGCACTGTGTGCTGGCCCGGAAGGTTTTTTTTCTCCTGGGCCTATTCCCCAGTGCCCCCTCCCCCCGCTGCTGGCCAGGTGAGGGGCAGTGGCTGGGAGTGGGGGATCCCCCACCCCTAATGGGGAACTGGCAGTCCTAGGTTGTAGTGAGGATGAAAAGAAGGAGAAGAAAATGCTGTAAGCCATTTTGGGTTCCCATTGGTGAGAAAAGCAGGGTATAGATGATAAGTAAAACAGCAGTTAACTGGATGACAGGACTTCTAGTATGCTAGTGCTTTAAATGCATCTTTCCTTTATCCTTGTTGTAACCCTTTGTGAGGGAGAGATTAAGCTGAGGTGGCTGGCATACCCTGGAGTGGCACCCAGCACACTTCCTGGCTGATCAAAGGGCTTGAACCTGGATCTTCTACACCCAAATGCAATCCCCAAATTCAGCCAGCTCTCCTCTTGACTGGCAGGAGATCGTTACTGAACAACTTTTGTGAAAGTGGTTTCGGCAGAGTGGAATGAGATAATGCCAGATTGCAGCTAAAGAGACAGAGCGGGAGAGACTTTAGAGAAATGAAGCAACTATCTGATAAGCAACACCCTTGAGGAGCCTGAAAAGGAGGAAAGTGGTGGTGAGGCAGAAGTGCAAGAGGTAAGGTATTAGCACTGGAGTAAGGCTTGCAACTTCAGGCACTTCTGTAGCATTTCTGTGCACCTGCAGAAGCAAATAAACAGTGCAGACTGCTCTTTAAAAAAAATAGTTTGCATGCAACCATTGTTGCAGTAACTCATTCCTCAGATAATTTTGGCAACGTGTGTATGTGTGTGTGTTTGGTGGTGTAATCTGTTCCTCGGTCTTACATTTTTTTGTCTTGTTTCGTAGAAGGGGGGTTGTGTGCGATTATGTCATCGAAAGGACAGAATTCCTCCAGTGCGGTTCTGCACTGCAGCGACAGCAGTAAAGCCTGGAGACAGTCCAGTGTGAATGCTTTTTAATCGTCAATGGAGAAAAGGAACCAGCGCGAAGCACAATGTGAACAAATTAATGAGGGGAAGGAGGCTATTATACTTGTGTGTGTGTGTGTGTGATGGGGGGGAGCTCATCCGTTTATGACGTTGTTAATAGCATGCAAATCCTAATACTTAAAAAAGCTTTAGTGAAGGTAACCGGATAGTAACCGGAGCTACTGACGTGGTACTTAGCTTGCTACATATTGCTGAATATGTAATATATGAAGTAAGCTACTTTTTGACTCTGTCTCGCTCATGAAAATTCCATTAAAGAAGTTAAATGGATATGTTGTTCCTCCCCCACTGGCCGGCTTCCTTTTTGGCTGATGCTGTTATTGCTTGTGTAACAAAATCTTTCAGCAACATCAACTTGTTAGCATTTGTTCCATAGTTAAAGCATTTACTGTCATTTCCACCCCCCCCCGCCCGTAATGATTTGGGTTTTGCGGTTATGTTTGTTGGTATTTTGGATGTGTGTTTACGAACTCTTGGAGCACACCGAAGGAGCTTCTGTGTGGCTACACTTGAAACAAAAGCTTTGCTAAGTTCAGTGTAATTTGCTCAGCAGCTCTGGTGCTCCGAAACACGGAAATGCTCCAAGAGTGAATAGACATTTTAAATGTCCACCCCCTCCCCCCGAACTCTGGAATACATAAAGAGCAAAAGAATGTTGTGAAGTGAAACAAGATGGAAAAACCCAACTTGGATACTTCAAATTATGGCTGCTGACTGGATGTTCAGATTAATTGGTTTTTAAATTGTGTTATTAAGAGGGCGTGTCCCCAGTTCATCTGCTAGCAGATAATGGGTTGGATCTTGTGGATGAATTCCAGTAATGGTAGCAACTGTCTTTGGTGCAAAGTGCCATCCCATGCTACAGTCTCTTGCATGGGGAAGTCATAGAGTTTCCAAGTCTTGTGTGTCACGCTAGACTTGGGCACGAATCAAAATACGAATCAAACTTCATGATGAATCGGGCCAATTTGTGTTTCATGAAACACGTTTCGTGAGGCCGCAATTTTTACGCAATTCACGACTTTTGGGGCTGATTTGTTCAATTTGTGAATGATTTGTGATACCAGACAGGCTGGCGCCGATCCAGTGATTTCCTAGGCAACATAGGCCTAGAATGTCTGCAGACATTTTGTTGCCATTGGAAACTCCAATCTTAGCCCTCACAACCTTGTTAGGCAGCTCTCCCTGCCAACTGGAGAGCTTCCATTCTTCCCTATACAGCAAGGAACAGGGGGGTTTAATCCCCTAGGCAACTGAGGAGATGGGCTTCTGTAGCCATGGGAACACCAACCTCATCCCTCCATACCCGGTTAGGCAGGTCTGTCTGCCAACCAGAGACCTCCTGTTCTGCTCTATGTGAGCATTTCTTATATAAGGCACAGCTCTCTGCTTCGTGCTTTTCAGTTCCAGTAGACAGAGGGAGAGGGAGGACCTGTTGCTAGGATTTGGAGTGAGAGAATGGAATTGGGAGCTTCTGGCTGGATTTGCTGCTGCTTTAAAAGAGACTGAAAAGCCTCTTTCTTATTTCCTGCTCTTGGACTTGCTGAGAAGGTCATTGGGTGAGGGTGCCTTCTTTCCTCCACCCCACCCCACCCAAGTCTGCCTGGCTCTGTTGCCTAGCTTGACTCAGACCTACCTTTTTTTCTTTAATTTTCTTTGCTTATATTCTTATTTAGAGCATTTGTTCTTGCTGGCATGTTGGGAGAGGGTGGGTGTAGGAGAGCCTGCTGAAGTCTCCCTGCAAGTTTGGCATCTCTGGGTATGAAGGGGGCCACTAAAGTGCCCTGGTTTCTGACAAATCATGAAACTAATGAATCATTTCACGAAACGGGACAATTTTGCGAAAGTTCATAATTTGTGGAATGTGACAAAACATGAAACGCTTATTTTGTTTTTTCCCATTTCGTGCCCATTTCTGCCTCACACTGGCTGCCCCAAACCCTTTCAACAGCTTGGTAGGCCAGCGGGGGAACAACAAGGAGAAAACTGCCATTGTGTTGATGGCATTATGTCATTTTTGGACTGAACTGCTCTAGGATTCAGTGGGAACGTTATAATAAATCAATACTGAATCTTACAGAGGTGTGACATCACTTCCAGGTTCAACCTGGAAATGACATTATGCCATCAATGTGATAGTGCCCCCCCCCAGTCTCCTGTTGAGTGCCACCCATTGGCTGGCAGCCCTAGGAAGGCACATTGCTCTAGAGAAACATTCTATTGTTAATGGAACAACTCCATAGGATCCAACCTTTTTAATTTTTTAAAAAGTATTTCAATTGCCAAACCATGTGAATTAACTGCTTCTGTCTCAGAAAAGGGAGTTGCTCATCTGAGTTTCAAAGGATGGAATGCCTCTTTTATTATTTATTTCTGTATCAGGTTTTTTCTGCCTCTTCTGCCATTGAGCTCAAAGAGGAATGAATAATTTTCTTCCCCCCGTTTACCCTCACAATAACCATGTTAGGCAGGTTAGATGGAAAGCCTGCTTGGTTTGAACTACATGGGTTTGACAAAGGATCGTGGCCACTTCAGTTGGCTCCGACAGCACAAAAAGATTGTGGTCTGTTGAGGCAAGGCTGCACAACACTTTGACTGAATTGCTCTTCAAAGGTGAAGTCTGATGTTTGGTTCAGATGGATTATCTTTATCTGCCTCTTTTTCCTGTGACGGGTTCAATGAGAAGAATGAAAACTGAGTTTTGCTGAAACCACAACCGGAGACCACAATTCTTTTTGATTATAGAAATACTTTGAGGTTGCTGTTTTTTCCTTAGTGGCGAAGCAATAAAACTTTGGCCAGGAAAAAATGATCTTAAGAAACCAGCATGATTGAATATGTGTCTGAGAAAGAAAAAAAGTATTCTTCCTTATTCTAAAATAACACTGGATAGTATCATGCCGCAAGGCTTTATTTAGTACAAAAAACGATGATGTGTTTATTGATGGCTTCCATGCTAATTTTTTAAAAAATTGTATGCAATTAATTGCACGTAGACTGTATGCTGACAGAATTCCCCCACCCCCCAGTCTCAAGAACAGTGTTAGAGTTTCCCATGTGCCCCCTCTTTTAATTCTGTTCTAAACTGTTAAGAAGTTGTCCTATGATGGTCTGAAAGACGTAATGTGCTGTGGAGTATTCCAAGCCAACGTTGCTCTTTTGCCCAAAGCGAATTTGGTGCCAGGTATTTCGCTGCCCCAATAGGAATCACATTACCCCAGTGAGGCAGTGTAATCCTCTCCTCCCACCCTCTGCTCGCTGCCACCACACACCTGGACGATAGGAGGGAAACATGCAGGCTCGGGCCTCCCGGGTGAGCTCCTGGGATGATGACATTGTGTCACCCTGAGAGCACACCTGCACTTTGCAGCAGGTCGATTTTGGCCCCAAAGAAGCCGGAAGGGTAGAGGGACCTGGTAACCCTATGCCCCAAGCAGGTCCATGCGTTAATATGCATCCATTGCCTTCCCAACCTCTGTGTGACTAGGTGGGAGGTATGTAGGTGTGCAGTGAGCTCTACTGGAGCTTGCTTTCCTCCCAGGGGTGTGGAGGTATGGGCTGGGGAGGTAACATACTGTTGCCTTCCTGGCTGGCCTGTACTGCTGGAAGGAAGGTGAGCCTGCCAGAGCTCAATTTCCTCTTTATGGAGGCAATCCAGGTGAGCATGCCACTATGTGTAGGATTTTCAAGTATATAATTGGGTGTGTTGGCATAGATCGGTGATTCCCATCATAGTGTTTGTGGGCTCCATGGTGTCGGCCAGTGGGTTTTCTTGCAGCTATTTGCTTCTCTTCAAAGCATCTCTTCTGCAGCCAATCCTGGCTTTCTTCTACCTACTTGGACCAGGAGATGCTGTAGGAGAAGCCAGTCTTGTGGAGTGGTTAGTGCTGGAGACCCAGGTTTGAACGCCCACTCTGCCATGGAAGATTACTGGGTGACCTTGGGTCAGTCAGAACAGGAAGATTAGAGTCCAGTAGCTCCTTAAAGACCAACAGGATATAACCTTTCAAGAACCAAAGCTCCCTTCATCAGAAGTCTTGAAAGCTTATTTTGATCTTTAAGGTGCTGCTTAACTCACATCTTGCTGTTCTGTTGCAGGCCAACATGGCTACCCGCCTGAAACTTGGGCTAGTCACACACATTTAGTCTAACCTATCTCATAGGGTTGTTGTGAGGAAAAAATGAAGGAGAGGAGAAAGATGTATGCTGATTTGGTTTCCCATAGGGGAGAAAGGCAGAGTATACATGAAGAGACACAACTATAAATAAAAAACCTTTTGTGATGCCTCCAGTTCAGAATTCAGAAACAGCCGAGGATCCTCGCCTTACAACTTTCCAACATTTTGTGATTGAACCTCCTGCGGCAGCCATTTTGTCATGATGTCCACTTCCCATTCCTTTAACACGTATTTATACCAGCATAGCTGTGATGAAAATGATTGCTGCTAAGTATCAGTGAAACTGAGAATGACATATTTAACTGGATTCCCATTCCCAAAGCCCAGAAAAAGCTGAAAATGTGTGTTCATGATCTCCCAACAGTGTAGAAAATGGATTATACTCGGGGCCGGTGCCAGAGTTTCTGGTGCCTGAGGCCAGGGGCAGCTTCAGGGCTGTTGCTGCCCCCATGCGCATGCGTGCACACGGGTGCGCACACCCACACTGTTCAGTTACCCCCCCCCGGGCCACCTGCTGCACCTGGCCCGCAGCTGTATGTTAGTGGCAGCGGCGGCAGCATGGGGCAACTTAGAGCCGGACCAAACGAGACAAGGGTTGCACAAGTTTTCTTGGAGGGATGGGACGGAATAATGACAGAAGAAAGCAAAGGGGAAGGGGAAGGAGAAAGCGGGAAAGACCTAGAGAAACAGCTGCACGCACCTCAGGGCGTGTGCTTTGAATGAGCTGCTGAAGACGCAAATCCTTCTTCCAGGCACAAAGCCCCCTCCCCACCCCCGACGCGAGGGCATCCTGGGAGAGAACAGCAGCAGCCCACCCCGGAACGGTCTTTGGGTGCCCTCACGTCCAGCAGACTTGTGCCTGGAAGAAGGATTTGCGTCTTCAGCAGCTCATTCAAAGCGCACACCCTGAGGCGCAGCTGTTTCTCTAGATCCTTCCCGCTTTCTCCTTTCCCTTCCCCTTTGCTTTCTTCTGTCATTATTCCATCCCATCCCCACCCCCAGTCCCCCCAAACAAACGTATCACTTTTCCTCCGCTCCTTTCCAGTTTGTGAGGCGACAGGCAGGAGATAGGGGTGAATGCTTGGCGTGCGTGCGTCCTCCCAGCCCTCCTGCTCAGTTGCTCTGCGTCACATGCCCCCGCACCCCCTCCGGTGCCCCTGCGCTTGAGGCAATTGCCGGACCTGCCTCCATTGACATCCCAGCCCTGATTACACTAGCTGTCAGAATATGGGTTCTAAAGTTGCCCCATACTTTCCCCTATAAAATTCTTTACAGTTGTGGCATTTAGCTCATTCTCTTCACAGTCATCTCTCTACCTCCTCTCTGGTTTCCCCCCATATTGTCTCCCCCCTCCCCATTCCATTTCTCATTAAATGCTTTACATTTTTTCTGGTTTCACTATTCTATTGCCATGGTCCTGAAACCAATTACTCAAAAATGCATTCTACTGTTGTTCTAATTTTTCTGTCGCCTGGGCCTGGAGAAGTTTGGTTTGCTACTAGATAAGATAGCCAAGCAAAGTTGTCTAGGCGCTTTTTGGTTTCTATGAGCAGAGTTCAGTGTGTCTGCTTTTGTTGAGGAAGAGTGGTCCAGACAGGTATGAGGTGTGCCTGTGTTCAGAGTTTCCTCTTTGGAAGCCGTTCTTGGCATCCTGAAGGAAAATTGTCCACTAACCCATCTCAAAAACTAGGCTTCAGTCTTGTAAATGAGCTTTGTGCTCTATAGATAGACTGTGCTAGAACATATTTTGTCTTCCTCTGGTGCTTGACTCATTGAAAACAATTGATCTTGTGCAAATGGAAGTGTTAGCATAAGAGGAAGCGCCTTCTGTGGCAGTCTATCAAGTGTGCGCAGAACGTGTTCATAGGATCCAAGCCTTAAAAAACTCTCTAATATTAAATCCCATTTAGCTTGCAAGAATGGGGAAAAAAACCCCAAGCCTTCTTATATTCTTTAATGATATCTTTTGTTCAACAAGGAAACGTTTTACTGTTCGTACCGTAAGAACATGAATGTTCATACAGAATAGCTCGAAGTAACTCTTCCACTTAGGAGCAGACTGTGAGCGGGTACTGCCAGCTGGCCTGTTTGAGGAAGCCAGTTCTATTTTTAATACACTTCCACTGAGCACTGTCTGCCGAGCAAGAAAAGGGCAAATGTGGTTTTTGTAACTGGTTACCCAAGTTTCATGAGTGTACACCTAGATGATACTATGAGCAAAGGGGTGCAGTGTAGTGATTCTGTCCCTGGTTTTGTCGGTCTTTTCAGTGTGTGACTGTTGTTCTCTGTTGTGCCTGAATATGGCTACATATATCAATGAATGGCAAGGTGGGGGATGTGTTGAGAGAGATGTCCTGTTGGGAAATTCTGCCTTCAAGCAGGGTATTAATAGAACTTGTATTCCGTGCAATCCTGCAAAAATTAATGCTAAGCCTATGAAATGGTGTGCCTTGCGCATGATTTCCCAGAGCATTAAAAAAAAGCTTCAATTTTGATTCATAGATCTACCGATGAAATATTGTGCACAGCAACAAGAGCCAGTAGGGTGTAGCGTTGAAAGTGTTAGACTGGGATCTGGGAGACCCAGGTTCAAATCTCCTCTTTGCAACAGAAGAGCTTGCTGGGTGACCTTGGGTAAGTCACACACGCTCAGAAAAACTTACCTCACAAGGTTGTTGCTGGGCCTTTTTTTCCTGGGAAAAGAGGTGGTGGAATTCAGTGGTGGAACTCAAGACCGCACAATGACATCACTTTGGGTCAGCTGGAACAGGGGGAGGGGAGTTTTTTAAAGTTTAAATTGCCCTCAGCAAAAATGGTCACATGGCCAGTGGCCCCGCCACCTGATCTCCAGACAGAGGGGAGTTTAGATCGTCCTCTGCGCTGCTCAGTGGCATGGAGGGCAATCTAAACTCCCCTCTGTCTGGAGATCAGGGAGCGGGGCCACCAGCCATGTGACCATTTTTAAGAGGTGCCAGAACTCCATTCCACCGCATTCCCACTGAAAAAAAGCCCTGGTTGTTGCTATGATAAAATGGAGGAGAGGAGAATGATGTAAGCCACTTTGGAACCTGTTGGAGGAGAAAGCCCAGTCAAAACTGAAATAAATAAAGATAGATACTTAAGCTTTGTATCGCTCCCAAGCACTTCATGTGTGTTGCTTCAGTGCTATTAACAACAACTGTGTAAAGTAGGCCCTAATTATTATCCTCAGTTTAGAGAGCTGGGAATGTAGGAATGGTGGCTGAGATATGACAACTTATCTGAAGTCACCCAGTGAAGTAATGACTTGTAGAGATTTAAGCAACAGATTTAACCTTCTAAGATGCACTAGCTATAATCATCTATCATGCACTTGTAGCACTTACGGAGAAAAAGTATATATTCATAAGAGATTTTATTAGACACAGATTATTTTTCAAATCATTAACTCATTCTTTGGATCTGCAGTCTGATAGTTTGCCAGCTCCCCCCACCCCCTGGGTGGGAGGCCTGGGACTTACCTTGCCTCCCCTGGTCATGTGCACACATTGCGCGCACTCCCGGCCTGTGCGATATCACTTCTGGGAAGTGATGTCATCGCACGGGCCACCCTGGGAGCACTGTCGTGGTCCCCAGGGGCCCGATTCAGGCCTGAATTGGGCCCAATTCAGCCCAGACCAGGCCACTGCAGAGCACAAGAGCACTGCTGCACTCTGCAGTGGCCCAATCCGGGCCAATTTGGCCCTGTTTCAGGCTGATTAGGCCCAGATGGGGCCGCTGCAGAGCGCAGGAGGACTGCTGCACTCCCCAGTGTCCTGATCTGGGACGATTCAGCCCTGAATCAGGCTGCGCGTCTTGGAAGCACACCTTGGGAGGTGCGGTCCCCCCGCTGGCCAGGTAAGCGGGGGTGAGGGGTGGAGGTTGGGAGCAGGGGATCAAAGGCAACCCTAGACCTGGCTCAGAAGTGGGATCGCAACTATTTTCATTGCTATTCAGGAGGTATATCAAATATTGAGTCTCAAGCAAGGCTCCCACTTTCAGGCAGCGTTTTTACCTCTTGCTTGGTTTAGCTCTGAGCTTTTCCATATTGTGTGGCCCGCTTGGGAGATTCCTCCTTGGCTTTCAGGAGGGGATGCCTCCTTTGAAAACCTCTCCTCCCTCCCACCCCAAAAGCTACGAGGCGAAAATAGAACTTGACAGAGTTCCAACGTGAATATATCCGTAGGTCGTAACGGCAGAAGATGCCGTGCCTCCTCCTGATTTAGCAGCGGGAACCCTGAGACAGGAAGTTGCCTTGTTTACAAGAAGCAGAGTGACCACAATTGCCGAACAAAGCCGAAAGATTCCACTGCAACTTTCATTATGATGAGCAAGCTAAGAGTGCTTTGATGCTCCCTGTAGTAGAAGGTGGTGAGAAAGTGCCTAGACAATGATAAAAGCATACGACTGTGACCAAAACCTCTGTGTGCATGAGCACACTACTCTTCCTTCTTTGTTCATAACACTTGTAGCCGAGTCCCTCAAATTTTTGTTAGGCATATGACAATGAATTGAAATTGGGACATCACTAGGGTTGCCAGTCTTCAGGTGGTGGCTGGAGATCTCCCGGAATTACAACTGATCTCCAGGTGACAAAGATCAGTTCCCCTAGAGAAAATGGCTGCTCTGAAGGGTAGACTTTTTGGTATTATACCATTTTGAGGCCCCTCCCCTCCCTAAACCCCACCCTCTCCAAGCTCCGCCCCCAAAATCTTCAGGAATTTTCCAACATGGACTTGGCAACCCTAAACATCACTCTTTCAGTACTTGGGGGGGAAATTCACAATATAATGACATACTTTCAGAGGAGCATGCCTTCAGTGCTTCTGCATGTCACCGACTAGTTGTGCTTCCTGATTGGAAGGACCTAGCCAAGAACAGTAACTCAAACAGAGATGCAACTGGGCAGCTTCTCCAGATGTCTGGTATTCCTGAGTATTTGCTTTGGGAGTGATTGATTTAATCACATCGGATACCGCAGGATTTACTCACCTCTAGTGAAACTTGATTGGAAGGAAACAAGGCCAGAGTAGTAAATTGTCCAGTGATGCAATGGGCTGGCTTCTTTGGATTGGATGCTTCAGGCTCATGAGAACCATCATTATTTATTTTTCATTCTCATAGTATATTAGTGTGTTGTATTAAGACAACTGTTAGCACCACCATCTGGAAATTATTGATCTTTTATAATGTACTGCAAAAGCAAAAATGGTATCATGTAACATAATAGGATACCAGTTTTAGGACTTCTTGTATTTCTTGAAAGTGCTTTTTTTCTTCTTCAGCTATATAAACATTATGTTGGCAATATACCGCCTTGTACAGGGATTTGCAACTGAAACTCCAAGGTCTCCTGGCTGCTAGGAGCTGCCCATTTGGTCTCCAGTTTTTCCTCCTGAATATGAAAGTAAACTTTCTGCTGAAGAGAACTGGTGGTTTCCTGCTCCCTTTGGCAACCCCATCTCTTGATTTCACATCTCAGGTAGTGGCTGGAGATCTCCCAGAATTACAACTGTTCTCCAGGTGACAGACATCAGTTTCCCTGGAGAAAATGGCTGCGTTGGAGGGCACACTCTATGGCATTATACCCCACTGTGGTCCCTCCCCTTCCCAAACCCCACCCTCTTCAGGCTCCACCCCTCAGATCTCCTGGAAGTTCTCAACTGAAACCAGGCAAGCCAAGTTCCATCAGACATTTTGTCCTCTTCTCACCCAGAAATGGAGGCTATATAATAATAACTGCGCTTATATCCCGCTCTTTTAGACAGATTAGTGCCCCACCCAGAGCGGTGAACAAGTTAGTGTTATTATTATCCCCACAATACAGTTGGGGAGCTGGCTGAGAGGACTGGCTTACCCAAGGCCACCTACTGAGCTCATGGCAGTAGAGGGATTCGAACCAGTAGAGTGCTGATTCACAGCCGAACCACTAAACCACTGTGCTACTGCAGCTCTCCCAGCACTGTGCTATATCCTAGACCCTGAGTATGAACCCAGGGGCAGCCTCACAGTACAGAGCCCTTGAGGCACATAAAAGGAGAACTCGCCCAAAGACTCTGTTGCTGTTTGCCCTTTTGTCTGTTTTGGTGTGAGCTGGCCGACCCCTGCCTCGAACCAACATGTGTCTCGCATTAAAACTAGCTGCTGACAAGTGGCCAATGAAATATGTTCTGAAGGTCTTTTGACTGAAGTGACAGCTAATGATAGCTCTGGTCCTTATACTTTTCTTCATGCTTGTGAGAACCGAGTAATATATTTCTGGCACCGTAACACCATATCAAAATGAAAGGAGCACAGAACGAGTTGGAGATTTGGGCACCAAACAACATTCTTGCGGCAGTTTGGAATGCAAAACAAATCCGTTGCAAATGCAAAAGAGCTCAGTGTTCAGATTGAGTCAACTGATCTGTAAGAGAACCTTCTAGATCATAGTTCATTGGTTTAGGAAAAGAACATATTCTCCTTTGGTTTGTGGTGGAGATCTGTAGATGTTCCGCACATGGGTCAAGGGGAGAGGATGGCCCCAAGTGATACATCTGCTCCAGAGGAAGCCAGCTGCACTCAAGCATGACCCCCCATATGCAAACAGTGATTATTCTTGTGGATAATAATAAATAAGGCATCGGGGTCAAAGATTTTGGCTATGTAGCTATGGAGCAATAAATGATGGTCAGTGTCTGCAGGGATGTACATGAAGGTTACTTAGCTTGCAAAATGCATTGGAAAAATTCTAGGCCAAATGGGAAGCCTCAAAGCTCAGTTATTCACTTTAGTCACTTCTGTTTGCCACTTCTGCAGCTGCAAATGGTAAGGGACGTATCTCAGGGGGACCCTCATGTTAATTGCTTTTATAATCAATGAGGCCCCGTCTATAGGTTACCATGGCTAGGGTGGATGCTGCTTCATAAACCACGTTCATATGAGCTGTTGTAATGGTAATGTTGAGGACAGAGATAGGCAACCCCCCCCCCAGCACGTGTGCGGCTGCAACAAATAGGAACATGGAGTTTCTTAGGAGGAGATACTGGCGTCCATACCTATTGAATTGGCTCCCACCAATGAGAGCGAGAGAAAGAGAGAGTTTTGAACTTTGGAATGGGCTTGGATGCAGAGTATGGAGATGGAAATACTAGAGTTACATTCCCCTTGACCACATCCCCCAGTAGCAAAAAGAAGGTGCATGGTATGGTGGGTGGTGCCAGTTGTGACAGATGGCGCACACTGCAAGCTCAGCAACACAAGGACACTTCCGTGTACTATTGCCTCTACACCTGTGTGGTTCCCCAGAAGTTTTGTGACAGCCCCACTGTAAAATCTGAGCCAGCTATATCAGATTTTGGTGGCTGTAGAGGTAGGGGCTAGTTTCCCCATACTGGGTTTCTGAGGGCTGTTAGTGAATGTGTTAAGTTTGCCAGGTCCCCTTACCTGGCACTCACCTTTGCAGATCCCACACATGTGTGCTTCGCACATGCTCCTGATGCAGTGCAATGATGTCACTTCCAGGAGTGATGTCATTGCGCTCTTGGGAAGCGCGCCCACTGTGTGCTGGCCTAGGAGGTTTTTGATTTCCTAGACCTGTTCCCTGGGGCCTTTTCCCAGGTGAGTGTTGGCAAGGGGAAGAGGCTGGAAGTGGGGAATCCCCCGCCCCCACTGGGGGACTGGCCACCCTAGAATGTGGTTCTTTTTGAGTAGTAGGACCCACACACATACCCCCCTAGAGGCTGCTTTCATACATGTTGAATAATGCCCTTTTAATTCACTTTAATGATCATTTGCAAGTGGATTTTCCTGTTTCATTAAAGTGCATTAACCAATGTGTGTGAAAGCAGCCTTGTACATGCATCTAAAGTGCACCTGAGCCTGAGCAGTAACAGCAACCTGTGAAGTCAAATGCTACAACGAAGTTCAACAACTTGTTTTGTTAATTTGTGTGGGATCACTTCATGAATCCATGTGCACGGTTTGGCAAGGTTGTTGCTGATGTTTTCTCAAGAAATTCTGGTGCCTGGCTCCAAAATTCTGACTTTGTCACATAGGCAATTTTGGCCACAGGCCAAAAGCACAGGATAGTTTCCAAATTGAGCCCGCCTCTCCCACTGTTTTCTGCCACAGCAGCTTCGCTCATCTGGACAGGGCCTTCTGCAGATACTGCCCTGCAGTTGTGCACAATCAACAGCTGCCTGCACACGTGCTTTCTCTGGGGTAGCTCCTACCTTATGGAATAGCCTGCCTGAGGAAGTCAGTAAAGCTTCCACTCTCCTGGCTTTCCACAAACTATGCAAAACTGAATTATTCAGGAGGGCTTTCTTCTCAGGTTATAGGGCTATGTCATAAGAAGTAGCTCAGAGAGATGTATTGGTAGGGACAGGGACTAGACACTACTGTGTTAGGTACTGTCTGCTGATGTAGGCATGTGCCTGCTAGGGAGTTTCCACGTTGCTAAACACACCATGTAAATTAGTTACGCTTTGTTTCAGAAAGATTTCATCTCTGCTTGGTTTTATGCTTGTTTTCCCGATTTTATGCTACCTATTGTCTCTCTTTCACTGAATGGCCTAACTGCTGTTATTATTGTACTTTGCTCAGCTGTTGATTATATTGTATTTTCACTCGCACTGCGTAATCTGCCTTGGATCTCAGTGATATTATGTCTTCACAATTGTTTTAATAAAGGATATATTAATTGAGTACTGTTTCACAAATTTGTTTATACAGAGTAAGGGATGTAATAAACAATTTGTATATTCTTTTGTTTCTCTTGACACAACCATATACTACACCATATATTGCAACCTCCCTAGACCTCAATTATACAGGCATCTTATGCGTTCTAAAAACAATTCATTAAAGTGTCCCGTGCTCAAAGTGCTATCATGGATGTTATTAAAGTGCAATTGCTTTTGGCATCTTATGACACTATTTCTCATATAGAACTCGATTTGCCTTGCATACAGGTACAATACAGGTACAGTATAAGGGTACCTGTATGCAAGGCAAATCGAGTTCTATATGAGAAATAGTGTCATAAGATGTCAAAAGCATCTAGGGAGGTTGCAATATATGGTGTAGTATATGGTTGTGTCAAGAGAAACAAAAGAATATACAAATTGTTTATTACATCCCTTACTCTGTATAAACAAATTTGTGAAACAGTACTCAATTAATATATCCTTTATTAAAACAATTGTGAAGACATAATACCACACGGGAGATTCTCTGTTGTGACAATTACATTACCGTGTTGCTCTATTTTGTTGGATCTCAGTGAGACAGGCGGGCTACAAACAAACAAACAAACAAACAAACAAACAAACAAACAAACAAACAAACAAACAAACAAACAAACAAACAAACAAACAAACAAACAAACAAACAAACAGCATTGGGATTAATCTAAGGAGTGCGTCCTTTAAAATTTAGTTGCTCATACATCCAGAAAACGGGTAGCATTCAGTGTTAAAAATGCTGCAAAATGTTTTTTTTACAGTAGCCTGGTCGACTGTAGCCTGGTCTTCTGTTTGTTCTGCCCCTCCTCAAACTCTGCAGCAGCTCAAATCGAACTGATCCTAGGCTGGAGCCTGCAGGGTAACCTTGGATGGAGTGCTATTTCTGTAGCCGTTCTCCGGTGCATAATTTTGTACATCCTTAGTAACATGACTGTCCAGGTCATTACTGGGTCAACCTGAAGACTGTGTTTCTCCGTCCTGTAGTGTTGGTCATCTTGAGAGAATCTGCCACATGGATTTTGGCAAGACATCTGAGAGAACCTTAAAAAAAAAGTGACTTGGCCTCCAGCCGAAGGCCGTGGTTCTGTGCAGCACACAGCGAGGTTTCTAGCATTCTATAGAAGTCTGCTGGTTTAAGCTGCAGTCTAAGGGCTGGGATCACAGCCTTTGATTTTGCAAGACTGGCTTGTTCTTATCTTTCAGATGCATTTCAGTTTACTTGTTTGGTGACGTTACCACCAGGTGTTTACAGGAGCAATCTTGGCCATAACTCTTGCAGCATTTTGTAATGGGATGCGTTAGGAAGGCAGTGCAAGCCGGCGAGCATGAAATCATGGGGCGATTTGTTTTTAAGGCTACACTAAATACGAAGGTTGTTCACTTGGTCGCTCATAATTAGAGATGGGCACGAACCAGAAAAAAACTGAACCATATGGTTCGTGGTTCATCAAATTTCATGAACGACGAACCACAAACTTTCACGAACCTGCCCCTGGTTCATGAACTGGTTCGTTTGGTTCGTGGAGACATCACATCCAGGTCAGAAAATCATCACTTCTGGGTCAGCAGAAGGTCACTTCTGGGTCAGCAGAAGGTCACTTCTGGGTCAGCAGAAGGTCTGCAAGAAGTCCATCCCCTGTTGCCTAGGAAACCGATTGATTGGCACCAGGCTGTCTGCAGTGACAAACCAAAAAACGAACCAAATGAACCAGCCTAAAGTTCATGGCGGTTCATCAGAATCTGATGAACCGTGGTTCACGAACCATGAACCGGCTTGGTTCGTGCTTAATTTTGGTTCGTATTTTGGTTTGTTCCCATCTCTAGTCATAATTCTCAAGAAGCAAAAACAATACTATACGGACTTTGGTTTTTATCATTGTTTAATTGATGTCCACCAAAATAAAAAAGGCAAGAAGGGTATATTTGTTTTCTTGGCTTATTTTCAGTAGATGAAATCAGAGGACAAGCTATGCACGGTGTGGTGTATGTATATGCGATCACAAGACTGTGTGGAATAGCAAAAACTGGTTAGTCTTGTAGGTCAGAAGTTAGTTCTTTAATCATGCTAATAAGCTAAAGCAGATTATGCACAGTCCCTGTTTAACTGACTGGTACCTTGGAAGGCAGAACCCTGTTCTCTTAGGGTGTGGAACTAGCCTCATATGTGGTATAGTGATTAGAGTGTTGGATTAGGATCCAAGATAGAGATAGGTACAAATCAAAACTTGCTGAGTGACCTTGGGCCACTCATTCTCTCTCAGATGTGTCTATCTCACATAGGGTTGCCCACCTCCAGGTAGTGGCTGGAGATCTCCCGGAATTACAACTGGTCTCCAGGCCACAGAGATCGGTTCACCTGGAGAAAATGGCTACGGGGGGGGGGACTCTATGGAATTATGCCATGCTAAGGTCCTTTCTGTCCCCAAACCCCACTTTCTCCAGGTTTCACCCTCCCCCCCCCCGCTCCGATCTCCAGGAATTTCTCAACTTGGAGCTGGCAACCCTAATCTCACAGAGTTTTTGTGAGGCGGGGAGGGGGGACATAAATGGCACTGAGATCTTTGGAGGTACAAGATGTCTCTTGACTTCATCTAGTGCAGGCTTCTGGATCCTCACTTCACATGATGGGCTTGAGAATGCAAACTCATGAGGAGTGTTTTTTCTTTGCGACACACTGTGTGCAAGAGTGGTATTTTTGTGTAAGGAGTGAGCAGCAGCTGTCCCAACTATGTTATTAGATATTTAAACCCCACTCCCCTACAGGAACCCAAAACAGCTTACACCATCATTCTCTCCTCCTCCTTTCCCAGTGACTGAAGACAAGTATTGCCTGTTTCTCCCCATCCACCACCAGCCTCTCTATTGCCATCTTTAGTAAATAGGGGGTAATATTGATCTACTTTTCAGGACTGTAGGAAGGTCCGGCCATAACATTTGTTGAACATGTGAGATGGGAGTGGGGGAATGGGGTTATTTACTCCCACAAGGAGGTTCTCTTTGCAAGAAAATGTTACATATGAAGTGATCAGGGCTACTGAGATACAATCTGTGTTCTGAAGCCCCCATTCTGCACCCTCCTCAAAGGCAATCAGTGGATTATGTAGCGTATTTAAGGACATGAAAAAACAGCATAATGTAATATTTAGTGACAGTAAAATCATGAATAACTGTGAATGCCAGTTTGCCAGAAAATATGCTTCTTATTTGACTCTGTATGCTTAGGGTTGCCAGGTCCCCTTACCCTTGAAGCGGGAGGCAGGAGACCCGGCACTCACCTTTTTTGAAGCCATGTCCAGGAAGTGATGTCATCACACAGGCCATGTGCCACATCTGGGAATTCTCCCCTTTAGGGCCAAATGAGGCCCACTGAAAAGCGCAGGAACACTATCAGGGCAGTGCGATGGGCCCTGGAGTGCTCTGGTGCTTTGCAGCAGGCCTATTTTGGCCCCAAACAGGTCCGATTCAGTCTGCTGCAGAGCACGGGAGTGCTACCAGGAGCGCCCTGGCAAGCTCCTATGCTTCATAGTGCGCCAAATTAGGCCCCAAACGGGCCCAGTTCAGCCCATTTGGGGCCCAAATCAGCCCACTGCAGCATGCCCCAGAGTCCCCACCAGGGGACTGGCAACCCTATGTATGCCACTGTCCTGAAGGTCAAAGTTGAAAAGTCAGATGGGCACAATTTTGTTTGTCCATTGACTGGCCAATATCAACCAATGTATGAGGGAGAGTCTCAGCTATGTTGCAGCAATTTGACCCGTTTCCCTCCACTCTCTTAAGTAATCATTACATTTTGGTGATTTATTGTTATTTATTTACATCACTTATACCCTTGCCTTTCTCCCTAATGGGGGCAAAAAATGGCTTACGTTGTTCTATTTGCCTCCTTTCTACTGGGGGAGAGTTCTTCTGTCTGTGAGGGCCAATCCATGTTGTTCTTCAAAGTGGGGGGAGGGCAGCGAAGAAGGTGAAAATTGGGAACAGAGTATTTAGTAGGGGAAGGGATTTATAAGAACATAAGAGAAGCCATGTTGAATCAGGCCAATGGCTCATCCAGAACAACACTGTGTCACGCAGTGGCCAAAAACCAGGTGTCCTCAGGAGGTCTGCCAGTGTGGAAGGGACACTAGAAGCCCTCTCACTGATTGCCCCCCCAAACACCAAGAATACAGAGCATCACTGCCCTAGACAAAGAGTTCCATCTATACCTTGTGGCTAATAGCCACTGATGGACCTCTGCTCCATATGTTTATCCAATCCCCTCTTGAAGCTGTCTGTGCTTGAAGCTGCCACCACCTCCTGAGGCAGTGAATTCCATGTGTTAATCACCCTTTGGGTGAAGAAGTACTTCCTTTTATCTGCTCTAACCCAACTGCTCAGCAATTTCATTGAGTGCCCACAAGTTCTTGTATTGTGAGAAAGGGAGAAAAAGACTTCTTTCTCTACCTTCTCTATCCCATGCATAATCTTGTAAACCTCTATCACATCACCCCTCAGTCGTCGTTTCTCCAAGCTAAAGAGCCCCAAGCGCTTTAACCTTTCTTCATAGGGGAAGTGTTCCATCCCTTTCTGCTTTAACTCTTTCCTTTGACTTGCTCAATTCCCTCCCTCTCCTTCTCTAGTTACTTCTGGGGAGGAGGGGGGGTAATAGGGGCAGAATGGCCTGTCATATGCCATTTAGACAGAAGTTATCTTTTAAGGTGATCAGAAGTAAAAATGGCTTTTGTGCATCTTTTGCTTGTTTAAAAAGAATTTCAACAGGTGTAATTCTTCAGCCTTATGTGGTATCCAACAAAAATCCTCCTCCTACGCAACTACCACAGGAATAAGAGCCTTTATGCATACACTTTTTGAATTTATTTTGCCTTATGTTTGTTTGCTCACAAGGAAAACATTCTCCATAAATGTGGTATCGCTTACCAAGCTGCCTTCCCCTGTGAACACTGTACTTAAAAGCTGGCATCATTTTTTTATACAGCCTTCCCCATTTAGAATGCTCCATATTAATTTCTCTGTGCAGCTTTAAACATTGCTCATTTGTCATGTTTCTGTAAACTTTGCATTTTATGAGCCTTCTGCGGTTTCAGTTACTTTTAACTGGAGGGTAATTTCTATACAGTTTAGAACTGCACTTCCACAAGTTGAGAAAAACACTTGCTATGCACTGTGTGAAATTGTTGCTGTATATTTTATTACCTTGGGTCATTAGCTTACTTGTTAAATACATTAACTCAGATGGGAGTTTTACTTCTTTGTGATATGCCTGTGTCAGGTTTCTGACAGTGTTCTGTGGGGAGCATGAAGTTAGGCAAGGGAGATTCGTGTATCGGATAGTTTGAACTCCCTGTTAGTATGAAAATATTCTCTTCTGGCATTAGGGTTGCCGGCCTCCAGGTGGCGGCTGGAGATCTCCCGGAATTACAACTGATCTCCAGGCCGCAGAGATCAGTTCCCCTGGAGAAAATGGTGACTTCGGAAGGTGGATTCTATGGCATTATACCATTCTGAGGCCCCTCCCCAAACCCAGCCCTCTCCAGGCTCCACCCCCCAAATCTCCAGGAATTTCCCAACCTGGACCTGGCAACCCTATCTGGCATGGATGTGTGTCTGGGGAAAGCATGTTATTATTTATATTGGTGTTTTAATGCATGAGACGTTCATGCAAACATTCCGTGCCTGATGAGCTGTGTGCTTTGAAAAAGAAGGTGATATCAATCGATTGATTTTACAGTGTCTATAGATCACCTGTCTAATAAATTCTCAAGGCGGCTAACAACTTAAGTTATAAAGCAGTTTGAATAAACTGTCATGAATTTAGGACTAGGTTTAGAAGAATTTTATATGTAACGATATAATTTTGTATATAATGGGGGCTTTATGTTTATACACTGGTTTACCAGCCAGTTTGGCAGGAAACTGATGAATACATGAACTAAAATAGAATAAGTAATAAACCACCTAAAACAATCTAGAGCAGGGGTCCCCCAACATGGCGCCCATGGGCATCAATGTGCATGCCAACATCTTTCCTAGTGCCCATTGAGTGTTTTTAGGAAGTGACAGAGGCCAGATGAGACTTTTGCTCAGCCAGGCTTCTGATTAGCTATGAAGATCTGACTGGCTGTGCCGATTTAAACAAACATTGCTTTGGCAGCAGCTGCCACCGCAGTACAAGGATCTCCACTATGTGACTGAAGGTAAACTGTGCGTAGACAAGAAAATATTTTTAAACACTATATTCATTTTAAAAGGCATTCTGTTAGGCAGAGCTTCTGCCTCAAATGTTGAAGAGTTACGGATTATTAGAGTTATGCTTAAGCTGAGTCCCTAACATTTTGTGGTTGGCTCTGCCTCTTTTGGCAGCCATTTTGCAGTTGGCATCACCTCCTGTGGCAGCCAAAGGTGCCCACAGGTTCAAAAAGGTTGGAGATCTCTGATCTAGAAGTGCATGACATAAACAACATGCCCTTTTGTAGTTCAGTTAAAAGGCCTTCTGGAAAAGAAGGGCATTTCGTTAATGTAGTCCAGAAGGCCTGAAGGGAATGTTGGGGGAGAGAGTTCTACAACCTGGCAGCTGAAAAAGCCAACCTAACTTTGGCTGAGACTGGTTTCTATGACAAGGCATCTATGACATAAAGGCCCTACCGCTCCCCCACTGTGAGGTAGATTTTCCATCCAAAACTGATAAAAGTTACCTGCTGTGGCTGGGCAGCCTCTGGTAGCGTATCTCTTGTGAATACTTTAAATTTTCTGTTTGTCTCACACTTCACACATATATGTTTTTGGCTTATATCCCAGCCCAAATGTGTGGAAGGGGAGAAGCAGGAGCCCATGCCTTCTTTAAAAATGAAATGAGGCTGAGTAAAGTTCAAAAGGAAACAGGTTTATTAAACAGGCAGGGTTGGTATATAAGTAGGCAAGGAAAGAAAAGCTGAGGTAAATTTTGATTGTAGAACAGAATACTTCGAAAGTATTAGGCACAAGAATCTTCTTACAGCTTAGTTTCAAACATTTACAGTTCCTGAAAGTGAGAGGCTTGTAATTTCAGACTTAACTTACTTTAACCAGGTTCCTTTGTGGATTTCACTTCACACCTTCAGTGTTCTGACTTCAATACAGCACTCTGTTCCCTTTACACTAGATCCAGGGTCCTCCTCAGAGCAAAAAAATCCCTTTCAAGACACTGGTCAGGAATTATTCTTCCCCAAAAGATATAACCCCAATCAGTTGGTTGAAGGAGTTTCCTTCCATTACCCACTTTCTCTGCCAACAACACACTCCCATTCCTATCTTGTCAGTGTAAATTAGTGCTGGCATTCACACTTAAGAACTTTAACTGAAAGTCTTCTTACAACCTAGAGTGATCTAAGTTAAGGCAAACTTTCCCTTCTTCTTCACACAGAAGGTTACTAGTCTGACCCTGTCGGACTTCAGACTTCAGCTGCTTCCAACAATACTGTCACCACCAATTGTTACCTTCTCATTGACCAATCACAGAGAGCAGCCTGTCAAACATTCTCCCTTCAGGCAGTTTTTTTAACCGTTTCCCTTCCACTCTCTGGGTGCTGCTCTTAGTAAATCTTTCCTTTGAAAGCCCGTTCCATCACAGCATCATATAGAGATCTCAAAATTGGGACAGATTGACATGGATGTAGCTGATCCTTCAGATAACTGGGACTCTACCCATTTAGAGCTTTAAAGGGTAGAACTAGCATCCTGAATTTAGCCCAGAAATAAATTGGAATCCAGTGCAGCTGAAGGGGCTATACATATGTATAATCATTTTGGCAAATTCTGGTAAGGAGTCTTAAAACTGCATTTTGTAGCAATTGCAGTTTCCAAAATAGTCTTCAGGAGAAGCACCAGTAAACAGCCAAGTCATGTGTGGCTGTATCTAGGTTGGCTTTCTCCAGGGGTGTTCTCAGCTAGTAAAAGGTACTCTGGGAAACTTTCAGATTTATTTCACTTCATTCAGTCTTTCAGTGCCACCAGACACTGGTTTGGTACATCTACTGTTTCCTCTTAACTTAGATAGAAAAGAAAGATATTGTCAGTTTTGTCATATAGATGCATAAGAGGAGAGGGGTCAAGACTGAACACCCTATATGCCAATAGCCATAGAGACAAATAAAATTCCCCAAGCACCAACTCTAGGACCTGCCTTCAAGAAAGGAGTGGAACAAATGCAACACTAACAGTGCAATCCTAAGAAGAGTTACTCCAGTCTAAGCCCATTGAAATCAATGGGATTAGACTGGAGTAACTCTTCTTAGGATTGCATTGTAAATGTCTCAAGCCCATCTTGGCTAGATGGCCTATACAGATACCATGGTTGATGGTGTTAATGTATGTAGACGGGTTCTAGAAGAACCAACAAGGACACATTCCTTTTTCTATTTACCAGTCTAGATCATTTATCATGGCAAGTAAGATGGTTTTATACCAAGACTAAGTTTGAATCCAGGTTGAAAAGGATCTAGGCAATCAATCTCATGCAATAAAGCCTAGCATTGTTTAGCCTCTACTTTCTCCAAAAACCTTTCCTAGGCTGTTTTCACATGTCTTTACCCTCACGCAAAATCATGCAAAACTCTCAGAATGATGGCATCTTCATGGCTCCATTTCTAATGTCATCACACCATGAAATGGAATCATGATGGGGTGGTGCCAGAAATTGTGCCACGAAGACGCCGTTGTTCCATGAGTTTTGCTCAATTTTGCACAAGGGTGTGAAAACGGCCCTAGAAACAGAAATTTGGGTGCCAGCCTACCATCATTCAAGTCTGTAACATCTAAGGATAACTCCTTTAAAAGGTATGGCCAGACATTCATAAAGTTGGATTTATCCACAAAGAACTTCATGAGCTGATGTGGGGCCCACTTTTTTCTTTGCGGGGCTAGAGGGTAGCAGTTTGTTTCCAGCCCTAAATAGCATCCTTGATGCAAATAATTCTAAGTAGCAATGATAACTATACAGAGCTAGAGAGGGTACAATCCAAATTTCTCAGGGCACTGTTTTCTGCACCAAAATGTATGCCCAATGTGTTCCTAAGACAAGAGGCAGGGATACCAAGAGTAGAATTGAGTATCTGGAAAGCTGTAATATGTTATTGGTTAAGAATCCACCTAAAGCCTACGGGACTGATCCCCCTATTCTTAACTTCCTCTCCATATCCTGATTGGTCTATTAGGATAATGGATAAATTGAGAACAATTGGGGCTGTCCCCAGAAAATCTTTTGGAAATGGGTCTAAGTAAAGCCAAATCTATGGTTCAACAACGCTTGGTTGACATGGAGTATGTACGGTAGTCTTAAATCATGGTCTGGATTTGCAGCAGCCCCATATCTCTCTAACATTATGCGCCAAAAGTACAGATGGGCCTTTTCTAGAGCATGTTTCGATGCTTTCCCTTCTAATGTGTTGCAGGGAAGGTTTCTTAGCAGGCCTATTCATCAAAGATGTTGCATATGCCCAGAGAAGAAAGTTGAAACCGTTGCTCATATTCTCTTACATTGTAAGTTGTATTCCGAAGAGAGGCAGCAGTTAGTAAATCCATTACTCTCCAAGTTTAAATGTTTGGATAATCATTTGGAATCTGCAGATACTGTGCTACTGAAATATTTGCTGGAAGATACTAAGAAAACCGTATCCTTGACAGTAGCAAAATATTGTTTTTTGGTCATAAACAAGCAGAAGTTTTTAACAAAAGGAGAGATTGAAGATAGTTTTATCTTTCAGGATTTATTATCTGCAGAGTATGATAATAGTTTTAACTAAATCTGTTCTCCCTTTCTATGTAGATAGGAACTGTGGTTTGTTTTCGTGATCTTTTTCTTTCTGGTCATTTGACTGTAATAATAATAAAATTTGAATTGAATTTGAATAGCATCCTTGCATGGCACTCAGAGGCAGATCTACTGTGAAACTAATGAAGCTTAAGCTTCAGGGCCCCTAATCCCAGAGGGCCCCTGAAGCAGCTATTTTTTTTAAATGAGTGAATTTTTCAACAAAAAAATAATGGAGTTTTTAAAGTGTTTGTTATTAAAATAAGGCTATTTTAGTGATAAGCCAATGAGTTGAAGTACTTAATATTGACCTTAGAATGGAGCATGCTCACCGCTGTAGCTTCCACTAAAGTGGGCTGGTTGTTCCCAGCAGCCTAGCAGTTCAGCCTGGCCCAGGAAGAAGCAACAGCACCATAAGGGTGGGGAAGGGCCTGCACAAATCTTGTTGTTTCAAGGCCAGTTTTGGATTATTGCAGGTAAATGTTGGTAATCTGTGAGATTTTTAAAACAAAGCTGAAGTTACTCCTTGGGAAGTTATTAAATGTTGGTTTGGAATTATTAAGACTTTTAATGGGAAATTCATAAGATTGTGAAAATATGTAATTTTATAATTATTAATCCTTTTAGAACTGTTGCAATACATCTTTCTTAGTATTCTATCTGGGGAGCTTGGCCTGGCTACAGCACCATAAGGGTGGTGAAAGGCCAGTATAGATCTTGTTTCATGGCCTGCTTTGGATTATTGCAGGTAAATGTTGGTAACCTGTGCAATTATTAGAGATATTTTAAAACAAAAGTGAAGTGGGATTCAGGATCCAAGTGAGTAGAACTACAGCCTCTAGGGTTGCCATTCCTCCACCGGGGTGAGAGAATCCCCTGCTTGCACCCTCCACCCACCCCGCACCGCCCCACTTACCTGGCCAGTGGGGGAGGCACAGGCCTCCCGGAGGCACACTCCCCTGCTGCACGGCACGTTCCTGGGAGGTGCGGCTTGCTCCTGCGGGCCAGATCCGGTCTGATTCAGGCCTATTTGGGACCAGATTGGGCTGCATTAGGCATGGGAGCACTCCCACATTCTGCAGCAGCCCGTTCCTGGAAGTGACATCATTGCACGAGCCTGGGAACACACGCATGGAAAGTGTGTGCTCGTGCAAAGCGTACGCACAAAAGGTAGGTACTGGGTCCCCCACCTCCCACCAAGAGGTCAGGGGGACCTGGCAACTGTAGCAGCTTCCCAGGTACAGCCTGGAAATCTCATCTGCTTTTCCAGTATTGTGAGCGCTAACCCGGTCTTATAATATATGCATTACTTATGTGTTTAGACTTTTTGTACTGTGCATCTTTGTGGATGCCGAAGATATTTGTAGCCAATAATATCCTAAAGAGCCTTGCTATGAATTAATAACAACTGGACTGGAATTGTTGGATGTTACCATATTTTTGCTGGTTGCGAAGGGGGCCCCATAACAGTCCAAGCTTTACGGACCAAAAAATGTAGATCCACCCCGATGGCACTGCATGGGCACCGCTCCCCCATTTCACATGCTGCTTCATGAGATAGTGAAGGCTTCCTGAGGCAAGCAGGATAAACGATGGCAGGACTTGGGCAGGCAGCTGAGATGATGCTTCTCACAGCCCCTTTCCTGTGCCATTCCTTCTTTCTGGAAGTACAGACTTCGCTTACCAGATCGGTCAGCACCAGCCAAAAGGGTAAACAGGAAGTTTCCCCCATGAGCACTGCTGCTTCCGAAGCTCACCACACTATGCGTCTACTATGTCCACTTTTTTTTACAAAATTAGTATCCCTCCCTTTCTACCCTCGCAAGGGTCACCAAGGCAACTAATAAATGAAAACATATATAATAAAATCCCATTTTAAAACTATTGAAACAAACCAAAAAGAGCAACTCCACTTAATCAAAACAATTGAAACCAGAACTAAAATACATACAAGGCATAAGAAAAACAATTAAAATATTGGGCGGGAAGGAGAGATATTGTTCTGCCCTGTTAGCAAGATTCTTCTTAATAAATGAGATAGCAGTTTTAACTGCGGAAGGGGGGAGCCCAACATCCACCGAGCTAGAAATATAGGGACAGTCTTAGCCATGGGGCATCTGGGGCAGCTGTTCTGATCCCAGCACTGGGGATCCTATGCAGGGATCCTCATCTACCCTGTAGTCTGTTGCCACCACTGCTGCCCTGAAGTTTCTACTCTGATCCTCAGCACGGCTTGAGACTCAGGGCGGGGTGAGGATGCAAGCTGATTGTTTAGTGTCCTCTGTACTATTTAAGTGAGTCTGGGGTAGAGATGGGCAGGAACTGGGGGGAAACGAACCGTGCGGTTTGTGGTTCGTCACATTACACGAAACATGAACTTTCATGAACCTGCCCTGGTTCGTGAACTGGTTCGTTTGGTTCATAAAAACATCACTTCTGCATTAGCAAACCGTCACTTCCGGGCCAGCAGAAGTCACTTTTGGGTCAGCAGAAGGTCTGCAGAAAGCCCATCCCCTGTTGCATAGGAAACTGATTGATCAGTGCCAGGCTGTCTAGAGTGACAAACCAAAAAACGACCCCAGTGAACCAGCTTAAAGTTGGTGGTGGTTCATCAGAAATGTGCTCTGACGAAACGCCGGTTCACGAATCACGAACCGGCCCAATTTGTGCTGAACTTTGCTTCATATTTTGGTTTGTGCCCATCTTTAGTCTGGGGTCCTCAAGTTTTGCCTGGGCCCCAGAATCACTAAGTTTGCCCCTGCGGACATAGAAACTATGCACTGCTTGTGTGAATTAATCTTGAACCATACAAAACAAAATAAGCACCTTGGCAATGTCCCTTCTTATCCTAGTAAAGAAGGCTGGCAGACCCTAAGAAAAGGGCAAGCATGCTCTTCCATCTTTGCTGGAGACATTAAAGAAGTGTAAAAATGGAGGGCATCTTTATTGAGGACGCTCCATCTCCCTCTGCTAGCATTTACCATCATTATAAATGGTGCGTATCATAATGCTTGAAAGGGACCCTCAGTAGTTGATGACCTATTTTGTAAATCACTGATCTTTGTTGATTTAATTGGGAGGGGGAGGAGCCTTGTGTGGATTAAGATATTGGACGGGCTAGTGAAGGCTAATGAGATGAAAAATTTGCAGTGCTCAGGCATTTATATGCCTTTCTTTCCTTTTATCAAAGAGCCGAGATGCCCTATATGTTATTTAGCGAGGCAGTTTCTCCAACGAGATGGTAGCGTTTTACAAAATGAAAATTGCTAACAGTGAGGTGAATTTGTGGTACAAGTCCATTGAAAAGAATTTTGTCCGTTGTTCAGAGAAGATTGCGCTGTATGTTGATTTTCCATGCTGAAGGGCTGTATATTTTTTTTCCCTCTTGAGAAATGCATAACTAAGCTTACCACACGGAAAAAAGTGTTTATATTCATTAAGCCTTCGCAGTGAGGGCTACCAGGCTTCTTACAGTGAATGTTTTGACAATATTTGAAGCTTGTAGCTCATACTGTAGTTACTGCTTGATGTTTTGTTTCATTCCAACAGACTGAGGTTCCATCTGTCTACCTGATGCTGTGAATGTCTCTCTATAGCATTAGTTGCGCTTCAAGTAAAAGCATGGATATTTGCTTAACGCTGTGCTATATATCTATGAACTGAACTGTGCTGGTCAGGGAACCTGAGTTAAAGGTAAAGGTAAAGGTAGTCCCCTATGCGAGCACTGAGTCATCACTGACCCATGGGGGGACGTCGCACCACGACGTCTTCTTGGCAGACTTTTTTCGGGGTGGTTTGCCATTACCTTCCCCAGTCATCTACACTTTACCCCCAGGAAACCGGGTACTCATTTTACCGACCTCAGAAGGATGGAAGCCTGAGTCAACTTTGAGCTGGCTACCTGAACCTGGCTTTCGCCAGGATCGAACTCAGGTCGCGGGCAGAGCTTGAGCTGCAGTATTGCAGTTTACCACTCAGTGCCACAGGTTAATCTGTTATAATTCTGGAGACTGAAGGAGAGGAAGTGACCAGCCCAAGATCACCCATCCAGTGAACTTTATAGATGAGGAGGAATTGGAACCAGGGGTTCCCGAATTGGCACCAGAGGTTCCCATATTGAAACCAGATATTCCAGTTGCTGTCTTACCCGTGGGATAAACTGCAGTCAGGTTGGAGAACCAAATAGTTTGCACGCCTGTGCCATCTTAAGAGATGCACAGTATTACAAATATCAATTTTCCAGCAATCTTAAGAGGCTTTGTTGTTTGTTGCCATGAATCTCAGACATGCACACTTGTATACAGATGAAAAGTGGTGCTTCGTAGAACATTTTCACCCACATGCCTTAAGATGTGCAGATGAGGCTACCTTTCTTGTGATTTACATTTGCGAGGTAAAAGGTATTTGGGGATGGATTTTGTGTATTGCTACTCCTGTTCTGCTTGGCACATGGGTGTGCTCCAGAGGCCCCAATGACACAATTCTGGTTGAAAAATGGAAGCAATGGGGTCTCCGTGCAGCCAGATCAGCCCCAAATATAGCAACAATGCTAAGTTTGGGGCTGATTTTGCCCACACTGAGACCCTGTTGCTTCTTAAACTGGAAGTGATGTCATCATTTTTCAACTGGAAGTGATGCCATCAGGGCCTCTGGAACACGCATGAGATCGAGCCCCCACAGCTTCCAGAAACCCCCTCCCCTGATTTTGAGGTAAGGGGAGGCTGGGAAGCCTAGTGGTTAGGCAAGACCTTCTCAATTTACTGTGGCATATTAATGTCCTTAAATTGTTCACACTGCTATTTTGTCTCCTATAGTTGCCTTATACATGACAGTGTTAAGTGTGTTTCCCACTGGGTTCTGTAGGATTTAGAATTGCTGTAGTAAGATTTTGTTACTTGGTCAACTTGACTGATACTTATTCCTGAGTATACATACCTAGGCTTGCATTTTAAATAGTTAATGTGTTCATGCTTGATCTCTGAACAAATGAATGCCAAGAGTCATCAATGGAAAGAGCATACAAATGGCTTCCCAAGAGGAATGGGGGATTAAGAACTTGTAGCATCTCACAAGCTATCTGATATTTTTTGAAATGTTTAATCTGCTTTGCTTCAAGACCCGTTGAATATAATAAGCAGGCCAGGATCCAACAAGAAGATGAAACGTTAGAAAGAAAATAGACCTTTTAAATCTGAAACATTAAATGACTTTATAATTATCTGCCTTCTAGGTTTAGATAGGAAATGTGTAAAATGGAGGGCAGGGCCCAAGCATTATTTTTTGGGGCCCCCAAACGGGCTCCCCCACATGCCAGCACTATGATCCCTCACCCCATACATGCAATTTCATGAACCGTGACAGAAGTTTGTTTTAGTTATGAAATTACTGTTACACATTTTACATTTCTGGAGAATGCCCGCTTTTGCAACTTTTCTTTAATAATATTTATTTATTTTATTATTATTTATAGTCCGCTTTTTTCACTGAGCCTGAAGGTGAATAAGATAATGTAAATCAGTACAATCAATAAACAGTGCAATATGGTATTGGTATTGAAAATTTGAAAGCAAGCAGAAATCTGACACAGAGCTAAAACCGTGCTGCGAAACAAAGCATAGGCACAATCTGTTACGGATTTAAAATTAAAATAACACAAAACATATGGAAGCAGAATCTGATATAGAACTAACTAATACTGAAACAAAGCAGTTTAAACATGACATGTTAAATGATGCAGAAATTACCTAATAGGATCATACTTACAACAACATACAGTACTCAGTAGTATAGGCTACAGTCCCTATCCCTTTGCTAAAGCATCTCATTGAACCATTTCCTTACACACAGCTCTTTTCCCTGTGGAAAAAAGCCCTGGGTAATTCAGTTTTGCATAGTATGTGGAAAGCCAGGAGAGTGGGAGCCTTCCAAACCTCATCAGGCAGGGCATTTCTTAAGATGGGGCTGTCACTGAGAATGTGCATGTATGGGCAGTTGTTAATTTAGCCCATTTGTGGGGTGGCACCCAGGGCTCATTTCGAGGGGGAACGCTCAGGAACACAGTTCCAGCAGTTCCCCCAAAAGGTCATGTGTCAGGTGGCCCCGCCCACCTGACCCTCAGCCATTTGGGGCCAGTTTCAGCCTGGATTGGGGCCGAAACGACCCGGATCGGGCCTCTGACAGGTGGTGGATCACTCTCCCACCTGTCCAAAACAGCCAGGATAGGTGATGTCAGGGGCTGTGGCATGTGCAAATCAGTTATGCTAATGACACACTTCCCTTGCTGTCAAGGGGTGTGGCATATGCTAATGAGTTATGCTAATAAGTTCTTCCAGCTCTTTTCAACGAAATGACCCCTGGTTGCACCTACAGATAGGAACCGTAGACCTCACCACTATATTGTATTGGATGCCTACTAATGCTATGCCTTTGTGAACTTGTATCTATTTACCTTACGGCATTGTTTCTGGAAATGTCCCTGATATTGACTGTACTGATCTCACACTGTGTAATCCGCCTTGAGTCTCAATGAGAAAGGCATAAATAAATGACATAAATACAATAAAATAATAAACATTCAGATCTGCAATAATAACACAGCCTGAGAGTCCAACAAATGTGCTATTTGTAATCTTTTGGTCACTAAAAAGAGACTATACTTCCTGTGTCTTAAAAAAAACCCTCTAATGGACCAATGTGGCTGCAAAGATTTGGCCAATGGACTTAAACCTTTATTTTTCTAGCCTTTTCCACTGCAAAATCATGCAGTAGCCCCCCAAGATCAATTTTTTTTCTTGCAATTCACACCTAGGGCCAAGCTACACATGACGAATGACACTTGAACGGCAAGTGTATTTCTCCCTGTTCACTTGCCCTCCACTCAATCCACTTGCTGTTCAAGTGTCATTCGTCATGTGTAGCTTGGCCCTCAGTAGACAAGATGGCTAGGTGGCTTAACCCTTCTTGCCCCAGTTGTAGAACCCTTGCAGTTTTTGATGGGTGCTAGCTTGCTGGAATTTCTTTCTGCTTCTTTCACAGTCAGTGGCAGTGTAGAAAGAATCCGTAGGGCTATGCAGACTTCACTAAAAATTAGTTGCCACAGACTCAGTCTCCATATGGAAATCATTTCCATCTTGATTTTGTTCATCTGCTTCCTTAGGTACTTTACTGTTGCCTGGCTGCAGAAAGGCCTTGTCCGATTTGAAAAACTGGAGGATAGATTATTATTTCCTCTAGCTTCTTTTGTTCCATTTTGTTTAGCTCCTTATGTTTCTGGCGGCCTGATTTGTATTTATAGCCACCACCAGATATGGCAGCATGGACCATGTTTGAGACTATGAGTGAATTAGACATTTATATATGTTTTGGGCTTGCAAATCCTACCAGAAGAAGCAGCAGTACTTGCTCTCATTGTCTTACAGTGCTTTGCTTTCCCTCCCTCCTGCTTAGGGTTGCCAGCCTCCAGGTGGTGGCTGGAGATCTCCCGGAATTACAGCTGATCTCCAGCTCGCAGAGATCAGTCACCCTGGAGAAAATGGCTGCTTTGGAGGGTAGACTCTATGACATTATACCCCACTGAGGCCCTTCCCCTCCCCAAACTCCACTCTTTCCAGGCTCCACCCCCAACATCTCCAGGTATTTCCCAATCTGGACCTGGCAACCTTACTCCTGCCTATGCAAAATGAACTCTGTGACTGGTAGTTCTTTATTTGATAGACCCAGGAGGTCCAGCCATTCAGCATGTGGCTTGAGATTGCTGCTCTAACCCTGTTTCTGATGGACTCCAGCAAAGCTCACAGGGTTTGGACAACAGATACAAGAAAATAAGTTTCTATAAATATCCCCAGGCATGATAAACCCTCCCCCCCTCCCCGCATAGTAAGGGGGATTGGACTGGACCCCTCTGGACTTTGGGGCCGAGTAAGATGTGCCCCTCTTCCCAGTCTGGGGGCCCTTATTGAGGGTTTATACATGAAACCACAGAGACATCTTTCTCTTAGATCATGTGTTTATAGTGTAATCTTAATCTTTTTATAATGTACTTTCCCATTATTTTCTAATGAAAACAGAAATATGTAAAGTTTGAGCTGCTATACCTCTGGTAAATAACCTATGAAATTTACTGTCATCATCATCATCTCTGGTGTAGCCCTTTTCGAAATCCATTGGGGGGAGGGAAATGATATATCCTTAATGCAGTTGTTGTTCATTTAATTAACATGGATTTCAGAACTTAATAGCTGGCCTTTTAGCTTTCCTACCTGTGAGACAAAAAATAATGGGCTGTCTTAGTGCTTTCATAATTTGCTAGGTGAATGGATTTTTATCTGTTCGTTTTCTGCAATTGCTTGGGCTTTTGTAATTAAGCCATTTGTTCCTAAATAGTCTCTGTGACTTAAATAGGGCTATAACAACAACAACAACCACAACAACAACGGTAATATTTGCATTCCATGACAGTAGTTTGCTAGATGCAAAACACCGTTCTTGATTGGGGAAGGGGAAAAAAGGACTAGAGCTTAGATGTTGTTCCAGCAAAGACTGAGAGAGAAGTGCAGCCTTAAATATTCCTGCAGAGAGGTAGAGATATAAGCTGCACCCCTACACGAGCAAGCTGCTAGTTCTTAAAGGTGTCACGCCAGACTACAGCAACAGGTACTCCAACTGGGAGGAATTGGGGCAGATAAGTGATTGCAAAGCATAAAATACTTGATCCCTTTCCTGTCTGTTGCTTTTCCTCTCCAAAATGATCTCTTTTCAAGGTGTCCTTTGCTTCCTCTGGATTCCAAACCTATTGCAACCATATCTGTGAGTCTGGAGCAGAGAAACGAAAAACAGATCAAGGCCTCTTTCTCTCTCCTCATGCTTCTTTCTTCCAAAGTTGCTTTTCCTCAGAAAAGTTAATTGAGTTAAAGCATATAATGTACAGTTAGGAGTCGGACTGGTGAACCAAGTTAAGTTTTCTAGGAGGAATGCATTTTAAAAGTGGCATTCTCATGTAAATATGCCACCACTCCCCCCTTGTGTGCCATTCTCTTCGCTGATGGCTGCCATCACACTGAGAGCCAAGCTACACATGACGAATGACACTTGAACGGCAAGTGGATTTAGTGGAGGGCAAGTGAACAGGGAGAAATACACTTGCTGTTCAAGTGTCATTTGTCATGTGTAGCTTGGCCCTGAGTCTGCGCACACCTTCTTTATGTCCTGGGTGGCTACGTAAGATACTCATGACGTTGACCGTTTATGAAGTGAGCCATTCTAAACTGTACAGCTGGTTAGATTTATTTATTTATATACTTCATTTATACTTGCCTTTCTCCTCAGTGGAGACCCAAAGAAGTTTACATCCTTTTCCTGACCTCCATTTTTTTGTCACAACAATCCTGTGAGGTACATTAGGCCAGGAGTGTGTGAGAGATCTGAGGTCACCTATGGCAGCATGGAGATTCAAACCAGGGCCTCATGGTCCTAGTTTGGTGCTCTAACCACTACCATCCCATTGATGCTACTTGTTGGTTGAAAGTCACAGGACATGTTTATACCCATGTGAGGAAAGTCACCAATTCCCCGTTTGTTGCTGTAGGGAAATCTGTTTTTTAAGGGTGCAGAGATTTGTCTGAGCTTTCAGTATCGGTACAAAAGGTTGAGAACTCTGCACTTTCTTCAGCCTTGCTAATGGGTATATTAATACATGTTGATACAGAATCAAGTTTGGTAAATCCCCCAAATTCTTTTATTCTCAAATTAAAATATTAATTTTAAAAAATAAATGTGGTGTTTAGAATTTCTGTTGAATTCTGTTCCAGACATTCTTCCTTGCTCAAGCCAGTTTACCGGTTTGGTTACTTTTCTCTCACAAAACAATGCATTATTGTATGAATGCAGTATTGTGAACCTAGTATAACCAATAAATAAATAACTATCTGTTCCATTTGTAATATTTATCATAATTTAGGATGAGTGTTTTTTGTTGGGCGTAAACCCCTAACTTCAGTAAGTGGCCATATCTAATTTCTTTAGGCTGTTGAGAAGTTCATGGAAGTTTCACAAAACCATGGCCTTTTTTCGTATGGTCTAAGAACAGGGTGATATGGAAGACTGCCGGCTTCTTCACATAATTTTTGACGCCACCTGTTTACAAAATGGAGGCAGGCAACCACAAAAGCGCCATCATCACTGCCTGCCTCCATTTTGTAAACATGTGGTGTCAAAAATTGCATGAGGATGCCAGCAGCCTTCCGTGAGTATCACACTATTTTTAGACCGTGGAGAAACAGCCCACTTCTTAAGTTCCATAGCAGTGGCAGAAGGGGAAGAATTAATGCTCTTCTCTTCCAGACTTGTGCGTAGGGGAGAAATGCACCTTTTGTGTCTTTTACAAGTCATGGAAGTTTGAGGACTCGGAGTAGAAGCACAATCCCATTCCCTCTCTTGGCACTTTTGTGGGTCATGTGCCTATGAGGCTTACCAAGCTGAATGCTACCAGCCAGCCTTGCAAGCCAGATCAGCGGGGACTTGACAAATCTTTTCCGCCCAATAGAACAAAAACAGGACGTTTGGCAAGTGGTTTGCAGTTCACAACTGCTGGACCATAGGGTTGCCAAATGGTCTTTTAAAAAAAATACAGGACACTGCAGAGAGGGTATCCCCTGGTGCTCACTGGAGGATAGTTCTTTGCTCATGCTCCCAGCCCCAATGCAATGACATCACTTCCAGAAGTGATCTCATCACACCACCCTTAGCCTTTGCAGGGGACTCTGTTTGCCGAGGGCCTGACTGCGTGTGTGCTCCCTTGCACTTTCCCTCCTGGCACTCTCTGCCGCCCAGGCCTGGATGGCCACCACCACCACAGCAGGAGGTAGGGCGGGTTGCCACAGTCTCACCAGATGCCAGCTCATTTGTGGGGGAAATTGTTGAGGTGCAGGTGGGCTGGCTGGCCGCTCCCCTGGCACAGAGGAGGCAGAGTGGGCAGCCTGGGCAGGTGAGCGCACAACGGGGAGAGAGGCTCTCCTGCTGCTCCGGCATGCAACAGGTGTCCCACACACAAAAATATCACACATTTATATGTCCAGTATTTTTACTCCATTTATCCCGGACAGTCAAAGGAAAAAACAGACTGTTGGGGTGAAAACCGGATGCCTAACAATCCCAACTGTGTTTGGCCATGTGGGATTTACAAGTTTCCCTCTTCTGTTGCAATGGGAAAACCCTCAGGAGTCCTCAATCATTTGTCTGGAACCATACTGCTCTTACTATGTTTTAACTTCAGGCATGCAATAGGAGGTGGGTGTATATTTTGGAGTGTGGGTATTTGCCACAACTGTGATAAGACATGCTTATTTACTTAGGCCTCAGGGCCAAGCTACACATGACGAATGACACTTGAACGGCAAGTGTATTTCTCCCTGTTCACTTGCCCTCCACTCAATCCACTTGCCGTTCAAGTGTCATTCGTCATCTGTAGCTTGGCCCACAGTTACAGAACTCCAAGTAGGGCAGAGGTCAGATTGAGAGCCCTGAATTCTCCACAGCCTACATCTAGTCTGGTGGGACATTATCCTTGGTGCTGTGTCAGAGCGCTTCTTGTCCGAGACTGATGCGAGACCCACTTGTCAGTCGCACATATGATTGACTGACATAGGAATGAATCTTCAAAGTGAGGCCACCAGCATGTGAGATTTGGCCAAAAGCTGGCAGACAAGCACGCGTTTCCTTGAAGGAAATAGAGCAGAGGAAGCATAATCAGTCTCTGAGCAGAACCACAAGTGACAAAAGGCACAGATTGGACACTTGTCAGCTTCCCTCAAGTTTTGATGGGAAATGTAGGCAGCTTGGTGGAATGTTGGACAAATGACAGTTGCAAAGTCCATTGGACAGCAGTCAGAGAGCGAAGCTGCAAGACCAGGATGCCTACATTTCCCATCAAAACTTGAGGGAAGCTGACAAGTGTCCAATCTGTGCCTTTTGTCACTTGTGGTTCTGCTCTCTATCATCTGTAAAGCAGTCCCACGCCTGATGTTATTTGTGCCTGTGTGTACTACACATAGGTAATGTCAGGTCTGATGCCACTTGATGAGTGACAGAGGCTGTCTAGGTTGTCTTCCTTCCATGTGCTCCTAGAAGGCACCTACTTTGGTGTACGCACTCTTCCTAATGGGAGCTTTGATTCTATAATATATATTATTTTGTAGTAACTTTTGTTAGTCTGAAAAACATGACCCTAGACAGGAGGTGGATTGGCCCTTGAACATAATGAGAAAGTTCCACTGAGGTGCTACTTCTAGAGGGCTCCTGGGAGCTAAGATCAAGCTGAGGTGAAATCCAGGGTACTAGAAGGAGTGTAGGACCGGATTGTCTCCAAGCCAGGTGGCACCTGCAGAGTTGTTAGGACCCCTGGGACTTAGCTCAGCTTGCTGCTGGGCCACTTGAATGTCTCGGTCTGTCCCTCCTTCTAGAAACAGGGCCACCATCTTTATTATGATAAAGTTCCTATTTTTTTACAGCAAGTCAAGGAGCAAAAATTCGAGTAGAGAAACCCCTCACCTCCCATGCTGGAGGAAAGTGTCAACAAATGAATGCCTGGCTGCCATAAACCTGTTAAAGGCATAGGAAACGGGTTCCCAACTTTTTTGAGCCAATGGACTTCTTTGAAATTCTGACACAAGGAGTCGGCCACAAAATGGCTGTCATAGGAGGTGGAGTCAATCACTAACAGGGTTGCCAGTCCCCTGCTCGGGGTGGGGATCCCTCACTCCCACCCTCCACCCCCTGCCCCCGCTTACCTGGCTGGGGGGGGTACATGTCTCCTGGGGCACAGTCCTGGGCCATGTGGCATGCTTCTACGCACCACAGCGGCCTGGTTTGGGCTGATTTGGCCCAAATCGGGCTGCTGTGGAGTGCTGCAGTGACGTTATTGCGCAGGCCAATAGCGTGCATGTGTGTGTGAGCAACAATAAGGTAAGTGCCCAGTCTCGCACCTCTTGCCAACAGGGTAAGGAGATCTGGCAATCCTAATCACAAAATATCAGGAAGTGAAGTTATATATAACTCTGATCGTAAAATTTTGACAGTTCAGGCTGAAGTTCTCTTTAACAGGATGCCTTTTAAACTAACATATTAACTGAGCAGAAGGTTTACATTGCAAATCAAGCCGTGTCCCCAAAAGTATAAGGAGGCTGTGTGTGGGTTCCCTTAGTTGAAAGAAAAGGCCTGTCACATCATCCTCTTTCTATTCCTGGGTAGCAAAGGACACACAGCTGGGCAGGGTGAATTATGTTACTTGGGTATACATTTCCCTTCTCTGTTTTCCTTGGCCTCTCAAAATAGCTCTTCTCTTTCCTCTCTCCATTCACTTCTTTCTTTTCTGTTATCTTGTGGGTCTTTCCCCCCAGTTCACATCGGAGATATTTTTCATGCTTCCAAAGTTCTTCTGTATGGCAAGCTAACAAAAGATTTAACTGATCTCTTGAAGATGATCCCCAGATTCCCCTCCCCACAAACCCATTTGGAAATATGATTCTTTTAAAATTTACATAGAATGGTGATTATTATTCTGCTATCTTAATATTCATAGCTTTTGTGAGTGAAGGAACTAGTATGGGAACAGATGGTTAGTCCAAATGAGCTGTGGAAACTAGGGATGCCCAACGGAGGTAATGATGCTTATTGTGTTCCCTCTGCTGAACGCCTTTAAAATTATTCACAGTTCAGTACTAAATTCCCCCTAGTTTAGTGTGCAAATACTTTGGACATATCTGATTATTGAGTTTGTTATTCACGCTGTGTCCATATACTGTTAGGATGTCTGATATCTTTTTTTAGGCAGCTAAAATGTGCCTTTCCCCACATGCCACTTAGGGCCAAGCTACACATGACGAATGACACTTGAACAGCAAGTGGATTGAGTGGAGGGCAAGTGAACAGGGAGAAATACACTTGCCGTTCACGTGTCATTCGTCATGTGTAGCTTGGCCCTTAGAGGTCTGAGTTACAGACTAGAGACTTGTGACACGAGGGGAGGCCTCCACGCTATTTAATGGAACCAGAAGCAATGGCTAGGAAAACCTGATTTGCGTCACGAGAGACTGTAGGCATCTGCTCTTTGATGCTCCTGCGTTTATCAGAAAATGCAGGACAGCTGTTCTTCAAGACGAGATGGTGAGATCCCGCTCAGTTCACTGTGTGCTCAGTTGCCTCAGAAATGTCTCTGAAGCTTGTCCCCTCCAGTAAGAAGCAGCAGAAGGAAAAAGGGACAGCAGAAAGGTCATAGAGGATACAGCACTGTCTACGCCAGACCTGCTCTTTTCTGGGACTGCTCAAACCCCTCTAGACATCTGGAGAGTCCAGCTGCGCTTTGGAAATGGAGCCTATATTTATTATAGCCAAAGAATGTAGTTTCAAATGTGGATATTTGGCTGCCCTCTCTGCTTCAAAACACAGTGCCTTTTCCCTTTGGGGGGCAGGCATGGCTCAAGAGTAGAATATCTGTTTGCCAGGCAGAAGGTCCCACGTTCAATTCCCCAATCCCCTAACATTAGGGATTTAGAGCGCAGGTCAACATAGAAAATCTTTTTGTCTAAATTGTAGAAAATGCTGGACTTTGACTGTATGTTTGATATTCTGCCAGTTTCCTTGACTATGGGGGAATTAACCGGAAGCCCTGTCTTCACTATCACCTGTGTTTTGGATATTGTGCAGACTCATACTTGATTTCATGGGCTTTCCCCCTAAGAGTTTTTTTTTGGATATTGTATTAATCTTTGTATCTTTGTACTGACTGACACATATAGTTCATTGAGTATACTACATCAGTATACTACAAAGAATATTTTCAACATACTTTAATGTCTAATTGTTTGTATTTGTGTAGCACTATATTCCACAGTTGTTTTCTTTCTTATCTTGCTGTTTACACTGTGATTCTTCTCTGGTATTAAGGCAGCTTCATGTGTCTATGTGAACCCTAGGGTTGCCAGTTCAAGGTTGGGAAACTCCTGGAGATTTGGGGAGTGGAGCCTGGAGAGGGTGGGGTTTGGGGTGGGGGGTATTTTCTCCAGGGGAACTGATCTCTATGGCCTGGAGATCAGGTGGAGACATGGGCATGAACAGGATTATGAACAGAAAAAAACCACGAACAGCCCAATCTGCTGTTCACGAACAAGCTGTGAGGCCCCATCCTAAACGAACAGGTGGTCGTTGCAAGAGAATCCCACCCTGCTGCCTGCCAGCTGATAGTTTAAAGGGATCTTTAGAGGGCCAGGTAAGTGGGTTTGAGGGGAGGGGGCTAAGTGGGGGGGGGTTGGGGGTGGTTCTGGCCCCCACGAACAAGGAACATGTCCGGGAACAGTTCATGTTTGTCCATGTTCGTTGTTCGTTGCTCATGGATGGCAACGAATGATGAACAGGGTGTTCGTTCCCCCCCCCGTTCATGCCCATGTCTAATCAGGTGTAATTCCTTTGTTGATTCCAAGCCTTAAGCCATTATTGAAACACTGAATATTGAAAAATTGTCCTCCATAGCTGCTAAACCTGGTGCTGTGGTTCAGTGTGGTGAACTGTTATAGCGAAAGTCAATGTGGAATAGCATTTGTGTAACTGGGACTCTTCTCAGACTATATTCCAGTGTGTTCATATCTGTTGTTTTGTGAATTTGCTCCAACAAAATCTTATAATAGCATTGGCAAAGTGTGCTTGCAAGTGAACGATGCCCACAGAGTCCCGGTTTAGTATGTGACATTACCTGAATAAATTGTTGAGGCGGGGGAATCATGGCTTTTAAATATTTTAGTTATGGTTGCAGTTTATTAAATCCCTAGCTTCAATGACCTTGGTAACAACCTAGACATTTTGTCCCTAGAGTTCAACCATATCCGGAAACTTAATCTGACAAGGATTAGCAACAGTGTTTCCTCTTGTCAGAAAACAGATTTAGTTGCGGATGTGACATTTGCATACAGGAACTTCCCTTTCCCACTTTTTGGGGGGAGGGCTAAAGGTTTGGTTTCATATTTCTTCGTTATTACGTTGTTCCTAAATTCAGTCCCCTCCAAGTCTGCAAAGAGAGAGTTTTCTCTTTGCAGTCTAAAATGTGTCTTTGAGAATAAAAAGGGAATTAAAACGAATGTTTGTATTGCATTTTCAGCTGATTATATCTATGATTAGTTCTTTTTTTGGTAAAAATAAAGGTTCTGGCACTTATATATAAAGTCGAACCAATTTCCACTAATTCCTCCATTAGGACATGGGAGAATTACCCAGAAAGGTGCCACAAAACTGTCCTTTCTATGATAATATCCAGAGTTTTTTTTCTGGGAAAAGAGGTGGTGGAACTCTCAAGAGGGAAATGAGGAAGAAACACACAGGTTTCTTTGAAATAATATTATTTTCAAGCACTATTGTCGAGTATTTTCAAGAGGTGCTGTAACTCCGTTCCACTGCGTTCCCCCTGAAAAAAAGCCCTGATAATATCCCTCCTATGCAGTCCTCCATCTTTGCCCAATCTGTCCAACATTAGCTAGTAAGTATTCCTTTCAGCCAGGGGTCATTTCGTAGAAAAAGAGCTGGAGGAACTTATTAGCATACCTCATTAGCATATGCCACACCCCTTGACATCACCAGAAGTGTGTCATTAGCATAACTGATTTGCATATGCCACAGCCCGTAACATCACCTATTCTGGCTATTTTGGACACAATCCTGGCCATTCAGGGCTGAAATCGGGCCCAAAATGGTCAGGATTAGGCCACTGCTGAGCGGGAGAGCGATTCACCACCATCAGAGGCCCGATCTGGGCCGTTTCAGCCCCAGTCCAGGCCAAAATGGGCCCAAATGGCCAAGAATCAGGTGGGTGGGGCCACCTGACATATGACCTCTTTGGGGAACTGCTGGAACTGTGTTCCTGCACGTTCCCCCTCAAAATGAGCCCTGCTTTCAGCCATGTTTTGCAAAACACTGTACAGCAGTTACTAACCCATAACAATTTTTCTTCAGTTATATGCCCAGATAAGTACTGTTAGTAATTGGTGAAACAGAAACCATTGCAAGAAAAATGGGACCTACTCTTCCACTTTACGCACACTTTCAAACCTAGAAGCTTAATGTTCTTGCTTGCTATGGAGTGACAGGGATGTGGCTAACTCCAAACATCCTTTTTAAATTTGCCACTTACATATATGTAGAATAAACACTTCACACAAGATGCTCATTTCACGAGAGGCCTGTCCATTGGGCTTTTGTCTTGACAATAAATTGAGAGCTAATTTATCAGGTAAGACCACAGTTCCATGTAGCTCCTAATTCTTTCAGATGTCACTGCCTGGATCTTTCAGTGAGGTTTGAAGAATGACAGATTATAACATGTTGTGCAGCTGCTGTAGTATAGTGGCTAAGTGGTTGGGTTGTGGATCAGCACTCCGCTGGTTTGAATCCCATTACTGCCACGAGCTCAGTAAGTGTCCTTGTGTAAGCCACTCCTCTCAGCCCCAGCTATATTGTGGGGATAATAACACATTAACTTTTTTTTTACTACTAATCTGTCTAGAAGAGCAATAAAAAACACGGTGGTGGTGGTGGTTATTCCTGCCCCATGAATGTAATGACAACTTTGGTACTCCTATTTATTGATGGGAACCAGTGGCCAATAATGGGCACTTTGGTTTTTTTCTCCAAAGCCATAAAGACTTGCAACCTGGTTTCCCCACACCTTGGTTGGAAGGAAGCTGAATAATTTGTTTTACCAGTCGGAGCACCTGGAAAGCTGAAAAGCAGTTCTCCGGACTGTGGAAGGGAGCTGGTTTAGGATTTGGGGCTGCTGTTCTAAAGTAACCATCTGCTGGTGCCTGTGTTTGTGTGCTCACTTAATTTCCCCCATAATGAAGCTTCATTCAGAGCATTATCCTACCAAGAAAATATAACTTGTAAAAACTACCCTGCATTGAACACTTCTTGGGGAAGGAAATGGCTGTGAAACAGATGTGTATTGCTGATTTCTGCCTTCAGGTTTCTCAGAGATTTGGAGGTAAAAAAGGCACTTGGAAGGTGTGAACAGCCCCTCAATGGGATCTTTTGCTTGTGTTTTTAAGCAGGATGATTAGAAGGCCATTTTGAATGAGAAAACTCAAGAAAGTGAATGTTTTCCTCTAGATTCCTGTTCAACCGTTAGTTTTACAGAACTGCCACTTTTAGGAAAGTCTTAGGTGGGTAGCCGTGTTGGTCTGCAGTAGAACAGCAGGATTTGAGTTCAGGGGCACCTTGGAGTCCAACAAGATTTTCAGAGTGTAAGCTTTTGAGAGTCAGAGCATCTGAAGAAGGGAGCACTGACTCTCAAAAACTTACACTCTGAAAATCATACTGGTCTCTAAAGTGCCACTGGATTCAAATCCTGCCGCACTTTTAGGAAAGGAAGGCAGCTGGCAGACTCTTTCCCCCTCCGAAGGGGACTTCTCTCTGGTCTTGTAGCTGTAGTTGCTTCTTGACTCTGGTCTGGCAATGGTGGTCACTGGGTGGAGTAGAAGAGATACTTGGTCTTGGGGCTGTCTGGCCTGTATCCTTGTTGCACAGCTGTATTATTTTCAGCCTCCTTGGTGTACAGTAGTGAGCAATGTTGCAAAGTTGCAGAGGGTCATTTTTATTTCCTTTGGAAGAAAAGCAAAGGAGAACGTTCTCCTCCTCTGTCACCATTGCTTAAGTGATTCATGGCTTCGAATCATCTAGCAGGGCTTAGAGCAGAACCACAAGTGACAAAAGGCACAGATTGGACACTTGTCAGCTCCCCTCAAGTTTTGGTGGGAAATGTAGGCAGCTTGGCAGAATGTTGGACAAGTGACAGTTGAAAAGTCCATTGGACAGCAGTCGGAGAGCCAAGCTGCAAGACTAGGATGCCTACATTTCCCATCAAAACTTGAGGGAAGCTGACAAGTGTCCAATCTGTGCCTTTTGTCACTTGTGGTTCTGCTCTCAGTCTGTTCAGAGCTCACCATTGCTGGAGCTTCGTCGTACAGTAGTAAATACTTTGGAGCAAATGCCAGCTGCCAAGTGAATGACAGCCTGTCTTCACACATGCAGTACAGAGGAGCAGAGCTTCCAGGGCAGAATTGTCTGGCTTCCAGGCAGACTTGAGCCTCTTTTTCTTCTTTGTGAAGCCCTGCTTAGAGAGATGCTTGACTGGCTGTAGCAGCTGCTTGTAGTTTTACGTTTATTAGGGTCTCCTGAACTTGTGATAACTTGGTTACAATCCAGAAGTGCACATTACTGTTGTATACAAAACCTTACAGGATGTGAAATTAAGATTTCCTTGTCTTCAGAAGAGTGGTCCCTCATCTCTTGCTCCACATCCCAACTGGCAGGAGGCAAAGAATGTAGAGATTAATGTAGTCGAGCAACAAGCAACTCCTGAAAGTGAATGAAATCGGCTGCATTTCTTGGAACGTTTCTCCACCCTCATATCAAAATGCGGCAGAATTTCCTGGCGCTCGTGGAGGCTGATTGGAAAGAAAAAAGCTTAAGGCAATGAATCGTGCAGAGATACAGCAGGCAGCTTCCACTGTGGATCACAGGAGGCCTTTGATTATCCATTTACTTCTCACTGTACCCAAGCATTTCTCCTGGAACATCAGCCTGCCTCAGTTCAGGAATGACTGGGATATATGCTTTGTATTGTTAGAGATGTGCACAATTTTTTTTTGTTAATTTTCAAAGGCATATTCATTTTTGGTACAACAATTTTTTTTCATTGAAATTGATTTCAAAGGAAACAAATTTGGGATGTGGTGCCCTTACCAGAGGCCTTGGGAGACGGCTGTTGATGAATGGGAGGTGCTTTGTGCAGCTCCTGAGAAGCTGTGTGTTGGTTACCCTGGTCTGTGTCTGAAGCACCCAGCCCTTTGGCAGCTATGGACCAATACAAATTACACAGGTGCCTCTGGTCAAGAGTGTAGGATGCACCTTCAGAGGCACATGTCAACCTAATTGTGCTTAGTGGGATCATGGCTGGCTCAGCAAAATCAAATCACGTGAGTTCATTCTTTGTTACCTTCATTCATTCTCATTCCCCTCAGAAACATACATCTGCATTGCCCCCCCCCCCCACTGTGCTTCCAGGCCCAATTCAAGGTGCCAGAGTTGAACTTTAAGGCCTTATATTAGGCCAGGTTGGTGTAGTGGTTAAGAGGGGCAGGACTCTAATCTGGAGAGCCAGGTTTGATTCCCCACTCCTCCACTTGAAGCCAGCTGGGTGACCTTGGGCTAGTAAGGGCTCTCTGGAGCTCTCTCAGCCCCACCCACCTCACAGGGTGTTTTGTTGTGGGGATAATGGTAACATACTTTGTAAACTGCTCTCAGTGGGTGTTCTTAAGGGAGGTATATAAATCGAATGTTGTTGTTATATGGCTTGGGGCCAGCATACCTTAAGGACTGCCACCACTCACCTGGCTAGCGGGGGTGGGGGGGACGCAGGAAAACAGGCCTCCCAGGCGCGATCCTGTGGCAGTGCAACCACGTCACTCCCGAGAGTGATGTCATCACACTGCCCTGAGAGCCCTCCTGGGTTTTGCAGCAGGTGGATTTGGGCCCACAGTGGGCTGAATTGGGCCTGTCTGAGGTCCAAATTGGGCTGCTGTGAAGACACACGTGCTCCCAGGCCTGCACAATTGTGTCAAGAGCAATGAAACGGTGATGAAAAGATGAGTGGTGGGTCCCCCCTTCCAGCTGGGAGGGTAAGGAGACCTGGCAACCTTATACCCCCACCATAGATATGTGGCAACCTGAGGAAGGGCCTTCTTGATTATGGCACTGAAACTTTGGAACTCCCTCCTCAGGGACAATCACCTGCCTCCACCTGTCATTGTGTTCTGCCGATGGGTAAAGACTTTTCTGTTTCATTTGGCATATCCCTGGTAAACTCTTATTGGCCCTGCTCCCTGGTTGTGTCTATGGCCGTTTCCACACACATTGAATAATGCACTTTCAATGCACTTTAGTTATCCTTTAGAAGTGGATTTTTTGTTCCACACATGGAAAATCAGTTACAAATGTGCACTAAAGCGTATTGAAAGTGGATTATTCAACGTGTGTGGAAACGGCCTATATGTCTTTACTGTTTTGTAAAATATATTAAAATATATTTTACAAAAATGCATATTAAAATATGCATTTTAATACTGCTTTTAATTATTTAATTTTTTTAAATCTCTTGATATTTGTTGCCTTGAGGACTGTATTTGGCTGGAAAGGTGGCATATAAATGTTTATGTGGGGTAGAACTTGTATTATTTTTTTGGTTTGTGTTTTATCTGGAAAGAGATGCATTTTCCTACCTTGTATAGCTTTGACAAAAATGGAATCATTAAATGACTTGCCTTTTTCTGATTGCATTTAAGGCACTTTGGTTTAAACTCATTACCTCCCCACCCCCCGCCTCCCGCAAAGCACATATTAAAAAATCCCTCATCTTGCTTTAAAGCAAATGGAGGAAATCCAGCTGTCCTGGTTTCAGATGCTGCCTCTTTGAAGTGCATTTGAAGAACATCGTTTTTATTGTCGAAGAGTGTGAGAGAGGAATATTTCATTCTGGGCTTCTGCTTGATTTGGTCTTCTGGCCCTAGAAGAGTCTGGTAGCTGCTTCTTGAGTGTCAGTTTTTTAAAGCTTCAGCCTTGATCGATCAGAGTTTTACATTCAATTTGGAATAGCTTTGGCCAGTATTGGATGCCCTACAGATTTAAAAAGGTGTCAAGATCTCCCAGAGATCTGACACTTGTATCTGATCAGGCCTAGCTGTGACTGTTGAAACATGAAAATAGATGGGCAGAAGAATCAATGGGCGGAACTGCCACCGGTGTCCCTCGACTTGGTATAATGAGAAATGTGAGACCAAATAACTGAACTGTACTGTATGTAGCTGTTTAGCGAGTACAGCCAAAGAAAGCTAAAATGACGATAATGCCTTCTGGGACAAGAAAAATAAATGTTTTAGTTATCTGAGCTAGCCTTTAAATAAATGCAGAAGTGATAAGGTTGCACTATAACAAAAGTAGTTAAGAACAAGCTTTCCGGGGGAAAAAAGAAACAAAGTTGCTAGTGACTGAGCAATACATTTTATCCTTAATAAGATGCTCTAAAGGTTAAACTTTGTTGCTCAAATGCTTGTAAAGGATTTGTGTGTGTGTTGTTTGTTCAGCTGTTCAGAACCCTCCAGTATTAGCTCGGTCGTTTCAGAATCTGAGAAAGCCAACAAAATAACGTTAAAGTGTCATTCAGAGAAAAAGGTTTTATTAGTTTGGGTGAAAAATGAATAGCAATATTTTAATTAAAAGGTTTGATCCCTGACAATTTGCTAACTGATTTAAAGTTTTTGAGGCTTGGTTTATGGGCTCAGCTATATCTGTTATGTGGCACTGGGAATACCTGAACAGAAATCCAAGCATTTATTTCCTCTGGAAGGATCAGGTGTGTGTGTGGGAGAGTTCTGATTAGAAAAATAGCAAAAGAGGAATTGTGGGTACTAGCCATCATTCTGTTTTTCCAATCTGAGGAGCGACTGTTTCTCCAGTTATTTGTAAGTACGCGTATCAGTGCCCTGTATCTAACCATCCATGTACTGAATGTAGCGTTTTCTAGATATTCCACTCTGTTCCTGTGATCTCTTCCCCCACCCTCCCAGAAATCATATTCCCAGAGTCATGGAGAAATACGTTCACTGGTCAGTGGGCTGGAGTTAGGGTTGCCAGGTCCCTTCATTCTTGGGACGCTGGGTCTTACCTCCCCTCCTTCTGCTGTGCTCCCAGCTGGCATGATGATGTCACTTCTGGGAAGTGATGTCATCACGCGGGTCAAAGGGTGGCTTGGGAGCACTCCTGAGCTTGCCAAAGGGCTGAATCCCCCCCCCCCACAGGGCCTGATTTTGCCCCAAATGGGCCCGCTGCGGGCCACGGGTATGCGCCATGCCGCCCAAGGGGGTGCCATGCTGCCGGGGGCACTCCAGGGGTGTGCTCCCCTCTGGCGAGGTAAGTGGGGGCAGGGGGAGGAGGTGGGAGCAGGCGATCCCCTGCCCCAGGCGGGGGAATGGCAAGCCTAGCTGGAGTGAGTAGGGAGAAGTGGGTCCCATGATCCTAGGAAGGATCTTCTGGGGGATTGGGATGGATAGAATGCTGGAAAACTGTGTGCCTTTCTCTATATGGATTGCTGGATACAAGCCAGTATCTGTCATATTTTTCTCCAATGGAGCGCATACAGATTTCTCTTCAAGTGGAAGAAACAGTTCAGAAGTGAGGCTTAAACCTTCCACTTACCCTTGCAGCATGGACCTGAGTGGGACTGGGCCTTTTTGGGCCTAATTCTTTTAGGAGGAAACCCAGCAAGAAATCAGCTCATGAAATTCCCAGCGTCCCATATAGTTGAACTCTGAAAGAGGATATCATACTTGCACAGCATTTTGGAGATGGGTAAAAAACGGCAAGTGAAACCTAGAGGATGGTTTGTGAGCTGTAGAATGTCCCTCAGACTGGGAGATTAGGGCATTCGGACTCTGGAGTAGTAGTGGGTAGATACCTGTGAATGAATCCTATCAATCCCAGATCGGTTCCAGATTTCTGCAAATCTAAATCCTATTGCATTGTTTATTGGACGTCCTATCCTGTTGCTTATATTGACCTACACTGTGTATTAACCTACACTGTGAGTCTCAGTGAGAAATGCAGACAACAAATAACAAAAATAAAATAAAAATAACTAGCAAGAAGACTACTTAAAAGTTGAATTAGCAGTGCAATCCTATGCAGAGTTACAACGCAAAGGATTACATTGCCAGTTTCTTTAAACCAATGCCTGACAATCCCTTGAACACTTTAAGGATTTGGGTTTTCTTTTAGAGTTACCACTTTTTAACCATACAAATCTAGCCATTCAGATGGAAGAAGGAAATCAAGGGCTGTATTGCATACCATAGCATTATCCCTGTAATCTTTCATTCACAGGGACATTTCATACCACTTTTCGAATTGCTAAGTATGGAATGGGAAAACAGGTAACTGAGGTCTCTCATTATCTGGCACAAAAATTTCAGCATTTAGAGTTGACACAATGGAATGGCATTTTGCCAAAACAAACCCACACTTTTGAATTCAAAAGTAAGATTGGATTAGGGTTAAGAAGGAATGTCAGAAAGAAACATCTCCTAATATGATACTTAAGACTTAGTGACTTTTGAGGGGTCCAAGATGTAAAATTGTGCCTGATATGTCCCTATGAGCCTTGATTATTTTTGACTTGCAGTTTGCAGAAGCAAGGGATTTTTTAATATTTGGCTAAAATATGGATTCTCTTAACTGAAAGACTTGATATAAAGTCATTTCATTGTATTATAGACCATAGTAAGAAACAAAAAGAGCACTAGAAGAACTCCCACTTTTTCGATACCTAAAAGTCATGACCGGCTTGCTGCATGGTCAGAGGAAATTCAACAACTTCAGAACCTTGACTAAAGTAGAGTTATTAATGGTGAAATCCCCAATACAAAAAAGCTTGTTAAGTGAACTGTATCAGATGCTTATACAACAAGAAATCCCTTTGAGCATATATAGGATATGATGGGGAAAAGATTTATCAGTAATTGTATTGAAGAGCTCTCAATGATCTTTAATAAAAATATCAGAAGTGCTTCGCAGAATGTTGATGTATGTGGAAATGGTTCTAAGTTGCTTTACAGGTGGTATAATATAATATCTGGATTAGTCCGCGTTCCCAAGATGGATTTTGTATCTAATTTTTGCTGGCAGTGTGGGAAGGAAGTTGGCATTCTGTTTGAGTGCCCTCGCCCCCACACTCTGCCCCCACTTACCTGGCCAGTGGGGGGCGTACACCCTCTGTGCGTGCTTCCCTGTGGAGCTGCGCGGGCCAGCGGATCAGGCCCGTTTTGAGGCACTGCGGAGCACCTCAAAATGGGCCAGTTTTGCCCCTTTTGGGGCCCATTTTGAGCCGCTGTGGAGCACGGGAGCGCTCCTGCGCGCTGCAGCACCCCAAAATGGGCCCATTCCATGACAAAACGGCTGCGGGCACATTTTGGGCCACTGTGGAGTGCAGGAGCGTTCCTGCGTTCCACAGCAGCCCCCAACACGAGCCCCTGCGGAGCGTGGGCGCACTGGGGGGCGCACGGCAGGATGACATCACTTCCTGGAAGTGACATCATCCAGCTTCACACGTGTGCAACCCCCCATCAAAAAAAAGGTAAGAGCCATCCCCCGATCCCCCGCTGGGAGATTGAGGGGGCCTGGAAACCCTAGTTTCATAGTGTCTGCTTATGCAGCAATGAGGAATCGAGCAATTCATTGTGATTTTGGAAATTTTGGGTGTTCATCTCAGTAAGGATCTAGGGCTTGCATTAATTGGCATTATGCCTAGCTCTCTAAGAAGGTGCATGGATTATGTTAAACAAGTTGATAGTAGCTAGGATCCTGATTGCACAATCTTGGAAGTCAACTACGCTACCAGACATCCAGCAGTGGATTAAGAAGTTCTGGTTTGTAATATTCCTAAACTAATTTCTATGTATAAACACATTTGGGAAGGAAAAGACTATAAACATGAGCAATTTTACATCAATGGCAACAATTTTTCAAATATTGGAATAATGACAGAATTAGCAGTGTACAGCAGGAAGTAATATTAACCATGTAGATGAGAATAGTGATGAAAAACTGAGTAATGTTGAGACATACAGAATTAGATTTGTCAGTAGTATGGCAATTGAGTAAATTAAACTTCATTTCAGTGTAATATCTCTTCCTATTATTCTCATTTTTAGATGATAGGTTATTTTTTGGTAATACACTGAACATTGAATGTTGCTTTGTAAATATGTTGGAAAATTTAAAAATAAAATAACATTGACTGAAATTGGTTTGAAAACAGTTTTTTCTTCACTAGTTATGAACAGTATCAGAGGCATGTTAATTTTCTGCATGTTAATTGAATTCTGCATGTATAAACTACAGTGACTGTATTCAGAAGTCATGATAAACTCTGGTTCAACCACATTATGTTCTACAAGTCTCTGTCTACTGGCTATGTGTAGCAGATCTCAGGGCCAAGCTACAAGTGACGAATGACACAGGTTGGACACTTGTCAGCTTCCCTCAAGTTTTGATGGGAAATGTAGGCGTCCTGGTCTTGCAGCCTGGCTCCCCGACTGCTGTCCAATGGATTTTTCAACTGTCACTTGTCCAACATTCCGCCAAGCTGCCTACATTTCCCATCAAAACTTGAGGGAAGCTGACAAGTGTCCAACCTGTGTCAGGCATCACTTGTAGTTTGGCCCCTAGTTTGTTCATAAAGCCCAGTTAACCTGATGCTTTGCTTCCTGCTTTACCTCCAAGTAGCTTCCCCTGCTGCTATTCCAACTTCCCTTGTGTTGCTGGACTGCTGACAAAGTGAAATTAGGTCTATAGTCAGTCACTATTGATCAGTGGAAATAAAAGGCGGGGAAAGGGGAAAGGAAAGCCTAGGATAAGCTAAACCACTGCCTCCTTGTTCTCAGTTGAAGAGTCATCTGTTGCCCTTTCTGTCTAGTCCCTTCTCTGCATTCCACAAACTTTCTATACTGTCAGGCAAAATACCTCTGCTTCCTTTCTTGCTACTTCCCCACTTCCCCGAGCCTTGTTTTCTCTCAAAAATAAAAGAAAAACTTGGGAAGAAACAGACCTTAAGTCTGGATTTAGAAGAGACGGCACGTTGAAACTATCTGGGAGTCAGCCCCTCCTTTCAGCTGGTCCCAGAATAGTGAATTCATGATGGCTTTTCCATCCTTGCTTGAGGGAGTAAGTTACAGAACAAAGAGGAGAAGAGGGGCTATAAACTAACCCTCTAACAGGAAGATAAGCTGTTAATATCTCAAATTACCCGCTGTTCTTAGGGGAGAGGGGAACTACAGTTCCCATGATTCCTAGTATTTAAAGAGAGAGCACATATTTCTAACTACACAATTACATAGGCTTCTAGGCTAATACAGAGCTTCTGAGCTGTGGTTACACACCTTGTTTTCTCCTGGGATGTAAAGGTATAAAGTTTGAAGGAGAGGGACTTTATGACAGCAAAGTCTAGCAGTATATGGTCTGCAGACTGCCTCGGATAGTGACAGTGCTCTTTGTGGAGCAATTTTTACCGGGCATGTTGGCAAACTGAGGGGCCAATCCATACATTGCATAGTCTTTGGGCCCACCCCCTGCCATTTGCCCTGGCAGCAGTTATTATTCTAGAAATTCAGTGTGTCCTGGTTTGATTGGTGTACAAGGAGAAGAGGGGCGTATACTTTCCTCCTGTGCCATTTTCTCGTCCGGGAATGCCCCAGGAAGCCATTCTTTGATCCACTGGGGAAAATTCCAATAGTCCCATCTGTACATGAAGGAGGAAATAGCAGTTCTCAGGGGCTGTATTCTTCCTTCAGTCTAAGGTGCTTTCTTCAGACATCGTGGAACTTCCACCAACAATAGAGCAACCACTTACGTTTGAGGAAGTCTCCTAAGCTTGAAGAACTTTCTTCAGCCTAACAGCCATGGTGGTGGTGGAAAATGCCGTCAAGCCACACCTGTCTTATGTCAAACCCCTACTGCAGGTTTGACATAAGACAGTCACTTCTTATGCAGTTCTCAAGGCAACAGGCATACAGATTCCCTGCTCCCTCTCCCCACCCCCACTTACCTGGCCAGCGGGGGGAAAAGCAGAGGAACGTGCTTCCTGGGGCATACTCCTGGATGGCTCGGTGCGCTCTGCAGTGGACCAATTTGGGCCCCAAATGAGTCGAATTTGGCCTGTTTGGGGCCTAAATTGGCCCACTGTGAAGTGCAGGAGCACTCCAGGGCCCATCATGCTGCCCCAGCAGCACTCCCGTGCTCCACAGCGGGACAGTTTCATCCCCAAATGGGGCAAAATCAGCCCCATTGGGAACATGGATACCCATTGGGAACATGGAACATGGGATACTCTCATGGTAGCATGAGGCCCGCGTGATGATGTCACTTCCTGGAAGTGATGTCACTTTCAAGACTTCCTGGAAGTGATGTCATTGCACGGCCCACAAAATACATGTGTGAAGACATCTAAAAAGCCAAGTGCCAGGTTTCCCGCCTCCTGCCCAGAGGGTAAGGCGACCTGGCAACACTAGCAATATTGATCAATGCATTAATTTTAGGCACTAAACGTAATCAGCCTCTTTTTAATTTTTTTCTGTCTGAATAGAACTATTGAGGCTGATTGAATAACACACAGCGGAATCCCAAGAGGAATTACTCCAGTCTAAGCTCATTGAAATCAATGGGCTTAGACTGGAATAACTCTTTTTAGGGTTGCACTGACAATTTCTGTTGTATATGAGCCATATCTAAGGACTTAACCATATTTATCCAAATTTACAGACCGGATCTGGGGGCTTTTTTTGGAAATGAACCAATCTTTCGAAAGATTAGTAAATCTAGCCAACTTTGTTGCTGAAATTTCAGTTTCAGTTGGAAGGAGGGGGCTGCAGAGTAGCTGAAATAAATGCCTTTTGGGGTTGACCACAATCCTGTTACCAGGGACAGCTTCCATATTGCGACATTGCAAAACTACTTTGTTCTTCCAAGTTTCTCACACTCTCCCGAAAAGTAAATTAAACAGCTATAATGCAGCTGTTTTGAATGCAGTGTGTTCAATTTGTAGAGTTGTTCCAGGGAAATGCTGTGCTTTAAATGATGGGTGGAGTCCGTTTTACACTCATAAAATTAAACATTGTCTGTTTTATTTTATGAATAGCAGCTATAAAGATCAATCTGGAAGTTTCTTAGGCTGCTTCCGGTTTATATATAGGACTAAAATTTTCATGACAAACAACCTGTTTGTATTAGACGCTGCAGAGAAAGCCTCGCTTGTACTACTAAAGCTAAAGCTACATTCTCCGTGAGACTTTATAAAACTTGGTCGGGTCCCCTTTGAGATATATATATAGAGCCAGGTGTACTGGTTAGAGTATTAGATGAGCACTTGAATGTAGGGTTGATAGGTCCCCTTTCCCTCCCAGCGGGATGGGGGGACTCGTGCCTGCTCTGTGTCTATCTTCCGCACATGCTCCCGGCACATGTACTTTCTGGAAGTGACATCGTGCTGGCTACAGGCATGCTTGTATGCTTACATGGGGATAATTTTGACTGTTTTGGGGCCAAAACTGGCCACAGCAAAGCGTAGGCACATGCCCTCAGCTGGTGCAACGATGCACCTGCCTGGGAGTGTGCATACCGCACGTGTTCCTGTGGGGCCTGCTGGTGGCAAGTGACCTCTGGGGGGCTTGCCGCCTCCTGCTGATCACTGGTGGACCAGTGGGCAATGGGGCAAACCCCTGGGAGTTTACCCACCACCAGTGGATACCTGGGAACCCTACTTGGAAGGCATCAGTTCGAATCTCCACTCAGCCATGAAAGTTTACTTTTGGCTACTTATTCTCTCTCAGCCAAACCTAACTCACAGGGTGGTTGTGAGGTCAAATTGTACAAGGGGAGAAAGCCATACATATATTGCCCTGAACTCCTTGAAGGAAAGGTGGAATAAAATGTGATTGGTACAACCATCCAACTCAAAATTTGGTATAGCACAGAAAACTGGTCAGTGTTAACAGCTATCCATATTGCTGTTGACACAAATTTAACACCAAGATTCATGTCCGGTAGTACCTTGGAGACAAACTAGATTTCCAGGGTGTGAGCTTTCAAGCGTCAAAGCTCCCTTTGTCAGACACATAGAGTGGGAAAAGATAGGCCTTAGCTATAATATCCAGTCTTTTGCATTGGGTAAGAAAAATGATAGTCTGTAGCTGTGCAAGTTTTTTTATGTTGATGGATTTCCGCTCCAGGTGGCTGAATGTGGTGCCTTCCATGAAGATAGTTTCAGGTGGATAGCTGTGTTGGTCTGTAGTAGAAAAGCAAGATTCAGGTCCAGTAGCACCTTAGAGGCCCTCACCTGGATAGCCCAGGTGAGCCTGATCTTGTCACATCTCAGAAGCTAAGCAGGGTCAGCCTTGGTTAGTAATTGGATGGGAGACCTGCAACGAAGACCAGGGCTATAGCGGCAGGCAACGGCAAACCACCTCTGTTAGTCTCTTGCTATGAAAACCCTATTAGGAGCTGCTGTAAGTCAGCTATGACTTGAGGGCACTCTCTACCACCAGCACCCTAGAAACTGACTAGATTTCCAGGATGTGAGCTTTCATGAGTCAATTTCTGACAAAGGAAGTTTTAACTCTTGAAAGTTTACCCAGACCATCATGGCTACCCACCTTAAACTAAATTTAACAGCACAGTGGGAAGGACAGTTTGTGCTGCAGAAGGAAGAGGTACGGGGGCTTCTGGGGACTCCCTTTGTAACTTCTACACAAGTTGTTACTGGGTTGACCAGACATTTAAGTGCGCCTGAGGAGTAATAACATGACACCTAAACTGAGATGAAGGCATCAGAGCTATAACCTCCTGTATTTTCCTCGTCACAAATTTGATCTAACTTGCATAGCCTTAAGTTACTTTTCAGCCAGTACCATCAAATTTACTTGTCGTTTTTGTGGAGTTGTGCCTCGATGCTTTGTGGTGGGTCACTTTAAATATTCATTTATTGAAACGAATGTCACCAAAGTCCAGGAACAGTATCTGGTTGCGTTTTTCTTAGGTTGCTGCCTACTGTGGACCTCTCTAGTACAATCCCCAATCTGTATTTTATTTATCCTTTAAACCTCCTGTTGTTTGTCTTGCAAATGGGCCCAGATTCCTTTTTAAAGGGTTGGCCAGCAAAAGCTTCAAGATGTTTTAACACACTTTTAATGATCCTCTGAACCATTTTTTTCACTCCTTTTATCAGAATGACATAAAAGGGGGAAGAAGTAACACCAATTACTACTGGAGATTAAAATTTATTTTCGTTTCTCTTCCTGATTTGTACTCCATTTTCCTGAAGGCAAATGTGGAATGACAGTCTGCCCGGTTTTGAGAAAATAAATGTAGCATTAGCCTTCTGAACAGCACCTTTCATCTCTTTTGACTTCTGACCTACAAAATATTAAGCACATCACTCTATTACCAAATAAGGTATTTCAGAGAGATCTATTCCTTTAATAGGGCTTCATCATAGAGAGATTTCGAAGACATCAGGAATAACTTGTATGTAGGGAGGGGAGTCTTTCACCAAATCTATTCCTTTTCGTTTTAAAGAAGTCTATTAATTCTTGTATCATTTTAACATGCAACTTTTTTTTAAAAAATGGCTCCCCCTTTCTCTGATTCATTTGCCTTTTGTAGTTTTAGCAGTTAGTTCATTCAGTAATTTGCTTGTGTGTTTGTGTGTGTGTGTGACTGATGACTTATTGGGAAGCTGTATAAATTGGTTCTTGTGATGAGTTATTTTTCCCCTTGCAGCATCATAAGAGCGCTGTACCTTCCGAAAGCAATCTTGTTTGGCAGATCAGACTGAGAATAAGCGAGTTACAAAGACTCATGCCTTAGTGAGGATCATGAAACATCTGAATTTGGGTCTGCTGCATCTTCATCCAGCGCTCATGGCACCGTTCTCTAGCTAAGGTTGTGGAACATTCTCTAGCTAAGGTTGCGGAATGTTCTCTAGCTAAGGTTGCGGAACGTTCTCTAGCAAAGGTTGCGGAATTTTCTCTAGCTCAGGTTGTGGAATGTGACATATTTGGTGCCTGGGAGTTCCATGAACTGTTTCTGAAGAAAGGGTTAGGGTTAGGGTTAGGGTTAGGGTAGTGGAACACAGATAACCAGTTAATGGCACCTGACAAAAGGCCTTCTAAGAGAGCAGGGTGAAATGCTTGCAGCATAACTGAATGCCATAGTTGACAGACTGTATAGTACAGGTGGCAGGAACAAAACATCATATGAGAGCTAGTATTGTGTAGTGGTTAGAGTTTTCGATTAGGATATGAGAGACTCAGTTTGGAACCCCCTGCTCTGCCATGAAAGCTGGCTGGATGACCTTCAACCAGTCACATACTCTCAACCTAACCTACCTCACAGGGTGGTTGTGAGGAGAAAAGGGATGAGAGGAGACCAACGTAAGCTGCTTTGGGTCCCCACTGGAGACAATGGTGGGATATAAATGAAATAAATAAATATTTAACACATAGTTAACATATAAACATATTTAAACACATTTCCTTTCCCTGTGAAATAGCAACCTTTTTGGTGATTGGTTTTGACTGCAGAATGGGGTGGGAATGCAGGATTAGCTGCTGAGAAGAATTTCTTCGCCCACTTTTGATGTTCGGTCCATAATGATCTCCTACCAGTTCTTGCTAGGTAGGACATGTATGGCTCTCTCCACGCAACAGGAAAGATTAGTTTTGACTGCCACAGTGTGCCTCCTTCATTTTGGAAAGGATTACTTTGAAACTCATTCATGCTTTCAGTGTAGCCTAAAATTATTGGACTGGGAGCAAAGGAAGCTTCCGTGCTAATGTGCCCTTCATACTATTCTCCTGAGAGCCAAACTACATGATCAGCAAAGTCACATGGTACACCTCTTACTGGACAACAGAATCCAGACTATAGATGGTGGATGCTTGAATTCTTCCTCCTATGCATCATGCTCCCTGCACTTATCCTTCCAATCAAACTTGATGCTGATGGTCTCTGCATTTCTCCATAGTGAACAATGGGACACTTCTAGGGCAATAGTTTTCAGCTTTTCTGGACCTGAGACCCTCCTTGAACTGCAAGTGGTGGTGTGGGACCCACTGAGATGCTAGTAGGTGGCAGGAATTAACAGAAGTTGGCCATGTGACAGGAAGAGGCGGAGTCATATTCTCTAAACCACCTGTGCTAAAAAAATGATAAATTTCATGAGCGACCTCACTTCACTCTCCTACTGCGGCTCCTCTTGGTGTGCATGCAAAGAGAGGCAGGAGGCATGGATCCCTTGATCTCTGGGCATGCACCATTATCAATCAGCCGTTTCCCAAAATGTGAGCTCTACAGGGGCTTGCAACTCCAGCAAGATGGGATTCCATGACCCACTTGAGGGTCCTAGCGCATATTCTGTGGGTTCGGTGTCCATGATATGGTACATATGGGAGAAGATAAGTGTAGCATTTGTAGGGAAGGTTATTTGGAAACTCCCTCACTGCATCCACCCCAGACTTTCTTTCAGGAGAAAGAAACCCATTCTCCATCTTTTCAGAGTGGGTTTGTTTGAATGGAAAAAAGCCAGTTATGGATTGTGGCAAATAAGTTTTGCGCTCATTGGTAAAATGCTGCGAGTAAAGGGTCTGCTGTTTCGCCACTGTTTGGATATTAAACAATTCATAAATGTATGGAGAAGATCTTTCCATTGTTCCATTTGCTGGTTAAGATCAGTGAGGAATTGTAGGGGAGCGTGGACAGCTGACATTTCTGGTGCCTTTCTGAAAGACTGCTGACCCCTGGGGCTGGATAAATAGCCTCCTAATCACCCAGCACTGAACACCAGCAGCCTTGTGGGATTGCAATTATAGCACAGAGTACGGAGCACTGGGGCTAGGTAAATAGGAAGCTACTAACTTAATCTTAGTGCAGTACAGGAGCAGGGGCTCTTGATTGTCTATTCTGTTTGCAAGTGAAGAACCTGGAGTTTGGGTTGTTTCATATATTATGGTGCATGTTGCCAGCCCTTTTTTCTTCACCGTTTAGTTACTAGGGCCTCTGATCCTTCTACGGTGTAGAGATGCCTTTTTAAAAAGGAAGTATTGAATTTGGATCCAAGGAAATGCTTTTCCTCTCATCTTTGGATACTGTTTGTATGTAGGAAGCATGTAGCAGTAGGGTCACCCCTAATGACCCTTTCCAGGAGAGTAGAAGTGGCTTCAAAGGTCAATTTCCACACCCCTATTTTGTTTCAGTTCCCTTTAGCCAGGGCTTTTTTTCTGGGAAAAGAGGTGGTGGAACTCAAGACTGCACAATGATGTCACTTTGGGTTAGCTGGAACAAAGGGGGCATTTTTTAAAGTTTAAATCACCCTCGGTGAAAATGGTCACATGGCCGGTGGCCCCGCCTCCTGATCTCCAGACAGAGGAGAGCTTAGATTGCCCTCCATGCCGCTCCAGCAGTGCAGAGGGCAATCTAAACTCCCCTCTATCTGGAGATCAGGGGGCGGGGCCACAGGGCATGTGACCATTTTCAAGAGGTGCCAGAACTCCATTCCACTGTGTTCCCGCTGAAAAAAGCCCTGCCTTGAACTCAAATTAAATCAAACCTCCTTTATTTCAAATTCCTTTTGAGAGCCAGTTTGGTGTAGTGGTTAAGAGCGTGGGGACTCTAATCTGGAAAACCGGGTTTGATTCCCCACTTGAAGCCACCTGGGTGACCTTGGATCAGTCACAGCTTCTAGGAGCTCTCTCAGCCCCACCTACCTCACAGGGTGTTTGTTGTTCTGGGGATAATAAGGTACTTTGTAAACCGCTCTCAGTGAACGTTAAGTTATCTTGAAGGATGGTATATAAATTGAATGTTGTTATTTTGTACTGTTTATTCAATGTATTGGTTATTGAATGCCCCAGCCACTTATTGTTTTGATTTAGGCTGGATAATCCTCCTTGAGCCTCAATGAGATAGGTGGACTATAAATAATATAAATAAATAACTGGTGATTAACCACTTTTGATGTTCCATGTGTCTAGGAAGGCACTGAGCATGTGCAGTGTTTAAATGGCCTTTTTTTGGGGTGGCCATTTTTTCTTTTCATTGACAAACTCATTTTCCCCACCTACCTGAGGAGTCCCTTCAGTACGCTTCACTGTCTTTATGGGTGTCTTTTTAATTGCCAAACTAAGGCTCCAGTCCTGAAGACACTTTCCTGAGAGTAAGTCTCATTGAATGATATGGGACTTACTTATGAGTAGACCTTCTTAGGCTTAGGCACAGTGTCACATGTTTGCCTTTAGGGTGGCCAGGTCAGGGTTGGGAAATTCCTGGAGATATAATGGGATATAATGCCATAGAGATATAATGCCATAGAGTTGGATATAATGCCATAGAGATCTAATGCCATAGATTTGGATGTAATGCCATTGAGTTCACCCTTAGAGCAGCCATTTTCTCCAGGGGAACTGGTCTCTGTCGCCTGGAGATGAGTTGTAATTCTGAGAAATCTCCAGCTAGCACCTGGAGGCTGGCAACCCTAGAAAAGAGTGATCTGTATTGAGGCAGGGTGTGTTCGGTGGACCAGCCATGATAGGTTTTCACTGAGTTCATGTATTAACTAATACAGGACTTCTTTGGCTGTTTAACAAACAACTCAACTTGAACCAAGTTACTTCTGGAATTGTCTGCATAGACAATATTGATTTTTGGATGAAGTAACAACAAAAAAGTGAATAAAATTTAAATAGAAGGTAAGCTTCCCCCTACTTCCTGTGAGGTCTATAGTTTGTGTTTCTTGGCTCTGATTGGTTTTTTGTAGGTGATTTACATGTATTTAAATATGTAAACATTAGTTTTCTGTATCTGTAATGGATTTCTGTTTTGTACAGAAATTCTATTTTAAGGAAAAGTAAGTAGTCTGTGATATCTTACGAGTAGCATTGTCATCTAACTGGATGGGTGTGTATTAATATTAGAAGAGAAATGATTTCACTTTTTCTTTGTGCTTAGTTTCTTTGTTCCCCTAAAAAAACCCATAATTTTTTAAATGACTTCTGCAATCTTGTGTTGAGGTGGGATTTTGACCAGGTTCCTTCCAGCTAACGCTTTAACGGTGCAATCCTAAACAGAGTTACACCCTTTTTATCCCCTTAATTTCAGTGGACTTAGAAGGGTGTAACCGTTCATAGGACTTCATGGTTAAACAGTGTACTATTCCAGCTCCCTATGTGATGAGTGAGTGATAATGAAATGTCGGTGACTTTCACATCATTTAGACTAATGGTGCTGCAAAAGATCTTACTAAACATGCGTTGGTTTTCCAAGTTAAAGTTGTAATAATCTCAGGTTCTCACTAGGCGAATGAAATTGTGGATCTTTTCATGAAAGTCTCTTATTCTCCCCACCCCCGGTAGGCATCTGTTCTGACTATACAGATGTTTTATGCCATAGGAGAAGATCCAGGTTCTACCTGTTACCTAGCAACTAGCATGCCTTTTCTGCTTTGGATTTCCATTATAATCAACATATTGAATATCCATAAAACCAAGTGTGAAATTTACTTTACAGTAAACTTGCATGTGCAGTCCTGGTAAAAGGGAACCCCATTGTCCATGAAATCCATTCCAGGCCCGTTGAAGTCAATGAAGGATCTGACTCTGCTCAGGACTGCACTGTTGGTGCACTGTTGGTGATCTGAGGATCTCTCCCAGATTTTGGGAATCTTGGATTTTTTTGGAATCCCCAAATCCCTAATCTGAATTTCCTGAATTGTGTGTGTGTGTGTGTGTGTGTGTGTGCACCCCTACTATTTTCCAGGGGAAAAAACCTTCAAGACTCAAGGTTTCAGGGTGGGATGCAGGCTGGCAAGTATGGACACAGTTGATAGTAATTTTATAAGGTTATGTTAACTACAGATGGCACGCTCCTGATGAAGGTGGAACGAAATCTGCGTCCGTAGCCGGCCCCAGATTGAGCGTGGCGGTCTTCACTCCCCACCCCAGAGTCCTTATCACCTGGGGAATGACTGGAAGGAAAATTAATTGAATGAGTAAAAGAACTTTACGTGAACTGAGTTGTACTGCAGTTACCATTGCTGCACTGCGCTGCTGTTATTTATGTATTTGTACTTGAAGATATCATGTAATTATTGTAGAAATAAGAGGCATTTGCACTTTGTAAAAATTGTTTAATCATGTAAAGTTGCTTTGAGCACAGTGAGTGCTAACGTTTCTGTGGACATTGTTCCTTGTCAGTTTCCAAGTATGGACACAGAGCTGGTTGATTTGCTTCAGGCACAAAGTCCCATGGCGCTATTGGACTTCTTCCCACTCCTGCCCCTTCTTGCCAGAATTGTGTTCCCAGGTCCCCTGACCCCCCAGGCCAGAGGTTGGAGGCCCGGCACCTACCTTTTGATGTCTTTTTTTCTTGTGCGTGCAGTGCATGCGTGCTCCTGGCCTGTGCAATGATGTCACTTCCAGGAAGTGACATCATCGTGCAGGCCAAGTGCCACCTTGGGAGTGCTCCTGCGCTCTGAAGGGGGTTGATTTGCACCCAATTCGCTCCAATTCAGGCTGAAATTGGGCTGCTGTGGAGTGTGGGAGTTCGACCCAGGAGGTGCGTCCCCCCTCCTGTCAGGCAGGTAAGTGGGGGTGGAGGATGGGAGGGAGGATCCCTCTTCCCCAGCGAGGGACTGGCAACCCTGTGAAATCAGAAACCAGAAGGCCCAGGTGGTCCAGACATTCCTGGTTTTCCAATCTGATCTGAATTGTCAATTGTAGATCTCTAGGAGGCTCTTCTTAGAGCTGGATAGTCTGGTTCAGGACTGTCTGATCAACTCTTGTTCCTGAATGTTTCAATGAACTGTATGGAAGTTGAAAGGTCAGGCAATGAAGGCAATGACTGCCTTCTCCCATATGGCCTACCTGTCCACTCCAGTAATCTTCAGAGGCCTTGCTTCAAGTGCCCCTGCGCTCCAGCAAAAAAGAAAAAGAACGCTGGTGCCAGCCATTTACCTCATGCCACTCTGCCCATTAGCTTTCTTTATGGAAAACCCTCTATACGACTTGCGTTGGAAGTCAGAGTGGAAAACTAGTTCTGTTTTAGACGGGATGTGCCAATAATGACTGTGGTGGTATGGAATTCTAATGTGTATAGTATGTGGGGCTGGGTGGGGGTGGGAAAGTAATATTGACCAGGTCCCTGAGCTATTGAGGGAGTGGGTCAACATTAATTTGTTGGATTTGCCTGTGGGTGGAGCTCTGAAACAAATTATTGCCAGATGGGTTCTTCTTGAGAAGTCTACTGGCTGCCCAGTCGTGAATGCCTCTGAGGAAACATGACAGGCGCCAAAAGGTTTATACAACATGAAGTCGCCATGTGCTATGTGGGGTGCACATCTCTCTCTGTGTTGGACAAACCAGTTTAAAAAAGGAAAGAACTGGAAACAATTACAGTTTAGGAAAGCTTTCCTTTTTGCGAGACACCCCACAGAGTTTTGGAACGTAATGCATGTGTTATTTTAGCAGACTTTTATGGCCAGGTCCCTTTGGCAATGTCATAACCGAGAAATGCATATGTTTTGCATGCTGTATGGAGGAAACTTGGCTGAAAAGATTAGCTTGGATACTGGCATTGGGTTGGGTTGCTAGTGGCTCACAGGCATCCCCCTCCTGAATACATTTTTGAAAGGGAGGGAGAAAAGGAGTCAAAGATGCCTAAGGCTCTCTGGCTTCCTCGTGTGCCAAAGAAAATCTGTTTCACGAAATGGAAATTCTGAAGTAATTCAAAGGATGCCAAAAGAGAGGAATAAGGGTGAAAAAACCCCACCACAATTCCATGTTGTATGCAAAACAAGGTGAATAGTGTGTGGTAGCTAGAGCACTCTAAGCTTATGGCATTATGTTAGAGGCCTTCAGCTAAAAAAATTCTGGTGGTGACCAATATGTGATCCTTTCTGCCTAATTCCTTCCCGTCCTCTCTCAGGGCAAATGGAACGCTGTCTGATCTGCTAACTGTGGTTAAGACACTGAGTATACTTGCGAGAGTTTGCCTTGCTAGGACTTTTGCAATGCCATGGGGAAGGAAAACTGTTGGGAGGGGGTATGTGGTGTGGGAAGACAGCTGCCGGGAAAGGGCTACGTTTCTAACCTTGACACTTCTGAACTCTCGCTTGTTTCCTTGTGTACAGTTAAACTCATTAATCACATTTCCAGGTAGTAATGGGAAAGTTCACATCTTGTATCCGTACTAGTGCATTTACATGTGTACACACTGTGTACAGACACACAGTGAGAAATTTAATATTGAGAGAACTAGGAGCAGTGGTGAAGTTGGGTGATTTTAAACTCTGGGCTTCATGGTCTTAGGGAAAGCCCCTAACTTCACTACTAGTCCTACTCCTCTCAATATTAAATCTCTGGCCATGTGCCTGTACAGATCTTAAGTGACATATACTTCAAATGTAAAGCACAGAATGGATATTCAACAAAAGTTCTTCCTGTCCTACCACCTCCGCGTAACCTGGCTCTGTGCATGCTTAGTCATAAGTAATTCTCTCTCTGTTCAACAGAGCTTGCTAGCTAAAACCTACATTTGGGGTCTCCCCTGCTGAGCCCATGAGCTGGGGCCCCAGACTTTTGCTCCAAAATCCATCCCTTAGCGCATTGCTGACCAGGAAAGAGAGCCGAAACCTGATAAATTCTGTTGCATATGTGCGCGCACTCAGTTCTTAAAAGACCTTTCTAGCTTTTACTGATTGATGGTTGGAATGCAAGATTGCAAAATAATATTCAATTGTTTTGAACTCATTATCAAGAATGGAAAGAAACCTGTTAATTATAGATATAATAATTAGATCCAACCAGCTTTTCACCAGTGACAATGGACAAGAGAGTCTCCAAAAAGGACTACACTGGAGTTTGTAGAACCTGTGGGACAGGAGCTGAAGTAAGGAAGAGAATTTTGGTGAGAATGAGCAAAAAAGCTGGCTGGATCCAACCCTACAAGAATTATTTTGTAAAGCAGAAAAAAACTTTCCCATCATGTCCCCAAAAGGTAAAATGGGCTCACTGTTTTACCAGGTACAACTGCTAGAAAACAGGGATTGTCCCCAGTAAATAAAGACGTTAGGAGCGTATGTTCTGTATATGTTCTTATTACATTTTTTTATCACCAGGTGGAGAAGTTTCTTTTAGGATTTTCCATCTTAGGTACCAGAATGTTTTAGAGTAATTCCAAGGAAGTATGATTTGGGGTTAAGGGCGGGGGGGAATGCATGTCGATGATGTAGTATGACAAAATTTTCCTGTCAGTAATTCCTACATAAAGTGGCTTTATCATGTCTGGCTGCCTTTTTGTGTCGTTAGACTGAAGATTTAGTGGCAGTTAAAGCAATTTCTTACATCTACTTCCCTGTGCAGTGTAACAATGCATAACAGCTTCGGAAGCCCCGGGGCTGCATTACTGTCTATACTAAATCTATAGCATGCCCTGTTACCAAGACTCCAGGAACAGCGGGGGACCGTGTATGATTACTGCCACATCCATATGCCCTGTTTGCTAGAAGGAAAGTAACTGTTCTCAGATAGTCTCTGTCATCTTTAATTTCACCGCCTTGGCTCTGTGCAAGAGTATAAATGTGAACAGAAACATAAAGAAGAATGAAGTATATGAATCCCAAGAGCGCGATCCGGTGTGGAGCATCAATCCACTCTCCCCTCTTCGTTAGATTCTTTCCAGTTTACATCAGACTGAAGCAAAGAGAGACTCGCAGGACGTCTTGTCACAATCTGTTATGAATACAAATATCTGGGAACAAGCTGCAAAAGAAATGGTAACATTAAAATGATGGATATTCTGAATGGGATGGATAGGGAAGCCTGCTGGCTTCTAATTAACGTAACACTGCTTGCTTGGAAGGGGTCTAGAATTCCTCTCGTCCAGCTGCTGTAGGGTAGCCACTCGCTCATAGTTTTTTTATGAACTGATCCTATTTCAGGAGCTCTATCGGCTGTAAAGGGCAGGGGAGTAAAACATTTGAAAGTATCATACAAATACTAAATATTTACAAAAATATGATGGTGTGGAAGGTATGCTTGTCTGGATGAGAAATGGCCCAGGAGCCATTGACTCAGAGCTCTACGGAGAACAAGTCCGGTAGAAGTATAATCAAATAGTCTGGGGCAGGAAGAAGCAAACAACAAAAAAGCACGTCAAGGAAGGTAATTTTTTTGAAATAGAATCCCCGGTGTCGGGTTCTCTGATAATTCACTCTCAACACTGAGATTGATGTGTGGGAGAGTAAGGAGATATAATGACGACTGGGCATTCGTGCTCTCTCAAACCCCCTGTACCATACCACAAGTCAAGTCCAACATATGAGAGAGTGCCACTGGAGTAGGCACTGAAGTACGTGCACACACTCCTGTACTTTGATGTGGGTTTATCAACTAAGCCAAGGACCATCCAGCTGAACAGTGCTGGGAAAGTGGGCAGGAGTACCAGCCTGGATGGATGCTTCACCGGGTACACCCTTTTGGTCCTCTGCTGGTATACTGCCAGCCCTCTCTGACTGTTCCACTTGCAGCATACGAAGTGCTGATTGTCTGCCCTTGTGCCTTCCCCACCTGGAATCCTTGTTTTCATTATTTCAGTGTTCAAAATAATGATGGAAATAACTAGATATTATTGTCGTAAACCCCTCCCTGCCATTCGTGAGATGAATGGCCAGCCATAATATCCTAGGCTAGAAGGTTGCAAACCTCAATTCATTGCACTCAGTTAGAGGCCTCCAGACCTGTAATCAGGGACTTCATTTACAATTTGGCCAGCTTGGAGGAAGAGGTAGAAGGCTAGAGGCCCGTGTTTTTCCACCTCCCAAAGTAGTAGTAGTAGTAGTAGTAGTAGTAGTAGTAGTAGTAGTAGTAGTAGTAGTAGTAGTAGTAGTAGTAGTAACATTCGATTTATATACTGCCCGTCAGGACAGCTTAATGCCCACTCAAAGCCATTTACAAAGTATGCTATTATTATCCGCACAACAAAATACCCTGTGAGGTGGGTGGGGCTGAGAGAGCTCTGAGAGAGCTATGACTGACCCAAGGTCACCCAGCTGGCTTCAAGCAGAGGAGTGGGGAATCAAACCCCGCTCTCCAAATTAGAGTCCCATACTCTTAACTGCTACGCCAAACTGGATCTCAGTGGATTATACATACCTTTTGTTGTTCCTCCACATATGACTTTGGCTGCCTGATGGGGCAACTGGGTGGGCTAGATCTTACTCAAATAGCCTGACATGTCCCTGGGGGGGAGGTAGTTGCTGATCTTGTAAACTTAAATGTATCCGATGGTTGTAATTTTTAATGGTTTGACAGAAGTGTACGGGCATTCATAAATTCCTTAACACTATCTATCGCCTGTTCCTGATTTGTGATTGGATGCCAATGCATTTGCCTGGTATGAAAGTGACACTTGTATGAGTGGGATATGGGTATGGGGATTAATCCAAGATAAGTGTGCTTCCATAAGCGACTAACATCACTTCCATCATACTCCATCATATTACTTCCAGGAGGGAAAACAAGACAATTGACTGTAATATACAGGGTAAATAGAAGGGAGGAAGATAATTGAATTTCCTTATAACACAGCTATCCTTCCATCCATCCATCCATCCATCCATCCATCCATCCATCCATCCATCCATCCATCCATCCATCCATCCATCCATCCATCCATCCATCCATCCATCCATCCATCCATCCTGTTCAGCTGAAGGCTTTGTGGACTATAGTAGCTCAAATGTAATCTTGTTTTTACTTTCCCTGTTACTTAACAGCATACAAACCACACGTATTGTTTTTACTTGGTGCTCCTTAGTCGTCGGCTCATGTTGAATTTTCAAAGCCTGTTCAGATGCACATTAATGTCACTTGAAGCAACTTTTTATGGGTTTATCTATAAGGTAGTGGGCAGGGGACTCTGGGGACTGTAGAGGGATAGCTCTGCCAACCTTGGATGAGGTGACCTGATCGACAGCTGATTCAGCAACTAGTTTGTGAATTCTATTTTGTTCCTGCCATACTGATAAAAAAACATGTTATGGATCTGAAAAGTGTCTTGTATTATATTTGACATGTAGATTGGCCTTCCACTTAGACTCAACTGATCCAGCTACCTTGATCTGTGCCATTGTAACCTTGAGCCCTGAGAATGATGTTTTTAATGCAAACAATTCCAATTGTGAAAGATGAAAGTTCTTTGTGACGCTAAGGAAAGAGGAGGAATGCAGTTACCTGATCTAAGACTTTATCATGAAGCGATCTGTTTGGTGTGGCTAAATGAATGGGTGTCTTTGACCAATCACAAGTTATTAATGTTGGAAGGATATAATAAATTATTTGGATGGCATGCATATATGTGGTATGGAAAGTATAATATGGATGCAATGTTTCAGCACCACTACCTAAGAAGGAATCTATTGTCAACCTGGCTCAAGTACAAGAAATTTATAGAACTAAAGAAACCACTTTGGATTGTTCCAGCTGAAGTAATTAACCCAAATATGGAATATCAGGGAAAGGAATGGCTTACCCTCAAAGAATTAACAGTATTAGAAAATGATGGGTTGAAACTTAAGTGAAATGAGGAGTTGCCATTTAAATATGGCTGGTTACAATATAGACAGATTAAAGATTTATTTGACTCAGAACATAGAAAGAATGGTTTTAGAATTAAAAATTCAGAATTGGAGGAGCTATTATTGGGGGATAATAGTAAAGCAATATCTAAAATGTATAAGTTGTTATACAAGATGAGACAGTCAAGGTGCAAATGGTAAAGTGGGCCATAAATTGTAATAAGGAAATAGCGATGGAAGCATGGGAACAATTATGGAAAAATACCTTAAAAATATCAACGTACCAGTATTAAAGAGAACAGTTACAAAATGCTGTATAGATGGTACTTAACACCGAAAAAATTAGCCATAGCTAACAAACAGTTATCGAATAAATGTTGGAAATGTAAGGAGCATGAAGGTTCTCTATTTCATATGTGGTGGACTTGCCAAAAGGCTAGAGACTTCTGGTCTAGAATATGTGCTGAAATGTCCTTGACATTACAATATAATGTTGCTAAAAATCCAGAAATGTTATTACTATCTTTACATTTAGAAGAGGTCAATAGAAATGATAAGACATTGTTATATGATAGTAGCAGCAAGAATTTTATATGCTCAATATTGGAAAAAAGAAGAAGTACCGAATACTGAAGAATGGACAAGGAAGCTGTTGTACATGGCTGAAATGGACAAATTAACTAGAAATCTGAAAGAGCAAGATCCAGAAACTTTCTTGGAAGATTGAAATAAGTTTAAGAAATACTTGGAAAAGAAAAGCGATGTTAAAGGACAACTGTGGTCTTTGGAGGGATTTTAAACTTTATTAAATAAGACTTTAATGAAGGGACTATATATTAAGACCTTTACCATGGTTAACATAATATAATTGTAATATAGTGTAATAATAATGTCTATGAATTAATGGGGGGTTCGAGTGTTGTTGGAAGTCAACAGAGAATAGGGGGAGGGGAGGGGGTGGGGTCATATATTTAGAAAGGTTTAATTTGGATAAGATGTATGTATTAACCAACTATTTTATATCACCTCATCCAATAAAATTCTTTAAAAAAACGTTATGGATCTGAAAAGTGTCTTGTATTATATTTGACGTGTAGATTGGCCTTCCACTTAGACTCAACTGATCCAGCTCCCTTGATCTGTGCCATTGTAACCTTGAGCCCTGACTACTGTAACACACTCTCTGTGGGGCAGCCCTTGAAGACTCTAATTTCAATTGGCAAAAATTGCGGTAGCCCTCTTTTTAGCTAGAGTAACCAGATTTGGACATATTTTTACCACATACCTACATGCATATGAGCCCGCATATTTTATTTCTTTAAAACTTTTATTAGCTGCTTTTTCACCGAAGGAGCTCAAGGCAGCTTACAATGTAAAACATAAACTATTCTAAAAAACAGTAGTTAAAAACAGAGTTTAAAAACGCAGTAAAATACATTTAAAAGCTATCCTAAATAAAACCGGGTTTCAGCTACTGAAGCTGGAGAGTGAGGGAGCCAGGCCTACTTCCCTGAGGAGATTGTTCCACAATTGTGGGATTGCCACAAAAAAGCCCACTCCTGTGTACCCACCAATGAAGCTTCTTTGATTGATGGGACAGTCAGGAATGGCCTCTCCCTGTGATTTTAACTTCTGGAAAGGAATATATGGGGGAAGACGGTCCTTCAGATACCCTGGTCCCAAGCCATATTATTCCAGTATCTTTATTGGTTGCCAATTTGTTTCTTGGTCCAATTCAAGATGTTGGGTCTTACCTTTAAATGCCTTCAAATGTAGCATCCTTATACCAAAGAGACGGTCATTCCTTGTACAAACCTGTGTTCAAGTTGTACTTGCAACAACGTTTGTTTGAGGTTTTATCCCACGAGGTGGCTATAATGGTCTCAGACCATTCATGGCCATTGCTGGCAGCAACCCCAACCATGGGGAACGTTCCCTGGAGAACATTCTCCCTTTGCAGCTTTCAGGAAGGTGTGTTTGGCAGGCTGAGTTAAGAGGGCTTTGATTACCTCATGACAGTCAGATTTGATGGTTCTTTGTGGGTTTTAATGGTTTCATTTGTCATGGTGCGTTAGCTACTTTAGGCCTCTTTGAGGGGAGGGAAAGATGGGGTATAGCTATCTCAAGAAACAAAAGGAAAGCCTTGCAGAATATGTGGCTTTTCTCATTGTTGGTTAGCAGGGGTCATTTTGTAGAAAAAGAGCTGCAGGAACTCATTAGCATAACTCATTAGCATATGCCACGGCCCTTGCCATCATTGGAAGTGTGTCATTGGCATAACTGATTTGCATATGCCACACCCCCTGACCTCACCTATCCTGGCTGTTTTGGACCCAATCCTGGCCATTCAAGGCTGAAATTGGGCCCAAAATGGCAAAAAGGGGCTGAAAATGGCTGAAAAGTGGCCCTAAATGGTCAGAATTGGGCCTCTGCTGAGCAGAAGAGTGATCCACCACCCATCAGAGGCCCAATCCTGGCCATTTTGGGACCAATACAGGCCAAAACGGGCCCAAAATGGCCAAAAATTAGGTGGGTGGGGCCACCTGATATGTGACCTCTTTGGAGAACTACTGGAACTGTGTTCCTGTGCATTCCTCCTCAAAATGAGCCCTGTTGGTTAGTAGAAATGTCACAGACCTGGCAGAACCTCGATTATTTGGCCTAGTTTCAAGAGTATGTCTTTACATGTCTGCTTTAGACTTTGTCCAGACTGTCTGGGGAGGGCCGCAGCCAGGGTCACATATGTGGCACTGTTGGAGACTTCGGATTTTGCTGTGACCTTCAAGCCAAGCATTCTCCCTGACTTTCCTCCAGTGGGATATATTACACAGTGCTGAGACATTGGCTCAGGTTCTACGAGTAGCTTGAAAGTCAAAGCAGAGTCTCCAAGGTAGTGTCTAGCACTGATGTCTCTGCTTCATATTGAAGCCTATGAGCCAGTTCTGGGCCTAGTCCAAATACAGTTTCTGGAGGAGCTGCAAATTTCTGGAAATGTATCCATTTACCCTAGAATAGTGGCAGAGGATGGTGGCTTCAAGACGTGTGATGGTTAACTGACAGACAATAAAAGTAGTGGTTGATTGACAACTCTAGATATTAGCCTCGGCAGGTAGGGAATTCTGTTTCCGTTGTGTGTTCTCTAAAACCCTTTGTGTTTTGTAGTTTGAAGCAACTTCTAAATGAGAACCTAAGAGGATTTGCTTTCTCATCTTTTTTGATACTGGTAGCCATTCTTCCATAATAATATAACTCATCGATGACCACCTAGGTATTTAGAGAAATATACCTCAGAAATTCATGAATCTTCAAACATGCTTATTTGCTCATTTCAGGGGATCAGAGAATGTGCTCCAATATAAAATTTTAGAGTTTGGGTGTTTTTTTTGGCATGTTTGAAAGCGGGGTTCAAAAACTTGCCTAAACCTGAACATATGGGATGTGACCATTTAAAAGCCAATCAATTACATGAGTTGTATCAGTGGTTGTTTATCGGCAAATTTTATTTGGTCTGTTCATTGCTATTAGCCATGATAACTAAATAAAAGTTCAATTGTATTATCAGTGGCTGGGAAGTTTTGCTGTCAAGGTCTGCTTATGGGCTTCTTGAAAGCGTCCTACTGGCCCTTGTATTAAGGGCCAATGAAGAGTAGATGATCCAACAGGGGTTCTCCTTACATTCTCATTTTACTCTTATGGTCTTATAATAAAAGCACACAATAAAAAGCTTTTGAAAAGAAATTAAAGCAAGGTACAATTTTGGCACACCCGCTATATATAATTGCCCATTAGGAGTACTGTAAACTTGCAGGTGTTTCTGCCTGTCCGCATCTATTAAAAAAAATGAGGTTATCATTAGTTTGCAAAAAGATCATATTCTGTTGCTGCTGGGTTCTGTTTGGCCTGGCGGCTCACAAGCAATAAATATTGCATTGCAAATTATTAGCTGAATGTTGATGGACAGCTAGGACAAATGCACCATTCTTGTACAATTCATTATTATGACACTACAATATCTAAGTAACTGTAAGCCTTGGACAAGGAGCTGTTGGTTCCTCATTCTGGAATATACACAGAAAGAGCAATTTATGGAAACTTAAATGCATGCTTTTAATTAAGCTGTTAATGTGTCTGAGACATAAAGCAATGCATTATTTGTGAAATGTGCAATTAAGAGGGGGGAAGAACTGCTCAGACCTTGGATTTTATTACATGCTGCTGCTGTACCTTGGAGCTCTTGGAACTGTGTTTCGATGAAAGACATTGGACTAAAATCTGATTTGCACTTGCTTGTACTTCATTTTATTTTTCTACACTGGACTATTCCAAACTTGACAAAAGTGTGAACTTCATCTGAAAAGATGTGTTGGATGAGATGTGACTAGGGTTACCACTCCCTGGTGGGAGTGGGGGATTCCCACTCCCCGCCACCACTCACCTGGCCAGTGGGGGGGGGGGGAGAAGGGGAACAGGCCTCCCAGGAGTGCTCTCGCACTTCACTCCAGGCTGATTTGGGCCCCAAAGCACAGGAATGTTCCTGGGGCCTGTATGATGACATCATTCCTGGAAGTGATGTCATTGTCCTGTACTGGGAGCATGTTCACAAAGAAATTCAAACGGTGAGTGCCAGGTCCCCCCCACCTCAGGAGGACCTGGCAATCCTAGATGTGTCAGTTCAGTTTGGAAAGCTATGCCTGTGATTGCTCATTCACACATATGAGTCATCATTGGATGAATCGGCCCCTTTCTTCCAAGTAAGGGTGAAACAGCAGGGCTTTTTTTCAGCTGGAACGAGGTGGAACGGAGTTCCGGCACCTCTTGAAAATGGTCACATGGCTAGTAAACTCCCCTCTGTCTGGAGATCAGGGGGCGGGGTCACCGGCCATGTGACCATTTTCACCAAGGGCGATTTAAACTTTAAAAAAAAACCCTTGTTCCAGCTGACCCAAAGTGACATCATTGTGTGGTCCTGAGTTCCACCACTGAGTTCCACCACCTCTTTTCCCAGACAAAAAGCCCTGGGAAACAAGTGTTTGGCTTTGGAGTGCCTTCCTTTTTGTCATGCAAAGGGCTGTTGGGTTTATCTGGGGACTACGGCTTTTTCTGGCCAATAAGTGTATTGCAAGCAGCGTGCCTCAGAATTGGAACAGCCAGCCACATTTCTTTTAAATGAGAAAATAAGAAGACCGCTTTTGTTTTGCTGAAGCGAAAATTAACTTAGATGGGTGGCTAATCTTATTGACTGCATTAATTTCACTGCTGCTTAGCTACTCTTTGGAGATTTGCATAATGGATGAGGGAGAGATGTTCCAGCCTGCACAACAGCCGAGTTTATTCCGGTTCAGTATGTGTAAGCAGCATGTTGTTTTAATAGTGTGATTGCTACAAATAGCAAAGAGATCAGAGCAGTCTGTGTGTAATTTTGGGTACCGGAGCATGAGTGGTCGTGACCTGCCTTTGGGTCTGTCCCTTAATGTACGCTAAAACTTTTCAGGAATGAAAAGTGTCTAGCATATTAAAAATGACACACAGATCATCATGACAACTGATGGAATACGAACTGTTTTAAAGGCCTGATTGTGGTCAGAGTGCTACTTCTAACAATGCATCATTAACTTGTGGAATTCACTGTTATAGAGGATGTTGTTGGCTGTTGCTTTTGAAAAAAGCTTAGGTAAAGCCATATGCAGAAGGATAGGTTTACCTTATCCTTATCCGTACCAGATAAGATAGCTAACTGGACAGTATTGTATTGAAAACCAGCTGCCGAAACATGCACAACTCTTGCTTCTGAACTCTAACTGCTGATTCACATGCTATAGAGAACACCCTGTGCAGCAATCACATGGGAGTTGTGAGTTCTCCTCCATTCCCCTGCATACCAGACTGCGGCAGGTGTAAAGAAGGGGCTTAGCTGTCCCGCACTCCCCCATTTTCCTGAACTAAAATGGTCCACGGAGGGTAGTATTTGGACTCCTGTGAAAACTGGTAAGGGTACATGTGGATTTCCCAAATGAGCCAAACGTTGCATCCCCAGAACTGTTCCCGGACAGGAAAATGACACGGGGTGGGGGGATTTTTTACAACAATTTTTTAATTCATGTAACAAATTATAGAGATAACAAAGTATATACCTAACAAAACCGTAAAGCAGAAATGTAAAAACTGACTCATTCCGTGACATTCTGCAAGTGATGTAAATGAGAAATAAAGGCCACAGTGAGTTATAAATCTTCTTCATTGCAAAACAGTTAATTTTATCACGAAAAAAACTTTGTGTGAACCAAAAAATGTTATTCCCTTTAAGCGGTGCAGTGTTGTGAGTCAGAAATCTACTTTGTGAGCAGCAACTTGCAAGTTCTGAGCATGCCTTTTCCAAAACCAGAATCCGTTTGATTAAAAGACTTTGAATTAGATTGTCTGAGGTATTGGTATTGGGTGCCATCAATATGTTGATGACACTCACTTATGTATGTGGTTATCCAAAGTTTATGCCTCAATAAAGTTGGTTTGTCTTAAAGATGCTATTGGACTTTTTACTATTTTGCAAGTACAGACTAACACGGCTAACTCCTCTGGATATTAAAGAGTGCATCTGCAATATATGGAATTCACTGCCACATGATGTGGCAACTGCTAGAGGGTATTAGGGACTTTAAAAATGATTAGAGAAATGTGTGGATGAAAGGTCTATTCACAGTTATTTTAGCATAAGAGTGAACTGGATACTCCACGTATAGGGGCAGTATACCACCTGAGCCCAGACCAGGACAACCCAGGCTAGCCTGATCTTAGATCTCAGAAGCTAAGTAGGTGATCCCTCCAGGGTTGTTTTGTAGAGGCAGGCAATGGCAAATCACCTCTGCACATCTCTTGCCTTAAAAACTTTACAGGGTTGCTATTCATTTTATTTTATTTGCACTATTTATAGTCAGCCTTTCTCACTGAGACTCGAGGCATATTTCACAGTATAAGCCAATACAATCAACAGAATGAGGTATTCAGTAAACAATACAGTAGGGAACAGGTTGCAGAAATTTGAAAACAACCAGAAGTTGGCTACAGTGCTGAAAGTGTTAAGAAACAAGAACCTAATTTCCTTAACATTTATACTAGGGTAATAATGTGGGTCAGACTTGATGTGGAGGGGGATACAGTTTGAGTTTCAGGAGCTGGAAACAGACACCCTCAACCTCCACTCTCTCCAGGTGTCAGCCCCAAATCTACAGGAATTTTCCTACCTGGAGCAGGCTCCTGTAGCTGCAGCAGAGACGATGCTCAGCCATCTGCCCACTGCTGCTGCTGCCTCCAGCTTCCAGTGCCAGGATGGAGAGGTTGCTCAGCGAGGCCGGTGAAGAGGTCGCATGGGTGCATGCCCGCCACTGTGACCTCCGCCTCTGGCTTCCAGCACTGAGATGGAGAGGCTGCTCAGCGGGCCCGGCGGAGAGGCTGCCTGCCCACCACTACCTCCTTCTCCAGCTCCCAGCACTGGAACTGAGAGGCTGCTCAGCAGGCGTGGCAGAGAGAGAACTACTCTGCGCCAGGGCCGGAGCCACACCAGGCCCTTTGGGTGGGCCTAATGGGGCCCAGGACAACCCTCCGTGCACTGGGCTTCTGCTGCTGTGTGCTGAGTTGTAAAAATTCATGTGCCATTGCACACAAATGCACGTTAGCGGGAACAGTGGTGTGTATGGTTGCATAGTGAAGAAGAGGACTAGGAAACAATCTTGTGGCCTGTCTCTTAACTATGATCAGGAGCATTACATCTGTTCTGCTCCCAAAGTGTGTTTGAATTCCATGTAGAATTAGCCATGTTAGTAGCTGTGAAATAAATAACAGCTCACAGAATGGAATTATACACCATTTTCTAAATGAACAGCAGAAGAAGATAAATGATGTAAGTCAAAGTTACAAAATCTTTTCCTAATAGCTAGTGATTTATTTTTCCAGTCATGGAATAGCAGATAGAGCGGCTGTTCACTATAACTCTAAACGGCGGTGGATTTACTGAGGGATTTGAGCAATATGTGAACTGTGTGTCTCCTGCACTTACGGGAATTTAGCATAGCCCATGATTACCTGAAGGAAAATAATGGGAATCGAGAGAAATAGTATAAGGGTATAAAAGCCTTAAGTTGTGTTCCTCCCAGCACTGCATCGTCACCAATAAGGAGGTCATTGCTGGTCAATACATACAAAGAAACACTGGCGGCTCACATTTTCAATTCGTAGAGATACCCCATACCTATTTGTGCAGTTCACTCAAATACAATGCTTGTGAGCCAGAACACTCTTGAAGAGCCATCACACTAATAAAGGAGATTTGGGACAAGGTTGACGGACTGCAGTTTGGTGGTAAAACAGGTGCTTTACTTGAATAAGATCCCAGGTTTAATTAAAAAGAGATCTTCTAGTGCTTTGAGAGAGCTTTTCTTTCTTTTTTTAAATAATATTTTTTATTGTTTTCCAACACATATATATATATACAAACATGAGACAGTTATCATTTTACTTGTCAATTTCTATTATCTATTTCTTTCTCTTATATTTCATCTTATTACATCAATTGTGAGTTCTATTATGTCATTATACAGTTAATCTTAGTATCATATTTGTGTTTACCGGTTATAGTTATTTGTCAACCATTTGTAGAAGGGATCCCATGGTACAGAGAAGTCTTCTTCCATTTGCCCTTTCGTTAACAATGTTAATTTATCCATTTCTGCCATCTCCATTACCTTTGTTATTAGTTCTTCTTGCTGGGGGATTCTTTGTTGTTTCCAGTAGGTTGCTGATAAGATTCAAGCCGCTGTTGCTATATGGATTACTAAGTGTTCTTGCTCTCTCTTTATATCCGACATACAGGGCCTTGGAATGCTCCTGCCAATCAGAATAAGTAAGTTGGAAGAGCCTGTGGTCAAACACTGTACATGGCAGCTTTGTATATTCTGATTATGTGACATTTCACATGGAACCTTAAAGCAATTTGTCTGATTTTATGTTAGGAGTGTGTGTTTATCCCTGATATTTTCATGAATGCTTTGACATGGGTGAAGTTGTCATGCAGTTTTATGGTAAGATGATGTTTCACATTGCTTTGCTGGGTCTCCATGTTGTTGAATATACAGCCAGGTATTCTGTGCTGAAATACAGTGCAGAGACACTGTAGGGAACAGCTCATTAATACTGACTCTTGAGATTATCAGAGCCATTCACATAGAACAACATCAGTGCCGTGGGGGGTATTCCATGCTTCCAACTGATGACTTGTAAGCGACTTGATGTAATTTTGTCAAGCACCTTTTTAATTTTAAAAACGTTCTTACTGACTATCTTTGCCCAGAATGAAAAAAAAAATATCTACAGATGAAGGTTTTCCTTTTCAGCTCTTTGATCGCAACTACTTCATTCATTCATTGCCCTCTTTTCTTAAACTACTTTACCTTAATGTTTATTGCTTTCTTTTCATGTTGAACGCTTGATCAGTTTTTTATCTCTTTAAAGGACAAAGGGTGAAATCCCAAATCCCAAATTTAAAACATAAAAAAAGTGATATTCAGTTATTTACATTCCAGACTTTGGGACAGAAGCATGATTTTAAGGGAAAGCTATATGTTAAAATGTCAACAGAACGCGAATGATTCCAACAAATGGACTACCTTTATGCTGTGAGAAAAACACTGTTGACTTGATGATTCAGAACCACAGAGTCTGCTTTGTGAAGGCTGAGAAGATTTTGTTCACTCCATTGCCCTGAGCATATTCCAGCAGGAAGCACCAGCCATCTTATACTACCAGGTTACCTTGGAAATGTGGGAGAGACATTTTCTTTATTGAGACTGTGGTTTGGCTTCAGTTTAACTTCTTGTCCTTCAGCTCTGAGTCAATGGTTTTAGTTGGAAAATGGAGAGTGGCAGACCTGCCTAGACTCCCATCTTTATTAGTAAAAAAATAGAAAAAAGAAAGAGGCTCATCCCTTATTACCTCAGTATCCCATTAATAAAACTAAAGGACCCCCTCCCGTCTGCTCCCGATCTCACTGTAGAAGGAGAGGAATCGTTGACTATGAGACGAATTACACAAGGAGGAGCACGTGAAGGGAGTCACAATGTTAGCCAGGAAGCTGAGTTGTAAAAGAGATTGGAAGGCTCTGTCAATTTCCCCTCTCTACAGAGCCAGGGAGATTGCTGCTCAGAAGGTTTATTTCCTCTTCCCCTCTTAGAAGGGGAGGTGAAACTGACAGAGCCTTCTGGAGGCAAAGCGGGAATTAACTAATCCTCTGAGCAGTGATTTCCCTGGCTCTGTAGAGAGGGGAAATTGACAAATCTCTTTTAAAATCTTTTAAAATCTCTTTTAAAACTCCCTGCTAATATTGCGACTTCCTTCACATGCTCCTCCTCCTGTAATTCATCTCTTGTAGCTTGGCTCTGACTCCCATGTTGACAGCATGGCAGGACACCCCCTCCCCTCCAACATTTCTCTGCCAGTGTTGTGTCACATTTTGGGTATGGCTTGAATAAACTCTGGTTCAGTGTCAAGTCAAGACAGATTGAGGGCCAGATTCAAAGGATTATGGTAATCTGGTCTGCATGGTCTACTCTGGTCAAAACACAGTAACTTTCAAAGAACAACAGGTGCTCAGAGGCACTGAGTGAAATGCCAGCCACAGTTCCAGCCAGTGTCTCCACTGTGGCAAGAAATCTGATTCTGAGATGAAGGCCTATATTGGGAACCCTTCACTCTTAATTTTGAAGCCTAAGAAGAGTGTACACAGTGCTCTTCAGGGCTTTCAGTTCCAGAGTTCAAAGATCAGAGCTGAGGATGGAGCTCGATCAAATCTACTGGCCTTAAATCTGGTGGGCAGCTCCTCCTCAATGTCGAAAGGAAGGATTGGCCCCTCATTATGGGAATGAAACTATAATGCGCAAGGAAACATGGCATCACCAGGCAACAGCAAGACTCAAAAGTAATTGATTGGCACTATCATAAAGCAGGAACATTTTTAAATTTATTTTTAAAAAAATTGCTGCATTTAGCTGGTTGGCATTGGAGCGTTCTCCTGCCTGGACGCTGGCCAGCTGCAAGACAATTGTGTGCACCTACCTACACTTGCTTTATTTGTGTGTTGTGCTTGAGGAGAAACTCATTGGATCAACTAGTTTTTGGACTACATGAGGGGACTAATGGTTAGTAATGAATTGCAGATTTTGATGAAGGGTGAATAAAGCCTTGTTTCCCCAACTGAGCGGCGTGTGCAGGCACATCTGTCCAACACTCACCTTGATGCCTTTCCCCAAACATTCTTTTTGTCCTTAAACATTGAACCCTGTTTGTGTGTGTGTGTGCTCAACCTCAGTGGATCGATGATCTGCATGGAGGACTGTGTTCTGTGTGATTTTGGTGCTGTTAAGAGCAAAATCAGCTGCCCCAGAGCCTTGTTTCCCTAACCCCCTTGAAAAGAATAGTATGCGCGTGTGCATTTGCAGCCAATTCCTGCCTTGTATGTGTGCAACAGGCCAAAACTCATGGTAACAAAAAACACCAGATGGATTAGATCTAAACTGGCAGTGGCCTGCCTGGAACAAACCAATAATGGAACAGAGCTCATTTGAAAGCCTTGGATCTGAAACTCAAACAAAAATTTCCTCAGTGCACACATCTAATATCTACTCCCATGAAACTTCAGAACACTTGCCTAATCCAAGTTTCCATGTAAGATCTACAATAATAACGTGGATGCTTTGAGTAACATGAAGCATTTTGGGCCTTGGGAAGACGATCCTGATAACCAAAAGATCTTCAGATATAAATTGACAGTTAATATATGATGGCTTGTATATTCCATTATCCCCCTCACACACACACACACACTCACAATCTATATACGGGCTTAGTCTGTGCAGTTGTAAGCTCTTTCTGTTTGGGTTATTTTTATTATTGATTTTATTATTTTATTATATTTATAACCTGCTCTCCCCGCAAGTGGGCTCAGAGAAGATTCTCTGGGGCTAAACTAGGAATCAAACTTTCAAGACATCGTAAGCTAAGAAATTTCTTTAAATCAGTACCTTTCAATAGACAGAACAGTGCAACTCGATTTTTATAACCAAACATATAGGTGCAACAGCAAACTGAAACTTGCAGCAAATAACGTCTTTGAATTCAGTCAAATAACGTCTCTTGGCACTACTTTGGGATGAATAAAGTCCAACTTTTGGAGTCCACCAAGTTTCAAGAGTCCCTTGATGCAGTCCTCTTGATTACAGTACTGGAACCCAGGCTTCAGTTTTCAACTCTAAAATTAAAGCTCTGCAATAACAGTATATTTCCAGTAATAGTACCAAACTAAATATAGCATTACTCATTAAGGTTTATGTGCAATGTGCTTCCAGTTAACCTATTCAAGATGATAAGAGCACATCAAATTTTAACTAGCTCCTCAGCTGCCTAGTTCCAGATACTGACTCCGCCCTACTGGGTTAATCCAACTAGCTCTTGGGTTTGTACAGTCTCTTAAGTGTCATCTACATTATAAACTTTACATAATTTTAGTAAATTGCGGAGTCTGTATTTAATTTTTTTTAAACCTCCTGAAAAGCTAAAATAACCTTAACCTGTTCTGTAAAACTGGCACAGACCACACAGTAATGGAAACACACCCTTCGATCTAATGCTACATGACATTTCTAGGCCTCTGACTGTGGTTCATTTATCAAAAAAAGTTTCTAAGAGTTTCTCGGATAATGGAAAGATTAACTGTAGATACAAACTTCCTCAAGTGGATCTCTTACAGAGGCACTGGAGCCACCAGGTTCTGTCATTCATTCTGTCTGGAAGCTGGGAAAATAATTTGAGGCTAGAATACCCCCAAATCTCCTTGTCTCCATCACAGTTCTCTACTTCATGACACCTTACTGCAATGCACTGTATATGAGGCTGCTGTTGAAGACTGTCCAGAAGGTACAGTTGGTACAGAACGCTGCTACCCAAATGTTGACTGGAGAGGGTTGGAGGGATCTTATCGCTCCAGTCTTGATGTGTCTACACTGAGCCCATTTAAAGGTGCTGGTATTAACTTTTAAAGCCCTGAACATTTTGTGGTCAGCAAACCTTAAAGGTGCTATTGCATGCTGCCTCACTCTTCCCCCACTGTGAGGTAGATTTTCCCTTCAAAACCAATGTGTTTGCTGGGGCTGGGAAGCCTTTGGTAGCGTGAATCTGGGTGTAACTTAAGAGTTCCTTTTGTCCTGCACTTCAAGAACACACACACACATATATAGTTAGTTTATTACCCAGCCCAAGATTAAGCAGAGGAAAAGCAGAGGCCCATGTCTCCTTTAAAATAGAGGCTGGTTCAAAAAATTAACAGCAGATTTATTCAACAGGCAGGGTTGGTATGTAGGTAGGCAGGGAAAGGAAAGCTGAGGTAAATTTTGTTTGTTGAATACTTCACAATACGAGGCACAATAGCCTTCTTAATACTTAGTTTCAAATATTTACAGATTTTAGATTTGAGAAATTGGTAGTCTCAGATTTAAGTTACTTAAAGCAAAGTTCCTCCAGAGATTTCACTTCTCAGCTTAGGTATTCTGATTTCCACACAGCACTATTTTCACAGAACTAAAAACCCCATAGAGCTAAAATTTTGGGCAGGAATTATTCTTCCACTAAAGATGTAACCATATTTTTTTGGCTGAAGGGGAGTCTCCTTACTATCCGCTTCCTCTGCCAACCATACACTCCCAGTTCTGTCTTGTCTGAGTAAAATTAGTGCTGGCTTTCCCACGTTAGTTCATCAGCTAAAAGCTTTTCGTCAAGCTTAAGCTGTCCCAGTTTGGGCAAACTTTTCCTCACACAGAGAATTCTCAGTCTGACCCTCCCTGGTCAGATTCCAAGCATCGACTCCCTTCTGACGCTCCTGTCAGCTCCTATTTGTGCTGGCCAATGGAGGGGGGGGAAGCATGTCAATCACCCTCCCTTCAGGCAGTTTTTAACCCCTTTACCTTCCACTCTCTGGATGCAGCCTTTGGTCATCCTTGCATTTAAAACCCATTCCATCACAGATGCTTTCCCCCAACCATTCTGGTCATCTTTGGTAGCTAGGTTTGCCAGTCCCCTGGTGGGGGGAGGAGACCCCTCACTCCCAGCCTCTGTTCCTTCCCGCAGTTCACCTAACTGGCATGGGAGAAAGGCCCAGGCATAACGATATCTCTTCCTCAAGTGATGGCATTGTGCCCAGTGGTGGTGAGCATGCTCCCACTCTTCGCAGGGCCTAAATTTTTCTTTCTGTGGCTTCTGACTAGAGGGGGGCTCAGTTCTCAATGAAACTTTCAGAGTTTTCCTATTGGAGCTTTTGTACAGTTCTGCCTCACCTCCTTCTGATCTTTTTTCCCTTCCAACAAGATGGGACAATAAACTACGTACCCAGTCCGTGGGTATATTTCTGATAGTGGTTTGAGGGACAGGTGAAATGATTGACTACAAAGGAAGAGTCAAGTCAAAAGGACAACAGAAGGTATGGAACATCTGAGAAGCAATGGAAGCTCTGCATGCTCCTCTCATGAAGATTAGGTATTCTCCTAGGTGCAAAAATATATCTTGGATTTAAGAGCTGTCTATGTCAACAGCATGGCCATCCTGTCTCCACTCATTCTAAAAGAGAAAAAAACGGGTGTTTTTTTTCAGTACTTTCTAACATTTTCAATTTTTCTGTCAGAAAAATGAGGGGGGGAAAGGCCTTGGGAAAACTCACACATCCTGAATTTTTCAGACCTCTGGACTGACTCCATATAAGGCAGCTTTATGTGTTTGTTAGCATATTTTCTTTTTTTCTGAATTAAAAAAACCTCACTAATAAACAGTTGATGAAGTGGAGTTCAAGCGATTATGTTTCACATTTAGAATTCCTGAGGAACTGTTGAACTAAACACCTTAACTGAAGTATTATGCTTCATTTTCAGTTAGTATTAAAACTTGGATTTTTCAGCTCTTGTTAGGCCTATCTAGTACCTGAAGCATGATTCAGGTATTAGTTTCTTTCCAACATCCTCTGCAATGCAAGCTGATACAAAGAATTAGGGGTGCTGGTCCCCCAGTGGGAGTGGGGAATCCCCTGCTACCAGCTTTCTCCCCCGACCATGACTCACCTGGCTGGTGGGGGAAAAGGCATGGGAACAGGCCTCCCAAGGGGTGCTTCTGGTGTGGTGCAACAATGTCACTCCCAGGATTGATGTTATTGCACAGGCCCCAGGAGTCTCCTGCATTTTGGGGGCCTAAATTGGCCTGATGTGAAGCCCAGGAGGACTCCTGGGACCTGCATGATGACATCACTTCCGGAAGCAGGGCTTTTTTTCTGGGGAAAGAGGTGATGGAACTTGGTTGCCAGCACCCGGGGCAACTCCCAGAAGGAGGTGGCAATCCTGTTAGCACACATGCGTGTGCACAAAGTGAACGTGTGCTCCTGGGACCGTGCGAAGACATTACTTCCAGGAAGTGACGTCATTGCGAAGGTAGGGATGGAGAGGGCTCTTCTTGCTGGGCGTTGCTTCCCTCGTCCCTTTGGCATAGTGCTAAGTGGGTGCCCAAGCAGTGAGGCAGCAAGTTTTTAAACCTACCGCCCTGTTGTGCTTCCTTCACCGGGTGCAAGAGGGGCGAGGGGATTACCTCATCCCTCTGGCATCAGGCGAAGCAGGCTTTTTTTCAGGGAACTGATCTCCATCTGGAGATCAGGGGGGCAGGGCCACTGGCCATGTGAGCATTTTCAGGAGTGCCAGAACACTGTTCCGCCGCATTCCAGCTCAAAAAAAGCCCATCCTGGAAGTGTTGTCATCGCACCATGCTGGGAGCACATGTGTGTGCAAGAATGTCTGAGAGGTAAGTACCAGGTCCCCCACTCCCAGCCAGAAGGGTAAGGGGACCTGGAAACCCTACAAAGAATGTGTTAAGTTTCTCTGCAGTTTCCTCCTCTTCAGAATAGTGTATATACCTGTGTGACAGTTCCATTTTCTGTTACTGATGTATTTATAACATTAACGTTTAGTAATGTGTGTTTGCGGACTTGCCTTAGTGTAAATCTGTACTTGATTTGAATACTAGCTTGACACCTATGCCTACTTTCAACTGAAGAAATAAGAAGGCAAAATTTCACAGAATGCAATGACTTCTTTATATCAAAGCATTGGAATGTGTTCTGGAGCGTCCAGCATTTCAGGTGCAAAGTCCAATTGGATTGTGGGATTCCATAAGTTTCAGTCTTGTTCCCTATGCTATTCAATATATGTATGAAGCCCTTGAAAGAAATCATTTGTGGGTTTGCGATAGGGTGCCATCAATATGCTGACAACACCCAGCTCTCATTTCTTTATCTTAATTGCATGGTGATATTACAGTGTCTCTGAACCAATTGCAGTGGGCCAAAACAAGCCCATTTGGGGCCAAAATCAGCTCGCTGCAAAGCTCAGGAGCGCTCTTGGGGCGTCTCAATGATGTTACTCCCAGAAGTGATGTCGTCACGCTGCCCTGGGGAGCATGTGCAGGGGGTCTGTTCCCGTGCCTTCCTCCCTCGCCAGCCAAATAAGTGGAGGTGGGGGCAGAGGGTGAAAGTGGGGGATCCCCCACCCCCACCGGGGAATGGGATCCCTATTAGAAACATCAACTGCTCCAGATCACTCTGGCCAGTTTGAAAGTAGGGATGTACCTCAGTGAACTTATTTCTGTGGCACTCAGTAGTCTTGAATTGTTTCTGGCATGTTTCCGGAAACAATTCACAGCATTGGGGCTGACCTTGAAGGACACAAATTCTGTGGGATCATGGTATCTGGACTGACTGCCTTTTCACATGAGAACCTATCAGTCGGCTTTGATGGTTATTGGAGACCCTTTTCCAGGCTGCCCCCCGCCCCTGGAAATTATATGGGCTTCCCCTAAAGAGGCAGATTTTTCTGTGGCTGTGCCCTCTTATGGAACTCCAGTCCTGTGGCCCTTTGTTGTCTTTTAGATGTTAGGCAAATTCAGCCCTGCCTGTTTGAGCCTCTGGTGGGTGACTTTTTTACCTTCTTCCCCACTACTTTTGGATGTCTAGTCTCTTTTGGAGAGATCATGTTAGATCTCCTTATTTAGTGAATATCACATCCCAAAATATCAGAAAATCATTTACCTCCCTGTGCTTTCAAACAATGCCGACAGCTTTACTTACGGGAAGATACCATCAAACCCCAATGGCTCTCTGTCTCTGCATATGCGGTGCCTCAGTTCCTGAGGATCTTCTACATTACACTTTATTTTGTCCCATGTATGCAGAAGTTAGAGCTAAATGTCTTGCTAACTTGTTAGTGGGGCGTAACTTTACCTCTGATATTGACAAATTAGTTTTTTTGTTATCGATTCTGATTGATTTGTCACTAGCAGAGTATCCCTGTTTGCCTTAGCTGCAAAAAAGATTAGGGCCAAGATTGTTTCGCCAGAAACCTAACTTTTTAAATAACTATCTGGTATTTATTAAGGTCCCATTTTAATTGTATTTTATTTTTATTATTTTAATAACTGTATTTTATGCTTGTAAGATAGATTTCTATTTTTACTGTTCTTAACTTTGTATTGTGATGGCCTTTGGCCATATACAGTTAAACCTACTACTTCTACTACTAGTCTCTTTTGGTTTTACAATTTGTATCAAAATTGTGTGGAATCATGTGTTTTAAGTACTGTAGTTGAATGATGTCGCTGCAGATGTCATGAGTTAATGGGGTTGGAGGTGATATTAACGATGCCTTCATTAGGAGCTGTCTGAAATGCCCTTTCTCAGTGGGGAAACTACAGCCACATGCACGGTTGTAGTCCTTGCAAAATAAGAGTCAGGGTTATGGAAATTTATTAAACGGCCTGGTCATAGTAACATACATTTGTGTACCCTGTATACTTGACCAAGCAGAGGAAATATGTGTTGCTTGGTTGTGGCGGCCCTTTCAACAATGAAACAGCTTCATGAAGAGACTTGGGGATATGAAATCTGCTAGTAGCACAAATGTGGATTGTGGAAAGGATGAAAGCGAGGGAAGGACAAGACATTTCATGGTCTAGTTCACACAAAGAACAGGGGAAGCCGACAAATCGCTCCCTGGACTGAGACTGCAGGTGGACAATCTTATGATGAAATGATTAGACACAGGAATAAATATTTCCCTGAAGGAACAACTAACACATGAGGTTGAAGGCTTGTAAAAATTCTTCTTCCTGAAACTTTATGCTCTTTAGCTAACAAGTCTTATAGTTTCATCCACTCTTTGTGTGAGCGAGGTCTAGGAGCTGAGTTGGCATTATATGGACTGGCTTTCCTGCTGTGAGATTCCCATTCCTCTAGGCAGTATGTGTGTGTGTTTTATGCCATCAAGACACCTCCAACTTATGGTGACCCTATAATGAATGACCTCCAAAACATCCTATCATTAACAGACTTGCTCAGATCCTTCAAACTGGAGGACGTGGCTTCTTTTTATTGAGTCAAGCCATCTCGTTTTAGGTCTTCCTTTTTTCCTACTGCCTTCTACTTTTCCTAGCATTATTGACTTTTCCTGAGAATCTTGTCTTCTCATGATGCGATCAAAGTACAATAGCCTCAGTTTTGTCATTTTAGCTTCTAGGGAGAACTCAGGCTTGATTTGATCTAGTACCCACTTATTTGTCTTTTTGGCTGTCCATGGTATCTGCAAAACTCTCCTCCAGCACCACATTTCATATGAATCAATTTTCTTCCCATCGGCTTTCTTCACCATCCAACTTTCACATCCATACATAGCAACAGGGAATACCTACTCTGGATTATCTTGATCTTGGCTCCCAGAGAGACATCTTTATCTTTAAGGATCTTCTCTGGCTCCCTCACAGCTACTCTTCTGAGTCTCAGTCTTCTTCTGATTTCTTCATTGCATTCTCCCTTTTGGTTGATGATTCATTGCATGAGTGTGTGTGAACTTCCTGTTCCTGCTGTTAAAGGCCGCTGTCCTGAATACCATACAGGGAAATGTGTGACATACAGAGTGTTGTCCATGCACATGTGAATCACATGAAGTGATCCAGTTGTCCATATTTGGAAGCCATTGTGGCTCCAAGCTTAGGATCTGGGTTCAAACCTCTACTCATCCATGGATGTTGATGGATAACCAGGGTGGTTCATTCTTTTACAGCCTAGTCTACTCACAGGGTTGTTAAGTGGATGTTACCATAGAGGGACAAATACTCTGAAAACATGCTAAACTGGTGCAATAAACTCTGATACCTGCCGCAGCTAATTACTGTCTCCATTTAAGTCTTTTGGGGATGTCTTGCTAATGACTTGTGCTGTCATTCTTTATGATTCAACCCCCTCTAAAGCAGGAATACTTAAATTGGGAGGAATGTATCTTCTCTCTAGTGTGCATGTATATAAATGTATGTGCACGAATCTGACATTTTGTATGTTGCAGTTGCTAACATGTATTTTGCATGGTTGAAAACATACTGTAAATCCACTGTTTCCAGAGTGTCTTTCTAATAAAACAAACTTTCTTTTCCCCAGGCCAGTTTGGCTAGGGATCCGGGAGGTGTTTTGCCATCTTCTGGTCACTGGGGGTGTGGAGGGAGGTCGTTGTGAATTTCTTCCAGTGTGCAGGAGGTTGGACTAAATGACCCTAGAGGTCCCTTCCAACCCTATGATTCTGTGGTTTTTGGCTTTTAAATCAGTAGGGTGGGTCCTACTCCTATCCTACCACTCCACTCAATTTTTCTTTATTTGTTAAAATATTTATACACCACTGTGGCCCCCCAGCACCCCAGATGGCTTCACTGAGGCTGCATGGCTTCTCCAAGCTCCTGATGGCTGATCTGGAGGTAGTCATGGATGGCCCAGAAGGAACAAGGGGATGCTGATGGAAGGGCAGGGTCAAGGCCAGATGGCAGGGGATTTAAAGGGGCTGATGTAGGCTGCTGAGTGTGGACGGAAGTGGCTGGAGACTGGCCCATGCTGGAGGAAACAGTGGGGACAGGGGCTGGCAGTGGCAAATCAGTGGCGATGGTGGCAGCCACACCAGCCAGGAGAGTCCTCTCCCATCAAAGAGGAAGGCTGTCCCCTGTTGCTATCAAGTCATAGCATAACATTTGATTTATATACTGCCCTACAGGACAACTTAACACCCACTCAGAGCAGTTTGCAAAGTGTGTTGTTATTATCCTCATGACAATCACCCTGTGAGGTGGGTGGGGCTGAGAGAGCTCTGAGAGAGCTATGACTGACCCAAGGTCATCCAGCTGCCTTCAAGTGGAGGAGTGGGGAATCAAACCTGGCTCTCCAGATTTGAATCCTGCCGCTCTTTACCATTACACCAAACTTATGGTGACCCTGTAGGGTTTTTAAGGCAAGAGAAGTTTGCCATTGCCTGCCTCTGCATAGACACCCTGGACTTCCCTGGTGGTCTCCCATCCAATTTCAAGCCAGGGCTGACTCTACTTAGCTTCCAAGATCTGATGATTCATATTTATTTATAAAGCTGTCATTATTTGGTTATTTATAATGCTCTCATTATTAAATACTACATGCCAAACTGCATGATAATTTTATTACATTGATATTTAATGTACTTACATATAGGACTTCCTACTGTCAATCTTTGCAGGAGGACGGCCTCAAGCCCTGGTTCCTGCCAAAGCTCCCGAGGTTTCCTCTCTGCACCCTTGTAGCTTAATTTTATCAAAAAGCTGGTTAAGTCAAAATGGCTTCTCTTCAGTGCTTTATGTGTGACTGCCCTTTCCTAGTTGAAGACGAACGCAAGCCCTGATTAAATTTTTCACTGCGGCTGATGGTTCATGTAGATGCTAGACCTTTCTGCTGTGTCCCCCTTTCTTGTTACTGCAACAAAAGGGCAGGACCTCTCATTTGAGAAATATGCTTCCGGACAACACAAGGAAAAAGAGAGAGAGCTGGGGAGGAGGGAGACTTTGCAAAATGTAAATGTGTTAAATGGCACGTGAACCAGTTGAGCTCCTGTGATTTATGGCTTGCACAGACGTCAAAGGCTCCGGTTAGCTTCTATTTAGTGGTGGTTGAGGTGGTGGAGGGACTAATGAGTTCATTGCAGTCAGTGGAGGAAAATGGTTAAAGGAGATCAGCTGTAAATTGGTACAGAGCACTAAAAGGGACATTAGCCTCTAATCAGATTCCAACAGTTCATTAACCTTCCTGGTTTGAGAACCCTTCTTTATCACTCATTCCTATCATGCCCTCCTTCCCCCTTGACTTTGTGTGGGAGGCAGCCCCTTTCTCCCTTGGGCAAGACCTCCTCGGGGGACTCAAAATCACATCAGCTCATTCTTTAACTACAGACAAAGCAAGCTAAGGCAGGCCTGCACAGCTGGTGACCCACCAAGCTGAACACAACACATCAACTTAGTGGGAGAGTGATAAAACTCCTGCTTGGATCTCCAAGGAGATGGAGAATACTGGTCACCTGGCAGGCCTGAATACATGGCTGGTGAAGCTGCCTTTAACTGGGTCTTGGCCAAAGGCATGCTTTATTTTAGCAGGAGCTCTGTCTTGGAGGAAAAATCAAACTCACAACTGCTCACAACTTGCAAAAGAGACTAAACAGAATGAAAAAAATTGGGTGTCATTGAAATGAGAATCTGGCTGGCTGGCTGGCTTTTCTGCTCCACCCTAGGCTAACAGCCAACTCCATGATGTCAGGCGACACCCTAGAACATGAGAGCCAAGCCCGATAAGCACGCACGCACATTCTCTCTCTGCATTTTCCCTGCATTACTTTTCGGGGGATTCTTAGTGATGCGTTCCACAACAAGGATCTGTTACTCAAAGTAAAATATTAACATGTATTTGTTCAGTTTGCCTAATTTGTTCCATAGGAGGGGATTTAGGCTTAACTGTATCTGTTAGTGTGCTCCTGAACAGTTCTTAAGGTTGGCAGCTGGTGGCTAGAACCCCATGGGAGACTTGAAGGGATAAGAACGTGGGGGTGGGGCACTGTTGCTTTGATAGCATGATGTCAGTTCCAGGATAAAACGGGAAGTGATGTTGCTAGGATTCATCGGAAACTCTATGGTTTTAATGTAGAGCTTCAAATGAATCCTAGAACATTCGATGCTATAACTTCCAGGTTTACCCAGGAAGTGATGTCACGCCATTGGAGCAATGCCAGACACACACACATCCCGCCTCTACTGATTTGTAGAGAAGGTCAGGGGCTGCTGCTATGAAGTCTCTCACTGTAGCAGGAGACCTGGCAGCCCTAACAGGGTTATGCTTTTCTCCAAGTCCATTGACTCAGAGCTAAGCTACAAGTGATGGCTGATCTGGACACATGTTTTTTAATGTGTGAGGGATGCAATTTTACCTGGGAACTGTAGTTGAAAACAGTGCTTTGTCCCTAGCATGAGGAGGGGAAGAGCTTTTCAAAGACAGTTTTCAAAGACAGCCACGCGGGATCACTGTGGAAGAAGAACTTTAAAATTGATTTCTTGCAATCTCAACGGCAAGAGGAATACTAGACCCTGTCCCTAGCTTGGGGAAGCAGGGGAGGGAAAAAGCTGTTAGGTCATCTCTCTGTTGAGATTGCAAGAAAACAATTGCAAACTTTCTCTCCTCCAGTGATCAGTATCAATATGTGGATGACACCCAACTTTATCTGTTGATGGACGGCCAGCCAGAGGCCGCTCCGGACAGCTTGGCCGGGGCTTTGGAGACCATAACAAGATGGTTAAAACAGAAAAATTGAATCCAATGAAGATGGAGGTCCTGTGTATGGGTTGCGGATTGTTGGGTACGGAGATCTGGCTCCCATCCTTTTATGGGGCGCCTTTGGTACCAGCTCCATCAGTAAGGAGCCTGGGTGTGGTCTTAGATGCCTCCTTATCGATGGAGGCCCAGATCATGGTTCCGTCTTTGAAAACTGTCTTTGAAAAGCTCTTCCCCTCCCCTGCCTCCCTGTGCTAGGGACATAACACTGTTTTCAACTACAGTTCCCAGAAAACACTGCATCCCCAACACATTAAAAAAAATGGCGTCATTTGTAGCTTAGCTCTCAGAAGACTATAACTCTGCTTAGGATTGTGCTGTATGTCAAGCAAGCCATGAGTAGAAGTGGAGAAAGGGGTCAATTTACTCCCTTCCTTGTCATCTTTGCAGCCTGTCCGACCCATCTTGGGCCACTTTTTGTTTGTGAAGCAGTCCTGATTTTCAGGGGGGAGTTTCAGGCCAGACAGGCTGCTTAATGGAAGAGAAGATCGGGAAAGATGTATTCTACCAACACTGTAAAGAGTCCAGTTGTGCCTTTAAGATTAACCAACTTTATTGTAGCATAAGCTTTCGAGAACCACAGCTCTTTTCTATTGTAGCATAAGCTTTCTTCTCAAACACGGCTTCTCGAACACGGCTAACTCCTCTGGATCTCTACCAGCACTAACTGTGAACTCTTCCAATAGATCCAACCCATTGTCCAAGCACTTTCAAGCACAATCATGAGGTCTAGAATTTTTTTTACAAAAGATGCTTGGCAAGCTGAGGTTTGGGCTGTCCATTACACATTTTGCTTTTATTTTCATCATTTATAGCCCATGTTTCTCCTCAGTGGGGACCCAAAGTGGCTTACCACATTCTCCTCTCCTCCATTTTATCCCCACAACAAACCTGTGAGGTAGGCTTGGCTGAGTGTGTGTGACTGGCCCAAGGTTACCCAGTGAGCTTCCATGGCAGAGTGGGGATTCGAACCTGGTTCTCCCTGATCCTAGCCTGACACTCTAACCACGACACCACACTGGCTCGCCCTTCCCTATACTCTTGCAGAATCACAACACATGCAAAGGCCTGTTGATTTTTTACTTTTTTAATTTCGGTGCCCTCAAAAATGGACCTGTATCGATGTTTTGATAATATTCCATTGACACTGAATCGGTAATCCGATCCACGCAAGCTAGGCTAACCAATTTAAAAACCTTGAACTGGGAAAGAGCCCCCTAACCAATTGCATAGTTTGTCCTCCCATCCTGGCTCAAAGCTTATCCTTGGCTTTCTTCTCTTTAAGGATATTAACACATTTGGAAGCAGAATGCTAATGCTGGATGGGATGCCTGCAGTCAGAGTCAAAACAGAGCTGCTGGAATCAGAACAAGGGGTAAGTGTGGTTCCCCTGCACCATTTTACTTTCTTTGGGCTTTTTGAAAATATCTCTTTGCCTTGCCTGTTTTCCCCATCCTGTAATCCCAGGCGAACCCTCTGCAAAATGCTTAATTAAACCCATGGGGCAGCCATTAAAAGCAGGTGGCTTTTGGCGAGCATTCTTCTCCTGACGGGGCCCACCCACTGGTTCCTCACCCCTCCCTCCAGTTAACTTGGCCACAAGAAAGACTTTGCTGAGAAAGAGGAACTGCAAGACAGGTCAGTAATGCCCTGGGCCAGTTGTTTGCAAGCTCCGTCACGGGAAACCCTGGGGGTTTTGGAAAGCTTTTCAGCAGCTCTTCAGTGAGGTCGGTAATGGCAGGCAAACTTCTATTAAAGATAGCTGGCGTGCTGTAACCAATCTTCCTTTCAAAAGCGCAGCCAGAGGGGGATATTGAGGCTGGTGCAGGGCAGCGTTCCCCAGTCTTTCCAGACCTTGGATTCACGCAGAGATGCCGGGGCCATTCGCTGGCTGGTGGCTGGGGCAGCGCGAGGAGGCTGCCCGCGCTCCACACACCGCCCTGGCCTCCTGCCGTCCCTGGCCCACGGCTGCTGTGCCCACCCGGGGTGTGTGTGGCAGCGGCAGTGGCGTGCGGCTGGCAGCGGTGACGGTGCGTGCGCCTCCACCCCCAGCACCCCCTCTGGTGCCTCCTCCATCCCTGCGGCACCTGCGGCCCCCGCCTCATGGCCTCAACGGTGGCGCCGGCCCTGGATATAGATCCACTATCTTCTTTGAGGTGGTCCTTTTAACCAAAAAAGTACTCATGGTTTAATAGCTCCCGAAATTCTCCTCCTCTCTCTTGTTTATTTCTTTCCTGCTATTGTTCACCTTCTCTGTCACTTATCTTTGCTAGTCTTTTCTCCCAGATCCCTCCTTCCACTTTATTTTACTCCTTCTCTTTGACTCCTACCCTCTGTTTCTGTCACCGTTGGCTTTCTTATTCTGTCTGGGAAAAAGAGCTTTTTCAGGGAGGAGGGAATCCATTAATGTGTGCATGGAACATTGGAGGATGATGGGAGCATGGGTCAGCCTGGCTGGGATGGGTGAGAAAGAAGAAGCAGGAAGAAAGCTTTTGCAGAACAAGAGAGCATCTAAATCTTACTCTACTAAAAAGAAATTCTGCCACTGCAAGATGACCTTGCCTTGCTCTCCTGCTGCTGCCCTCAGAACCAAACTACCTGTTGTGTTTTCTAAGATTCTTATCTGAGTTCCCTGGGCCCAGCTTGCTTTCCTTACTGCCACCCAGCAGTTGCGAGTAACAATGTTTTAAAAGTTTGTTGCGTTCTGATTCAGCTTGAAAATGCGGTGTAGGTAGGAGCCTTTCCTCTCCCCGTTGCCGTGGTCCCGAGCTGAATCGGGCTACTGTAGAGTTTTAACATGCCATTCCCCGAAGCTGCTGTTCCCCAGACCCAAAACATTAGAAAATGTAACATGTGGTTCATGTGAGTGGCCCAAAGTCACACAGAGAGCTTCATAGCACAGCCGGGATTTGAACCTCATTCTTCACTGAGGTTCTGGATCTCTCAGGAAATCCTCACCTTACAGTTGGTATCGGGGAATGCTTTGTAATAATAGTCCTGCCACACTGGTTGCATCTGAAAACTGCTCTTTATTATTGCCGGTAGCACAATTAGCTATAGCAATGCTTTGGAAAAATAAGACAGTGGGTACAATGCAATCCTGGAGAATACGTTTATGGGACCACTTTATTTTGGGGGAAATGATAACGTAAGGCTCTCAGTATCTGGCATGGAAGAGTTATGAAACATTCCTATAATACAATATCTTTCAGAAAAGGAGATATTACCTAAAAATCCATATCACCACAAATTAATATATTGTAGAATAGGAACGAATTACCTGGTCCAGTTAGGTCATTAGGTACAGGCATGGAGTTCTCCAGATGCTTAGAGGATGAAAATATTGAGTGAAAAAAGGAAGTCATATTGAACTTGTTTGATCATTTGGTTGATATAATTGTTGAAAATGGTTGAAAAAATATTGTTAATGCAAAACGGCGACCTCCTTTTTGCATAATACGTGCAAACTTCATAAGGCTTGTGTTGTTACTCGGGTTTACTCACTATTTGTAATCGTGTCAGTTAGATAAGCTGTTGCATCGCTCGTTTTGTTGTGAAAACTGTTCAACATGAAAAACAGAAAATGAAAAAAAAAAACCCTGCTTCTTATATCGCACACAGCGTGCTCATGCTTCCTGCAGCCCCTAAGGCTGGAAATGTAAGAAAAGAAGAAGAACGTTGTAAGGATTTCAATGGGATCCTAACATGGACTTCAGTGTTTTGTATTTATTTATTGTGCTACTTGGATGTCAGATTGTTTTATTTGTTAGCCATCTCAAGCAGATCTCTGAGGAGGTGGCGCATTTTCTAATTAAACAAATACAATGGGGTCCCTTGATGAAGGTGTGCCTGACTGGTGGTCCAAACCCAGCTGTGTAAGACAGCGCAAATAGCTGAACGAAGTTCCTGTCTTTGCCTCCTGCTAAGAGTCAAGCTTCCCATAGTAGGATTCCCTCTGCCCCCCCATTCCGTACTCCACAAGACATTTGACCCTCTCACATCCAGAAGAACGTGCATGAGGTAGTTCATCAGAACAAGGAAGCTGCTACTGTCCTCCAACTGTACTCTGCCCGTCTCCTGGGCCTCCAGGGTAAATAGGACCCCTCAGATTTTGCACCACTAGTTCCTCCCTCTCAACACCCCAGAACCAAGAACAGCAGAAAAAGGAGGACTTTCGGGCACTCATAGTGTATGGCTGTTGACCTTCAGCCTGCTTGAACACATATTATGAAGTTTTGCACCGTGCTTTCATTAATCATAACATAGGGTCTGTTATTGCTTATGGTGGGACTCTTTCAAGGAGGCTGAAATGGCCGTTTTTCAACCAGATGACAACAGAGAAACCCAGTCCTGCCTGTCCATTGGACTGCTCCCCTCATGTTTCAAGTTAATTGGATCAAGGAGTCCAATTTTATGGGCCCCTGAACAAGGTGCCCCCAGCCATCTGACTTGTGTCTATTGTTTCTGCCCGGGGGCGGGGGGGATGTTTTCTCCAGAGAAAATAAACTACTAGCCAAACAGGGGAGAGCAACCACTGACCATAAGCCTCCAAATGCAAACAGAACCAACAAGCTCGATGGAACCGATGTCACACCAGAGAATCCAGCTTCGAGATCTGCCCCCCCCCACCTTTCAAAAATGAAAACCTTTCAGAAACAGAGGAAATGTAAAGCAGTTTGAAATTCTAAAACAAGCCAAGAAAAGGGAACACAACAGCACAAGCCTCTTAAAACCCTTTTAAAAGCAGAGTGCAAGACAAAGGCAAGTAAACCGTTTTTTAAATGGTTTACTTGCCTTCAGGAAAAAGGGGTGTATAAATCTTAACCCTCCCTATGAAGGCTGTCCACCATCCTGTTTTAAATGTGTTGTTTTTAATGTGCATGAATTTTTTAAATTGTATTTTAATATGTTGTCATCCGCCCTGAGCCCGCTCGCGGGGAGGACGGAATAGAAATCTGAAATAAATAAATGAAAGAAAGAAAGAAAGAAAGAAAGAAAGAAAGAAAGAAAGAAAGAAAAAGCTTCCCTCCACTCTGCAACCCCCTCAGACAAAAATAAACAGACACAGGAAAACGAGGAAACAATATTTTAAGACAAATGGTAGACCAGTCCTGGTGCAGAATTAAAGAACTAGTCAGTTCTGTACTCTTTGAGCTACTAAGGATCTGTACCTTCAACCTAATGAGAAGCATGGGTTGGGCCACTCTGGAAATAATTTCCATTTGGAAGTCAACAAAAAGGGGGGGAAAGGGAGGGGGTTAGAAATTGGAAAATGGGAGAATTGATTGTAATGTGAAAATAATTGATCCTAACCCAATAAAAAATTTTCAAAAAAAAAAAAATTTCCATATAGGGTTGCCAGGTTCCCCAGGGCTCAAAGTGGTGTCACGGTGTGTGTGTGATGGGAGTACTTACCTTATCTAGTGTTGGGGGCCAATTTTTACCAGATTGGGCAGTGGTGTGACCCCATGTTTCAACACCGTGCCAGGAATGGCGTCACTCCCAGTGCAATGTGCAATGTGGAAGCATTCTGGAGTGCATGGGCAAGTCTGGAAGCATCTTGACCTGTTCCTGCACTTTCCCACCCCACTGGCCAGGTGAGAGGTGGGGGGGGGCAGAGGCTGGCAGTGGGAAATCCCCCACCCCCACCAGGAGAATGGAAACCCTCTTTCCAGGATAATTTCAGTTGCCCATTCTCTGGCTGCCCCTATTCCTCTGCTTGCTTTTCTCCTTTTTGAGGAGGCTGCAGCAACAGGGAAGGAGGGGATGGGGTAGGTTGGGAAGAGAGAGCTGGAGGCAGTTGGATTTCAGCATCCAGGGACTAGAATCACTTTCTAAGGTTCGTGCAGGTCATAGTGGCCTAAGAACCTAAAAATAGTGATCTGTGAAATACCTTGTATTTGGGAACAGGCGCAAGCTCAGAATAAATAAAATTCACGAAGAGACAGAGATGCATTGAAAGATACAGAGATATACAAAGTTTCACAGCAGTGGACTGACAGCTCTATCAGCATGGAAAGCTGACAAGTTATAAGTGCCATACACATTTTCAGCACGCATTAAATACTTTTACAGGCAAAAGAACTCTAATGTAAGGGCAGTGATAAATCACATGCTTTTTCTTTATCTCTTGAGCTCCAATCAAAACTGGGAGTATAACTTGTTTATCTAACCGCACACTGTGTCCCTTGTTAGGACAGAACATGAAATTGTAACCTCTGGTGTCGTATGTGACAAGCGTTTTGCAGAACAAAGAACATGTTACAAAGAAAGAAGAAATGCATTATAATGAACTGGCTACATCAAGCTGCAGGAAGACAACACCATTGGGAAACTGGGCTCACCTGCCTCCTCTCCCTGGACAAAAAAACTGGCTTGTCACATCTCCCCTGTTTTCTTCCTCCATTCACACTGCAGTCCTATGCTGCATTACACCAGTCTAACCCATTGATCTCAATCATCTTAGGGCCAAGCTACACATGACGAATGACACTTGAACGGCAAGTGTATTTCTCCCTGTTCACTTGCCCTCCACTCAATCCATTTGCTGTTCAAGTGTCATTCGTCATGTGTAGCTTGGCCCTTAGACTGGAGTAACTCTGCATAGGGTTGTACTGTAAGCATCTTCATGTTATTGTGAGGTTTCTTTTTCTTCCGGGTTTGTAGAAATATTTTTAAAGTAGTTTTGCAGTTTAGTACTTACCGAGAGGGACTGATGTCTCACTTAATTCAGTGAGGTTTATTCCCAGGTAATTTGAGTCTCACCTATATTGACCTGAAAGTGCACCACTGTGTTCTGGGAAGGGCCTTTGGCTAGAGAGTCTTCTCGATGCTGCTTTCTCCTGTTTTGGTTTGTTTTACCCCGTATCCCATTGCAATATCCGCTGAATTAAAAAAAAAAACCTGTTATTTAATCATTCTGACCTTTTCCCTTTAATGTTTCCTGTCTAATGGACAATGATTATTCAGTTCACAGTGACAGAAAACCAAGTGATTTGCTTTCCTATGACATTTGTTTTGGATCAAGGTCATGGGTGGGGTGGGGGGAGATGGAATTTTTGTCCGGGGGCCTGTGATGGCTCTTGGGTCCCAAGGAGCCTTCCTCCAGCACTTACGCCACTAAAAGAAGACTCCTGAGGTTGGAGGAAGCTTTCAGACTTTGCTCAGTGGGGTAGTGAGATGGGGTAGCATCCACCTCCTTGTAAAATGGAAAAGAGTCCAGTAGCACCTTTAAGACTAACCAACTTTACTGTAGCGTAAGCTTTCGAGAATCACAGTTCTCTTCGTCAGATGCGAAGCCGCATCTGACGAAGAGAACTGTGATTCTCGAAAGCTTACACTACAGTAAAGTTGGTTAGTCTTAAAGGTGCTACTGGACTCTTTTCCGTTTTGCTACTACAGACTAACACGGCAAACTCCTCTGGATCTACCACCTCCATGTATACTCCTTGTCTACTTAGCCCAGACAAAGTTTATGAATAGATAAAAATCTGAGAGTGGTTATTTCTGAACAGCCATTAATGTATTTCTGAGTCCTATAAATAGGGTCTGGGGTCTTTGGACACTTCATGTTAGTTCTCGAACATCACCCAAACTCATGGACGTCTTGATTTTAAGGATTTGAAGCCATTTAATCCCATTGGTTCCAGTGAGAAAAAAAGTGCTGTAAATTTAAGTCATTTATTTGCCTTAATTTGGAATGCCTTCAGACTTTTTGAAAGTTCTGCCTGACCCCTTTCGCCACAGCTAGTGCTTCTTCACAATGCCTGGAAAAGAACTTCCATATATAGGCTGGGCAGTTTTCCCATGGGAACCAACAGTGAATGTTTGCAAGCCTTTGTGCCCAAAGAGAATTTGAGAACCCGAGTACATAACAGGTCCAGGCAGCTTGCTGAGTGAGCTTCCTGCCTTGGTTCAACAGGTTATTGGTTCTTACTTGGGGAGGGAGATCTCTGAGAACAGGCAGGAAATCTGTTCGCAAGCTGCAGCTTTCCCAGTCTAGTCCTGAAAATGAGAAACTGTGCAGGTTATCTGGTGGTGCTTGATTGCAACATCCAAAAGGCTGGGAGTTGACTTGCTGGTAGCTAAAACTGCCGGGTAATAGTTTGGTAGAAGAAGTGCTCTGTACAAAAATATGTCTTATAGGCTGGGGCTGAGGCTCAATGCATGCAGAAGGTCCCAAGTTCAACTCCTAGCATCTCCAGTTGAAAGGAACAGGTAGCAGCTGATGTGAAAGACCTCTTCCTGACCCCCCGGAAAGCTGCTGCCAGTCTGAGAGCCGAACCACATGATACGAATTACACGCGAATGATACGAAAACATACTTACACGTGTTCCAACTACATGCGCCAGGACTGCAGGACCTCCATTGAACCCGTGTTCGCGGTGGCACGGGTTTTCTCCGCGTACCTCTAAGATATCCCATCGTGCATCTCCATTTTGCACAGATAGGAAGCGGAAGATATAAGAAATAAGGACGCTCTGCATTGCCGACTTACTGATCGTGACTGCGTACACGTGCTGTCACAGTTACACTAGAGCAGAAAATTTTGAATGAGTGCCTGGACCAGGACACCTGCTCATCAATAGAATGCTGGACAGTTGCATTTGGGATAAGACAGGACCCTTGACACTCGCTCAGTCTCGTGTAATTCGTATTGTGTGATTCGACTCTGAGTTGACAAAACTGAACTTGATGGAGGCAGCCTCGTGTGTGTTCACAGTGAAATTTGCCTACATGCCATAAGGACAACTCTTTGAAAGCCCATACACTAGCAGTAATTTGCTATCTCCCTTTTTTACACACTGCCAGAGCAGTTTAATGCACCAAACACTGTAGAATGCTTTGTCTCCCACTGTTGTTAGAACAGGCTGCTGGGTGAGAACAGACTTTCCCCCTTGATGTCTGCCTGAAGCCTTGTAGGAATACAAAGAACATAGTCACCAAATTTCTCAGGTTACCCACCATGCAAGCACAACACACCTGCGTTGCATATTTGTAAAGCACGACACACAAAGCTGTGGTCAAAGAGATTGGATGGGTGTGAGCATTAAGTATTGTTGCCTTGCAGTCTGTGAAATGACAGTCACTTTAATATCTCCTCTACCAGATAAAGTGGTAACTGTTCAATTTGATTTTTAGTTCGTCTTCATTATACTTTTAAGTATTCTTGTTCCTACCTCCCCCTTAGAGCTGTCTTTTGTAAACATTTTGCATCTTTCATCTCGGCTGGAAAGGACTTGAAAGACTGATATTCCTTTTATACCTTATTGGCATTTTTGTTACTTTCTTTGTGGCGATGATTGCGCACATAAGTTATCTTTCAGACCTCCTGATACTGCATTTTGTCATCTTTATTTCATGCTTGGAGGAGACATTGTTAAGCTGTTATTTAGAGATGCTTGCATTGTGTTCTTGGAACTTATGTGCCTTGTTATCGCAGCAGAAAATCATTAATAAATGTACCTTACGGCTGAGTATGTAAGGACTGTGTGAATAGATGGCAGGACCACCTTTGGTTTGGGATGTCCCATGTACTGACCCTTCTGGGCTGCACAGCCATGATTCCCCTTTCATCAGCAATATGCAGAATTATTTATTTGATTCTGCACTTAATACACTCCTGCATTCCAAATCACAATCCTGCAGTGATAATTTCCACAGTTAAGGTAAAAGTTGGTGTGTGTTTACATTAGGGACATTAGTCCCATTCAGTTCATTGAGACTCCTTGAAAAGTATGTTTTAGAGTGGCAGCTTTCCATCAGTGGACTCCTGCTGACCCTTTAATTTGTTTCCTGAACCATCTTCCTTCCAATTGTGGCATTTAGACTTTTGGCTACTGATTTTCTAGGAGGCCCACCATTTCTTCAATGGGGCTGTTGATTTGTAATGTTGCTTTAGGGCAACAATCAAAAGGAAAACAAAACGAAAGTGATGCACTTGCATTTTATTGCAAAAACCAGAAATCAAAAGTTTAAAAGCAGATTTAAAAAAAAAATATTTAGTCGGAGATGAAATGCAATCTTAACCACTCCCCCTACCCTATGACCCCGGGACGAAGTGACCCACCCTCCAGGTCTTGGTTGGTTCTCTGTTCCACAAGACAGAGTACATAGACCCTGACTGACTCTCTCTCTCTCTCTCTCTCTCTCACACACACACACACACACAGAAACTACAGTGCTGCAGGGTAGCTGGAGACAGTGTGAAGTGAGAAGGTTCAGGTGATTTGCAAAAGAAGGATTAGTATAAGATGACAAAAAGAGTAGGTTGAGAAGGGCAGATATGAAATGAGCAAATATTGGCTGCTGAAAAATCCAAACGGGGAAGGGACCGCTTTGTTGCCCATCAGGTTTTTGCCAGGGAAATATGAGGGAGCTGCCAGGAAATGTAGGCAAATCAAAGGGATGGTGTTACCATTGCATTCCCCTGTTTGTTTGGGTTGAGTTTGTGGGGACTTTCTCTCGACCCCCCTTTTTTCCCTTGTTGTTGCCATTGCATTTAAAGCCAGTGAAATAATCATTCGCCAGATTTTTAAATGATGATGATGATGATGATGATGATGATGAACATTTGATTTATATACCGCCCCTCAGGACAACTTAACGCCCACTCAGAGTGGTTTACAAAGTATTTTTTATTTTCCCCACAAAAATCACCCTGTGAGTAGATGGGGCTGAGAGAGCTGTGACTGGCCCAGCTGACTTCAAGTAGAGGAGTGGGGAATCAAACCTGGTTCTCCAGATTAGAGTCCTGCTGCTCTTAACCACTACACCAAACTTTTTTGAGAAGACAGGAGGGCAACACAGAAACACGCCCCCCCCCCCTCCGATAGAACTGGTTTTGCTGCCAAACTGTTGCAGTTCAGGCTGCACTTTTCTTAACGTGGAGAATTCGCCACCGACTATGGTTAATAGTCAAATCAAGATCTGAAACCGCGGCTTGAAGTTGGTCTAGTGACTGCAGAGACCCTTAAATATGGTTTTGTATGATGTATGAGTGCATATTCACATATTCTCTGGTGATGTCCTGGCATAAACTCCAGCTGCAGAGATGTCTGACTGGAGGGAAGGTGATGAAACCCATTTGTTGAGACAGACCAGGATTTGATTGATCATCTGCAAGCTGAAGCATGCTTTCGCAAACTAACAATGGTTAAAATAAACCCTGGGCCGTGTTATGTGTGCATCTGGCCACCGTCTGGATTCTGCACTATAACTGAGTGAACAGATGCTACCCGTTATGAAGCAAGTTAGTAGGAAGCGTGGATCGAGCCCATTTCAGGACTTGCAGTTGGGTCTAAAGGATCATACTGTTTTTATTCACAACTAGAATCATTGCTAAAGTATGCAAGGCCACCGAGCATTGTCTTAATTTATTTATATTTCTTTATGTTTACCCCACCATTCTCCCAATGGGAATCCAAAGCAGATAATATTGTCCGCCTCTCCTCCATTTGATCTTCTTAACAACCCTGTAAGGTAGGTTAGGCTGGCCTAAGGCTACCCTGCAAATTTCTATGGCAGAGTTGGGATTTGAACTTGGATTCCCTAGATCCTAGTCTAACCACTATACAATGCTGTCTCTAATAATGTCCTTGCTCATCTGGGAAACCTCCAGGCATGTGTAAAGAGGTCTGGGATAGCCTGGGGGCAACACCAACCTGAGCTAGACCTTTCACCGCACATTGTTTTTAGACAAACCTAGAACTCAGAAGACCCTGAAGGCCCCTGGAATCTACACAATAATGATTTGCCCCATAACCAGAATTTGGGAATCCAGCCTTAGCTGGAGAGGGGTAGAATAGAATATGAAGCCATACCGTACTTCGCACTTGAAGGTTCTCAGCTGAAGCCTCCATTGAAAAATGCCTCAATATAGTTACCCATTCACATCCTCCCAGCATTTCAGTGATCAGGTTGTACGACTGGGAATTAAGTTCTGAGCACTGACCTTCGACGGTAAACCTGATTAACAGGACCTGTGGGGAACGTGAGAACTTTGTAATGTGAGAATTGGCGCTCATTGGGAACCCAGAAGAGCTAATGTAAAACCTCTGCAGTAATTGAACTAACAACAGGAAAAGATCAAAACAGTCAAAATATCAAGAAATAACAGAGAAGAGATGAGTTTTGAAGCATTTCTTTAACCTGAACAAAGGGGAGATCTTAAAGACACAAAAGAGTTCTAAGATATGAGCTTCTGAGAGTTAAAACTCCCTTTGTCAGATACAAGTAGACTGTCAAAAGCTTATACCCTGGAAATCTTGTTGGTCTTTAAGGAGCTGCTAGACTCAAACCTTGCTCTTCTACTGCAGACCAACATGGCTACCCACCTGAAACTATTTTCATGAAAGGAGAAGACCAGTTGAATATTGAAAGGGACAGAAATCCACATATAAAATATCGCATCAGGGAGAAAATCACAGTGGAGTTAGAATTTGGAAAGAAGGTATGCACAAAGAAGAGAATAGAGAGAAAGCAATAATACTAATTTTAATGGCATCTAACTATCTGGCTAATTTATTAATTCCCAAATACTGGAAAACTTTCACTCTGGCTCACTTCTTTGTTTTTCTCTCAGCACTTTTGGAAGGGAGAGATCATGTTGTGCCATACCAAGAAAAATGTATATGCTCCTGTGCAAGTGGGGAATTTGAAACCATTGGGAATGCACTAGTGCATTGCCTCTTCTGTGCCAATATAAGACATGCATTTATGACTTCGATCCTCAAAAAACCGTACCCTGGTTGATCAGAGGAATTGTATACTTCCCTTCTTCTACTGCATCTTGAGCATGGAACTATGGTTAGGGATGCTAGATTCTCTGCAGCTGCTAACAACAACAACAACAACAACAACAACAACAACAACAACAACATTCAATTTATATACCGCCCTTCAGGACAACTTAACACCCACTCAGAGTGGTTTACAAAGTATGTTATTATTATCCCCACAACAATCACCTTGTGAGGTGGGTGGGACTGGGAGAGCTTCTAGAAGCTGTGACTGACCCAGCTGGCTTCAAGTGGAGGAGTGGGGAATCAAACCCGGTTCTCCGGATTAGAGTCCTGTCGCTCTTAACAACTACACCAAACTGGCTCTCAAACTGGTGCCAAACTGGCACCAAACTAGGGCTGTGCGCTTCAGTATTCGCTTTGGGTAAAAATACCCAAAGCGGAGCCGATCCAGAAAGATTCTGGATATTCAAATCAAGGCCAGCATGCTGGCCCCGATTTGGAAATCCAGAATCAAAGCTTTCTGAAGCTTTCAGAAAGCTTCAGAAAGCTTCAGGGCTGAGGTTAAAGGGCCCTGCCGCTGCTTGCAAGCAGTGGCGTGGCCCTTTAAACATCATCCCACCCCACCCCCACCTACCTTGTTGGTGGAAGCTGCCACCGCCTGAGCCTGCGGGGCATTGGGGAACACTGGAGCTGCCTCCTCCGGTTCTTCCTGCCCCTCAAATGGCTGCAGCACACCGGCACCACAGCGGCCATTTGAGGGGCAGGAAGGGCCGGAAGAGGCGGAGAAAGCCACTCCTGCCTCTCAAATGGCCACTGCGGTGCCAGCGCGCTGCAGTCATTTGAGGGGCAGGATGGGCTGGAGGAGGCAGCTCCAGCCTTCCCCAACACCCTGGAGGCTCAGGCGGCGGCAGCATGAGGCTGCAACAGCCTGGAGCCTCCAGGCCATCGCAGCAGCCTCGTGCCACCACCATCTCCATGGCAGCAGTAGCACAAGGCTGCTGTGATGGCCTGGAGCCTCCAGGCCATCATAGCTTCATGCCGCTGCCGCTGTGGCGGCAGCAACCCACAGCACAGCTGACACTCCTGGTAAGTGGATGGGGGGTGGAGGGGTTCCCCAAGGGGGTGGGAGGTGGAAGCGTTGCCCCAGGGGGGCGGGGGTAGGGGTAGGGGAGTTGCCCCCCTCACTTCAGTGTGCTCCGAATATTTACGGAGCATACCGAAGCAAGTAACATACTGCTTCAGAATTAAGGTATTTCCGAATTTTTTTCCTGCTTCGGGTAAACCGAAAGCAGGAGACCCAAATCAACCCCCTCCTGCACACCACTACACCAAACTAGAGACTACTGTAGTTCACTGCTGACTTGGTGGTTTATATTTTTATCTTTTATATGTAATAATTTCTTGTATTTTTACTATTATTTTGCTGGTCAGCAACTGTAATAAACTATTGATAGAGAGGAAACAGTGAAGATAAGGAGAGATCTCAAGGAGTCTTGTGAGGCTAGAAGTTTCAATTTCATAGAAAGCAGTGCTGTAGGCCAGCAAAGAGCTCATTTAGAGGTGCAGCATTGAAGCAGAAAAGAAGAAGAATCAACTGAGACGAAGGATGGAGAGGTACTCTGTTCATACTGACAGCCTGGGAGATACAGGAGCAAAATACTGCAAAACTTGACACAGACTCCGAATAGGATTTTGGTAGAATCACTGAGTAATGGACAAATTTGTTAGAAAGAGGACAGAGAACTATCCACAACCTTTGTGAGATCTGTAATCTGAGTAAACAGGAGGACCAAGAGCTTTCAGGTTGAAGAGAAAACAAAGAGTGATGCTGCCAATGGGAAGAGAAAAGCAAAGATTAAAGTTTTTTTGGGGGGGGAACAATAAATTCTGCTTTCTGTATGTTGTGTTTGAAGTAACAATCTGACCCAAGTAGCTATAAAACAAATGGAGATGTTGGTAGGAAAAGAGGGAGAGGGGGAGGAGGAGAGAACTGAAAAGGTTGGTTTTTTTCTTGGAGCTGGAGACAAACATCCTTTGTTCTGCTGAAGTAGGGTTGCCATTTGGTGAATCTCACACATGGTCCCACAATGCCATCATTTCCAGAAGTGACACCGTTGTGCCCGGTGGAAGCATAACTGCTGCACTCTGGCATGGAGAGTGAGTGGAGGTGGGCAGATGCTGGGAGTGTGAGATCCCTCTCCCCCTACCGGGGTACCTGGCAGCCCTAGCCTGAAGCCACATGTGGAAAGCAGTGGAAACCTTCTCTTAAAACTTGCTTGGCCTGATTGAACAGTTTCTGGATAGTGACAGTCATCTTTCTAAGTAGCTGTAAAGATTACAGAGATAAGGTGTATGTGCTTTGGACTCTTGAAAGGGCTGTACATACCAAGACTGTTTACCATTGTAACTACAGCTAATATAAGCATTTTGTTTAGAAGAGCATTTAGAATTGTTTCAACAATTTGGGATGATTAATCGATTAATAGGAAATTGAGAAGTATATTTGATTGTAAGGTTAAGTGGAATGATTTATAGAGCAATAGAGTTGTATTGGGAGTAATTGTGAATATGATACAATATGGTATGGAATAATATTTATGTAGCTACTGCCTGGATGTCCCTACACGGGTGTTGTGGTGACGGGTTTTCCCTTTTTTTCTTCTTGGAATACAATAATAACAATAAAGATTTTACAAAAAATAGAAGAGCATTTCTGTTAGAGTAGGTTTAATTTGGGATGCATTTCTCTAACAGCCTAAGCAGGTACATCTGTTTCATTGAAGTAAGTTAAGATCTGCCTTACAAGGTCTCCTTTTCGTTCGTCTGCCTTCAGAGGTGAGGTTAATGGCAACTAGAGATAGGGCATAGAGGTGGGCATGAACCGAAATACAAACCAAAGTTTGTCACTCACGAACCGGGCAGTATTTTGGTTCGTGTACTGGCAGTTCATTGGAGGGCATTTCTGACGAACTGCGACAAACCGCAACAATGTTTAGGCCAGTTCGTTTGGTTTGTTTTTTGATTCATCACTGCAGACAGCCTGGCACTGGTCAGTCATTTCCTAGGCAATGGGGAGGGCTTTCTGCAGACCTTGTGCTGCCCCAGAAGTGATGCCCCAAATGAACTGATTCATGAACTCTGCGATTTCATACCAGTTTGTGGTTCGTGAAACATGATGAACCTCGAACTGGAACGAACTGCCATTTTCCCAGTTTGTGTCCATCTCTAATAGGGTATTTTCAGTGGTGGCACCTCACTTATGGAATACCCTTCCCATTCAGGCTAGCCTGGTGCCTACACTGCTTTCTTTTAGGCTCCAGGTCAAAATGTTTCAGCTTTCCCAGGGTTTTAATTAAGGGATTGATCTTTGAATACCATTTTTATAGTGTGATTTTAGCCTTGAGGCTTACCTTCATTGTAAACTGCACAGTGTTGGGGTTTTCAATGCTGGGTTTTAATTAACAACCTATAATAAAAACATAAAACAATATCTTTTATTTGTGAGCTGCCTCCGGCAGGTTCCTTAGATAAGTAGCACAAACATTTTCTAAATAAATAAATAAATAATTTGCTTAGAGGCCTGTCATTTTCATTAGAGCTGCACCAGGTTCAGTGCTGATACATCAGTTTAAACTGGGATACAGTTTTTAAACAACTAGCTAATAGGATAGCTGCATTGGACTTGTTGGGGCTATGTAACATTACGGAGAAGAGTGAACAAAATTCAGCCAGTTGAGTTCCTCTTCCTCTGCTCATAACTGTGATGAGATAATGCACATTATGGACTGGAGGGCAGAACTGCCAATTCCCTGCAACGCACATCAAATCTATCTTGAATCCAAAGGACTGCATCAATTGACTGCATACGCATTTGCGGGTTTCTGTTGCAAAATTGTAATACGTACATTTGTAAACTAAAATATTGGAAATTAAATAAATGGTGCATGTTAGATATATTTCAGTGGTGGTGGGGCACAGCTCAATGGGAGAACATCTGCTTGCCATGTAGAAAGTTACAAGTTCAATCTCCAAGATTTCCAGTTAAAAGAATCGGGCAGTAGGTGATGTGAAAGGCCTCTGCCTTAGACCCTGGAGAGCTGCTGCCAGTCTGAGAGCTAAACTGCAAGAGACAAATTACACGAGGACGCTCATGTGAAGCGAGTCGCAATGTTAGCCGGGAGTTTTAAAAGAGATCAGACGGCTCTGTCAATTTCCCCTCTCTACAGAGCCAGGAAAGATTGCTCCTGGGAGAGTTTGTTTATTTCGTCTTTGCCTCCTAGAAGGGGAGGTGAAATCAACAGAGCCTTCCGGAGGCAAAGGGGAAATTAGCAAACACTCTGAGGAGCAATCTTTGCTGGCTCTGTAGAGAGGGGAAACTGACAAAGCCTTCCGATCTCTTTTAAAACTTAGCTCCCAGGCTAACATTGCAACTCCCTTCATATGCACGTGCGCGTCCTCATGTAATACATCTCTTGTCGCTTAGCTCTGAGTAGACAATGCTGACCTAGATGGATCAAGGTCTGACTCCGTATTAGGCAACCTCACGGGTTCATGTGTGGAGTTTTCCGATGGTTACCACACTCCTGTTAAGCACATAATGAATAAGAGTGCTTTAGATTGAATGTTGCATGTAAACTCTGTGCTGGAAGTAACAACAAGCTTTGGAGCAGGAACCCCCCCCCCTCAAAATAATGAAGGAGACATTTAATGTAGAACATTTATACCCCTACTGATCTGCTTTGGCCAGCATTTTACTCGCAGCTGGTACTGCAATCTGAAACGGAGCCTTCAAGATATATGTTAATCTCTAGATTTTAAAATAAATAATTCAGAACCCGCTTCACTGAAACTTGAGGTGTAATATTTCTGTTGCTTCTGTACTAGTGTTCTGTATAAGAACAGCATGATGGTGTTTGTAGAATTAGATGAACGGAAAGGTATTAGATTCTCATAAACAGCAAGCATTATCTCCTTAAGGTTGACCCCCACCCCCACCCCGGCAAATCCACTCCATACATTTACATCAACAAGAAATAATCCAACAGCCTATAATGAGTAGGTCATGTAATCTGTCAGAAAGCCCCTCATTGCCCTTAAAATTCCAATTGGAAAGTATTCCAACCCCTCCTCATTGACTGTCAGTGCAAACCTAAACAATTTTACTCTAAAACCATTGAAATCTTTGGGGTTAGAAGGGTGTAATGCTGTTTAGGATTTCACTTTCAGTTGCCTAACTCAAAACCTTCTGGACTGGACATCCAAGCAGAACTTTCTGCCTGCAGACATCTACTCTGACAACATAGCCGAACAAACAATGGCATCGAGAGAAGCTGAGCAGGAAGAGAATGAAAATATTGCTGAAGGTATTAGGGAGATGCAGGAACGTTGAAGTTTAGTGAATTTTGCAACTTTTTCTGGGACCGTATTAGCTTCTAACTACTTTGGCAACTTAATAGTAATAGTCAAGTTAGTAAATATTGTAAGCATGCTGTTTGAAATGTATGTATATTTCTACTACTGATTAATACCAGTTGTGTTTTCATATTCTAAAGGTAAAGGTAAAAGTAGTCCCCTGTGCAAGCACCGAGTCATTACTGACCCATGGGGGGATGTCGCATCACGACATTTTCTTGGCAGACGTTTTACGGGGTGGTTTGCTATTGCCTTCTTCAGTCATCTAAACTTTACCCCCAGGAAACTGGGTACTCATTTTACTGACCTCGGAAGGATGGAAGGCTGAGTCAACCTTGAGCCAGCTACCTGAACCCGGCTTCCACTAGGATTGAACTCAGGTCATGAGCAGAGCTTGGGCTGCAGTACTGAAGCTTACCACTCTGCGCCACGGGGCTCCTTTTCATATTCTGGGTGGGGTAAAATAGTTGGATTGTTGCTTCGGGATGCATTTCTGTGTGTGTTTTATGTGCCGTCAAGTCAGTTCTGATTTATTAATAACCTCCAAAATGTCCTCTCATCAACAACCTCTCTCAGATCTTGCAGACTGGGAGATGGTGCTTTCTTTATCGAGTCCCGTTTTCCTCTATTCTGACTGCTTTCCACTTCCCCTAGCATTATTGACTTTTCCATTGAGTCTTGTCTTCTCATGATGTGACCAAAGGACAATAGCCTCTATGTCGTCTAGCTTCTGATATGACTTTATGAGAAGGTATTTTGCTATGTATTGTAGTTGAATGGAAATGTCTTGGAAAGTTCATCTGATCCAGAAGTCTTTGCCATGGGTTCTAACAGGGCCATGCCTCGGTCATCATTCCACCACTGGTTGCATTCTTGCTTCCAGATTCAAATTGCTGGTTTTGGTCTTTTTAACCCCACACAACTTTGGTATAGGATACATGGAGGACTGGACTGTTTCATTCCATATGAATCTGCCCATCCACTGAGATCATTTGGAGAAGCCCTTCTCTATGGAGAGGCAGATGGTGGGTGATATGGGCTGAGGGCCTTCTTAGTGATGCTGCTATATCTGGGTAATTCTCTCCCCTTGGGGGCATCTTCTCTCTGTGGCTGATTCCGCACACGTTAGATAATGCACTTCCAATCCTCATTAGAGATCACTTGGAACTGAATTTTTCGAGTGTGAAACAAAAAATCCACTTCCAAACGGTAGCTAAAGTGCATTATCCGTGTGCGGAATCAGCCTGTGTGTGCAGGTGCCATAGGGAAACTCTTCTGTATTTTTCTGCTTTTGTTGATGCTATATTCTGATTTGTTGTTTTTGTTGATGTGGTTTGGTAGATGGTTTAAACCAGCTAGAGAAAGGTTTCCCCTTGGTTTTGATTATTTATTCCTCGATATTCAGATTTACTCTTGGTTTTTTTAAAAAAACATGTTGTTATGGTTTTTTTGCTGGCATTTGATCTTTTTCAGTAGTTATGTATGTTTGTTTTAATGTATTTTATAATTGTGTTTTAGGATAATTTATGTAAGCCTGCTTGAACATCAGAGGGATATAAATATTTTAAATAAAATGGTTACAAACTGTTCTCTGGTTAAAAAAAAAACAATGTGGGCTTAATGCTACCAGGGATTTAATCACGACTAAGAAATTAGGAGCAGGCTGCAGGATCGCAAGTTTCTGTCCGGCAATGCAAATGTGTTCCTCTGGGTTTAGCCATGGTGAACTGTTATCCTTTACCGTAACTGCGGCTGCAGGATTAAGTGGGATCTCTGGCCTGAACTGCTGTGATATAACCAATAACTGTAATTAAGCTTGACTAGTGAATTTGCAGTCTGGAACAGAAAGAAATATGGAGGAAGAATGCAATCCTGTGTACATTTAAGTAGTCAGAATACACACATAACACGAGCTGTATAAAAAAATATGCAAAATTCAAGTGGATTGTGCTTTTAATTATGCTGCAGAAAAGCTTGGCCTTTGCATAGGGTTACCAATGCTGGTTTTGAAGAATATTCCTGTGCTTTTAATAGCTGAAGGGCAAGGAATGGAAGCACCCTGTGGAATAGAGGTGTTTCATAAGGTAGGAAATGAATCTCCAAGTAACTATACAGGTAAGGTTGCCAGATGGGGTCCAGAACAATACCGGAACCCAGGGAGAGGGAAGGGCCGCATTTACCTTACTTTAATATTTGCAGATGCACTGCTCGCATGTGCTTCCACCTGGCAAGATGATGCCACTACACTGCACTGGCCACTAGGGTTGCCAGGCCCCCTCAACCTCCCAGCGGGGGATTGGGGCCTGGCCACTTACCTTTGCTGCGGTGGGGTGTGTATGCGTGCACAGAGTGTGCTCCCGCAGATGCGATGATGTCACTCCTGGCCCTGGGAAGTCATGTCATCACGCAGCCCCTGGGAGCATGCTCGCACTCTGCAGGGGCCCGCATCAGGCCTGTTTTTGGCCGCTGCAGAGCACGGGAGCACTCCTGTGCTCCGCAGCGGCCAGAAACAGGCCCATTTCAGCCCAGATCCAGCTCAGATTGGGCTCATTTCAGGCCTGTTTTAGCTCAGATCGGGCCCATTTTGGGCTGCTGCAGAGTGCAGGAGTGCTCCTGTGCTCCACAGTGGCCCAAAACAGGCCATTTTGGCCAAGATCCAGCCCAGATTGGGCTTGTTTTGAGCCCGTTTTGGCCCGCATCTGGCCTGTTTTGGGCCACTGTGGAGCGCAGGAGCACTCCTGCGCTCCACAGCAGCCCGAAACGGGCCCATTTTGGCCCAGATCCGGTTAGTTTGGGGCCCATTTCGGCCTGGATTGGGCCCATTTTGGGCCGCTGTGGAGCACGGAAGTGCTCCTGTGTGCTGCAGTGGCCTGATCAGGGCCCAATCTGGGCCAAAATAGGCCCGATGCAGGTGTCTGCAGCACACCGGAGCATGCAGCACCACAGAGGAGCGTACGGAAGGTGTGCTCCCCCCGCTGTCCAGGTAAGTGCGGTGTGGGGGTCAAGGGATCCCCCTCCCCTGGTGGGAGTCTGGCATCCCTACTGGCCACTCCCGGCCCATGATGATGCTGCACAGCTGCAGGCAACTGGGCAGTCAGGCTGGGTAACAGGGAGGGGAGGGACCATATGTCTGGTATTTGGGGAACATTTCCCCTGGACAGTCCCTCCAAATACTGGAATGTCTGGGTAAATACCAGACACCTGGCAACCCTATGTACTGGACTACTGATGTGTGAATACCAAAAACGTTTGAACAGCCATATTGGGCCAATTCAAGATTCAAAACAAAATCCATGTAGTACCTTTTATTACTTCCAGCCAAGATCATACAAAATATTGTGCAATCTTTCAGGTTCACCAAAGCATTTCATCAGGCTGGATGTTACAAAAAAATAATCTTTTTAAAGGAGGAAAAAAGCAGATTTTTCAAGTCAAGATCTGAAGACCCACTTGTCAGCATTTGATGTTGGATGCAGACAGGTTTTTTATTTTATTGCTCCTGGTGCTTACTTACAGTGCTTGCATTCTATAAAGGAACAAAAAGGGAGAGTCACTTAATTTGAAAAAAAAGCAGAGGACAACAAAGTTCAAATGGCAAATGAATTTCAGTCAGGAGATAGAAAAAAAAAATTATTAGTGTCTTTTTCCTCTAAAGTTTCACCAAACAAAGACATCTCAAGGAAAATAGGCACTCTTTTTACTGATAGCTAAAGTAAATTTGTAAATAGTTGATTTAATGGTTAATGTGAATTTTTAATTTTTTTTTAAAAAAAGGCATGAACTATTTTATTAGGTTTTAAAAGGCTTGCAATACCAGCATTATAGGTTTTGAAATGGAGGAAATAACTTCACCAATGAAGAACATTCCTACCCCAAGTAATCACAAAATGTTGCACCATATAATCTTTCTTCTGCACTTTCTAAAAGCACCGTACTAATCTAGTGTTGGATTCCAAAACATTCCCAATAAAGCCATCCCTTTTACAGAGACAGGTTTCTCTTACATTGATTCCCATATAATATTTTTTAAAAAGAGAATGAAGAGCATAACAGCATCCTTGTTAGATCAGAATAATTGTCCAACTAGCTCAGCATCCATTTTTTGCAAAGCCCCTGGAAAAGCTACATGCAGGGCACAGAGCCCTTGTTGTGGTCATCCTAGCGCTGATATTCAGAGCGTTTAGTGCCTCTGAACATGGAAGTTCCACTTTGTCTTCACGGCCAATAGCCACTGAGGAATTGATCCTTCGTGAATCTGTTTAATTCCCTTTTAAAGTCAACTCACTTAGTGGCCGTTGCTTTGTCTTGTGGCAGTGAAGTCCACAAGTCAATTGCCTTTTGAGTAATTCTGTCCTGAATGTGTCCTGAAGCTTCACAGGGTGCTTGCATATTCCAGTATTATGGAAGAGGGGTGTATTAAGGATCACGGATTGTAGCACAGGGGTATGTACATTAGCAAGAGAGTGGTAGTTTGAAGCCACATCTCGTGGTCTGGTGGTGTGAATGTAGACTGTTGGATCTTCATCCACCAGTATTACCAAGTATAATCCCTTGGAAAGTAGAATTCCAAAAAATATATATTGCATTATCAAAGTAGCTGTTGCATTGTTAAATGAGTCCTTTTTAACACGTTGAAGTTGTCATTTGGGGTAAGACTGGGCTTGTCACTAGACATGGGCACGATCCAAAAAATAATCTCGATTTAGCTGATCGTGATTCCGCAGCAGCGCCGAACCCAGGTACCCGAACCTCACTGATCAAGTCCCGTTTCTGATACAGAATCGGGAATCGGGAATCAAGAAGGCCGACGTGGGAGGGCGCCCCGCGGTTTCCAGCGCTAAAGGAATTCTGGGTTAGGAGGATGGCAGCCGCCGGGCCCGGCAGGCCTGTGGAGGTGGCGGCGAGCTGCCTCCCCTCAGGGGGTGGGGGGGTCTGTCCCCATGGGAGTGTGCCAGTACTGTCACGGGGGGGGACCAGAGGAGATAGCTCCCTATTCCCTAATTCCCTATCCGCTGAAGCCCAAAGCTAAAGCTGCCTCTCTGGCTTTGCAGGGATGAGATTCGAGTGCCCATGGCTACAGAAGAACACCCCCTTCCCCTGCCCTCCCCTCTCTTCTCCCAAATGGACGAGACAGGCGTGCGCTTTTCTGGCTGCTCTGTGGTTGGAAGGAAGCCCTGCTGATCAAAAAAAAGCTGGGCTTCCATTCGCGTTTCCAGGGCAACAGAAGGAGGGCAAACAGCTCCGGCATTCCCCAGGCTCCGTTTCCACAGGGCTCCGTTCCCTCGGGAACAGATGGCTGGCACCAGACTGTCTGCAGACTGCAATCCCGAACGTAAACCGATTGATCCGATCGAGTCCCGATAGAGCGCCCCACCCGAGCTCTGAACCGGGAGCCGTGGACGGAACCGATCAGCCCAGTCCCGATGGCGCAAATGCCAAAATCGGGGCAATTTTCAGTCTGTAATTCCGATCGTGCCCATGTCTACTTGTCACCCCCCGCCCTGCCTGCAACCCCCCCCCCCACTCATCTGGCAGGTGGGGGACAGGGAGGTACGAGGGGAGAAGTGTGCACATGCACTCCCACATTTCCTTGTCCTACCAGTAGTGGAGGAGCTGCTAGGCACCCTGAGGCCGACATCGGTAGCAATTGCCTGTTTCTACTGAGATTTCTACTGAGCTTGGCTTCAGCACACCCAGTAGTTCCTCTATTGCATCGGAAAATGACACAGTTTTTGGCATGATGGGTGGAAGGTTGCAGGAGCATGCTCACATTTCTCATGCATGTGGGAGTTAAATACCCTGCTGCCCCATTGGGTCCCCTGGCAACCCTAGGTAAGACAAACTGAATAATTCGACCCTTTACTTTGTAGGAGAAAACACAGGATGTGAGATGTTAGAGGCTACAAGAAGACAGATTCAGTATTGATTGCATGCCTTTGAGGTTAGCATGGATCGAAATGAAGAAAGAAGGGGTTTACCCATTTTGTCACGTTGCTGGTATCTTGCGGGGATGCAGTAGTACCGGCATGCAGGGGGGGGGCAGGGGGGGCAGAATGGGGTATAAATAGTTTTCTTTGGTGACAGAGATCGCTGTGCCATTCAGCAAGCAGCAACAAGACCCAAATTGCACTGCACAACACCGTTGTATGAGCAAGGTGCCTGTATGCACATCTACAAGTTATTATTTTTTTCAAAAAAATTGTAGGCATTTGGATACATGAAGCTCTCTTATACTGAGCCAGACCCTTGATCTGTCAAGGTCGTTCTCATCTACTGTGACTGGTAGAGGATCGCCAAGGTCTCAGGCAGAGATCTTTCATATTACCCAATCCTTTTAATTGGAGCTGCTATGGACTGAACTTTGGTCCTTCTGCATGTCCATCGCCCCTCACAAACAAGTTGCAAATGGATTGAAATCCAGTATGAAATAATAATAATAATAATAATAACAATAACAACGATGATGGTGGTGGTGGTGATGGCACTTTGAATTGGTATGGAATGTGAGGATGGCTGCAGTCTTCAGAAATTGCAGTGAAGTACCCAAAATAGAACATTAGGGTGGAATCTGTTACCGTGGCAACAAAGTGATTTCCATAACTGGGACAATCTGCGATGAGGACTCTCATGAGCAGGAATTTAAGCAGAAATGAGTGTTATAGAGAATGGCAGGTTATATAATTTTTAATCTGCTACCTTCCTTGGATGTTTTTCCCCACTGAGAATGCCTTTGTGCTCATAACTCCCATGTATATTAATTGGTTTAATTGGAAGACAGTTTGTTGACTGATTGGGGGTGGCAAATTTCAATCAGTGGTGCTATGAGGTACGGGCATAGTGGTTTGTCTTTCGTGGCTATTTTGACTCTGGTATGTTACTGTAATAGAGATTGAAAAATAAAAGTGCTGAAGGAGAACTTTAATGCGAATTAGCTAAGCTGTTAATTTAAAGGCCTACTTGCCGTGGTAGTGAGATAGAACCTCCATGTATAGAGGTGCTAGCCTGTGTTTACCTATATTCTGAAAAATTAAGGGCAGAAAGAAGAGCCAATGAATTTGGAGGAAGTTTCCTTAGGCTAGAGGAAAGTGTCACAATTTGCTAAGCGGAGAGCGTCAGATACCAGTTTGGTGTAGTGGTTAAGAGCAACAGGACTGTAATCTGGAGAGCCAGGTTTGATTCCCCACTCCTCCACTTGAAGCCAGCTGGGTGACCTTGGATCAGTCGCAGCTCTCTTAGAGCTCTCTCATCCCCACCCACCTCACAGGGTGATTGTCATGAAGATAATAATAACATACTATGTAAACCGCTCTGTGTGGGTGTTAAGTTGTCCTGAAGGGTGGTATATAAATTGAATGTTATTATCATTATTATACAGGCCATTGTAACTATCCAGAATGCTTTTGGAGATGACTGTTAAAAAAAAATGATTGACAATGGCTGATTTCGCACACGTTGGATAATGCACTTTCAATGCACTTTATCAATCATTTGAGGTGGATTTTTTGTTCCACACACACAAAAATCCTTTCCAAATGATCTATAAAGAGGATTGGAAGTGCATTATCCAACGTGTGCGGAATCACCCTAGGTGGAACTTTGACCTTATGTTCTTAGAATGTTCCGTTTGCTTCAGGATTCCTTCAGTGTCTCAAAGAGATATATAAATTAATGTTCGGAAATATATATTTCAATGTATCTGACTGATTGGTTGTATTAATAAAAGCTAGGTGACTAACCTATAAACTACCTATAAACTTTAAGGTACTATAAACTATTAACGGCTTTTCATTTTAGCCAGGTATTTTGTAGTCTACCAATTTGATTTTTTATTTCATAACCTCTCTGCTTTGTTTGTTTTAGGATACTATACTTTTTAATTTTAATTTTAACTTCTATTTTATTTGGGGGGTTTAGAGAATATAACAGTAAACCAGGAGATTTGTTCCTCAGATATGTGTGTGTGTTCATTTCCCCCGTACTTCCATCTCTTGTTGTGAAAATGGCCATTTCCACACTGCCTTAAAATAGCGGTAGGCTCCTGGAACACTGGCGGCTTCTTCGTGTGATATGAGCGGAAAAAACGCCCCGCATCCGTTTTAAAGAAAACATCATGCGAAGAAGCCACCAGAATTTCGGGAGCCTGCCGCTTTTTAAAGGTAGTGTGGAAACGGCCAATGTTACGGGATTGCAGCATCAAAGTATGTTTTGTTTTTTTATTTTTAAAGTTTGAAGTTTTCTATACTTTCAACTTTGTGAGTTGATCTGAGCAATACTTTTAAAATCTGGACATAAATCAACAAATAGGCGTATATGGTGCATTTCCCTTAAACTGATCAAAGATATTCTTATCCTAGAAAGAACTATAACAATTCAAAACAAAAAGGACTTTAAAAAATAGTTTATATAACATCTAGAAGGCTAATATTAATGGGGAGTACTCACAATTGTGTGGTTTAAAGGTTTTTCATAGCAACTAAGAATCCGTAAATGTTTTCAGTCCACTTCCTTCCTGTCCCTGCCTTAACACAGTTGGAAAAGGTGCCCGATTCACAATCTGTAATTATCATTAACCAGATGGCCTTAGACATTCTCACACCTGAAGTGAAAACTCCAATGATACCAGCCGTGTTGTAAGAGTGCAGTTCAGTTTTTAATAGCACACATAAACGGAGGATAATAGCCCACATAAATCCAGGAAAATGGCACATTCTGTTTGGCACATTCCATTTGGAATGTGCTGTTTTTAAGTGAAATGCTTCACAGTGCTTGGTATTAAAGGGATATTATCTGGACCTAGTTACATTCTATCCACTTGTATCCCACCCTTTTCCCTAGAACCTCAGAGTGGCTAGTATCTCTCCCTCCGTTTTGTCTTCACAACAGTCCTGTGAAATCTGTTGCTCTAGGAGAAAGAATGACTGGTCTAGGTTACTCAGTGAGCGTCATGGGTGACTTGAACCCAGTCTCTCAGGTCTAGTCAACGCTCTAACTCTCACAGGGACCAGTCATAGCCCAGATTTAGTACTCCTTCTGGTTAGAGGGATTGCGAAAGATCTCTGCTTCCAATCACAGCACTACTATCTTGCTTAGGTGGACCAGACAGCTAGTCTGTGTAGTTTCTTACTCTTTGTTGTATAGGTTTAACAGTCTCCCAGTTGGGGCAGGAGATCGTCTATCCCCAGGTCCTCTTGCCCATTACCATTCTATGGTGGTGGGAAAATGTGTTTGAAAAGGCTTTGTCATATACACCGTCATGTCACTTCTAGGGAAAACCCAGAAATGACAGGGGGTATATCAAGGAATCCCTAGAGATTCTATAGTTTTTTTTTTACCACAGAGTTTCTGGCAATTCCTAGAGCTCCTCTATGTCACTTTGGGTTTTCCTCAGAAGTGATGTAATAATGGCACATATAGTGTCACACACACCCATGTCACCAATCCCAGACCACGTGCTGGCTGTCAGATGTGGCCTGGCAACCCTATTTTTGAATCATTTAGTAGAACCTCTTATATTTTCCTCCCATTGGTGGCCTTCCAGTTATCAGGGTAGCCACTTTTTAGGGCTTTAAAAAAAATTTTAGCAGGAGTACCAGCACTAACTCTCCCAGAGGAACTAATGTAGATTCCTGTGCTGGCTTGGTTTTGTATTGCTGGAAGACCGGATCATTTGGAATGGATTTTTTCATGTGCTGAACAAAAAATCCACCTCAAACGATTGATAAAGTGCATTGAAAGTGCATTATCCAATGTGTGCAGAATCAGCCCGGGTTGCCCAGAGGGTTTTTATAATTTGGAGGAAATAAGTGGTGGTGTATTGTTGTTACTGTTTCTTACAATTAGAGTGTTTTGTGGCTTTTAATGTCTTTGTTGTTTCCCTGGTCGGCTTTTGTAAGTTGCCTTGAGAGACTGCAGATGGGGGGTGGGGAATTGATAAATAAATAACAGAGCTAACAGGTGCACCACATTGTGAGATGTCTTGCTACTAGCAACAAATGATGTTGTTCAGTGTGAGAAAGCATAGTCCGTAATGGACACCAACTCACTCAGTGAGTTGTACTGGAGACCCACCACGATATTATCCTCGATGCCTGCAGTTTCTAGATTGCTCAGAGATTGTGGGGGTGTTTTTTGTATGTCCAGTGTGTTTCTCTCAGTATAATTAGGAATGTTGTCCCTGTTAGACTTCAGAACAAAACCAGATTTAATGCAGGAATTTGTCCTAGGCCAACTTTGAGGCAAGTGTACTAAAGCTGAAGAAACCGCCTCTTCTACAATTGTCTCTCCTTTCCCCTAAATTGTGGGGATTTCTGAATCTGGCATTTTTTGGGAAATTGAATGGCCCCTTCTGTTTGAATATCTCCTCCTCCCCAGCACACAGAAAAACACTCATAAATTTAAGATATTTATTAGGACTGGTTTACCTTTCTGGTGGCCTTTCTTTAATTCATCTCTGTTTACTGAGAGATTTGATGGGGCCAGCTCTATGTCACTCTTCCTGGAAAAAGAAATATAGCAGCAATATAGTTGGAGAGGCTGGTAAATTATGCCCTCGTGAGTTATAAGTTATTATTCATCTGAGACTACCATGTCAAGTTCTAGGTCATTTGGAGGGATAATAGTTGATGTTTAGGATGAATTTCTTATACAGAACTGAAGTGTAATATTTTTGGCAAACTGAAAGATATGTTGAGGTAGAAAAATGGGAAAATGAATCTGGGATTTTTAAAATAGACTTTTGTAAATTATTTAGTGGTTGAGTGAATGGCAGTTTAGCATACTTTGACTCCTGAGAGAGGAGTGGTGTTGGCCATCACGCCTGCCTCCCTCCTATCTTGGCTTGCTCAGTCGTCTCTGCAGATGCATGAGAACTAGAGGATATAATCCTGTTTATCCGTTTACTCCCTTAGCAGTAAACTGCAAATTCCTGTAGGATTTCCAAGCTGCAGCAAGATAACTTCCTTTCATGAGAATTTAGCCACCACTCGGGTTGCCCTAGCAACAAGCAACCTACCATGACTGTGGAATTCTTAGAAGATGAAGGAATCTTAGAAGAGTTCAGGAGGAACTGGCATCTACGGCTTCCAGCTAGGGCTGCCAGGCTCCAGGGAGCGGCTGGAGATCTCCCAGGATTACAGTAGATCTCCAGGCCACAGAGATCAGTTCTCCTGGAGAATAGCTTAGGAGGGTAGGTTCTATGGCAAACTATCCTGCTGAGCCCCCTTCCCTCCACAAACCCCTCGCACCCAAGACTCCACCCCTGATCTTGTATCTGGGAAGCCATTGTGGATGTTGATTGTGGAGAAATGAGTACACTGGGAAGACCAGATGTGGCAAATTGGCTGAATTTGGACCCTCTTGATAAAGCCCTGTGAAGCGGGAGAATTGCTAGCGCCTGTTGAGTGGTTCTCAGCAGCTTTTGAAGCCTGTCTACATCCAACATTGGTGGTCCTCCTCTACAGCATTGCCTCATTAATTTTCAATGAGAAGAACAGAGGATTTAAAACCATCCTGCAGAAGTTTTGAGGACTGTGCCACACCCTAGTAGGGTAGTGGAAGGACACTCCCTATTCTCTGCTCTAAAGTGTACCTTACATATTATATATTTTGGAATTGCAGTAGTGTGGAAGGAACTATTCATTGTATGGTTGCACCTTGTAAGAATTGTTCATGCATCTTGCCTTTGCACTTTATGTAAGATTTATTGCATTGTTTACCTTGTGCTAGGTTGAATTGTAAGTAGAGTTTATATCATACTTTGAAATTGCTGATTTGCACGGTGTACTTTAAGTACCTTAAATTCTTACTGCAGGAGTTTTGTGTCTTTAGCCTCCAGGGAGCGGCTGGAGATCTCCCAGAATTACAGTAGCTCTCCAGGCCACAGAGATCAGTTCTCCTGGAGAATGGCTTAGGAGGGTAGATTCTATGGCAAACTATCCTGCTGAGCCCCCTTCCCTCCACAAACCCCTTGCACCCAAGACTCCATCCCCCAAATCTCCAGGAATTTCCCAACCTAGAACTGGCAACTCTGCTTCCTGCACAGTTTTTAAAGAGGCCTTGGGGGAGAAGGAGGTGATGTAGAGTCTCCTCCAGCTCTTGGGTTGGAGTAGCTGGCAATGGGAGTGGCTGGTGTGATGCCTCCGGTAGCCTCATTGAAGACATGGTCGAGCTAACCCTGGAGACCAAATGTTTTGATTGATGTGAGGGCTGAGCTGGACCTCAACCGAAGTAAAAAAAAAAATCCCAACTGATTGTGCCCTGATAATGGAACATTTAATGTCACCTCAGCGGACACCTACATTCCCTGCCCCCTTCGTAGACCTTCCCAACAGGGACCTTCCTGTCTGGATTTATTCTGCTGCAGCACTACAGTTAGGCAGAAGGACGTAACCAGTATAAGCAGAAGCTTTGGGCCTTCATCAAAGGTTGGAAAAGTGTCAGTTACTCAACATTAAATACACATTAAAGTAATTTGAGGAATTGTCAACTGATCTTCCTCAAGTGCAAAAAGGTCTTGCATTGCCCCTAGCCCTCCACAATCTTTATGAGGCTGTTAACGTGTAGGAGTGTTCTTCCAGACTTCTCTGGCTCTTATTCCAAACTCTGAACGGGTGGAAATCTTGAGGGTTCATGATAATTAAAAGAGTTTTGCACAGTACACATAGATGGTTTAGAGAATGCACTGTTGCAAGGTGCGAGGATAACCTTGGATGGCTCATTGAAAGGGTTAGAAAACATTAAGGAAAGGCCAGGTTCAAAGGAAGCACACTTCTGAATATCAGATGCAAGGGACGTGTTCTACCTTCATGTTCAGGATGCTGAAAACGGCTCTTCTTGTAATCTTGAAGGGCTTTTCTTATGTTTTTATTGCCGTGAACAAGGCAAATCACGTTGTTTCAGCTGTGTTCGCCTGCCCTCCATGCTATTTCCCATGAAGATTCTCCAAGCTCAGTGAGTGGAACCATGTTGTCCTCCTTATACCAGCCGTGTACAAGGCAATGGTTGCAAAAATGAGCTTCAAAACATTTGTTTCCTCCTAAAATAAATGCTAGGCATGACCAACCGTTCATAGACATGGAATATAAGGCACATTCAGTTACAGAGTGAAAAGGCAGCGTAGGAGCAGGATATGAATGTTTTAATATGGAACGTTTTTAAATGGTTTTAAGGTTGTTATCTGCCCTGAGCCCGCTTGTGGGGAGGGCGGAATACAAATATGATAAAAATAAATAAAACTATATTCGGATACAATTTGCAGATCAGGTGAAAAGGTAGCACTGTAAGAAATGGAATGCAGATTCTTGATGGGTAGAGTTGAGGTATGACATTCAGCCCAACCTCAACGTAAGGCTTGTTATGTTGCAAAGTCTGAGGGAAAAGAGGGAATCTTCTCTGACAACATGCGTTGGGTCTTGTCTGTTTGGCACTCCGTCTTCCCACAGCTTGCCTCCATTACAACAAAGCACTCTTTGAAGATCATGGAAATCCTCAGAGGGCCAAGCAAATGTGATATTCATATTGACATCTTCTTCAACCACGGCCGTAATATAATTCCGTTCATACTGGTGATTGATCCACTTGACGTGAGTGGAGCAATATGGAGGCTGTCAATAGGTTCCTTTTTGAGAACACACACTCCTTTTTTGTCTTGCAAAGTTATGCTGCCAGACTCTCCCTGTATGTTTCTTTCCCCCCATAATTTCCATGGATAATTATTTTAAAACAATTGAAAGCCAGAATAATACAAGTGGACAGAACGGACACCGAAGTAACCAGATACAATGTTTTGAATTCTTCAGTTCTGAATGCTTTAAAAACAGGGTCCAGTTTTGGCTTCCTTCAAAGCATTTTGTTCTGCAGAAAACCTCGTGCAAATTTTGATGCTTATTAACGTTGGATTTATTTGTTATTTGGAATCCTTTCCCTTAGACTGCTCTTTTCTTCCCTCAGAGAAAGATTGGAAAGAGATCAGGGTCTGAGCTGAGATGGACTCCCTGCAGGATTGGAGCTCAGATTTCATTTTCCTTTCCTTCTCCTTACACACTTGTAGGGCTTTTGCTATATTGGTGAGGTACCATCCTTGTTCCCTGTGCCTATGGGGTGTTCTAAAAGGGGGGGAACTGCCTACAGTTCAGACTAGAATGCAAACACCACGGAATCAGGTTTGTTTGTTTGTTTACCATCTTTCTCACTGAGACTCAAACAGCGCAGGTTAGGGTTGCCAGCTCCAAGTTGGGAAATTCCGGGAGATCTGGGGGGTGAAACCTGGAGAAACCTGGAGAAAGTGGGGTTTGGGGAGGGAAAGGACCTTGACATGGCATAATTCCATACAGTCCAGCCCAAAAGTAGCCATTTTCTCCAGGTGAACTGATCTCTGTGGCCTGGAGGTCAGTTGTAATTCCGGGAGATCTCTAGCCACTACCTGGAGGCTGGTAACCCTAGTGCAGGTCAATACGATCAGCAGCTAGGACATCCAATAGGGAATTGCAGATATTTGAAAAGAAGCATAAAGCTGAATATGGCGACAAAACACCGCCAAAACAAAGCATCTGTAATTAAACATGGTTTATTTAACTATGTGGAAACTACTCAGTAGGAGCATATCTGCATAAACCATCAATACCTAACAGTATCTGTCCCTTTACCAAAAGATCTCTCTGAGTCATTTTTTAAAGCACAGGCTTATTATCTGAGTTTAAAAGCCCTCCTGAATAATTCAGTTTAAATCATTTGTGGAAAATCAAGCCAGTGGGAGCTTTCCTGACTTCTTCAGACAGGCCATTCCATAAGGCAGGGGCTACTACAAAGAAGGTACGTGTGCCGACAGCAGCTGATTTAGCCCAACTGCAGAGTGGCACCTTGTCCAGATGAACAAATCTGCCATGGTGGAGCATAGGGAGAAGGGCATTCCTGCAGATGGGGGGGGGGGGGCGGCAAGGTCATGATGACCATGAAAGTTCTTGTATATGACAGAAAGAACTTTGAATTGAGCCCACAGAGGGCCAGTTCCATGACACAGCCTGTCGCTTCTGAGTTTGCTTCCAAATGGAGGCTTTGTTTGTGTCCCCCCTCCCCAGTGCAGTGGGGATTGGGGAGGCTTCTACATTACATCATGGGAAATAACCTTCTGGGTTTTCACCAGTTCCTCTGTGTGTTTTCCAAACCTGCTTCCTGAAAGGTCATACTAAGGGCCAAGCTACACATGACGAATGACACTTGAACTGCAAGTGGATTTAGTGGAGGGCAAGTGAACAGGGAGAAATACACTTGCTGTTCAAGTGTCATTCGTCATGTGTAGCTTGGCCCTAAGTGTGGGCTGAGGATCCTTGTGGATGGGAAGGTACGGATTTCTGCACCTCCCTATCCGCATCCGGCACCATTTCCCTGGTGTCTCCCAGTGGACTTTTTGCCAGCTTTTGCCAGAGTAGATATCGCCACTTCCTTCTCTGCCTCCAGTTGGTCAGGTAAGACTTCTCCCTCTGGTACGGTGCCTTTTACCAGTGAGCTCTGATAGGGAAGATACGTGTTCTAAGCACTCTCCCAGTAACCTTACTTCTTCTTACCTCCTGCCAGCCCTGGTTGTTAGCTTTCCCCCGTACCTGGAACATTCCTACTTGTGCCAAGGCAGTTGCCCAGTGGAGCCACGCCCCAAGAAGGACTCCAGTAGCCCTGGTTTTTCAGTCAGGCACATGGGAAAGAATCATTGCAAAAGGCCTCTACTAATATTTATGTGGTTTTATCTGTATTTTAAAGTATATTTATTTTAATGTAGTATATTGTATGTAATCCTTCCTGAGCCTGCTGTTGCAGGGAGGGTGGGATATAAATTGAAGGAAGGAAGGAAGGAACTTTATTTAGTACAGCCACAATATATCTGTCCCTCCATGACAGGTAGATCATTATAACATCATTACACTATAATGAAGAAGTCCGCGATGTGATACCTGCTGACAATATTTTTAAGCAATGTGTTCATTTTAAAAGCCATCCTGTTGAAAAAGTTACTATTGGAGTTGTGCATGACCTCTCTCCCTGATACTTTGTGGTCAGTTCCACCACCTGTGACCATGATCTTGTGGTTGGCTCCACCTCCAGCAGCAGCCGTTTCTGGTTGCATCCACCATCCCATGTAACCTCAAAAAGATCAGAAACTCTGCTATATCTACTACTGATCTTGAAAAGTCAGTGAAAAGCACTTCGGCAGAGGGGAGGAACGGTGGGTGTCAGTTTGGTGCAGTGGTTAAGACCTGTGGGACTTTAATCTGGAGAATCGGATTTGATTCCCCACTCCTTCACTTGAAGCCAGCTGAGTGATCTTGGGTCCGTCATAGCTCTCTCAACAATCTCTCAGCCCCACCCACCTCACGGGGTGAATGTTGTGGGGATAATAATAACATACTTTGCAAACTGCTCTGAGTAGGCATGAAATTGTCCTGAAGGGGGGTATATAAATCGAATGTTGTTGTTGTTGTTATTTCCTTCCCCAACTGCGGAGCCTCTGCTGCTTCACGATGCTTGAGCGAAGTCTCTCTTCACTTCCACACGGACACGTATAGTATCCAGGCTGACTGCCAGCCTGTTTCCCTGCTGTATGCCTGCAGCACTGGCATTGGTCCAGTTCCCTGAACAGGCCCAGACTTGATCTTGACTGGACTCCAGGTATTTGTAACTGCCCCACCTAGGGTTGCCAGGTCCCCTGACCTCCCCAGCAGGAGATTAGAGGCCTGGCACCTACCTTGCCTTCTTTCCGAAACAGGCCCCAAATGGCCTGGATTAGGCCCAAAATGGCCGGATTGGGCCCAAAATGGCCAGGATCAGGCCGCTGCCAGTGGGGGAGTGCTCCCCCACCCGGCAGCGGCCTGATCCTGGACGTTTCAGACCCAAATTGGGCCAAAATGGGCCCCAAACAGCCAGGATCGGGCCCCAAATGGCCTGGAACGGGCTGCTGCCATGCGGGGGAACACTACCCCACTGGCAGAGGCCCTGTCCTGTCCATTTTGGGCCCATTTGGAAGTGCACGATGCCACCCAGGAGCATGTCATGTGCCCATGAGTGCACCCATGAGGCCCGTGCCTCCCCCTCCAGCCAGGTAAGTGGGGCCAGGGGATGGAAGGTGGGAGGAGGGGATTCCTCACCCACAGTGGGGGGACTGGCAACCCTTGCCCCACCTGACACTAGCTGCATCCATGCATTGTTGGATACTACACTATTGTTGCACTACAGCAAGGATTCTTCTGGATTGTCTTGCCCCTACCTACACAGGTAAGTTCAGTTAAAATTGATTGCACTAACACACTATCCAATGATGGGTAGATGTGGCCGTTGCTGTTTTCTTCTACAGAAAACAAAATCAGTGTATCCATTTGTGGATATTTGCTTCCTTCATTTATTGACTGCCTTTCTTGTTGGGACTCGAGGCAGATGACAGGGTTATAAGAACAATGTAGTAAAGATGTGTAAAAGACTTGCAACGAACAATTCAGTAAAACTGGAACACACAGTTATTGAACAATAAAATGAAAATGGCATAATACATCCAATAGCCTGGATTTCCCAAATTACAGGATCCAGTAAGCCTGATTTCACCATCAAAGAAAAGCCAGGATAATACATTCAATAAAAATGTAGCATGAAGGTGGAGGGAAAAGAAAACTGCCTAAAATTATCTCAGCAAATTGCAATTTCAGCACTATTACCTTCTATAGAAAGTGGCCACCTGCAGAATTCTGTTTTACCTCACACACACAATGCCTGTAGCCAGATGTGCAGATTTCTATCTTTCTGACTTTATGGACTGATAATCGTAGAAACACAGACTTGGGAGAAAACACCAGCAATCTCTTCTATGATGAAAGGCAGTATACAAAGTGTGAATTCAGAATTCAGCTTCAGTTGATTATATATGACATTGTAAATGTATCTCCTTAGTTAATAAATACAATGACTTCCTAATCTTTCTTCCAACAAGGAACTGGGATTCTCATGTGTTACGAGGGAAGTGGGGGACACTGGATGGAGCTGTTGCTATGGAGTTTTAACATATTTACTACTTCTTTTGTGGCCCCTGGCATAACTTGCAACCTGATTCTTTGTTGCTTGACAGAAGATTCACCATGTAGTGGCATGACAAAGTCTTAAAATCATGACCTGAAAAATCTGCTTTTTTCTTCTTTTTAATTTTTTTAACATCTGTCTTGATGAAGAGTTCTAGTGAACTTGAAATCTTGCACACCGTTATGTCATTGGGTTGGTATTGCAGGGATTGTATTCTGGGTTGAGAGGCAGCAAATTGCACAAGATTGCCCACTGAGTGTCAGGAACAGATATTTTTATCTGCTACACAGGTTCTTCCAAGATAAATGCTCATTTTAAAGCCAGCTCCTTAGCAAGATAATTTAATTGTGGGTAGGGCTTTTTTTCAGCTGGAACACGGTGGAACGGAATTCTGGAACCTCTTGAAAATGGTCACATGGCTGGTGGCCCCGCCCCCTGATCTCCAGACAGAGGGGAGTTTAGATTGCCCTCAGTGCCGCCGCAGTGCTGAGGGCAATCTAAACTCCCCTCTGTCCAGAGATCAAGGGGCGGAGCCACCAGCCATGTGACCATTTTCTCCGAGGGCAACCCACTGAGTTCCACCACCACTTTTCCCAGAAAAAAAGCCCTGATTGTGGGTAATGTTCTTAGTACTTCAGCCCTAAACAGAGTTATCCCAGTCTAAACCCATTGAAATCAATAGGCTTAGACTGGAATAACTCTTCATAAGATTGCACTGCTTGATAGACAGCCATGCATCCAGTTGTATCTTTTAAAGTAAAACACAATCCAGAATGTTGATTTTTAAATTAATTAAATTTCCATCCAAACAATAGTAGAGGCTTTTTTTTTTTTTGGTTAGGACTCTGGGAAACTTTGATTTCTCAAGGCAGAGAAAGCAGTATTATCAAGATCAGATTTCAAGTGCATGGGGCTCTGTTTTTGTTTTTCTGACTCAAGAGAAGTTCACATGGGAAAGGATCCCAGTCCACAGGTCACTGTAAACCATAGTCCCACAATATAAATTTCCTGCACTGGGAATCTCCCATGTCATTATAATGTGTGAAGCAGTCTTCAAGGATCTTATGGTTTCCGTCAAGCTTGAATCTCTCCTTATGAACTTTCAGCTCTGCTTCTTAGAGGACACACATGTTTCTTGTAGCACTTTGGTCAACTTTTCCGTGTAGCAGAATTGGAGGGAGAGCACTGAAGGCTTTGAACAGTGGGGTGTTTCTGCATTCAATCATTTTTACGTCACTTTTGTGGAGATTGTCAGGTTGAAAGGCAGCAATGCTCCATCGGTTTGCACTATGGTTGGCAAACCAGTTTCAAAACACAGTTTCAGATTTTGGCTTGGCGTCTCAAGCTCTGCCTAGAGTTATGTCTGAATCATCCCATTCTCCACAGCACATACTAAATGGAACACTGTGGTGACAGCAGTGAATTTTACATGTTGAGTTTCCCATGCTCCACAAACTACATATTACTTCTATTTTTGTATTGGATTTTTTTTTCTTCCAGGGTTGTTATTATAAAATAAAAATGAACATGTGTGAAACAATTTTTCTTCAACTCCGTTTACATTCCTGCTGAACTAAACATTGCTAAGTACTGAAACCACTTGACCTAGAGTAGTCAAATTTGTGCTGGGGTAGGGTTACCAGGTCCCCTTATTCTCCAGGCGGGAGGCAGGAGACTTGGCACTTACCTTGCTGGAAGTCTTTCTGAGTGTACACTTTGCAGGCTGCACGATGATGTCACTTCCAGGAAGTGCAGGCAGCACAACAGGCCCCGGAGTGCTCCTGCACTTCGCAGTGGGCCAATTTGAGCATCAAACGGGCCCGATTCAGCCCACTGTAGAGCATGGAAGCATGGCTGGGAGGACCCTGGCGAGATCCTGCACTTCACCACAGGCCAATTAAGGCCCAAAACAGGCCAGTTTGGCCCATTTGGGTCTTAAATTGGCCCACTGCATTGCCCAGGAGCGCACCTGGAAGGCGTTACCCCCTGCTTTCCCCCCCACACCGGCCAGGTAAGTGGGGGCGGGGGGTTGGAGGGTGGGAGCAGGAAATCCCCTGCCACCAGTGGGGGACTGGCCACCCTAGCTGGGAAGGGGGGAATTTCCAGAGACAAGGGCCTGAAGATCATGGGTGTTGATTTAGGTAGGTATCTATTCTTGCTGCCGGTCATCCTCTTTGGAAAACTGGACAAGAAGTCAACTTCTGAATGAAGCTGGTTTAGGAGGAAGAGAGGTTAGTTTTGTTCATGCCTTAAACTACTCGAGATACAACTCCAGAGGGAGCATTTGACCATGAACGTGTGTGGTCTTTCTCTAATTAAAGCTAAAGTCTTCAGGGGGGTTGTGCAGAATAACCTCTCCCTAGTTAACCGCCACAGAAGAAAGGAACGGAGGGATACATTGTGCTCCTGTCAAGATTTTCCTGAAACAAAGAGGGGCAGAATTATGCATGCAGAGGGGTGTCTTGGGTCCTTTGATTAGCAGCAGAGGCCCAATTTTGCCATCAAAGGCATTGTTAATTATAAGCCACACTGAAGGCTCTTGTCATGAACACGGCGGAGAACGATATTACAAGCAAGTGTTGTTTTCGTTTAAGGTGATCCTCGGGCTTTTGTTGGCTTGAAAAATCAAAATGTGCACATCATTGCCAGGTAAACTTGAAGTGCCCTTTGCATTTAATCAGGATAATTAGCCCGCCAGAATCAGATAATCCATATTCCGTATTGATTTGTTTAGTGTTACTTTTTAACATGACTCGACATACTTTCTGCTCTTGGCAAAAGGTTGGAAATGAAGAGTCTCTTAAGCAGTCCCCTTAACAGCTGCTAGCTGTTAACAAGACCTCGTAAAAAGTTCCTCTTTAAATAAGAGATCAGCGTTCATTATTTCTTATCTTTGATGATTAAAGAGATTTCTTTATTGAAATTAAACCACCAAAAAAGCGTACAGAAGAAAATGGGAAATGCTAATTTGCAATCTGCCTACTGACCAAGCATTCTGTGGTAATGAACTGTGACAGCTTATGGTTTGCAAGGGGCTTGAGTTTTAAGAAGGAGCTAATCTGACGTGACAAGTAATGTGCAGCAATGTGCAATTTTAAAAGGGATGCTTATGCAAAACGGGGATCTTCATTTTTATTTGGACCGAGGAGGGGAGGTAGAGAAAGGTGATCATATATTAGCCACAAAGCAACTTGCTTTACTTCCAAATAGTATTAAGAGGCAGGTAGCCTGACGTAACTTGGGTTCCCTGAATTTCTCTGGTTCATCTACCTTTACAGCATCTGCCAGGAATGTCTTCTTTTAAAAAAAGGAGGGGAGGTCAAATGGGCTCAGAATGTGGCTGCCAGGGGAGAAGGGGCTTGTGCCCCCCCAGCTGTTTTCCTGTGTGAAAACAATATGGGGGAAGGGGAGGTATTTCCCTGGTTTTACTATTCAATGTACTCAAATACTGCTGTATGGCTGCAGGGAACACAAGCGGAGTCCAGACCCAACTTATTAAAAAATGTAACATTGTAGTTTGGCCTGTGAAGCAAAAGGGAGAAAAAAGAGGAATGAATAGGACCGCCACGCTCTTTGGTGTGTTGATTGAACTGTAGGACTGTAGTGTCACAAGCCCCTCATTTAGCTACTTCCTTTTATATTAAATAGGCTTTGGGAAACATACTTACAAATCTGGCACAAGGCACAATAGGCTTGGTTGTGCAAAGCCTCACATTGCTCTTCTCATTGTTCTCTGCAAGGGTCACTGGCCAGTTTAAGACATTTTGGTATCTTGGGATAGCTGTTTCAGTGAAAATAAAACAGAAAAATTAGACGCCAGTAAAATATTTTAAATATGGTTTTAAAATGGTACGTGAAAAAAAGAATCAATAATCACAAGCTTAAGCAGGTCTCCTCAAAAGTAGGTTCCATGTTGTTCAGTAGGACCTGCTCTCAGGAAGTGTCCTTACGAGTGCAGGTTCTGTTGGACTTGATGGGTCAGAACATAAGATTCCTACTGGATCATGTCCTGATTGGAACAGCCAACCAGTTACTTTGGAGGGCCAACAAACAGGCATAGAGGCCGAAGCCTTCCCTTGATTTTGCATCCTGGCACTGATATTCAGAGGTTCACCACCTAGGGTTGCTAGGTTTCTTTACCCTCCTGGTGGGAGGAGGGGTGGCACTCACCTTCTCTTTGCTCTTTGTGTACGCTTCCGCATCTGTGTGATGATGTCACTTCCAGGAAGTGATGACATCATGCAGGTGTGGGAGAGGGGAGCATGCTTCATAGCGAGCCAATTTGGGCCTCAAGCAGGTCCAATTCAGCCTGTTTGGGGCCCAAATCAATCCACTGTGAAGCACAGGAATACTCTTGGAAATGCACAATGATGTCACTCCCAGGAAGTGACATCATCACGCTGCCCGGGGAGCACACCCGAGGGGCCTGTTCCCATGCCTCCCCCCCCCCAGCCAGGTGAATGTTGGTGAGGGGTGGAGGGTGGAGTCAGGGAATCTCGCACCCCCACCTGGGGAATCTGGGATCCCTATTACCGCCTCTGAATGTAGAGGTTCCCTTTATTCACCATGGCTAGTAGACACCGGTAGACCTCTTCTCCATGAATCTGTCTAATCCCCTTTTAAAGCAGTCTGTTCATGTTGCCATTACTACATCCTCTGGCTGAATGTGAGAAATCTTGTCTTATGCTTTCCATCGTTTTACAGTGGATAATGTTTGCATTAGTATATTTTACAAGAAATGTCTTCTGTCTACTCAATTCCAATTTTTTATTTTTATTTACAACACATACACATACAACCAACTCTTCAATATAAATATATTACATTTTGAAATAAACGATGCAGTCCTGCAGTACCGATCTCATCTTCTTCATAATTTCTTCTATTTGTTCTAACAGTAGAGTGGATGTCATTCTCATTTTAAAAACCTTAAGTTGATTTCCATGGACAGATATTACATTTATCTGTCATCTCTATTAAGTTCCAGGGGGATTTTTTAGAGTTATATATGTGAATGGTGTAATATTTACTGTTGAAGTGAAACACCTAATACATCATTAGAGCGAGCCATTAATTGTAGCTGTCTCTTTTTCTCCTTCAAATAATGAAATTGTGGCAGCAGAATATTGATTATTTAAAGTTATTCTGTCAGGAACCAATGTTATTTAAGGGGCCGTTTGTAAAAATGAAATACCTGCATGTTTTATGTTAGATATTGTAGGATATATCAATGCGTATGACATTACACAGCTCTTTGGAGAAAGACTGAAAATTTACTTTCCTTTGATAAATAGATAAATCGTAAAATGAGAGACAGTGCTTGTAATGGAGGTTTATTCTAATTTTAAAATTGGCTGTACAAAGGAGGGGTATGACTGCAGTACTGTGGCATTCTTTATTTTTTAAAAAAATAACATAAATACAGCAGATAAGTTTCAGTTTTTCCTCTTGAAGCAATGGGAATAAAGGTTGCTCAGTTATGCATCTGCTTTACATGCCAAGTAAAGGAGGCATGGTTAAAACCAATGTGCGCATCTTTTTTTCCCCAGTGTAGCAATCGGGTATGATTTCTGCAGCAGTTTTGGCCTATGCGACCACAACAAGGAGGACGACCCAGGCAAGAGCCGGAACACAGAAGTTTCAAGCTTACTTTGGAGCTAGGAAAAGATCTAAGCCCCTGTATGGCCCCCACTTGGCCCAACATTGCATAGTGAGCTGAGGGCATGCCAGATCGTTGCTGCAACTGGCATGAAGTGTGGAATTGGATGTAGCTTAGCAGTCATTTGGAGCCAGTTTGGTGTAGTGGTTAAGAGCGGCAGGACTCTAATCTAGGTTTGATTTCCCACTCCTCTGCTTGAAGCCAGTTGGGTGACCAGGTCTTGAAGCCAGATCTTCAGAGCTCACTCAGCCCAACTCACCTCACAGGGTGATTGTTGTGAGGATAATAATAATGTACTTTGTAAACCGTTCTGAGTGGATGTTAAGTTGTCCTGAAGGGTGGTATGTAAATTGGTTGTTGTTATTAATTAACCTGCATCCCCCAACAGAGCTTGAAGTTCTCTTAGAATTCCAACTGATCTTTATTAGAGATGGGCACGAACCGAAAAAAACCCAAACCATGTGGTTTGTGGTTCGTCAAATTTCATGAACCATGAACTTTCACGAATCTGCCCCTGGTTCACAAACTGGTTTGTTTGGTTTGTGAAAACGTCACATCTAGGTCAGAAAATCATCACTTCCAGGCCAGCAGAAGGTCACTTCCGGGCCAGCAGAAGTTCACTTCTGGGTCAGCAGAAGGTTTGCAGGAAGTCCATCCTCTGTTGTCTAGGAAACTGATTCATTGACATCAGCCTGTCTGCAGTGACGAACCAAAAAAATGAACCAAACGAACCAGCCTAAAGTTCATGGTGGTTCGTCAGGAATGGGATCTGATGAACCGCTGGTTCGTAAACCACAAACCAGCCTCGTTCGTGCTTAATTTTGGTTCGTATTTTGGTTCGTACCCATCTCTAATCTTTATCCTTCAGAGATCCGGTCCCCTGGAGAAAATGGCAGATTTGGAGGGTGGATTCTGTGGCATCATATCTCCACTTAGCTCCCCCCATTCCCTATAATTCTCCCTCTCAGGCTCTGCTCCCAAATCTCCAGGAATTTCCCAAGCTAGAGTTGGCATCCCTACTGATTACTTCCTTCTCACATGGAAGATTGTACTTAAAAAGTTCAGTGAAGTCCAAATGCAGATGTGTGGCTAAGAGTGAAATCCTAAACCGAGTTCCTCCATCTAAGCCCATTAATGTTAATGGGCTTAGACTGGAGTAACTTGGCTTAGGATTTCAGTATAACTCACGTAAGTTCTGCCCTTCCCCCTCCAGGATTCTAAGCCTGGACTAAGGTCTGATTTAAACTGATGAGAACATTAATTCCTGTTGAGTCACTCGCTGGTATTCGTACATCACAGGTTCCTTGAATGTCACTTAAATACTCTGCAAGTTTCTTCTAGTCTAAGTCCATTGATTTAAATGTGCTTAGGCTGGAGTAGCTCTGCATAGGATTGCAGTGTTAACATTTGAGCTCAGAAAGAAAGAAGAAAACCAGATGCAGTGGGAGAAATATGGGAAATATTTTCCTATGGGAATTCAGAGAGGTGGCTGCTCTACAGGTACCATGATCTGCAGAACGCATTGGAATCTATAAATAATATATTTCCCCCATTGCAACTTGTTTTCTTCTCTCTTCCTGGGCTCTGCATTGGTGTGGCCCTTTTCTCCTGTTTGTTGTTAATATTTGAACCATGGTTCTCTGTTCCAGAAGGGAGGGAGAGGAATGAGGCATACACACAGAAGCCTGGCAGCTACTCAAGTTGTTGGAGAACGTTCCTGAAGCAAAGTTCAATGTGACGTCCGAATGCAGCCTATATAAGGATGCTCTCACCCTGTCTGAATCAGAATGAATTGTGGAAAATAATTTTAGAGCAAATTACTTGAAGTGAGACAATATACTTTTTAAAAAAGTATTCATAACTTAAATGGAATGCAGAATCAAGCCTTTCTTGGCACAGAATTTAGATGTACTGCATTTTTAAAAGTACACACATGCTGGGACGTTCTCAAACACGATTGTCACCAAAACTGTTTGCAAAAACTGTTTGCCTTGAGACTTGTTAACATGAGTAAAGTGAAACCTACGAAAGCATAAAGGTGTTTAAAAACGATCTTGTAAATAAGTAGTTATTTCCTTGTTCGCTCTCAGGTTCCTCTCTGACATAATGCTTGTGCAAGTGGCCCGCCTCCATATACTCCTCCTCCTCTTCTTCAATAGACAGTTACAGAAAACAACACATACATATAACATCTCATGTGCATAAATACACACATAGAGGTCATGGAACCGAGTGTCGATGCGGATACTACTTCAGCGGGCTTAATTCACCTTCTTACCACCACTTTCTTTGAAAAGGGGGAAGTAGCCAAGGAAGTGGGAACAAAGGCATGTGTGGTCTCACTCTGGCCCCCTATCCCCCAGTGTTTTCTTAGAACCAAACCTTCCACGGGAGGAGGGCAGGTCTACCCAAGCTTACTCCCGAAAGGAGGTTCCCCCCCCCACACACACACAATGCCATTGGGAGACAGTGAATGAGCTAAATTCAAAGAGGCTGCCACCACTGCAGTCTTTTCCTGCTCTGTTTTGGGCAATGGAGATGCCAAGGCAATCCAGTTCTGCTGAAATCTCTTGTATCCGATTGCACAAATCTAGTGAAGTGCATAAAGCCAAACAAAGATGGTGGAGCTTGGCCGGAGGTTTTTTCCTAATGTATCTGGCCACTAGTGGGCTTACTAGTATCTACTTGAGAGGCAGTTTGGTGTAGTGGTTAGGAGCGACAGGACTCTAATCTGGAGAACTGAGTTTGATTCCCTACTCTTCCGCTTGAAGTCACAGCTCTCCCTCAGAGCTCTCTGAGCCCCATCTACCTCACAAGGTGCTTGTTGTGGGGATAATAATGACACTGACTTGTTAACTGCTCTGAGTGAGGCACTAATCTGTCCAGAAAAGCAGTATATAAGCACAAGGTTGCCACTCAGAATTTATTGTATGGGTTTCTTAATATAAGATTAAAAGAGGGCCCCTCATCGAACACACTAAGAGTCCATCTACACTGCACAGTGTCCTGTTTCACACAGTGGCCAGCCAATTACCCTAAAAGGCCAACAAACAGGACATGGAGGTCAGAACCTTCTCCTGATGTTGCCTCCTAGCATTAATATTCAGAGATTTGCTGCATTTGGATCTTGAGTTTCCCTGTAGTTATCATGGTTAATAGCCATTGATGGGCCTCTATGCCATGAAACTGTCCAATCCCCTTTTCAAGTGGCCCTCGCCAGTAAATTCTGCAACTGAATGACTCATTGAGTGAAGAAGTACTTCCTTTTGTTCACCCTGAATATATTGTGCATTGGTAGTAATATTTAGTACTATAAACATTAAAAGATTAACTAAATATAACAACAACAACAACAACGACATTTGATTTATATACCGCCCTTCAGGATGACTTAACACCCACTCAGAGCGGTTTACAAAGTATGTCATTATTATCCCCACAACAAAACACGCTGTGAGTGGGTGGGGCTGAGAGAGCTCCTAGAAGCTGTGACTGACCCAAGGTCACCCAGCTGGCTTCAAGAGGAGGAGAGGGGAATCAAACCCTGTTCTCCAGATTAGAGTCTCACCGCTCTTAACCACCACACCAAACTGGCTCTCGCTATTCTGTCTCACTATTTGGACCCCAATGGTGTATATGGTGGTTCTTCAGCTAGCAATGATGTTCTTCAAGCACACGGATGATCAAACTGCTGATCATGTGTGGGTGATTAATTGTTCCTTGGACATCTGGAATAGTCAGCTATGTATCTGTTGGTCTTCTAATTATGATTGTGCTTTTTTTTAAAAAGCTCCTCTTTAACGCATGTGTACCACACAATATTTTCATTCCAGTGGCCCGCTGTTAGAATTACTCAGAGCCAAGCTACAAGAGATGAATGACATGAGGAGGAGCACATGAAGGGAGTCACAAAGTTAGCCGGGAAGCTGAGTTTTAAAAGAGATTGTAAGGCTTTGTCAATTTCCCCTCTTTACAGAGACAGGAAGATCCCTGCTCAGGGGGTTTGTTAATTTCCTCTTTGCCTCCCTAATCCTCTCTGTCAGTTTCACCTCCCCTTCTAAGAGGCAAAGAGGAAATAAACAAACCTTCTGAGCAGAGATCTCCCTGGCTCTGGAGAGAGGGGAAATTGACAAAGCCAATCTCTTTTAAAACTCAGCTTCCCAGCTAACATTGCGACTCCCTTCACATGCACCTCCTCATGTAATTCGTCTCTTGTAGCTTGGCTTTCAGATTATTTTGATAATGTGAAAAGAAAATGTAGGTTCCTGCTCACACTGTATATGCCCTTCTCAAGCCCTGGGGAAAAGAAAAAATGCCTTAGCTGAGAGCCCCAGCACTTGCTACTTTCAAATTCATTGCAGGTGTGTGAAATATGAACTCCTCAATTGAAGTAGCAGAGGGAAAGGGTCCCTTGACCTTGAAGGGAGGGTCTTTTGGTACCTACAACATAACACAAAATCAGTCGAACTGTTATGACCTATTAACTGTGCTGAAGAGAGTAGGATGTCTGCACTGACATTGCCATAGATGTAAAGGTCAAGCGAAAAATGTCAGTAGAGCTGTTAACTGTAATATTATTTGTGACTCAGCTTAGCATGCATTGGGCTGTCTGTATTACATAATCATCCCATGTTTATAGCAATGAGCGTTTCTAGAATAAATAACAGTTTCTAGCTTTTTGTAGCATTATTCCTTTTGACTGGATAGTACAGACTTTGGCCTCGCAAACCTGCTTTTTCCCTTCAAGTTCTGGAGGAATAGCTCTAGACCAGTAGTACTCAGTCTGTGGCTCACATAGAGCCACATTCGTAATTGCCATAAACTAAGAGAACCACATAATCCATGGCAGATTATCCATTCCTCCAGCAGTGTTTGTTTCTAGGTGGGAACCACCTGCCAACTACGAGACCCACCATTTTCTGAAACATGAGGCAGGTGCCACATTGTGGAACAGTGCTCAGAAGAGCCACAGTTGGCATGTCAAGGAGCCACATGGGGCTCCTGAACCACTGAGTATCACTGCCCTAGAGCCGTATGCAAATGTCGCAGTAGTTCTCACTAATTCTCAGAGAAGCAATTCTCTCTTTCTGGTCATTTTCCACATGGACATAGGCTTCAGATGCTGATTAACTGACCGGTTAATCTTTCACCAACTCTAACAGCCTGTCATTTAACCAAAAATACATGTTTCGTGAGGTTAGGAATGACCTGTGAAGCAAGCGCTGTCAACCGTTGGGAGCAAAATCCAGGAGATGAACAGTGCAATATGCTATGACACGTGGATCTCCCTGATGATAGCTATGAGGGTCCCAGGCTCTGTACATGAGGCACATGCATTTAGGGTTGTGCCCCAAGAAAGTTTCCATTTTGGTTTCCATTCCGGAGGTTCCAGAATCATTCTGTTCCATTGCTAGTTTGTTCCGATTGGGCTGATGCTGGCTCAGAACTGATCTGTTTGAGGTTTGTTTTTTTTTCATTTCAGTCCATTGCATGCATGTTTGGCTACACATGTGCAAACGCACGCTGTTCTTTTCAAGAGGGTGGGGAAACGAGGTCTCTGGGGCACACAGCAGTGGACCCATAGAAGACAAGTGTTTGTGGGTAGAGTAGTGGAGTGATCCCGAGTAGGAGAGCGCTCCACCCAGTCCGGCAACATTAAAAACAAGCCTGCCTCATGTTCACTTTTCCTGCAGTGGTGCAGAATCCAATGGCCATGAAGTCAAGTTTTTGCAAATCCTTGTCTGAAAATTGTCCCAGAGGGCATTTGTAAGATAAAAGGAGGCAGATGGAGCAGAAGAATAGGCATCCCTTCAGTCTCAGGCAAAATCAGACTTTTGTTCGTGTAGTTCTCTGGACCCTATAACAAGAATTGTCTTTATTGTTCCAACTTGTGCTCAGTAATCTGATTTTAAGGCCCTGCCCTGATGCATACACTACTTCTTTCCCCCCTGTGCTATTTCCCACTCATGCTATTTCTTTGATATCTCAATTGGAGTTTTAGATACTTATGTGGCCTTGTTTTCTTGAGCCAGCAATAGGGTCGCCAAGTTCCCTTACCCTCCTGGCAGGAGTGGGGGGAACCCAGTACTTACCTTATTTGTTCCCTTGCATGCTCCAGGCACAGTGTGATGACATCACTTCTGGGAATGACATCACTGCACAGGTCCTGGGAGTGCTCCCACACTTTGCATTGGGCTAATTTGGGCCCCAAACAGGATCGTTTGGGGCTCCTGCGAGTGATGCTGTTGCACTGCACCATGCCAGGAGTGCACCCTGGAAGACTGTTCCCCCACCTCCCCCCAGGCTGGCCAGGTGAGTGCTGGCAGGAGATGGAGGGTGAGGATTGCCCGCCCCCACTGAGGGACTTGACAGCTCTAGCCAACACCTCTCCTGGAACCCCAAACACCTCTGTAAGTCCGGAGGCAGTCAGCATTTGAGATGTCTTCCCTATGCATAATCATCCAAGTATAGCTAATATAATTCTCTGCATTCCTTGCTACCTTCTTTTTCTTCCAAACTTCTCCCCTGAGTTACAGATAGAGTTGCCAGCTCCAGGTTGGGAAATTCCTGGAGATTTGAGGGGTGGAGCCTGGAGAGGGCGGGGTTTGGGAGGGGAGGGAGCAGGGTACAATGCCATAGTGTCCACCTTCCAAAGCAGCCATTTTCTCCAGGGGAACTGATCTCTGTGACCTAGACTTTACTTGTAATTCTGGGAAATCTCCAGGCCCCATGTAATTTGTATCTTTAGAAGCAGTTCAAAAGTTGAACTTAACTGAAGGGTTCCATATTTTTTAGCGTTGCTGCTGGGATTTTTGCTTCTTTTATTGCTGGCTTTGACCTTAATCACTTTTATGGGTTTTTAAATAATCTTATTGTATTATTTTTATCTTGCGACCCACCTCTAGCAGGTCTCCGAAGATAAAATTACGATATAAATTTTCTAAATAAACAAGCACAACAACTTACTAATCAGAATTAAAATGTATCAGTGGCTCAAGAAAGTCATGTTGTTTGTAAGGTTATTACCACTGGCCAATACAGACTGTATTCTGACAGCTCCTTGAAAAATCTGGTAGACATCCGAATTCCTGAGTATTATGAATCATGGCAGGACAATTGACTTATGGGACAATATAGGAACAAGGGATCAAAAGTATAACTGAAGTCCGGTAGCTGGCAGAAGAATGCCGGGCACAGTTCTGCTAATATGTCTCCATAATAAATAGTTTTGGCCAACACCGATATGTTCAGCCAACCTGAAGACAGCTGTTTCCAGTCATCTTAGAAGAATTAAACCATATTCAAACTGGGTGGTATAGCTACAGCTAAAAGAAATTCCCCAGAAGTCTTCGCCTACACAGGAACTCCGAATTCTCATGTAGGTGAAAATTCAACCTTATTTTCACTGTAATGTAACATGGGCCAAAAACTAATGTTTGCATCCTCTAGAATTAAGTGTCCCTTTACTCTTTCAAAGTGTTTAACATTTCCCTGCCATTTAAATTGAAATTCCAAGTTTTCTTGGATAGTTTCATGTAAGTATAGTTCCAAGAAATTACGTTAAGAGTCCCAAGGTTACCATACTGAAGTACAGGCATACAGTTTGTGGGGAAGGAACTGTGGTTTTGACCGATATCCCTAACTTCAGTATCCAGCGTGGTCTTTTCAGGATCTCCCAGCATTGCTCTCTCATTTTCAAAATGAGAAATAGGATATTAGTACTGCCCAAAATGTTCATATTAGACAGACAGAACTGTAATTAATAGCAGTGGCCTCCTATACTCTCTTACATATGCAAACTCTCCACCTGTAGTCTAACAGCTTTCATCGAAATCCAGCAATGATTAACTGCATTTCTTTTGCTTAACACCATTTTTTTGCTTAACACCATTTTGCTTTTGGAAAAGTTAGTGAAGCAGCAAATGCTTAACTAGGGAGAAGAAAAAAGCGATGACTCAGTGTTTGTCAGTTCTCAAGCACAGAATGCTTATTTAGAATGATGAGTCATTTTTCTCAGACCCATCACGCACAGGGTGTGGGTATATGCACTGCAGGGGGAAAAGAAGCACTTTAACAGATGACACCGGGTGGCAAGACAAACAAATATCCTTTTGTGAGGGGAGGAGCAGAGCTGAGACTGCCAGGGAAATAATAGAGAACCAGGACATAAATGGTTATGTGGCAACGTTATGGCTATGTATTACAGGTTACTATGGAGGATAAGAGCATTTTACCAACCTTAGCTTTAAAACTTTCTCTATACCTGGACAGTGGCCACAATGATCCATACTATAGTAACCGAGAGGCTAGATTACTGTAACATGCTGTATGTTGAAGAACAAAATGCAGGTCCAGTAGCACCTTAGAGACCCACTAGATTTCCAGGATGTGAGCTTTCGAGAGCTGGCTACCCTCTTCCTGACAATCTAACTTGCAATACCGCTCCCACCCTCCGCCTGAACTTTAAAGACTCCTACCTTTTTCCCACTCAATGTGTCTGACAAAGGGAGCTTTGACTCTTCTACTACAGATACCCACCCAAAACATTATACAGGTGGGAGATCGGCCCAGCACCTACCATGTGCTGTGCGCGCCTAGTGATGACATCACTTCCAGGAAGTGATGTCACCATGCAGGGCATGTGTTGCCCTGGGAGCACTCCTGCACTATGCAGAGGCCTGATTCAGGCCAAATCCACCCTGATTCAGACCCAAATCTGACCAGATTCGGGGCTGAATCAAGCTGCTGCAGAGCACGGGAGCACTCTTGTGCTCTGCAGCAGCTGGATTCGGCCTGATTTGGGCCAAGTCCATCCCAAATCTGGGCAAATCCAGCCTGAATTGGGCTGCTGTGGTGCATGGGAGTGCTCTGCACTGCCCAAGAACATTCCCCGGGAGGCACGTTTCCCACCCACGCTGGCCAGGTAAGCAGGGGTGGGGAGTGGAAAGTGGGTGCGGGGGATCCCCCACCCCCAGCGGGGGACTGGCACAAGCACAGTGAAAGCTGCATGCACTTGCCTGAGGGTACTGTGAAAGTAAGAATCTACCACAGAAACATTCCTGGGCAAAGGGCAGTCAAATTTCATAGGTTGTTAAGTTAATAAGATGGATTTATTGAATAAAATTGAAAAATATTGATATTCTACTTTCCATGGATACAAAAGATAGTCCCAATGGTATGCCACTCAGAGGACTAAGAATGGAGTAAATAACATCTTGCTCCAGCTACTATAATGGGGTACTTAAAGCCCACCAAATTAATTTGTAGAAGACAGCAAGACCTGAAACTAATTCACACTTTCAGAAGCTTTTCACTGCACTAAACTCTGTTCTTGCCCAGAAGTTGTGGCTGTGCTTGAGGATGGCTTGAGAGTAATTAGAGTGTTATTTGTCCTGCCTTTCTTTGGCCTGGTTGCCATAGCAATGCACTCCGCACCCCCCCTCCAAGTGAATATTTCTATGCCCTTCAAAAACCCCTGAATGTATTGCTGTAAAGAGAGTGAGAGAAGGACGTGAAAATCTTTAGGAAAATTGGCTCTCCCTGGCCAGAATTTGTCAACAATAGCATTGCATTTGTTAGCTTTTTCTGGGAAAAGCCTTCTGATGTCATCAACCCTGTTATATACTTGGGCACAGTTAAATGCAAGGATCAAAGAGTCTGATCTCACATCTGTGTGATTGCTTCTTACTTGGACCCATGTCCATTCTGGGAATTCCTTGCATAAGAGAGAACCATCTTATCCATCACTGAATGCTTGCATGTGCCGCCCTACTCCCACAAGGCCAATAAAGCCCCCTAGGCTGTTTCTGGTCAGGAAAACAGTACAGGGGGGTATTAAGACCCTCCTCTCCATGCGCTGCAGTCCTGATACAAATCAAGTCCCTGCGGTGCATCAGAATTGAGTTCCCACAAGGAAGTCCCTGCTGATGTCCTGCTGCCATTCCCCATGGTGATCATATATCACATGTTGTTTGAAACTAAGAGCAAAGCTACAAGTGACTTTCTTTACGTGGAGAACACTAGATTTTTCTCGCAAGGTTACCTGGGAAAGTTACCTGGGAAGAATCTGCAGCAGATCCTTCCACTGTCGCTGCGGCTGAAACTTCACCGACGCGGCTGCTTTCTCCAGAGCAGCTCCCCGGGAGCAGGCAGCCTGCAGGAAGCCCTGGGAGAAAGTAGCAGCTGCCCGCCCCCAAATGAAGTCCTCTTGTGGCTCTTCAAGCAGCGATTCTAACAGAGAAGGGAAGGACCACTCGGACTTCACTTCCCAGGTAACCTTGCGAGAAAAATCTAGTGTTCTCCACGTGAAGAAAGTCACTTGTAGTCACACTCTAAGCGACTCCTTTAATCATTGTACATCTAAAGCTTATCATTGGCTGCAGGTTTTTATTCCTCAAATTTCTCATCATTTCCTTTCAACGTCTTCTGATTGTTGTGTTTTTCTGTGTAGTACATAGGTAGAGAAGCTGTTGCTCTTCCACAGCGCTTTTCGTTTTCAAGCAACATATATTCAGATAGCATAGAAGACAGCATTCTTGTTGGACAGCGTTCATGGGTTTGGCAGAACGCTGTCATGGGGTATGCATATGCTTATCTACTGGATCTATCCTGACAGGTCCCTGAAAAAGTGTGGTAGGCACCCTAATTCCTGGGAGTTATGAATCACCGTTTGAAGTCCATCATTTCTTTGGTGAGGTTAATCTAGGAAGGAGTCTATAAATAATACAGTCTAGCCCCACTCATAACCTTTCAAGCAAGAGCATTATTGAACTTAACGTGAACTTAAAGATCCTCTTTCAAGAAGAACCGGCAACAGCGTGGTTGTCACATTGATGTACAAGCTGTACAGCAAGGCCTGCATTCATTCCGTAAGATGTTATTCCGTGTCTTTAAAAGGCTATAGAGAGAGCTCATATGTGGTAGATAACCGGTTTTGTCTCACCATGACAAATGTGTCCCTCTGTGACCGTCATTCATTTCTTCAGGAATGAACCGAAGATGTGGTTTCAAATGTCATGCTTTGACTGTTTTGTCAATACTTTCCCAATCAACAGGGTTATATATGAATGAATACAGTGGTAGGTCTAGCAGGCTTGTTGAAGATGCGACTGAATGTGAAATGAATTGTTAATGTGCCAAAGGATTGGATAATTCTTAGGACTGTCAATTAGAGCATTTTAGTTGTGTAAACATCTGCCTTTTAATTAACTGATTAATTATATTTAAATAAATTTGAATGCTGCCTTAATAAAGCTACATTTTTGAGATACTGAGAGAAGTTTGATAAATTGATAAGAGGTCAAACTTCTGCTCATTATTAGAATGAAAAGATATCGAATTTACTCCTTTTTTCAGTAATACAGCTGAATAACAGCTTCAAAAAGAATGAACTTGTTCAAATTAAAACTTGCCTTCACTGATTAGAACCGGCACCCATCTGTTAATCAACTAAAACTTCAGTTGATTAATCTATCAATTAACCCAATTAATGATGTAGTCCTGATTCTCATTTAAGTTAACATTTTCACCCCACCAAGGAGGTGGTGATGGCATTCGTGGTTCTTTCTCCTCCTCCATTTTATTCTCGTAATAGCCCTGTGACATAAGTTAGGCTGAGAGATAATGGCTGCCTCAAGGTGGATACCCAAGGACTGGTAAGCGTGCATTTAAACCTGGATCTCTCTGTTCCTAGTTCAACACATTGCTTGTGAAGCCCAAGGAAAACAAACTCATTTTGCATTTGTCTGTCATCATACTAAGGCTTTAAATGCACAATGTTGATCATGTAATAACTGAAGTACTCTGTGAAATTTTCCTATATAATTGAAAAGTTTTCTATAGTTCTTGTTTTGGGATCAAAAAGCACCTCCCATTCAGTACTGCTTGGTGCTCTTTTTCTAACTTGACTGCTTTTTCTTCCCTGCTTTACTTTGCTTTATCTGCCCTCACTACTCTCCATTTCATTTGCCTTCGCTGCCCTTTAACTTGCTATGGTAACCCATTTGGTTTTTGCCAATGATACCATGATGCTGCATGCAAATTCCATTATCAATGAAATGATTGAGGAAATATGACTGCCACAATTGCAGCATTAACAGTTTTCTTTCTTTCTATGAATAGAAAAAGAACCTGGGCAGAAAACATCCCCAGAATACCCTTAATTTTGTGTTCTGTACAGAGTTTTCAAATGATGTAAAGGTGCGGGATTTTGGGGAGAACATTCAGTTTTCCATGGGTATTCTTGTTGAAGACTCAAGTTCATATTACAAGGGAGTGAATGTTCATCCATGACATTAACTGGATGACTTTGGGGGAAGTCTCTGCCTCTTAACCTAACCTACATCCTATAGAAGCAGTATAGCTCACTTCGCTATTTACGTTCTCTCTCCATGAGGAGGCAGAACTCACAACAACCCCAGAAAACTCATAACAAATGGAGATTTCTCCCCCCAAGCTAGCAAGTGAATCGGCCCGTAGACAGATATAACATCATCTTGAAGAGAGGCTGCGTTGCTTGGCTTTTTTCTTTGAAAATAATCATATTATATCTCAGTGGGTCATAAAGAGCTTGATTTATTGAAGCCAATTCACGAGACACTAAATCATTGCTGCGAAACAGCTGCATTTCACAGCTTTCTGCTTTATCCCATTAAAATTTCAACTCTATAATATGCAATTATGTGTATACTCAAAGTAAAGATATTATTTTCTGTGCGGGGAAAAAAAAGGAAGTATAAATTTCTCCCCTTTAATTTGTAATATATTCAGGCTTGACAGTACTAATTTGCACTGCAAAGTAATTTACGCGTAAGGAGCATATGTCAACACGCAGAGTAGATGAAGCTTTGTCTTTGGGGAATCAGACTTAAATCTGTCTTGTTACAGATATATTTGATATGCTCGTCTTAATTTTTGACCCAATAATGATAATTTATGAAATGGAGGCTTTTCTTCTTTTCTGGAGTCTTTGCTATACTCAGAAAGGGGCAGGAGCGGCAGCAAACCATGTCTTGTGAAATGTATCTATTCTTAAGAAAGCAGAGCTGTACCACTATAATGCAGTCAGACATTAGTACTAGAGATGGACATGACCTGGGAAAATGGCAGTTTGTTGCAGTTTGCGGTTTGTTGCATTTCACAAACCACAAACCGGCATGCAATTGCCTGGTTCACGGACCGGTTCGTTTGGTTAGTGAATACATAACTTCTGGGGCAGCAGAAGGTCTGCAGACAGCCCATCACCCCGTTGCCTAGGAAACTGATTGATTGACACCAGGCCGTCTGCAATGACAAACTGAAGAAAGAACCAAATAAAACGGTCTAAATATCATCACAGTTCATCGTGGTTCGTCAGAAATACCCTCTGATGAACTGCTGGTTTGCAAACCAAAAACTGGCCCAGTTTATGACGAACTTTGGTTTGTATTTTGGTTCGTTCCAACCTCTAGTTAGTACCCCTTACCCTAAGTCAAGCTGGTCCATATTCTTTATCATCCATGCCATAGTTAATTTGGAATAATGGCGCTGGATTACCGGCCAGGTAAGTGGGGGGGGGTGGAGGGTGAAAGCGGGGAATCCCCTGCCCCCATCAGGGGAATGAGATTCCTATCTTTCTGCAACCTAGCCAATCATCCCGTGGGAACTGTGAGTGTCCCTCTAAATCCTCAGCAGTATCCACAGCTTCCTAGGCAGATGAGTGAATACGGAAACGTATATTAGTTACAACTTAACTGGAACAGTACAAAGAATGATTTACCCACCTCTTAGTGGTAATTTTGAAAAATCCAACCTGGTGGATTTAATTGTCTCTATGCCTAGTGAATGTTCAAATTAAGTCTACCACAAACCTTTGAGCTGTGCCGCACCTAGGGTTGCTGGCTCCAGGTTGGGAAATTCCTGGAGATTTGGGGGGATGGATCCTGGAGAGTGCGGGGTTGGGAAAGGGAGTGTCCTCAGCAGGGTATAATGCCATAGAGATCCCCTCTAAAGCACACATTTTCTCCAGGTGAAATGATCTCTGTCAACAAGTGATCAGTAGAAGCGGGTGCAAACCAAAATACAAACTTCAATTCGTCACGAACTGGGCCAGTTCGTGGTTCATGAACTGGCAGTTCGTCAGAGTTCATTTCTCACGAATTGTGATGAATTTTAGCCTGGTTCATTTGGTTCATATTTTGGTTCATCACTGCAGACCACCTGGCACTGATCAATCAGTTTCCTAGGCAATGGGGGATGGGCTCTCTGTATACCTTCTGAGGACCTGGAAATGACATTTTCATGAACCAAATGAACTGGTTCATGAGCCAGGCAAGTTTGTGAAAGTTCATGAAACATGACGAACCATGAACCGCACCATTTGGAATTTTCCCAGTTTGTGCCCACCTCTAGCGATCAGTTGTAATTCTTTGACATCTCCAGCTACCACTTGGAGTCTGGCAACCCTAGCCATGCCTGTAGGACACAAGATGTTATGTCAGACAATACTGCAGTCTGTAGAGAGCAGTTGGGCACTCTCTACAGCTATATTGTCGAAGGCTTTCACAGCAGGAGAACGTTGGTTGTTGTAGGTTTTCTGGGCTGTATGGCCGTGGTCTTGGCATTGTAGTTCCTGACGTTTCGCCAGCAGCTGTGACCGGCATCTTCAGAGGTGTAGCACCAAAAGACAGAGATCTCTCTGTGTCAATGTGATCACTGTCATGCTGGTGAAACGTCAGGCACTACAATGCCATGACCACGGCCATACAGCCCTGAAAATCTACAACAACCAGCTCTCTATATCTGTTAGTGAATACTGGATCCAGGTTGTTCCCTTTGTCACATGGTACATAATGCACAGAAGGAGATCCCAGTTCTTACCACTAAAGCCATAATACATTGTGGGATGTTTATTGTGTTTCATCCAGGATGCTTGGGATTTATGTGCCAAGAGGAAAGATGGGGTGTATTTTAATAAATAAATACTAATAAACGCAGCCCTGGACACCATAAATCTGGCCACATTCATTCAGTGCAGAGCAATGAGGCTGCAGGTACAGAATATTTCCCATTATTAAAGCAAAAGTGCCAACTTCCTTTTAGGTCATATTTGGAAATTCATGTAAGCTTGGACAGGGGACAGATTCTAAGCCAATAGAGCTTAAACAGATTATCAACTACAGGCTTAGTAGGTTCTCCTGAAAATATGGTCCCAAATTCAGTCCAGAATGCCTCACAAGTTACCTGTAGTGGATGCTAACCAGCTGTAACGTTGAAAACAACGTCTGACCTCCCACTAGATGCAAGGAATTTAGCTTGGAACATGATATATGCAGAAAGGTAGGAATGATTTAAATTAATAGTTATGTGACACAAGGGAGACTTTGGGAGCAGATGAGGTGACCCATTACGGCCCTGGATGTAAATTGGCAGTGCAACCACAAAGCTGTAGCAAGATGATACATGGAAGGGCCTGGCTATTTTTATGCCCCTGGCTTCTTTTATTATAAACCATTCTTATGCTGCTGTTTTTATGTATTATTTTTTACTTTGTGAACCTCATCGAACAGGTCTCAGTACATTTTCTATATAAAAATATATATTTACATCGACATGTGTATGTAAATATATTTACATTTTCTATGTAAGTCAATAAAGAATAGCACTTTTTATTACTGATCTTTTGGGGGTTTATCAATCCAGACGCTTCTTTCATGCAAAATATTCACATAATCATGTTCACATTCATGTGTTCCTCAAGAAAAGTTTGGATAATTAAACATTCCCAGCAATATTTTGATAAAGAAATTGTACAGTGATAAAGAAAAAGCAAAGTGGAACAATTAAAGAATGACAGCAGAAGAGCTAGTTCACAAAGTCATGAAATATTGCGAGGCAAGCACGGCCCGATTGGTCCAAAAGTTGTGGTGGTGGTTTTTGGCTTGAGGCAGCTGTCCTCTGCTTGCAGGCCTGTTTTTTCCTAAGGGGAGCACTTGAAGTAAATATACATCCTGTTACGAACCTCATGTTTAGCACCAGCTACTGGACGGTAATGATCTGTTTTCCTTCTCTTCCCTCAACAGTCTCCAAGCTCCCACAGTTACCCAGATATGGAAGCTGTACCCCTGTTGCTGAACAGCATGAAGGCAGATCCGGAAGAGGATTCCTTGTCCACAGACCATTTCCAAACACAAACTGAGCCAGTGGACTTGTCGATAAACAAAGCTCGGTCGTCTCCTATTGCTGCTTCGTCTTCACCAGTGTCCATCACTGCGTCAGCGTCGTCCCCTTCCTCTACTTCAACGTCTTCTAGTCGACCAGCATCGTCGCCAACAGTAATAACGTCAGTATCTTCAGCAGCCTCCGCCCCATCAGTATTAACTCCAGGCCCACTTGTGGCATCCGCATCGGGCGTTGGAGGGCAGCAGTTTTTGCACATAATCCATCCAGTTCCACCGTCTAGCCCCATGAACCTTCAGACCAACAAAATGAGTCACGTACACCGCATTCCAGTGGTGGTCCAGTCAGTACCTGTAGTCTACACAGCTGTGAGATCACCAGGGAATGTGAATAACACTATAGTAGTACCGTTATTGGAGGATGGGAGAAGTCATGTCAAAGGTAAGAGATCATCATTTAAAAATGTATTTGCATGAAGGAGGAAAAAGCACACTGGCTGATCCTAGTAGTGTTACAAACCTTCCACTGATTTTTAAGAAAGCCAAGATGGCTGCCTACCCAGGGGTCATTTCGTAGAAAAAAAGCTGGAGGAACTCATTAGCATATCTCATTAGCATATGCCATGCCCCTTGACATCACCAGAAATGTGTGATTGGCCTAACTGATTTGCATATGCCACACCCCCTGGCATCACCTATCCTGGCTGTTTTGGACCCAGTCTTGGCCATTCAGGGCTGAAATTGGGCTCAAAATGGCAAAAAGGGGCCCTAAATGACTGAAAGTGGCCATTTTGGGCCCTTGTGGGCCTGGTTTGGGGCCAAAATGGCCCAGATTGGGTCAGTGCTGGGCAAGGGAGAGTTCCCCCACCCAGCACTGATCCAATCCAGGCTGTTTCAGCCCCAATCCAGGCCGAAACAGGCCCAAAATGGCTGAAAGTCAGGTGGGCGGGTCCACCTGACGTGACCTCTTTGAAGAATTGCCAAAACTGCATTCCTGCGTGTTCCCCCTCAAAATGATCCCTGTGTCTGCCAATCATGTTTTGACTAGTTATGTAGAGAAATGCAGCAAAACTTTTTGGCTACTTATTAAAAGAAAGAGCTAGCAAGAAGACAGGCAACTGAGGACCTAGGTATACGTTACATGGCTTATTGGTCCATATTGTGTCCTTTTTTAGCCCCTGGGTTATCCTTACTTCAAACTGCTTTATCGATGCTGAGTATGATTATTCTCACTATTATTTCTTCATATAGTCAACAAGAGAGCACCATTAAGAAAGCTAAAAAATGAGATTCCATTATAGGGAATGTCTTCTCATAAGGAAGATAACCTTCGTGATAGACTCTCATTGAGTCATCTCTTGATTCTTCAAGGCATAACATGATATTGATTTCACATTTGGAGATCCCATTCCACATGGCACCATGGATGATTGTAGTGACTTTTGCCATTGATGACTCCTCGAGATGCTGCAGGTGGCTAGTAGGAAACGTTTTCTATAGTGTTCAGTCTGACACTGTCGTAGGGCTGGGGGAAGCTGCCTACGCTCTTGACTTAGTTAACTTATGGCACCACAAATGAAATAAAAGGGTAAGTTTTACAGTGGCCTTCTTAGCTTCGTGGAATATTTTGACAACATTTGGTCACTATCGAGTAACAGGCAGTCAGTTGACAATGTTTGAATGATTCCGCACATGTTGGATAATGCACTTCCAATCCTCTTTATAGATCATTTGGAATGGATTTTTTTGTGTGCGGAACAAAAAATCCACCTCAAACGATTGATAAAGTGTATTGAAAGTGGGGATTCGGTTTCGTTTTCTCAGCCATGCCGGACGCTCCTCTCGGCTGGTCCGGGAGGAAACGACCGGGCACCCTGACCGGGCGGCTGATCCGCAAGGATTAACCCCCAGGACTCCCAGGGAGGGAGCCAGGGTCCGGGACGCGGCGGGAAGAACTCCCCGAAATCAATGCGGGGGGGGGGGAATTGCCCGTTTGTCCCTATGGAGGCCGGCAGATGTGCGCGGCGCCTCGAGTGCCGCCGGGCAACGAGAAACGGCAAGTAAAAGAAACAGGCGGAAGCCTGTAAACAAGCGAATCCCTTCTGTTTTACAAGCGTTTGTGAAGGAGAGGTTGATCTGAAGAAGACTCGCTCTTCCCCTTCGTTGAGTTCCAGAATTTTGTTGGCGCCCCCCCCCCCAAATGGCAGCAAGGAAGCAAAGTCCCGCTCTCAGTAAGTCAATCTCGGCTACTTTGAAGGGGGAGTCGCTCGAAGAGTTGGTGCGCAGGGCGGTGGTGGAAGCCATAAAACCCTTTGTTGACAAGCTGAACGAAACTGATCAAAGGGTGGGCTTAATTGAAAGCGAGGTGAAAACCATTAAGGCAGCAGCGGGGGGGGGCAGAAAAGTCTGCTCTGGAAAGTGCGTCACTTGTGAAGGCTACAAAAAAGGAGCTGAAGTTGGTGGAGAACCAGCTGATCGGGCTACAGGTGGAACGAACGCAGACAATTTTGCGTCTCCAAAACGTGAAAGAGGAGGAAAATGAGGATCTGTGGGATTTGGTCTCGGAACTACTGGCGACACCCGCGAGGACGACTAAAGAAGAGGTTAAAAGCGCCATTTTGGAGGTCCGTCGGGCTTCTTCAAAATATGCAACAAAGCGACAGTTGCCTCGTGAGATCATTATTGACTTTTCATCTAAAAAGATTCGGGACACCATCCTATATAACTCATACAATGCGGATTTGGACTTTATGGGTTTGAAAGTCAAGATCTTGAAGGACGTTCCATTTCTAGTCCGGAAACGGCGTTTTAAATATAAAAAGTTTGCAGCTCTTCTGAGGGACCATGGAATAAAGTACAAATGGTTATTCCCGGAAGGAATATGGTTCAGATATAAAGATCAGGCCTATAAGATATTATCAGAAGATCAACTAAAGGATTTTGAGAATAAAAACCCAGAACTCTGCTGCACCGAGAACGAAGAAAAGGAGGAGCCGGAGGGGGGGGAAGAGGAGGAGGAGAGCACCGCAACAGCGGTTGCACAGAGAGAATTGCGTCCGGGACCTAGAAGGGGGAGGAAAGTTTAATCAGAATTTGAAATGTTTATTCTCTGTATGATTAACCACTCCATCATTATTCTATGGAGCTATTTTTGTATTATGACAGTATGAAGGGAAACATTGAAGTGTAGTGTTTAGTGTTTGTAGTTCATTCCCCCCCCCTTTTCTTTTTCCACCCTCATTTGTCCCTTCCCTCTCCCCTTTCCTTGTGATAGTCTGGTGTAGTGTTTTGTAGTTATGAAAATAAAAAAATTTATAATAAAAAAATAATAATAAAAAAAAAGAAAAGAAAGTGCATTATCCAACGTGTGCGGAATCAGCCTTTGACTGGTAAATGGACTTACATGCCCACCCTATTTACCAGTCTTCCTCATAACATCCCCAATGCGCCTGGCCTTTCCGTTGAAGGTGGAACTAGATGTGAAGCTGATCGTGGTCATTGTTGAAAATGCCAGTTCCTAGGTCTGATTTCCCATCCTTCATTTTCATAGTATTTACGTTAGGAAATGTGTTATGTGACATCATTACTTGGAGTGTTGTGTGCCCCACACTCCTGCATCTGCCAATAACGTGGCACAGAGGCACTTGTGCACAATGTGATGTCATGTCATTTGTGGCGGTGAGGCCCAATTTACACGTGCAAGAAAAGGCAGTGGTAGAATGGACTGTACCACTTCAGGCTACAGATGTTGTGGAATGTTCCACTGTGGTTTTTTTAAAAAAATCCCAACAAATAGAAAATAAGCACAGCAAGTAGAGAAGGTAAACTTTATCCTTGTTGTGGTTGCTTTCTCTTTGCATGTAAGGGGTTTTTTTAAATGTGAAGGACTGTTTAAAAATGGAATCTACCACCTACCATGCTGCAATTCATTCTACCACTCCAGTATTCTATCACCTCATTTTTCCTGTTTGTTTATTCCAGTCTTATGTATTATGGGAAGAAGAGGAGAAAGGAGACAGTAGCTGGTTGTTTTCAGTGTCAGTCCTATGGGTAGTAACATTTAAACAAGAAAATCCTAAAGGATTTTGCCTGCTGTTGCTTTCCCATTTCTTTCTATCATACCAGTGACATATACACTGTTGCCTTTGACTGTAGCAAGCTGCAGTTATGTATATGAATGGATTCCTTCATAAATCTTCAGGATTTATTTCTCTTCTCCTGCCTCGAACTTGTGTGTGAAGGGAGCCATGTGTTTTGCATGCGGGCTCGGGCTGAATAATATTGGCTTTAAACTGCACCTGTAGATCATTCGTAGCAGTCAACAAACAAAAATTTGTACCTTTAGAGTAGTAATTCCCGAACCTTGTGTCAGGCCACAGTCGGGTGCCATGAGAGCTGCAGAGGTACTGAGAGAAAGAAATGAATAAAATGCTCAAAGAACCCATCCACAAAGGAGGTTTCCTACTGGGTGTCTGTATGATTCATTAATGTGCACTTTATCTTCTTCCCATCAGCCTATACTGGAGGTGGGTAATTCTAGTGCGTTACAGGATCACTAAAGGCAGAAATACTTGTCCTAAAAGGAGGCATGAATTAGTACTCATTGCCTTAAGGCCTAACTGTATATTATGCTTTCCCCAAATGAGGTCTGGCAATTCTACACATGTCCCAGTGGGCCAATTTGGCCTGTTTGGGGCCCAAATTGGCCTGCAGTGAAGTGCGGGAGAGCTCTCAGGGCAGCGTGATGATGTTTAGTTATTGATGTCTTGTTTCTCTCTAATGCACGTACAAGAAACAAAAAAATGGTGCAAGAAACAAAAAAACGGTGAGTGTCAGGTCCCTCCTCCCAGCGGGCCACCAGGCCAACCTAACCTGCACCCTATGTCTGTGCTGCATTTGATTTCAAAAGAGCAGGTTTTGAGGAGGTTTTAAAAAGTTTAAAGCTAACTAGAGGGATGAAGGAAGCAAAAGGAGCCTCCACCACTGAAGACAGAGGGCCAGTGGGTAATCCAGAGAAGAAGTATAAAATTGGCCTGTGTGGTTCTTCACATGCATCTTGCAATTCAGGAGGCATCACGCCACAAAGAAGGAGCTCCCAGACATCCCAGACGGGGGTCCTTGTCCGATGAAATGCAGCCAACTGTCTTAGCTATCCCTGTTGTAGGGATGTCTTCTAAAATAAATGTGTGAATTGTCTGTTTTATTTGGACTTGATTTTCTTCGGAGTAAAATTTCCTCTTTTTTCTTGTTAATGCTGCCTGTATATGTTTGCTTTATACTGGGAGATTTGTTTAGGCAGAATATACGTCACAAAGTTTCTTCCACCATTCTAGAGCGTGGCTCTGTATGGGAAATATCCTAATTGCTGTGTGCCCTTTCCTTTGCATAACAGATTGAAAAAGTCAAAAAGGTAGCCCATTTACTCACAGAGGGGGAAAAAAAACCAGGCAGTCTGTAAAGTAAGGTGAAAGTTGCATTACAGTACAGTCTTGAATATCCAGAGAAAAGAGGCATTGCTATCCTCTTCGAGTTTCATACTCTAAATTAAGTATGTAAGTAAATAAATAAAGAGCTGGAATATTGGCAGACCAAAACATGCATTGTTGACAGGCAGTATAGAAAATGGTAACTCCTTTTGATATTCAGAATAAATAAGATGATTGGGGAAGGCAATGGCAAACCACCCCGTAACAGAAGTTTGACAAGAAAACGTCGTGATACGACGTCCCCCCATCGGTCAGTAATGACTTGATGCTTGCATGAGGGACTACCTTTACCTTTACCTATTGGTTATTTAGTAGCAATGCTGGCTATTCTGGTACCTGTTGGCTGAACCGCTCTGATGTTGTGGATAGCTGAGGAATGTTTGCTAGGGGAAGATGTCAGCCGCGGAACGTTCACAATGCTTGAGCTGAAGTTCAGGGCAAGTTTGGCTACAAGAAAACCCACACACAGGCTTAGCATCAGGAAGACCTGTGCGGACAAGGTCACTTTAGAATGTAGGAAGTCTTTTAAGCTAGATTCCTGTGCTCAGAAAAGCTATGTCCCATGTTGCTCAGATCTGTAATTGCTTTTCTTTCCCCTGGCTTTGTTTTATGTCTAACGGTGAATCAGTTTTGTATTAGATACTTGGTGTGATTTAGGTCTTAACAGTGTCAAGGATTCGATTTCCTGTAAATGAGCGTGAGGTCTACAGCGTTCAGTTCAGAATGAAAAAGAGTTAGATTTGTTGCTGTGTATATGGAGGGGGGGGAGATTTTTTCCCATGTAGACAGATAAACATTCATGTGTGTCTGCATTATACGGAGGTTTTCACTTTTTCTACTGAACGTACACTACTGCTGTTAATCTTGCACATCTATGGCAAATTACTTTACTTCTGAAATTACTGTAAATAATGTCTCTGATTAGATACAGTAATTAACAACCTATGGTAGATTAGGACCAAAATGCAAACATGGAATTCAGCCCCCCTCCTCCTCCCCCCTCCAAGCGAACAAGAGTGCGGTTAACTGCTTAAACTGCACAGTCTCATAAAATCTCAATAAAGCCTGAAAACTGTGGCGTGTGTGTAATCTTGCTATAAATTGTAATAAAAATTACCCTGTAGACTCTATATTATGATCATTAAGTTCATGGATGCTGCTGCTGTGTACATAAAGTTTTATGGAATAAATCGACCGGCTTTGCTGCCCCTATCAGAAAGCAAGCTGTTTTTGATTTAAAAGTTGATTGGCGTGAGTAGAGCATTTTTCTAAAGGCCAAAAATGCTCATCATGACCTTTAATGGAAAGGGGAGGTGGGGAAGAGGGGAGCAGGGACCTCTGTACATTTGCTAGGTGGGGAGGGGTCTTTGTTGTGAGCCCGAAGAGAATGTGCGTGTTTTCTTCGAGCGGCATGTTTGTTTGAGTTGCAAAGCAGGGGTTTTGTTTCTCTGTGCAGCTGCTTTGAGGTGTATTAGGGAAACCTCTGCACAGTATCTAATCTCACTGGGCTCAGTTGGCTGTGTTTTGTGTCTCTCTGTATTTGTTTGAAATGCTAAGCAGTACATTTAGTTATTGTTGTCTTGTTTTTTTTTTTTTTGTCTCTAACACTTCCCTGGCTAGTGAATGCTGCCTTCACTGCCCTGGAAATCGCATGCTTTATTTTTCAAAATTACCACTAAGAGGTGGGTAAATCATTCTTTTGTACTGTTCCAGTTAAGTTGTAACTTATATACATTTCCGTATTCACTCGTCTGCCTAGGAAGTTGTGGACACTGCTGAGGATTTAGAGGGACACTCACAGTTCCCACGGGATGATTGGCTAGGCTGCAGAAAGATAGGAATCTCATTCCCCTGATGGGGGCAGGGGATTCCCTGCTTTCACCCTCCACCCCCCACCACTTATCTGGCCAGTGGGGGGAGGAACATGCAGGAACGGGCCTCCCTGGTGTGTTCCTGGGGCAGCTTGATGACATCACTTCCTGGGAGTGACATCATCACATTGCCCTGAGAGCACTTCCAATTTGGTTCCCAAATGGGCCGAATCGGGCCCTTTTGGGGCCCAAATCAGGCTGCTCTGAAGCATGTGGGTGTGCCCCTGCAATTATGCAATGACATCACTTTCTGGAAGTGATGTCATTGTGCAGGCACACAAATGGGACCTCTGTAAAGGTAAGTGCCACGTCCCCCACTCCGTCCAGGAGAGTATGGGGACCTGGTAACCCTACAGAAAGGACTCACAGGTCATACTTGGAAGCAAGTGGGCCCTAGAGTGTCTTCAGCATTCTCTGTCAGTGGCATTATGGGGGTGAGACAGTTGTTCACCATTGCTGAGCTTTTCACTGAGGAACCACTGCACCTCCCATCTGTAAAGTGTGTGTGTAAAGACTCACACCTAGCAACCCCTCATGGGGTTTTCAAGGCAAGAGACAAAAAGAGGCAGTTTACCATTGCCTGCCTCTGCAACTTTGGACTTCCTTGGTGGTCTCCCATCCAAGTACTAACCAGGGCTTGACCCAGGTTGGCTTCCGAGATCTGACAAGATCAAGGTAGCCTGGGCCATCCAGGTCAGGGCCCCATCTGTAATAGCAGTATAACAATGCTGGCGTACCTTACTAACTAAGTGTAAGGATAACTGAGCTAGCGCACCTTGCGTAGGACGGTGGTTTCCAAACTGTTTGCCCAGCATAGCTGCCATATTGGATGCATCCACCACTCTATTCCTGTCGGTGCAGGGGGGGGCCACTTGAGCTGCAAACATCTCATCCCAAGAGGGGGGCTGAAGGAGCACTGAGATTCTCTGCTGTGGCTCACGGATTATCTCTGATAGATTTAAAGGATTCCCATTGCTTCTTAAACAAGTTCATGAGCCTTGACTGATTGGGAGGCAATATTAACTGGGCAATTAGCTCTTTGCATGGAGCATACCTGCTTATTGCTTTGTTGTCTGATCAGTCATGTCTTTTTGAGTGAACTTTTTGTCCGCTTTTTATTCAGAAAAAAAAAAAAAACCTCTGCACTAATTACCAAGCATTGGGGAAGCATAGTGTAGTGGTTTCAGGCTTGAACCCCAGACTAGGATCTGTGATCCCTCCTCTGCCATGGAAGCTGTCTGGGTAACCTTGAGCCAGTCACACACTCTCAGCCTAACCTACCCCACAGAGTTGTTGTGAGGATAAAATGTAGGAGAGGAGAATGACAAGATTCCTTGGGACCCTATTTGGGAGAAATGCAGTAAAAAATAAAACCCAAAACACTGATTTGGAAAAAGCAAAGACTGCTCTGGGTACTTTTCAAAAATCTGGTAGTAGTTAACCATTAACAAATGAGATTCCCAGACATAAAGGAAAGGACAGGCTATCCTAGAGCTTTTAAAAACAAGCATCCACCCTTCCTTTTTTGGTTTTCTCTGGATGATGTGATGCGTTTTGACAACAGTCGCTTCAGAGTAAATTCACGTCATGAGAAATGCAGTCGCACCCTTCTGGAGTGTGGGAGTTAATTCCAAATATGGGATAAAGGCTCGCTTCCGTTTCATAATGGCAAGCCATTTTATGGAAATTAATCATCTTTGGGAGCCAGCTAGGGAAGTCCACAAAGATGTACTAAGCATTAAGCTGCCTCGGATTCATTATAATTCAGGATATCTGGTACAGTAGTAGTCGTAAAAATGTTGACATTCAAGCTTTCCAGGATTTCAAGTTCCAGTGATGTAATCCAGATAATAGCTTTTCTCATAAAATCCTGACTGCTGCTGAATTCTTGAGAATGAATAAAAAAGATTGCAGATACGTGTGGCTTATTTTGCAGAGTGACATTTTAAACACAACGGAATAGGGAGAAGCTTGTTTTGAAAATTCCCTCGCATGCTAAATCACCTCTGTAATCAAAATACATATTTAGTTTTCTTTAACAAGGTGGCAAGTTTTGAGAAGGGACTTCCCACATGAAAAGTGGCATGCGTTGGACTGTACCACTTTATGAGCTGAGGAAGGACATCTGTGGGGCAGGTAGCTCTTTAGAAACTGACTGTGTGGCAGCTCTAATCGCTTTGAGATCTTGGCTGCATTCAGACATTTCAGCAATCTAATTAAACTTAGATGGGGCTTGAACACGGATTGTGGTCATGCATCAGGCACTTTGGCAGATTGGAGCTTGTTCCCCGCTGCAAACTGCGATTCTAAACCTCAGTTAAATCCCAATTTAAATTTAAATCCCCCCAATTGTGGGGGAGAAAACGATTCCAGTTTGCTGAGTTGCCTGCATTCAGATGCCACAATGGATCTTGATCAAACCAGAGACTTTTGAATCGAGCTCTGAGCAAAAGAGAGAGGTGGGAGGAATGAGGGGACATGTGAGAGAAGTTGCGTTCGTGCCCGATCTCAGTTTAGTTACTGTTTGCCTTGATGCCTGAACTCAGCCTTAGTCATCTTTGCAATCCAGTCATACATTTTACCATACACTGATCCTGATGTGTAGGGGTAATGGTTAAGAGAGGCAGGACTCTAATCTGGAGAGCCAGGTTTGATTCCCCACTCCTCTGCTCGAAGCCAGCTGGGTGACCTTGGGTCAGTCACAGCTCTCTCAGAGGTCGCTCAGCCCCACCCACCTCACAGGGTGATTGTTGTAGGGATAATAACAACATATTTTGTAGACCGCTCTGAGTGAGTGTTACGTTGTTGTGAAGGGTGGTATATAAATTGAATGTTGTTGTAAGAATTCTCCTTAGTATTAGGCAAGATGATGCAGATGACCTTACTCTGAGGTCAGGAAGATCACACAAAATAGTTTTGATCAGTCATCCAGGTACAGAGATCATGTGTCTGCAGCAACTGGTATTTGGTTACTGACACCATTGAAAAGATTCGTGTTTGAGGTGATGCGTTGTGGCCTCAGATCCCCCTTGGGGAGAAAGGCAGAGTGTGCATAAAATAAATAAATTGTAGGGCTCTGGCTGTTCTGAATAAACAACCCTGGTCTGACATGACATGAGGCAGCTTCATATGTGCATCTGCCAAATTGACTTTGTTCTGTCCAAACAGAACAAGCAAAACAATAAAAAAACCCTCCATCTAACCCTGACCTGGAGAGCCCAGTAGAGCCCGATCTTGTCGTATCTCAGGGCCAAACTACAAGTGACGCCTGACACTAGTTGGACACTTGTCAGCTTCCCTTAAGTTTTGATGGGAAATGTAGGCAGCTTGGCGGAATGTTGGACAAGTGACAGTTGAAAAGTCCATTGGACAGCAGTCGGAGAGCCAAGCTGCAAGACCAGGATGCCTACATTTCCCATCAAAACTTGAGGGAAGCTGACAAGTGTCCAACCTGTCTAATTCGTCACTTGTAGCTTGGACTTCAGAAACTAATCAGGATTGGCCTTGGTTAGTCATTGGAATGGAGACCTCCAACGAAGACCAGGGTTGCAGAGGTAGGCAGTGGCAAACCACCTCTGTTAGTCTCTTGCCATGAAAAGCCCACCAGGGGTCGCCCTACATCAGCTATGACTTGAGGGCAGGTTTTCATTTTCCCCATCAATTTTACTGCTCCTTTAAAATACTTATCCGGTGAGAACTATAAATGAGAAATAGCAACATTTACAAGGCCAGCTATAGTGTCCATGGTTGAAGACGTAAGTATTAAACCTGCATCTCTTGGAGCCATGGCTACCTATGAACCCCCTGGAGATTGCAGCTATGGCTTGCTGGCTGTTGAATTGCTTGTTTCCTCTCTTGTGCAGAGATGCTCTGTCCTTGGTTGGCCCTTCAATACTGCTGCTATTAATTTAGAGGAAGAGAATAGCTCAAGCAAGTTCACAGTCTTCTTCCTCCATGTTATTCAATATAAGGAGGCTTGGCACTTATTATATGTTCTCATTAAAAGTAAATTGTCTCCTGCTTAATTTGTAACCTCTTCCTGAGGTGTTTAGTTTGGCCTTGCACAAAAACCCCTAGCCCATGAAAAAGAAACCACACAAAAACTAATCCCTCTTACCTGCCTGCCTATATAAGAATCCCAGCCCATTATAAATGGCACCTTGAAATGTGAAGTGGGAAGATGGCTTATATAAAATGAAAACTCTTCTTAGGTTTTTCAACACATTTTCTCCCCCCCCCCCACTGAGAATTTGTGCAAAATTCATTTTAAAGTGTGTAGGAGACAGACAGACAACCCTCCTACACTCTGTATTCATGAAAAGACTACTTCCTGTAAGGAGTTTCAGCAAATCTAGCTGTCGTGTTTGGTGCATCTGTTTTTTCCCTTTGTAGAAATTTCAAAACTGCAGTCTCTGGGCCAAGCTACAAGTGATGAATGACACAGGTTGGACACTTGTCAGCTTCCCTCAAGTTTTGATGGGAAAGGTAAGTGTTCTGGTCTTGCAGCTTGGCTCTCCGTCTGCTGTCCAATGGACTTTTCAACTGTCACTTGTCCAACATTCTGCCAAGCTGCCTACATTTCCTATCAAAACTTGAGGGAAGCTGACAAGTGTCCAACCTGTGTCATTTGTCACTTGTAGTTTGGCCCTCTGCCTTGTCCCATTCCAAAAGTGGGTAAGGAGGAAGATGGGTTTAATCTGTGGCAAGCTCGGCTTCAGCCAGAATTAGGGTTGCCAGCTGCAGGGTGAGAAATCCCTGGATATTTGAGAGTGGAGCTTGGAGAGTCTGGAGTCTGAGGAGGGAAGAGACCTCAGTGGAGTATAATGCCATAACGTTCCAAAGCAGCCATTTTTCTCCAGGGGAACTAATTTCTGTGGCCCAGAGATCATTGTAATTCCAGGAGATCTCCAGCCACCAAAGGGAGGATTGCAACCCCCATCAGAATACAAAATGCTTCTGGTTGGCATTCTGTATTCTGACCACAACCACCCTCACATGCTGAACATTTTGTCACACTACCATCTATAACAATCCTCCCTATATTACCAATTAAACTGAGGTGGTCTAAGGGAAAAAGTGGCAGGACTCTAATCTAGAGAATCGTGTTTGATTCCCCACTCCTCCACCTGAAGCCAGCTGGGTGACCTTGGGTCAGTCACAGCTTCTAAGAGCTCTCTCAGCCCCACCCACCTCACAGAGTGATTGTTGTGGAGATAATAGTAACATACTTTGTAAACCGCTCTGACTGGGTGTTAAGTTATCCTGAAGGGTGGCATATAAATTCAATGTTGTTGTTGTTGTAGTAAAAACCTTTGGTGGCTGTAAAACCCTTTTGAGGGGGTTGGGGAGGTAGCAATATAAAAATCACAAAAAGAAAAGGCACAGTGTTCTCGAAGTAAAAACTTGGATAAGGCAGAGAACAACTAAGCTCTGTGTGAGTGGAATTAAAAAGTGTGTTGGCTGTGACGAGCCTTCCTGAGATACAAGTTTAATGTAAGGAGGAACTGAAATTTAAGGTCCAAAACAAAATGTTTAAAAGGTTCAAAACTAAGCAAATCTTTATAGGGTGGTTAAAAAATAAGCAAAAAGTTACATTCCATGTCAAACCCCGCCCCCTTTTCCTACTTTGTTGTTCCCAGGTGTCTAATGAATAAAATTCTGGGTGGTTCAGTGGGCTGTATTAGGAGGAGGAAGCAGGAAAGTCCCATCATACATGGTCCATGGATGGTTGGAAACATACCATTAGGAGCATTTAGGGTTACCAGTTCCCTAGTGGGGGTAGGGGATCCCCTGCACCCAGCCTCCAGCCTCCACCACCTCTCGTCTGCTGGTTGAGGGGGAAAGGCATACAGAATGGCCCCAGGAGCCCTGAAGCAACTTCCCATGCTCTCTGGAGGACTTCCTTGTCATGCCAGGAATGATGTCATTCCTGGCATGACAAGGAAATGAAGGCTCTCGCATAGGGCTGATTTGAGTGAGTCCTCCCATTGCACTCGCACAACCTACCCCCTGATCCCCAGTTTGGGCTCTGGGGTCCTAGAAACCCTACAAGCATTAGATGTAATGGAGCAGGACAGTGCAATTAGAAATACAGGAGCGGTTTCCAGCAATAGACACGCGTTTATTGGCACGTCTAGTTTGGGCCAGTTGAGTAACAAAAGCTATTTTCTTTGTCTGCTTTCGAATTGCTGTTAGCCTCCATCTTTGCAGTAAACCTGTGGGACTTGTATTTGATCTGTATTTTAGATGGTGTCTTTAGGTGGAGATATTTCCTATAGGTTTAGACGGGAATTGGATGGTTGAGTTTTCATCTGCGGAGTGATAAGGAGTAGGGGCAAGGGAGTCAGGTGATAGTAATTGGAAACTAACTGGGACAATAACAGTGATTTAGTATATAACCTTTTCCACCTAAAAAACATTTCATTCAGCTATATCTTATCTTGGTCTTTGTTGGTCTCACCCTTATTTAGAAAATCTTTGTCCACTAAATCCAGGGAAAGGGGAGCACGGAGAACGCTGCAGTCCTCGGCAGATTTACCTCCTTCTGTCCATTGAAGCCAATGTGCTTAGCTCTGCTCAGGATGCTCCGTTAAGAGCCTCTTCTCAAGCCAGGCATCAAAATCAGCTGAAGAACTCCAGTAGACAAGTGTGCAAGCTACTTGAATCCAATTGTGTTTTCAGTTCGTTAAATTTCTGCTAGCTAAATTTCCTTATTAGTAGTTGAATTAGAAACTGCAATGCTGCTGTGTCATTCATACGGGCACGCCATTCATATTTGACACAGTCCAAAGGTAGACAAAAACAAGAAGGAAAAGCACCGGCCAAGAAAATATAAAATATAAAATAAACATTATTATTTATTGCACAGTGCATCAACGATTAAAAACCATGGATCAAAGTTAAAAATCTAGAGACCTAGTAACATCAGTTACGCAAAGTCACAAATTTGTTGGCACATATGTAAGAGCCAAGTCACAAAATTGATTGCACGTATACAGAGACCAAATACGTTTCGGGCCCTCTGGGCCTTCCTCAGTGGTCTATTTTGTTATTACACACATATATACAAATTATGGCTCATAAATATAAAATGTTGCTGGTTCAGGCGAGGTAGTTAATGTAACTCTGCTCATTGCTTCCAAAAATCTTCAGGACATGTTGGTTAGGAACAGAATCAGTGTACCCAGTTCAGCTTAACAACACAATTGATGGCAGAGGCATTCCTCATGGGAATTTCCCCTGTGGTAACTGTTCAGCCGGTGTTTTTTCAGTGAGAAGAGAAATGTTTCAGAATGTAGGGCAAGACCTATGCTTCCCAGTTGCCCGATGATGGCAAGCCTCCCCAAAGATTGCCTGCCATCAGCAGGCAACTTGGGAAAGCACGCACTGGGCATGCTCCCAGTGGGGAGCGATGACATCACTTCCTGAAGTGACATAGTCGCACTGGCTGTGGGCATGCTCCCGTGTTTCGCTGGGGCCGATTTTTGCTCCAACAGGCTGAATTTGTCTTGCTCAAAACGCAGGAGCATGCCCATAACCAGCATGGTGACATCTGGAAATGACGGTATCATGCAAGTGCAGGAAGTGCATGTGTGCTTTGCGTGTGCAAAACATCATACATGAAGCATGAGGTAAGTGCCAGATCCTCACCTGCTGGGACCTGGCAACCCTAGCAGGAGCTGCACAAACCAAATGCAAGCCCTAGGGATCCCAGGTTCCTGCCAATGGCAGGGAAGCTCCTGGCGGTTTGCCTCCTTGCCCACTGGTCATCAGCAAATGGGTTCTAAGCCACCTTTCGATCATCTGCCACCAGCAGGCACCCTGGTCACAAGCACAGCATGCATGGTCCCAGCAGACATGTTGACATCACTTCCAGAAGTGATAATGATTCTTTCATGCATGCTCCCAGTGTTGACGTGATGACGTCACTTCACTTGCACAAAGTGTGGGAGCATCCTGCAGCTGGTGCAATGATGTCACTTCCAGAAGTGATGTCATCGCATCTGTGCTGGGAGCACGCATGAAAGAATCATCATCCCAGTGAGTACCAGGTTCCCCCCACACACACTAGGGTTGCCAGATCCCTTGAGTTCTCCAGTGGAGGATTGAGAGCCTGGCACTTACCCTCCGAAGTCCTTGGTGCATCTATGTGTGCGTGCTGCCGGCATGCTTGATGACATCACTTCCAGGAAGTGATGTCATCATGTGGGTCAAAGGGCGGCCCGGCGTGCGCTCCTGCACTCACCAAAGGGCTGAATTGCCCCCCATAGGCCTAATTCAACCCAAAACGAGCCCAGTGTTGGGCACGGGGTGCACCGTGCCACTGGGGGTGTGCCACAGGGGCGCGCCCCCCTGCTGACCAGGTAAGTGAGGTTGGGGGCTAGGAGGTGGGAGCTAACACACACACACCAGGAGAGTATAGGGATCTGCCAACCGTAAGAGTTCCTCAGCCAATTATTGTAGCTTACTAGTTGGCTGACGCTCCCCTCCACTTGGAATGGCATGGAAGACAGTAAAAACAAGAGTTTTGCAGTTCAGCCCTGTGCAGAGTTAGTCCAGCCTAAGCCCATTGAAATCATACTGGAGCTCCTCTGCACTGGTGAATCTCTGGCGGGCTGTAGTCCACTTGATGTTTTGTCCTCGTTTTCCAGCATTAAAACATCACAGTGTCATCTCCACATACTATCATTGGTGTTTAAGGGTATCTTTCCCTCTGCCCATGAAAGGATGTTAACATTCAGCATTCAAGACTAAGAAATGATAGTCTTCCAGCATTCGCAAACTTACTGCGTAATTAGTTGCATAATTCAGAAAGGGCAAGATAATATAGCTGCCATTTTCAAGTCTCCACTAAGTGAAGAGGTTGATGGAGTATCATTTGCAAATAGGTTTTAATACTGAAGGACGCTCTTCCTCTTTAATTTGCTAACAGGGTATTGAGAATGGATGGTCTCTTGCTTTCTATAAATCAAGTCTGTCAAGCCATAGTACATAACATTCTGGTAAAAAAAATGCTGTTCGTGTTTGAGGTTTCTTTAGGCTATTGGCATTATAGACTGAGTGTGTCCTCAAAATATTTCCTACAATTAGCAGGTTGTAGATTGTAGATTTAGAATCAGGAGATTCTAAAATATTTATTCAGAAGGGAGATGACCATGAATGATACACATCAAAATCACTATCAGACATAACAATCCCCCTCCTCTTTTTACAGTATACCTGGGGGGTGGGACTGTAGTCTTGCATTTGAGTATATACAGTATCCAGGGCTTTTTTTCAGCTGGAATGCTGTGGAACGGAGTTCCAGCACCTCTTGAAAATGGTCACATGGCCGGTGGCCCCAAACCTTATCTCCAGACAGAGTGGAGTTTAGATTGCCCTTCGTGCTGCCAAGCGGCGTAGCCATCGGCCATGTGATCATTTTTGCCGAGGGCAATTTAAGCTTTTAAAAAACTCCTCCCTTGCTCCAGCTGACCCAAAGTGACGTCATTGTGCGGTCCTGAGTTCCACTGCTGAGTTCCACCACCTCTTTCCCCCCCCAAAAAAGCCCTGACAGTATCCACTAAGCTCACAGGTTTGCCACTGCTTGTATAAAAATCCCAGCTCTTCTCTCAAAGCCAAAGCTAAAAAGCCTTTACTTTGACTGATATTCTCTGGTTACTAAAATCTATAGCTTTAAGGAGATGAAGAAACATTTCAAGAGTCTTGATAAAATTACAAGACTTGACAACACGGAGGGGGAGTTTTTAGTATTGTAATAATGATTTATTATGAGTGTTAATTTTGCTGGAGATGGTTGTCCTTCCATTGCATTTTGTGCTGTGGAACCTTCTCTGACCAAATAACCATAACTCTCTTGGAATATTTTCTAAGCTCCTCAGAAGAATTGTTCTTTTTGAACAGAGCAATGAAAAGTCATTATTATATGTACTGCACATTATATGTCATTGTTATATGTACTGCACATTATATGTCATTGTTATATGTACTGCACATTTTTGTCCAATTTTTTGAATCTCACAGGACATTTTTAAAATAAATAACTTCTAATCCTATTATCTGTTCCATCAGTGTATGAAACCTAAATAATTACAAGCCTCTAACATTAAGCCATGCATGATTTTGATTCTTATCATTATTGTGAAAACTGCAGAGATGGCAATGCTGATGTCAGATTTGCATCTTTTACCGTTTACAGGTTGGATCCAGAGTAAATTTTCCAGCGGGCAGGATGGAACTTGCCTGCCTCCCTTCTCCCATTGCAGCCCCCTGATATCCACAAAAAGCTGCTCTTCAGGCATAGGGAATTCTGAGTGATGCCACAGGAGAGATCTGCAGTGGAAAGGGTCAATTGGTGGAAATTGCCAATTTAGTCTGGATTCAACCCTATCTCACCAATGAGTAGCTGTTTTTGGCAGACAAGAACTGTTACTGATGCACTTACTGCCTGTATTTCTAAGCCTCCTTAGGCAGAAACTTTCTTTTTTGTATTTTTTAATCTCTCCCCTCCTCCCAAGGAGCTCAGGGTGGTATGGACAATTCTCCATTTCATCTTCAAAACAGTCTAGTCAGGTAGGTTAGACTGAGAGAGATTTTCTGGCCCAAAGCCACCGGTTGAGCTTCATGGCAGAATTCACATTCCTATTCACAGTCCAACACCTGTAGACCGCTCTAGTTTTGGATATTACTGAGGTTAGGTTACTCCCCGTTCTCCTCTCTCTGCAGTACTAATGGCTAGTAACTATAATGCTTGGCAAGAAACCTCAATCATTCTGAGGTTCCCTGTCCCCACAGATGGTAGGCAATGAAAGAGGGGGAAAGTCAGTGCAATTATATCATGTCTTTTTAATTACTTTTTAATTAATTATTACGGAGAGAGGGATCAAAATGTGGGCTGCTTCGTGTGATTTCCATAATGCATAATCTCTGTAACATCCAGTTTCAGCCATAACTGGAAATCAGTCTGATTGAACCAAATGGGAATTGACTTCTAAGGAAACGTCAGCCGTTTTCACACGTCTTCCCCTCTTGCAAAATAGCGCCAAACTCATGGAACGACGCACCTTCATGGCACGATTTTTCATCATGACTTCGCTTCATGGCACGTTTTCTGATGTCATCATGCCACGAAGCAAAGTCATGTCGGGAAATTGTGCCGTGAAGGGGCGTCGTTCTGTAAGTTTTGCGCTATTTTTCGGGAGGAGGAGAAGACGTGTGAAAATGGCCCTCTTTAGGATCAAACTGCAACTCTCCTCCCCACTTATATCAGCAGACGAAGGCCATTTCCACACACGTTGAATAATGCACTTTCAATGCACTTTAGCAATCCTTTGGAAGTGGATTTTTTGTTCCACACATGGAAAAGCAGTTCCAAATGTTCACTAAAGAATATTGAAAGTGGACTATCCAATGTTTTTGGAAGCAGCCTAGCATACATGTAACGTGTATCCATCAACTTCTGTCACTGAGTTCATGTGAAACGGCAAAGGGTAACCGGAAATGCCAGACTACAACGCCTATTAATTCTCATCGTGGTAAGAACATCAACATGGCAACGTCGTAGACTGAGCTGCAGGTGTGCGCCTTCAGTGTTCTTCCTGGGCAATATCACTTTCACTTAGTGGATTTTAATCCATTGTGTATCTTTTTTTTCCCCTCAGCACAAATGGACCCGCGTGGCCTGTCTCCCAGGCAAATTAAAAGCGACAGTGATGATGATGACTTGCCAAATGTGACCTTGGATAGTGTTAATGAAACTGGATCCACCGCCCTGTCTATAGCCAGAGCTGTGCAAGAGTAAGTATCGAGTTCTCAGGGTGATGTCAAAGTGGCGGGTGCCTAATGGAAACTCTGGGTCATGTGGTGTTCTCGAGCTATGTTGCCCTGTATCTGCATCCCTAGAGTGGTTGGAACTGTTCATTTGCTAGAAGTACCTTTAGCAGCTGATCGCTCAGCCTGTGTAGTAAGATGGGAATGTGCGTGACCGTGTTTCTGTGTGCATCTACTATAGCTTGCACTTAGAACATGACTTTCAGTTTCTTCCTATTTTCTCCAAATTAGTTGGAGAACTGGTGTATATTTTGATAAAGTTGTTCTGTGTATTAAAAAGTAATCTCTGTGGCCTGTGCCACTATGGCGATATAGCTGATTATCGTTTTCTAGAGAAACGGATTTTGAACTCTAAAGTTCTATGTGCTTTGAAGAATATTGTAAGCCTATTGAATTCTTTTTTAAAAAAAAAAGTTCTCATAGTTTAAATTTGTGTCCGGGAAAATGATGGTTTTGTTCCAAAGTTTGTAGGTGTCCAGAAAAGTTTGGGGAAAGTGGGTGGAGATTATTGCGGTGGAGTATTATATGCACAGCAAGATAGTGTCATGCCCATTTCAGAAGTGATGGAGGGCAGAGAGGCTGTTCATGTGATTTGTTTTATGTGGTGGATGAGAGAACATCTATGCCCTGGGTAGCTCAGTATTTGTGAAGGGTAGAATTTATGATATTTAAGGGATACCTTTCCCCACATGGGCCATTCTACCTCACTTGTTATTTATTACTTACTCTTTTATGCCCCACCTTTCTCCCCAAAGGAAATCCAAAGAAGCTTACATCATTCTCCTCTTCTCCCTGTGAGTAGACATGGGCACGAACAGAAAAAAAACTGAACATGGTGTTGGTTGTTCATTGCCATCCATGAACAACAAACAACAAACACTGACGAACATGATGCTGTCATGAACATGTTCATTGTTCATGGGGGCCAGCAGGCTCTCCTCCAGCCATCAAGATTTCCTACCACACTAGTCCCAGAAACCCTACCTGAGCAGGCAGCAGGAAATGTACCAATAATAAATAATAGCTTGGCCCCAGAACCTGAAGGGGTAGATTCCTACCACACCACTCCCAGAAACCTTACCTGAGCAGGCAGCAGGAAAGGTACCAGTAATAAATAATAGCTTGGCCCAGAGCCTGGCAGCAGCCCTGAAACTTGAAGGGGTAGATCCCTATCCCACCACACACAAAGATAATTCAAGCTCCAATGCATTCTCCCTGTCTCTCTCTCGAAATGCCAACAGCACTGTCTGCAAAACCAGAGCTGGAAGCCCCCCTCCCCCCTGCTCTTTGCTTCCTTGTAACAAATTTGGAGCTCCACACTTGAAAGGAAGACCTGTCTGTCAAGCTAAATTGGGCTTAGATTGGGGTTTCCAGGGCAACAGCAGGAGTTCAGACAGAGTTCAGGCAGTCCCTGCCTCCAGTTGCCATGGGGATTGACTGCAGGTGCCAGACTGTCTGGCTTGACGAACAGCAATAAACAGCAATGAATGAGGCTTGCAACGACCACCTATTCATTTAGAATGGGGCCTCATGAACAGCTTGTTCGCGAGCAGCTGATTAGGCTGTCCGTGGCTTTTTTTAGTTCGTATTGCTGTTCGTGCCCATCTCTACCTGTGAGGTGCGTTAATCGGAGTGTGTATAACTGGCCAAAGTCACCCGGCAAGTTTCCTTGGCAGAGTGGGGATTTGAACCAGATTCGAACCAGATTCTAGTCTGAAACTCTAACCACCACACCACACCATTTCTCCCTGGCGAACTGAGCTCAAGTAATAAAGCCTCTTTCCCATCTGGGAAGTCAAAACTATCATCCACAAGGAACAGCCTTTTCAGTGGTAGCTTCCATCTTGTGGAGTTCCCGCTCTTGGGAAACCCTCCACAGCCTTGGCTCTCTTAGATGGGCAGTTTTAAAAGTTGGGTGAGTTCCCCCTCCTGTTGTTTGATACCTTCTGCTGATGGCATCTTTTATTTGACTGCTGCTGCCTTAGTACATTATTGTTTATAATATGGGTGTTTTGTTGTTTTTATTTTAATTCGTTGGCCTGCATCCTACACCTCTGGTTAGCAAAGTTCAAAGCCTTCTCCAGTTTAAGGGATTCCAAGAGAAGGCTGGAGCCTTCTTCCAATGTAAATGACTTTTAGAGACATTAGAGGAAGGATCCTTAAGCAGGAAGAATGGTTCAACGTTTGCTGAAAGGAGTGGTAGGATACAGAATTTGTGTCCTACCACTCCAGGAGAGCCCGTTTGGTGTAGGGGTTAAGAGCGCGGGACTCTAATCTGAAGAACCGGGTTTGATTCCCCACTCCTCCGCTGGAAGCCAGCTGGGTGACATTGGGTCAGTCACAGCTTCTCGGAGCTCTCTCAGCCCCACCCACCTCACATGGTGTTTGTTGTGGGGATAACAATAACATACTTTGTAAATCCAGAGGAGTTAGCCGTGTTAGTCTGTGGTAGCAAAATAGAAAAGTGTCCAGTAGCACCTTTAAGACTAACCTACTTTACTGTAGCATAAGGTTTCGAGAATCACAGTTCTCTTCGTCATGCATCTGACGAAGAGAACTGTGATTCTCGAAAGCTTATACTGTGTAAACTGCTCTGAGTGGGTGTTAAGTTGTCCTGAAGGGTGGTATATAAATCAAATATTATTATTATTAGAATGTTTTTAGCTTTGGAGACTAAGTGATTGAACAGCAGCATATAATTGGAAAGAATAAGTAAAAATTGGGTTTCTCTGCATGCAGACTATTATGTGAAGAGCTGGCTTTTGCCTATTTGATGGTCTTTTACCAGATATCAAGGATTACTGGCTGAGAAAGATTGAACTGGTCCTCCTAGACTCAGGGTCACTGTTACAGTAAAAGTCCTCCAAAGTATAAGAATCAATGTTGATGTGTTAATAAAATTATCAGACTGATGCGTCTTGCAAAATTCTAAAAGCACAGAACAGATGAAGTGTTGAGGGAGACAAAAGAATCGCCATTGTCGGTACCTAACTGTTGATAGAGATGTAAAGTTTCTGGAACTGTTGAAGCCGGATGGGGCGGGGAGCAGGGGATACTGGATATTTTTCAGAATAAAATGAAAATTTGGGGAAGTGCATGCAATCCTTGTTGCTTATCAGATCTAAAGTTATTTTATTATTTTTAAGAATGTAAAATGAATTGTGTGTAACTTAGTGTATTCCTGCAGGTGACCTGTTTGGTAAATGTATATACTTAAAAGCATACATGCCTTCATTTTAGTCAGCCAAGACTTGCAAATATACTCAGTTTTGTAGAGTCTAGCTGGAGCTCTCTAAGAGACATAAGAATTACTTGATGTATTCTGGGGGAGTTAGCTGTGTTAGTCTGCAGTTACAAAATAGTAGAGTCCAGTAGCACCTTTAAGACTAACCAACTTTATTGTAGCATAAGCTTTCAAGAACCACAGCTCTCTTCGTCAGATACATTGATGTATTCTGTTTTGGAAAATAAGGAATAAAATTGGGCATAAAATAGAACCTATCAGTATTGTGGTCAACAAAACTTCCATTGTTTTATGCATACCTCTTAGGCCTCCCTATCTCTCGAAGATGCCTATAAATAGCATTGGACCCATCTTGCTACGCTGGTTCTCTTTTCTGTGTCAGTGTGATGCTGATGCAACTCTACAAGTTATGACATTGTGCTAGCCCCAGTAGCCACCATTCTCCTATCCAAGATACTTCTGCAAGTCCTGGTACATTAATCCTGGCTGGAGTGTTTATGGCAGCAATTTCAGTGGACGGAATATGATTTGTTTGGGGATGGCCCTGAATATTTAGCATCAGTGTTCAAACTCTATCTTGTGCATTCTGGGAAAAATCCAGGCAAGTCATCCATGCTAGATGGGGGAATCTCTGGGAAAGGAAAATATTTATCAAGTGTGGGTGGGTGGGAGATAATTAAGGCTATAAGTGCTTTGGACAATCCTGTCTCCACAACTATCAATACTGAAACCAGGGCTCATTTCAAGGGGGAACGCACAGGAACACAATTCCGGCAGTTCCCCAAAGAGGTCACGTGTCAGGTGGCCCCACCCACCTGACTCTCGGCCATTTTGGTCCCGTTTCATCCCGGATTGGGGCCAAAACAGTCCGGATTGGGCCTCTGACGGGTGATGGATCACTCTCCTGCTCTACAGCAGCCCGATCCTGACCATTTGGGGCCCCTTTTCGGCCATTTTCAGCCCCTTTTTGCCATATTGGCCTCAATTTCGGCCCTGAATGGCCAGGATTGGGTCCAAAACAGCCAGGATAGGTGATGTCAGGGGGTGTGGCATATGCAAATCAGTTGTGCTAATGACACATTTCTGATGATGGCAAGGGGCGTGACGTATGCTAATGAGTTACGCTAATGAGTTCCTCCAGCTCTTTTTCTACAAAATGACCCCTGACTGAAACCTATAGAACAGCTGCCTCAACAGCCTGAATCAGGTTTATAGCTAAGCATTACTATGAACATGTAGTAGAGGTATATATATTTTTTCCAAAGTGGCATTTTTCTGCATCGGAAAATAGTGTTGTTGAACTGCTGACCCGCTTTGGCAGAGCTGTTGCTTCATTTCTTAATTCAGCGCGGTGTTCAGAGGCATTAAGAATGCTGATTGTAGGAAATATTAATCCGTCAGCAAAAGAGAGAAAGCGTGTCACTGACGAGTAGTTATAATAATCCAGGGTTAGGTCAAAACTTTTTTTTTTTTTTTGCTCTTGCTGCTGCCTTAGGCAAGGCTGTCCCCATGAGAACGGAGCATGAATATCAGAAGAGAGCCAGGATGTGGGTAGCATGACATTATCTCGGCGGGAGCTGAGGGCAAATGGGCTGGGAACAGGTACGCTTATGGGAAGGATTCAGAAAGTCGGAGCAAAGCAAGCGAAAACAAAACAAGCAAGCAAAGATTCTGCAATGCATCCAAGTATAAGTGGCTTTGGTAAGCTCCCCTTTTGAAATTGATTCCAGCTCTTCCGGCATTAGCTGTATGCAGAATTACAGCAGAAGGCCCATGTATCAGTGGCTACTGCTCCATTGAAATAATTCAGCTCCTAGATTTTTCCAGCCACGCCCTGGAGGGTATTTCTGTTCAGATCATGTCTCCCTTCCCGCTGTTCCTGTGGTTCACTGGCAGTGGCAGAGTGGCAAATTTTGGGAAGTGCAGGAACTCTTCATGACACACCATAGCCATACCCTCAGTATGATCGTACAACAAAAAATGAACGTTACGTTTCTTTCTTTGAACCGAATTCCTTGGAATGACTGGTAGGTCTAGAATTAAGATATGTCAGCCCAGCTGCTTGTCTCAAGGAAGTTCAACACCTCTCACTTCAGACATTAAGCACTGATGTGAAACCATAATATTGTTCAAAGTTGTGTGCTTCAGGAAGCCGAAGCGTGCTATGTGGTTCACCCTACTGCTTTACTGTGGCGCTTCACTGTATCTATTTCACCATGCCAGCTAACATAACGATCAGAAAATCCTCTGTTTGAATAGTTCAACAGCTTACTAGATGGCAAGCTACTCTTGCAAAGTAGAAGTAAATAATATTATCTACCTTACAGGGTTGTGGTAAACATTACAGCAAGATAGTAGCCTGTAACCTACCGCTGCATTAAGCAACATTGGAAGCCTTTTGCATAGCCTAAGGAGTAGACATGGGCACGAACCAAAAAAACCCTGAACCATGGGGTTTGTGGTTCGTGGGGGTGGCGTTTGGGCCATTTAAAGGGCCCTGCCGCTTGCAAGCAGCAGGTCCCTTTAAACTATCAGCTGGGAGGCGGCGAGGGGTGGGATACTCCCTTGCTGCCTGCCAGCTGATAGTTTAAAGGGACCTGCTGCTTGCAAGGGGCAGGAAAAGTTTAAATGGCCATTTCCTCAGGGAAATGGCCATTTAAACTGCCCCTTTAATATGAACCAAAGAAACCAGTAGACCAGTTCATAGAAGTTCGTGGAAACGAGCTTCCACGAACCACTGGTTCATGAACCACGAACCGGTGTGGTTCGTGTGTTTTTTTGGTTTGTATTTAGGTTCGTACCCATCTCTACTAAGGAGCCTTTCTCCAAATTAGAGGAGGGCCACATAAGTCGGAGGAAGGTTTTGGAGACTGGAGGAACTTCCTCCATCTTAAGAATTAGGGTTAGGGTTACGTGAAGAGACCCTGTGGATCAGACTCAGGGTTCATCTAGACTAGTATCCTATTGGACTAGTGGTCAACCAGAAGCCTTGTGGAAACTCGCAAGTAGGATACAAAGGCAACAACATTTCTCTGTCGGTGCACCTCTAGCAGCAACTGTAATATACATTTATACAGCGCTTTTGAAAGTATCCAGGGCACTCCACATCTCAGTCTTTCTGTCCATCCAAAGACTTGCTTCCAGAGTTTCCACCATCACTAGGTCCAGATTTTAAAAAGAAGGTTGGATTTTGAAAACCTTGCACAGTGTGTGTGTGTGTGTGTGTGTGTGTGTGTGTGTGTGTGTGTGTGTGTGTGTGTGTGTGTGTTTAAGTCATGTTTTCCTACTTAGAGAAGAAAGAGAAAGATGGGTGGCAGAAACAAGAAATAAGAAAATGTCTCTCTTTGAATTTGTGTAGCTCAAGGAAGATTTGCAAGATACCTTGAAGAGGTTCCCCTTTTCTCCTGCAAAATGGCCATCTTGGGGAAGGCAGCACTTGGGCCAGATGTAGTGGTGGTGTTTTTAAAACCGTGGGATAGAATGGCCACATGAAACTACAGCTGCTGCAAACTGTGCCAGTTTCACAACCTGTTTAAATTTAAGTATTTAAATTTAAGTATTTCACAACCTATTTAAATTTAATACAATAGAAATAACCTTAAAGAGACAAATCCGTTAAAAAATAGTTCATAAAGGCTCATAAACTGGCATACTGTATTCTAGAAAGTCCAAATTGGTCCTTAGGAACTATTTTTGAATGGTCTTTAAGTTATACTGTTATATTCTTTACTAACTGGCACTGTATATATGATTGCATATGATAGTTGATTGTATATTTTGTGAATAGACAAAATGCTCTAGCGCTTTACTGGTCTGAGATTCTCTTGTTGTACATAGAACTTTGGAGATGTTACTATTAGCACTCATTGAGGCTCATGTAGCCCTTTGAGTGGCTTTGAAGTTTACTCAGCTGAGCCTTGCTGTAGTATTGAAAAGTGTGTGTTGAACTAGTAGAGAATTTTGTGAGCTGTATAAAATCCTTCAAAGTACTAATTATACATTTTCTAAATTCTATTGCCTCTAGATTTTGAAGTTTTCCATTTAGATTGATTTGGAATTTTTTTTTATTGGAGATTGAGTTTTCACAGCTTGTTGCTCATATCTGATTTGGTTCCATGATACTCTCTTTTGCACACCTTCTCCTGTCTTGGCAACAACAGCACTGTCCAGCTGCCTCTCTCCTTGCCTTCCTTTTCAGCTCTCACAGGAACCTGCTTCTAAAGGATTCCTCTTTCCCACCTCCCTGCTTTTCCCTCTATCCCCACCCAGCCTCCCTGAGTAGCCCTACTCCCAGCCTACCCAGTGGCAGGGCTAGTTAGACTCTGCAAGTAAAGGTAGCCGGACTGCAGGTAGGTGGGGAGAGGAGGAGCAGGGAGAAGAGAAGCAGGAGCCCCCCCCCTCAATGATGTCACCAATACATGAGCCAGGCAGGCAGAGACAATGGTGCTACAGGTGAGGTGGCAGCTGAGGGAGGGGGGAATGGGAGCCTCTTGCCATATTACATTTCCAGCGAGTTTTATTTTTTTTCACAATAGTATATTTTTTTTATTTAAACAGTAAGCAATACATAAAAAATAAAAACAAAATTATCTAACAAACAAACCAAACCAGCAATACATATAAACCAAAACAAAAAAGAAAGAGAGGGAGGGAGGGAGGAAAATAAGAGAAAGAAGATGTAGAAAAAGAAAATAATAATACAAAAGGGGGGGGACCAATTAAACTACAAACAGGGTTCTAATTTTCTCCACGACAAATATGTATCATTTTCAAATTTTCATTTGCTCTATGTTAAAGAATAAAAGCTCACTTTTTTCTAAAGTTCATATTCCTTAATCCGTAAATCCACATTTCCAATGAGTTTTAAAAAGTGACTGTACTAATCCAATCTGCATCATAACAGGGAAAGAGCGAGACCACAAGATTATTGGCAGCAGTAATATTGGAATGGTTAAAATTGTATGTATGGCTAATGGCGATTGTGCTACAGTTGCCTGGTATGGAACAATCCAACAACCAAGTTTAATTCTGCAAGGCTGAAGTGTAATTCTGCATGCTCTTGGTGTAACAAGAAATGAAGAATTAAGTTCTGAATCAAGCATAGTCAATGCAACTTGGGCTTTGCCGCTGCAGGTGGTTTTCTGGTTTAACTCACAAGTTAAGAAGATCAGAATGTCATATTTAGCTGATACTGGACTTCAAACTACTGCACTTTGTTGTTGTTCATTCTTTCCCTTCTCCACTGTCCTTATCAGATAAGATCTTAGCGCTCTTTGGACATAAAGCAATTTTAATTGATTTTTTCCAACCCATTTGCAGCATGCACCTGCTTATATTAGCAGTTTATGTAAAACGGGGTAGGCTGCAAGCATTTCTCCAGAAAAATGCTTAGATTTTGCAAATGGTCAGCCTTTCAAACAGCCTTTCCCATCAAGCTGCTGTTTCCTCCTTAATTAATCACTTGGCTGATCCCACTTAATCAAGGCTCCCTTAATGAATTGGACAGTGTTGCGTGCTATGTCTGAAATGATATGGTGCTGTCAGCAAATAAAATTGGAGCCAGTCAGATCGGTCGACGTGAGGGTATTATGCAAATGAAGGCAACGAAGAGCAATGAATGAAGGCAAATGAAGGCAACGAAGGCAATGAAGACAAGAGCATGTGAGCATAACCTCAGTGAACAGAAACCTTATTGAAAATAATCGCCATCTATAGTTTGGGCTCATTCCTGATACACTTGATCTCAGAGTCTCTCTACACCGGAAATCTGACACGTGTTCTTCACGTGTCAGGAGATCCCAAGTTAGCCAGGAAGTTTTGAAAGACAGAGCCGGCAAAGATCACTCCAGAGGGGACAGGTTCTCTTACAGCCCTCTGCTGTCAGATTCTCCCACAGCCTCAGGCATTTCCCCTCCTGGAGCCTTTGCCCTGCCAAGGCTCAGTTAGTTCAAAGTTTTAAGCAGTGAGGGCAGCAGGGTAAAAGCTCCGGAAGGGGAGACAGTCCAGCACACCAGAAGCGGTCCAGGACTGTGAGAGAATCTGTCCCCTCTGGAGTGATCTCTGCCAGCTCTGTCTTTCAAAACTATGCTTCCTGGCTAACATTGCGTCTCCTGACACTTGACAGTGTCATGTGTAAAGAGACTCTTAGACTGTCCAGTTGTCTTGTTTGCAAAAACTGGTAGCATTTTTGTAACGTCTCTAAATGGGTGTAAATGATTAGAATGATGTACAGCACAGATGAAGCACCTTCTTGTGCTAGGGACCCCCAGAAACTGAGAAATGTTCTCAGTCTCTGTCCTTGCAGCAGAAACTGTGATTCCAAACGGCTTTCAGTTTTCTTTCACTGCATTCATTAGTCTGATTGAGAGGAGCCTGTGGTTGCTAAAAGTAAGACATTGTCCTGCACCCCAGCAGCTGTGATTCCGTCTTTTATTGCAGGAAGTCGCAGATCAGAACGGGATTACATCAGGGATGGTAGAAAAACAAGTGGTAAGACAGCACTCCTGCAATCGCCTAAGAGTTATTTGCAGAAAAGAAAACTTTGGAAGTGTTTATAGGAACAGTTTTGCAAGTGCCCGGCTGGTTTGACAAATAGTGATCGTCCCTTTGCCCTGCTTAACCCCATGTCTAATAACAATCGGGAATTAAGAGCGGAAGGAAGCCAGTCTGAATGCGCTGCGGCATTCCAGTGCAAGGTCAGTGGCAAAGCATTAGGCATTCATGTTTTAATTCAAGAATGTGAATCACCGATTGCTGGAGGAGAATGCAGAACGGGGCTGTGCTAAAAATAAACGCTGGCTTATCAACGGTATCCAGTTCCTTTCAGGCTTTGCCATCAAGCCAAGAACAGCCCACCAGCCCTACATGGTGGCTGCGAAGTGCTTGATATCCTCTATTTTTACAATCCTAAACTCGTGATCTTGGGCATGCAAAGTATGTGGCTTGTCACTGAACTAGAATACCTTGCCCCCCCCTCCCCACCAGCCCAGGTTGTCTTTTGAAGTGTGGCGGGCAGCTTCTGCTTAGTTTCTATGGCAACCCTGGGTATTCTTCATGTGACAGATAGGCCAACAGGTGTGCCAAAATACATTTTGGATGCTATGTTTTATGTTGTCCCCAAAGAGGCTTGAAAAGGGACATTTAACCTTGCAGTGATCCAGAATTTATCTATTTATTCAGGACTAGTAACAAAGCCCATTGTGGGAGAAACTACAACGGGGTCCAGAAAGGGGAGGATGGGCAGGCACGCATTACCTCCTCCCCCGTGACTAATCCACGGCTGGGTGAAGGCGAGGGGCAAGCATTGCCACCTGCTCCACGTCTGATCCCGGCCATGTGAGGGGGGGCAGACACTGCCACCTGATCCTGGCCGAGTGAAGGCAGGGGGGCAGGTATTGCGACCTGATCTGCTCCTGATCCCAACTGGGTGAAGGCAGGGGGCAAGTATTGCCACCTCTCCATGCCTGATCCCGGCCGTGTGAAAGGGGGGCAGGCACTGCCACCTGCTCTGCACCTGATCTTGGCTGGGTGAAGCCAGGGGGAGTAGGCATTGCCACTTGCTCCACGCATGACCCTGGCTACATGAAGGGGGGCAGGCTTTACCACCTGCTCCACACCTGATCCTGGCTGGGTGAAGGGGGGTGGGTGTTGCTGCCTGTGTGCCTGATTCCAATGGGTTGTATAGGGAGCAGGCATTGCCAACTGCTCCACTTCTGATCCCAGCTGGGTGAAGGCAGGGGGGTGGGCATTGCCACCTGCTCCACTCCTGATCCCAGCTGGGTGAAAGCAGGGTATAGGCATTGCCATCTGCTCCACTCCTGATCCCAGTGGGGTGGGATTGTAACCTGCTCCATTCCTGATTTCAGGGGGTGGCAAGCATTGCCACCTGCTCTGTGCCTGATCCAAGCTGAGTGAAGGGGGCAGGCATTGCCACCTGCTCTGTGCCTGATCCCAGCTGGGGGAATGTGGAGGGGGGGCAAGCATCGCCATCTGTTCCGCTCTTGATCCCAGCTGGGTGAAGTTGAGGGGGCGGGCATTGCCACCTGCTCCACTCCTGATCCCAGCTGGGTAAAGATGGGGGTGTGGGCATTACCTCCTGCTCCACTCTTGATCCCAGCTGGGTGAAGTCGGGGGGGCAGTCCTTACCACCTGCTTCACACCTGATCCCGGCCTGCAACGAGCTCTCTGAGGGATGGGCTGCCTCTTCTGGGATTCCCTCCATGGCAGCACCCTCTGGAAGCACACCCAGGTAGGAAGTGAGTTGTCTTGAATACGCTTAGCCTTTTATATCGTAGGATAATTTCTTTGATCTTGCTTTTTATTGCACCACACTAGGATCTCAAAGCAGCTTGCAAACTGAAACAAATATAAAATTACAATTTGCAAGTACATATATTCCTCAACAGTGCCCCCTGACCCCAGGCAATCTTCAAGTACATGATGACCAACAAAGATATCCCAGGCTGGGTAATGGCTCTTCCAGTGTAGTATGCCCAGGATCACTAGACGTAAGCCACAGACTAGGGGCCCTTGGCTCATGCTTCTGGCCTTCCCCAAGCTTTAAATCGCCTACAGAAAAAGAATTTCAGGTGGGTAGCCGTGTTGGTAGCACCTTAGAAATCTAGTTGGTCTTTATGCTGCTGTTGTACCTAGATCTTGCTCTACAGAAAGGGAGGAACTGATGCTGAGTCTAGATTTTATCCAACTGTTCTTCTCCCCACCCCTTTCCAGTGTTAAGGAATGTTCAGGAACTAGAATCCATAAAACCAGTTCCAAATGGACATTTCTTAAATGCCTTCTTTTAGATAAGGAGCTAGGTAGACCTGGATTGAGGCTGGGCCTTCTCTTACTAACCAGTGTGATGTTTTGTTTAGGGTGGTGAAGTGAAACTGAGGGGACTCCAGTTCCAGTCCCAACTCAGCCATGAAGCCTGTTTTACCATGGGCCAGTTGTTCTCCATCCAGCTAATCTGCTTTGTGGCGTTACTAGGATGAAACGGAGGAAAAGAGTGAGGCGTGTTGTCTAGAGTTTTCCTTTGAAAAAGTGTTGGATAAGATTGTAATGATAAATTAATACATTTGTGGTATGTAGGGCCCACAGAGTGGTGACGGGTGGTTTTTCTTTAGCTCCTTGGGATAAAGCAGAGACATCACCATAAACCATTTTCAGGCTGTGGTATACAGGAGGTCAGAATGAAGCTGGTGGACTCCAGTAATTCCTGAATTTGTATCCTGGATTTCAGAGAAGAATGTGCCTCCACACGTGGACTTCTTCTAAGCTTCCATAGATACAGTCAGGGCTTTTTTTCAGCCAGAACGCAGTGGAAGAGAGTTCTGGCACCTCTTAAAAAATGGTCACATGACCGGTGGCCCCGCACCCTGATTTCCAGACAGAGGAGAGTTTAGATTGTCCTCTGTGCCACTCAGCAGCACGGAGGGCAATCTAAACTCCCCTCTGTCTGGAGATCAGGGGGCGGGGCCACCAGCCATGTGACCATTTTCGCTGAGGGCGATTTAAACTTTAAAAAACTCCCCCCTTGGTCCAGCTGACCCAAAGTGATGTCATTGTGCGGTCTTGAGTTCCACCACTGAGTTCCACCACCTCTTTTCCCAGAAAAAAGCCCTGGATCTTGCAGGTCTACCATGCAGGTCATGGTAATCTGCCTCCTGAAAACCTACTCTGAAAACTTCCTGAAAATTCTAGTCTGCTGTGATTTTTTCTGTGTGTGAGGCTTATAAAAATGCAAATCATGTTGAATTTTACATACCTTTGCCTTTTCCCATTTCCCTTTGCAATCTGAGATTGGTCGTAAACTTTTTTTTTAATGATAATATCTATATGTAAAGTTTGTATGATGGTACTTGTAGAGAGATGTTTCCAGGTGTGACGGAATGCACTTTAAAGAAGGTTTCCTAAGTGCCGCACTCAGAGAGCTGAAGGGAAGGAGTTAACAATGGACTGAAATGAGAGCTTGATTGACAGGCTGCTCCCTCCTCTCTGATTGTTCAGTAATGACCAGGCTTCATGCTGACAGGATTTTATTTTCAGGGAGAGTGTGTATGAGAGTCTGACAGGGAAGGGCAGACAGGTTCCCCTCTGGTGTGAGAGAAAAGAAATCTTTTGCCCTAACTGTAGCATCATAGTTTTGAGGGAGAATTCTAGTTTAAAATTCCAAGTATAAAAGCCAGCACAAGCTGAAACCCTCCCGTGCTATTTTGACATGGGGGAATGGCTTGCAAGGGAAGGGTGGAGTCCCTCCGTCCCCTGCACAAGCATTCCATGGCCATTTGGGCTCTTGCTTATTTTTTTACAGCTATTCCCCAAAACTGCTGTGCAGCTGCAGAGAACACATCTTGAGAGGCCCTTAGAAAGGCAGACAAGAAAAGCTGAACCCCCCTACAACTTTCAGGTGACTGCTTGAGCTAGAAGAAACATAAGACTGGCCCCCTTTTTTTGTTTATTAACAGAATGACTAATTGGCACTTGCAACCCAAAAGCTAATGCTAGAGCTGTGGCTCATTCCATCACATACTTCACTCCCAATGCAGACATCCTGCAAAATTAACCACCCTAAAAAGAAGACTGCCTGTTACGTCCCTGCATTAGTCACTTGCCTTCTTCCAATCATGAGGCACCTTGAGAACAGTAATCAGACTGAAACAGGGTGGGTTTTAATGACAGCAGATAACTCTCTTATTATTTGCAATTTAAAAGTCAACTTTTCAGAGTGTAAGAGTGAATGTTGACTCTTATTTTAAAAAGAAAGAAGTTTGTGCTTCAGTGGTCAGGAAAGTTGGGAAACACTAACTTAGGGCCAAGCTACACATGACAAATGACACTTGAACGGCAAGTGGATTGAGTGGAGGGCAAGTGAACAGGGAGAAATACACTTGCCGTTCACGTGTCATTCGTCATGTGTAGCTTGGCCCTTAGAAAAGACTCACAGAGTGCAGTGGGGTTTACTTCCCAGTAAGATTGCAGAAGAGCAAAACCAGATTTGAATTCATTCCTTTCTGTTCATTTTACAACAGGTTAAAATTTACATTGTGGTGAGAATCCTCCAGGCCTGTCCTGTCAAATTTCCAGGATAATTTAATTACTTTTTTGGACAAATTAACAGGTTATGGTTCAGTGGATGTTTCCATCAGGAAAAAAAAGTCATGAAGTATTACAATCAGAGGCAAGATTCTGCAAATACAGAAACTGTGTGTGTGTGTGTGTGTTTTAAGTGGTGCACTCTTGAACTGTTGCATGACTGTCCGTTTTCAACTGAATGCAGCTGATCAAAACTCTTGCAAGGGTGTTCTTCATATTTCACATTAAGACTGAGCAAAATTATATATAAATAGCAGTGCAGGGTTGAAATATCAATTATTATTAAATTTTGTACTCTACGGTGTATGTTTTGTCCTCTATCAAAGCGCTACATTGAAGTTTTAAATTCACACATTTGACTCCTAGCATTTTTAGTGGTGTGCTGAAAGTTTATAATATAGTAGTCCAATTTCACTTAGTTCTTTTCATTTTATTATTTATAAAATACCTATCATTGCACTTTGATATCTCTTAATTGGATCCAAAGGTGCTGTTACACTGATGTAAAGGCACTTCTGTTGGCAGGAAGGCTGCAATTTTTGCCAATTTCATCCCCCACTTCAGATCCACGCTGTACTTGAGGGTCCCATGACCCCCTCCAGAGCAGAATGGGGGGGGCTCTGTGGGCTTCAGCAGGAGTGAGAAAGCAGGGAAGTCCTCCTCTGGGCTTTGCATTAGTTGCCATGATTTGATCCAACCCTCTGATCTTGCTGCAGGACTGCCAAGATTTTGAATTCATGGATTTATGTATTTCTGCACACACACTGTAAAATTGGGGGTCGCAAACTGTAGCCAGAAGCACCCCGAGCATGCATGTACTACATTTTGCTGGCCACTATCTGGAATGGAAGCTGCCATGCCTCCTGTTTGCCCACTTATCCTCAGCTCTCCATCCTAGAGCCTGGCCTAGAATTCCCTTAGATTGTCTAAGTTCAAGTAAATTCCTCTCTAGCGATTTGGATTGAAAGACAAGGGGCGAAATTCCCAGGTACCCTTTAAAAATTCTCAAAAATTCTTTACAGTTTAGTGATGGGCCTAGTTCATGTATGATTATGCTTTCAGAGTTCATGTATGATAATGCCGATAAGGGCTAGAAAAAAGAATTTCAGGTAGGGAAATAAATCTACACCCAGATGAAGGCTGTGTTTGAGTGTTATTGTACATTTCATTCCCTGTTGTCTACACCTTCCCATGCAGTTCTTCGGGGTGTCTTAAAATTCCTAATTGTCTGTGTTCAATTTCCAGAGAGAGCATGTGGGGCTGTGCCAGGTCAGCTGTTAACACTTTTCGTTTTTTCAACTCCAGGTATGAAGCATTTTATTGTGCATTATATGATGTTGATATTGTCTGCCTGAAATTTCGGGGAAGCAGATTGAGTTTTATTTACCTCTGTCGTTTCTGCCCCTTGTTGAAGAAAAATAAAGTTGTGTGTGTGCAGCGTTAGAAGTGGATTTGGCTTCTTGGTTTTCTTCCCCAATAGAAAAGCCAATGTGTCTCCTACTAGCATCAGAGCTTTCCAGATCTTAACAAGCTAAATGCACTCCACTAGCCATATATGGTGAAGCTCAGCACGTTTCCTTTTTTGCCATTTGTGTGGGACTGCAAACACAGGAGTGGTGTCAAGCGTTTGGACATGACTGTGAGCTGCATTCTTTTGGGAGGATCACTGGTTGTGAGTGTTGACTAGTAGTAGTCTACATTTACATTATGGGTGAACAAGCCCTAGACATGCCTTCTGTCTTCCTGGTCTCACCTGAGGCCTGTTTTGCCCATTATACTTGATGCAAGATTGCCTCCAAGAAGCTGCCTTTCCATGTTTCTGTGAAGCAGATCTCAGGAGGCTTAGCTTGGTTTTCATCAGGCATGCAGAAGGTCCCAGGTTCAATTCTTGGCATCTCCAGTTAATTAAACAAAAAGGATCTGATAGCAGGTAATGGGTAAGACCCAGAGAGCTGCTTCTATTCAGACTAGACAGTATTGACCTTGATAGATCAATGATCAACTTGGAATAATGTAGTTTTACGTGACAGGGAGAAGCTGTGGCTGAGACCTAGAGCATCTTCTTTGCATGAGATTCTATGCCAATAAAACCATTCCTTCTATGGAGCCTCCAGCAGGGAATTCCCTGCCCCCTAGCCCCAATCTCCAGCTCTCAAGAAATTGAGAAAAGGAACAAAAAATGGCTCCCATGGTGACAATCTAGGAATTTACTCTAGTCTCTGTGGTCTACCACAGAGATTAGAGAATGTTCCTGGACAGTCAGCAAGAAGTGACATCCTCCTCAAACTCCACCCTCCCCTGGCACTGCCTGAAAAATCTTCCGACACTTGCCTAGGCAGTGCTGGGAACCCTACCTAAGCTATATGTTATCCCAACTCTAGAACATACATTTTTATTCCCTGAAAATATTGCCATCATGCATGCCTCAATTGCTAGGAAGCCATGCATGCTCAAAAATAATGCCATCCTAGTGGTCTATATCTTGGATCTATACACGGATTGGGGGGTGGCTTTTAGCAATCTAGAAGCGTCTCCTATCACAGAACCATGGGAGATGGAGGAGAGACTTGGTATACATGCATGTTTGGACAAAAGCCTTAATCCCATATTGTGACCATAATGTAATGTGAAGTCTATGGCTACCACAGAAGACCTGCTAGAATACAAGAAATCATTCCTCAAATTTTCTGTAAAATGTTGTTCAATGGAATACTTCAGCCTTGACCAGTTTATGACCCACCCACTGTGTTCTCTAGGCCTGCCACATGCCTGTCTTAGCAGTCTCACACAAAAACAGAGAATCTGTACAGGGCAGGTGGGCTGTGTTTGGCTTACTGGGTAGTAAGTTGGGTAGGTCTGGTGTTGCAGGTGACAGCCTAGTATTCAGTAACAGAAAAAGCATTCTTGCAATATGCCCTGATGGCAATAACAACAGCCTCTATAATCAAGTGCGAGCATATTTTAAAAACTGATTTCGCATTCACAAACGTTTCTCCAGGTAAAGGCACCTTTGCTGTAACATTTTAAGGGAGTGAGTGAACAAAAGAAGGCTAGTCGCTGTCTTTTTGTTATGATCCTCTTCCCGAGAGAGTTTGTAGCATAGTCAATCTTTCAGTCTTTTGCTCCCTTTTACAATTAACCTTTTTTGAGTAACTAATAATTTTACATGTGCTGTATGATTTCTTTGCATGTTGCTGATTCAATTATACCGTAATAATTTTTCCTCAGTTAGTCAGCTCGGATATTCTGGAGACATGCAAAATAGCCCCTTCACTGTTAGTAGGATAGGTTTTAAAAATTAGTAGATCACAGAATTACACCCGTTTAAGTCCATTGAAATAGTGGGATTAGAAGGTTATCACTGCTTAGGACAGCCACTTTAGTCAAAGTAGTGAGAAATGTTCTAAAAGCTACTGAGGGCCAAGCTACAAGTGACGAATGACACTTGAACGGCAAGTGTATTTCTCCCTGTTCACTTGCCCTCCACTCAATCCACTTGCCGTTCAAGTGTCATTCGTCACTTGTAGCTTGGCCCTGAGGTGGTAAATTTTTGAACTGCAGGCCTTGAAAATTTCATAGGAGGCAAGGGGGGGGGGAGGCTTTTCTTCCACTTTTCCAATGGAAAAATTGGAAATTTGGGAGGGAGCATTGGAAAAAAAACCTATGAAATATTTCCTCTTAGGAATGAATGGATTTCCCCCCCCCCAATGTTTTACTCTTTCAAAATGTGTACTGTAAAGATGTTATGTAAGAAAATCTGCAGCATTTGATGATGAAAATTCTTGTGTATACTCTGGACATATGCAAGGTATTTTAAGGATTATTGTTTAAATATGAATAATTGTGCCCACATTTAATATGGTATAGTATATGACAGGAATACGGTACTGAAGAGTTCAGTGTTTTCAGTGCTATAACATTTAAACTGATACACTTGGGGTGGGGTACATTCTTTCAACAAATGTTCACTGTTTTAGTGGCCCTAATGTAACCCCTCACATTTGGGTTGTGCTGGAAATGATGTAATCACCAGGGGACGTGGACGCACACATGTCTATTTCACCTGCCTGCCTCCTCCCTTTCTTGATACCTTTCTCCTTGACCGTGCAGGTGAGTGGTGGCAAGGGGCAGCAGCTGGGGGCAGGGAATACCCCACCTCCAGTGAGGGGGGGCTGGCAACCCTGGCCCTAGTATGATTGTATGAGACTATTTCTGTCCAACTGACGTATTTTCTTTACTACAAAATTTGTGGTAGTTGTTTTCAACTCCCCCCCCATACCTCTCAAAGGGCAAGAGGAAGGAAGGCATCATGATATAGCCTGACCTCATCAGATTTAGGAAGCTGAGCAGGGTCAGTACCTGGATGGGGGACTACCAAGGAAGACTCTGCAGAAGAAGGCACTGGCAAACCACCTCTGCTTCTCACTTGCTTTAACAGATGCCATGCAACTCTATCCCTGTTCATAGTAAACACATACATTCTTCCTTTCATCATATTTTCATCCCAGCTCCCTGAACTCAGGATAGTGTACATTGATGGGATTGCCCCATTTCCTTTCCTTTCCTACAACACTGCGAGGTACATTGGACTGAGCGAGAGAGAATGAATGGCCCAAGGTCATTCACTGAGACCTTGGCCCAAGCCAGTATTCAAACACATGGCTCCCCAGCACTAATCTGAGTTCACTACCATATCAGTCCTTAATGTTATGCTTCTCTGACTCATACCACTCTTTTCTCTTTGACATGCTGGTTTCTACATGCAGGCAGGATTTTTACATGGAGGAGCATTCAAAAAGCACAAGTTCCCATCTGCACACAAAAGCCATACGGTTCAGAATTCGACTATCTCAGTCTTTTTCCTCGTGGAATTGCTTTAAATTCAGTACGGGGCAGGCTAAAATTGCTTAATTGTGTGATATTCAGTGTGTTCATCTTCAATGCTATTCTTTCTTAGCTATGCATGCTGATGGTATACATACCAAGAGATATGGTTGGTGACACATTGCAGTGAAAGTGTTGTGTTTTTTGTGAATAGTTTAGAGTACTGCAAATGGATGGCGTAACTGATGCTCATCGCTGTTGATCACCGCCCCCAGTTCTGAAGCTTTCATGACAATATGCTAACTATCCAAATAAAAAAAAAAATAACTGTCTATTAAAAAAAATAAAAATGTTCTCATCATTCATCTGACATAGCTTGTGGCGGTGTCAAAATTATTATGTAAGATGATGACAGTCAGGGCTTTTTTTCTGAGAAAAGAGGTGGTGGAACTCAGTGGGTTGCCTTCGGAGAAAATGGTCACATGGCTGGTGGCCCCGCCCCCTGATCTCCAGACAGAGGGGAGTTTAGATTGCCCTATGCACCACTCAGTGGCGCGGAGGGAAATCTAAACTCCCCTCTGTCTGGAGATCAGGGGGCGGGGCCACCAGCCATGTGACCATTTTCAAGAGGTTCTGGAACTCCGTTCCACCGCGTTCCAGCTGAAAAAAAGCCCTGGTGACAGTATTGAAGCACCCCTTAGAAATACTTCTTAGTTTCTTTTTTAAAGAATAATGACAACTATTTCTTTCTTTCTTTGAGACATTTTCTCTTCATTGGGAAGACTCTTTTTGCCATTGCATGTGGGGAGGAGATTTGCAGTGCGGATGTGGTGACACTTAGCTGTTTTCTCCGTGGTGCTCAGCCTTGAAAGCCTGCACATACTCACACACTCTGTTCCCAGCTGCATGCAGAGAGAAGCAGCTGTGTGTTGGAAGGGGGGGATTGCAGAGTGGAAAGAAAGAAGCTGCCCTCCTTTCCCTGTTTCTTCCCTGCATATAGACACACGTGGCACTTTGCACTGAAGAAGCATCTGCAGACGAGAGTTGCATATTTTGTGAAAGTGCTGCAGCTGCTTTTGAGTAAAGGAAAAGTCCATTTTTGCTTTGGTGGCAATAATTGTCATCCTCCCTCCGTAATTTGTGTAAGAGAATCAGAGAATTGTTGTTTTACTAATATATGCAGGGCTCATTTCGAGGGCTAATGCGCAAGAACGCAGTTCCAGCAGTTCCCCAAAGAGGTCACATGTCAGGTGCCTCACCCACCTGAGTCTTGGCCATTTGGGGCCCATTTTGGCCTGTGGTGGGGCCGAAACTGCCTGGATCGGGCCTCTGACAGGTGGTAGATCACTCTTCCGCTCAGCAGCGGCCTGATCCTGACTATTTGGGGCCCCTTTTCACCATTTTCAGCCCCTTTTTGCCATTTTGGGCCCAATTTCGGCCCTGAATGGCCAGGATTGGGTCCAAAACATCCAGGATAGGTGATGTCAGGGGTGTGTGGCATATGCAAATCAGTCATGCTAATGACACACTTCCGGTGATGGCAAGGGACGTGGCATATGCTAATGAGTTATGCTAATGAGTTCCTCTAGCTCTTTTTCTACAAAATGACCCCTGAATACATGATAACTTTGCTATGCAGCGTAAGACAACATGGGTAACTGGGTTAGATGGGGCTAGGCTCCTTTGGAAGAGTTTTCTATGCATCTTCATGGATAGTTACTGACTCTACGCAATGAGTCCTCTTGAAGAACTAAGAAGAGCCATGGAACTGCTTTTGCCGGCTTCCTAACAATACATAGTCATGTTGTTGTTGTTTTTTATTATGGCACTGATCTTTGGCATTGACTGTTTAGCACAGCTTGTGGGTTGGACTGGCAACAACTGAAATGTAGCTGAAAACGAAATTACACTAGTGGATATAGCATGTCATTACGATGCAATGTCTAATGTGCACTAACCATGCTTTAATGGGGAACGGACATCTGGGAGGCTAGCACCAGGACATGTTTTTTACCTGAATGATAAGATGGCTGGCAAGGAATTACTTACGTGTCTTTTGAAAGCTAGCTTTCCCCTTCTTTTTGGCTGTACACTTTGGATCTTCTCCCAGAAGAGGGTGAGGTAAAGCTGAATGAAAATTAAAGAACAAAAAGGGCAAAACTCACTAATCCAGCAGGGGCACCAGAAGTGGAGAATCACAGTGGAAATCTGTGTAGTGTAGAAATCGGTGTAGTTGTTATGTTCATTTTCTGGGGTTTGATTTATTGCTTGCAATAGAAATACCTATTGCTGTGATGGGTGTTGTGCTTTTATATGAGTGTATGTATAGAGGGATCGCCCTGATGTGGATGGCCTGGCTAGCCTGATCTCATCCGTTCTCAGAAGCAGGGTCAATCTTGGTTAGTACTTGGATGGGCGACCACCAAGAAAATCCAGGGTTGCTATGCAAAAGCATATGAGACAGAATGCAGTTTAAAGAAATGTTTCCACAGTGCAGCACTCAGAGATGGAAGAGAAGGAGTTAATAACTGCCTGAAGAAGGGCTTGATTGACAGGCTGCTCCCCCTCTCTCTGATTGGCTTGTCAGAATCAGCTTCAGGATGACAGTTGGTGCTGACAGGATTTTGAGTTATAATAATAACAACAACAACATTCAATTTATATACTGCCCTTCAGGACAACTTAATGCCCACTCAGAGTGGTTTACAAAGTATGTTATTATTATCCCCACAACAAACGTCCTGTGAGGTGGGTGGGGCTGAGAGAGCTCCAGAAAGTTGTGACACTAGCCCAAGGTCACCCAGCTGGCTTCGAGTGGAGGAGTGGGGAATCAAACTTGGCTGTCCAGATTAGAGTCCCGTGCTCTTAACCACTACACCCAACTGGATTTCAGTTAGCAGGTGAGAGACTGGAGTGTGTGGGAAAGTCTGACAAAGAGGGTCAGACAGATACTTCAGGAGGAGTCTTTGAAGATACTTCAGACAGATACTTCAGGAGGAGTCTCTGAAGTAAGGAGAAAGATATAAGTTGCCCTAACTGTAACATCTGTGTTTTGAGGAATATTCTAGTAAAGAAATTCCAAGTGTCAAAGCCAACGCAAGTCAAAACCCATTTAAACAGCCAAGATAGAACTGAGTGTTTGTTTTTGGCAAAGAGTAGTAGTAAGTGGATACTCCCATTCAAGCCAAGGGGATAGGATTATGTCTTCTTAGGTGCAGAAGAATAATTGTTGCCTAGTGTCTAAAAAGAGAGTTTGGCTCTAAAGAGGGTTTGCTATAAAGGGAGAACTGTGTAGAACTAACATCTGGAAACCTAAGTTTAAAAGGGGAACTCTGTGAAGAAGCATTATTACTGAAACCAAAGTCTTGAATCTAACATCTCTCATTAATAAGAACTAAGAACATAGAAACTAAGCTTAAAAGAAGCTTTTGCCTGAAACTTAAAAAAAAAACTGTTATACCAGCAAGTTTTACCTCAGCAGTTCCATTCCCTGACTGCCCTAATTCCATCCCTGCTTGTACAATAAAGTCCCTGTTTCTTTTTAACATTAATCAGCCTCCAGTGCCATTTCATACACAGAAGAAGAGGACTTCTGCTTTCCCCCCATCAAGTGTTGGGCTGGGCTAAAATACCAAAAAATATAACTGCTTCTCAGGGTGGCACACAAAAAGAACTTTAGAATCACAAAAGGAGACATGCTACTTGGGGCTGCTCAGCCAAAACAGACAAACTTGGGTTTTGGTGGGAAAATCTGCCTCAGAGAGGGGGGGGGGTGAAGAGAGGTCCATCATAGTAGGCAATGGCAAATGACCTATGTTCATCTCTTGCCCTGAAAATCCCAGCAGGGGTCGCCACAAGTCAACTGTGACATGAAATTAAAAAAAAAATCAAAATCAATGATCACATCAGTATGGATCCACATATTCCTGAGGCAGAAAACCTCTTGTTTCAGGCATGTTTGTGGAACGTAAAGAGCCTTGGTCACCCTGGCAGATGACAGGTGGCAGGAGACGGATGGGAGAATGTTAATTCTCCTTGATATCTCTGTGACTTTTGATACCATTGATCATAGCATCCTTCTGGATCGACTTTCGAGGCTGGGACTGGGAGTTACAGTCCTGCAGTGGTTGCCGTCCTACCTCAAAGGTAGGTTTCAGAATGTGGTACTGAAGGACTGGTGCTTTGCCCCTTGGCCTCTCAAGTTTCTATCTCCCCCCCCCCCCCAATGCTTTTCAATGTTTATGAAAAGCCTTTGGGAGAGGTCATCCAGAGATTTTGGCTGAGTTGCGGATGAAACTCAGCTCTATTTCACACTACCAGCAGATCCCAGAGAGGCTGTGGAAACTATGAACAGATGCTGGAGACAGTTTTGGGATGTATGAGGGCTAATAAGATAAACTTAATCCCGACAAAATGTAGGTACTACCATTGGAGGGAAATTCTGACCCATGAAATAGGTTATCTCCCATTTTAGATGGTGTTGCATTCCCCCTAAAGGAGCAGGTTTGTGGCTTGGGGAGAGCTGGACCCAGGCCTCTTGTTGAATAAAAAGGTGGTAATGGTTGCCAGGGGTGTCTTGCACCAGCTTTGGAGGAAAGATCTTGCTGCTGTGATGTATGCCTTGGTAACATCTAGGTTAGATTAATACAGCACACTCTGCATGGGGCTGCCCTTGAAGATTGTCTGGAAGCTTCAGTTGGTACAGAATGCTGCAGCCAGAATGCTGACTGGACTGTCATACGGACAATATCACTCCTTTTTTGTTCCATCTGCACTGACTTCCAGTTTGTTTCCAGGCCCTATATTGTCATCTCTCAGATGTAGGGCTGGCCCTGATTGGCACTTGGATAAGAGCCAGCAAAGAAGTCCATGGTCTCTACAAAGAGGCAGGCAATGGCAAACACCTCTGTTCGTCTCTTACCTTGAAAAAATTATGGGGTTGCCATAAATTGTTTGTGACTTGACAGCAATTTACACACACATAAGGACCATTTGTATAACACAAAGACCCTTCTGAGAAATGTGTATGTATACTGTGTACATTGCACATACACATTCCATAGGATAGCCGGGCTATCAAGCATTGCCATAATGTACCCAAGCGCCTTGCTTTACATTTCCCCTGTAAGAGTAGCAACCATTCACATACAGGAAAAGTAAATTCTGTGTATTTCCAGGGTCAGGGACTAAGCCAAACCAAGATTATATCTGCAATTGTTATGCTATAACAATAATTTACACCTGGAGTTTCCTCTGTTGACAAGACAATCCAGTTGTAACTGATTGCTATAGTACAATGATATTGTAATTAGAGATAGGCACGAACCGAAATACGAACCAAAATTAAGCACGAACCAGGCCGGTTCGTGGTTCACAAACCATGGTTCGTCAGATCCCATTTCTGATGAACCGCCACAAACTTTTAGGCTGGTTCGTTTGGTTCATTTTTTGGTTTGTCACTGCAGACAGCCTGGTGCCAGTCAATCAGTTTCCTAGGCAACAGGGGATGGACTTCCTGCAGACCTTCTGCTGAACTGGAAGTGAACTTCTGCTTGCCTGGAAGTGACCTTCTGCTGATCCAGAAGTGACAATTTTCTGACCCGGAAGTGCCATTTTCACAAGCCAAACAAACCAGTTTGCAAACCAGGGCCAAGTTCGTGAAAGTTTGTGGTTCATGGTTCGTGAAATTTGATGATCCACGAACCACATGGTTTGGGGGGTTTTCGGTTCGTGCCCATCTCTAATTATAATATCCAAGGTTGCATGGGCGTAACTGAAAATATATCAAGCAGGCTCAGCATGTACTTAGTCTTGTATGTATGAGGCATTTTTTTAAAACAAAAAAACGAGTGCATGAGTGAGAGGATCTAACCTCTGCCACGTTCGCCTTCTCACCTCATTGTATTTTGTTGTTTGAAGCCTTTTTTTCTACCTGTCTGGCTCACTGCTGATATTGGAGCTAGGCTGGGAGGAAAACATTTCAACGCAGCAAGATGGGGAATGTGTCATTGTTTCACTTCCCTCACGCTGCACTTTCTCTCTGTTTTTTTTTAAAGTGAAAAACATTATGTGAGTGGGCAGAGAGACGTGTAACTAAATCCCCGTGGATGTCCCAGTTTCATCTGCTTTGGCCCTGAAGCTGCCCTCTGTTCCCGCTGAGAATCCATCCCGTGTCTCTCTGCTGAGCCTCGTTCTAGGTTCATTTTTATGTATGATAGGAAGGGTCTTCCCAGTTGGTGTGTCTTAAATGCCACCGAGTTCATTGTTCTCCTTCACCTTTTATGCTTCCCATCCGGCATTCTTTTTTTGTGTTGCTTCTCATTCTCTTTTATTCCTGGCTTTCCTTTGGCTCCACAGCTCACTCCCTTTCACCAGATGGTCTGTGTTTGGCAGCTGCAGATTCCAGGTGCCAAATTCTAGAATGTTGCTTTCTCTATTGGCACGGGAGGCCTGTTGTTGCCTTCCTGGCTCCCGGCTTGGCTCTCTCTTTCTGACTGGCAGCTGCGGAGCTCCCTTTGGGGTTTCATTTAGGGGGAAGCTGTTGCGGGTTGGATGGCTGGCTTGGCTTGAATTACCCTACTGAAATGCTATTTTCGAAGGCTTAGCTGAAATGACTCACGCTTTCTCAGTTCTGTTTTTGTTTATACTGACAAATGTCAATGCTTTTCTGCACCCTTCTTGAAATTTTTATTGTGCGTTTTCATCTGTGTTTTTAATTGTGCATCCTTGTACTTACGTTGATTGGATGCCTTGCCTTTTGGAATTCAGAAATGTCACCCCGTCAAATATTAAAGCATAATGTCTTCCTTATCATCATGTGGCACCTGGTTTTAAAAACTCTCCCCCCCTCCCTTTGGGACCTGTGAGGAGAAGCCATAGCAAGTCAAAGGATCTGTGAGTATGCTGGATCGTAGTTGGACAGGTTGGTATCTGGAGGATCAGCTTGGAGCTACACAGGTAGAAAAGTAGAGTAAAATACCTTGCATGAGGATAGGGTAGGACAACATATTCATGATCTCCATCTTCTCATGCCTGTTTGTGCTGAAGTTAAGCTTAGAGGATTAGCCGTAATGCTAGATCTCTACCACACACAATCTCCTTGAACACTTTAGGTCACAAGTGGCTGTTCTTGCTCATCCTATAGATTAGAGCTCACCCTGTAGATTAGAGCAGGGATGACCAACAGGTAGCATGGCCCTTGAACCAAATTTTAATCAAAGTTTGGTAAAAAAATGTTCCCTTGGTTGCATGTATAGGAAGAAACAGAAGATGTTGCCAAGTTGTAAGGCCCAGAAAGAGTCCGTACCATGTTACTTCTCTTTTGGGATCATGTCCAGAATGCCTCAGTGCTGCATGAACTTGACTGTAGCAATGAAATCATCACTGCCAAGATGATGCTAACTTCATTATAGATCCTGGTCATCTGTGAGTTTGGGAGAGAAATATTAGAGCTATCACCCAGTTACAAATCTTAACACAATTAAATGTATAAGCATTAATGGAGCCATTGTTTAATGAATAAATGCAAGTCCACATAAATTTGCAGATAAATTAAAGGGATGGTTTGGGGAAGATTGTACTCTGTCTTTGACAATGTGTGCATTTGTCACAGCAAGCATTTTCTCATGTATGTGAAAACAGAGATGCAATGACTCTCCTAAGATGGCGCCTGTGATCCACCATTTGTTTTTGTATTTAAAATTATTTAACCCAAAGTTGCAGCTCTGCAAAGAGTATCCTATCCTTCCCTCACCTTCAGACTGTTGTCTGGAAAGTACCATGGCTCTCGAGAACATAGAAGTTGACCATCCCTAGATTAAAGGTGACTCCGTTGCCATGGTGGAGCCAAGGAGCTCATACTCTTCCTCCCACCTCCCCAGTGTGCTAAGGCATCAAGTGTCCGATCATCATAGTGTGCCCATAGAGCAAGGGATGACCCTGCTTGATAATACTAGTGAGTAGAGATGGGCACGAACAGCAATACGAACCAAAAAAAGCCACAAATAGCCCAATCTGCTGTTCGCGAACAAGCTGTTCGTGAGGCCCCATTCTAAATGAACAGGTGGTCGTTGCAAGCCTCGTTCATTGCTGTTCATTGCTGTTCATCAAGCGAGACAGTCTGGCACCTGCAATAAATTCCCATGGCAACTTAGGCAGGGATTGTCTGAACTCTATCTGAACTCCTGCTGTTGCCCTGGAAACCCAAATCTAAGCCCAATTTAGCTTGATAGGCAGGTCTTCCTTTCAAATGTGGGGCTTCAAATTTGTTACAACAAGGGAGCAAAGACCAGGGGGGAGGGGGCTCCCACCTCTGACTTTGCAGCCAGTGGAGAGGGAGAGACAGTTGCTGTTGGCATTTTGATAGAGAGAGTGCATTGGAGCTTGAATTTTCTTTGTGTGTGGTGGGATAGGGATCTATCCCTTCAAGTTCCAGGGCTGCTGCCAGGCTCTGGGCCAAGCTATTATTTATTACTGGTTCCTTTCCTGCTGCCTGCTCAGGTCAGGTTTCTGGGAGTGGTGCGCTAGGGATCTTGACCAAACTTGGGTGGTGGCTGGAGGAGAGCCTGCTGGCCCCCACAAACAGCCAACCACAAACATGTTCGTGAACAGGGCCATGTCCGTGGTTGTTCATGAGTCCCTGTTCGTGGATGGCAATGAACAAGGAACATCATGTTCATTTTTTTTCTGTTCGTGCCCATCTCTGCTAGTGAGTGAATGAGAGAGAATCCATTTATATTCCTTGGGTAATCTCAGAGTATTTTTTTTTCCTGATGAGAAGGCAGACGCTCCATAAATGCTGTTTATCTCTGTGCCGAGTACACAAAAAATCATCTGTGTGGCTTTGTATGTCGCATTTTGATGTGATTAAGCATTTTAAGCCTATTGATTTCATGCTGGGGATTAATGATGCTGTGTGAACAAGCATCAAGGAATAAAATATATTTACGTGCCTAATTTTGAATCATTTCTTTCCCCAAAGACTTCAAAGAACCTGTTATTGGATAGAATGGATATAGCAACAAAGTATGTCCAATCGCAGTATTCTGCACTGAAAGGGACTTGAATCAACTCATCTTAAGCATAGAAAGGCACAGACCAATCAAGATTGATGGTGCTCTATTGGATACTTAACCACAGCATTTGACTTATTCTTCTGGAATAAGAGATTAAAGGGATTTCTTTATCAATAGCTGCAGATCGGTTCTCCTAAACTAATCAAAGAAAGGTGCTTAGGTGCCTCTTATTAATTATAGGATGCCTACAACTGACAACTGTATGGGTTTTCACCATATAAAAGGATATGACACATAGATACATCACAAGTGTCTGGGCAGAGGATTACTTTTTCTAATTGAGACCATGTTCCATTTACTGCGATTTCACTCGAGGTGCTGCATCTCCCTGAAGGCCCAAATAAACATTTCGCATAAATGTGCATGACAGAATCCCAGTGGCCATTTTTTTAAAAAGGAGAAGAAAGTCCAAGAGAGGGGACTTTGGATGGGAGAAAAGGGAGCGCTTAACCGTTTCCCTACCCTTGACAGCATGACCCACCTTCTCCAAGCTTCTTTTCCCAATCAAGGTAGAAGAAGATCCACATTTTGCAAGGTTCAGCATCCATCTGCTATGCCATAAAGGAGGAGGAAGTAATTGGGAGGAAGGATTTAGAGTCTGAGGGTTAAGTAATCTTCAGCCATTGCCCTCCTTACTCAAAACTGCAGCTCCTGGAGCTGTACGTTTCCTTTAAAACAAAGTAGTTGTTTGGTTCTGTTAAATACATCATCACCACGTAGCATATAGTTTGATCCTTAGGCTAAGGTTTATCCCTAGCAGTTCTTTGCTTGCAGAGTAGCATATTGACTGCATGAATCCCATCTTATTAACTGATTCTTCCCTAAGTTTCCTGGATGACCTTGGGCTAATCAAACACTTCAGCCACACTTCTCTCTCGGATTTGTTCTGAGGATTAACTGGGGAAGTAAGGAACCGTATATGTCACTCTGAGATTCTTGGAAGGAACGGAGGGGTAAAAAAAAAATCTATTAGACATATAGTGTACTTTGTGGTAAATGCCAAGTATTTCCTACTTGACACTTCCTAGATTCTTGTTAAATCCTCCCCTTTTAATGTAGAACATTGTTTAGTACTCTTGCTCCTTTCCTTACCTAGATCAGTTTCTAAAAAGGCAGCCTTTTTATGGGGTAAGAGCCAAGATGTCTCTTTAGAAATATAGGAGTTCAGCAAATGAATAAGGGGAGCAGGCACCGAGGCTGCATGTTTAGTCTAGTCATTTTTGCAAGGAATCCAAACAATGCCATTATTGGTGTGGTGCATTGCAGTGTTTTCCCTGTTGTTATCTTGTCTTTTTTTCAGACTGAATGGGACATTTTAAACAATGCAACTGCTGCACCAAATTGTATAGTCTCAATTGGCAAAGTGCTCTTGGATTCCTCAGGGCTATTGTCCCTTAAATTTTGTGCCTTTGTTTTACAGCCACTTCCACTTCTCTGCTTAATTAGTTACTTCCTGTTCTCTGGCAGTGGCTGTGGCATTCCTCGACTGACCCTTCAACAGTTCTTGATTTTTGAGGGAGAGAGAGCTAGCTAGAATTGCTCTTCTAGCAATTTTCTCTTCGTAGTCGGAGGGGTTATTAGTTAAATCCTGGGAGTGATGTTGTCACTAGAGATGGGCACAAACTGGAAAAAAACCGAACCATGTGGTTCGTGGTTCGTCAAATTTCATGAACCACGAACTTTCATGAACCTGCCCCTGGTTTGTAAACTGGCTTGTTTGGTTCGTGAAAATGTCACATCCAGGTCAGAAAATCATCACTTCCAGGTCAGCAGAAGGTCACCTCCGGGCCAGCAAAAGTTCACTTCCGGGTCAGCAAAAGGTCTACAGGAAGTTCACCCCCTGTTGCCTAGGAAACTGGTTGGTACCAGGCTGTCTGCAGTGACAAACCAAAAAACGAACTAAACGAACTAGCCTAAAGTTCATGGTGGTTCATGAGAAATGGAATCTGATGAACCGCTGGTTCGCAAACCATGAACCGGCCTGGTTTGTGCTTAATTTTGGTTTGTATTTCGGTTCATGCCCATCTCTAGTTGTCACACCACCTGGAGAGCTCACTCTGGAGGCCTGTTCCCCCACCTTCCTCCCCCACCATCCAGGTGATTGGTGGGGAGGCAAAGGGTGGAAGAGGGGACTCTCCTACTGTTCCCACTGGGGGAACAGCAACACTAACATGAACTGAATGGAAAGGGTCAAAGGGCCTATAATAACAACAACAACAACAACATTCCATTTATATACTACCATTCAGGACAACTTGATGCCCACTCAGAGTGGTTTAAAAAGTATGTTATTATTACCCTACAAGAATCACCGTGTGTGGTGGGTGGGGCTGAAAGAGCTCTGAGAGAGCTGTGACTGACCCAAAGTCACCCAACTGGCTTCAAGTGGAGAGGTGGGGAATCAAACCCGGTTCTCCAGATTAGAGTACCGCACTCTTAACCACTACACCAAACTGGCTCATTCCCTGTGGCCCAGACAAGTGGCCTCTTGGATTTCTGACTGGCCGCAAATTACCATTTGTCCTTATCATCTGTTTTGGTATATTCAAAATGTATTATTTTACTGAAACGAATTGTATTATATATGTTTTAAGCTGCTTTGGGTCATATTAGATAGATTAACTGAAAGGGATTGAGGGAGAGGAAGCCGTTGTTACGAAATCCCGGCTTCCCACATGGACTACTTGTGCATCCCATTGGTAGTCCATGTACCAGATTCAGAGTCACTGGGCAGAAAGAGCTTCCTGAGGAAGAATGGTTGAAAACCACTTGTCCAAATTCCTGACTTGAAACGCTGTCCAGTATTCCAATTTGTACAGTTTCTGTCTGACTGTATAATGACTTCCAGCCTCCCCCTCCCACGCGCACTCGAGCTGGAACTGTTCATTATAAAACCAGGTTTTCTAATCCTTTTACTGAGCTTTTCTGACTCTGCGAACCCGGGAGAAAGAGGAACAATAATTCCTTAGAAGCTTCCTGCTTCCTGTAGCATCTGTGCAGGTGCAGGCTTCAAGAGAGCCTGCATAATTCATGATGGGCAAATGAAGTCGTGTTTGCTTCCACTGCGAGGACTCGACTTCTGGTTACCTGCCTGGCTGCCGGAAGCAACGTGCAAGCGCGGCTTAGTGCGAGGTAAGGCATTTGGCAGGGCTGAGAAGCCAATTTCACAGTATCCTGCTAGGTTTCCAAAGGTCTGAAGAACTGATGCTTTAGTGTTGGAAACTGGCAATGGGTATTGAATATTCATGAAGCGCTTTCTCTGAAAGGAATGGGCTCAAGGGCGCAATTCTGTTGCCGGGTGGAGAAGAAAAACCTTCTGTTTTAAGAAGTAATTTTGGCAATATCCTATGATTTTTGACAGCATTTAAAGTTGGCGTTTTCCTAGGGTTTTAGTAAGCTTAACTAGGGGGGGGGGATACGTAACACTCTCTAACAACTTTGTTTAAACTTTTTTCCTTAAAACTTTATACTTGGGGAGGTGCGGGGGCAAAACATATTTCAACCAATTAGAGCAATGTCACTGAAAATATGATAGGGCTGATTGTTGCATCTTTGCCTAATGAGCAGATCCTGGGGGACTTGGAAGGCTTGGCTTTCCGAGTTAGTGTTCTACGAAAATGTATAATCGCTGGCTTGTATTTATTAATGCCTTTTCTGCGCCAACCAGAGCAACCAGTTCTGCGTCAGTAGGGGTGATGGGACTCCAGCACCTTGTGCACTTGTGTAGAAGATCCATTCCTGCAGGTGATGCTTTCTTCATTCCTGCATAATACGACCCGCCTATCAAAATGTCCTTTTCTATGCCACTATTAAAGGCAGAAGAATCTTGTCCTCTTCTTGGGAAGGGGCTGTGGCTCAATGGTAGAGCATCTGTTTGACATGCAAAAGGTCCCAGGTTCAATCCTCATCCTTTCCAGTTAAAAAAGGAGGTAGTAGGTGATGTGAAAGTCCTCTGCCTGAGACCCTGGAGAGCTGCTGCCAGTTTGAGCAGGCAATGATCAATTGAGCAGCCTTGATCAATTAATAATCTGACTGACCATAAGGCAGCTTCATGTGTTCATACGTCCTCATTTACATCTCTCCATGTGAGATAGTGTTTTTGTCAGTAAAGACAACTAGCCCGACGTTGTTAGTTCTGGGTTAGATCCCAGGGAAGACTTCTCCATATGTCCTTCTGGAAGCGGAAGCACTAAAATCACTCCTTATTGTCTGCTTGTGCTGAATGAAAGTGTTGGTATCCCTGCAACTTTTTCTGCATGCACAAGACAACACAATGCTGTATTTTAATATTTATTCTGCCAATCGAGATTGTATTGCCTGTTCCACCAATCGAGACATTTTATTGCATGTGGAATAGTGTTTATTTATTATTTTTATTGTTTTTAAACTGTATGTTACAAATTGTATGTTGTTACACCACCCTGAGCCCATCTGATGGGGAGGGCGGTCTAGAAATGCAATAAAAAAATTAATAATAATTCTTGTGATAAAATTTCAAAAACAAATTCAATCAAACCATGCAACTCATGTTGTACATTCTATTGCTCTGCATGTACATTGCTGATTCATGGAAAATTATACTGAGTAGGATTGCCATTCTCCAGGCAGTGGCTGGAGATCTTCCAGAATTACAACTGATCTCCAGGTGACAGAGATCATTTCCCCTGGAGAAAATGGCTGCTTTGGAGGGTGAACTCTATGGCATTATACTATTCTGAGGCCCCTCCCCAAACCCCACCCTCTCCAGGCTCCACCCCCCAAATCTCCAGGAGTTTCCCAACCTGGACCTGGCAACCTTAATACTGAGGCACTGTGTTGTGGCTGTCTATACACTATTGCTTGCACAAGTCAAACTGCAGCAAGTATATTTTTCCTTCTGTTCATGCTTTGCTAGGTCGAAGCCCTGGGCTGGCTTTCTAGATCTAGTACCTGATTCGTCTAACTCGAGAAACCAAGGATTGAATCTGGAACTTGATGCATGTGGTTGCATAAAGTGGCGTACGGGCCTGGCCTGAGCCATCTGGCCGATAAAACATTAAAGAAATATAATTCAACACAAGCTCTATTAACGAGCTATAAACTCTCACCCATTTTTCAAGGTTCTTCACTTAACACATTCCAGAAGGTCCACGAAAGTTTATTATGTTCAGCCTTGTCCAAAATGTTGTAGCAGATTATAATACAATATCCAAATATCTCTACCAGCCGTACAGTCTTCCACCAAAATCATTTGTCCTGAGATTCAACATCATTGCACATCGCCATGGTGATGTGCAATGATGGGGTATAGCTTGCTGGTAGAGCATCAGATTGGCATGCAGAAGGGCCCAGGTCAATCCCTGGCATCTCTAGTTAAGGGGACCAGGCTGTAGGTGATGTGAAAGATCTTTACCTGAGCCCTGGGAGAGTTATTGCCAGACTGAGTAGACAATACTGACCGTGATGAAACGGTGGTTTGATTCAGTATAAGGCGACTTCATGTGTTCATTTTGAATTTTGTCATGTCATGCCAAAAATACCCAGGAATTCTCCCGAAAATAATGGCGGGACAGGCGAACAGTACCCTGCATCTGCCTCACCCCATTGTAAAGGAGGACTGGTTTGTGTAGAAAACCGAATGTTAGGCAGTACAGGTTGTTATGGAAAGATGAGAAAAGAGGTACTTCCTGAAACTTCCTCCTGTGAATTACTGTAAAGATTCCAGGAACCCTGTGCTGATTTGGAGCTGGTCACTCTATGGACCAATATCTGCAGTGACGAATATATTGATGATGTGTTCAAAATTCTCAGTTCAGCGCTCGGAGGAGAGACCCGGAGGAAGGAAACTGCTCTTATTGTAAACGCTTATCCGATATGTAGCTTTTGGGCAGAGAAGGTAAAGTGTTGTTCCGGCCGAGCCAAGGATGGCAGATTGTATGCTTTATATTTCATTTATTTTATGTTTTCATATATTTACTTACTTACTACCCCAATGGGGAACCCAGAGGGGTTTACATCGTTCTTCTTTCCTCCATTTTATTCCCACAACACCCCTGTGAGGTGTGACTGGCCCAGGGGGAGCCAGCAAGCTTTCATGGCAGAGCAGGAATTTGGACCTAGGGCTTCTAGATCCTCTTCCAATGCTCTTTAACTACTGCACCGTCCTGGATGGATGGACAAATAGTCTGCTTGCCTGCAAGAATAGATATGGAACTAAAAATGCCGGGAAGAATTGCAGGGAGGGAAGATTAAGATAGCACAGATCCAGAGGAGTTAGCCGTGTTAGTCTGTAGTAGCAAAATCAAAAAGAGTCCAGTAGCATCTTTAAGACTATACAATAAAGTTGGTTAGTCTTAAAGGTGCTACTGGACTCTTTTTGATTAAGATAGCACACATTTTGTAGGATGAAGCTGAGATTCCTCTCTCTCTCTCTCTAACTATTATAGCTTAATGTATTCTTGAATACTGTTACTAGTCTCCCTCAGCCATGACCACAGCTAAATATAAATAACACTCTGTTTCTACTGCTGTATTCTCTCTACCATTTCCTGTCTTCTGGCTCTTGTATGAAACAGCTAGGTCACTCTGCAGTCATCTGTTTTTGCACTCCCCTCATTTGGGGGGGGGGAATAGCCATAGTCCAAACTGGCTCTTGTTTCTTGCTGATTCTGTCATTTCCGTTAGGCCCCAGTTTGAGTGGATGCCAAACCCAACAGGTGATCCCTCTAGCAGCGAAACAGCAGGAAGTAGGCCATGCATGCCTGAGACAGTTCACCCCAGGGGCTACCTGGCTCATCTCCATCTCTCGGTATAATTAACATGCCTAACCCTGTCCCTGCTCACACATACACATACTGAGAAGAAAATCTGTGCAGAGTAGTTCAGCTGTCGCAGATGAGGAAGAAGAACGGAGGTAAAGGGATTGAAGGAGAAAGTGAGCCATTCAAGTGCAAAGATGCACTGCGGGCTTCAAGGGAGACAGCAGTTGGCCCTTCTAAGGAGGTGGAACCGAATTATATTAGCTACTGCAAAATAGCATCTGCTCAATTACCCATTGTGGACAAAACCACACACACACAAGAATGGCAGAGAGTGTTCACATTCAAATCACATTATTAAAATTAGTTTAATGCAATAAGACAATTCATTTTCAGGCCAGTTCATTTATTTTGTTGCTGAGGGTTTTAATTTAGGGTCTGGTTGAACAGTTTGGCTCTAACAGTCTGTGTATAATCACAAACCATGGAATGAGTACGGCAAGAATTTTGTAATCTGTTGCTCTGGACCAAAAAGACAGGACTTTGAATATTTTCCTCATGGCTAACAGCTGCTTCAACAGTGATCCATATGGCCGGTTGATCATCTGGTGGTTTTAATTTACTAGAATAGTATTTTTTCTCCTCTGCTGTTGCAAGGTTAGACTCCTGAGTTTAAGTTTGTCTTGTGGGCAGCAAAATAAATGTTGTTGTTGTTGTTGTTGTTGTTGTTGTTGTTGTTATCCAAAACACAAGCAACAATAACCAGAGGTCACATGTTATTATTGACTGACCTTGCTAAGCCGATACAAGTTTCCGCCGGAGATCTAAGTATCAACCAGATTATCAGTGTGATATGTACGCTGTTCCAAGTAGCACCGTCTTTTGCAGTTCTGTAGGTGTTATGTCAGAAAGCTGCAGTTTTTTCAAATGAATTACAAAAGTTTTTCGAGATGGTTCCAAGTGCCCTGATAACAATGGGGACTACTGTTGCATTCTTCTTCCATAGTCGGATGGTTTCTATTGCCAGATCTCTATATTTAATCATTTTTTCTTGTTCTTTTTCTTTGACTCTGGCATCCCTAGAAATTGCAATGTCAATTATCCAGACTTTTCGATTTTCCATGTCTGTTATGTCTGGTGTATTATGTTCAAGGTGCCGATCAGTTTGAATTCTGAAATCCCACAAGATCTTGACTTGTTCATTTTCTAGCACCTTTTCCACCTGATGTTCCCATGAATTCTTTGATACTGGCAAGTTATACTTTTTACACAATGACCAATGAATCAGCTTTGCGACCCTGTCATGTCTAGCTTTGTAGTCCATCTGAGCAATTTTGCTGCATTCAGAGATAAAGGGGGGACACAGGTTCATCTTTCTCCTGGCAAAGTTGGCATTTTAGATTTTCACTGATTTTCTGAATTTTGGCTTTCATAACATTCATTTGCAATGCTTGTTCTTGTGCTGTGAAGATCAGACCTTCAGTTTCTTTCTTAATTGTAGCCATCTTCAACCATGCCCAAGTTAGGCTGTTGTCACTTTTTCCTTCAATATTTTTTAGATGTTGCCCATGAAAGCGTTTGTTCTCCCAGCCATTTAATCTATTCTTAAACTGTTTCTTCTTGTGTTCAACCTTTGTTTCAGTTGTTTTTAATATGTTCTCTGTTTTCACAGCCTGAAGTAATTTTTCTGTACTTCTGCTGATGTAATCATTCAGGCCTCTCTTTTCTTCTTCCACTACCTGATGTACTTGTAACAGTCCTCTTCCACCAGTTTTTCATGGTAAATATAGCCTGTCAACATTACTTTTTGGGTGTAAAGAGTGATGTATTTTCATTAGTTTTCGCATTTTTCGATCCAATTTTTCTAAATCGCTTTGTTTCCAATCTATTGTTCCAGCTGGATATCTGATCACTAGAATTGCCTGTGTATTTATGGCCTTGATTGTATTTCCACCATTTAATTTTGACTTCAGAATTTTTCGTACTCTCTTGATATATTCTTTCTGAGTCAGTTCTTTTACTTTCACATGCAGGATGTTATCTAATTCTAATATTCCAAGATATTTATAGTTTTCATTGTTGGATAATGATTTCATAATGTCACCATTTTCAAGTTCCATTCCGTCATTATTTTTTACTTTGCCCCACTGCATAGAGAGTACTGCACATTTGTCTAAGCCAAATTTTAATTGAATATCATCACTGTACATTTTCACTGTATTAAGCAATGATTCAAGTTCAGTGGGACTCTTCGCATACAATTTCAAATCATCCATGTACAGGAGATGGTTTATTTTCCCAGCCTGATCAGAAATATAATAACCCATTTTTGTTTTCTCTAGGACCGTTGTCAAGGGGATTAATGAGATGTTGAATAATAAAGGCGACAAGGAGTCCCCTTGAAATATATTGGGGAAATATATACTTCCCCAGTTTCTTCACCATAGGCCATTAACATGGTTTCCCATTTTCGCATATTTTCCTTAAGGAACAGCTTGATGTTTTCACTCGTTCCAAAAATTTCCAGGCAGGTATTAATCCAACTGTGTGGCAGTGAATCAAATGCTTTTTTGTAGTCAATCCATGCCATTCAAATTCATCTTTCTTCTTGAATTTTTCAGTACCGTTTTGTCTATTAGCAGTTGATCTTTAGTGCCTCTTGACTTTTTAAAATTGCCTTTCTGTTCAATAGGGTACATATTGTTTTCCATTAAATAATCATATACTGATGTTGCTAATATCCTTGTGAAAAGTTTGAATGTTGTTGGAAGGCATGTGATTGGGCAGTAATTGCCAGGCTCATTGCCATTTCCTTCATCCTTCACAATCAGAAATGTGCGGCCTTTTGTGAGCCATTCTTCACTGGTAGAATTTCATTGAATCGCACTGCCGTACATTGATGAAAACTTGTTAGATGCTCATGCAATTCATCTGGCCCAGGTGCACTCCAGTTCTTCACATTCTTCACTTGTCTGGCAAACATTTCAGTTGTTATTATCACATCATTCATCCTTTTCCTTTTAAATTCTTTACTAATGTCTTTAATCCATGATGCATTTCTGTTATGCTCTACTGGGCTTTCCCAAATTCCTTGCCAAAATTTCAGGGCATCTTCTTTACATGGAATGTTGTTCGTCTGCACTGTATTTTCTCCCAGTGACTCATAGAATAATCGCTGATTGCGTCAAAATTGCAAATTTTCTTTATACTACTTTATTTGCCCATCATATCTTTCTGTTTTCTTTGCTATTGCTGTTACCCATTGTTTTAATTCTTCTATGGTTTCAGCAATTGTTTTCCTTCGGCATAGCCCGTCTTTTATCCTCTCATTTTTCAATTTTCCATCTTTCAGGTATTTCAGGTTACTGATATCTCCATGTAGTTTATTAATCTTCTCCAGTCGGGTTTTCCATTTTGGAGTGCAAGGCTTTTTCTTTTTTGGCAGTTTGTAGCCAAGCTCTGCTGTTATTATAGCAGCTGTATTATACATTACTCTTTTTTTTTTCTTTCAGAACTCTTTGCTGTTCATTCAAATCACTATTATCAGGCCGATCCATAGCTTGTATTTCAGGTAGAACATATTCTTTCACTGTGGCTTTAGTCTGTTCAGCCGTGATGTTTTCCTTTCTTTGGTCATTTTTTATTGTTTCTTTTTTTGCCAGTTTCTCCAATTCTTGCAATTCTAGTTCTGTGAAAACTTTATTCCTAATAATGATGAACCATCTTTGAGCTGTTATTTTTTGCTGTTATACCACATTGTGGGTGATTTTCTTTCCAAATTTGCATCATTCTTTTCTGGAAACCACGAGCAGATGGATTTACCTTATAATAACGTTTCATTATTTCTTGATTTTCAGTGGTTGTCCCAAGTTTTGTGCTTACTTTGTTCCAGTAGCACTGCAGCAATCTGTCCTGGTCCCTCAACAGAATCTGCTGAGCCCCATAGCCCATTTGTCGACAGGTGTCCAGGAGCCACAGCACCTGCCGCATTCCTTGTTGACCTGGGCTACAACCTATCCGGTTTGGATTTCTGTTTATTTTGTCTCATCATGATTGAGGGTTGTTGGGTGTGCTTAGTCTGGCTCCTCAGTTGAGAGCTGTGTGATTTGGGTGACCCTACTGGTAGCGATGCTACCACTAGCATAGCTCTCAGCCTCATTGGAACACGTAAACCCCACCACCATTGCAAGGTGGCACCCATGGTGGGGATTATTGTTGTTGTTGTTATTGTTGTTAAAACAATTTGTATACATATATTTAGGACGTACCATTTTGTCCAAATTCTGGAAAATTCGTATCTAGTTCGATGAAGTCCATTTCTGTGCAAATAACACTGATAAATGTCTTATGTAGATCTCGCCTAGAATTTATCAACTCCAGTTAGAGAAATTCCTGGAGATTTTTTTTTGGGGGGGGGGGTGCTGTTGAGGGGTGAATTTCGGGATGAATTTCACTTCCAATCTGTGGTAGAGTTTGCTCTCCAAAGCTGCCATTTTCACTTGGAGAACTGATCTCTACAATCTGGAGATCAGTTGAAATTCCAGGAGAATTCCAGGCCTCACCTGAAGGTTAGCAACCTGCCCAATGCTTTATTTTTTAAAAAAAACATTCTTGGTGTATTGAAATAAAAGAGTTATTTTGCTTTCTCATCCCAGCTATTCTAGCTGCTACTAAGTACATTACAGTAAGGTGACAACAAAATATTTGTGAACAATGTCCATATTATATTAGCCATTTCTCCACTTCCCTGGTTGTACATTGGAAGTGGGGTGGAGGGAGTATCGATTAACTGAAGTATGTGTAGCGGGTACTGCATGAGTTTAGCAGCTAATAATTTTCCAACTTCTTTGTTATTCATCTAAGAAATGAACTCTCGTAACATTTATCTGCAGATCCAAAAGTGCACTGAAACTGCCTTTGGGAGCTCAATATGCCACTTCGCTTGGACTTTGAAATCAAGAGCATTGCTTCTCAGACAGGGGAGTTGTGTAGTGAAACCAAGGAGAGCAGAGCTTTCATTCAACATGACATCTTGTAGAATCTGAGCACCAATTAGAAGCTTCCCAGCTTTTCCTGCAAGAGGGGAATTTTAAAAAGAATTCTCTTTACGCTTTCTCAGGTGGAAACAATGATAACGTAGAGCGGAACCACAAGTGACGCCTGACACAGGTTGGACACTTGTCAGCTTCCCTCAAGTGTTGATGGGAAATGTAGGCAGCTTGGCGGAATGTTGGACAAGTGACAGTTGAAAAGTCCATTGGACAGCAGTCAGAGAGTCAAGCTGCAAGACCAGGACGCCTACATTTCCCATCAAAACTTGAGGGAAGCTGACAAGTGTCCAACCTGTGTCAGGCGTCACTTGTGGTTCTGCTCGTAGTCTGTAAGAACTGATAGGGAATCTGAGGTGGTGCCAGCATTCCCTTTTTAAGGAGTTGATTATGGATGTACAATAAGAATGTTCTGTATGTTTGTTTTCATTTTCATGCACGGTTGGGAAAACTGTTTTTTCCCCTCCCACTTATTTGGGGCAGGATAAATGTCTCATTACCATATATTCCTTTTATGCCATTAATGTAACTTTTATGCAAAAACAAGCATTCATTTTAATAGTACTTCATAGTATCATAGAGTTGGAAGGTACCTCTAGAGTCATCTAGTCCAACCCCCTGCACAATACAGGAAATTCACAACTACCCCCCCACACCTGCTCCAGTGACCCCTGCTCCATGCCCAACTTCTGTTGAGCTTTCTTATTGAGTGAATAGGGACAGTGACTGCTGGTGGAAGAGACCATAAAGGAAATTTGAACTTGAAGTGAAAGTTGTCACACAATTTAGTCATATCCCTAGAATTGATGAATTACTAGATTATATAATTATGAGAATAATCTGTTCTTCCTTACAGTAAAGTGAACTGTAGGGACCAAAGAAGAAATCTGATGGCATGTTATTGTATCTCCTCATAAGTAAACTAACAGTGCATTCCTAAGAAGAGTTAATCCAATCTAATTTCATTGAAATCAATGAGTTTAGACTGGAGTAACTCTGTTTAGGATTGCACTGTTAGTCTGCTTCAATCTGAAAGGGATTTATCGACCATGCATTATCCTATGGGTCTCGAAAAGGATCCGGTCTTGTACCTACTCTTTAGGAAATTGCTTAAGAGGAGATAGAGGAACTAACTAAACAAGACAAGTCAAGAGGTAACACAATGTATTTGTTTTAGTTTAACTCAAAAGTATTTGTGATAGTTTTCTCTTTGTTCATGCTTTATTCTAAGCATTTTTTTTGAGATTTTTCAAATGATTTTGCCATCTTTTGGGCATGGAGCAGGGGTCACTGGGTATGTGTGTGCGGGGGAGGTAGTTGTGAGTTTTCTGAATTGTGCAGGGGGTTGGGCTAGATGACCTTGGAGGTCTATTCCTACCCTATGATTCTATGATTAAAGTTTTTGGCAAGGTGCAGTGTCCTAAATGGTACGGGGGCGGCCAAAATTATATTCAACTTTTAATTCATAGCAGCCAAAAAGGTGGAGTGGAGGATTGAATTGTTCTCCTGATGTACCTGGTTCTCTGAATGCTATGTGCCAAGTGGGGGTAGGGGGGATACCTCTATATTTTCCCCCCAGTGGGGCTTGCAACAGCTGTGGAAATGGAGAGGGACATTTATTCCCTCTGATGAATATTTTTGTGTTAGATACCTTTTTGGAAACAACAGCTTTTAGAATTCACATTTCACTTTTAGAAGTACATTTTAAAATGTCTTAGAATTATACCTAAAAATATACTGTATGAAGTGTACCTGTCAGGCATAAAGAGCACATGGGATAGGGGAACTTGGCACATGGCCATGAAAGAACAATACATTGCTGTGTTGAACAAGGAAGAAGTAAACAGATGAATCTCTGTTTACTGTGACAATAGGACAACCCAACATTTTCACTGAAGGCTGTATTCTGCACAGAATTCCCATGTGCATTGTTTAGATATTTAGATATTTAGGAAATCAGCCAGCTGATTGTCTTTCTTTCCCCATTTATATTTTTGAGAAGAAATGGATATTTGTCGCACTGAAATGGAGCCAACACAAATATCTACACAACATAGGTGATCTTAGAACAAATTGCTCAGGTGAACTATATCCGTTTTATAAACGTGAAACATCTCTCACATTTTTGTTGTGCTGCTACTCGAAAGAGCAGCAATTATGGGGCTTATTTTACTTTCTTGACCACAATCTGAAAACAAGAAAATCGACATAATTCATTTCATTAGACCCGACCAAAATGACACAAAAAGTGTAAGCAAGCACTTGAGTGTACCAGAACTCATCAGGCTAGATTTTTACAATTTTTTAAAAAAGGAGGGGGGAGGGGAAACAGATAGAGGAGATTTCCTGTCCCAGGTCCCGTACTGCTGCCTGGTGCAGCAGTGGGAAAAATTTAGCTGAAACCATGGTTTGAGGAAGGGTTACTAGATCAGCCCAGAAGTGACATTGTGGTGCCATGCAATGCTCAGCCCTGCCCCAGAAGCTCCCATGGGTTACCAGCTTTTGGCTAGCATCTTGGGGTGGGCACTGAGAAATTATTCATTACAGTTTCTGATCCATATTTTGAGGGAGGGATTTTTTTTTTTACATGATAGCTTATTTCTGGGTAAGATGTTATCAGTTTGGGAGTTAAATCCATGTGCTTTTTCTTCTGGACAATTATTTTCAATGGGAATCTTTTGAAGGGTCTACGGCAGCTGTTAAAGATAATGGCACCAAATTTGCACAGAATGCAGTCCTCCCTCTAATCTAAAGAACTACTACGTTTCAAGCAGATTTAACAAAGGGGGTCCATTTTATAGACCCCTGACGTAGGTCCCTCTCTTAACAGGTCATTTTCACATTGCTTACTGGCCACCGAACATGGTGCTGAGCTCCCAGAACAGCTGCATCTTCCTGGCATGATATCGCGCAAGAACCATTCTCGTGCGAAATCGCACCAGGAAGACGCTGTTGTTCCGGGGGCTCGGCACCATGTTCCGTGGATGGTAAGCAGTGTGAAAATGGCCACAGTTGCATTTCTACTGATTTCTAAAATAGTGGCAACTTAGCAGGAGAGCTCCAGAGAGGTGTCAGCATGACCCTCACCCCCCCCCACCAGTCTGCATTCTTTTCATTTTGCTACTCTTACAATAACTGACAATAAAAAGTTTACATTTTCTGCTGAAAACTGCCCATTTGCCATGCTTCCTTGTTGGAGTCTGCTTAACAAGTAAAGCAGGAGATCCAGTTTTTCCATTATTCCCTATGGAAGACTTTGTGGGGAGGGGAGGGGAGTCATTGTTTTCAATCAAATGTCACCAAAATTACAGTGGAGTTTCTTCTTCCTGCCAACCTCCCCACCACCACCCCAAAGTCTTCCATAGGGAGGATAACAAAGGGTTTGAATTCTATGGAACAAAGCCTAGCTTTCTACTTTCAGAGGGGAAAAAACTCTCTTTCTACCCCACAAAGGAGAGGAGAAAGAGAATGGCAACTGTCTGCAGTTTGAAATTGGCTGTAAGTTCTCTGTGCTCCTCCCTTGCAAGGGTCTGATTGGAAGGGAGAAATGCTATTATCCAAGAAATTAGTAGAATCAAAGAAAAGCACATGTTCCTGCTGCATGGCTGGTAAGCATCAGAACTTAGAGGGGGAAACCAGATATTTTCAAGGACGAGGTTTCGTTATTCCCAAGTATCTTGGATTTGTGTTAACATTCCAGAAAACCAAGGTAATTATTCAAAACGGTGATTCCTAAATATATTTTTGGCTCAGGAATTCCATTATGCGCACCCCTGCTGGCAACCCTTGAAGAAGAAGTCTCAGTTCGTGAACTTAAGACCTGGTCTTGTGTGCATTCTGTGCAAAATGTTGAACAGACATGCAGATTTAAAATTGTGCTGGTATCGATTTGCTCCCCTGGCTTTCTTGGACTGAGAACTAATAAGTGAATTATTCCATTGAAAACATCAGTGGTCAGCAATAGATGATACATAGAAACTCTGAAAGTTGAATAGCTGGTTGGATGCAACCCTATGTTTTGTGTCATTTGGGTTGGTTCTAATAAAAAAGGTATTTCATAAATTTTGTTCCTCTTTTTGGATTTTGCTCTGTATCAGCATGTCTGCTTACAGCTTTAACCACATTTTGCATTAGGTTAGGCTCAAATTACATGTTATGCTCAACTTAGGGAGCCACTGAAAAGGATGTTCCCACATCAAATTCTGTCCCACTCTCTGGAACCGCTAGGATCACTTACTCTGTGTCATAATGTACTTGTGAGTTCCCCCACTTGTGTTCTCTGACATTGGTTGCTACTAACCATGGTGGAGAACCTCCCAACATGATGACAATAATGACTTAGGGTAAGTGATCCTAAATGTCACATGGGGAGAGGGACCACAGCTCATTGGTAGAGCATCGACTCGGCATTCAGAAGATTCCATGTTCAATCCCCAGCATCTCCAATTGAAAAATCAGGCAGTAGGTGATGTGAAAGACCTCATCCTGAGACCTTAGCGAGCTACTGACACTGATATATCGATGATCTGATTCAGTATATGGAACCTTCATGTATGTGTGTTCACAGGACAGGGAATGAACTTGACACGGGGATGCTATTTTCAGTATATTTCTTCACTAGACAGTAAGTTTTGTCTTCATGCAGTGATTTGAAATCTGGTCTCCCTTACCTAAACCAGGCAAATCTAGGCCAAACCAGCACAATTTGCATCAGATTGAATATATCCTTTCACTTCCTTATATGTGGTTTGCTAGGTACTTGACAGCTGCCTGTGTTTCCAGTCAATCATTACAAACAGGAGGTTCACCAGGTACAAGTGGACTCCCCATGCATGACATGGGTTGTATCATATATTATGTAGGCCTATTTAAGCCTGCACAACATCCTGCTTTGAATAGGTATGGCCTAAGCATGTATGTTTACTTCCATATCCCAAACCAATCTCCAGAAAAAATAAATGGGATTGGTATGCATTATTTGCATTTATGGGACAGCAACCTGTTTACACCAGGACTCTGGAACTCCATCTCTTTGGCAAGGAAAAACAGTTTTTTGGTTCTTAAACTCATATCCTATTTGTTAGCCCAATAGTGAGCTATCAAATAAGCTCTCATTAAAAAAGTCAAATCTGAAACATCAGTCAAATCATAAAATATCAACACCTAAAAAAAGAAAATCAGTGTTAAGCCAATAGTAAACCACATGGCGAACTAATGAGATCCAATAGCAAACCGAAGAGAGCCAGTTTGGTGTTGTGGTTAAGAGCGGTAGGACTCTAATCTGGAGAACCTGGTTTGATTCCCCACTTTTCCGCTTGAAGCCAGCTGGGTGACAGCTTCCCAAGGCTCTCTCAGCCCCACCGATCTCACAGGGTGTTTGTTGTGGGGATAACAATAACATACTTTGTAAACCGCTCTAAGTGGATGTTAAGTTGCCCTGAAGGGTAGTATATCAATCAAATGTTATTATTGTTGTTGTTGTTATTATGGCAATAGAAATTGTTTTTAAGCCTTCTGGGGGACCAAATATATAAGCAAATGAACAGATATTAATAAGCTAGGAGGAAGCCGGGCAGGCAGATTTTCCTAGGAAGGAAGTTCCAAAAGCTAGATGCCACCAATGAGGAAGTCATATATCTTAATGCCACCATCCAGATAACCCAAAATTAATGGCATACATAACAGAACAACTTGTAAGTCCTGCAGGGGGCGGTGGGGGGACAAGATGTCTTGGAACACCTCCAAGACATTCCCAAAGACTTCCTCTCCTCCCCAAAAGACTTCCTCCCCTTTTTGCTCATTATCAACGACTGTGAAGAAAAAGAGGCAGATGTTTTATGTGAAAAGAATTCAGGGTCCGTTTTTACGATCGGTGTATTTTGCTTTGTGTTACAAAAGAGAGAGAGAGAGAAAATCAGCTCCAGACACTTTCACAAAATGAACCCTGCCTGCCATATTGTCACGTTTTATCTTTCTGCAATTTTGAAATCAATGAAGACTTCAGAAGCAGAAGTCTGCTGTGATTTGGTGGCCCGTAAGCCCCTAACAGTCATATTTTAGAGGTGACACCTTCAAAAAATAATTACCTTTTCCATGCGTGTATGAAATGTGATCTCACTAGGAAAGAAAATTATTCTTATTATGCAAGATTGGTCTCTGGGAAAGGACAGTAACATATAATGCCTGTTACTCACTCCCTGAGAAAAGGGAACCAATAATAGTGACAAGGAATCTATATTTTAGCTACAGACATGTAGAATTAAACTGGTCTCGGAAGACTGTATAGCATTTATAAGAGGGCTGTTTAGCCTGCCTTCAGAATTTGAACATAATAAAGTTAGTACATAAATACAAGTTCTAGTGCAGTTCACAAAGAGATGTAGTAGTTGCATTGAGGAGGCCTCTGGCCCTGGTTACCTGAACAGATGTGCTGTTGTGGAATGTTCACAAATATTTTATCTTCTGAAGGAGGTTGTTAGCGTAAGGTTAACACTCGTGACACTTCAATTTTGTGAGCTGAAATAAAATATGGCTAGCAAAAATGTAAAAGCTAGACAAAGGTATCTCAAAAAGGGAGCTTTGACTCTTGAAAGCTTATACCCAGAAAATCTTGTTGATCTCTAAAGGTGCCACTGGTCTCAAACCCTGTTCTCCTTCAGAGCATAGTTTATAGATAGGCTGTAATGGTAGCTTTAGGATACCCCCCCCCCATTCTTTTTAGGAGGCTTTTATTTACAAAATATATATATTAAATTTAACTCTGCTTCAAACCAGCATTATTTCATTGGGGAGGGGGGAATTTAAAGGTAGTTGCTGCAAAGTATTCATCACAGTGGGTTAATTTGTATCAAATAGCTTATGTTGAGACTGCAATAGCAATATATAATTAGACAGAATTCTAAGTGGAAATATTAGAGCAGTTATTAAAATCAGCGAAGTGCTACACCGCTGATTAGGATATAAAGAACAGAGGTGGGATGCGAATGCTTTGTAAGGACAGCCAGGACTGAGAAGGCGAATGGTGATGCAAACATCTTCCGTTAGGAGAGCCAGAGACTTCTGGGATGGCTGGAAATGACCGTGAACATGGGGGAAACAAAAACCACCATCAGGGATGAGTAGTTCCCTGCTCAGTTTTCTTGAGATGAGTGAAGTTTTCTCAAGATACGTGCTCAGCATGGGCTGCACCAGATATTCTCTCGTGTTGACACTCAACTCACCTGAACAAAGTAGCCCCCCCCCCCGCACCAAAAATGGTCCCTCATCAAACATTCATGTTCTGCTGCAACTTGGAACCTTCTTTGTCGCCTCCGCACACCTGTTCTCTGCACCGCTGCCCTTCCTCTGTGAGTATGTGAGTGAGGGGAAGTGAGTGATGGAGCCCAGTCATTCATTCCTGTGGGTATTTATGTCTTTAGACAGTCTTTTCCTGGTGGTACCCTCTCCTAGCATTGTCTGTACCGCACTAATCAGGTCACAGAATTTTTTTGTGGGCAGGTCCTCTGGAATAATCTACCAGTGTAGGTGCAGAAGACACCTTTGCCCACAGCGTTTAGGATGACATGTAACACGGTTTTGTTTCAGAGGGCATTCGGTGGGAAATAAACTGGTCTGGCTGCATTTTTTGTGACAAGGGCTGTTTTTCATTCTGTTGATGGTGTGTTCTGGTGTCTTTGCAATTTTTGTTGCTTTGTTAGCTGTCTTGCATCTAAAGGAGATAAGGTGAGATACAAATGTTTTAAATAAATAAATAGTAACTCATCATCCAGTCTGCTTACCGATCACTGGTCAGTATGAACAGGGATACCCAAGGCCATTCCAGAAATCATTAAATTCATGATATACTGTCTGGGTGTGGTTTGTGTAATTTATGTACTCTCACACTGGCTGATTCTGCACATGTTGGATAATGCACTTCCAATCTTCTTTATAGATCATTTGGAACGGATTTTTTCGTGTGCGGAACAAAAAATCCACCTCAAACAATTGATAAAGTGCATTGAAAGTGCATTATCCAACGTGTGCGGAATCAGCCACTGTTTATGTGGTCACTTATATTAAGGATACGTTGAATTTTATATAAGGCTTCAGAATGTTCCATATTTTTTTCCCTGTAGTACTTAAATCAACCCCCTAAGAGGTCATTTTTGTTATCACCATATTGTAGAAGGGGGTAAGAAGCCAGATTGAAGAAACAGTGGCTTTCTCAAGGCCACTTTGTGAATTATAGCTGTTGTGAGATTTAAATCCGGCTGATTCACAGTTTCTTAGCTCCTATGCTACAATTGCTATATGGAAGTGAAGGGAAGGCCAGTTTTGGAAAAGCAGCTTATTCCAGGGCTCCATTCAAGACATTCCCAGATCTGTTAATGTTAACAACTCTGACACTGAAGAACATTAATAGGGATGGCGTGTGGTTTATCATTGCCATCCTCATTGGTTTCCAAGTCCTATTTATGGTGCCAGTGTTGACCTTTGAATACCTATGCAAGCTGATACCTGCCTGCCTCAGGGACTGCCTCTCGTTCTGGGTCGCCTCAGGACCTCTCAGAGCATCCTTCTTCTTGAGCCTTCTCTTCAAACTTTTCAGTAACAGCCCCAATTCTTCACAATAAATTGTCAATAGATGTGATGAGGCGCCCCTACTTGCAGGCAATGTTAGTCAGTCTTGTGTTGATGGGATTTTCATGGATACCAGGCTGCAAAGAAATATGCCAGTGGAGGACAACGTGGGCTTTGTGAAGGTGGCATTATTTTGTTTGTTTGTTTGTTTGTTTGTTTGTTTGTTTGTTCGTTCGTTCGTTCGTTCGTTCGTTCGTTCGATCGATCATTCGATCGATCGTTCGTTCGATCGCTCGATCGATCGTTCGATCGTTCAATTGTTCGTTCGTTTGACCGATTGATCGATTGATTGACTGATCGATTGATTGATAGCCCGCCTTCCCGCAAGCAGGCTCAAAGCAGGTAATAACAGCATTAGATGTCACTTCTGGTTTTAGCAGCTTTGTCTCTCAGAACTGGACGATTTGTAAGCTACTTTGAGTCAGTGGGAGGGAAGACAGCCTCAGATCTTGGCTGCTAAGCAGGGTCGGTACTTGGATGGGAGACCACAGAGGAAGACGCTGCAGAGGAAGGCAATGGCAAACCCTTGCCTGGAAAGTCTCTTGCTGGAGTATCCGAAAATCAGTTGCAACTTGACGACACATATGTATATTGAGTCAGTGCATATTGTGAGAAAGGCAGGATAAAAATGTTTTGATAAAACAAAATACTCACCATAGGCAATTCCAATATTGCCTGTTAAGATATGGCACAGTTGGGCTGCTGAATTTAAAAAAAAAAACTGGAAAAGGAAATTGCCTAGTAACTAAATATAAGTGTGGTGAGCATTTGGGAGGAGGGATGGATGCAAGTGTCATTAAATAATAAATAAATGCCTACTGTTATCAGTGCCTCTAAATAAAGAGATACGATCTTGTTTGTAGGGTGATTGGACCAGGTGCTCTGCCCACTTTTCACACATCAGTCACATAAACTAATCTGAGGTTAGAGCAGATTAAAGCGTATAAGGATTCACATATGAAAATAGGGATAGGGTGCTAAATGTGATTTACAGGGTTGAAGGAAACCTAGGTTTAAATCCTTGCTCAGCAGGGAAGTTCGCAGGGCAATTCCCAGTTCTCGTCACTTAACCTGCCTCGTAGGGTCAATGATAGGATTGCCAGTTCCCAGAAGAGAAATTCCTGGACATTTGGGGAGTGGAGCCTAGGGAGAGTGGGGTTTGGAAGGGAGGGATCCTAGCAGGGTATAATGCCACAGAGTCCCCCCGCCCCTCCAAAGCAGCCATTTTTTCCAGCAGAACTGATCTCTATGGCCTGGAGATGAGTAGTAATTCCGGGAGATCTCCAGGCACCACCTGGAGGCTGGCAACCCTAGTTGATGGAATGGTACCCACTCGTGGATTCTGCCCAGAACTCCTTGGAGAGAGGGTGAGATGCAAACGGGATAGATGAATAAAGGTTAGGAAATAAATCTAAGCTGGATCCGGTCCGCTGAGAGAGGAAAGAAAACCGCGCAATGGTGGTTGTGCAACTAAGAAGCTTTCCAAATACCGGTGTGCTTTTTTAGGATTGCGTTGTGCTTCAGTGAATGCTCAGAGTCACGAAAGGTCCGCTACAATCAAGGCTAAATTGCTTGAACACAAAGGTAATGGAATTATCTCATTACCCTGATCATCCATTTTCATTGCTAATCCAGTGTAGTTTAACTTCACCCTCACCCCAGGATTTTTTCCCCCCTCTCCCTGCAATGGCCGTGGCAATAGAACAGTCAGACGGAGAGCCATCTGGCTCCTGCGCTTCCAAGGGGCAAAAGGCAGCGGAAAGAAAATTGATTGGCTGTTAGGCCCATATTAAGCAGAGACCTTCCTTGAACCAGATGTAACTGGAGGGAAGTGGAAACCGGCTTTAATTCTCTTCCAGGCCACTGAGAATTGAAGAGGGATAGCACATTCAGAGACTGCATTGACAGTCTGGTCATGTTTAAAGCGTGCAAACTGGTTTGGTGTTGTTACTCTGAGAACGCACACGCTGACTTTGTGTGTTCTGTGCTTTGAGGAAGAAGAAACGAACATTGTGTTCAGTGGTTGTATTTTGCATTATGCTGTAGCATGGTATTACGTTACGTTTTGTATTGGACCGTACAATGGTTGTTTAAAGGGCTAGTTCTAAAATCCTGCGCCCGGGAGCAGTCTGTGACACATGAAGCCGCCTTATACTGAATCAGACCATTTGTCCATCAATGTCAGCATTGTCTTCTTTGCGGAGATGGAGGTTGGTGAACTCTTAGAAGCTGTGGCAAAATTCAGCGTATAAGACCATTCCATATAAAGTGCTTCCCAGCCAAATTCCAGAAGATACAACATTCCTTGGGTAGACATTAGGAAATCCAATAGAAAGGAGCTAGTATTGGTAGATGAAGGATTTTTATTTCCTATTTCTGTGATCGCCACAGATCAAAAAAGTGCTGCACACTGTAATTCCAACACCAGAGAATGTAGGTGGATCCGTGGGTCGCCAGGTCCCCTTATTCTCCAGGCAGAAGACCTACCACTCACTTTTGTGGTGTCCTCGTGCATGTGCAAAGAGCGTGCCCATGCTTCCAGCCTCTCAATGACATCATTTCTGGAAAGTGACGTCATTGCACAGGCCACATGATGCTCCGGGGAGCTCTCCTGCACTCTACAGCAGGCTGAACTGGGATACTTCAGAGTGCAGGAGCGCTGCCGAGGCAGCACGAGAGGCCCTGGAGTGCTCCTGTGACCCACAGTGCCCCAATTTGGCCTGAAATAGGACTGATTTGGCTCAAATCGGGCCACTGCAGAGCCCAGGAGCACTACTGGGGTGGCACAACGGGCCATGGAGCACTCTTATGCTTCACAGTGGGCCGAATTCAGCCCAAAATCGGCCTACTGCAGCACATGGGAATGTGCCACTTCACCAAGGAGCATGCCCTGGGAGGTACATTCCTCTGGATTTTCCCCAGGTAAGTGGAGGGGAGGGGGAGCTGTGGATCCCTCACCCCCAGCCAGGAACTGGCAAGCCTACCCCTCACCTCTTGCTCTACTGAGCCTTCCTTTAGCCTAAGGAGACCTCCATCCACTTGTGTGGCTCTTCCATTGGAGGTAGGACCACAAGTGGGAGGAAAGCTTCTTAGGATCCTTGGAAGGTGGCTGAATCTACTCCAGTCTCCATAGGATAGCCTCCATCTCCTATGCAAGCTTTGGAGTTGTACAGAACACTCCCACGGGCTTGAGAAATGGCTTCTTTATTGGAAGGGGAAAATCCCAACTCGGTTAGAAGTTTGTATCAGATTATTATTGCTGCTGCTACTGTTGTAATTAGAATGAAAGCTAGTCACATTACAAAATCAGTCCAATATTCATTTCCTGTTTAATTCAATGGCAGACATATTTCTGGGTTTGATGTCCCTGTTTAAAAAACCCAAGTGTGATGAATTTACCAGAAACAGCATCTCTCACCCAAGAGAGCCTCCTTGTTAAATTTCGGGCAAATAGGAAAAAGGATCCTCCATTCTATGGTGGTAGGGAGTGCCCTCAAGTCAGTGTTGACTTATGGTGACCCCTGGTGGGGTTTTTAATGGCAAGAGACTAACAGAGGTGGTTTGCCATTGCCTGCCTCTGCAACCCTCATCTTCGTTGGAGGTCTCCCATCCAATTACTAACCAAGGCCGACCCTGCTTAGCTTCTGAGATCTGTCAAGACCAGGCTCTCCTGGGCTATCCAGGTCAGGGCCCCCCATTCTACAGGCAGTTAAAATTCTCACTGGGACAGCATAGGAAGATATGAACTGGTGTGCGAGTGAGCTTTTCCCTCCTTTGGGGGGATCCTCAAGTAAGGGGTGGAGGACACTAGTGAGGAACTCTGCCCTCTCTGTGCCCTTGTTTCTTCCAGCTTTTTTCTTCCCAGATTGAGTGTCTTCCCATATTAGAGCCTAGCCATGGAAAATAATATGCCTCGGGCCCCAAAGTTTGGCAAAATAAGCAGGAGGAGCAAGGAAGCCCCCTTTACCGGTATGCCCCAGTTTTAATAGAAAACATGCTTGTTGCTCATCTTATGAATGGATTGCCTTGTGCATGGTGGGCTCTTCTTTGCCTGCCCTACTGATCCTGATTCAGCAAGAGATCCAGAGGAATTAGCTGCGTCCGTCTGTAGTTGCAAAATAGTAAAGAGTCCCGCAGCACCTTTAAAATCTAACCAACTTTATTGCAGCATAAGCTTTTGAGAACCACAGCTGTCTTCATCAGATGCATGGAAACGAAGAGAGCTGTGGTTCTCGAAAGCTTATGCCACAATGAAGTTGGTTAGTCTTAAAGGTGCTACGGGACTTTTTACTGTTTCTGAATTGCTAGTTCTCTCTTGCATAGAGATGATTCATCACCAGACTCTTCTTTTGTCTCTTAATTCTGTGAATGTGTGTTTGCTGTTTACAGTTGTGGTGGGAAGCCTTAAACATCCCCAGTATCTTAAAGGAAATGAGGCTGCCTATTGTTGGGGGGAAGAATCTGGCTCTCCCATCTCTACGCTGTTTTGCCTGCAATACTGCCTGCCCTTCCGCATGTGCAAGCAAAGCAAAACTTTTGACTCTTTTCCTGACTGCAGACAGGCTTCCTATCACAGTGGAAGAAATGTAGCCAGGAACTGAAGCTCTGCTGCACATAGGTGTACACCAGAAAGAGGGGTCTTTGCTGTGGTCGTATCAGAGCTTTGGAATTCTGTCCCCATAGCAGCTCTCGCCTGATGTTAGCTTCAAGCTTTCCAACTCCAGGTTATTTCCCGTAGTCTTTTTTATTTATGACTGTTGAACTATAAAAGCTAGGGTAGTTTGTATGAGAACAGGGCACATTGTTTCTGAGATTGAGGCTGCATTCAGATGTCACATCAAATGGAGGTTTGCCTGTGATAGAGATGAACACAACTCACGTGTGAAATATGATCAAAGGATTCTTCATGTTGGAAACTTGGACTCAGGCCCCAATTCACTGTGGTCTGAATTCAGATGCCTGTGGTGAATTGGCGTTTGTTCATATGCATATACCAGGATTCTAAGTTATTATCTTTCCAATCACGGTGCTTCCTTGTAGGCTTGTTGTGCTTCCTCTTCTGTTATGTATTTATGTGTGAGAAAGAAGAAACGTGCTCAACTAAGAGTCACTCTACACGTTACTAAGTACCTAGAGACACTCAAGTGCAGGATTGTATGTCTAGTCCTCAATTCACGTGCAAGCTGTTCTGGCTTGCGCACATGAATGCTGCTTTCACGGGAGCTCCCTTTGTGTGACTGCACCTGCAAGTGATTCTGGAGGGCCAAGTCCCAATTCAGTTCTGTTTTCCCTGTGAGAACGAATACTGTGGGCTCCTTTGAACTGCCAATTTGCATTTCTTTAAGGTGTGAGAAAGTGTCAAGATCTGCATTTCAGTGAATGGATGTGGGGGAAACTGGGATACTTTTAGCAGTTGAGGAGGAACTGATCTAACACGTGAGGTGGAGTAAATTGAAGTGTGACAGTGCGATCATTACATGGAAAGTTAGAGGGGGGACACGTGAAATGAGGTTCACTTGAGCGTCCCGAGGTACTTAGTAATGTTTAGAGAGACTCCTTGTGTTTCTAGGCTACCATACCATTGTGAAACATAACACTTGCGTGCTGTCAAGCTAAGGCTAAACTAGGACATGCAGCTGTTGTGTTCCGTGGTAGTGTCAGCCAGTATGGATAGGGTGGAGTAAGGGGTTACCTGCTTTCTGTGGCAAGTCCCACTTATATAACATGTTCACAATCTGTTGTAGTGCAGTGTGGATCTTCTTATATTGGATTGTGTGATTGTCTAATGCCACAGTGATTGTGGGGCAATGCTAGGTAACTTTTGTGGTGGTCTTTTCCTGATACAGCTCTTTTGGCCACAGCTTGCAGCCTAATCCCACATTTTAAAAAAGAAAGAAAGAAAAGGGTGGGGGAGAGAATTTCACTCCAATCACAAAAGCTTTTTAATTTCAAGCTGGATTGCTAAAAGGTAGGATGCCAGTGACCTGGTAATGTAGGGTCCTTATCTTGTAAAATAAAAGAAAGGTTCTGATTAATATTTGTGATCTCCTTTTTCTCAAGTATCGAGGTAATCCATCTTTATCTCTCCTCTCTGAAATTGGGACATTCAATCACTTTTGTGGTGGTCTTACTCAGAGAACTTGCCAGATCGTACTTCCTTCTAGGTTCTTGGTCTCTCTTGTATGTGTGAAGTAAATAATTTCTCTCCTATTGTTCGGTACATGGAGGGACAGTTGTGAGGAGGATTACACAATTCTGAAGGGGGATAGAATAGATGTAAGCTCTGTCTAGATGTAGTGAAAGGCCTTGGAAATTTCTGGGTTTGTTTGTTTCTGTCATTTATAGTCCTCCTTTCTCACTGGAATTCAAGGCGGATTACATAGTGTGAGATTAATACAACCAGTATCAAAGACATTTCCATAAACAATGCCATAGGGTAAATAAATACAAGTTTACAAAAACATAGCATTAGCAAGGATTCAATACAGAGGGCCAAGCTACACATGACGAATGACACTTGAACGGCAAGTGGATTGAGTGGAGGGCAAGTGAACAGGGAGAAATACACTTGCCATTCAAGTGTCATTTGTCATGTGTAGCTTGGCCCAGAGTTGAAGAAAAACTGAAATAGAACATAATTCTAGGACAGATATTAGCCAACATGCAGTATATAGGAGTACATATTCAAAGTAACAGATAATATGTAAGGCAACATAGTGGTGAAATCTATGGTCCCTAATTCATTAGCAAAGCATCTAAGGGCCAAGCTACACATGACGAATGACACTTGAATGGCAAGTGGATTGAGTGGAGGGCAAGTGAACAGGGAGAAATACACTTGCTGTTCAAGTGTCATTCGTCATGTGTAGCTTGGCCCTAAGACTCCCTCTCTACAATGCAGCCCTGGGTATGCCCCTATGGCAACCCACCTTTTTATCACTGCCACCCATCCTAAACCTCCCTTCACAGGTTTGGGGGCTTCCCAGATGAGTAAAGGCTGGGTCACCACATCCTACCCATTTAGCCTCCACTATAGCAGCCAGCCCTGATTCAAATCCTCACAAGGTCCCCTCTCTCCTCTCCCAGAGGCGCCACCAGACAGGCAGCTCATTCCCTCTATTTACCTCTCCTCACCAAGCTACTGCCCAGGGCTATTGGGGGAAAGGAACTTATAGTTTATTTTCCCTTTTATACACTGTCACCATTTTCTTAAACTTGGCCCATTTGACGTGACCAGAGTGTTTGAGGTCTCTGTGTGTGATCTTTTCCCTCAGCCAACAATTTCAGGGTTAAAACAGAAAGAAGAAAGAATTTTTATTTACATGATAGAACACAGGAATGTATGATTTTGAAACTCATATATAAAATGTGGTTAAACAGGGAATGTTTGTATGTATCAGAACACGTCAACAGCCAGCTTTCCCTCTCTGTTGCTTTCTCTCAGCGGTTCCAAAACTCTCTCTCTCTCTCTGGTGGACTCTAACTGTCATTGGCTCAGCATTCTCAGGAGAGGCAGAGCTGGGACCAGTCCTGTTCTTCACAGCCCCCTTTCCTTCCAGTTTGGTGTACTGGTTAAGAGCGGCAGGAATCGAATCTGGAGAGCCAGGTTTGATTCCCAATTTCTCCGCTTGAAGCCAGCTGGGTGACCTTGGGTCAGTCACAGCTTTTCAGAGCTCTCTCAGCCCCACCCACCTCACAGGGTGATTGTTGTGAGGATAATAATAACACACTTTGTAACCCACTCTGAGTGGGCATTAAGTTGTCCTAAAGGGCAGTATATAAATCGAATGTTGTTAAATCAGAGGTGATATATAAATCGAACTTTGTTAAATTGAATGTTAAACAACATTCAATTTATATACCGCCCTTCAAGACAACTTAATGCCCACTCAGAGCGGTTTACGAAGTGTGTTATTATCCTCATGACAATTATAATAATAATAATATTATTATTTCCTTATTTTAATAATATTATTATTATCCCCTCACCCATGGCTCGAAGACTTCCCATTCAGATATCACAACAACCCATTATTTTTCAGTAAGTGGAAAGTCTTCAGCCTCCAAGCCAAATACAAAAAAAGGAAAGAGAGCAAAAGCAATCTGAGGAATTTGAAGTCTTGTTCCCATAACAACCAGCTCTGATCTGTTGTAATGTCTGAACGCAGCCGTTGGAACGTAGATTTATCTGGACTAAATTTTCCTTCAGCAGTATGGAGCTTGCCTTTCTTCCTCCTCTGATTTACATGAAGTGCTGCTCTTGGGGAATTGGGAATCCTGAGGAATGACATGGGGGGGGGGGTGTCTGGCGTAGGAAGGGGGAATCAGTAGAAATTGCCAACTCAGTCTGGAACCAACCATATAAACAGAATTTCTAAATTGGAATTCAAAGCACTCTACGAATAACATTCTTGCTTATTAAGGGCAAGGGCTTTTGAGATCGATATCTGCTAACTAAGGATTTAAAATGTTAATTATATCATATACAAACCACAGTACACTTGGATGAGTTTGCCTTGGATAATATAGTTAGGTAACAAAAAAAAAGGGTTGGGAAATGAGGAGAAAGATATTCATCCTGCATTTTGTGTTTATCAAAAAAATGTTTACTGAAGATCAACAGTGTATTACTGGTACATTATTCTGAAGAAGAAAGGAAGATTTAATAAGTTCTTTGGGGCTTTATTTCAGCAGGTTTTCCTGGTGTGTTTTTTTTCTTGGTTCGGTCTCGGTTGATGTCATGAAATGGCAAGTAGAAACCCATCCCAAAATTGTCAAAAGTGTAGGTGGGCTGCTGGACAAGTGGAAAAGAAATTTGGCCCACCGATCACTAGGTTACTGTGGCCTCTGTTATGCTTGCTGAAACCTTAACTAGAGAGGGATTTCCTGTGCAGATTCATAGAGGTGCCTGATCGTTTCTTAGATCCTTAAGATGTGGGGGACTCCGTGGAGCAGTTTAAAAGGACTGGTAAATCCATGGTCAGATTTGTTTAAAGGCTTCAAATCAGCTGTAGAAGAGGGAGGTTACTTACGATTGAGTCCTCACTGCTGACTAGGGTTGCCATTCCCCTGCCGGGGGCGGGGGATCCCCAGATCCCACCCTTCCCCTCCCCCATGCCCACTTACCTGGCTGGCAGGGGGCACGCTCCTACGCCACGGCGGTGGCGGCTGCAGCAAGAGCAGGCTCTCGCTGTGAGCACAGCCGCTCGCACTCACCACCACCGCTGCTGCTTCTTGCTGCCGTAGCCCCTGTGCGCCAAATGAGAGTGCGCAAGTGGGTGGCAGCAGTAGCAGTGGCGTGGCAGCCACGCTCACAGCAAGAGCTGCCAGCGGCACCAACAAGGACTCCTTTTGACCCGGGGATGCCCTTTGACCCTGCATGATGACATCACTTGCGGAAGTGACATCATCACGTGAGCCGGGAGCACATGCGTGCTATACGTGCACATGGAGATAGGAAGCCGGGGTGAGTGCCGGCTCCCAATCCCCCACCGGGAGACTACAGGGACCTGGTGATCCCCTGTTGAGGGACTCCAGGTCCCTGGCAACCCTACTGCTGACTTCCTCCCCCCCCACGGCCTCCCCCCCCCGTTGATCCTGCTTCACAATGTCTGTATTATCTAGTGTGTTGGGAAGAGTCTGCATTCTCTCTCTCTCTTCCCTTGTAAAGGGATGAAAGAACCAGCTGATCAGAGAGAGAGTCAGTAGAACGAGTAATAAAAATCCCAATCCTATCAGAGCATCCCTGAGCACGAGCCTTGCTCCAACCCCTTTCCTGCTCATATCTGAAGAAGGGAACTCTGAATCTCGAAAGCTCACACTCCAAAAATCTTGTTGGTCTCTAAGGTGCCACTGGACTCCAACTGTGCTGCTCTACTGCAGACTAACACAGCTTCCTTGTAGATTTGTAATCATCTTTGTTGTGCTTCTCTTCTGTTATGTATTGTGGGAGTTGTAGGGGAGGCAGCATCCCAGGAGAAAAATTAATAAGAAAAATAAGTTCTCATCTACTTATGGGAAGTTCTTATCATAGAGTTTTAGTAACTCCTAGAGCTAACCGGAAGTATGGTTATTTCTGGGTAACTCTAGGAATCGCCATAACTCTATGGTAAGAACTTCCTATAAATTGACACCTCCCCCCCCCCAATTTTACTTCTACTGCCACAGCAGCAATAGGCAACAAGACCTGGGGGGTGGGGATCCCCTGCCCCCACCAGGGGCTTGGCAGCCCTACAAGGAGGTCTCAGTCATTTGGTCAAGCAGGCCAGTTTCTTTACACACACGTACACACCACCTGTTTTTTCCTGGCAACGGTATGCGAAGAAAAGGTTTAAACTCTCATTTCTTAGGTATTGCAGCCCTGATCGAAATTCACTGGCCCCCACAATTGCTTTGAAGCCTTTTTTAAAAAACTGAGAAGATTCACTCATGTACCTCGACCATAAAATGTCGCTTGGCCCTACTTGTCTGGAATCCCGAGTTTTCTCCCAGGTGTTCGCGCTCCTTGCCTGCGACACTAGCAATGGCAACTCCCTGCTCCTGCAGCTGTTGCTTACCTTTCTGCTATTTCCAGTAATTTGTGTCAAAGAGCTGAGGCTGTGTTGCATTTCCCTAACCATCACTTTGTACCCTTTTCTACTTCCGATGAGTTTACTTCAGGCTTTTCTTGATACCAGATCATGCATGATTTTACAAACCTCCATTAAGTCCCCTCTTAGTTTTCTTTTTTTTCTAAACTACAACGTCTCCGATTCTCTAGCCTTTCTTTGTAGGAAAGGTGTCCCAACCCCTTTCCGGCAAAAGTAAAGGCAGAGTTATGATTGTGTGGAAACATTTCTTCTTTTCTTAATGGGGGAAACACATTTTGCTGCAACATCTAATTTTTCCCTTTCACATCTGCGTGGTGTTTCAAGGATCTCAGCACCATTTCCACAGTGTATGTAGCTGGCACTCATTCAATAACAAGACTTGTTTTTCTTTCCTCCAGTCCGTTTCTCCTTCATCCTTTGTCTTCCTTCTTCAGTGTCTTTCTGGGGAGCGCAGGGAGGGGGGGCAGAATTCTTCAGAATACTTCGCAAGTTGATTGACAAATAAAGGAAAGAAAGAACACACCCTTTCCCTTCCCTCCCACCCACCCCCTGCTTTTACACCTTATTTTGTGTCCGTTGAAGAATCTTCTTCCTTCAATTCAAGGATGATCTGATTTCTATTAGCGAAAAAGCTCTGCAGTAATTTTTCCCCCTGTGCGGGTCAACGGGGTCTGTGTTTCGAGGAGACAGAAGGAAGTGTGGAATTACCTTCCGAAGGTAGAACAAAGGCCAAAGATGAGATTACTTCTACACAAATGGAAGACTGTGGCGCCACCTAGAGCCAAGGAATTATATTAACCACCCAGTTGCACTGCATGGCATTGTTTCCAATTTCTGTTGCATCTCAGATTTCAAAATGTACATTTATGTTAGATTGTGACACTTCCTTGCCTTTTCAAAAAAATTATGGACTGTTTAGTCTTTTGGTGCATTGGCAAAAACCCCAAGCAGGACCTTATTGCAACCATAGCCTTGGGCTTTGAGCCCCATTGTTTTTAATGATTAAAGGCGCAGTTGGAAAACTGCTCCCTAGTGCCCAGAGGTCATGATGAGTCTCTTATTTCTCTGCTTAGGTTTTCATAGTGGGCAGGACAAATGAACTGTCACTCAGCATTAAAACACTTTATGAGGATGGGTTTTTAGAAGGCGTACTTCCTGGAGTTCTTTTCCGTGTCCATAAGTACTTGGGGGGAGGGAGCTATATACGGTATCTGTAAGTAAAGGTGGGATTGATAGATGTTGGTTTCAGAGGCTGCTCAGAAGGGGGGGAAATGGACATTCTGTCCAGAATAAATATGCTTTCCAATACAAACTGGCTCGCCCATTGATTGTTTTTATGTGCTCGCCAATTTCGCCGCAATTGATTGTTCTTATGCGCGGATTTATCTTGTTTTGCTGCTATTCCAAAACAAGTAAAAAATGTTACGTGAGGCCATGATAAATGCCCTGCTTATTATAGACAGAGGTCCAAAAACCGGTACGGATCCTAAGTTGGTACAGTGGAAAGATACTTCATGGAGATGAGGGCTATATTCTCACTCACTTAAATGGGGCTCACTTAAAAGTTTAAAGGGCTATATTCTCACTCACTTAAAAGTTTAAATGTCTTAAAACTCAAAGAGAAAGATGGTGAATGGAAATGTCTAAAATACTTACTTCGGCTATTTTGACATAGATGAGGAGCTTGGACATAACCTAAAGAATGGCATTGGGGTCATCAGTTAGGAGGAGGAGAAACTGAAGTTGGCAATCATTTCGGCTCGGGAAGTATGAAGAAGTTTCTGCCTGTCTGAGAGCGGAACTACAAGTGACAAAAGGCACAGATTGGACACTTGTCAGCTTCCCTCAAGTTTTGATGGGAAATGTAAGCAGCTTGGCGGAATGTTGGACAAGTGACAGTTGAAAAGTCCATTGGACAGCAGTCAGAGAGCCAAGCTGCAAGACTAGGATGCCTACATTTCCCATCAAAACTTGAGGGAAGCGGACAAGTGTCCAATCTGTGCCTTTTGTCACTTGTAGCGTTCCGCTCTGAGAGATTCTTTGCCACAGAGCTTGCATCCTCTTCCGCTAGCACTTTGGTTTGCCCAAGGGCTTATGCAAGCCAACAGAAGTGCTAGGGCAAAGGGAAGAGAGCTGAGTAGTTCTCTGGTCTAGCACCCATGGAATCTTCTTCATAGCTCCAAGTATATATCAATGTACTTGATGGATCAAACGTTTCTCAAGCCCTTCCCCTAAAAACTGGGAAACGAATCCCTACTCATTTCTGAGTGACTTATGGCCACTCATTCTCTCCAGCTTAACTGAACGCACAGGGTGGTTGTATGCCTGAAATGGGGGAGAGGGGATAGTATATATTGTTTTGAGGTCCTTGGACAAGAGAAATGCCCCCTTACGTGTGTAGAAAGGACTTACGCTCATGCAATAAAAAGTCACTATTCCACTCTGGCCTCGAGCAAGCTGTACTATTTCAGTGAGTTTCCTGAGCATTGAGAGGAAATTTTTTTGGATCTGAGGACTTACAGTAGATCGGGGGGCAGAAAAGCTCCTTTGTGCAAGTGGAACTTCTTGCACAGTCTCTGGGATTGAGGCCCGTATGTGCTAGATCTATACTCAGTGGCCCAAGTACATTCTAAAAAAATAAGGCAGCAGATTATATTAGATAAAGAAGGAATGTGTTCTCCTATCCCTTAGGAGACACGCTATCTCTTTCAAAGAGCAGAGGATCTGTAGGCCCTGCAGTACCGATGTGGCAAAGTTTTTAGTTTTAAAAGATTTCATTTTGCTGAAGACCTAATATTTTCTTCCCTGTAGCTGACAGAATATTATATTATATACCCCCCCCCCCGGCTCATATTCTTAAACATAGGTTAACCTGTGCAACAGTAGAATTTTTCAAAGCGCAGAACGTACAGGCCCTACATTGTATAGAACTAATGTGATAAATTTAAGAGGGGGGGGGGGGCGAATGGAATCTAATTATAGGCATGTTGAATTTCAAATTTCAGTGCTCTAGATTTGTTTCAGCTCTCCTGATCACCCAGTCCTTTGATTGTTTTAGGACCAAAGACAGATTTTGATCTTGAAACAAGACATTAAATCGGTATGATGTCTCTAGGGTTTAAAGTGTATTGTATGAGAAGATGTGTAATGAAGCACAGGGGAGCTGAGGCAAGGAAAATGGCAATGATGTGGGTTGGAGCTGCTAAAAAAGTGGCCTTCCTTTCTACATAGCATGGAAAGGTGTTTCAGCTGTGATCTGTCCCATAAGATCGTGGCAAAGTGGCAGGGGAAGACACAAAAAGAGGACAAACAGAGGATGACATCATGTGGGTGCCTGAAAACAGGGATAAAATAAGGAAGAAAGTCTGTTGGGAAGGACTTGCCAATCAAAAAGCTAGTCAAAAGTAGAGATGGGCACAAACCGGGAAAATTCCGAACCGTGTGGTTCATGGTTTGTCACGTTTCACGAACCATGAACTTTCACAAACTTACCTGGTTCGTGAAATGGTTCGTTCGGTTTGTGAAAACATCATTTCCAGGTCAGCAGAAGGTCTGCAGAAAGCCCATTCCCCCTGTTGCCTAGGAAACTGACTGATCAGCAGCAGGCTGTCTGCAGCGACAAACCGAAATACAAACCAACCGAATGGGGCAAAAATTCGTTACGGTTTGTGAGAAATGAGCTCCCACGAACTGGCCCAGTTTGTGACAAACTTTGGTTCGTATTTTAGTTCATGCCCACCTCTAATCAGGAGTCAGAATGCTAAATCATCTTACAATTTTGCTCACAAGTTTTCCATTTGTGTTCAAACAGTTTGCATAGGTTCTCAATTGTGCACAAAATACGGTTGTGTATGATCATTCTCATACTGATTTCCTGTAGCAACCCCCCCATTTGCCACCACGAATTCCAATCCCATCAACCATGTTCTTTAAGTACATACTATATTCACACAAAAGCAAAATGGCCATGTTTGTAAGGCAAATCCTTCTTTAAAAAAGGCTATACACTAAAGGTTTTTAAAAATTACTGTTCATAACTAGAACTTGTATGCAAATTGAAAATGGCCCCCTCTTTCTCAGGATGGCACATGTGGGGAAGGGACCAGAGTCTTCCTTTCAGGTAAATAGGTAAAACATTTGCATCTCACAGCAGGTGGCATTCTAATGAGGTACATTCTAATGTCGATTTATGATTTCTGTGAGGTTCTCAACTTCCCTGATCTAGAGGAAGATAAACTGCTGTAATGTCAATCCGGTCCTAGGGGTTTGCTCTTTGAGCTCCTAGCATGTGTACGACAGGAAGGCACCAAAGAAGATGCCGCCTTAGGTTTGTGTCACAAATCAGCAGAGATAAGACACTTCTTTTTTTAAAAAATGCAACAAATCTCTTTGTTTAAGCTGCTAGAAAACTCCTTTGTGTGTCTGTTTTAAATACGGATATCCAGAAAATTAAAGACTAAAAACACATCCCGAAATGTCCTACAAAAAAATATCATTACCTCATTTTCCCTCCAGGCTTTCTGCACCTGCTCCTAATGAAATGGAGAGGCTTCCTGAGGGACATAAACACAGGTAAAATTTGTGCCAGAAGTGAATCAAAGCATTCAAGGTCCTTTTAAGGTGGTTTTGCAGGGAATCGAGGTAGCTTCTTGCCGGCTTAGCTTCCCTCATCTGGAGTGGCTTTCCTCTGCCATTTATATTTCTCTTGCCGTATAATAAAAGGACAGTCATTATTTAGAGCCTGTTTAAGGGCACGACAGCTGTCAGGACTTGCTATGCTCTTTTCTTCAATGAGTCAGCCCTGCAAATAAAGAATAGTTAGTTCTGTGTCGGTATTGCTGGTAGTGAAGGACTGTGCAACATACCACTACTCCAGCAGGGGTAGTAGAGCCAGCAAGGCTAGACCGGTCAGTTCCTGTATACTGCCTCTTTCCTGTTTTGCTTTCTGTTTTCCCAGAGTGCTACTTTTAGGAGTTGCTGCCTCCTGGCTAACCTCCTCCTCTTCCTGCTTTTTTGTCTAACAGAAAGAAAGGCAATACATGCTCTCTGCAACTTCTCTCCATTTTAGGGCTGGCAGGCTGTGCAGGAGGGTTGGGGGTAGGGACAAAGGAGAGGCAGGTCATGCTGCCATCTATACTGCTACATCCCTTCTGGAGAAAACCGGGAAAAGGCAACAGTTGGCTTTTGGAATTGCCAGAAACTCTCTAGTAAAACCACAGTGTTTCCAGAGATTCCTAGAGCTACCGTACATCACTTCTGGCCATTCTCCAGAAGTGATGTGGTGGTGCAGATGTCACCGCTAGTTTTTAAAACTTTTCTCCCAGCACTGCGCAGAGTGTCTGCAGGCAACTATGCCATTGGGGGGCCTTCTGCCAAAGCAGGAGGCCCGGCAGCCAGGGCCAGCATCGGCATATGGCAAGACGGGGCAGCTGCCAGGTCCCACAGCTTCTGGTGGAGCCCACAGCTGCTGACTCCCTACTCAAACCTCTCCTCTGATGCCTGCACTCACATCTTCCACTGTCTACTTGTGAGTGCATTGTTACCTCTGCTCCTAGCTGCATGTGCTGCGTAGTGCTGCTGGAGATGGGTGGTGCACAAAAATCAGCGTTCCCAGTGGCCATAGCTGCAGCCATCACCATCAGAGAAAGGACATGCCAGCAGTGTGGACAGCTGTGCCTGCAGGTGGTTGGAGAGCTTGTGAGTGAGCACAGGCAGGTGGAGGCACATGGGTGGGAGGGAAGGAAGGGGACCCTAGTCATGAGCATGGGGGGGCTGTGCTTTCTCTGCTCAGGCCCCCCCAAACATGGAACTGCCCCTGCTGGCAGTCCTACTCCATCCTAACCAACATAGCTAGAGTGGTTTGTCTACCTTTTCTACACTAGTGTGCAGTTCCTTGAATTTCTAAAGCAGCAAGCCTTGTGAGGACTTCATTACTAAGTCAGCACCTCTTTCATTCTTCCCCAGCCTTCACTGCAGCCTGGAGACCACCCAGGCTTCACTACATAATCCATGGGCCAAGCTACAAGTGACGAATGACACTTGAACGGCAAGTGTATTTCTCCTTGTTCACTTGCCCTCCACTCAATCCACTTGCCGTTCAAGTGTCATTCGTCACTTGTAGCTTGGCCCCATGTCACACTCAAGGGCTAGGCTAGCTGGAGGCGCCTGGTGAGCGCAATGGCTTATGAGTAGTCAGGCAGTCCAGGGTCACACACGAATAAGTCCATCCAATAATCAGCAGGCAGGAGCGCAGTCAGAAGTCAAGCTCCTTGGACTTCAGTCCAAGGAGGAGCAAGCAAGAGAGAGACAGTACAGTAACTAAGGGCCAAGCTACACATGATGAATAACACTTGAATGGCAAGTGTATTTCTCCCTGTTCACTTGCCCTCCACTCAATCCACTTGCCGTTCAAGTGTCATTTGTCATGTGTAGCTTGGCCCTAAGCCGAGGTCAGAGTCCGAAGGTTCAATCCAGAAGAGGCAAGGTACACAGCAAGAGCACGGACTTCCAGGCGCTAGGCTCAGATTGCAGGGAGTGGCGAGCTATGTTGCTTCCACTCTGAGCCTTGCACAGTGTCTCCCTTTTACGCTCATTCCTGGTTAAGGGAGCGAGGGTCAGGTTTTCCTCTCCCTCGGATAGCCGCGCCTCGCTCTCAGAGGGCAGCCCCGTCCAGCGCCATGCTCGGAGGTGAGCACTTCTCCGTCTTTCCCAAATGGTCTCCCTCGCCCGGTCCCTCCACCTGGAGGCTGACTTGGGAGGCTCAGGTTTCCCTGAGGCCCTCTTCTTCTCCTCTCTGCACGAACCCTCATCCCCAACAGCTTCTTCTTCGGTCCCCGGCTGCCCTGCTGTCACTCCCATGAGAGCTCCTCTGGCTCCGCAGCCTGCTCTGCTGCTGGTTCTGCTGGCTCCCCCGGCCCCTCGTCTTCAGAAGAGGACTCATTGGCGGGTGGTAGGCAGCCAGGCCGAGGCTGGCCTGCAAGAATCCAAATTATTGTATGCCTTGCCGTGTTGGCTACCCCGTTGTGTACCTTTCTGGGACCTCCTTTTTTCTCTTTTGTAGAAAAGAAAGAAACAGGATGAGGTGCTCTGAAGAATGGCTTTAGGGGTGGGGAAATCCTGCCTCTGTCCAGGGTTGGATTGATCTGCCCGCTTTGTAACTCTGTCTCTTGCTGCACTGCAGGAAATGCAGTCATTGACCCCAGGCTATGGTTCCATCCCCGCTTCACTGCAGGAAACAGGACAACAAAACTGACGATGTGCCTTCTGGCTTTGGAGCGTTGCAGTTCCAGGATCTCGGAGGCAAAGCAGGAGCCGTAAATACATTGCATAGCCTCCAGTGAGAGAATTTATAACCTTGGATGTACCATCTACGCTGCCTGAAGAGCTGGTTTTTATTTCGATCCTCTGCATTTTGGGCACATACATCAGTGAGAATTTGTACCAGATGGCTGTACGTTACCCAGTATATCAAGATCGATGAACATGAGGCTCGGAGAGTATAGTGCTCAGGATCTTATTATGATTGCAGCGATAAATTTCTGCCTGTGAAATTTTTCTCCGCTGGTTTTGCTAAGCAGCATGATGGAAGCTCGTTTGCTTCCTTCCCCCCATCCCCAAGAAATCATAGATTGTTAATAACAAGGCCAGTCATGCTGTTATATCTCAGTGAGGAACCGTAGTAACTATGTCATTCCCAAAAACGTCCCATTTCCAGCCAGCCTGAAACCCATTTCATTTCAGTCTGCAAAGAGAGAGGTTTGCAGCGCTTGCTTCTTGGTTTAAAATGGCCCTGGTGTACAGAGGCTAGTGGGGGAGCAAACCTTGGACTTCTTTCTGTCCATGTCAGCTATTAGTGTTGCCAACTCCAGCAATGGAGCCTCCTGGAGTAGGGTTGCCAGGTGCCTTGTTTCCCCTAGCAGGAGATTGGGAGCCTGGCTGCCTCGATGGATTCTCTCTCGCCTGCACTCCTGGCTTGTGCGATGACATCACTTCTGGGAAGTGACATCATTGCACGGGTCAAAGGGCGGCCCACAGGTCAAAGGATGATCCCTGCGTTCCCTTATGGGCTTAATTCAGCCCGAAACAGGCCCGCTGCAGAGCACTGTGGGGTGCAATTTGGGCTGCTGGGAGTGTGGGGGCGGACCATGTTATCCCAGGGGGAGTGCCCTGGGGAGTGCACCTCCCCTCCCCTCAACGAGAATGGCACTCCTATCCTGGAAATTTGTGGACAAAGGAGAGGAGTTTGCAGAAGGGAGGGAACTCGGCAGGGATGTTGTGCCAGAGAGACTCCAAAGCTGCCATTTTCTCCAGGGAGAAATCGGTTAGAGTTCTGAAAGAGCTCCAGGTTCCACCTAGAGGTTGAACAGCCTAGCAGTGAAATCCTAAGCAGAGTTACTTTAGCCTAAGCCCATTGATTTCAAAGGGCTTAGACTGGAGCAGCTCTGCTTAGGATTTCACTCCAGGCGTAATAACTTTCACATGGGCCAGAGTCTGGGTGGATACATTCCCTGTGCAATTAGACGCTGCTCATATAGTGAGTTTTCTAAAGTCTGTACATGTAACGATGGAGTCTGTACCATTTGTACATGTAATGTACATGTTTGTACATGTACAAAGTTTTTACATGTAATGGTGTAGCCATCAAACCAGGATCCTGGATTAACTGGTCCATAATGTAGTTGTTCATAATATTTTGTTTAAGAAGAAAAGAAACAGAAAAGTTTCTTTTTAACTGAAAAAGAAAGGCTAGGAAGCAGAGAGGAGGGTTATATACGAAAGTTATTATCCAAAAACAATCTGTTTGCTTGAAAAAGCCCCCAAGCTCTTCCCTTCTGCTGTTTTTTATTTATTTCCATTTATAATCAATTCTTAGAAAACGAGTCAAAGTCATAGCATAAGTAATATTTTGCTGCGGGTGAACACCACGGTTTTTAATTGGCGTGGTTTATAGTGTGCTAAGCAGGAGCCCTGTAGGCCAAACTGTACCTTCTTTCAAACACTGCACAAAAAAAGAAAAGCGGAAGTCCTTTCGGAAAGAAAACTGTTAAGATAACATTGTTTTTTAATCTATCTACCTGCATTCCCTTTTTGTATCTCAAGTGGGCTGCAGCCCATTCTAAAGAGCTCTATTGCCACCTAGTGGTTGATAGTAAATTTTCATTTTTATGCAACAGCTGTTAATTTAAGACAGTGATTCCCAAGCTGTACGCTACAATGCGTGCTTTCAGTCTGTTGGATGCACCCACCGTTCTGTGCCTGTCAGAGTGGGGAAGCCTTGCACAACCTTCCATCAGTCAATGTATGGAAGAAGAAAAAGCACCCTGGGTTTCCTTGATGCAAGCCATATTCTAGGGAATAGAAAATATCTATTTCGATTCCTTGACTCAATCATCATCCAAAAGGGTCTACTGCAACCAAGAAATCGGAAGAAGACTGAGACTTGGAAGAGCAGCTGTGAGGGAACTAGAAAAGATCCTTAAAGATAAGGATGTCTTTCTGGGGACCAAGATCAAGATAATCCAGTCTATGGTATTCTCCATTACTATGCATGGATGTGGAAGTTGGACAGCTGATTTGTTTGAAACGTGGTGCTGGAGGAGAGTTTGCAGATACCCTGGACAGGAAAAAAGCCCAATAAGTCGGGTACTAGATCAAATCAAGCCTGAATTCTCCCTAGAAGCTAAAATGACAAAACTGTCCCCGTTTTATAGATGGGTTAAACGGAAGTATAAAATAGAGACACAACTATACGTTAGCAAAACACAATCAAATGAATGAGGAGGGTAAAGAAGTATTAGAATTAAAGAAAGCAGACTTATAGTGATAATAGCTTAGTAGAGAATAATATAATTATGATGGAACTTGTAGAGATGAAATGAAATGTATGATATATAACATATATCCAAAGAATGTAAGATTTTTGCTCAGCTTTGTTATCAGAGCAAGATGGAACTAAAACAAATAAAAAAATATATTTTAAAAAATGACAAAACTGAGGCTATTGTACTTTGGTCACATAATGAAAAGGCAAGATTCTCTGGAAAAGTCAATAATACTAGGAAAAGTGGAAGGCAGCAGGAAAAGAAGAAGATCTAATGAGATGGCTTGACTCAATAAAAGAAGCCATGTCCTACAGTTTGATCTGGGCAAGTCCATTAATGACAGGATATATTGTCGAAGGCTTTCACGGCCGGAGAACGATGGTTGTTGTGGGTTATCCGGACTGTATTGCCGTGGTCTTGGCATTGTAGTTCCTGACGTTTCTACACGTTTCTACAGCTGTGGCTGGCATCTTCAGAGGTATAGCACCAAAAGACAGGATATTTTGGAGGTCTTTCATTCATAGGGTCGCCACAGGTCGGAAGCAACTTGACAGCACATAGACACACACACAAGCCATATTCCAGTTGGCAGGCATGAGGGGATCTTGGAAGCATCACTGTTGCCCAGAAAACACCCGTCCTTGAATGCTGAGGGGCAGTGCATGCGTATCAAAGTCTTTGTGTTCCCCCATAGCCATGAGGACTTTCAGGCAAGGGCATAAGCCTTCCCCTTGTGCTATTTTCCAAACCTGAAAAGACACCTTGTCTTGTTGAGGAATCTTACATGTGCATGTGAATTGGCCCTAAGAGTCAACGAGGAAAACAGCACATTAAGAGTGTTTTTTAACTAAGCTGTGATGTAAACCCATTTGCAAAGAGGATGCTTTCCCTTGATTCCAAAAGGTAGCCTTGAGTGTAAGAATGAAGTGTGCCTCTAATTTTAGTCCTGAAACAACCCATGTCCCAGGAATCAAAAGGATGGAGAAACCTGGTTTACAGAGGTGCAGGTGTAGAAACTGAATTTTCTTTTCATGGCTGCCGTCTTTTTTCCAGCTGCGGCTGAGCATATGGCCTTGTTTATTAGTAGTTAGGGCTTTTTTCTGGGAAAAGAGGTGGTGGAACTCACTGGGTTGCCCTCGGAGAAAATGGTCACGTGGCTGGTGGCCCCGCCCCCTGATCTCCAGACAGAGGGGAGTTCCCTGTCTGGAGATCAGGGAACTCCCCCCTGTCTGGAAATCAGGGGGCGGGGCCACCAGCCATGTGACCATTTTCAAGAGGTTCCGGAACTCCGTTCCACCGCATTCCAGCTGAAAAAAAGCCCTGTTAGTAGTAATACAATATGAATTATGAATGCAAAGATGAAGGCAAAGATGAATGCAAAGATGAATACAAAGATGAATTACGACCATGTGTCCCAAAGATTAAAAATATAAATAATAAGCTTTAAGATCAAAAGATCAATAGCAAAACCCCACTCTGTGCTTATAAAAGAGGATCTTCAAATCACAGTCAACTCTGTGGCTTCCCTTCTCTCATACCAGAGGTCACCTGCTGACCACACCAGTCCAGACACCCAGGGACATACAAAGTACAAAATATCAGCAGCATCATGAAGTAAACACAAACCAGCCAGTGCTGAGTTCTCCCAAGTCACTGTGATTTCAGCGGATGAATGAGATGTCACATTAACCTGGATCTGTGGCCCTTTTCGAAGTCTTACATAGATGGCAGCCCAGTGGGAAGGATAGAAAGGGTTTTTCTGAGTCTTGCTGGAAGAAACGGGGAACACAATGCAGAGAGCATAAGCATCTTTATGTGGTAGTGTGTGAAAGACGAAGCCTTTGAGGGGGGAAGTCGGAAGTGATATCAACTGTAAAGGGAATCGTAGGATATTATTTACTATTTAATCCTTAAAATATACTATTAGACTAGCTAAAGTGGAAAGTAAAAAGCGAGGCAATCTTGAAGTACTTCTCTCTCTCTCTCTCTCTCTCTCTCTCTCTCTCTCTCTCTCTCTCTCATTACCAAAATAGGTATTGCTTATAAGTGGAAGGAGATCCTCAGAATTAAAATCTAGTTAACTTGTTCCTAAAACAAGTAGATTGATCAGACAAATCTGACTGGAGCATGGCTGAAACCAGATAAAATCAAAGTCTCAGATTAGGATCTGGGAGACCCAGGTGTGAATTTCCCCATCTGCCATGGAAGGTCCCTGGGTGACCTTGGGCCAGTCACACACTCTCAGCCTGACCTACCTCACAGGGCTGTGATGAGGATAAAATGGAGGAGAAGAGAACGATACAAGGTGCTTTGGCTTCCTTACTGAGGAGGATGGTGGGGTATAAATGAAGTAAATAAAAGTTTGTATCATCTGGAGAGCCAGTTTGGTGTTGTGGTTAAGAGCAGCGTTCGATTCCCCACTCCTCCGCTTGAAGCCAGCTGGGTGACCTTGGGTCAGTCACAGCTCTCTCAGAGCTCTCTCAGCCCCAACCACCTCACAGGGTGATTACTGTTGTGGGAATAATAGTAACGTACTTTGTAAACTGCTCTGAGTGGATGTTATGTTGTCCTGAAGGGCAGTATATAAATCGAATGTTGTTGTTGTTATCTTATAAATGACAAGAGATGAAATCGTCATATTGTGAGCTTGCCTACCTGCACAATTATCACTCCACTACGTGGAGCGGGCGTGAAGAGACTCAGTGCATAAGTACAACATTTTTCATTTGCCAGTCGTGGGATGGGTACCACCCCTCCCTCACTCCACTGGGCAGTGTTTGTGGCCTTTACTCCAGGTTTTGGCTCCACTTGAATTGGGGGAAGTCTCCTTAGCCTGGAGGAAGGCCTTTTGGATGTGGGTGAGGGACAGAGCTACTGCTTTCAGCCGGAGGCCTGCAATTTCTGTAACATCTAATTTCAGCCTGAGAGCGAGGAGGCAACCTTGTCATTTCTTTCAAGCGCAGTGATTTCTCGTGCATGAACAGGCATGTCTTTCTGAAACAGAATCGCCTTTCATTGCGTTTCTTTCTGGTAGTTATTTTTCGTGCTTTCCTTTATCTCTTACGTTACGTCCCCTCTTCTCAAACTCCTGATCTCGATTTTAAAACTCAAAATTATTGCACTCGGCTTTTCGTGAATCTTCTCTGCCTCTGCAAACATAACTGCATTTTACAGGATTCCCTGTTGCTTAAATGCCAGTTGAGATTTAAAACTATGCCGTTGCTTCAGCAAGAGGCTCAAGTGTGAGCTCTGATGGCCCTCCAGAGCAGGCCATTATCACATGGATACTGGGATATTGGATAGGATTTTCTTCAATGCTTCTTAGCCCCTAGCGTCATTTCCGTGCTCTTCCTAGTTGATTTTCAGGTATTAGGACAGAAAAAAACTGGTAATATGCCTGGGTGGGAAGATGTACCTCAGGATATTTTTCATTACTCAAAGCTCTCGTGACCCCCTGCATTATGATTTCTTTTCTCTGTTCCTGTTCTCACAGTATGCATCCAAACCCTACTCATGAATCTCTAAGTCCTCTCTGGTAGTAGCCAAGTCAGTAAATAGGGACTTCCTAGAGGGCCATGACATAGTAGAACGTTTCCTAGAGCACCAACTTTAGCAGTTCCCCTACATCCATGCCTAGCTTCAAAAAAAATGTGCTTTCTTTCTTTGATGAATACAGACATGTTGAGAAAAGGGGAAGTTGGCCCTTTGGACTGGGCGGCCTTGGTCTGTTTCTTAAATTTAAAACTGCGCTATCTCTTCCCATTCCGCTCCTTGACCATGCTTTAACCCTTCACTTTTCTTACCTCTTTGCAGTTCAATTTCACCATTCAGCATTGAGAGCACAAGACGCCAGAGAAGGTCTGAGTCACCTGACTCGAGAAAGCGCCGCATCCACAGGTGCGACTTTGAGGGATGCAACAAGGTGTACACAAAAAGTTCCCACCTGAAGGCTCACCGGAGGACGCACACAGGTGAGATCTTTGTTGAGACTGAACATAACGTCTACACCAGTGGCGACCCCGGCTCTTAGGAAACAGGTATTGGTTGACATCACGAAAAGGTGCAATTCACTTTTTTAGGGATCCATAATTATTTTCAACATGTAGCTCAGAAAGTCAGAGGTGGTTCCAGGCTTTTACACAATAGGCTTCTGTGGCTAATCCCGTGTGATCCTAGAGTCAAAGATGTTCCTCTCGATTCAGTGCACGTTTCAGTGAAGGTAGAGAGGGCGGCTAAGTCCTCAAAAGAAATGGCACTTATATTTTATTTAAGTCAATGGCGTCAGTTTAAGTTTTACACATAGGCTTGGATCCCATCAAAAATCTCCACAGATAGAAGGATTTCCAAGGGGAATTGGAGGTTTGCCAAGGGAAGAGGCAATCAGCAAATATTGTCCTCTGTTCCACCTGTAGAAACGTTAGGTGGGATCCAGGCCATAGGAATGATTTTAATGGCACAGGTCCGGACTCTGAGTGATTCTGCACACATTGGATAATGCACTTCCAATCCTCTTTATACATCATTTGGAACGGATTTTTTTGTGCGCGGAACAAAAAATCCACCTCAAATGATTGATAAAGTGCATTGAAAGTGCATTATCCAACGTGTGCGGAATCAGCCCCAGTCTGGAGTCTGAGCATATCGCCTGAACATACCAGACTTCATCTTAGTGAAGTCTGGATGGGTCCCAGATGGTACTGAGTGGGCTATTCCATGATGGAAATTGCTGCATGCCAGGCAAGTTTTCTCCCCTCCCCAGTAGCATGGATAACGTGAAAGGAATTTTCCTAGAGTTAAAGTTTTGTATATCAGGCCAAATTGGGCATTCTTTATTATTTATTTCAAGACTTTATATGCGGCCTCTATTAAAGACCTCCTTCCACAAAACCCCCAAAAACATATGGCAAGAAGGGAGATGGGGGCAGGGGAGGACAAATCCTGGCTGCTACAAACTAACAGGGCAAACTCCTTTGAAGCCAACTGATACACACACCAAAAGGAGATGTTTACATATACTAGCAAAGGAATGTTTTGATTGCTCCCTCCTCCTCCCCCCCTAATTGCCGCCTCTCTTCTCTCTCCTGCTCTTCTGTATTTGGCCAGTATCTGTATCAGGCATCTGACGAAGAGAACTTGATTCTCGAAAGCTTATGCTACAATAAAATTGGTTAGTCTTAAAGGTGCTACTGGACTCTTTTTGATTTTGCCATTCATTAAAGTATGTGGATGTCAGGTGGGACTTAGCATCACCTGACATACCCAACAAGACCCTGTGTAATGTTTGTGCTCTAATGCTATGGGTGTAACTGAAGGCTGACACTATTTCTTGACTGTGGTGTGAAAGTATGCAAGGGAGGGGCTGCCTCTACTGTTATCTGTATGTTCTTCTAGACTCCTCTCTCCTTAGCCTGGGAAGAGATGCTTGCATCCTGACCTTGAAACTCCTCATACATCAGCTCTACTTATTCCCACCTAGATGCCTTCCCTCTTACGGGGGTGAGAATTTGGGGATTCACCCACGCTTAGAATCCTATATATGTCTTGTGCTTGTAGAAAAATGTCATTCCTGGCAAAGATGGAGTAAGATCCTGACACTGGCAGCTTATCAATAAAGTTCTTGAACTCCTGCAGTGAAGTCTTTTTGAGAGTTACTTGGTAGATCCTTACAGAGGCGAAATAAAACATGCAAATAAAAGCTTGTGAGCAGATTTTCCTCTTTCCAATGCTTCCGTCTCTTGCTCTGAATCCCTTTTCAACCAGAGCTTGGCCCAACTAGATGGTGTTTTCTTTAAGCCAGTGGCTTTCAAACTTACTGACACTGGGGGACCCTCCCCATGGGGTCTTGTTCATTTCCCATAAAACCTCTTATGCATCACAAAGAATTCTTGTAGAGCAACAGTCTCCTGCACTGGGGTACCTGAGTGTGCCATGGCACCCGTTGATGCGTTTCCTGGCGCCCACTAGTTTCTTGAGTCTTGGGCATAAAATCCAGGTGGAACAAAAATAGCAAGGAAATTCAGATCACTCCCTAGCATTCCAGGCAGACATGTCATGGCCATGCTCCATTGGCTTGATGGTAGACTTCTCTTCGGTTCTGGGCTTTGGAGCCTCCCCCTGAAACCTGACAGCATCTCTTCCTCAAACAAAAGAGCCGATAACTGGCATTCCTCCACCTCCTTGGAGGTGCTTTGGAAGCACCTTGGAGGCCTTTGCATCCATAAAGAAGCTGTAGCCTCTGTCACAGGAAGATACTTGCCTTGGAACCTCCCAATGTGATGTAATGGGTGCCACCTCTATGGCCGCCATTTGTGATAACCAACCATGCAGGGTGGTGCTGTTTTGTGGTGCCCTCCAACATGCTTTCTCAAAATCCCAAATGCGTGTGCGTGCTCACCAAGGTTTGATACCCCAGCGACTGAGTGACCTAGGACTTCCTCTTATAACATCAAGCCCCTTAAGATGCATCAGGCTTCACAGTAGGCCCTGCATGAACGGAAAGTGAACCCAAGAAAGCAGTCAACTCTGTCTTGGTGCTGCGTGTTCCAAGGGAAGATTGATAAATGGGGGCATTCTTGTCTATCATTAGCCATGCTTTCTTCCAAGTTGTCTTGTAATTAGGAACCCCCAGAGAACCTTCCAAGAAACCCCTGGACTCTCCAGAATATAGTATGAAGATCATTGCTCTTTCTCTTCGCAGTATTTATCACCTCTGCCCTGCTGATGATCTTTTGTTCTCATGTGTATTTTGGGCAGGATGAGGTAGGCATCGTGCCAACAAAGGGTGAGGAGCCCATAGGCTGTACAAGGTGCCAGTGCTCCCAGCATCTCTCTGCGGAGGTTCGCCCCACCCTGTCTTACAAAACCAAAGAGAGGTTATGAACTCCCTGTGGCCAAACTGGCGATAAGAAATCAAACATGAGCCAACTGGTAGTTAGGCCTGTGGGTTGTAACGGCTTCTCATGGCGGCGTAAGAACAAAGGCTTCGCTGCTTTTAAGAGGCCCAATATTACCAATTACTCATGCAGGCTTCTTAGGAACACCCCTTTTTCCACAGGGCGAAATATATGCATTGCCATCAAATTTGACCCCCATTAGCTACGCTTACACATTTATCTTCAATCCAGATCTTCATAGGAGTTTGCCAAAAGGTTATTAAAAAATATCATTGGGATATGTCTGAGCCATTTAAACACCTTCATGTATCAATTTAAGTCATCAACTGCAGTCCTAAAGATCCTTGAAAGAAAGCTATTACACTGAAATCACTGAGAACTAATTCCAAGCTAATCTGTTTGTACATCTACATGCTCGTATCCAAACTATTGTTGGGAGTTGCATTTTGAATTAGCTGTGCTTGAATACCACATTACTTATTTGCTTAGATTTCTTGAAATTAAATGTATTGTTTGCAACAATCCTATTAAAAGCAGGGCAGAGATCAGCAATAAGGATCTCCGTATATTCATATCGCCCGCATGGTGTAGTGGTTAAAGTGTCGGACTAGGTTCTGAGAGACTCGGGTTCTAATCACTGCTCTGCCATGGAAGCTGGGGCAGTCACAGGCTGAACCTAACCTACCCCACAGAGTTGTGGTGAGGATAAAAATATAGGAATGGAGGACAATGTAAGTAAATAAACAAATTATAGTTTTCCCCACCATGATATCTCTATCTGTCTATTTCAGTTTGAGCCAATTAAATGTTCACAAGTTGCTCAAGCCTCACATTCTGTAGCATCAATTGCTAAAAGAAAATGGATTTGCAAAAATTATTCAGGGGCCTTCTGGAAAGTTCACACTGACTCTCACCCGTACAGTGTTGACGTCGAACGTGTTGTACAAACTAATCTCATCTTGCATTTATATCTTATTATTCTTTGCTTTTTTGCCCAAAGCAAAGTGAGTCAATTATCCGTGTATGACCCAGGGTAATTAGTGCATGATATTGGATAGGTTTAAATTAGTTATGACAGCCCTGTTTGCAAAGATGAGCACCCTTGAACAGGAGACAGCAGATCACAGAAACTTGCTGTTGCTTCATTTTATCTGTTCATGCAGATTAAAGTTGTGCCACTGGGCTTTCCTGGAAATTACTTAGTAAGGTTGCATGTACCTGGAATTGATAAAAAATGTTAAGAGATTAACAAGTAGAGGAGCCAAAATCTGACCTTCTGTGGAGGGTCAGTTGGTCTCCCAGTTGCCAACTTAGGGCCAAGCTACCCGTGGCTACTAACACCATTTTAGAGAAGAATTTAGCCATTTAAAAATGCTATGAGGGTCCTGTTCTAAACAAGATTTTTTTCTGCGAACTGGACTGATCAGGATTGGACCCTCATTTTCGAGAAAAAATGCCATATGTTACAATCCTAAACAGAGTTACGCCAGTCTATGCCCATTTAATTCAGTGGTCTTAGACTGGCATAACTCTATTTAGGATTGCGCTGAAAATGTCAAGCCTCTAGTTTGGCCCTTAGAGGCAAAAGATGGTGAGAAGTGATTTATAGCTATAGTAACTGGAGTTTTTGATAACTGAATTTTCAGATGGGTGAGAAGCTTTACTAAGATCTTTAACCTTCTCCTTAGAGTAGACATCTGTAAAAAATAGTTTCTGAACTGGACAGGCATATTAGGTAAACACTGACTAACTCTGAGCCAAGCTACAAGTGATGCCTGACACGAGGAGAACTTGTGTCAGTTTCCCACAAGTTTTAACGGGAAGTGTAGGCATCCTGTCTGGCTTGTAGCTTGGCTCTAAGAGTTGATCTGGGCAGGGCTGATGGAAGTTGTTGTTCACTGATTGCTTCCCTGCTCACCGCTCACCCCGATGGCCTCCTGCAGCTCAAGGGTTCTGCCAGAACGGGCTGCTGGGCTGCACTGCCCACAGGCAAGATGGAAACCCCCCACCCTAGAGAGGACCCCACCGCACAGCCTCCCCGGCTCCCCAGCTCAGGTGCCTGGGTGCTGGAGCATGGACAGAACCACTCACCGTAGGGACCGTCCACCTCCCCACAGCTGCGGCCTCATCCTACCACCGCTGGGAGCAGGGGCCTCGCTGCCCAACCCAGGCTGCGGCCCAACCCTGCACGGCTCTGGGAGTGGGGTGCAGCCCAGCTGATCACGGGCCACGGCCAGGACTGGGCAGCTCAGACTCGCCCAGCAGCCACCTCGTGCTGCCAGGCCAAGAGGAGCCACGAGTGCGGCAAAGGCCACACTCCCTCAGTGGCCACCTCCAAGGTTTGGTGGCCGGATGAGGCAGCCCAACTGATCGTGCCCGGCCTGCCACCAGGCCGCGGGAGAATCCCTTCCAACCAGAAAACTGGAAGACAAAGAGAAGACTAGGATCATTATTTCTGAAAACTTTTTCTTTATGTGCAGGGAAATTTTCTGGAACATTCAGTCACATGATTCCCACATCTGCAATATGAAGTGGTATAGCTCAGGTGAAGGCTTTTCGCCTCAGTAAGAACCAGGCCAGTGCCTCATGCATTTTCTACCTGTATTTTTATCTTTTCCCAATTGTTTTAGCTGCATAACAGGAAAAAAAATGGCACATGTGCACTCACACACAGACACGCACAGCTGTATCAACAAGTTCTAGTGATAATGAGAATTTATAATGGCCCACAAGGAAATATAATTAATCAGTTGATCAAAAAAAAGCTTTGGACTTCAACAATAACTCACTTAAATTGTGTGAAAGTCAAGTCCGCTTTCTTGTAGTTCCCTGTCACTATTCCTGTGGTTATGTTTATTATCACTTTCTAATATGTGATGTATTTCCCTTTATTTTTTTGAGTATTTTTTATTTTTAAAACAGCTCAAGGGGTTCAGAAAGAAGAGAGGAAAAGGGAACAAAAATTAAAAAGAAAAAAATTATGTGTTATAAGGACTGTCAAAATACAATGACAATATAACATTTGAAATATAGTTTTCAGATATACAACACACAACATCATTATTAAATCAATGAATCTGTATGTATGTATGTATGTATGTAACGGTCATTAGACCAGCTATACATAATAAAATCAGAGCATAAAACAAGATAAAATACATTGTTTAGAATTCATATACTTCAAATAAAATATCCAAACACATATCCTAATACACCAATATAGAGGTAAGCTTAAAAAAATCCGGAATGAATTTTATTTCACTGTATTCCCCTGATATAAAAGCGGTATTAGGCAGAAGTCTTTAAAACTTAATCATGGTGAATAATTAATAAACTATATAGTCAGGTTGGCTTAGATGAAAAAAAGATTTAGCATTAGCTAATATTAATTAAAACAATCTTAAAATTATATGAATATGTATATATTTCATTTTATATATATATTATACATATTATAATTATTATAATTTAAAAAGTTAAGATTGTTATAATGAAAAAAAGTTAAGATACCTCTTACAAAGACTATTAAAAATACACTACAGTACAATAAGTTTATAGCTTTTATACATCACGTTCAAATTATAACACAATATATCCTAAGAAAATTTCATTACTAGCTATAATAGATTATATTATAGATTATATTCTACTAATTATATTATATTAATCAAATTAAGTAACTTTTATTTTCCTTTATTTTTTTTAAGTATCAATTTAAGATTTTTGATATAACTGCCAGGGGAGGTGACAGAACAGAAAGGTTTAGAAGAGGCTTTGACTTGTTATGAGGACTGCTTCTCTGTTGGATTTTTAAATGTTTTTTTTCTGCCGGTTGTTTTAATTCTGTTGTTTTTTTATCATTATGTTCTCTGTACTGTTTTTTATTGTTGCATTTCAGTTATCTGGGGGGGGGGGAAATCAGGCTGAGAAATGAAACGAAACGGGGTTAACACAATCTCCTTAGTCATTGTAGGTGGTAACTATCTTAGGTGATATCCGAACATCTTTGGAACTGCACAGTCGGTGTGCAGTGACAATAAGTCACGAGGACTGGATTTTCCTGTGTGGAAAAGACAGTCCAGTTAGGAATGATTATTACAGGGATTTTGTGTGTGATGATGTAATCGTAGAAAAACTTGGCACTTCTCAGTCATTGCAAATGTTAAGCCCAATATGGTTTGGGACCAATATACCTGAAAGACCACCAGCTCCTTATGCACCTGGCCTGCCCACTGCAGTCATTTTCCAAGGTCCTGTTTTGGGTACAATCGCCTCAGTTTTGTCATTTTAGCTTCTAGGGAGAATTCAGGCTTGCTGTGATCTAGTACACACTTATTTGTCTTTTAGGCCATCCGCAAAACTCTCCTCTAGCATCACATTTCAAATGAATCCATTTTCTTCCTGTCAGCTTTCTTCACCGTCCAACTTTCACATCCATACATTGTAATGGGGAATACCATAGTTTGGATTATCTTGATCTTGGTTCCCAGAGAGACATCTTTATCTTTAAGGATCTTCTCTAGCTCCCTCACAGCTGCTCATCCAAGTCTCAATCTTCTTCTGATTTCTTCATTGCAGTCTCCCTTTTGGTTGATGATTGAGCCAAGGAATAGAAAATCTTGAACAATTTCAATTTTTTCATTGTCAACTTTAAAATTGTGTAATTCCTCTATAGTCATCATGACTTTGGTTTTCTTGATGTTCGGCTGTAATCCTGCTTTGGAGGCTTCTCCTTTAACCTTCATCAGTAGTCGTTTCAAGGCGTCTCTATTTTCTGCCAGTAACATAATGTCATCTGCATATCTCAAACTGTTAATAAAACCTTGTTAGATTTTAAGGTACCTACCGCAAGGCTCTTGTTTGTTCATGAAATGTACAATGGTGCTGGTCTTTAGGGCATATTTGCAGGGGTCTGGAGGAGGCTAGGGTAGACAAGAGGCTTTATTAAATCATTGGTACCTATGACAGGCATGTCAACTTTCAGCGTCAACAAGAAGCATTTATATATGACCATCAGATCCACTAGAGGGCAAACTCTAATAACAAACTGAGCTAGAATGAGCTGAGAATTAACCAGAACTGTGATTTATAAATCACAGGTATTGAATTCTGCTTTCAGATTTTCCTCTCCTTTCAAAACTAACCATGAAATGGCTGCGAAACTTCATGTGCAATGTAAATTAGAAATGAGTCAAAAGTAACCGTCTTGTTTCAGAGAAAGAAACTATTACAGGACTCATTGCCTGAGTTTCTGCTCATTGCAAATCCTCTGATGAGTAACCTGCTAGTCATACCCAAACTGTGCGTTCATTGACTCAGTCTACCGTGTATTTGTACGGATACAATAGCCAAACATCTTTATTAATAATAATTAATTAATTATATCAGTGGGTTGCCTTTTTGCAGAGGACAAGAAGGCAGATATTTGAATTGCTGCCTAGTGACCTGGAAGGGAATTTCATTCTTGTAAAGTGGCTCTTTAACTGCCATTTTCTTCTGTTCATTCTTGCAACCATCCTTACGATGAGGAATAGCTTAAGGGCGTTTATTAAAATGTAGCATGGGAAACACGTATAGGAGACACTTGTGTCATTTAAATTACAAAACACGAGCATTCCCACAACTCACTCCTGTATTTGAGAACAGTAGGGAAGCCAGGGCAGTAGATAAATATGCACTTGTGTTCAAATAGCCTCTTACCAGAATTAAAATTGGTTCAGTGCCATCAAGGTGCATGATCTGGTACAGGTCAGTGTTGTGGGTCCAACCATCCTCCAAGGGGCCTTCATCCAGCTTCAAACGAGTGAGAAAGAAAGGAGGGCTATAAATGTTTTAATAAATAAATCAACATTGCTCAGTTTGTGCTGGTGCAATGGCATCACTTCCAGTTTTTCAACAAAAGTGACATCGTGTGTTGATGCAATCCCAAAGAGCTCCCTTAGTTCTCACCCCCCCCCCATACACACACACACCATCACCTGTTAAGCAGCAGCAGGGATAGGGCTGCCGTTTCCCCATCTGGGGTGGGAGATCTCCTGCTCCCACCCCCACCCCGCACCCACTTACTTGGTCAGCAGGGGGTACACTCCCCGGGGTGCCTCCCCCAGGCAGCATGGCATACCCCTGAGCAGCACAGCATGCCCCGCAACCACAGCAGCCAGATTTGGGCTGAAACGTGCCCCGCAGCAAGCCCGTTTTCAGGTGGATCATGCCCCACAGTGGGCTGATCAAGCATGGGAGCACTCCCAGGCCACCCTTTGACCTGTGCAATGACATCACTTCCTGGAAGTGACATTATGTAAGCCAAGAGCATGTGTGCACTGTGCAAGGACCCTGGAGCACAGCGAGGTCAGTGCCAGGCTCCCAATCTCCCATCAGAGAAGTCAAAGGACCTGGCAACCCTAAGTGGGGAACAGGGGGCCTACTGGTTAGTCTCCTGCCTATCTTAAATGTGCCTTCAAGAAGATTGTTCCCAGCCATCCCCCAGAGGCTCTCCTATGCCTAAGATAGGCTTGCCAGCTTTGGAATGGGAAATTCCTGGATATTGGGGGGATAAAGTCTGGAAAAGGCAGGGCTTGGGAAGGGGCGGTACTTCAGCAGAGTATACTGCTCTACATTCCACCCTCCAGAGCAGTCACTTTCCCCAGGGGAACCTGGCGGCTGGCAACCCTACTCTAAGAACAAGGGTAGGATCCACTCCCAGTATATGACTGATCAGCTTACAGTCTAAATAGCTGTGCACTGAAAATCTTGGAGGCAGGCTGTGTTCCCCTAAATGTTATATGTTTGCACAAATTTTCCTCTTTCAAAATATTAGTATAAATTAGAAGTCCTCAAAATTAGAAGTCCGGGGCTAGGGCTTTTTCTGCCCTGGCCCCGGCCTGGTGGAACGCTCTCCCACTGGGGATCTGGGCCCTGCGGGACCCGTTACAGTTTCTCAGGGCCTGTAAAACGGAGATGTTCTGCCGGGCCTTCGGCTGAGTGTCAGCGGGTGTCCTCCTCCTTCCATCTAAGACCACCACTTCTTCTGGGTTGCCCTCGGCCATCTGCTATGCCCGTATACGGACTCCCAATATTTGTCAGCCTGCTCCTGGACTATTTTAATGATTTTTTAAAAATTCTTGTTAATTTTATATTTTTGTGATTTTAATGTATTTTTTAATGTTGTTAGCCGCCCTGAGCCCCTTTGTGGGGAGGACGGGGTATAAATCAAATCAAATAAATAATAAATAAATAAATAAATAAAAGAGAATAATACTTTACACAATGCATAAATGACCTGTGGAATTAACTGCTGCAAATAAGTCTGTCCTTGTATCTAAGAACCTCATATGTACCTGCTCTCCCCAGGAGGGTAGAAAAGTCTGTTTTAGGGGGCAGTCATGCATGTATGATGGGGAGGAATTTTCAGAAAACTCTTGATCATTTTAAAAAATATTGGGGGGGGGCGGCATTATAGTGATATGGGCTTGTAGAATTCTCTCTACTCGATTTTTTTGTATTTTACCTCCTCGGTTTTTGCCGGTCTACAAGAGATATTTAATGGTTTTATATTATGTTTTGCCATTTGCCCTAACTCAATTGAATGCTAACCCCTCTGAAGTATTGGATGGTAGACTTCATCACATCTCATATTCAGTATGCCTCTGTTGTTGTAGCCAGGATAAACCTGATACCACTGATACCATGCTCTCATAAAATATTGGAATGTCCTCTTTTTACTGTTTTTAGGAATCATTGGATTTTACACCTTTTAACTCCGGTTAATAATTTTCAGGGGGAGATACTTCCCTATCTGATGCTAGATAGTGATCCGAAGAGAACCTTGTCGGTCGCTACATTTCTGTCTAGCATATTTTCCTTTAGAAATTAATTTATTATTCTATTAATCATTGCTTAGGATCATTTGATCATAGGAGCTCTGGAAAGGATAGGATAGGAAAGGAAAGGGAGATAAGATACGCCAAAAATATTGAGAGCAATGTGTTTGCATGCACAAGGGGCTGGTGGGGAAGAATGTAATTTATTCTTTCCTTTCTCTTATAAATAACTATTAACTATTACAGCTAAATGCCTATTCAAAGTCAGTGTACTTTTAAATACAAGTTGCTACAGAACAAACTGTGAGGGAGGCTTTGACTTATTGCTCTGTTTGTGAGCTTCCCAATGACATCTGATTGGCTGCTGTGCGTGCTGTATTAGAGTTATTTTATTTTATATTTTTTACTTAATTTATGCCCCACCTTTCTCTCCAATGGAAACCCAAAGCAGGTTACATCTTTCTCCTTTCCTACATTATTTCCTTACGACAACCCTGTGAGGTAGGTTAGGCTGAAAGTATGTGACTAGCTCAAGGTCATCTGGTAAGCTTCCATGGAAGAGCAGGGATTCAAACCTGGGTGTCCCAGATCCTAGTCTATCACTCTAGCCACCACACCAGACTGTGCCTTTGCCTGATCCAGAGAGCCAGTTTGGTGTAGTGGTTAAGAGCAGGAGAACTCTAATCTAGAGAACTGGGTCTGATTCCCCACTCCTCTGCTTGAAGCCAGCTGGGTGACCTTGGGTCAGACGCAGTTCTCTCAGAGCTCTCTCGGCCCTATCCATCTCACAGGGTAATTGTCGGAAGGATAATAGCAACATACTTTTTAAACCGCTCTGAGTGTGCATTAAGTTGTCCTGAAGGGTGCTATGGAAATCAAATATTATATATATTGAACGTTATTGTTATTGTTATTAAGTTTAAATTCTTAGGTTTGATCCGGGGACTTTTTAGTTTGTAGCTTACTCTCTCAGTCACTATCCTATACCAACTCCAAGGAAATATGGCCCTGGAATTAAACTTTGAGGCATCACTGAGGGCGAAGCTACAAGTGACGAATGACACTTGAACAGCAAGTGTATTTCTCCCTGTTCACTTGCGCTCCACTCAATCCACTTGCCGTTCAAGTGTCATTCGTCACTTGTAGCTTGGCCCTGAGCCTTTAGGTAATATGGCCTCGTTCCTGTGTGGCAGTCATTCATCGTCATACACGTGATTTCCTTTTTTTATGAGTTTCAGATGCCTGAAGAAGAGAGGGTGGCAGAGAACTTTGGTGTTTTGTTTAATAGGAGCCTGTTCAAACTCTATATTCCTTGCCCTCCTCCATTTCTTCAGGTATTATTTGAATAAGAAATGGCACTTGTCACTGGTTTTTGTTCATTTTTTTTCTTAAGAAGTTGGATGCAAAGGTATGACCGATGGCTAGAAATATGAGAAACAACTTCTACTTCTTCTGTGACCTTTAAAGCATCGTTCATTGCCTTTTGTGTTCTTTAGAATGATTTAATACTCTTTGTCTGCTGTACTTATAGAATTGGTAATCCCTCCATTCGACAGTATAGAGTTGTTTCTTTATGTAGCTAATCCTTTTGGGGTTGGTCTTCATTCTGTAGACTCATTGACTTTCTTTAAGGGAAACTCTATGTGTTCATCTAAACCACAGTCACAGCTGCATTTTGCCCCACAACAACAACAAAAAGAAGATTGTGGCGTTGAGAAACCCAGATCCCACTTTTGTGAGATAAACATTCAAATATACCAAGAAGCCATTACAGGAAAAAAAATTATATAGAATCAGACGTGCATTAACTGTAGTTTTCCGTATGTGTTTCTTGATGAACTGATTTCATTGTGGAAATTGGTGGAAGGTGTTTTCTGTACTATATAATTTCAGTAGACAGGGCTGAGTTATAGCTAGGCAGTTTCTCAGGTGGCAAATTTGGGGCTCTGGAAAAAAGCAGCAACTTGGCATTACCATTAAAAAAACAGAGAGAATATCGATCAAATTTGCCTCATATGTCAGAATGTCTTGCCTACCTGTTAGTTCATTATTTCCCACACACTTTTGCAGTCTGCTCCTTCAACACATTGTGATAGTTTTAAGTGTTGTAAGATTGACAAACCAAGATCCATAATACTGACAAATTATAAAGAATTGACAATGAAGAACTCTTGGTGCTTTCTGCTTGTGGAGGAGATGGCGGCCTAAAGTGAACGACTTCCCTGTGGTCTAATTAATGTTACTGTTGGCCTGCCATTCTCAATTTGGGAGATCTCAAGAGAGCATCAAACCGTAGAGGGGTTGAGCACATAGACTAGGACAATTTGCACACATCCTTAAAGGGACAGCCCACTCATCGAATGCTAGTCCCTTTTCCCCTTGACTCCAGACATCTCCATTTTCAAAACAGTTGCAGGCTGTCTGGCTTCCATTTTTTCAGCGACTTTTCTGGGACCGAACTTTCCTGCAGTCCCAGAAAAAGCGCTGAAAAAATGAAAGCCAAACATCCTACAATCGTTTTGAAAACAGAGACGTCTGGAGTCAAGGGGGAAAGCTGCCAGTGTTTGGTGAGTGGGTCATCCCTTTAAGGACATGTGGAAAGGGCCCTAGTCTATGTGCTCAACCCCTCTACGGTTTGATGCTCTCTTGAGATCACCCAAATTGAGAATGGCAGGCCAACATCGCATCTGGGGCAAATAGCCTGGGTAGAAATGACCCATTTTACTAGGGCTTTGGAGAGAGGACACTGTTTTTACCATTCCACAGCAGGCCATGCAAGACCTATGGACAGGAGGTCTTCAGTGTGGCAGCCATGTTATGGAGAAAAGTTATTTCCAAATCACTGGGCATTCCTCAGGTGCAAATTAATTCAAGCACCGTACTTCTTAATATGCAGATGTGATCAGAAAGATTAGAGTGTGCGCCTAGGCACATACTTCAGAGCGTTGTTGCTCTGCACTGTAGGTCTGAAACAGAGGCCAGCTGGAACGACCCCCTCATTGTTCTCCCCCCAGCAGTGAGGTAGGGAAGCAGGCTCACAGTTATGCTTGGTCCCTGGGTTGCTATGAAAAAGATTTGCAATGGTGACCATTGGCTTTCTAAATAGTAGTATGTGTGTGTTTATGTCTGCCTGTGTGGCACATGGGAATACTGATGATTTCATTATGTTCAAAGAATAAAGTTTCCCCAAAGTCCAAATTCTTAATATTTTGCTTTCTAGAACTGCAGCCCACATACATTCCTGGAGCAAGATTTTAAAAATCCAATTGTACAGCTGCGTGAGGACTGTGTAAAATATATATTTTACAGATTTAAGGTAACTTCAGATATCACTAAATTTATACAAATTTAAGCTACCTTTCATTATCTATTGGTGACAAGTATCGGGGGTAACCGTAGGGGTCTGATTATTACATGGTATGGTAACCGTGAGGTGGATTAGGGGAAACCCTGACCCAACTCGCATTTGATGTGTGACCGCACTCACCTTCAAAACGGTGTGGGGAGGTGGGCTTCTGAGCATGCGCACAGAGCAGGAGAAGCTAAATCATTCCCTGCTTTCCGCCCAGTGTGCTTTTGCAGATAGAAAAGCACCATGCGGGTGGTCTGCTTACTGCCTGTTCCACATGTCTGCCCAGGAGACACGCATCTCCGGCAGCAGAACAGACAGCCCACCCAACAGGGCACTTTTAAGATTCTGAGTAGATCTACTTACAGTGGCACTGTTGGTTGCTCAGAAGTGACTGGCCAATCCCAACTGGCTATTCTTGTGATGACCCACTCTTTGCTTTAGTTCAAATGTCATGGTTTAGTTAAATGAATGGTTAGTATGATTGTCTATAAACAGAAATCTAGAAGCACATTAACATTTGTTTCAATATGAGATTTCATGAGTCACAGCATACATGTGAAGGGAAGATCTAAACACAAGCTACCCCACTAACCATGAGTAGAACAAAAACCAAAGAGGCTTTCGGGGAACAGAATACAAAAAACAAGGACAAAAATTGCTTGTCAGTTTCATCAGTTGATCGATTGAGGACACTTCAGTTCCCTCAGTTGATTGGCTAAGCAAACTGGTCCTCACTATGGGTCCCGTGACCCCAATTAGAAAAGGCTGTAGGAACGGAGAACAATGTGGGGGAATCAATGTTCTGTGCATGAATGATATGATATAGGCACAGAGCAGTAGGATTGTTACAGAGCGTGGAATTTCTTTTCAAATAATACTTGATTCATCAATCAGACAAAAATAGTTAAAACAAAAGAAATTCAAATTTGTTCAAATTTTGTTCAAAATTGTTCAAATTTTTCAATTTTTTTCTTTTTTAGATATAGCAATTGGTTCCTCTTACTCTTTTTTCCTCTTTCAAAAGAAGAATTCTCTTTGGTTTCTTATTGATTTATCTTGAGACTTTTGATCTCAAGATTTTTTAATCACGTGATTGTGTAGTTTCTGTTTATACCACACAGTGGTGCTCTGTGTGCCATTTTGTAACTTCAGCCCTTTCAGCCTTACCCACCTCACACAGTTGTGATGATAAAAATGGAGACAGTGTAGTCTCCTCTGTCTAATCTCCTCTGAGCTATCAGACAGTATAGTTAAAATACATGACTTCTTTGTGATCTAATCAAATCTTCCTTTTCATAAATGACAAATTGATTTGAAACTGATTCAAATTCCTAGAAAGAGGAATAAAAATGAACTGCTGGATTTCAAGGAGAATTTTGGCAAAGAGTAATGTAGAGAATTCTGTTTAACAACCCTACAGACCAGTGAATATAATACAGGCCATGGTTCCAGGAAGGAGTTTTCTTGGGGTCAGAATGGGCTGCAGGAATGAAGAGGAGCATGGGAAAACATCATGCCATTAGGGTTACCATTCCCCCACTGAGGGCAGGGGATCCCCTGCTCCCACCTTTCCGACCCCGCACCCCGATTTGGGTGGCGGGAGGGTCACCCTTCCAACCCCTATGCCCCGATTTGGGTGGCGGGGGGCACGCTTTCTCAAGGCATGCCCCCCGAGCCGTGTCTCACACTGTGCACCCTATACCATGCCGCACCTCACCCCGCACTGCGCCATGTGCCCTGAGCCAAGCCGCACGCCGTAGCTCTGCTCAAGGCACGTAGTGTGGCTTGGTTTGGGGTGCATGATGTGGCTTGGCTCAGCTCGGGACTTGTGGCATGAGCCAAGGTGAGTCGCATGCCCCAAGCCAAGCTGCACCGCATGCCCTGAGCCGTGCTGTGGCGTGTGCTTCTGCACCCACAGGGGACCCGTTTTGGGGAGAATCGTGCCCCAGAGGGCCCGATCGAGCCCCTGGCAAGTGCAAGAGTGTTCCCAGGCGGCCTTTGACCCCTGTGTGATGGTGTCACTTCTGAAAGTGATGTCATCACGCAAGCTGGGAGTGTGCGCGTGCAGCATGCGCATGGAAAAGAAAACTCCCTAAGTGACAAGGTAAGCGCCAGGCTCCCAACCTCCCGCCAGGGGAGCAAAGGGACCTAGCAAACCCCCAGTTTGGGCTCCAGGGCAACCCTATGTGCCATCCATGTTAAAGGCCTTTTTTTACAAGTTTTATTGTACGCCACTTTGGGTTTCTGGAAAAGCAGTGAACAAATGACACAAGCAATAATATAGGACTGATGGATTGTTTGTACTACTTTCAGCTATTTTGGGGAAGACAGGAGTGATTGCTTCCTGAATTTCTCTCGTTTTAACTATTTTTGTCTGATTGATGAATCAAGTATTATTTGGTGCAGTGTTTTTTTCCCGTGCGAGCAGCAGGTGAAAATCAACTTTTAATGAAGGATCTTTTACATCCATATAACATTGCTGCCACAGAAAGGAAGTTCCCAGAGCTGGCTGCATGTTAAGAAGTGTATTCATTGCAGGCAATTATTTCAATGTAACTAATGATGATGCTATACATAGAAATGCCCAATTTTCCCCAATAGGAAATTTTCTGAAGAAGGCTATTTATATGTACCTTTTTCTAGAGAAATGCAGCCCTAGAATGGTTTTAGTAAACAGCCAGTTTCACTTTTTTTGTCTTTAAATTGACTAGAGACTAGAGGCTAAAATACTGTATGCTTACAATGAGACTCTTTAGTAGTGGAATTTTCCAATCTAAAGTTGTATAGCCCTGCGTTTTTAAGCAGAGTGCAAAGTTGATAATTGCCTCCCCCCTCAAAAAAACACATCCCCAGCTTACAAATGGGTTGTGTTCCAGAATTTTGCTTGTAAAGGTGTTTGTAACGAAGAACATAGGGCCAAGCTACACATGACGAATGACACTTGAACGGCAAGTGTATTTCTCCCTGTTCACTTGCCCTCCACTCAATCCACTTGCCGTTCAAGTGTCATTCGTCATGTGTAGCTTGGCCCATAGTTTCCTGTCCAGATATATGTAATTGATGGTGTTAGCGTCCCAGGTTAGCCTGCAGAAACCTATTTATCCCATTATGTATCTGAAATACTGTATGCTGCCAAAGAGACACAGACGGAAACAATACTATTGAAATACTGTGCAATATCTGGACACGATAGACCCTCAAATACTTGTAGAGTAAGAAATTTGTTTTGTTTTTAATTTTGCTGCAGAAAGCAAGTTAAATTGCAGAAGGCTAAGCATGCATGGCACGGACCACACTTTGGGGGGAGGGGTGGGGTCGTTAGTTAATGTCTGAAGCTAAAATACTTTAATTTTTGGATTATTTCTGGAACGTGTTTCAAAAATGCATTTAGAAGAAAGAAGGGAAATTTAAGATAAATCAAAGGCTCGCCTGCCCCCTTCTGACTTGCCTAGTGTCCGTCAAAGAGGGCTACCAGCAAGAGACTTTCTGCCATAGTGGGGGGGGGGGGGCTGGCAGCTGTAGATGGGGATTTACAGAGCAATCCTAAGCAGAGTTACTCCAGTCTAAGTCCATTAACTTTAATAGGCTTACACTGGAGTAACTCACCATAGGATTGCACTGTTAGTGTATCACATTTTACTTTCTGTAAAACTTGTTTCTGAAGAAATGTCTTTGTTGTGGACTGGAATCTTAATATTCAGCTCTTCCCACAATTGTCCAAATCACTTAACACTATTGTTAATACGTTCATGGCGGTCCCTAAGTTTAGACATACACGCTAGAGAAACTGACAGCACAAGTTTATCTGCATTGCAGACTGGTTTAATATTTGTTCTTTTTCATCCAAGAAAAGTACAAACTGTAGGGGGACATTGTGTGTGAGGGGCAATGGACTTCGGATGAAGTACTTCCTCTGCACGCTCACAAAACTTCAATTTGTAGGATTCTTGGGAAGCTATGTCACTTAAACTCGTATAAATCTGATATAAGTTTGCAGTGTAGATGTGCCCCAAAAGTAAACATGACGTTGATTCATTGTAAAGTTATAAAGCCTTCTGGGTATTATTAAGACATTGTCACCTACCTATAAAGTGGTTTATCTCCAGATGGTACGGTGGTTTGGTTATCTAGAGTTCTGCTTGCATCTTCTGAAGTTTGTGTTTAACTTTCATTGATTGCTTTTCCGTTACCCATTTTCTCTTTGTTGGACAACCCCCCCCCCCCCATGTCTTAATTTAGACTGTAAACTTCTCAAGACAAGGACCTGCATTTTCTGAATGTCAGCATATAAATGAAATAAAGAATTAATAAATTGACCAGCGACAGGTCACTCGAGCAGTTAAGTGGGCCTTCTCATACAAACAATCTGAGTAGACATTCTGGGTACTAATGTTGCCAGATTTGGAATCCCTGTCTCCACCAATGGAGAATCAGAAAGTGAATGAGCCTCAAAGTTAAGAGTGACTGCCGAACTGAGAAGTGAGGCAATGACAGGTGAGGGAATAGTCTTCCTTCAGATTCCTGATTTATTACATAGCATTTTATAACTTACTCAGAGTCATGATGAGTCAGGCTTAGAAGAAGGAAAAGAATCCATAGTTGAAACTCCTGGGGCTTTGCCCAACCATATTGAATGATGATGACAGTCCGTTCATAGAACGTATAGTTCCCACGTGCTTGCTCAATGTGTGTGTGCGAGAGTGACTTTATTTGCATATTATGCTATTACGGTGAGACAGAAAACCCCAGATCACTTTCCCAAACAGATATGATGACTCAGCTTATTCACTTAGGTCCCACATTTAATGTTTATGCACGGTGCAATCCTAGGAAGAGTTACACCCTTCTAAGCCTATTGAATTAAATGGGCTTAGAAGGGTGTAATTCTACTCAGAGTTGCACAGTCAGTCAAAGGGCTCTCACGATACTGAGTGACTCAAAATATAGTCCTTAGAGATGTCTCTGAGAACAGGAGTTCATAGCCCCAGACTTTAGCTATACCTTTGACCCACTGCATATACACAAGCATTAGTACGGTTTCTCTTTGCAGTCACATAGTGTCATGTATTTCTAATAAGCCAGCCATGTGCACATGGCCTCCTGTTGGGGTACTGAGGCTGAAATGGTCAGAACCATGTGAGAAGCTTCTTCTCATGGCTCCGTTGTCCCTGGGTCCAACTCGTATGGCATGGTACCAGTAGTCGGACGTCAGAGATCTTGGCATCAGAGAAATAAGGGGACTTCTGCCAAAGTATCAGTCCCTGGCAGTTAGATCCCCAAGTCCCTGGAGATCCTTGCTGTTCAAGGTGTTCACACAAAGGTAGCAATTGGCAGAAGTGACTCTTCAAAAATGGACACTACTAATTATAGGGAAACTTCCCGCCCTTTGGGTCCGTTGACATTCTGGCATGAAACCCCAAAGAGTTACACGGGAACTGATTTAGTTTAGGCTAGACAGAGTACAGAATGAAATCATCACAGTCTCTGAGAAAAGATACATTGCTCGCTGCTCGCAGCTTGCGTCCAAGGACACTTACCATAGAAGTGAAAGTAAATACTTGCAGTAGATAACAGACAGCCTTCACTGGCTCAGTGCACTCTCAGATGATTTATACAAAATACAGAATACAACCTTAGCAAACAGTTATGATCAGCACAAGATACATAACACAATATGGGCAGGTATGTGGGCATACATGGCAGACAGTTTGCCAAGTGGAGCTGCCTTCCATGTGCTGGTGGTCATCACCACACCACAGTCTGCCTATGTGAACTGGAGCATTGACTCAAATTCTTCCGTTCTAAATTTTCATTATGTAGGTTTACATAAACAGAAGGGGGCTTACAAAGAAACACAAAAATATTAATATTATTTATTTATTTATCAAATAATTTTTGGCGTTCCTTTCCTTGTAGTTCAGGGAGGCTTACCACAGTAGATTTAACCCATTTACAGTTAAAACCAAAATAAAATAACTACCCCTAAAACCCTCCCGCCCCCTTGAAAGTTGCCTGCAATTCAAACACCCTCGACAAACAGGCAGAACTTGGAGCGCCTCCTGAATATCTCCAAGATGGGAGCTCCTTTCATGGACTCTATGGAGCCCATTCCATAGAGCAGGTGCCTCGATGGAAAAGGCCCAAGCTCTGGTTGATGCCAGACAGGCCTCCCTAAGAAGCAGGATCATGTAGACAAACAAACAACAAAAAGACCTATATGGCACAACTCCAGCTTCTAGATCCATTGGGCCAGCTCACTCAGGGTCACAGACTGCCTCCCTCGGGTTAAGAACTCTTCAGCTCTTGCCCTACCAGACTTCCATCAAAACAGTCATGTGACAGGAAGAGAAACCAAAACTCAGCCTGAATCTTATTCACCTGTCCGATATGCTTCCAAGGTTCCTCACTTCACTTACCAGATAAAACAACCAGTTTTAACATAATGTTTGGGGTTTCATCCTAGTGGGAGGGGGCAACTCTGTAGCTTTCTATTGCCCTGCTTGAGCAAGGGGGATTGCTACTGGGAAGCAGCCTTCCACAGGTGCAGCCAGAATGGATGAAGACGTGCACCTACGTATGAACATCTATATCTGATGCTCATCTGGGCTGTAGGCAGGGGCAGACTGGCCATTTATCCTACAGAGAAATTTCCTGGTAGGCCACTACCCTAGAAGGCCACTGTAGCCAGGAGCACACATAGCCAAGCCCTGGCCACTCTGTTAGAACATCAGGGGACACTTTGCTCAGATCCTCCATCAGCAATGGTAGGTGATGTCAGTTCACCAACTGTTTTCCCTCACACTCTTGCCACTTCTTATGAGGAAGCAGTTGGTGAGAGAATACCCATTGTTTCTCTGGTGAGCTGAATAACCCCTGCAGCACCAGCTCGTAGCACCACAGGTCCAATCAGCTTGGCTTGATCCAAGGCCATTTTACCTTCCAGTCCACTCCTGGATGGATGGAGATGGAGATGTGAATGCTCATTCTACACTACCTAGATTTACAAGTATAATCCTCAGCAGAGTTACTCCCTTCTCAGCCCATTCACTTCAGCAGACTTAGAAGCAGGGCCGGATCGACAGGGGGGGTAGTCTCCCCCCAGCGCCGCCAAAGAGAGGGCGCAGCTGCCAGCCGCCGGGATTGTGCCAGCGGCAGCATGGGCAGCTGTGCAGAGGGGGGGGAGGCTGCCCATGCCATTCACCTGCCCCACAGGACAGGGAGCACGCGGCAAGCCGGCCACCCCCTCAGTGGGGCAGGCAAATGGTACGGGCAGCCTCCCAGCCACCACCAGCTCCACGGTGCACCGCCAAAGAGAGGGCGCAGCTGCCAGCCGTCGTGAGTGCGCCAGCGGCAGCACGGGCAGCTGTGCAGAGGGGGGGAGGCTGCCCACGCCATTCGCCTGCCCCACAGGACAGGGAGCACACGACAAGCCGGCCACCCCGTTCAGTGGGGCAGGCGAATGGTACGGGCAGCCACCCAGCCACCCGCGCTGCCACCACCAGCTCCACAGTGCACCATGGACCAGGGCATCTGGCTTGCTGCACTGGTGGCACGCTCCACCCCTGAGTGATGACATCACAGTGACGGGAGCGTGCGGGCACTGCGTGCGGGGGAGGGTGGATTTGGGTTTTCCTGGGTACTGGCAACCCTAGATCCAGCCTTGCTTAGAAGGGGTGAAGCTCTGCTTAGGAATGCACTGTTAGTTGCCCACAGGTGGCATTAGGGCCTTTGTATATACCACAGGTCCCAAGTCTTTTTGAGCCTATGTCCATCTTTGAATTCTGCCAATGGAGGTAGAGCCATATACAAAATGGCTGCCACAGGAGGTGGAGCCTACTGCAAAATGGCTGTCACAAGAGGTAGTGCCAGCTACAAAATATCAGGGGGTGGTCATATATAACTTTAATAATAACTAAAGATTTGCTTGTTTTTATCTTAAATTTTTGCCTTTCAACTTTTAGTTCAGCTCCTCCTTACATTACCTTAAACTTTTACCTCAGGAGGGCCCTCATCCCAAACAATGCTCCTTATATTTCCACTTACCCAGAGCTTCAGATGTTTTCTACTTTATCCAGGCTTGTACCTAGGAGTTCCAGGTCCCCCAGTCGCCCACGCCCACTCCCAGCCCCTGCTGCCTCCTATCTGGCTGGCTGCAGGGGAAGGTGCAGGGAATGGGAGATCTGGAGCATGTTGCGGTGCATTCAGAGCCTTCATTGTTGCACTGTGAATGACATCATTCCTGGCATGACAATGAAGGGAAGGCCTCATCCCCCCCCCCCCATCCCTGTCCCCTGGTTTGAGCCCTGGGGGACTTGGCAACCTTACTTGTACCTCAAGAATAACTTCCCTTTTTTTGTTTGTGTGAACTATATATTGCTGCCACGCAAAAGGTTTTCACAGTCACCAAAGACTTTTGTCTTAGATATCTTCTGCTTAACTGGTACTACAGGAAGGCTTTGTATAGATGGTAGTTTGACAGAACGGTCAGTTCATGAAGATGGTTGTGAGAAGAAAAAGGGGATCTTTCTTGCTTAAATAAAACTAAAATTTATTTATAAGAACAAAAGTGTGATTGTTTATAAGAACATAAGTGTGATAAGCATATTGGTTTCAGAATACTTCTCAAGCCTAGGGCTGCTAGTCCTCCAGTGGGGGCAGGAGATCCCCCGCTTCCAGCCTCTGCCCCCCCCCACCGCTACTCACCTGGCCAGCAAAGGGGAAAGGCCCTGGAGAATGGGCCCGGGAGCCAAAAAACCTCCTGGGCCAGAGTGCAGCAGGCACACTCCCCACTGGCACAATGACATCACTTCCAGAAGTGCCTTCATAGCACCTGCTGGGAGCGCAAGAGAGAAAATCGCTCGGGTAAAGTGCCAGGCCCTCTCCCCTTCTGCTGAGAGGCTAAGGGTACCTGGAAACCCACCTGCTGGGGAAAATCTTAACCTGGCCCCACCCACTTTCTAAAACTTTGGTGGCAGACCAGAAGAGCTGTTGGTGGTTGCCCTGGCGCTCTTGGACAACACATTGGTGACCCTTGGGATATACCTGTGCAACTCTTCATTAAGCATTCCCTATTGTCAAGAACTACATCAACAGAGTATGACCAAATTGGAAATATATTTACAACATCCCTGGGCCAGGCAAGAAGCTTTGATTTTTACTTCCAGAAATTAATTGTTCAAGGGGAAACACTTTGAAATTGATAATATTACTCATTGACTACTTCCTGATTGTCTTATTGCAATGGTTCTTTTTTCTTTTCTTTTTTTTGCAAGCTTCCATACGGCTTCATTTCAATTGCATGAACTGCTTCCCCCCCTGCCCCATGTTTTTCATAAGTTTTCTCAAACCTCCTTTGCTGGAAATTTTTCGTCAAAAATGCTCTCTTTGCACTTTTTCTCCTTATAGATCTCCATTTCCAGATGTCGTTCCCATTCTGTGCCATTTTTTTGGTGCCATCATAATTTTTTTTTTACATGTGCATATCAGCAATGTATCACTGCATAGAAATAGCATCAGTGCCACTTAAATCATTTTAGAAAGACGGCGGATTTTTTTCAGTTGTGTTTATTTTCCCTTGCCCCATGTTTGTGGTAGGAGTCGGGTGCAGGTCTATTTCATAAGTAGGCGATAAACCTCTCTGGATCGTTGGTTAAGCATTTAAGCTTCTTGGTTCCCAGGTGCCATTTTTCAGAGCACAGTCTTTTTAAACATTTGCATATCAGTGATATATCACAGAAGAAAAATAACATCTGTCAGTACGCACTGGTTTTAATCTTTCTGCCACTTTATTTTTAAAAGAAGACTACAGAGAAAGACCAATAGAAGCAGGTACAGGGCAATAGAAGAGGAAACATCCAATCCCTATAGAGGCATGTAGAACAGGGGGCAAGGTTTAGAAGGGGGCGTTCCTTTGACGATCCTTGCTGATGCTATCTCGGTATATTGCTGCAGTGCGCATGCATAAAAAAGTATTATTTGCCACAAAATGGAAAACAGATCCTTGTCCTGATGTGCCAGAGTGGAGAGATAAGATTTATGAATACGCATCAATGGCCAGACTGACTACTTATTTACGTAACAGACTGATTGCCGAATTTGGGGGGAAATGGAAGGATTTCTTTGATTATTTAGGCAGAAATTAATTGATATAGTAGTTTGCATAATTAAAACTTATTAAGAAAAGGGAAGGAGAGGGAAGGAGAATTATGATGCACCTAGGCTTAGGGATGTTGAATTTACGCTGTTCTTGTTTATTAGGTCAACACAAGTTTAAACGTCTTCCTTGTTTAACTCCCCAAATTATTCTACATGTATCGCTTATATATGATTGTATAAGACTCAATTTAATTTCTAATTTAGTACCTGTATAATCTTTTATTCTATTATGCACTTCCTGTTTTCTTACATTTTCTTTGTCTTTTTAATAAAATTCAAAAAATTCAAAAAAAATTAAAAGGGAAATGTCATCAAGTCAGAGACATGTGTAATGAAATCATTGGACCACACATGGAGATGGAACGAGTTACCATATGGAATAGCCATTCCCAAAGTGCTCTGTCAGGAGCCGCCTCCACAGTGAACTAAATGCTGAACAATGCTGCCATCTGGAAGACACCACTTGGCCCATTCGTGGCACTCCCCCATAGTTTCCCATGAGCACTGACTGCTGAGTCTGCTGTAGTTTACATTCAGGTGCCTTACTAAATCTGTGGGGCCCCTCCTGAAAATGATCATATAATACTAATTCAAGGATACATAAATAGTACGAGAATGAGAACATAAAAAACCAACATGAGAATCCATGCGTACACTGAATTATGGGGGTATATAATTTTAAATAAAAGGGAGTGCACATGCATGCCTCCCCTGAATTAATCTAGGACCATATCCAAGTGCTTGGCAATGACAAAGATTTGTACAGTTCACCAGAACATTTATAAACTGTCATAAAATGTAAGTTGTGTAGAGTTTTCCATTCAAACTGAACAACATGTGCCAGCAAGGGGTAGGGGAAGCAAAAGGCTATACTTACTCCTTATACTCTGTGGAGACCCTTGGAGGAGGAATATTAGGTGTTTTTCTGTCCGCACATGCATGTGTATGAATGCTTTTCTAGTGCTACTGATTGGAGTTCCTTCTTACATTATGCTTGTGACTAGAGATGGGCACGGACAGCAATATAAACTAAAAACAGCCATGAACAGCCCAATCAGCTGTTAATGAACAAGCTGTTTGTGAGGCCCTATTCTAAACGAACAGGTGGTCATTGCAAGCCTCGTTTGTTGCTGTTCATCAAGCCAGACAGTCTGGCACCTGCAATCAATTCCCTTGGCAACCGGAGGCAGGGACTGCCTGGACTCTGTCTGAACTCCTGCTGTTGCCCTGGAAACCCCAATCTAAGCCCAATTTAGCTTGATAGGCAGGTCTTCCTTTCAAGTGTGGAGCTCCAAATTTGTTACAAGGAAGCAAAGAGCAGGGGGCAGGGGGGCTCCCAGCTCTGGTTTTGCAGACAGTGAGGGAGAGACAGCTGCTGTTGGCATTTTGAGAGAGAGACAGGGAGAGTGTATTGGAGCTTGAATTTTCTTTGTGTGTGGTGGGATAGGGATCTACCTCTTCAAGTTCCAGGGCTGCTGCCAGGCTCTGGGCCCAAGCTATTATTTATTACTGGTACCTTTCCTGCTGCCTGCTCAAGTAAGGTTTCTGGGAGTGGTGCAGTAGGGATCTTGATGGCTGAGGAGGAGAGCCTGCTGGCCCCCACGAACAATGAACAACGAACATGTTCATGAACCGGTCATGCTTGTCTATGTTCGTTCGTTGTTCGTGGATGGCAACAAACAACAAACACCATGTTTGGGGGGTTTTCTGTTCGTGCCCATGTCTACTTGTGAAAGAGGAACTGCTGCAGTATGGCTTCTTTCAAAGAAAGTGAGAAGCCTGTTAGACCATGTGGGAGCAACTTCTTCCTACATCCGCATTGCCTCAGTTTCTGAAACAGATGATGCTGGCATGAGAAGGAACTGTTGCTTGGCTTCTTCTTAGGTTTCACCACCATCCTAACATAAGAAGAGACATCTGAGGAGGGTCTACTCCTCCATACTCAAAGGGACTGTACTGCTTTTACCCTTGAGAGTTTCCTCCAAGAAACATTAGATGTTCACCATCCACTAACAAAGATAACAGTGTTTTTGCTCCACCCTTTACAGACAGAATGTCAAGTCCCCATTTGCATGTCTTCTAGGGCATTATGTAAACAAAGGTTGTATTAGCAATCAAAAAGACTGCTTTTGTCCCAACCGTGTGTATTTGGGGCACGCCCCGAAATACAGTCAATCACTGTTACAGCTATTAGCTAAGTACCTTCATTCCACTCGCTAAGCAAATGGAATTGGAAATTAATGTGGCAGTTTATGAGGCCCTCTGCCTTAATTATACATCACTGAGACCCAAGGTCATGCTTGAAGTATAATCTTTGTTTTGCTTTATCAGATTCTAGGTAAAATAAAGGTGTGGTGAAAATTATTTAAAACAGTAATTAATGCAGAGTTCAGCATGTGGGCATGTTCGGGGGATGTTTGGGGAAAATGTTAAATATTTGTATTAAAAATAGCTGCCGAAAATGAGTAAGATCGCCTTTGGGTCAGACTCAAACCTGCAAATGACGTTTTATTATAGCTTACTCTCTAGCTGTCGATGACAGCGATCTTCACCCAACCTTCATCTTCATGTACTTAAACAGTATCCAAAAAGGAAACATTCCACAGAATGTTCTGGGATATATAATAGGAATTCTTTTCTCAGGGAGGGAATACGTTGATTCTCATTATGACAAGAAAAAAGGATGACTCCACTGATGGAGAAATCCAAAGGAAAAAAAAAGTTCTCCTCTTCTGGAGAAATCCGGCTGTTACAAGAAAAAAAGGTCAAGTCCTCTGATGGAGAAATCCAACTATTGCCGGTTTTTCAAGAGGCTAGGTGTTGTGTATGGTAAGGCAAACATGTTCTTAGAAAAACCGTGTGGGTGGAGAAGTTTTGACACAGACGTCAACTGTTGCGGCAGGAACCCACATGGAGGAGCAATGCAAATCATGGAGAAGAGATGAGAATTTGGGGAATATATCAGACTGGAGTTCAAGTATCTGTTCAGTCATGTAGTTCACCTATGGCTTTGGTTTCAGGTGGGTAGCCATTTTGGTCTGCAGTAGAACAGCAAGATTCGAGTCCAGTAGCACCTTAAAGTCTAACAAGATTTTCAGGGTATAAGCTTTCGAGAGTCAAAGCTCCCTTCCTTTGACATAAGGAGGAATGGAAATCCTTGAGCCTTTAGTAGAAGTTGGTAGGGGTGTTGCAAAGAAGGAAGTCAAGGTTCAAAGGTATGATGCAGCTTGATTCAAGCAAAGGAGGAATCCTTAGGGATAGGTTGCTTTCATCGCTTTTCCTCAGGGTGGTAGTGAGGATAAAATGGAAGGAGAAGAGCACAGTAGTGTGCTGTCCTGTACCTCTTGGAGAAAAACAATGTCCTCTGTTTTTCTGAGAGCAAAACATTGCCCGGCACTGCAATAGCAGCTCAGTTTGCTCATCTAAAGTATTTATAGCCCATCTTTTTTGGAAACAAGATCAAAATTTCACCAAGCAAATTCAAGAAGACGGGGGTGATGCTGGTTGGGAACGCTCAGCATTTCCTCTGTCTTATTGAATTTGTTTTGTGAAATTTTTGATCTGCCAGTTGGGATGAATTTTTTTTTGGCAGACGGTGTAAAGGGTTTGAGGGTGCTCTCTGACCTTGGACACTTTTGCTAACAGTGGAGGAGGAGGTTTCCAGCACTGTCTTTAAATGGTATCTTGTTCATAAATTGTCTGCCAACCTGGACTCCACTGACTTAGCCACGTTTACTGTACTGCAGTGTGCTCTGCGTGAGGCTGCCCTTAAAAACAACTTAGGAGCTTTAGTTAGCATCCAATGAGGCAACCCTTCAGTTAACTGGGGTGAACTTGTGTTGAACACAACCCTCCTTTTGAAACAACAACATTCTATTTCTTCCTGGTTCAGTTTAATGTACTAGTGCTTACTAGAGATGGGCACGAACCGAAATCCAAACCAAAATTAAGCACAAACCTGGCCGGTTCATGGTTCGCGAACCACGGTTTGTCAGATCCCATTTCTGATTAACCCCCACAAACTTTAGGCTGGTTCAATTGGTTCGTTTTTTGGTTCGTGACTGCAGACAGCCTGGTGCCAATCAATCGGTTTGCTAGGCAACAGGGGATGGACTTCCTGCAGACCCTCTGCTGACCCGGAAGTAACCTTCTGCTGGCCCGGAAGTGATGATTTTCTGACCTGTATATGACATTTTTACGAACCAAACGAACCGGTTCGTGAACCAGGACAGGTTGGTGAAAGTTCATGGTTTGTGAAATTTAACGAACCACGAACCACATGGTTCGGATTTTTTCCGGTTCATGCCCATCTCTAGTGCTTACCTTTCATGACCCACATATTTAAAGGGTTGCATCTTTGTGTATGAATCCGTGCCTGAATTAGTCTCCTCCTGTCAACTTCAGCTGACAATATACTCCTGCATTATAGTCTGTTCCTCTGTCCTTCACTCCAGCTAGATCTTTTTTTAGTCCTGAGGACAATATTTTAGGGTGGTTTTAAAAAAAAAAAAAGATCAAAAGACAGCTTTACTGCCTATTTTTAGGGAGGGTTGTAAAGCCATTCTCATCTAGAAGGTTTTCTGTATTTTTGGTGATGTTTAGATTGCTATGCAAATGCTATGGGTTTTTTGCTGGCTGACTGTAACTTATATGGAGGTTGATTATTGATACTTTTATAGTTTTACTGTATTTTTCTGCCATACAGCACTTGAATTAGCAAAATAAGGTGGGATATAAGTGCATTACTGGATAAATGAACAAACAAACAAAATCAGTACCAAATTATTAATTCAAAAATAAAAATCATAAGTATCCAATGTGGAGAAAACATAAATGTTTGGTTTTACAAAGAAATGGGGAAGCTAGTACTTCTAGCTAAGGACAACACACACACGGTTATAATGGAGCCCAGAAGTAGCCTTGGTGTAAATTCCTAGTGATGTTGCATTCACACATATGGGCTATAATCCAATATGACATTAAGTCTGTTGAAGCCTTTGTGTTAGAAAGAAACACTGTACTTTTGGAATGTGGCCGTGAAATAAAGAGAAGAAAAGAACAAAAGGCGAGTGACAGCCACAAGCTCATGCTCAAAAGGAGTATTTTGTTATTACATGTAAATTGCTCAACACATTTCAGTCCATGATCTTTCAAAGGACAAAAGGTCTCCTGGCTCTTGGCATGGGACGCCAACAAAAACAGCTCACTCACAAATATTCTTTTGAAGATTCCTCTCCAAATGTATTGGGCAATTTATATTTAATGATAAATGGCTTCTTTTCAACATATGGCTCCGCCTCTCCTTTTGTTCTTCTGTGTTCTCGTTCTGTCCCTCCCGTACTCTTCCATAAAATAAATAGCTCCACCAAACAAGTTTTTGATTGAGCTAATCCCAGATGTTGCAGATATAACCCTAACCCTTGCTCTGAAATAGATCCTCCTCTCTTATAACAAGATGTCATGGATATTATTTGGACCTGAGTTCAAATTCTTGAAGTTCATTAACAAAGTCTTAGGCAAATCAATCTTTCTTTGAGCCTAACTTACCTTACAGGGTTGATGGCCCTCAAATATGGTTGAAAGGCATACAATGAAGCTAACCTGTTGAAGCAAAGCAGGCAGTAACCTACTGGTCAGTGCCTGGATGGGAGACTTCCTGGAAATGCCCCATGTATGCTGCTTTGCATTCCATGACGGAAAAAATCTGGGACCACATTGTAACAATCCACAAATAATAACATGAGACAGTCCCCATGTACTCTGGCACAAGCTCCTGGGAGGGCCACCCTAACCCTGAGGGAGTTGGCTGATTTTAGGGTACCATTAAAGTACTGTAAATTATCAGTTTAGGTCATTATTCCATTTCAGTTACTGGCACTGAAACATTCTTGGTCTGTCTCTGAATGGCATTGAGTTGATCGAATGAAATTTATGGGCAGGACATTCAAAACAGACAAAAGCAAGTACTTCTTCATACAACACGTAATTGTGGAATCCTCTCCCACGAGATATGGATACATCGACTGACTTGGCTTTAAAAGAGTAGACAATATCATGGAGGATAGTACTATCTATGGCTGTCAGCCACGTTAGCTAAATAGAACCTCCATGATCAGAGGCAGTGTTCCTCTGAATTCCAGTAGCTGGAAGAGAAACAGTTGAGGAGGATTGTTGCTTTCCAGTCTTAGTTTAGGTTGAGGGGGGCAGCTGGGTTGAATCGGGGCTTGGTCTGATCAGAACTTTTTTTATGATCAGTGCCGACAATACTTGGAGATATATAAAGGACACATGCAGGCAGTTCCATACGAACACCTCCCTAAGGGATAAAACTGTGTCTGCCTTCCGGCATCCTGACCCAACGGCATTAGGATTATTGATGGACAAGAGAAACACTTTGAGGACCTTCATTTCCCACCATTAGATTTAAGGAAGAAGATGGGAGAGGAGTAATTTTGTTCCAGTAGGTCATCGATACATTCTTTTCTTAGGTGATTAGGGTTTTACCCACCCCTCCAAGCTTAATAACTGCTTGGTGGGTACCAGGTATTTTCCTGGAGTGAGAGCAAACCAGTGGGCAACCAATGGGTTCCCTCTGTGGCATGAAGCATCTTTTACCATCTACAGCTGACAAGCCAATTGTGGCCCTTCCAAGAAAAGTGTGATTTGGCCACAGCGATCCATGCTTTGATCACATCAAGGTGAGATTACTGTAACATGCTCCATGGGGCTGCCTTTGAGAACTATTCGAAATTTCAGTTGGTCCAAAATGTAGCAGGCAGGTTGTCATTAGGGTCTGTGTAGAGATCATACTACCTAAGGTTGCCAGGTCCAGGTTGGGAAATTCCTGGAGATTTGGGGGGTGGAGCCTGGAGAGGGTGGGGTTTGGGCAGGGGAGGGGCCTCAGAATGGTATAATGCCATACAGTCCACTCTCCAAAGCAGCCATTTTCTCCAGGGGAACTGATCTCTGTCATCTGGAGATCAGTTGTAATTCTGGGAGATCTCCAGCCACCACCTGGAGGCTGACAACCCTAAAACCACCCCTGGGCTGAAAGATCCGTACTGGCTGCCTGGTTTGGGGAGGAACACAATTGAAAGTGCTGTTTCTTGCATATAGAGGCCTAAACGGCTTGCAGCCAGAGTACTTTTTAAAATATTTTATTTTATTAAAACAAAAAGTGAACACAAAAAAGGGAGGGATAAAGGAAGGGAACAAGAAAAACAAATATAAAGCTGTACGCCACAAGGATGATCAAAGTACAGAGTACAAAATCGTAACCTTTAAAAGTGTAAGAATATAATTAAAACTGTTTGGTGGATATATTTTCAAATAAACAACAGAATTCAAACTTATTTCTACTCATCTTAAAAAAAATTAAAAACTCATTATTCCCTTATTAGCCCTATCTTATCATTACCTTTTCTTAACAATAACAATGCTGATTTCTTAATGCAACTAGTTATCATAATCTTTAAGAGTGTTAGAATAACATAATAAAGGTGCTACTGGACTCTTTACTAGAATAATATTGGGATTATTAAAGGTATATATTTTCAAATAAACAGCATGTGTCGAATTCAAACCTATTTCTACTCCTCCTCTTAGAAAATGAAAAAATCCGTATTACCCCTATTTAGTCATTACCTTTTAAGAGTACTTAAAGGAATCTCCTTACCATATTGTCCAGCCCGCCGGTTAAGATCCTCCTCTGAAGCTGTCTTCACAGGTGAAGGGACAGGGCTTTTTTAGTGGTGGCCTTTAGAATGCCCTCCCCTCACCTGATGTCTTCCATACTTTATTTTAGGACCAAGCTAAAAAAAATCCTTTTTTACTCAAGCTTTTAACTAAGGACGTTTATCTTTTATGGACTGCTTCTGTCCTGGGAATTATATCATTTTAGGCTGCTCCATGGGTATTTGATGAGGTGGTTATGCCCTGATTTGTTTTAATGGCATTGGCCTGGTTTTTTTAATAGTTGTGTTTTAATGGTTTGTTTCTTATGATTGTCTTTTAATGGCTTTGTTTTTAATGGGTATGCTTTAATGTTTTTGGATTATCTTTGCTGTAAGCCACCTCAAGCAAGTCTCTGGAGAGGCAGCATATATATTTTTCAAATAAACTTGCACTTTTAATTGTCTTATCTTTAAATTTTAATTTAACAGGGCTTGCTCCCTGTTGTTCTTTGTTTATTATTACCTATTAAAGTAGATGTGTTTAGGACATGCACCCCCCCCCCTTTTTAGGGATCTGCCACCAACCAGTTTCTAGCTATGAGGCTCAGATGTGAGGTATTGGTGCATTTGTGGGGAATTGCCAGGCAGCTGTTGGTGGCAAGAGTTGGAGGCAGTGCATTTTAGAGTGGCAGCCAGCCATCTGCCCATTTTCCTGATAGCTGCCAAATACCTTGGACACAATGCCACATCTTTCCAGATATGAATAAACGCATCTGCTCACATTTGGCATTACAGCGGGGGAAAACCCACATGCTCTAGTGTCTCTTCCCTCTCTGTTAATATACTTCATTGGCTTCAGATTCTGGCTCTCCTCTCTAAAACTGATATCCTCGGAAGCAACTGTTTTATCCCATTGTCTGAACTGGAACATGCTAATGATAGAAACCCTCACGTTCCTCCTTAATATGTGCAGTGAGTAATTCTTTTGCATTGGCTGCTTCCACACACATTGGATAATCCACTTTCAATACTCTTTAGTGAACATTTGAAACTGATTTTCCATGTGTGGAACAAAAAATCAACTTCAAAAGGATTGCGAAAGTGCATTGAAAGTGCATTATTCAACGTGTGTGGAAATGGCCAATGTTTAACATACGCAAAAGCTGAATGTGCGATTTAAGCCACACCTTTATCCAAGAACTGGAGCCCAGTTTTCTTTTTAAAGAGAACATGTGTTAACTCTTTCTTACAAACGATGTGCATTCATTCAGCAGGAGAACAGGGTTTGAGTGAGTCCTCAGGGGCTTTGTGAGGTGGGGTGGTTCTCCAATGCCTTGGGCAGCTGTTTTTGAAGATAGACAGAGATCTCCAAATTCAATATGACACTCCTTTTGTCCCCCCCCCCCCCTTCCTTCTCTGTCTCCTAGGGGAAAAACCGTACAAGTGTACCTGGGAAGGCTGCACCTGGAAGTTTGCTCGTTCTGATGAACTGACAAGGCACTACCGCAAACATACGGGAGTGAAGCCGTTCAAGTGCGCGGACTGTGACCGTAGCTTTTCCCGTTCGGATCACTTGGCATTGCACCGCCGGAGGCACATGCTTGTCTGAAAAAAATGCTACCTTGTCAAACAAAATGGAAGTATCAAGAGCTGGGTCTCTTTTAACTACATTGCATTCAGCAGGACTGAATCCCGTTTTGACGGCATTAGCACAACAGGGGGCGTTCTGTGTTGTCCCTTACACAACAAAAGCAGGAAATGCTGTGCCACTCTTCTCCCTCCCATCTGAAGTTGGCTTCCTAGCATGGGCAAAGTTAACCTCTTCAACTGGGAGAGAATAGCCCTAAAATGCCACAAGGTTGGGCATTGTTTTCCACCCCATGTCCTTTTAAAAGTATTTATGGTGTGCACCTTTTCGGAACCATCACACTTTTCTTCTCCTAACACATTACTGCTCTCACAACGACCGGATGTCACAAACTTCTGAAACGAACAAGCCCTCTGGACTGCCGCTGCTTCTACTTTTTAAAAATTTTAATTACGATCAGAACACGTGCAGAATATCACCATATACCCCTGATTGTTGAGCAATTAACAATCACCAAAGCCAGTATATACAGTCTGGGAAGAGGAGGGGTTACAAACTTGAGCTCTTTCAAGTGAAGGGATTCCTCGGCACACATATGCAATAAACGGTGGTGGTATTTTTCACATGTACCCCTTCGTCAAAGAGGCCACTAAAAGGTTTACTCCCCCCCCCTTTTTTTAAATCTTCCCCCCTTTATTCTTTTTTTCTTGGAATCTATCAAACAGGCACCAGTAACATTACGGTGTGAAATAACCCTCTTTACATCTACTTGCTTAATTTTGAATAGGAAGGACTCTTAAAAATATACTGTCCCGTGCATAGAAGAACCAATATTGGCCCGAACCCACCAACTCTAGGCATATTTGTCTGAAAGTAAGAGCTGGTTCACACATGCCTATTCATCGCTGGGTTCCTCAGCTGTTGTTGACTGGCAGCTGAATGTAGGAATGATTGAAAATGCTGAGTTTAAGGCAGGGTTAGGTGATAAAACTTTACGATCTGTGCTACTTGCAATGGCTCGTTCACACATGGTAGATCAGTTGACCTTATTATTAATTAATTAAACTTAATTAATGAGCATGTTATGAGCATGAATGTGTGAAGTGACCCCTCTGTCTCCCTGGGGAACTCAATTCTAATGTAAGTATGCTTACACTGAAATACTAAGCAGTGTTACTCCAATCTAAGCCCATTGGACTTAGACTGGAGTAACTCTGCTTAAGATTTCACTGTTAGTCTAAGAGTTAAGCCTAAGCTGGAGCACAGGGGAATGAACTACTCTTCCTTGATTTCATGAAGTCTCAAAGCACTGGCCATTTGCTAAAGACAGAAGCCTCAGTTTACCTAAAGTTAAGTGTGGCTGCATCAACTTGGAACCTTGGTGGTTGTGAAAAGAATCTTCTCTTAGTTTCCATAGGACTTACAGTGCCATCCAAAACAGGTCTACTCAGAATCCCACTCAAGTCTACTCAGTGGGACTTAGTTCCAGGAAAGCACACTGCTAGGGTGCATCCATGCTTTGTTGGATGGTCACCCACAAGAAGCTGCCTTATAATGAATTAATCCATCAAAGTCAGTATTGCTTACTCTCCAGGGTCTCAAGTAGAGGTCTTTCCCATCGCCTACTGCCTGGTCCTTTTAACTGGAGGTGCCAGGGATTGAACCAGGGACCTTCTGCATGCAAAGTAGAGGCTGTTCTATTGAGCCACAGCCATTGCTTTATAGCAGTCATTCACCTCCTTGATTGTCTTGTCTGCACAGGAAATCCCACTTGCAAATGATTGCTCTAATATCCAACCATGTGAGGCACCGCTTAAGCAATGGCCGTTTTCACACGCCTTAACCGCCATGCAAAATCGCGCAAAGCTCACAGAACGACGGCATCTTCATGTCATGATTTCCCATCACGATTCCATTTCGTGGCTTAATTTCTGACGTCACACACCACGAAACGGAGTCATGATGGAGAATCGCGCCACGAAGACGCCATCTTTGCATGAGTTTTGCGCTATTTTGCATGGCGGTTAAGACGTGAAAACGGCCATCGACTCACTGGAACTGGATGGCTGCTCAAATGACCCTGGCAAGGAAGTGCAGAAATCTGTGGAGTGAGTGACTGCTCAGAGCGAAAGAGCTGATGGCCATGGTTATCAAGGAGTGGTTACTTTAAAAAAAAAAAGCAACAGATGGCAAACATTTGAGCTCTAATAAATAATTATTTTTGAAAGAAGTAACCAGCATGGGTTGGTTTTGCCTGGAAGTTCTCAAAAGAATAGTCTGTCCTTGCTGAGTTTTTCAAGCATTTAGTAGGTAATGATAGCTGGCTAGAGGACAGACCTGGCCTTGCTTTCAGATGTTTACTATCATGATAGGAACCATAAATAACTTTTGGGCAGTTAGGAAATGGCCCTAACTCCCCATTCCCCCTATCCTTTCATTCTCCTTTTTTTTAGGGATTAGATATTCACACTTACCAATGTACATGTTGTATCGTAATCATAGCGTGGCAGGAGCCTGTTTAAGCCCATGCCAGTTACTACGTGTTGCCAGTTGATCGACTCTTATCTTCATTGTTTCATGGTTTACTAATCTGTAGCTGGAGAAGTCTGACAGTTGAGGGAAGGAAGAGGGTCATGAGAATTTGGATCAGCAGGTTAGTTGTAAAATTGAATTGTAAAACAGTGATAGGCCAGTTCTGTATGAATGGTGTAGTAACAGTCTGTGCAAGCCATTGACCCCTTTGAATCAAAGTTGGATTCCAAGTAATTCCCATATAGTTCTATAATTATTAACCAATTTGAGTGTGCCATGCCAGAGCTCTTCGTCACCTCAGATGTCTAAAATTCTCAGCTGGCAAAGGATTTGTCATCTATCCTAATGTGTTGGGAGTTGTTTCTTGAAGATGAGATACCACAAAAAGCCCAAATCAAAGGGCACTAGTTGCACGGCCACAAAAATTGCAATCATTTTACACAAGTCACTCCAAAGTAGGGTATATGCAGGATCCAAATTCCTTACGGATGTCTGCAAAAACAAATGGGCATGATCTAGTCGCACTGAAAACACTTGGAAATTCCACTGATATTAGTGGGAAGAGTTAAGCACATGCTTAACATTCTCCCATTTAAATCCATTTTAAAATAGCTCATCTGTGGCTGGATCATGTCCAACATTTACAAGATACACATTGGTGCATCAATTGGTCAACCCTTCGTCATCATTCATAAGCAAAAATATATCAAAGGGTTGAATCCAAAGAACTCAAGGCACTGATGCAAAGGGAGAAGGTAATTCTCAGTACATCCCACACTATTTCTGAGGGGGGGGGCCCAATTCCCAGAAGTTGCTTTTCAGGGAGATCAGGCCACAGAGGGAAGGAAAAAGTGAGAACATCTATTCTGGAAGCAGAATTCTGTCTGTGGCCTTTTAGAGACAGTGCAAAATGTTACTTTGGAAGGAAGGAAGTTCCTAGATTACGTTTTTTTCCTCTTTCCCAGAGGAGAGTAATGACTTTATTTATCCATATGAGCTGAATATAGCAAAGGTTGGCAATGTTTGGTATGCATTTAGCTTTTTAAAATGTGGTCCTGGTGGCTGACCTTGTGCAAGGAACAATACACCAGCTTCCCATTCTCTTCTTGGAGAAGCGAAACCTTTGGGGTGAGCCATTGACTGTTCTTGTATCTGGAGCTTTTTCCCTTCTCGCAGAAGAGAAAGAGAAATTTCTGTACATCCAGAGCTCTGAGTTGAAGATGGCCTGATGACAGATAGGTTACAATGCATTTAGTCGGGAAGAAACTTTTCCAGATTGGCATATCTCACAGCATCTCCTCTTGAGTTAGCTACTGTGAATAAAAAATAAATAGGAAGGTTTCTTGTTGCAAATTAAATTGGTCTTATCAAGGCAAATAGAGAGCAATAAACACAGGGTTTTTTGTAAAAAATAATAATAATAAGCATAACAAATGGGATTGCTGCAACTGAACCATTATGATGTACAAGCCTGAATCCACAGATGGTTGGCTATGGCATTATTGATGTGCTGTAGTAATCATTCGCAAACTGGATTGGTCTTGACCAATTATTACCATTTTGCAATGATAGTGCAATATCCAATGGTGTGTGGATATCATTTAGGTTGCTCTTTAACTGAATTGCTGGCATCTTTTCTGACTGAGCAATTAGTTATCACAAAAATTAAAAAATGGGATTTGGGGCGGTCGTGGGGGGGGTGTTATCTTCATTTCCCCACATTCTTTTACATTTAGCCTCATAAGAATAGGTAGAATATCAGAATGTACAAAAAGCAAGTCATGGAAGATAGCACTCACAGCTAAATAATTATTGATGGAACCTCCATGTGCAGAGACAGAATAGCTGGGAAAATCAATAGCAGAGGGAAAGCCACCATGGGCATTTCCTCCTTGTGAGCTGCCAGAAGCATCTGGGTGGCCTCTTTTTGAAAGAGGATGCCAGAATGGATGGCCCATAGTCTGACTCTGGGCCAAGCTACACATGACGAATGACACTTGAACGGCAAGTGGATTGAGTGGAGGGCAAGTGAACAGGAAGAAATACACTTGCCATTCAAGTGTCATTCGTCATGTGTAGCTTGGCCCTCAGAAAGGCAATTTTTATATTCAGTGACATCACAGTGACTTGCCTCCAGATATGAAGGTAGTGGACCAAGGAATGACCGTGATAAAGTACTGCTTGGAGAGAGGAGTTTGATAAATCATCCCATTCGTTAAATGAATCCTATAATGACCTTGTAGGAGGCCTATATTTGAGGTGTGTGTGTTTTTTTTCACAAGGATAATACAACTCCAGCTTACATGGATTTTCTTTGGTTGTGGCTAAAACATACTAAGGTATCTTTATTGCCATTTTTATGAATGTCAGGGTCATTTTTCTAATACAAAGGAGGGCAGATAGTATGTTTCTGGGAGCTAACTGGTTTTTTTTTCAAGAGCTTTGGACACTGCTGGTCACAAAACAGCAGCTCACGGGATGGAGCAAGTCACAAAACGGCAGCTTGTACAAAATTTTACACCTTTTGGAGCAGGTCTGTGGTATTTAGATGGGGAAAACTTTGCTCTACTCTTTTCCCAAAATGAGCCACCAAATTGTAGCTTCCCCTGCAGGAGGGGAAAATATACAGTTGCCTTTATGTTTTCCCTGAAAAAGTTAAATAGCAGCTTTGATGAAGGGGGAGAGAGTCAGTAACACACTCCTATCCAGGGCTTTTTTTTCTGGGAAAAGAGGTGGTGGAACTCAGTGAGTTGCCCTTGGAGAAAATTGTCACATGACTGGTGGCCCTGCCTCCTGATCTCCAGACAGAGGGGAGTTTAGGGGAGGGCAATCTAAACTCCCCTCTGTCTGGAGATCAGGGGGCGGGGCCACCAGCCATGTGACCATTTTCAAGAGGTTCCAGAACTCCTTTCCACCACGTTCCAGATGAAAAAAAGCCCTGCTCCTATCAGGTTCAGAGCAAGGATGCATGTGTTGGAGCAAGAGAGGCAGATGGGAAAGTGTACTTGTGCTGTTTCCCTATCCAGAGCAAAAGTGTATATGTGTGTATGCCTCCTTCTCCTTTACAGGAAAGGGAGGCAAGAAACAAGCAGTACCTTTAAAAGAAAGGATAAGGAAGTTATTAGAACAATACTGGAAGAGTGGGGAGAGCTCGTTTTAATTGTTCGGAGAGTGACTGGTCACTTCCTAAAGACCTTCTATCCACCCATGTTCTAATATACCATTTGTCCATATGGCTCAGAGCATTTCAACATCTGAATTTTCCCATGTATAAACATATTTTCTTTTCAGCAAGGAACCGATGGTTTGGTCCCATGGAAGATTTCCACTGACAGAAAAGGAGGTGATTATTGCCAGTTCCCCACTCCTGCTGCAGCCCTCCCACTCCTCCTGTGCTGGTCCTGGGAGGCCCCTGTTCCTCAGAAACAGCATTTCGGGGAGTATTTTGGGATGGAGCCAGAAATGAATGGCATGGAAGTCCTGATTCATAGAGAGAAATCCCTTCCACCTATGGAAATCCTCCCTGCAATCCAACCCTATATTATAATTCGTAGACAAGAGAATTGTGTACTAAAAAACTAAGTGCAAGAGATTTTGTTTTATATTGACCCTGTTGCTAAATGGTTCACCATTGGAAAAATAATATTCTAATGAGGGGGGGGAAAGAAATCATTCATCAGCTGGTAAAAGCAGAAAGGGAAGGAGGTGTCTTCCTTCACTGTTACCTGGTTGGGAAAGAGAATGAAAAAGTATGGCACTTGCAGTGTAAAACTAGCTGGTGAGATATTGAATGTGTTCCAATTGATACTTTTGAAATGTTCCGAAAAGTCCGCCTCTGACACCTTCTTCTGTTAAAATTATAGCATTAAAAATGTACGTGTGACAAAGCTCTCTTGCTATGCTCATAGCACATTCATGTCTTTCAACCCACTCAAACTGATGTGGCGTACACTATATCCACAGATAGAATCTTGCACGGAATACTAGCCAGGTTGAGTTTGTTTCCTTTCAGTGTGATCCCTTAAAAGTTAAGCACTTTTAAAGATCCATTGATTCTAGTACAAAAGTAATGGAAACACCTCGAGGAGCCACCAGTGGGAAAACTTAGCCTTAGGTTGTTGTTATGTAATCTCACAGATTCTCACACTGCTAAGGTTCTAACGCGAAGGCAGAGAAGAGAGGGCCCGTACACCCTCGGGTAGGGGCTGTGCAGGACAGTTGGTATTGGATGTATTATTGCCCCAGTTCACATAATCCGTCTCCTACATGGTACGTGACACTGGGCTATGTGAATGTGTGAAAATCACACTATGCACATTTCTTTGTCAACTCCTCGCGCATGTCGGATATGCTGTTTTATGAGTAAATAGAATCCTCTAAAAGCACCCCATCTAATGTGGATTCAGCTTATTATGGTCATAAGGTAACGTTACGTTCTTTAGCACATCAGTTCCTTTGATCCCCTTTAATTAATACAAAGATAAAGCACTTTGAAAGTCGCCAACTGTAATATCAGCTAGTATAAGGAATTATGATGCAGTATTCGTTTTTCTCTCTCCTTTATGTTTACTTAGAGAAAATTATCTATTTAGGCTAATATTGGACAATTGGAGGTGCTAAAGAGAATATTCCTTACTCGGAATGTGAATGTGGTTAACATCCAGTATGAGGAAAGTCCTTTATAAGTAGGATCTTTCTACTTCTATGGAAGCAATACACTATTCAGTGCAAAGATATTTTTGTACAACGGTGTCTTTTAGAATCAATATATTCTTGAATACTTTGCGAATCCCTCCCTCATTTTCTTTTAAGTAGGTACATCAGAATAATAACATAATAATAATATTTGATTTATATACCGCCCTTCAGGACAACTTAATGCCCACTCAGAGCGGTTTACAAAGGATGTTATTATTATCCCCACAACAAACACCCTGTGAGGTGGGTGGGGCTGAGAGAGCTGTGACTAGCCCAAGGTCACCCAGCTGGCTTCAACTGGAGGAGTGGGGAATCAAACCCAACTCTCCAGATTAGAGTCACGCGCTCTTAACCACTACACCAAACTGGCTCTCACAGAATAAAAGTCACAATGAACATCTAATTTTTTTAAGAAATGGGTTTTGTTCCACATTTTTGTTTTCAAAAGGAAAATGCAGTAAAGATCTGTTTTCCACTGTATACTAAGCATAAACAGTAATTAGTGTCCTCTTATCCCCGTAAACACATTTACATAGCCCCACACATGGGCATGTGGCTAATTGTGCGCATGTGTGTGAATTCTGAATTTAATAATGCTTTCAAGAATTTAAAAAAAAGAAATTGCTTTTCTTTAGGCAAAAATAATTTTACCTTATTAGAAAACCAGCTTGTATTACTGTATTATGCCTTTGCCTGTGTTTTATAGATGAAGATGTATAAACAAAAAAAAACTGCTATATTTTCACAATTTCATTAAAGAATATCCATAATCGTGCAATGTGTATTCAGCAAGTCATACCCATTGGTACTTTTAAATATGCTGATATCAGATCAATTGCAGTACAAAGGAATTTTTTAGTATGAACCTTACTTATATGGATACTGCATCTTTACGAAAAAAAGGAAAATAGAACTGAAGGTATTTTACTGTACTTGTAACAGTTTCAGTATTCTGTAATATATTATGTGGCAGTGAAGAAGTATTTTCAAGCTCACTGTTTTTCATAGGATGTAAATAACTGAAATGAAGGGTGTTTTTGAAACAAGCTTTTAGTTGTCATCACCAAAAAGAAAAGTGCTCAGAAAAGGCATCATAAAACCCTCGTAACATGATTCACAATTAAAAATGTGGGAACAGATGTCCCAGTCTGTCAAGGTATTTTCTCAGTGCTCTGGCTGCTTGGCTTTATATTTCCTAAGATCAGCCTCAATGGACAGTGGAGTTACCTTGAAATTCCTGCAAAGTGATTTTTTTAAAAAACATGTCATTAGCCAGGATCCAAAATGTGTAACTAATTTCATGTTACCGAAGGTAGCATGGGGCTTTCTCAGACAGCAGGCCTGCTTATCAAAAATGGTTCTGGAAACCAAAGAAGATTCAAACAAGCCTTTTGCAATATATTGTGACAATGGCCATGGTCCATTGTTTGGAGGAAAATGTACAAAAGTTCTTGGGTGACTCTAGAGCAGCCCTTTGAATCTTGGTAGGATACTTTGCAGCGCTTTCTATTGGTTCTTGAAACTTTTCAGCTCCTTTATGGATCGGCTGTTGAGAAGTAAGGGTAAAAATATCCTTTAGCGAGCACAAAGGTTTTTACTGTTATGACTCAGGGCCAAGCTACAAGTGACAAAGGACACTTGAACGGCAAGTGGATCGTGTGGAGCGCAAGTGGAGGGCAAGTGAACAGGGAGAAATACACTTACCATTCAAGTGTCATTCGTCACTTGTAGCTTGGCCCTGAGTGGCAGAATCTGCTAACTTTTAATGTATTTAATGGTGGTGTGAGTATCTTTGCTCCAGGGATACACATTGGAAAGCTGATGCACAGCATGGCTTCCCAGTGCCCATTGCCCGCCTAACCAAAAATAGGACCCTCTCCTTGCGATTGATACATTGTAAAGGAACAAATGTTTTCCACCATGGAAATGAGAAGTCACAATGAGCAAAGCAGCATCAAGAGCCTACTTAGAGCAAGACCCCATTGCACCACTTGATTTGTTGTAAACATAGTTTTTTTGATCCACTAATAAGGCGCAAGGAGGAATTTTCTGTTTAATATGGTAGCTGTAAGCTTTTCATCAATTGTTGTTCTTCTGGTTTCCCCCCTGAAACCATGCAGCACAACATTGCTGCACAGGTCGAAGAGGTAGTTATTTTTACCTGATTCCAGCAGAATATAACCTTTTAGATTTATTTGTAAATCCAAGAGATTTTTGGTGGGTTAATCTTCTCCCCTGGCCCGGGAGTCCTCGTTGTGAGATGACACACAAACAAACACCCCCTTTTTTCAGGTAAGAAGGGCCCTGCACATAGATCCATGTGTATGAAGACTTAGAACACAACCATTCTTCCCCTTCAAAAAAGGGGGGAAATATTGCTTCATCTGGTTCTATGTGAGAGGTGGCAGGGAACCTAACAGCTTAGCCTTTGTATAGTGGCTTTCATCATGTGAGGGCTTGAAGTGGTTCAGTGTGTTAATATTGGTGGTTATCAGATCCTTGAAACAACAAATAGCTAAAAATAAATCTATAGAGGTGAAACAATTTGAAAAGTGCCTCTCTATGAACATTAGAGCCGATGGGGGCATTCCCTCTACTTAGCAATAAGCTGCAACTGAATCATAATATGATTCTCTTTTCTTTTTTCTTCTTTTCAATTGGGGAAGTTATACTTGGATGATATGAATGCAATGCAGCAAATCACAAAGTGCCATTTGTCTACTCTCTTCTGTTATAATTTTCCCTGTTCCGAACCACATGAATGGGATTTCCCTATGCAGAGAAGAAGGAAGAAAATTTACAGGGGACTGACAAGGTATCTACAGTAATACTCTCAGGGCTTTTTTTCAGCTGGAATGCGGTGGAATGGAGTTCTGGCACCTCTTGAAAATGGTCACATGGCCAGTGGCCCCGCCCCCTGATCTCCAGACAGAGGGGAGTTTAGATTGCCCTCTGCGCAGCAGCACGAAGGGCAATCTAAACTCTGTCTGGAGATCGGGGTGGGGCAGCCGGCCATGTGACCATTTTCGCAGAGGGCGAATTAAACTTTAACCCTCCCCCTTGTTCCAGCTGACTCAAAGTGACGTCACTGTGCGATCCTGAGCTCCACCACTGAGTTCCACCACCTCTTTTCCCAGAAAAAAAGCCCTGAATACTATAAACTAGATGTTGTATGTTTCTGTTCTTTTTATCCACCTAATTACAAGTGAATCAAGTCAAATTTTTTTCAGGTGTTGTCTAATAAAGTAGTGGAGAACCACCCCCTCTACCATGAGAACCAAGTCATTTTAAACAACCGTTTAAAAGTCACCAGAAGTAACTGCTGAAACAAACACCAAACATATTATAATTTAACCATTTTACCTTATATTGATGATAGATATGTGGTTAAATTCTCCCAACCTCTTGGAAGGGTATGATAATCGAGTTGTCCCAAACTCAAAGTTCAGCCTGGAGAAGTGAGCAATACCCTTTTTTCTAGAATGTTGAGAAATACCTTTGAATGGCCAGAAATGTATCAAGTAAGTTAACAAGGCCATTCGCTTTTTTTAAAAAAAGAAACTCTGGTTTTTTAAACAGAACAAGCAAGAAGGCAATATTGACTGATACCTGGAAAGTTTGAGAGGTATTTAAATAACAATTGAGAAACAGTAACTAATTTTTATACCAAAAATAACCTTATACCTGGTAAACATGGGCTTTCTTGTTGTATCATTTCTCTGATGCATTTAACATGTCCTGTGCTTTGTCTAGTCCACTATTGTCCATTCATTTCCGATTCTGATTTATTTGCACAAGCAAGGGATCATCAGAGGGGGAAGCTGAACAAACACAAGTCAAGAGTATGAATGATTCGGGACTCTGTGTTTTCCCTCCGTTTCATCTCTGTATGTAATAGTTTGGCCATTGCCTTGGGTATTTAGCGGCAGAGATCATACAGGACACACACACACACACACTTGGAGCCACAATCCATTGGACATTCTCAGTGATCAGTCTGATGAACATTTCCTAAGGGATTGTGGCCTTGATGTGAAAAAAAAGGGTCTGTAGAAGTAAAACCAAGTCAACAACCTCAGGTCTGTTTAGACAAAAAAAGCGTGCTAGATCAGACTGTGCAAATTGCAACCCGCAAAGCTCATGCGATCTGCCAGCCATGGATGGCATCCCCCCAACCTGTTTACTCTGTCTGCTGGGTCAAAACAGGACAGGTGTTGTCCACTACTGATGTGACTGGTGACTGGTATACAGCTTGGTGGGTGACCAGTGTGGCGTGCTTGTCCTTGGTCATTATGTTTGCAGCGCAGTGTAATTGTTCTTATGCATCTCCTATGTAAACACAGAACAACAGCAAAATCCCTTCCGGGATTCATTGCTGCACCCCTTCACTTGCTACAAGTAGGAGGGGAGGCAAATGGTACCAAGGGTGGGAATGCAGATGTATCAGAAGCATCTAACTTTGGGGCGAGTGGTTTCTCGATTCTTCTCGCAAGTATCAACTGGTAACTTGAGAATGAAGAGAAGAACATGGGATGGTGAGCACACATCCCTGGGAAATAACGCCATGTAAACAATGCTGTCCTCACAAAATAGGCCAGAAGGGTGGTACCAGCGAGCTACTTTGATCTGGCACCCGATCTTCTTTTCCGGAATAAGGTCGAAGACATTAAGCAGAGTCCCAAGTGACTGTACAAGAGCTGAAACTATGAAGGATGCCAATGCTAGCCAGCAAAACCTTACAGTACAAGCCTGTTCAGATTTACTACAGTCTAAGCCCATCAATGGATTTAGACTGGAGCAGCTCTTCTGTTGGATTGCACTGTTAGTTCCCTTATCCTTAATCTTTCTTCATTGGGTTCCAAATGGTTTTCAAGCGCAAACTTCTTTTCTTTTTTTCTTTTCAAAAGTCATTTAATTTCCCAATAGTTTCCTTCCTGTGCATTTATATGCTACATAGTAGTTAAGCAACACCTATGTTATAAGTTTATTAATGATTATGTAAGTGTTGTTCTTGTATTTATGTATAGTGTATGTATTGTAAATATATTCAGAGCTTTTCCTCTTCTTTACTGTAAAACGGTGATTTTCATTTTTTTGTTTGTTTGCCCAATCATCATTGTAAAGGGAGTCCCCTAAAGAAACCCTATCACAGGACAATGAATTCATGAACAAGTGTTAACGTTTTTTGAATGGTGTCTCGGACATATTCTGTTGGTTGCATTGCTTCTCTGTATTCAACTTCCCTATGAATTGAGCTGTGAATTGAAATAGAGTTTAAACCTTTAAATGTATGCATTGGTATAAATATCTGAATGGAGGCATGAAGGATAAATAAAGAATTTTGTATGGAATAACCCCCACCCCTAATTATTACTGTGAACTGCTCAGCCGTTTTGGAATTACCTAGCTACTGACTTTCTAAAATGAAGCTTTTTGTTACAAAAACTTTTCTACAAACAGTGATTTAAAAAAAATAGATGCTTTTTTCTTCTAAGAAACAGAGTTTGTGTGGTTTTCGATTTTGACGATTTCGGAGAATTTTCATCAGTGCTGTGTATTGGATGTAGCCAAAAGTTTGCAGCAGTATGGAAATATCTGGGAACCAGTAGCAGTATGGGAATATCTGGGAACTACCAGTTTGCAGTTTTCCTTTAAATCAAACTGAGAATTTGCCAGTTTAAGGTTTAGGTCAAGATTACTACTTCTTCAGAGTTCTAGGCCACAGAGTAATACAGAGATATAATATACTTGCAGAAGTTTATATTTGTACATTTCCTTACTTAGGGGAGAATTCCATGCAGAGGAGCAAATTGGAAAAATGAGAGTTGTACCCTACCATTTATGAGCACAAGGTATTCATAGAATCAAATCAAATCAAAGGTTTATTACAGTCGCAAGACCAGCCAAGTTAAGTACAGATAAAAAGAGCAGTTTTAAATACTTAAAATGGATAAATACATAAAAGATAAAATCATACATATATATATCTAACAGTAAAACTCACTCCATTAATTCACTTCCCAGCAATTGACATTTCCTCCGTCAAGCGATTCCGCTTTCTGCATGCTATCACACAGAATTTGGCAACTGCGTAAAGTACAGTTCTCTGGCTATCCTCTAAAAGATATACCCGAAGGGTTTCAGGACTAAAATCCATATAATACTGTAATGGTTTAAATCTATAGAGTAGTGAAATAATTAATTGTATCCTTTCTTCTTGATCGAATTTGCAGTGCAAAAGTATGTGTGTGATATTTTCGACCACTTTATTTGAACAGGGACAACAACACTGCTGCAAAGGCAGGCAAGAGAATCTCCCGTACAAAACTTCAGAATAGAATCAGAACGTGCCACCTTCCCTTTTCTCCAGCATCCTCCTTTATGCCGCTGTATGCCAGTCACCCTCCTGAACTATAGGCCATGTGGCACACCGAAGAGGAAAATTTCACCCAATTCCCTCTACATATTACAAGCCCTTGTGCCAAATACCATTTGTTCAGGAGCGTCCTAGCAATCCAGAGTATGAAGTGAATGTACAGGTTGTTTGAAATTGTTGTCGAGGTGGTATACCCCAAAACAGTGAACTCAGATTGTTAGACACTTCTTAATGCTGTAAAGCATATTGTTATGGACGGTTGATTAGAAGGTAGTTTAAAATACATGTACCTAATTCAGAGGTTTTGTCACTTGACAATTCATAGCGCACAGTGAAATGCATTCATCAAAGACTACGGTGCTTGAAGTGACGCCAGGTGATATTTTATTTATTTATGCCATTTATAGTCTGCTTTTCTCACTGAGGGCCAAGCTACACATGACGAATGACACTTGAACAGCAAGTGTATTTCTCCCTGTTCACTTGCCCTCCACTCAATCCACTTGCCAGGCAAGTGTCTTTCGTCATGTGTAGCTTGGCCCTGAGACTCAAGGCAGATTACATAGTCTGAGATGAGTACGGCCGATATCAAGGGCATTTCAATAAGGATTGTCGTAGGGTAAATAAATGCAAGATTACAAAGACATATCATTAGCAAAAATCCAATATAGAGTTGAAGAAATGCTGAAACTGAACATAAGCAATTCTAGGGCTGACATTAGACAACATAGAACTACCCAGTAGGATCCTTCTTAAAGCAACAAGTAGTACATAGGAGCACATACTTAAAGCATCAGATAGGACATAAGGCAACGTAGTGGTGAAGTCTATGGGCCCTAACTAGTTAGTAAAGCATCTCTTTGAGATCATCTCCCTACAATACAGCCCTCCTATTTGAATAATTCAGTTTTGCATCATTTGTGGAAAGCCAAGAGAGTGGGGGCTCTCCTGACCTCCTCAGGCAGGCCGTTCCATAGGGCAGGGGCCACCACAGAGAATGCACATGTACGTTGATTTCACCCATGTGCAGGGTGGCACCTGCAGGATACCTTGTTCAGATGACCGAACATCTGTCTGGAAGTATGACCAATGATGGCTTATGGTTGTTGTGGGTTTTCCGGGCTGTATTGCCGTGGTCTTGGCATTGTAGTTCCTGACGTTTCGCCAGCAGCTGGCGAAACGTCAGGAACTACAATGCGAAGACCACGGCAATACAGCCTGGAAAACCCACAACAACCATCGTTCTCCGGTTGTGAAAGCCTTCGACAATGATGGCTTATTTCACACAGAGAAGACATCATTTAATCAACCTATTTCTTGTATCTTGAACACCTGAATCTGCCTTTTGCTAAGAGCCAAGCTACAAGTGATGCCTGACACAGGTTAGACACTTTTCAGCTTCCCTCAAGTTTTGATGGGAAATGTAGGCGTCCTGGTCTTACAGCTTGGCTCTCCATTTAATTAAAGTTTACAGAACACCCCCACACACACACCCACACACACACACACACAGCGGAGGGGAAGGAGGGCACCCGGCAAGAGTTCGATGCCTGCACTCCCCTCCCGACCGCATGTTCTCCCTCCCATAGACTGTTGCTCTGTAAACTTCTGTAAGCTGTAAGACCAGGACGCCTACATTTCCCATCAAAACTTGAGGGAAGCTGACAAGTGTCCAACCTGTGTCAGGCGTCACTTGTAGCTTGGCTCTAAGTCAAACCACTGGACTATCAAGGTCAGTATTGTCTGCTCTGATTGGTGGTGGGTTTCCAGGCTCTCGATTTCCAGTGACCTGAGCCTGGATTGATCTTGCTACCTTCTCCACACAGAACCAATCGTCTACCACTGAGTCACGGCCCCATCCTTCCTCCAGGGAGGGGAGATCAGTATAAAATGTGGTTCCCAAAGCAATACAGTAGTGGTATTAATCCAGGTTAATCAGGAAACATATGTAGTTCATGAACCAAGTGCTGCCTAAAATGCTTTGGGGCAGAAATCACAGAGGTAATTCAAGCTGGGTTCACACATGCACATTCTTCATTTGATAACTACAGCATTAAGTAATGAGTGGCATAGGTATCCCTCTTAAGATGGAGAGGTGGAAACATTGTGCACCGAGGTGCAGTAGAAAGGAGCACACCGACCCTGCCTTACAGCTATATGAGGTTACCAGAATGTGTACTCTCTAGCCCTCAAATCATAGTTGATTTATGGTGACCCTGGTGGGGTTTCATGGCAAGAGGCTAACAGAGGTGGTTTGCCATTGCCTGCCTCTGCAATTCTGATCTTCGTTGGTGGTCTCCCATCCAGTGACTAGCCAAGGCCGACCCTGCTTAGCTTCTGAGATCTGATGAGATCAGGCTCTCCGGGGCTATCCAGGTCAAGGCTGCAGGGCTGTACTCTATCAGGTGCCTCCCATTGTTTGGGAACATTTTTTAAAGCATCGTTGAGACGGAGCCTAAGGGCTCATGCTTCACATGCATGTCAGTGCCATGCTTCAAGCATGGGCAGTGCCCTCAGCCCCTCTCTGTCTTTGCCTTGTTCCCGTTGTCACTGAGCACGTGCCTTCTGAAGATCCTTGTGAGTGAGCCGTTGCTGATCGTTGCAGCTCGATGGTTCATTTATTCATGAATTGAAATATTTACACCGCTCTTCCCTCTTGGCTCAAGGTGTATATCAGATGTCACCTTCGATGCAGTGCTTTTCCAAAGAGCCAGTTTAGGTTTTCAGTTGGGTAACTAATATGGACAGATGTCACGTTTTTCACATTGGATGTGTTCAAGCATCACACTTACTGTGCTTGACTGTGAAACTGCACATGTATAAAACACAGCAGGTCAAACATCAGCAGCTGTTAATTTCAGTAAGGGGCACACAGGTGACTGTTGAATAGTAGTTATTTTTTTTTAAAAAAAAGTGTATACTTATGACTGATTTATATGATTGGTGACCCTGACCTGGATAGCCCAGATGAACCTGATCTCATCAGATCTCAGAAGCTAAGCAGGGTCAGCCTTGGTGAGTAATTGGATGGGAGACCTCCAATGAAGACCAGGGTTGCAGAGCCAGGCAATGGCAAACCACCTCTGTGAGTCTCTTGCAGTGAAAACTCTGCCAGGCATTGCCATAAGTCAGCTATGACTTGAGGGTATGCCAACATATGATTGGTGACCGCTTTCGCTATCTTTTAAAAATAATTTCCTGGCAACTCGAGCAGTGGCACAGCAAGGGAGGGGCCAGTGTGAGATGGCACATGCATGAAGTGCCAGTTACAATTAGGAAGGAATACATGGAAGCGATCTGCTGAATGGCCATGAATGGGCTGACGAACAGACAAAAATCGGCTCCATATTCACAACTGGCAAACTGGCAGATGTTCGGGCATCCCTAGTAAAAAAATTGTCCTTGCAAATGACACAAAGAGCTTTGTCTTGTATTGGACATTGCAAGTAAAATCCATTTGTCCGCGTGTCTTTCCCCCTCTTCTCTTTCTACATCTGTTCATTTTTAATTGAGATAATTATTATTCCTCTAATCAAAACCAGAACCAAAAAAAAGGACTGCTATAGCACAGACTAATAAAAAAATATATAGCCTTTTGAGCTAGAAACCTTTGGGGTTTATCAAAAGCATTCCTAAAGCTAATCCATATGTAGATTGTAATGCAATTCTTGCTGGCTGGGTTACTAACGCATTTGAACATGATACTGTCCCACGGCCCCCTTCTTGAGGACACTTTATTGCCTTCCTGACAATAAGTTAATTGTTTCATTTCAATCTGTTGCCTGGAGTTAATATTCCTGTTTTCCCAACAGAGCTGTAAGTCCAAACTGCATCCCTTCCCACTTAGACTGAGCTGTCCAGTGAACACCCACACAAGACACCCACTTGACATGTTGCCTGCGTCTGGAAAGTTGCGTCTTCCATTGAATCAAACAATAGTGAAATTGTCTCCTGCCTTAGGCTCATGCAGATTTCAAATGCAAATGAAAGAGTCCAGAGCAATTAGCACGGGGAAGGAACTTTCTTTAATTAAATGGAGAAAGAAGAGGTCTCTTAACCCTTTCCCGAGAATGGTAGTTGGCAACTGGGAACCACTCGTTGTATCCAGCGCCCCCACCCCTTAAATTGCTGGTTCATGGTGCCCCTTCCTCCTCCTCCTGTAGCCTGGTAAACTTGCAGGGTTAATTCTGGATGATTCGGGAATTATCTGGATAGTCTGGGAATACAAATTACATGGATAATTCGGGAATATAAATACTAGTTTATCTGAAAATACCTGAATAAGACAGATATATCTAGATATACCCTAATAATACTGAATGGACATTTTGGGGGTATCTTTTTAAACTGGATAACTAGTTCCCATTACAACAACAACAACATTTGATTTATATACTGCCCTTCAGGACAACTTAATGCCCACTCAGAGTGGTTTACAAAGTATGTCATTATTATTCCCACAACAATCACCCTGTGAGGTGGGTGGGGCTGGGAGAGCTCCAGAGAGCCATGACTAGCCCAAGGTCACCCAGCTGGCTTCAAGTGGAGGAGTAAGGAATCAAACCTGGCTCTCCAGATTAGAGTCCTGCCATTCTTAAATGACTGACTCAAGGTCACCCAGCTGGCTTCAAGGGGAGGAGTGGGAATCAAACCCGGCTCTCCAGATTACAGTCCCGCGCTCTTAACCACTACACCAAACTGGCTAACTACTAACACAAAGGACCGGAATGGCTACAGAAACCACCTGGCCCTGTGCTATTGCATTCCCTACTGGTCTGCAGGATGGCACAGAGTTGATGACCTGATTTGCCCTGCAGGTTTATACTTGGAGAGATGGTCTCTCAGGTGTGAGGGCCACGAAAGAGAAGAGCCAGTATCTTTAATTGAAAGCGCAGGCAAATAAGCAGCCAATGCAGAGATTTCAGAACTGGGACCGTATGCTAATAGTGTGGATGGATCATCCTTTGAACAGCTGTGGTGTCTGACATTCTGGTGCTATGGTGGATGTTGCCACAGGCTCTGCACATGATTGCCACGGCTTTGGTGCACCATCGTAGCCGACTGTTTTGCAAAGAATATAAAACCCAGCCTTGTGCAATATCAGATGAACACAAATGCACACTCCTATCCAAAGCTTTTTTTCTGGGAAAAGAGGTAGTGGAATTCAGTGGGTTGCCAGCACAGGAGGCAACTCTTGGCGGGAGGTGGTGCCCCTGGTACCACATGCGTGTGTGCAAAGTGCACACATGCTCCCAGGACCACACAATGACATCACTTTGGGTCAGCTGGAACAAGGGGGGGGGTAAAGTTTAAATGGCCCTTGGCAAAAATGGTCACATGGCTGGTGGCCCCACCCCCTGATCTCCAGACATAGGCTGATTCCACACACATTGGAAAATGCACTTCCAATCCATTTTAGAGATCATTTGGAACTGAATTTTTTGAGTGTGAAAGAAAAAATCCACTTCCAAACGATAGCTAAAGTGCATTAAAAGTGCATTATCCAATGTGTGCGGAATCAGCCAGAGGGGAGTTTAGATTGCCCTCCACGCCACTCCAGCGGTACGGAGGGCAATCTAAACTCCCTTCTGTCTGGAGATCAGGGGGCAGGGCCACCAGCCATGTGACCATTTTCAAGAGGTGATGGACCTCCATTTGACCATACTCCTGCTGAAAAAAAGCCCTGCTCCTATCCAGCTCTCTCCTTCCATTGAAGAGGATAAGATTCACTTGAAATCTTTTTTTTTTTAATTCTTGGTGGGTTGGTGGTATATTAGACCTTCATAACTACTGACTCCTTAAGCCAAGTTTGCATATTGTTCAGTCACATTCACTAGTTTTATTTGTTTTATTGTTAAGTGAGTTACAAGTTATGAAGGCCTGGTGTGTATGTATATGTGTGTATAAAATACACACACACACATATCCTGGAAACAGGTATTTTGTATCCCTTCTTGCTTATCTTTTGGGCCACTGAACTATAAAATACCCTTGTAAAAACCTCCTAGATAAATAACGCTTTTTCTGATGTGATATTCCCTTTGCTCCTTGCACTATATGGAATATTAACAGAAAGAAACCAATAACAAAGTTCGGCCTGACAATGTCAATAGCAAAACTGGCCCCTCGATAAGCCCTATAAATCCCAACGCATTGGTTGCTGTTTAATCTTTATGTTCAGGTGCACCTCAAGGTTATCTCCCTGGAGGGGCTTTTGAAACTTGTCATCCGCTCAGTCTTTTATCAGCAAAAAAAAGTATTTCCCCTTGTAACTTTTATTGCTGTCCCTTTTCCATGTTTCTCATGCAAAAGGCCTTCCTGTAGAAGTGGGCTTGGTGACACACATTATATGCCATTGTATCTCCATTCGTCTTATTGGGTGGCGCAACTCCTGACCTCGGCAAACTTGAGCTGGCTGAAGTGATACAAATGCAGGAGACCCGGCCACGTTGGAATGCGCCGCGTTGCTTCGCTGTCACCTTCCGTTTCAACAGGGTTTGTGGAGGAGAAATTCCCTTTATTTCACTGGATGCCGGGATTTGCCTCCAGAGCTGTCCCCTCCCCCTGCTCGCATTGCCCTCGTCCTTGATGTTTGTGTTTTTTTACAATGCTGCTCCCACCATATACACTGTGTTCTCTTGAACTGTAAGTCAACTGTGCTGTTCATGATTGTACAGAATGACCCTCAAAAGTGAGCTGCAGGAAGCTTGTTGGGTAAACACAATAAATGAGAGTGTCTGTCTGTTTTGATACAGCCACCAGCCTAACAAGTTTGTGGCCAAGGAGTAGTGAACCTGCGTGCGTCTTCCAAACTGCAGCATTCTTTCTATTAGAAAAGCAAAAGCAAACTTTTCTCCCAAATTGTGGTCTATGTCAATCTGAAGGCTTCCATTTACCTGGTGACTGCAAAACAGAAAGCTGTAAGAGTCAGGGAGACAGACTTCCCAAGAGCTGGAAAAAAGTAGTAGGAAACCATCTTGGTGCACAACAAAATCCCATAACAAGAATCACATAATGCTGTTTGTTAAGACCAACCAAAAGAATACGGAACAGTGGGTAAGCTTTCAGGCTCGCCAGAACTCTTCATCAGGTTGGCTGCTTGAAAAATGAGGCATGTGAAGTGTACCAGGTCTGATTTGAACATAACACTGAAGAGAGAGAAGAATGTAACCATGCCACGTTGTACATACTCAGCATGTACTTTCAACTGGGCCACTGCGTGTGCAATGTCAGCATACCAGTCGATCACCCACCCAGCTTATGGATCTCTGGAGAGGTACTTTTGCATATGCACTGACTGAGGGTCCAGGTTAAAGTAGAAACCGGGTGCTGGCTGTCAGGGCTTGCCGCCGCTGCCGCTGGGCGTGGCACTGGGCAGTCTGCTCCTGACATCATAGGGGGGCCAGGGATGCTGCAGGACCCTGCTCTGTGGAAGGAGGGGCAGTATACCTCACCCAGACTCCCTCTCAGTCCACTCGCTGGCCTGCTCAACCTGGCCTGCTTGCCCCCTGTGTCCTTCTTCATCCCCTCCTTCCAGAACTCTCCTCCAAACCTCCACTCTTGCATTGCACCTCTCTCACTCCACATCAACACTCCTTACTCACATCCACCACCCCAGGGCTCTTCCCAGCCAGCTTTTATAGGGCTTCCTTCTACTGTCCCACCCCTCTTCCAGCCTGGTCTTGGGCTGCACCAAGCAGTTGCAGCTGGGGTAGCTGATCTGGCCCCACTGACCAGCACCAGCTGTGCCTTGTTCCCTGGCTGCCCAGCCTCCCTGCCTTGGCTGATTGCTGAAGGCCTGTCCAGCTGCAGTTCCCTGGCTAGCAGCCCGGCCTCCCTGGCTGAGCTGATGGTTGAAGGTGGGACCAGCTGCGGCTCCTTGGCTGGTTGCCCAGGGCTTCATGCAGAGTGCCTCCACTAGCCCCACCTGGAGTGGCTTGGCTTTTGGCAACTCCTGGGCCAGGCTACTATTTTCTAGCTGGGGTGTGGCTTTGGGTTGTTGGGGCTGCTGCTGCTTCTCCTCTTCAGGTAAGGCCTTTGGGTGGGTGACTGCTGGGCCCCCAATCCCTCTGCCCTTGCCCCCTTCTGCCTTGCTTAGTCCCCTTTCCTTCCCTAGGGGAGTGGGACTCGCTGGCCTCTCTCTGTCTCCCCCTGCCTCCCCCTGCCTCCTGAGGCCCTGGGCCTTTGCCCCTTGTCCCTGGCACTGACAGGTTCTGGCCCCATTTGCCCATGGGAGGGGTTGGCCTGCTGTTCCCCGGCTGCCCCCTCTGCCTGCCAGTCAGACCGGTTGACCTGCTGTCAGCTGGCCGATCAGTTGACCTGCTGTCTGCTGGCTGACCAGTTGGCCTGCTGGCTGCTGGCTGCCCCCTCTGTATGCCTGTCAGACCGGTTGACCTGCTGTTCCCTCCTACCAAGTCTGGGGGCTGGGACCCAGACCCCGGTCACTGGCGATTTCCCCTTGCCCACCAGCAATATAGTTACATCAGGCTAAGAATGTGGAGTCTCCAGCCCTTCCCTCCAGTCTTGTACTGACACATTGTTGAACTATGCTTTTGGTAGCTTCCACATAGAGCTCATTTTCCATTTTGCTCTTACACAGAAACATAGTGATGGAAGGGACTCCACGGATCATCTAGTCCAACCCTCTGCACAGTGCTGTCAGGTCCCCTTGTCTCCCCTCCCCATTGGGAGGCAGAAACTGGCACTCATCATGCTGCCCCAGAGTGCACCCAAGAGGCCTGTTCTCCCCTCCTCCCCCTTGCCAACCAGGTGAGCGTTGGTGAAGGGCAGAGAGTGGAAGCAGGGGACCCCCTTCCCCCACTGGGGGACCTGGGATCCGCACCTCTGCACAAGGCAGGAAATTCACCAGCGACCTCTTCTCCACACTCCCAGTGACTGCTGCTTTATGCCCAAAGAAAGGGAAAAAATCTCCAGGGTCCTAGGCCAATCTGACCTTCCTGACCCCAAAGAGGAGATATAGGCATATAGGAAAGGGCCACGAGAACCTAACACTGGCCCATCCCTTCCTGCCCTCCCTTTCACAATCTAAATTCATACTGGATCATAGAATCAGTATTGCTATCAGAAGGCCATCTAGCCGCTTCTTAAATACCGTCATAAGGAGGAGAACCCTCCATCTCCTGAGGAAGCCTGTTCCACTGAGGAACCATTCAGACAGGAAGATCTTCTTCATTTTATCAGAAAACTCTTTTGATTTAATTTTAACCCATTGATTCTGGTCCAACCTTCTGGGGCAACAGAAGCAATTCCTCTCCATCCTCTTTGTCATAGCCTTTCAAATACTTGAAGATGGCTATCATATCTCCTTTCAGTCATCTCCAGGCTAAACGTTCCTTCTACCTTTCCTCATAGGACTTCATCTCCACCCCTCACCATCTTCGTTGCCCTCCTTTGGACACGCTCCAGCGTGTCAACATTCTTCTTAAACTGTGGTGCCCAAAACTAAATACTGTACTCCAACTGAGGTCTAACCAGAGCAGAATAAAATGGCGCCATCTCTTTGCATGATCTGGACGCTATATTTATGTCGATGCTGCCCCAAATAGCATTTACCTTTTGGGCTACTGCATCATACTGCTGACTCATGTTCAGCATATGATCTACTCCCTAGATCCTTTTCACAAGTACTACTGCCAAGACAAGTTTTCCCCATCCTATATAGTTTATAAGCTACTGCTAATTTGTAGCTATAACAGAGCCTCCATATGGGAGGGGGGTCGCCATGCTTTCCCATTGTGCCTGCCGGTCCTTCCCCATGCCCGCAGTGGGCTCGTTGCCATTTTTAAAAAATCAACACTGTAATGATGTATTTACTACTAAGTGGGAAAAATGGCAAATACCTGCAGGTGACAGGGTGTGGGGGACAGCCTTTTTAAGGAAAGGTTGCACCAAAGCTAGTTTGGAGAACTAGAGTGGGGGGAGGGGAAACCCAGAAACGGGGCAACTCCCCAATGATGTTGGGCACCTGCTCCCCCCAAAACCTGCACGTGGGAATGCGGGCAAACACCAAGCAAGATCTTGATGTGGAAGCAGCTTATCATTGACGAGTCACTGCATACTGCATACTTGTCTGTAGCTGGACATAAAGAACAGGGACGCTAGATCCTGTCCCCTAAGTAAACATTCAATGGTATTGCAGCGCAGAAGATACAGGCCATGTGTAGTACAAGTTTGACAGTGCCATCCCAAGTAAAGTTAGTAGGGCTTAGTAGGGTGTAACTCTGTAACTTCAATGGACTTACTAGGGTGTAACACTGCTTAAGATGGCACTGTGCGTTCCCCAAGCTGTAGACCTATCGATCAGTCCAAAATCTAAGTCAGCATTTTGTAGACTAAACAGCAAGCATGAAAACATGTCCTAAGCATTGAAAACGATGTGTGGAAAGTGGGAGTTGGCGAAATGTTTGTGCCCTGGGGTCCTGTTAACTGTGTTGGTGAAGAAACAGCCTAGAAATTCCTCCACCTGCACTGCTGGTTCTCGTATGAGGGATTTACGTTGCTGTCTCCTGACAGACCTCCCGTGTAGCGTAAAGTTTTAATTTTTTAACTTGGGAGGCATAGCATCTCAACAAGCTGAAAAACATTTAGGAGGTCACCTAGGGATTCGGGAATAATTTGTTTATCCTGCTTTTGGAAGGTTGCATCCAAGAAAACCCTCTTAATTCAATAACTCTTCTGTTCCTCTTCTTTTGTCTGGATTGGAATCATCTTGACCTCTACTTGTGAAGTCTCCTTTTGTTGTCTACCAATCTTGCTTCAAAACCCCAAGCATATTTTTCCATTTGGATCCAATAAGCTAAAAAATACAGTTGGAGAGCTGGATCTGCCCGATAACCGGGACTGATCCAGTTGGAGGTAAGCATTTTAAACTTGTATCAGTTCAATCAGTCTGTTTCTATTCTGCAACGACGTCTTTAAGACCATGTAAGAATGTGTTTAAAACACATTCAGAGTCAAATACACAAATTGGAAAACGGCAGCAATGAATACATCTAGGTCCAATAATGGTTTGTTAGCCATTATATATAAATAGTGCCTCTATGTTCAGAGGAATAATAACATTTGATTTTACATTTGATTTATATACTGCCCTTCAGTACAACTTAATGCCATGCTCAAAGCAGTTTACTTTACTTTCCTTATTTGGTATTTAGCCCACCCTCCTCACAAGCGGGCTCAGGACGGGGTACAACATTCATAAAACACATAATTATATAAATACACTTAAAATCATATCATAAAATCATAACTCAGATGGCCTATTGCACATTTACACACCAGTGGTGTGTTATTATTATACTCATGACAATCATTCTATGAAGTGGATGGGGCTGAGAGAGCTCTGAGAGAGCTCTGAGAGAGCTGAGACTGACCCAAGGTCACCCAGCTGGCTTCAAGCGGAGGAGTGAGGGGAATCAAGCCTGGCTCTCCAGATTACCGTCCTGCCGCTCTTAACCACTACACCAAATTGGCTCCATTCTTGTGAGTGCCAGTTACTAGGAAGAACAAGATTCGGTTCTGGTAGCTCCTTAAAGATCAACTAGATCTCCAGCTTTAAAGAGTCTAAGGGAGCTTTGATCCTTGAAAGCTCATACCCTGGTGATCTTGTTGGTCTTTAAGGTACTAATGTGCCCCAATCTTGCTCTTCTTCAGACCAACATGGCTACCCCCCTCCCTCCCCAAAAAGTTACTAGGAAATAATTCTCGAGGCTGGCACATGGTCTGTATCTTCTGCACTGCAGTACCATTGAATGTTTACTTAGGGAACAAGATATAGCTTCCCTGAAAGCTGTTCTCGCAGTCCAGCTGTTGACATCATGATGCTGGTGCTAGGGCTTTCAGGTCCCCCAGGGCTCAGGTAGAGAATGGCAGATCGCGAGAGGACGTGAGTGGAGTACTTACCTCACATGATGTCATTCCCAGTGTGATGTGGAAGCATTGCAGAGCATGCAGGAGCACAATCTGGAGGGGGGGTTCTTGACCAATTCCCATGCCCCCCCCCACCCTGCTGGCCAGGTGAGAGGTGGTGAAGGGGGAATGGGAACCCTAATGGTGCACGTTGACTCCCATACTCTCAAGCGATGACAGAGGATCACTCGGGATGTGGTAACTTAACTCAAAAACTCTATGATTTTATGCTAGAGTCTTTGAGAAATGCCAGCGTGTCCCTTGCCACTTCCAGTTTAAACCAGAAGTGGTCGTGGGCTACCAGCCCTTTTCTGCCTCTCCAATTTCTCCAGCCAGTGCCTGGCAGGCTTCAGGTGGCATTGGCCAGAAATTGCTTGCTGTAAGTGGGGGCCCGGCAACCCCATCATCTGGTTCTTTTCTATGTCCTTGGTAGCCAAGCAAAAGCTGCAGCCAGAATAAAACCTCCAGTTATGCCCCACTAAAAAGTGTGCTGGGTTTTCACCTTGTGCAAAAGTGAAATACTAGGAGTCTGCCTGCACAAGACATCTTACACGGGTACGTTCAAGTGACTTACTTTGTGTGATTTTTATTGAATTAATAATAATAATAATAATAATAATAATAATAATAATAATACCATTCAATTTATATACCGCCCTTCAGGATGACTTAACACCCACTCAGAGCGGTTTACAAAGTATGTCATTATTATCCCCACAACAAATCACCCTGTGAGGTGGGTGGGCTACCAGAGTACAAATTGTACTCTGTCTCCGTAGCAATGCACGTGTATCCACAATGGGAGAACAAGTGTAAGATCTTTCGCTTGATCCTACTTGTGTAAAATATCTTGTGTAGAGAGACTCTAAGGTGGGCTTCTGTAGGGAGGTCATTCCACACTTGGATAATCAACACAGAAAAGACACAACTTGGCACCCTGACTGTACCAACATACCACTGAACAGTGGAACAAAGCCAAACATGAATGAATTTTGATAGTGTATTTTCACCAGAAACTCTCTCACAAAAACTTATATGCTTACCTTCTCTTCTGTATGAATAGAAAATGGGAATATAGTTACAGATCTACCCTTTAAGCATCTCCATTAAGAAGGTTAGATGTTAAGTAAGCTGAGCCTCTGTGAAGAGTTTCCTAAACGTACAAGGGAGAGCAGAACCACAAGTAACAAAAGGCACAGATTGGACACTTGTCAGCTTCCCTCAAGTTTTGATGGGAAATGTAGGCAGCTTGGCGGAATGTTGGACAAGTGACAGTTGAAAACTCCATTGGACAGCAGTCAGAGAGCGAAGCTGCGAGACCAGGATGCCTACATTTCCCATCAAAACTTGAGGGAAGCTGACAAGTGTCCAATCTGTGCCTTTTGTCACTTGTGGTTCTGCTCTGAGTCATTGAAAAGAATTGTGACACACAGTTCAGGATGAAATCTCCATAACAAGAAGTAATCTGGGCGGAGTGTTTATTTTGATGATTAAAAATTGCATCACATAAGCAATATTAATCCTTTAATTTTTTTTATGGCACTGACCTTAGATCAATATAAATGCTGTTCCTTGAATCATGAGTCTTTCTCTCTCTCTGTGGGTGTGTGATCTCTTAAATGATTATAAATTGTGTGTGTGGTACCCTCAAGTCATAGCTGACTTATGGAGACCCCTAGCAGGGTTTTCATGGCAAGAGACAATCAGAGGTGGTTGGACACTGCCTGCCTCTGCAACCCTGGTCTTTGTTGGAGGTTTACCATCCAATTACTAACCAAGGCCGACCCTGCTTAGCTTTTGAGATCTGATGAGATAGGACTCACTGGGCTATCCAGGTCAGGGCATAATATAAATTAATAAAATAATACACTTTGTTCAGTGAAGTGTAGGATAGGGTTTGGAGCCACCTCAATAAGATCTGCTTAGTGTTTTACATATCTGAGTTTATCATACATGGATCATTGGTGTTGTGTGTAGCCTATTAGACAACTGGCCCCAAACCCTGAAGAATAAAGCCACATACTCTGGGGAAGTGTGAGCTTCTGTACAAGCTGGAAAGTCCCACACCTCAATCAGGAACCCACTACTGAATTCAATCATTCCATCATTGCATCCACCACCCATCCACTTTGCTGTGGCCTACCTTAAAAGGACTATTTTAAGTATAACTGACAGTGTTTGTTTGAAAGTTTTATAAAAATTATATGCCACCTTTCCACCCAAATAAGGCCCCCAAAGTGTCAGATATTAACACATTTAAAACTGGTGCCAATCAATCAGTTTCCTAGGCAACAGGGGTTGGGCTTTCTGCAGACCTTATGCTGACCCAGAAGTGACCTTCTGCTGACCCGGAAGTGGTGATTTGCTGGCTCAAAAGTGATGTTTTCACGAACCAAAAATGAACTGGTTCATGAACCGGGGCAGGTTTGTGAAAATTTGTGGTTTGTGGTTCATGAAATGTGATGAACCACGAATTGCATGGTTTGTTTTTTTTCTGGCTTGTGCCCATCTCTACTTAACACTCACTCAGAGCAATTTACAAAGTATGTTATCATTATCCCCACAACAATCACTCTGTGAGGTGGGTGGTGCTGAGAGAGCTCTGAGAAGCTGTGACTGACCCTGCTGGCTTCATGCGAAGGAGTGGGGAATGAAACCCCGTTCTCCAGATTAGAATCCTGCCATTCTTAACAACTACACCAAACTAGGCCTATAGACAAATACACACAAGCAGGGTGGAGGCCAGTAAGAGTTTACTTGGAGAATGTGAATGTACACGAAGCACTTCAAACATATGAATGAATCTACGCAACCATATTATAGAAGTATTATTAGGAAAAAGCATCTGTTCCAGTTGATGGTATTATAATTTGCGACTCAGCCTAATAAAGTGGAGTTGGCATTCTTATCATCCATTAGCCAAGAGGGCTGCCTTGAGCAATCACTACCTTCTTGTGTGTAACCCACCTCATAGAGGTGCTATGGATAAGTTTGAAGTGGATCTCCATTTGGAACTGCTTCGGACGTCTAGGGTTTCGTGGGTAAAGGAGATTCCCCCCCCCCATGAGCTCTTGGCAGAATACTACCAAGAGTAGTATTCTCTTGGTAACCTTATGGTACCATACTACCTTATGGTAACCTTAGGGGTTGCTGATTTAGCATCTGCTTTATTTAATCTTTTGAAACAGAGTCTACTCGTCCTCACCGTCTCAGAGACTTGGAAGCCTAACGTTTCGGAACAGACAGAACAAATAAAGCATTAACCTTGTTTGAATGTAATTATTTCCAAAATTTATACTTAAGAATCTGATGTGTTCAGTTCCCTCAACTCAAACTAACATCTTGGAGATCTTTTTAAAATTTTTATAAACTTTATTTAAAAGATAAAAAAAGAGACATTTGAAAGTGCATAAAGGATCTTGAACAGAATACAGAATATATTTAAGCTACAGCAAAAAACAAGCAAGATATATAACAACACAGCTAAATTTCATAATATTATTCCTCTCACTCTACTCAACATTCTGTATTCAATCGTATACATCACTTTTTATATTCAACATTTTTTAAAATCTTAGTTTTGTAATTGATCTATATCCATGTTAACTATTCTTAATATTTTTAACTTCCAGCTACGTATTCAAAGAAATCTCTCCATTTTTCCTGGAATTCCTGTGTTATGCATAGAAGAAGTTAATTTAGCCATAAATTCATGCAATTTATTCATCCATTCAGTCACATCTGGACAAGATTCTGTCTTCCATTTTGCTGCATATGCAACTCCTGGAGATCTTGTTCAGTATGATCCTAAGCAGATTTACACCCTTCTGACCCCATTGACTTAGCTGATCTTAGGATTGCACTGTTGATACCTAGAGGGGTTCGCTATTACCAGCGACAGGCTGTAATAAGAGATTTTCCATCTCATGGGATTGCCAGTTTTGATCTTTCTGTTTTATTGCTGTACTCTGTTATAATGATTTTTGTTTTAATGCCTGAAGCACCTTGGCGGAAAAACAGCTTCTGAACACATTACTGTTCTTAATGATTATAATAATTATAGATTTAATCACTACAATACACTGAAGTGCCTTCCGTGGCATTGCTACCATTTATTTGATCTAGTCAGGCACACAGAACGTGCAATTAGTCATTTCTGGGTATTGCCACAAAGACCGGGGAGAAGAGTTCTAGTGTTTATCTGCATATGTCAGCTTATTGAAATGTCAAGTACCTCTGAAACGGCTTGCTGTTTTGTATTGGTGCATATCATTTTTTAACAAATCAGAGAAGAATGCACAGATGAGGGTCAAAAGAGACATAGTTAAAATTTGGTGTAAATTTAATGTTAGAATTTAATATAAAACATCCAAAGCTTTTCAAGATTCTACCTCAGATGAATCTACAATATAAATATGTAATGAGATAAACTGTGTGATCTTAAGAAATACCCAATAAAAATTAATTGCATAGACTGTATATATTACCGTATCAGAATGGGTGATAGACTCATAACAACTTAGAAGTTCCCGCTCCAAACCCTCCAGAGACATGAAATAAACATAAAGCCAACACAGTGTAGCAGTGAGTGTTGGACTTGTAGTTGGGCAAGCCAAGTTCAAATCCGCACTTTGCCATGGAAGTCCACTGGGTGATCTTGGGCTAATCTCTTTCTCATCCTCCCCTCACCCTCCCCTTGACCAGGACAATAGCAGTATCCCCCTCTCAGAGGAGTCAAATAGAGTCTTGTGTCCTTGCTTTTGCTTACAGAAAACAAGCTTTTGTTTTCCATGCTATCTCGACCTGATCCTGATCCGTTTGAGGACGTCTCGGATCTCAACCTGCATGCTTAGGAGACGTCTGAGCTAAGGTGGGCTTTGACGGGTTTTCTTTCTTTTTGATGGGGTCTTGCTTAAAGCAGGCAATGCTTCTTGGCATGGAAAGAGATGATGGAGGAAGATCTTTTAGGAGCCAGATACACAGGTGTTCCGAGACGGAGCTTGGGGTTCAGAATGGAACCGGAGAGGTGCCTAGGATCAGGCTAACTCAGGTGATAAATACTCCTAGATGTTATGGGGGGGGACACTTGATCCAGAGGTTGCTGGGTTTAGATTGTCTAGACACAAGAGAAACTTCGGGGTAAAGGAACTTAAGGTTCCACAAACAGTCTATAGAGTATGAAATAGGATTTAGTGATTTTTTAATGTTTTTTCTTTTATAAAGTGCAAAGTGCTGATATAGTGCAATAGTCAACAAACAGTATAAATACAGTATAAATAATCCTATACAATAAACAGTAATATAAATTAGTAAGATCAATCAATAGTACTAGAAGTCCAACCGGTGAGAAATTCAGCAATCAATATTTGTCCATTTAGAAGTAGAAATCAAGACGGTGACCTCCAAGTCCATAATCCATCAGGAAAGCTGAGGCTGAGTGTTACTTCAAACCATCAGCCACTGAAGTAACAGCAAAAGAGCTCCATTGTTATATGTAGGAATGTTTCAGAGAAAGGCACTTTAGTGTCTTGACCGTAGCCGTAAACTTCAGCAGCAATAAAAACCCACTCTGCCTGGCAGTTGTTGTTAGGATGAGGATCATGGCTCCAGTCAGAGGGATCCATTTCACAACAGTGGACTCAGTACCCAGATTATGGACCTCTGAAAGCAATGATGTTTTCTAGACCCTCTGAGATTCCTGAAATGACACTTGGATGAAATGCTTTGCTGTGTGATTCCCTTGCTGCATCTTCTGTGGCTGGTGCGTCTGTTGAGGTGGTGCCGGCAGTCGCCTCGAGTGCTGACCGGGGGTGGGGGCATGTGCCACGGGGCTGGCAGCAGCAGCACTGGCGACTGAAGGGGAGGGCTGGGAAGCTGCTCCAGTGTGCCATCCTGGCCGCCTGCCGCACCTGGCCTGCAGGTGCCTGGCCAGGAGCGCATGCTTCGTGCATGCACACATGGGGGCAGCAACATCACTGAAGCTGCCCCCGGGTGCAGGTATCTGGCCTCAGGCACCAGAAAACCTGGCACTGGCCCTGTCTGTGGATGCCTACTGGCGCCGCAGCAGTAGGTGCCCTGCCTGTTTCCCAGATGCGTAGCCAGGTCCTGGTTTGTAAGGCAGGTTAAGAACATAAGAAGAGGCCTACTGGATTAGACTAGCAGTCTATCTAGCCCAGTTATCTGGTTTCACACAGTAGCAAACCAGTTGCCCTGGATGACCAACCAACAGGGCATAGAGGGGCCAAGTTCTTCCCCTGAGGTTGTTTCTTAGACACGGTCGCCCTGTGTCCTGCAGGGCAGACAAAAGGCAGCGCAGGGGGCTGCAAGGCCACCCACGCCATTCACCTGCCCCACAGGACAGGGGGCGGCATGCGTGATGACGTCACAGAAGTCTCCATGTTTTCACCCCACCTTCCCCCAAGGAGCTTGGGGAAGCAACCCCAGGTAGAGCACCTGCTTTCCACACAGAACTCCCCTGATTCTCTCCCTGCCATCTCTTGACATGTGCATGCATACATCTGACCCAACCCATTTTTGAGGAGCAAGAATAGGTCCTGCACATGGATAGCTCCACTCATGTCTTACATTACAGTTGAGCTGCATCATTCACTCTACAAGGTGAAAAAAGAATCACTAACCTAGTACATGTGCAAGCTTAGTTGAAGCGCTGGAACTTCTTAAAGACTGGCTGTTTTTAGTGAGAGAGCGCTCTGAAAACTGGAAAAGAGGACGCTGGATAATTAACAAGGTAAGAAGAAGAAATGAACCAGTCGTGGGAGCCCTAGTCAGATAAAGGTCATTCTAGCCACACAAAAAGACAATTTTCATTTTTTCAATAAAAATACTTAATATGCTAACAACCACTTCCCTCCACGGGGCTCTGATATTCGGCACTCCACTGGCTTGCATTGTTATTCTGCCTTCACAAATACATTAGTGAAAGTTTTGTGTGAAGGAGCAGTCCATTCGTGACACTTTAAAGCCCTCTCGGAACATTTTAATATACTCCCATCTCTTTGCCTGCAGCCAGTTTCTGCGGGGTAATTTTCCCATTTTGTGTAGGCTGCTTTGAAGTGCTTGGGATAAAAGGCTCCTGTGAAGTGTTATTGCGTTTGTGTGTTTTGTTACTAGGTTAAGAGAGAAATGGAGCTCAATGTGTTTGTTTGGTTTCTTACCTCTTACCTTGTATTTATAACCAAAGCATTACAGCTCTCTTTTTTTTAAAAAAACATACAGTTCTGGTTGGTGAATACAAAACAAGATTCAACAGCATCAGCTGTCACCTGACACAAATGTCTGAACATCAGCTAGGGGAAGGAATTCTGTTCTACAGTTGGGTCCTGCGCATGATGGGAAGCATGGAAAACATGCACACCTGTGATAAGAACGATGTCGTATAAGCCAAGAATCTGTGTACACAGATATGCACCTGAATTGGTTGACAGCCGTTTTCGGAAGGGGAAAAGCTCCCACATGACTTCGCAGTTTTAGACATGTGGGTATTCCTACCACATGAAGGGTCTCGTGGCCCCTTCTTATATGCCCAAAGGCCCATTGCCACTTTGGGGTCAAAAAGGAATTTTCCTCCAAGCCTGGGGATCCTACAGGTTTTTTGCCTTCCTCTGGGCATAGATCAGTGATCACGGGGGAGGGGGGGAGCTGTGAATTTCCTGCATTGTGCAGGGGCTGGACTAGATGACCCTTGGGGGGAAACACGACAGGAAATTGGATGGCTATCATGCGGTGTGAAATGTACAGCTCTGAAGAAAATTAAACTATTGGCCGGGACAAAGAGATATTGAAATGAGCAGGTTTCACAAGCCGGCGGGCTCGTTGCCAACTGTCAGGAGCCCTGTGGCTGCCACGATAAAGAACCGGAAGTGGCCTTGTTCCATGAAGACATCAGCATTGGAACTTCATTGGCATCTGCCTGAATGAAATAGGAACAGGAATTGCAATGGAATTGGGTTTATAGACTATTGAACCAAGTGACGGAGTTACCATTAATATGCAGCATGAACTAAAGGAATTTATAAATATTTGAAAAATTATTCATAATTGAGCACTTGCACTTTTCAATTAATATAATTAATTTTGGATAACACCTGGTAGTGTTTATGGTCTTCTTTTTACTCTTTGCCCCCTACAACACCTTCCCCTCTCCACCAAGCACTTCTCCCTGCCCAAAATTTAGATTTGTGTTTTGCAATGGAAATGTGGCTCTCAAGCCCAGACGGGGAGGTGGTAGGTAGGAGGAATTCTTCTGGGCTGGAAACCTGTCCTCCTGGCTTGGCTTTGTAAAGAAGAAAGAGTGGTCGGATGCTGGAGGAACGTGCAGTTCTGTTCTTAATTTTGGTATGCAGAAAAGGGCTGACATATTTTGACTGAGTTTTAATTAGGATATAAGATCCACTCTTGAGAGCTCCTCAGATGTTACAATCACCCACACCGGGATCCTGCCAACTGCATGTAATGGGAACACGCGCTCCTTTTAATGTTTCCAATTCATGCAGCTTCCATGTTGGGGCAACATGCATATTTTTAAGGAATGTAAAGCTTTGATATGTGCAAACTGACCGCTGGATTTTTCAGGTTTCATATTTATCTGTGCATGCATCATAAATAGGATGTGTCTGAAAATGACTTCTTTGAAGGGTGAAGCACTGTGTTTAAATTTGCTTAAATAGCCTGCTCCTGGACTATTTTAATGATTTTTTTAAAATTATTGATTTTATGTTTTTTTTATGTATTTTGAATGTTGTTAGCCTCCCTGGGCCCATCTGTGGGGAGGGCGGGGTATAAATCGAATTAAACAAACAAAGTATTAAAAGACAAAGTTCATTGACTTCAACGTTCCGCGTCTGCTTTCGTCCCTTCACACTGGGAAACAAAAGACAAGTTTGTGGGATAGCTAGAAACAAGTAAAAGAGATGTGAGAGTCACTTGCGCGTTGGCAGTTGCTGCTTCCGGGCAATGAACGAAAAAACCACCCAAAGATAAGGCTGAGAAAAGTTCAGCGAAGAGTCAGGACGGAGCACTAATAATAAGTATGAGTCATGCTGCCATTTCTTAAGGAATAAAGCTGACCGTACAGAGGACTGGTTTGAAAATGAAACTTACCTTCCACCCCATCCACCTGCAGCGTGTGTCTTGTTTTTTCGTTTTTGTAAAAGTTTTAACAGAAGAATTTCTAAGGCACGGTGTTCCCGCTTCTGACTTTTCACTGGGCCCTTATGTTCCTTCCTCTCTTTGCTAGGAGTATGTAAAAAGCTTTTCAGCTTATTAGCCATTTTTTTTCCCTTTTGGTTCCAGGATTAATTGTACATCTTTGAAAATGTCTGTTTTGAGGTTTTTCTGCTGCCACTGTTACTCATCCAAGGCCGTCTGATGCTCTATAATTCAAGTGTTTTTCTACTTTTTTCTTCATCAATTTGATGGGCTTTTCTGTTATGTGGGCTTCCATGTATCACGCAAACTGTACTTTGCTTCCATGCTAATATCCTCTCTGTAACCCAAAAAGCAATGATTTTTCCTCTTATCTTTGGGTCCCCCCCTCCCGCTCTTAAAATCTTCTGGAAATATTGTCAAATTTACCAGAAATGAGATCTGATAATGAATCCCTGCAGAATCATTCAATCACAACTTTGCTGTTTTGTGCTGGTACTTTCAGAGTAGAGTGTATGTTCACTTGTTTACAGAAAAAGCTTTCATGTTTTTCATTACAGGGGTTTATTTTCCAGGAGTACAAACAGTTCTAAGGGCAAAGGGCAACGATAGGAAACAAACGGCAGGAGCAGAAGGAAGAAAAAGTCAGCCCATCTCTGGCGGCTGTGCTGAATACCTGAACCGTGAAGGCTTCTTGTTCACATCCCTGGACCTTTCCCAGAATGCATTGATTCTGGGCAGTGTCCAGGCACATGGAAACACTTCTCTTATCTCTCCAGCTGCAGATTTACAGTGGGAACCTAAGGACCGTTTCCTAGGAGTAAACCCCACTGAAGGATTCTAAGTAGACCTGCTTTGGGTGGCAAATTGACAATATTAAAATGGGGTTTTATAATATGGAAGAGCCGTCTTTTTTATTGTAAAATATTTCTTCAATTGATTAGGTAGGCAATAGATCATTGGGATACAAGTTCAAGTGGGCAGCAAGAGGAAAGAATGCAATCAGAAGGCCAAAATGCACAGTACACTCAATGTGTGTCAGATCATGGGTGTACCACTTGACTTGCTGGCCGATGTACATTGGAGAAACTCACCTGAAACAGAGTTCGTTTAGTCTAGGAAGGACTTGTAAAGCTAGAGAAAATGGGTGAAAAGCCTCTTCCTTGCCAGTTCTGCTGCTGACTGCAGGGTGGGAGGGAAACTGGAAGCTCTTTCTCCCCCCCCCCACACACACAATGCTTTCTCACAGCACTGAGGGAACAAGTGCTTTTTGAGGCGAGTTCCCACAAAGTACATCTGTCTACGAGTCCAGTTGCACACCTGTGACCCAGCACCCGTCAGACAAATTATATAACTCAGCCGTCAGTTCTTGATTTAAAACCTTCATTTGACTAGGTTTGAAGAACTGCCTACAACTTCAACTGGGCTTGGCCCTGGATGTACACTCTCCAAGCCACTTCTGCCAATCCATGCCCTCGAGGTTTAAACATCAGTGTGACACATTTGTTGACACACTAGTTTCCAGGGCTGCACAATCTTCCTAGTATCCTTTAACTTGCCCTTTGTCTGAGGAGTTTAGAGTAGCAGCCTTGGTTCTCCTCTCCTCAACCTTGTCCTCACAACGACCTTGTGAAGTAGGTTAGGCTGAGAGAGAGTTACTGACCAAAGGTCACCTAACAGGTTTAATGGCATGGTTTGAATATGGGAGTCCTATAGCCTCATCTGACACTTTAACTTTCTATCAAACGTTTCAGTGTCGCTTTCAGAAGACCCCTCAAGTTTCCTGAAAACCTCTTAAATATCTTTCATTTCGCATTTCTCAGATTCTTTGCTGTCATTATGAGTTTTTTAAAGGATGATTTGTATAGCACTTCAGTTATGGAAATAATCTCTCCAGCTGCCCTGTATTTATTTATTTACTTACTTATTTATATTCAATTTATATTCTGCCCTCCCCACATCAGCAGGCTCAGGGCGGATTACAACCAAGTTTAAAATCATATTTCATAGTTTATACAATTTAAAACCATAAAACACCTTAAATACATAGATTAAAATACATATACATATACATGTATATGTATATGTATATGTATGTGTATGTGTATATGTATATGTGTATGTATATGTATGTGTATGTGTATATGTATATGTGTATGTGTATATGTATATATATATATATATATATATATATATATATATATATATATATATATATATATGTATGTGTGTGTGTGTGTGTGTGTGTGTGTGTGTATATATATATATATATATATATATATATATATATACATATATATATATATATACATATATATATATACATATATATATATATATATGTATGTATATATATATATGTATACATATATATATATATATATGTATGTATATATATATGTATATATGTATGTATGTGTATATGTATATATGTAAACACAGCGGCACATAATCTAGATGACCACCTTTTTAACCATCTCTGGAGCATTTGGGCAGAGAAATGTGAGAGATGGAGGGTGTCACTAGTAGGGAGGGCATGAGATGTACTTCTCCGGCTAGGAGGCACCGCCTCACATCAACCACATACCTGGCGGAACAGCTCTGTCTTACAGGCCCGTTGGAAAGATAACAAATCCTGGTCTCATTGGACAGAGCATTCCACCAGGCTGGGGCCAGGACTGAAAAAGTCCTGGCCCTGGTCAATGCCAGGCGGGCCTCCCTATTATGTTCTGTAATCCACACAGGGAAGAAGAGTGGTTTTCCTAGGCCACCTAATGGCCCTACCTACTCACTCCCCTGAGCAAAGTTTTAAACCCCCTTCCAATCTAAGGAGCCTCCTTCCAAGATCTGTTGGGCCCACTCCACCAAGTTTGTGATTGAGATGAAATCTGAACTGGCAATTTCTCTGTTAATAGCCACTATGCTGCATAATAGTTCCAGCCAATCAGGGATCACATTGCCAACATAATGATGATGTGACCTTCCACGTGGCTCATCGAACTGGGCTGCAAGACAATGTCAAATTTAGTTATGAACGTCCTGCCTTCCCTTCATTTGGCAGTCACTATGGTGCTGTGGAGCCAGTTAGATCTGATGTTGTGGCAATGTCTCAAAGCCCATTTTTTGCCTCGTCCCTGAAAAATTCACTGCAAAAGAAGTGCTTTTCACGGAGGGTGACAAGGATCATGAAAAAAACTTCTCTGAATTTGATTCAGTCCAAAAAAACCCCCTATCTTTGGAATGCCATAAAAAATGTGACATGAAAAGACCTTTAATTAGGTAAAACCATATTCTGCCCCATAACTGAGGGCCAAGCTACACGTGACGAATGACACTTGAACGGCAAGTGGATTGAGTGGAGGGCGAGTGAACAGGGAGAAATACACTTGCCGTTCACGTGTCATTCGTCATGTGTAGCTTGGCCCTGAGACAAACTTCAGCAGTCAACAGTTTCTCTATAGAAGGTTTTAGACCGCAGAAGGGCAACTGACTGCACATACGCACATACAATTAAGTTATTTTTCATAATAATAATAATAATAACATTCAATTTAAATACTGCATTTCAGGACAACTTAATAAAGTTGTAAAGTTTACAAAGGGTGTTGTTATTATCCTCACGACAATCCCCCTGTGAGGTGGGTGGGGCTGAGAGAGCTCCAAGAAGCTGTGACTGGCCCAAAATCACCCAGCTGGCTTCAAGTGGAGGAGTGGGGAATCAAATCCAGTTCTCCAGATTAGAGTCTCACCACACTTAACCACTACCCCAAACTGGCGGATGTGCCCATTTTTTAGTTCTCAAATCTGACAAGGGAAAGAGAGAGAATTTCAGGATTTCAGCCTCTCATTTTCATGTGGGGATTCTATAAGGGACACAGAGCAAACCAGATACAAGGGAAGTTCTGTCCTTCTTTGGTGTACTTGAGTACTGGAGGTTGGTGGGCGGGAGGGAAACAGTCTCCCAACTGCTGATGGTTATATCAGCTGGAAATTTCACGGTCCTCTAATTTTCATTTGTGTTTTCTGTGTGTGGGATCTTTAAAGTTGTATCCATTCAAACCACAATCAGTTTTCAAATATGAAAAAAAAACCTTGACAGAATTATAGCCCACCACTAAGCATGTTTCCTTAGAAGAGAAGTGGGAGTAATTCTTGATTTTATACTCTTAGGACTCCAGCTAAATGTGTTTTTGCAAACAAAGTTGCAAATTTCACCCAAAGGGAAAAATGAGCCAGTTCCAGCTGAGGCAGAAAAACGGAGACATTTCAAGAAAAGGTAAAAGGGAGACAGACATGGACTTAGCAGGCGTTTCGGGGTGTGTGGGCGTGTGTGTTTTCTTTAAGCTGTCACTGGATTTCATCTATAGCAAAGGTTGAGGGAAATGTAGAAATTCTTAATTAGGAAAAAAAAATACTGTTTGTGTGCTGGATTTTTTTCCACCCTGCCTCTTCTGGCCTTGTTTAGGGTAGTTGCAACCTTACAGCAATTAAATGTATCAATTAAAATATAATTTCATGAGGTCTTGTTCTAGGTTCTGGGTGCCAGGCTGTCTGATGCCTCTTCTTCTTATGGCACTATTTATAGTAGTTGTTAGCTGAGGGAAATTTCGACAATCACTAAAAAATACAAACTGACAAAATTTCTCAGGTGTTTTTTTTTTTTAACACTCACGTTTTTAACAAAATGGGACAACCAAAGAAGTCTCACAAAAAAGCGCTGTTGAATCTGATGCCCAAGTGAACGATCATAAGCAGGGTTACACAGAATTCAGCGGCATTTATCAGCAGGAAAGCATTTTTAAGGTTGCTGTGTTAATTCTCCCATCAAAATTAAAGTGACTTAAACTGGTGTGAACTTGACTGGATTCTTTCTAGGGTTTGAGAAATTCCTGGCTATTTTGGGGTAGACCCTGGTGAGGGCAGGGTTTGGGGAGGGGAGGGAGCTTGGCAGGTATAAAAGCAGGCATTTTCTTCAGGAAAACTGATTTCTGTAGCCAGGAGATCAGTTTTAATTCCAGGAGAATTTCAGGTTGTACCTGGAAATCGGAAATTCTAATTCCTCTAGATCCTCTGAAGTTATTTTTATCTGGTGTTATTTCATGACCTGCAGAATGGGTAAAGAAAAATGTATGCTGAATATGTAAATTGAGCAGCTGGAGTCACACACACACACACACACACACACACACACACACACACACCCGTGCAGATTACAGTACTTTATATGTGGAAATAACAGACGGGACAAACATTTTCTCCTCTTCTTACCTTGGCTCAGTTCCAGAGAATTGCACAAGTAATTCCAGATATGCAGCAAGGTTTTGGAGTCTGTGGTTTTGCAGAAACAGTCCCACGGCCACCCATAATATCACATAGCAAGTCACTTTGGAAACTGCGAAGAATTTCCAAAGCAACTTTTGACAGACCATGGTGGTCTGTTCAGATTTGAGCACTCAAAAATACCACCCAGTTTATACAAATTCATAGGTGCAACTTCTTTGCATACTGGCCTTGCTAAACAAATATCCAAAGGGCTGATAGAGGAATTTCACTCACAGGTGGGTTCCTTGTGTTCAAGAGGTGGTTTTTGAAAATAGAACACCGGTCTAATTACACTTCAGATAACACAAATGCATGAAGCTGCTTTGTGCTGGCTTGGACCATTAGTTCATGAAGGTAAGTATTGTCCACTCAGACTGCCAGTGGCTCTCTGAGGTCTCAGGTAAGGGTCTTTCACATGGTCTAGTACCTGATCCTCTCTTTAACTGGAATTGAACCTAGGTCCTTGAGCCTGCCTGTCAATCTCTGTATTAGTGCACCTTCAGCCCCTTTCAGACCTTCATTCAAAAGACAGTAAACTCAGAGTCCCTCTACACGAGACATCGGACACATGAAGAACACATGTCAGGAGATGCAATGTTAGCCAAGAAGGGTAGTTTAAAAAGACAGAGCTGGCAGCAGGGCAAAGGCTTTGCTATACACTGGAGGTGTGTGAAGGGGCTGTGAATGCCAGAAGGGAAACTTCAGCCCATTATAACCTCTCCAGGTCCAAGCCCAGCTCTGGAAGGCAGGTTCTAGCCTATTTCAATTCCTCATTGTCCTCTGGTTGTGATCCCGCACAGGTTTAGACTGGAGAGGTGAAATTGACAGAGCCTTCAGGAGGCGAAGATGAAATTAACAAACCCTCTGAGGAGTGATCTCTGCCAACTTGGTCTTGTTAAACTACACTTCCCAGCTAACATTATGTCTCCCTACACTTGAACACGCACCAAGGTATCTCATGTAGAGAGACTCTCACAAAGAAGGCGTCATAGCGGGAGGCCCTACTTTATCTCCATGTAATTGGAAATCAAAGCTTACGTATGTACAACTGTATGGAAAACCAGTGTTCTTGACTGCATGCAGAGATTTCTATCTATATTCATAGGTTCTTTTCCAGGCATAGGTTGGAGACTGGGTTTGCTAATGTGATAGCTTATTAACAGAATTTCTGTGAGGAGATTCATCAGGAAGTCAGAGAGGGAAATTATTCTGACACCTACTTTCCCTGTGAGTCAACCAGGCCTTTGCAGATGGAATGAGTTCCTCCAGCTCTGTCCCAGTAAAGAATCATGGGTAATCCATAGGTTTTACTCTGAGAAGCTGCCATCAAATGTCATGGTATTTCAAGGAGTAATCAAGGATTAAAGAGGGAATGCTCCTCATTCCAATTTCTCCATTGTCTGACTCACAGTCAAGGGAGAAAACGTTCCATGGACATGCACTTCTGTAACCCAGTCAGGGATCCTGGAAAAAATGCATGCATGTATTGCGAACTAAAAATAACAATAATAAAATAACAGAACCCCCTTCAAAATGAGCCCCTTTTGCTTTCTGATAAAATCGAAAAACTAAAAATGTAACATTTTAGTTGTGCAAGGTGCTACTTTGTAAGGGGGCTCTTGTTAACCACGAGCTCTTCTCTCCAACACAGAAACAAACTAACCATGCAATCCTGAAAAGAGTTACACCCTTCTAAATCCATTGGAGTTAATGAGCTTAGAAGGGTGTGTTGAAGACTGAACTGTAAGAGTACCTCCCCCCTTCAAAATTAGCCCTTTGTTTGCTGAATTTTTTAAAAATAGAAAAAATAGTGCACAAAAGGGTTGCTTGAAAGGGGATTTCTTCCCTGTTTCTGTTTTGCAACAAACAAGCGTATTTTTCCAGGATCCCTGAAGTGTAGGGCCTTGGAAACATGGACCTGCGGGACTTTAAAGGAAAAAAACAATGTAACTTCCAAGGTTTCATGATCAGCTTGGATACGTACAAGGACAACATGGGCAAAAAACAAAAATATCAAAAACTAGCACACCTTTCTCAAAAATTTTACAGATCTCCCCAATGGCAGATTCATCCAAAGAACACCCCAAAGGTAAAGACCGACATTTTATGATGAAATCCACCCTAACACAGCAGATGAACACAATCTGTAAGTCATAATGGTCAACTAAGTGAGTTACAACTTACGTTTTTTGGTATGAGACAGGAAGCAAGAACTGGGAGGACTATCAATTCTCTGGCAGCATCCGTCAAGAGTGACTGCTTAAATTTGTGGTATACCAAGAAAGCCCTGACCTGGATGGCCCAGGCTAGCTGGATCTCATCGGATCTTGGAAGCTAAGCAGGGCGGACCCCAGTTAGTACTTGGATGGGAGACCACCAAGGAAGTCCAGGTCCTTGTGCAGAAGAAGGCAATGGCAAACCACCTCCGAACAGCTCTTGCCTTGAAAACACTACAGGGTTGCCCTAAGCTGCCTACCGCTTGACAGCACTTTCCACCAATATCTTACCGAGAAAGGTTTCTGTTGCAGTGTGGATCAAAAACAAACACAAAAAATGAGGCTCATCGTTGCTGTGAAGGATGGGATGGTATCTACACAGCTTAGACGTCTGGGGTAGGGTTTGAACGCAGAATGTGGGAATGAGCACAGATACAGAAATGCTTGTTGGATTCCAGCTTCATTTGGGAAATCCACTGATCTTGGCCCGCTGGGACAGTTTGTCCCAAAGGTGGCATCATATGGTAGGTTGGTGTGTGCTTGCTGCAAACTTGGTAGTACAAGACCGCTGCGGTTGCATCTGCCTGTGGCAAGTGGGCTGCTTTGGGCTTGGTGGGTACCAGCAGTATGGGTCTGGCATGAAACAACATATGAGATGCTTCCCCCCAGTCACCTGTCTCCCATTCGTGTGCTATCTACCCCTTGTTCACCAGGAACACGTGTCAGAAAATTAGACCTGGGGGGCAGCTTTGAGACAGACGGGTGGCAGGCTTGATGATACACGAGTCCAGTTCAGGGCAACAGTAGACCACCACTGGCAGAAAGCCTTGGTAGTAAGTTATAACTATTTGCATTATTTCACATTTTGGCATGCGGCCTTCTTCCCCCTGTACGTTTTGTGGAAACAAAGCCACCCAAGGTCAATGCTAGAAGTTACACAAGTGAACTGCGAAATGATTTTTTTTTTAAATAGCTACATCTGGCCATTGATGGCTCCACTGACAGCTGCACCGCTGGCTTTGGACTGGCTTCAAGGGGTATTTGGGGGTCAGACTGCTGTAGGGCTTGCCGAGCCACTTTTTAATTTCCAGTGGTATTCTTAACATTTTCCATCAGGTTTTATTTGTGTCTGAAGTTATACAATTTTCACTCTCCTTCTGTCCTAACAATGGTGAGAGGGGAACCTTTCCATGCATCATGTTCCTTCAAGGGAAAAAGCAAAAGATTCTTGAGGGACTCTTTGTTTTTTGTATATCTTTACTAGTTGGCAAAGAATGGGTCGCTCAAAGATTTCACCTGGACTTTAAAAAGAGGTCAAGGTAGTCCCCTGTGCAAGCACCGAGTCATTACTGACCCATGGGGGGACATGGCATCACGGTGTTTTCTTGGCAGACTTTTTGTTATGGGGGTGGTTTGCCATTGTCTTTCCTAGTCATCTACACTTTTCCCACAGGAAACTGGGTACTCATTTTACTGACCTCGGAAGGATGGAAGGCTGAGCCAACCTTGAGCTGGCTACCTGAACCTGGCTTCCGCCGGGATCGAACTCAGGTCGTGAGCAGAGCTTGGGCTGCAGTACTACAGCTTACCACTCTGAGCCACAGGGCTCTTTAGCTCTTGATTTTACCTTTATTCAAATGTTCTCCCAGAGCATTGGCATATTTTTATGTAATTTTTTCTCTTAAGATGTATGGTACTTCTTAGGTTCCATAATAATTAAACTGTGTACCAATGTTGAAGTACTTGCGACCTGTGCTTCAGTATAAAAATATTTTCTTGAAGATAGAGTATTTGCTGCTAATGGCACATTTGAACCCTGCAAGAAGTACTGCCGTTACTCTGTGTGTGAGTTGTAGCCTACCTTACCTGTGGAGTCTTCCAGAGGAAGATGCGGTGGAAAGGCTCCCTGATTGGCTGAGCAAAGTGACAGAATAAATCTCAGTGTTCTTTCTGACTTCTAAATGGTTGCTTCAGGTTGGCACCTGCTATGAAGCTTGCTGTGTCTTTTATACTTTCTGCTAATTAATTTTTAGTATTTTGATGAAAAAATTACTTTCTATCATAGTCATGGAAGAATAAGAAGAAACCAAAGGGAGCTGCTAAAACAGTTCAGGAGTCAGGACCAATCACGTGTTGAAGGAAAGGAACTAGATTGTATACTCTTGACCGAAGAACGGTACACTCCTTCTATCTGGGATGGTCATCCTCTTCCACTGAGTGCGCAGCTTCGGGAGGGACACACATAGAGTGGTGAGGGAGGAAGGGGACACCCGCCTAGCCAGCCAGATCAGCTGAATCAACCCTGGCGATCAATGGGGTGACAGATGTCGCAGCCAGATCGCCCTGCGATGGCCTATGGCTATAGATAATAAACTCTTTGGACTTTGGAACTAGATGAAGGTCCTCCAGTTTACAGAGCGCAGAGACACTTTGGCCTCTTCCAACTTAACTCCCAGGTACCCACAAGGACAAGATCTCAAGTACTGTCCAATGCCACAACCTCTATATATGTATGCTGGGGATCTACTGGAAGCCCCAAACGAGTTCTAAAAGTGTCCTTTAAGTATCTGCAAGGACTTGGCTTACACCCAGTTGGATTTTTTTCTTTTTTAACTACATCCTTTATCAAACTGCTTTTCAAACACTGATTTGAATCAAAAATAGTTTGTCATTCAGCATCGGGTGGTGCCAGGAGAAATACTGCACTAGAGAAACAATTCCAAGTGACCCCCTGCCATCCACAGAACTAGCTGAGTGGTTGGGTGGATCCTGGTTTATTTCCAGACAGTCCCAGTGCTTTATTTAATTAATTGGTTAATGAATCTATTGAATGTAATTCTATTTCATCAAACAGGCATCCAAGAAGCCAACTAATACAGAAGTCAATGTGCATTGCAATGGGCAGGGCTGTTTTTCTGGGGAAAGAGGTGGTGGAACTCAGTGGGTTGCCCTCAGATAAAATGGTCACATGGCTGGTGGCCCCGCCCCCTGATCTCCAGACAGAGGGGAGTTTAGATTGCCCTCCATGCCGCCAAGCAGCGCAGAGAGCAATCTAAACTCCCCTCTGTCTGGAGATCAGGGGGTGGGGCCACCAGCCATGTGACCATTTTCAAGAGGTTCCAGAACGCTGTTCCACCGTGTTCCAGCTGAAAAAAAGCCCTGGCGATGGGTATCTTCATCACAACAAGAGGAACACCTTTCTTGGACCTTGAAAGGGATCAGCCATGGCGCAGTTGTAAAGCACGTACTTTTGCATTTGAAAGGCCCCATATGCCATCCTTGGCATCACTAGCTATGTAGCAGGACTGAAAAAGACCTCTGTCTGAAACCTCAAAAAGCTGCTGTCAGTCAGCATAAATGGACCATTGATCTATCTCAATAGGACAAATTCATATGTTCCTTTTTGTAAAACGAGTAGGGGTTTGGGGCAGCCTCAAGTTTAAGAATATATTGGAGGTGGGAACTAATGGTTTAAATAAGTAAATATATTTTGTCCCTACTTGTTTTCTGGCAGATGGCACCCCTATCCTATGCCCTACTTATTATGTGTAACTACAGTGTACTTAAAAATTTTCAAAACTATGTTCTAGAGTTAGGCTTGCCAGCCTCTAGGTGGTGGCTGGTGATCTCCCAGAATTACAACTGATCTCGAAGCCCCAGAGTTCAGTTCCTTTGACGAAAATGGCTGTTTTGGAAGCCGGACTCTGTGGCATTATTTTATTTATTTATTTCAGATTTCTATTCCGCCCTCCATGCGAGCGGGCTCAGGGGGGATAACAACATATTAAAAAATACATTTGCGGATGACATAATGTTAATTGTAGAAGACCCACTGGAGAACATGCCAAAAGTGATAGATAAGATCAAGGAGTTTGGAGACTTGGCAGGTTTCTTCATTAACAAAAAGAAGTCAAAGATATTATGCAAAAACATGACTAGGCAGAAACAACAATTGTTAATGGAAACAACGGATTGTGAAGTAACAAGTAAGGTGAAATATTTGGGAGTTGAGCTGACTGCAAAAAATATAGATTTGTTCAAGAATAATTATGAAAAATTATGGACTCAGATAGAGAGAGATCTGATCAAATGGAATAGATTGAACTTGTCATGGTTGGGCAGGATTGCAGCAGTTAAGATGAATGTGTTACCAAGAGTAATGTTTTTGCTACAGACAATACCAATCATCAGAGACTCTAAACAATTTGAAAAATGGCAGAGGAAAATATCAGATTTTGTTTGGGCAGGCAAGAAGCCTCGAGTGAAAGTAAAAGTTCTACAAGATGCAAAGGAAAGAGGCGGAATGCAACTGCCCAACCTGAGACTTTATCATGATGCAATCTGCCTAGTTTGGTTAAAAGAGTGGATGACATTAAAGAATAAGAAACTATTAGCCCTAGAGGGATATAAAAAATTTTTTGGATGGCATGCATACTTATGGCATGACAAAGTAAAGGTCAACTCGATGTTCCTGCATCATTTTGTAAGGAGAAGTTTATATACAATCTGGAAGAAGTATAGAATTTACCTACAAGAAGGAACCCCCTTGTGGGTGGTTCCATACGAGGTGATAGATCCGAGAGCTGTTGATAATGAACAACAATGTTTAACGTACAAAGAAATAACTAAAACTGAAGTATCTAAACTTAGAATAAAGACGCAAGAGGAACTATCACATAATTATGATTGGTTCCAGTATAGACAGATTAGAGACTTATACAATTCGGACTCTGCAAAGGGGGGCATACGAACAGAGAACTCGGAACTAGAGCAGACCCTTCTTAAAGAAGACAAGAAAAGAATATCCAAGGTATACCAAGTACTGTTGAAATGGTATACTGAGGATGAGATTGTTAAAACACAGATGGTGAAATGGGCTATAAATTTCAATAAAGAAATAACAATGGAGGCATGGGAATACTTGTGGAAAACTACAATGAAGATAACGACATGTACTAATATTAAAGAGAACATTTACAAAATGATTTATCGTTGGTACATGACACCAAAGAAGATTGCGCTAGGGAACTTGAATACTTCTAATAAATGCTGGAAATGTAAGAAACATGAGGGCTCCCTCTATCACATGTGGTGGTCGTGTGAGGTAGCTAGGCAGTACTGGGGGGAAATAATAAGAGAAATGAGTGAAATTTTACAGTTTCAAATAAATAAGAACCCAGAACTCCTGCTGCTAAACTTGGGAATGGAGGGAATCCCAGCCCATCATAGGACGTTGATATTTTATATGACTGCAGCAGCTAGACTTTTGTATGCGCAGAAATGGAAAGTACAAGAAGTGCCAACTATTGAAGATTGGATCTACAAATTGCTGTATATGGCTGAAATGGACAAGATGACAAGAAAACTGAGAGATCTGGACTCAGGGCAGTTTAACACAGACTGGGAGAAGCTGAAACAATATTTGGAGAAGAAATGGGAGGTGGGAGGAAAACTGTGGCAGTTTGAGAACTACTGAAGTATAATAAAAGTATAAAAGAGAGGGGTGACTTTACCGGGGGAGGAAGAGAAATGGGAATTTATAAGCAGTTAGATTAATAGATTGATATATATATGGATATGTATAGGTTAACTGATAGAATATTGATAGAGAATAATTAATGATAAGGTTCAAATATGAGGATTGAGTAACTAACAATATTTTCTTTCTTTGATAAGATTTATATGCACCAAACTGAATGTACAGAAGAGTCAAATTGATTGACTATGTGATGAGCTATATAGAATTACCATAAAAAGATGGAATGAGTAATATATAGAGAACAAGTCAAATTGTTTGATTTAAATGCGGAAAATTTTTATGGTTTATGATATATAGGTTTATGATATATAGAAATATTCAAGACTGGAAAATGGGATAAATTGTCTATCCAAAGACGTACAGTTTGGGTGTATAACAAGAAAAGTAGTTAAAGATGTACTGCTTAATATAATGGAGAATGTATATTTGTTTTAGACAGAGGAATTTAATAGAAGTTAGAGAAAAAGGGACAAAGGGTGGGAAAGCTGTTGGAAGTCAATAAAAGGGGGGGAAAGGGAGGGGGTTAGAAACGAAAAATTTGGGGAAAATTGAATGTAATGCAAAAATAATAATATTCTAACCCAATAAAAAATTTTTCAAAAAAAAAAAAAATACAATTAAAAAATTCACGTACGTTAAAAACAACACATTTAAAACAGGATGGTGGGCAGCCTTCACAGGGTGGGTTAAGATTTTAGACACCCCTTTTTGCAGGCTGGCGGAGGCCCAGCCTCAGCCATATGCCTGGCGGAACAACTCTGTCTTGCAGGCCCGGTGAAAAGATAGTAGGTCCTGCCGGGCCCTGATTTCAGCAGACAGAGCGTTCCACTGAGGAGGTTCTTTGCCCCCCCAAACTCTACCCTTCCATGACTTCACCCCCCAAATCTCCATGAATTTCTCAAGCCAGAGTTGGCAACCCTATCCAGCATATGCATGCACATGAAGCAGAGTGTATACATACGCATCAATGTTCTAAATTTTTTTCGCTTGCACCATGGAATCTTAGATTTGGCTGAAATTCATATCTTGGCAAAAGAAGCCATTTTTCTTAGTTACTCTGCTCGCTTTGAACTTATTTCCCATGGGAGCTGATGTTGTCAGAGAAAACAGATGTCTCCGTGCAATACCTGGAGGGGATTCTTTAAGCAACTCTAATGTTATTTGTTTTAAGAATACTCTAAAGATATCTGGTATTTTGTTTTGACATAATTCTCGCAAAGATATTTATTAAGATTTAAATTAGCCAAGATTTGTAATTTAGAATATCCATGACTGCTGCATGAATCTGTTGAGACCTGCTAAGCATTCATAACCACCAGGAGGATCAAATTTTCCACTTCTGAGTGTTTGTGTGTCTCCAAACACAACTGGGGAAAAAACCCAACAGGGTTTAACCCTTCATTGGCAGCTTGGCCAGAATCATAGTCCCAAAACGTTTGGAGAATGTACTTCTGTCTTGTGGCATCTTAAAGATAATGAATGTATTGTGGCACAATCTCCCCTGGGCCTAAGCCCTGCTTTGAATTAGAAACCTCAGGTGTATATCTATCATGCATGAAAGGTGTCTGCAAATATTTTTACAAAGGGAGAACGAAAGGCAGAGAAATACAACAGACGGCTCTGCAGAGGAAAGAGATTCGGACAAAAGAGTGGAAATGGGACACTCCTAACTGGCCATCTCTCAGAAAAGCAAGTTGGAATAGTGTACGTAAGCATCTACAGAGAGGGAATTGCTTTCTGTAGTGAGATATTCACCCCATGTCTGTTCAGCCCAAGTCAGATAAGGTCACATCTACATATGAATTGCAACTCAGTCGCTTCAGGCTGGAATCTCTCTTTGAAACTTTTTTCTCGCTGAAGGGTGACAGCTTTCAAGTCTGCGATTGACACCATCTCCCGTTCGACTACTATTTTTTAAAAAAAGTATCTCTACTGTATGTCTCTTGCCTAATTGTTGTCTCGTCTGATCTATGTAAATGGCAGAAGAGCGTTATTGGCATGTGTTCGTAGACATCACATGTGGGAGCCCTTGATGGTATAGTGAGTGTTCTTGGGCATAATGATAGCATCGCAAGTTACTTCCTGCAACTGAAGGCTAGTCTGCACCCTACTGGTTATTTTTTCCACATAACCTGCCTAGTAAGAAAGAACCACAAATGGGGGCTCCACACAACAAAAGTTCGTGCAGAAATAAAATCTTGTTAGCCTTTATGACAGGGGTCTGCAACTGATGGTTCTAGAGCAGAATATAGCTCAGCATGAAACCAAATGTAGCTCTTTAAAGAAAACAAAATCTCAAAGTTATTGGAGGGATAGGTGGAATGCTGAAATAAACCATTTTCTGTGTGTAGGGAACTGGCAAAGATTCTTACGGGAGAAAAGGCATCTTAGAGATGCATTGTGTTATGTGAGGAAGTTACGTGAATATTTTATGTGCTGTCAAGTTGCTTCTGACTTATGGCAACCCTATGAATAAATGCCATCCAAAATGTGCTATCTTTAATATCCTTGCTTAGATCGTGCAAACTGGAGGCTGTATCTTCCTTTACTGAGTCAAGCGATCTCATTTTGGTCTTCATCTTTTCCTACTGCCTTCTACTTTCCCCAGCATTATTGACTTTTCCAGAACGTCTTGTCTTCTCATGATGTGATCAAAGTATGATAGCCTCAGTTTTGTCATTTTAGCTTCTAGGGAGAATTCAGGCTTGATTTGATCTAGAACCCACTTATTTGTCTTTTTGGCCATCCATGGTATCCGCAAAACTTTCCTCCGGCACCACATTTCAAATGAATCAATTTTCTTCCTCTCAGCTTTCTTCATTGTCCAACTTTCATATCCATACACAGTAGTGGGCAATAAATAGTATGAATTATCTTGATATTCGTTCCCAGCAACACATTCTAACCCCGAAGGATATTTTCTAGTTCTTTCATGGCTGTCACTAAAAGGCTCAATTTCCTTCTGATTTCTAGGTTCCAGTCTCCCTTGTGGTTGATGATTGAGCCAAGGAATAGAAAATCTCAAACGATTTCTATTTCCTCATTGTCACCTTTAAAATTTCATAATTCCTCAGTAGTCATTACTTTTGTCTTCTTGATGTTCAGCTCTAATCCTGCTTTCGTGCTCTGTTCTTTAACCTTCATCAGAAATCATTTCATGTCTTCACCAATTTCCACCAGTAATGTGGTGTCATCTGCTTATCTTAAATTGTTAATGTTCCTTCCATCAATTTTCACTCCACCTTCTTCTAAGTCTAATCCATCTTTCCTTATGGTATGTTCTGCATATAGATTGAACAGCTAGAGAGAGAATATATATCATTGTCTGACACTTTTGCCAATTGGGAACCCTTTCGTTTCCCTATATTCTGTACTAACATTAATCTCTTGTTCAGAGTACAGGTTGTGCATCAAAACAATCAGATGTTGTGGCACACCCATTTCTTTTTATACTATCCATTGCTTTTCATGATACACACAGACCAAAAACTTTGCTGTAATCTATTAAAAAAATGGGCTGATTTTCTTTTGACCTTTTCTGGTACGCTCCAGTAGACACCATACATTTGCAATATAGTATCTAGTCCTTCTACCCATTCTGAATCCAGCGTGAACAGCTGGCATTTCTTGTTTCAGAATTTTTGTTGTAAAATTTTGAGTATTGTCTTGCTTGCATGGGATATTATGTGATGGTCTGATAGTCAGGTCGTCAGGTCTCCTTTGCCTCCCGGTAGGTGGGTGGGGGGTATACACAGCATTTACTGTACAAATCTCCCCATGTGCATGCAAAGCGCTGAAGCACTCCCATTTTGGTGTGATGATATCACTTCTGGACTTATTTTTGGCTCTTTTTTTGAGCTTTAAGATGCGACTCCTAATTTATTTATTTTGCTACAACAGATTAGCATGGCTACAGTTCTGGAATTATCGTTCCAGTGCCCTCTGGAGATCCAGATGATACTGATGTTTGTTGCAAGGACTAAAGGCTTTTATTTTCATTAGTGACTCCATTGTTGCCAAGGAATAGTTGCTTCTGAGTTGGAAGACGTCCACCCGAGGCCTGTCAGAGGGAAGAATCATGTTGCAAAAGAGGCTACAAGCCATGCAGTTGAAAAATTTTTACCTGACAACTGTAGATAATCAGTGGTGTTCCGTTACTTTTTCTTCCGGGGTGCGTATTTGGGGCTGCAGAGGAAAGAGAAGTCCCACTTTGTGGATGGTAATCCCTTCCCTCTGTTAAAATCCTCTGTGGGATCCAAGCAAAGATTTCTGAATGTTTCTACAGTTAGCTTGCGAAGTCACAAGCTTTGCCATCCTGCCTTAGGTGGAAGAACTGTACAACAACGTACAGTATAAAAGATACTGTACTTGTATGCAAATATATTCCTAAAGTCAACATGGAAAGCATGTCTCATCTTTATGCATTCTTGAAGTATTCAGGGAATTTGTATTGTTAGCAGGAACTGACCGCATGCTAGCAGAAGGGGGAGCTGCTTTTAGAATAAAATCCTCGTGAGGCTTATTGCTTTAGAAAAAGAAATGCTTTTTATTGTTAAATTTGTACTGTGATAGGGCAGGTGTTATAGGCATTCTAACTCTCTAAGCTAGAACAGAGTTGCTATCATGTTGCTGTCATGGAGGGCAGAGAGTGTGGTGGAATGGGCATTAAATGGAAGGATTACCAAATGCTGCATTCGGAGAATGAAAGGTAAAGGGTTAAAAACAACTGCCTGAAGGGAGGATGACTGGTGTGCTGCTCCCCCTCACTTTCTGTGATTGGCCAGTGAGAAGGTAACAAATTGGTGCTGCTGACAGAAAAGAGTTGAAGCTTGGAATCTGACCAGAGATGGTCAGATTGAGATTCCTCTGTGTGAGGAAAAGGAGAAAAAAAATTTCCCTTACTGTGACAGCTTATGGTTGATAAAAAGCTTTTAGTTGAAGAACTAAAGTGGGAAAGCCAGCACTAATATTACGTTGACAAGCCAGAACTGGGAGTGTGTGGTTGGCAGAGGAAGTAGGTAGTAAAACGAGAGTCCCCTTCAGTCAAAAGAACAGGGTTATGACTTTAGTAAAAGAATAATTCCTGCCCAGTGTCTGGAAAGGGGTTTTTGGCTCTGTGGAGTACCCTGGGTCTGGAGTAAAAGGAAACGAATGCTCTATGGAAGTCAGAACACCTAAGCTGTGAAGTGAAATCAATGAAGGAACTTTGCTTTAAGTAACTTAAGTCTACAACTACCAACCTCTCATTTTTAGAGTCTGTATATATTTGAAACTAAGCATTAAGAAGACTATTGTGCCTCAAGTATTCTGTTCCACAAACAAAATTTACCTCAGGCATCCTTTCCCTGCCTACCTATATACCAACCCTGCCTGTTGAATAAACCTACTGTTATTTTACAGAAATTTACTTAGCCTCTAGTACCATTTCATTTTAAAGAAAATGTGGGCTTCTGCTTTTCCCCTACTTAATTTGAGCTGGGATATAAACCGAATATATACATATGTTCTTGGAGTGGGGGACAAAATGAATTCTAAGTTATACCCGAATACATGTTACTAGAAGCTTCCCAGCCCCAGCAAACAATCTTGTCAGTTTGCGAGGGAAAATCTACCTCACAGTGGGGGAGTGAGTGGGACAGCATGCTATAGAAAGAAAAAGAGAGAGAACACAAAGATAGAAAGAGAAGGAAGCAGCCAGCAGGAAGGAAGTTCCCTGAGAATAGCAACCTATGTAAACGAAGAGTCAGCAGCAGAAGAAACAAATATTACAGAGGAATGTGACCTGTCCACTTTACTAGCTATACTGCTCCCTCTGGAGTACTGGTGTGCTTGTTGCAAAGAGACAGTATACAGTCCTTCATTTACAACAAGTACGCTCTGGAATCAAAAGCAATAGTGGCCTTCAAGACATACCTCTCCTATCACTGTTCAGCTGTTTTCTAAAGCATAGCATCTTTACAAGAGACATGGCTGACAGCCAGTGTGTTGTAGGGGCTATAGTGATGGACAAGGAGCTGGGGGACCCAGGTTCAGTTCCAAGCTCTGCTATAGAAGCTTGCTGGGTAACCTTGGACCAGTCACATACTCTCAGCCTAACCTACCTGACAGGGTTGTTGTGAGGAAAAACTGGAGAGGAGAATGGTGTAAACCACTTTGAGTTTCCACTGGGGAGAAATGTGGGGTATAACTTAAGTAAAAGATGGACAGGCGGGTGGGTGGACGGACGGACAGACAGACAGACGGACAGACAGACAGAACAAGGCAATGGATTCAGTTATGTGTTCCGGTTAGTCTGTAATAGGTTTAATTTCGGAGTTGGATTTATGTACTAGTTAAGCGAGCTTCAGTTTAGGGTCTCAGATTCTGCAAACAGCAAAAAAGTCACTACATTACCTTTTGTTGTTGTTGTTAATACTCCGGGGCCTCTTGACATCTCTCAGGGCCTCAAGCATGTCTTAATCTGGCCTTACTTAGTAGTCAGTCTATTGCTACGGATACGGAGAATAATTCAGCTAGTAAATTGTAATATGAGGATGGCTTCCCTGAGAAGGAGTGACACTTGTAAGGTACTTATCGGTTGCGTCATCCCTGTGTTTTCATAGCCGCTTTCAAGCTGGCAGCCTTTTGTGCAAGACAATATGCCTTCAGACAATAAAAAGATAATCCCTGCCCTTCACTATTCATATGCCAAATAAGTCAATGGGGGTGGGGGGGGAGTGGGTGTGATATGACTCAAGGTAACATCAACCTGAACTGACATAAGATGGAGCCAAGTGACATTTTCATTGTGTGAGTCTTGGTGATGTATCTAGTTGTGTGTGTGCTTTGTGTACTAATGTCATTTCATTGTGATATGAACACTTCACATATTCAAGCAAAAAATCCTAACTAAACTTCACTGGAAGCTGATTCACAATGGAGTTTGTGTAGTGAAAAGCCTCTGGGTATTGGTATGTGCATGCTGTCAAGTCACAAACAACTTACGGCAATCCTAGCAAATGGCTTTCAAGTAGAGATGATTTGCCAGTGCCTTTCTCTGCAGCGTCTTCCTTGGTGGTTCCCCTTCCAAGTACCAACTCTGCTTAGCTTCTATGATCTGATGCGATTGGGCAATACCATGCCATCTTCCCTCCCTTGGGTGGCTGTAACAGCCACATAATATGAAGCTTTCTTATACTGACTGTGGTGGCAGCCACTTTATGGAACAGCCCACCTGAAGAGCACATGAAATCTCCCACTTTCCTGGCTTTCCATAAACAATGCAAAAGTGAATTCTTCAAGAGGGCTTTTTATTAGACAGAAGGGCTGTACTGTAACGAAGTGGTCTCAGAGGGAAGCATCAGTAAAGAAATAGAGACCATAAATTTTACAGCTAGGTGCTACTGTGTGTGCTGGCTGTTGCTTTCGGCATGATCCTACTGGGTAATTCTGTATTGTTTAATGTCTTAGAATTGCTTGTGCTCTGTTTAAACATTTCTTTAACTCTGTATTGGATTTCTGCTGGTTTTAAATCTTTGCAAACTGGCATTTATGTATCCTATTTCATAGTTTATTGAAATGTCCTTGAAATTAACTGTACTAACCCTGCGTAATCTGCCTTGAGGCTCAGTGAGAAAGGTGGACTATAAATAACATAAATAGAAGAAATAAAATATAATCATCTACAGCAGTCCTTTAATGTGAGATGCAAGCATGTGGCAGAAAGTCACATGACGGACATGATAAAAGTCATGAGATGGAATATGGGGAGCCAGAATGATGACAACGCCAGCATCTCGACCAAGACCGTGGGCAGCAGATACAAAGAGGTGAGAGCAGGATGCACAAGCCAAGTACTGGAAGGTATATAATCCTGAGGTCAAAGCCACAGGTCAAAGCTGGGGAAGAATCTCCACTGCCATTTAGTAACCTCAAAACTCTGCTCTAATGCGCATCCCCACATGCATGAACAGAGAAGCACAAACCACGACATATTTGCTCCGTACAGAGCAGGTCATTCCAAAGGGAAAACAAAAAATAGCAATGCTATAGGGGATTTATGGCACAGGATTCGTTTTAAGGTTCTGACCCATAGACTGAAGACCACTGATCAGTTGTGGCTGGCTTTGGCTGTCCAGGGTGGCAGACAGAAAAAAGTCTTTCCGGGTAATAGCTGCTACCTGAAATCCTTTAACTAAAGATAGTTAGGGGATTTGCATAAGGGGTGGGGGTGGCTTTTGTATACAAAACTAGTCCACCGCTTTGTAGGTTTGGTAGCATCTCGTACAACCTGCAGTAATCTCCCACCATCAGCCAACTTCCATTTCTTCCCGCAGAGCCGGGCTTCTTGGCACACCAGAGAGGAACACGGAAGACACCACAAATGGGTTATTCGTACTTGCTGCTCTGGGTCCAATATGAAGCCAGGCCGCCCCCAGAGGGAAGTTAGGAGTGCCTGAGTAGAATGCAAGCCAGCTGGCAGGCAGCCGCAAGGGAAAGTTGGACTGGGACTTTCCCCAGGTGGTTGTAGGTATGGCTTACCACAACAGACACCTGTAGGGTTTGCCTCTGTCACAGGTAGGGAAACACTTTTCTGGGATTGTATCCAATATATTATGCAGAATAAGCAACAACTGGCAGGAGAACGTTGCCGATATTTATTAAAAACCTATTGGTATTTGCAGGATGCCGTGGTTCTGATATCTGAAGTTTCCCTGGAAAGCTGGACCTTCTGAACTCTCTTCGAAATAACTCTTTCACCCTCCCTTCTTCTTTTAGTAGCTTTGGGTAGAAATCTCTCTACCAACACTCCAATCACCCGAAAAAAGTGAGCTCTGAACCACAAAAATATATACCATAATAAATGCATTGGTCTTTAAGGTGCCACAAGGTTGTTCATTATTTTGAATACTGACAGACTTTTAAGACTCATCTTGTCCACTGGAACGTGAGAACTGGTCACATAAATCAGCCATAACATGAATCTATCTATCTATCTATCTATCTATCTATCTATCTATCTATCTATCTATCTATCTATCTATCTATCTATCTATCTATCTATCTATCTATCTATCTATCTATCTATCTATCTATCTATCTATCTATCTATCTATCTATCATTTCATGCATATAACTTTCTCCTCAACTGGGATCCAAAGTGCCTTACATTATTCTTCCATTTTATCCTCACAACAACTCTGTGAAGGATAGCTGGCCCAAGGTCACCCAACAAGCTTCCATGGCAGAGAGGGAATTCGAACCCAGGTCTCCCAGGTCCTCATCCAACATTCACCACGCTGGCTCTCAAACTGCATGTATTCAAATTGCCTTGGGGCCAGCTTGCATAAGACTGTGAATGATCCCTGTGCAATTACTTTTTATATATTAAAACTAAGATTTCGATGCTATGCTTTTGCTCCACAACCTGTTCTCCACCACTAAGGTTGTCAACTCCAGCTTGACAAATTCCTGTAGATTTGGGGGTGGTTCCTGGGGAGGGCAAAGTTTGGAGAGGGGAGGGAGCTCAGGCCAAACTACATGAGATGCCTGACACATGTCGGATTCTCGCAAGTTTACCTGGGTAGTGTAGTAGGGCCAGCAGCAGCAGAAGGATGGGAGGGAAAGAGTTATTGAGGGATGGTTGAGTCTCGCAGTGGTGGAAGCAGTAGCAGCTCCTTCTGCCACTGCTAGTCAGCTGGCAGTTTCGGGCTCCTCTCGCTGACTCTTTCACTCCCATCCTGCTGCTGCTGGCCTGACTACACTACCCAGGTGAGAACCCATCACGTGTCGGGCTTCTCGTGCAGTTTAGCCCTAAATCTACCCTTTCTTCCAGTTCAGGGAAACGTCTTTATAGTCTGGCGATTGGCTGTAATTCTGAGAGAACTCCAGGCCCCACCGGGACATTGGCAGTTCTGTTTGCCGCAGACTTCACTTCCTCTCACACGAAGTAAATTACAACATTTTAAAATGTACCTCAAATACCTAGCATAAGAGGAATTGAGCTTTGAAGCAGACGATTGCCACTATAGTGCCCAGACCGAACCACACACTGAGCAAAGGTATAGGACAAAGTGCAAAGCATTTGAGATTGCTCACTAGGGGCAGACATCTAATCATATAGAGTTTGCAACATGAGGTTCATAGACATTATTACTATACATATAAGTACCTGTGGGAAGGAAAGATATAAACAGGTGACACATTTAGAAGTCAATGAAATTGTTTTTTGCCATTCCTTATTGTAATAAGATTAACCCAGTGTAGAATGTTAGGCAAGAGGATTTTCAGTGCAATCTTAAACAGAGTTACTCTAGTCTAAGCCCATTGAAATCAATGGGCTTAGACTGGAGTAACTTTGCTCAGGATTGCGCTGTTTGTCTCTTTTCTGAACAATTAATGTTGATTCGTTACTTAATGTCTTTAATGTATGTATCTATATGTGACCTGGATGGCCCAGGCTAGCCTGATCACATGAGATCTTGAAAACTAAGAGCCAAACTACAAGTGACGTCTTACACAGGTTGGACACTAGTCGGCTTCCCTCAAGTTTTGATGGGAAATGTAGGCGCCCTGGTTTTACAGCTTGGCTCTCCATTACAGCTGCAAGACCAGGATGCCTACATTTCCCATCAAAACTTGAGAGAACCCGACTAGTGTCCAACCTGTGTAAGACGTCACTTGTAGTTTGGCTCTAAGTATAGTTGGCCTTGATTAGTACTTGGATGGGAGACCACCAGGGAAGTCCAGAGTTGCTACATGGAGGCAGGTAAGATTTCGATGCTATGCTTTTGCTCCACAACCTGTTCTCCACCACTAAGGGTACCTGTTGGGCCCTTGCCTCGAAAAGCCTTTGGGCTGCCATTTGACAGCGCTTCACTTTATACACACAGGTATGCATTACACTTTACACACACAGGTATGTGTTACTCTTTACACACATAGGTATGCATTACAAACCATGGGCGTGGTATTTTTCTAATAAAAGGAATTGTAAAGAAAAGAATCCCTAAGTATTTGTGATGAGCAGCACAGATTAGGAGCAGAAGTACACTGGTAATTTTGTGGATATTATGAATTGATAATTATAGTAAAAACACTGCAGTTCCCAAGCCAAGCCCACCCTTCCTTCAGCTAATTTCATTCCTTCCTCCATTAAGTGACAGTCATTTGTTTTCATTTTATTGATTCTCCAAGTAAATTCCAAAGGATTGTAAAAGGACACAGCTTTCTGGATGTGTCCCTGACAGAAGTGGAGAACCCAAGAGGCACGTGTGTTGATTCTATTTCAGAAACATTTTAAAACCTGGAAAAAAAATATGAGCTAACGTAAGCCTGGAATGTGGAAAGATAAAGGGAACCAGATCATCCATAAAGTGTTCTGTCTCTGTGATTACACAAGGGATGACCCAGAGTTTTTCACATTTTTGTTATTTACATAGTTGTCTCTCCAGTCACTGATGCAATAGCCCTGAAGGTTGACCATATATTTATGGCTGGAAAAATCCACTTTATGGATTTTATTCATTCATCATTTTGTTGAAGCTCTTCTGGGAAGCCCAGTTGCACAGCAACATTCCACCTAAAGATATCCCTCAGGGGAAATAGTTACCAGAAATATGTTATTCAGAAATGTGATGGTGGCATTGAGATTAGAAACACAAGGTGGAATTTCACATTATTTGTGGTTCCTTGAACTTTTTAACCAGCTTCCTTCCCACTCACCCACCCCCGAATTCAGCCACTGAGGTGGTAGTTAGAAGGGGTCTGCAAGAAAGTGGTCTCTTCTTTTTCTCTTTGACTCATTTTCCTGCTGAAAAGTAGAGTCCAAGAAGGTACTTTAACCTTGGTGTGTGGGGAATATGTGTATGTGATTTTGTTAGTTTCCTCAATATGATCAAACACAGTTGAGAGATTTTTAGTGGGGAAAATGGGTGAAAGGAAAGAGTTAAATAGCCCCTCCCCCACATGCTGGTCTCCCTCTTTAAATCACAGCTTCATTCTATAAGCAATAAAAAGTAATGACCTGCTTTTCTTCAGTCATGGAATCCAAGGAGGACTCTGGTCCAGGCCCTGTCCAGAACCAACCAAGAACCAAACAATAAGCCAAGTCTCTTGACCTACCTTACCCTGAGACCCAGTTGTTCCAGTCCGTTTTCTGGTTTTAAAAAAATGCCACTATTTTGCCCTTAGGGGATGCTTTTTGCTCCAAATCAGAAACCACTGTGGGACAGGCAATTGCAGGATAAATGAACATAGCATGTGCTACTAGGCAAAGGCTTTCATCATTGTGTAGTGGCAGGTGAAGATTCAGCTTGCCATTTGTTGACCTGTTGTAGGTAACACCCCCCCAAACACACACACCCATGTCCACAATTTGCTGCCCTTGAGAAATTGATGAGCAAGAGGGAAAAAAGGGCCAGAAAATGGCCTTCATAGTGATTCTCTAGGAATTTGCCCATGTTTCTATGGTCTTTAAGATAGAGATTAGGGGAAATCAGGGTCATATTATTCATAAGGCTGACTAGGCTGAAGCCTAGGGCCCCTGCAGGGACTAGGGGCCCATCAATTTCTTTTTGTTGAGGCACACTCCCACATAAATTACAATTAATTGATTCTCTTATATAACCTCTATTAATAAGATAATTAACTGCTTCCTTACTGAAGTGAAACAAATTGTCTCTTATATTAAAACAATTATCCATAAATTATATATTTTAATAAATAATAAAAATGTTATTCACTTCAAAATATTACAGCATTGAACAATTATACCCCCAAAATGTACTTTCCTGAAGAGTTCTACTCGCGCAATAAAAATATTTTAAAAATCATGAATAGAATTCTTCAGACCTCAGAATAGATATAGGGCTATGTGTGTTGCTGGTACCTACCCTACCAGGCTCAGGCTGTCAGCTGTAGTGAGGTGAAAGATTGAAGTGCTGGAGGGGGCCCAAAACACCTGAAAGCCTAGGGGCCCAGCCATGGGTTAATACAGCCCTGGGGGAAATTGCTAGAGTGCTTCCTGGAAGTGATGTCATACTTTCACCAAACCACCCTTCCCAGGCACTGCCCTCCAAATCTCCCAACATTTGCAGAGGCTGTGCTGGCAACACTATGAGGGTCATACAATCCTTGGCATCCCTGTTTTTATTTGTGAAATAGTGACTGATTCTGCACACATTGGATAATGCACTTTCAATGCGCTTTAGCAATCGTTTGGAAGTGGATTTTTTGTTTCACACACGAAAAATTCAGTTCCAAATGATCTCTAAAATGGATTGGAAGTGCATTATCCAACGTGTGCAGAATCAGCCGTTGATGGAGCCTGCACACATACGTTTGTTCTGTTGCTCCAGTTACTTGGATCAGATGGTTCTTTTGTTCACTAATTCATTTTCCTTTGCTTGTTTTCTTACTTTCTCCCTAACACCCATTATTTTTGTCCTAGGGGCCAGCAGTGGTGCTGTAAGTTTGAAAGTAGAGAAAGCTTTATTATCCTACTGTGTTTAAAAATTGAGTCTGAGCTCATAGTAGGAACAAGTCAATATCCTCCAATTCACAATCTCAGAAGTCAGGTTACAAATAATACCATAATAATTTCTTCTTGTATTGTGAGATCTAAGTCTAAGAATTTCAATTATTTACTTATTTACATTTTTAATTGTCAGCATATTTAGGTTTGGAGCCTATGAACAAGTCCCATGCATGCTAGGCAGTCTCTGCCACAGATGGTGCTTCCTCTTGGGCTACCACTTCCACTTGTTCAAGGGGTCATTAAAAACTATTGATTGGGCACAAACGGAAGTGCTAATGCAAGAGGAAGTGAAATCCAGTGTGCAGGAAATTCACATTCCACTAACTTAGAAAGGGTCAGGCAGCAAAAATAAGCAAAACAGGGCCGTTTTCACACTGCTTACCTTCCCTCGCAACGACCGGGAACATTGTGCAAAAAACGTGGAAGATCACGTTTTCTCACACGAGATTTGCGCAATGTCATGCAAATCTCGCTCGAGAAAACGTGATCTTGCGCGGTTTTTGCGCAATGTTCCCAGTCGTTGCGAGGGAAGGTAAGCAGTGTGAAAACGGCCCTTAATAAGATGTCATATGCATCACACCCTCTTTTTTTCCAGATGTAATCCTGACACAAACAGCATCGGTATCACCTTAGAGATGGGTTGAATGTGCCTGGTTTGCCTTGATTCTCCATGATTTATGTTCCTTAACCTGCTCTGTCAGTCCAACATGATTTAGAAAGAGTTCCTGGTTTGTTTTAATGATATTTCTCTGTGTGTATTGTGTAAAAGTGGTTGAAGTTGTCCCATGTTGGATTGGTGTCCCAACCCACAAAAATCAGTTCTACACACACTGCTATAGAACATGGATGGTGTGGATTGGATGTCTAGAAGTTACCATAAGGGCAGGAAACAGCTTAAAAATGTGAGACACTGCTTTTCTGAGTAACATAAACTTTTCCCCCACTTGAGCATCTGGACAGGATTTTGAATTTAGTAACTCGTTAAATGTACAAAAATTGTCCCCACTGTTAAAAACCCTTGAAAACTTTGGCTAATCCAATTTTATCAAGTGCTGTAACAAGGACTTCTTTATTTTTATAGATGGGATTCGAATGAAGGACTCATTCTCCTGTGTAATTCCAATCATGGAATTGACTCACAAAGGCATAGAGCATAATGTTGAGTCATTGGGGAATTCTGGTTAGATGCTTTAAAACTTTGCAACACAGTGTAAAGACATGACTGGTAAGCAAGCGTTCCAGAAGCAGTACAATGGAAACAATCAAAAGCCCCAATCAAGTAGTTACCAGGCAGGAGGACAGGTTGGGGGGCAAGGACATGCCAGGGGAGGGGCAGCTGGCAGTGACAATATGATCTCTTCTGGGAAAAGCCAGGATTGACACCACACCTCTCTAGGAATCACTGAAAACTCTATGATAAAATCAGAAATGGGATTCTTCGCCCCCAGCAGGGGTATAGCAACCTTGCAATCAGGTATTACATTCTGGAAAGCACAAACACTCTTTAAGACTACCATTGAAAATCTAAGCATCACGCCTTGACAAATGGAATCTTACCTCAGTGGCCAAAGACTTCATTCAGAAGGTCTTAATAAGTGACTGGAATTTATTAGATATGCTCTTGCTTCATATAAAAATGATGCAAAAACTAGAAAGGCCTGTTCTGGGGAGAAGTTGATGATACGTGGATGCGTAGGTGCTTGCAGTTGCATTTCAAAAGCAATCAATGTTTCCAAAACTACAAGGACTGGGGGTAGCGCAATATGAAACAGAGTTACACCCTTCTAAGCCCATTAACGTTAATAGACTTAGAAGGGTACAACTCTCCTTAGGATTGTGCTGACAATTTAGTAAGCACAAAAGAAGTTCTGTTACAGACAATACAAATGACAATACAGGAAAAACTAAATTTATTATCCAAAACTTCTTTCATTATGTGTATTCAGACTTGTGTATTGGCCACATGCACGCTGGCAAAACATAGTTCCCAACACAGATGCTTGGTCTGACAACCAGTGGGAGACTAGGAGTTATGGTGGCTGTCAGTGATGTTGTGATGTCACTTCCCAGAAATGATGTCATACTTGTCTAGGAATTGCTGGAAACTCTATGGAAAAATAATAAGAAATGGCTTTTCTTCTCCTTTAAACCAGGCCCATCTATATAAGGTACCAGGTTCCCACTTATGGCAGGCAATGTCCCACCAATTCCCTCTGATGCCCACTGATGCACATGGTTGGGAGAAATTAGGGAGGAGGAATGGATGAGAAAAGGCTGATGTACCAGAGGTGCTGCAGCATGCTGGAGCCAATTCCAGTTTAACCTGGAAATGCCCACCGACACGCTGCAATTTCTCAAAAACCAGTGCATCCCCAGAGATGTGCTGACATCACTTCCGGGTTCATGGGAGGAATGTCAGTGCATTGCTGGTGATGTGAGGGCGTTTCTGACAATGTCATGATGTTGTTGATGATGACACCCCATAGCACTGGGTAAGTCTTCTGATGGTTGCCAGAGGGGACTTGGCAACCCTACCTCTACACGAGTTCATTAGTTCATTGGGCAGAGAGCCTGTCCTTATGGCTCCCTCTGATTTTCTGATTGGTCAATGGATTCATAAGAGTCTGATGACCAGGCCTGTCAATCTTTTTCACAAGAATTTACAAGAATTTTACTCATTTATGGGTTTTCGCCGCTTGACTCACCTGTTCTTCGTTCCAAACAGGGAAAGGAACGGTGTCACCCAGCAGTGCTTTCTTACCTTCATGAGATCTTTAGGTTCTTGTTCCACAGTGTATTGAACAATACTTTGAACAGAGGACTATATCTATATTTGTGTTTGAAGACTTTGAGTTACACACGCTGTTGGATATGAGTGACATCATACGGTCTACTCTTTGTATATTGAATGCAAAAACCTTGTTTAGAGCTGATTGTTTACTTACCTTGAATTGAACAGACATTTTTGTATTGACATAAGTGTGTTTTGAGTGCTTCATTAATTCATTTTGAATTTTGTCACACAGTTTAGTGGATACCATTTCCGGGAATTGAGTTTGTGGTGTTACGGATTTATTCCTTGCGACTGCCTCTTTTTTTGGCACCAATCTTTTCCAGGAAGCAGGAAGGAGAAGGGGAAAGGCCACAAACCAGAGATTCTTTCAGATGGAGAAACTGAATGATTGCCAAATAGGGTTGCCAAACCTGTGCCTGGCAATAATGAGATTAGAGCTAATGGGGATTAAAGCTAAAATGGCAGTGAAGAGAAGCCATCTGAGGTCAGAGTCAGAATCCAGATGGCCAGTCTGTCACCTTTTGGCTCGAGTCACTGTCACCTCACCATCCTTTTGTATCAAAGTTAACTTGTTAAGAACATGAAACCAATGCTTGTTTGGATGGATTAAAAAAAAACCATCAGGGCCTACAAGAAGATAGGGATGTTTTCTAAATTACAGTTCTTAGTTATGGTGGTGGCCATGGAAAGCATCTCAATGAATACTTGGGACATTTCCCAAGCACAGGAAAACTGGATTGCTCTTAAATCTTCAGGGTCCACATTCAAATCATGAGTGGGTATAAGCATTAAGACAAATTCATGGAAGATAGATGGATCAGTGGTTATTAGTGAGAACTAAGTGGAGCCTCCATGTTCAAAGGCAGTGTACCACATCCGATGTCATCCAAAAGAAAGCTGATGCCTGATCTTCTTGTTTTTGCCTTCCCAGTTAGCTGGCCATTACTGGAAACAGGATGCTGAACTATGCAGAACCCTGCAAAAAACCAAGGAGGGTGATCACCCCCCAAAATGTAACACTTGCCATCTTTGATATGTATATTCACTGGTAGAAAGAATAAGGGAAAGCCAAGAGAAATATCTGCATTCTAGCAAGAAAGCTTTTTGCTATAGCTGTGAAACTCAATCCCAGGAATTCTGAGCAATATTGATGGGGGGTGTGGGGTGGGGGGATGCTAAACTGTTCTAATGTAGAGAATGTGTCTGTATACATAAGGAAAGCCAGAAGGAATGGAATTTCTTTATCTCCTAAGACCAGAATGCAGAGAATAGCCATAGGGCACAGGAATTCTTTCCTTCCGAAAAACGTGAGGCCGGTGACAACTAAATACCTACCTTGGCCCTCAGGCTATCTTCTCCAATGTCCCAGGTTTGTCTCCTTTATGATGCACCAGTTTCAGCAACAGGCTTTATCTCCCCCCCCCCCTTTGCTGTTTCATTTCAGTGTTTTAGAAATGATATACAATGTGCTGATTAGACTCCAGTCTGCTTTCTAATGAGTATTCTCAAATCCTACTGCATTGTTTATTAGATGTCTCATCTTGTTGATTGTTTTGATTTACTCTGTGTGATCTCCTTTGAGTCCCAGTGAGAAAGGTGGACAATAAATAATGTAAAGGAATAGATAAAAACTCCCAGGGAGTCGTTCACACGTGTATGCGCATTCTCCTTCCTTGATTGCTGGATGGTTGCTGGATGTATGAACACCCTTGATCATAGATCTCATGCACTGAACAATAGGCCTACTCTAATTTGCAATCCTTGGAATAGAAACTGGTTTATCTGAAGAAATGAGCTGTGACTCACGAAAGCTCATTCCCTACTACAAATTTTGTTAGTGTCATAGGTGCTGCTGGACTCTTGTATTTTTTTCTCCTGGTTTATCAAAGTGTAGTTTTAATCACAAAGTAGTGTTGGGGAAGAACACATTTGGGGCAGATTGTAGCAAGATTACTGTCGGTGGAAGCTTCGCTGAGCGTTGATAAGGGTTGCACCTTTGAGAGATCACAGTGAAATGCTAAGCAGAGGTGTATCATTCTAAATCCATTGAAGTCTACTCTCCATAAGATTGCACTGTGAATTGTTTTGGCAAAATGTTCCAATAAATGCCTCCATCCACACTTCATTGGCTGTCGTGAAACAACACAACTGGACGTTCCTGTGCAGGCAAAACTATCTAGGAGGTTAGTGATTGGTTTAATACAAAAATATCCAACGGTGTGTGGATACAGCCGGCATCTTTAACTTTTCAAGAAGCCATCTTGGTTTGATGAAATAAATGTATCTGTTTCCATTTTTTTAATTTAAGAAATTCCTTAATATACTGGAGGAGTCTAAAAATTTAGTAAGTAGATTAGACAGAGAATATCTTTGTGTTCCTGAAAATATTCTCCCCCAAATGCTAGCTCGTATGGTTCACAAACTTCTTAAGACTTCTTTTATAAATAGAACATTCACTGCATTGGTATCTTAGTTCTGTCCAGACATCTTTTTGAATCATATTCACTGTAAGAGATTCGTGAATGGTCACCTTAGGAAGGCAGGTACATTTGTAATGGCATCAGTACTTCCCCCATTCTTCATTCTTTCAGGAAAAAGGCACCAAAATTTATGTTGCATGCAAACTTAAATTGGTTTGATAGTTATTGCTTCTCCACTGCCATTCCAAGAGAGGGGAGCCTAATAGAGAATTCTATGCAGTGAACTGCAAAATTCAAGGGAGTGAAGTTGGCTTTCTCAGATCAAGTTAAGAGGCTGGGGTGCTCATGCACCCCGTCTCACTCTTTGAAAAGCAGGCTGGCATGTAATTTAATTTAATTTAATTTATTGTATTTATATTCCGCCCTCCCCGCTTTCGCAGACTCAGGGCGGATAACAGAATACAAACATACACATCATTAAAAACACCTTAAGAAACACAATAATCTCATCTACATCTATTACATATAAATAATTTTTTTTAAAAAAATTTAAAAAGCAGCACATAGCAAAAGTTTAGTGTATACACACAGCGGTGTTCCCAGAGCAAATCCATACCTTAATAATAAGTGTGGTGGCTGCATCTGCGTTCACATGGGAGAATAGTTTAAAAAAAACCCTCCATGGGGGGGGCACCGCCCGGCGTCAGCCATATGCCTGGCGGAATAGCTCCGTCTTACAGGCCCGGCGAAATGCAAGCAAATCTTGCCGGGCCCTAGTCTCGCAAGGCAGAGCATTCCACCAGGCCGAGGCCAGGACTGAAAAGGCCCTGGCCCTGGTAGACACCAGGCGGGCCTCCCTAGGGCCAGGGACATTTAGAAGATATTTCCCACTAGATAGAAGAGTCCTCTGGGGCTCATACGGTGAGAGACGGTCCCGCAGATACGTCGGCCCCAGTCCGCATAGGGCTTTATTGGTTAACAACCAAACCTTGAACCTGATTCGGTACTCCACTGGCAGCCAATGCAGCTGGCGTAGCACCGGCGTAATGTGCTCCCACACCGGTGCAATAGTAATGACCAGTGCTGCTGCATTCTGTACCAGCTGTAACCACCGAATCAGGCCCGAGGGAAGCCCAGTGTAGAGCACGTTACAGTAATCCAGCCTAGAGGTGACCATTGCTTGGACCACTGTAGTCAAGTCGCGGGGAGATAAATAAGGGGCAAGCTGCCTGGCATGCCGAAGATTATAAAAGGAGGACCTGGCGACTGCCGTGATCTGGTCCTCCATCTTCAGGTTGGAATCCAGAATCACCCCCAGGCTCCTAACTCTCAGGGCCAAGGTAAGTGGTGCCCCATCATGTGTAGGGAGCCGGGGTCCCGAAGCCATCTCCCCACGACTCACATACAGGATCTCCATCTTCGTGGGATTCAATTTCAGCCGACTTTGTCTCAACCAACCAGCCACAGCCTCAAAAACACGCTCTAGGACATCAGGGGTCAATCCAGGCCGCCCGTCCAACAACAGATAAAGCTGGGTGTCATCTGCATCCACTCTAAGTGGTGAAAAACCAACGAATAGGTGCCTTAGGAGCGTAGTTGGCAAATCAGGACATATGGAAGGTGATAGTCCTTCAAATATCTGGGTCCCAGGGTCACAAAGGGCTTTAAAAGTCGTATCTGCACCTTGAATTGAGCTCAGGAACAGTCTGGAAGCCAATGTAGCTGTTTCAAAATGGGCAATGTATGTTCCCAGTAGTTAGTACTTGACAGTTGTGGGTGTCAGGATTGAAGTGTATGTTTGTAACTAAAGAGACTCCATATTAATTCTTTCAGTATGCTAAGTGCTTTCTTCACAGGTGCCAAGACGTTCCCAGCAGATATCACACGGAAGAGGATTGTTTTGGCTATCGCTTCTCCAGCCCTGGGAAACTTTCGTTTTCTCAGCTTCAAAGGGATTGTTTTGAGAACTATGGGGGGAGGATGGGCCTGCTGGGTTCTGATACTTTGTAGCTCATGCTTTACCTATCATTCATAACAATACACGTGTACCAGCCTGGATATTGTATCTGGGCCCGTGGACTATAATGAACTCTTTCTTCAGTAAACTTTTGAAAACAACGGGCTTTTGTCTGATTGCATAAGTTAGTCTGGAGTAAGGACATTATCTAGCCACAGTTCTGACAGTGGGCTCTATGTTCTGAACCAGTTGTAGTTTCCAGGTGGTCTTCAAGGGCAAACTCATGTAGAGTTTCTTTCAGTAATTCAGCCAGGATATTTCAGAATATGGATGACTGTGGCCCTATTAGCTGAGTTTAGGTAACAAGACAGTTCGATCAATTTTTCTCAGTGGCCTGCAAAATTCATCGTGAAATTTTATACATGGATTTTAAATTTTAACCATTGGTCATTGGTTGGACCAGTTCTATTTTCCTGTGACTTCACTATATAGTTATTGTTTCTGATTTGTACTGGTCGAAGACTGAATAAAGAAATTGATGGAAGACAGTTGGCAAACCGGATGCAGCTGACTGGAGGCTCTCCTGGCAGCATTCGTTGGTTGTTCACCACTTAGAGTGGCCCGTCTGGCATCAACCAGAGCTTGGGCCTTCTCCATCATGGCTCATGCTCTGTGGAATGGACTCCCTGAGGAGGTGAGCCCCCCCATTCCCCCTGAGATGTTCAGGAGAAGCGGCAAGGCTTGCTTGTTTACAAGGGCCTCTGAGGGGATGTGAATGGCCAGCATCTTTAATGAGGGGAATGAGGGAAAGATCTGGAGTCTGTTGTTTTATTTTTGGTTTTAGCTGGAGATGGTTTGTAAACTATTATTGTGAGCCGCATTGAACTCCATAAAAAGGTGGGATATGAATGAGGGAGTGAGTGAAATTAAAGATACACCCTCAATTCCTGATAACTGATTACACCAAAAAAAAAAGTTTTTAGCATATTTATACCCTCTGGCTGAAATCTTTTAGCATACTCAGGGCCAAGCTACACATGACGAATGACACTTGAACGGCAAGTGGATTGAGTGGAGGGCAAGTGAACAGGGAGAAATACACTTGCTGTTCAAGTGTCATTCGTCATGTGTAGCTTGGCCCTCACTTGCGGGGTGGGATTCCATCAATTAGACTTCCTTCTGGTTAGGAACAAACTGTAAAACATTTGTCACAAAGCTGGTATGCTGTACTTGGTATTGCAGTATCTGTTCCTCTCACCGGTACCATATTAGATTCACTTCCCATGTTTATTCTTGTCAGTTCTGCAACCGGGTATCTTTGCCAATGTGCAGGTGTTTATTTTCCTTTCTTTCCTGAGGTCCTCGCTACCCTCCCTTCTACGGAGATCCAATTTGGTGTTGTGGTTAGCGAGTGTTGAAGGTTCTGTGAGTGCCAGGTTTAGATTTTCACTCTGATTTGAAACTTGTTGAGTGACCTGGAGCTAGTCACTCTCTTGCAGTCTAACTTACCTTACAGGGTTGTTGTGAGGATAAAACAGAGGTGAGAGAATGATGTAGGAAGTCCAAATCCCATTGTAACAAATGTATTTTATAGTTTATTCCTAACCAGAAGGAGATTTTGAAATATTTAAAGTGAATCAGTAGAGGTTGTGCTCATATGTTAATAATCAGGCTTGGTATTTCCTAGTTTAGTTCTCATCATGGAAGAGGGCTTAGATCTAGTGAATGTGTTTGACGGTGTAGGATCAAGTCAAAACCACAATTCTCTTCTTGGTGGACGAGGGAGGAGAATGGCAGCCACAACAGCACCGTCATGTAAACAGCTGTGCCTTGTCTGTTCTGGGGGAAGTTCTATACAACTCGGTTCTAATGGAGAGTGCTGATTGTCTGGTGTTCCTGTGACCCGTCCCTCCCATCCCCCTCTCCTATCCCCAGCAGTTTCTGCAACTTTAGTTTTAAATGCTTGTTTTTTTGGTCTTAGGTGCAATCTAAGCATATCAATCAATATATCGGTCAGCATGGCCACATCTGTGGTTACTTACACCTGGAGAAAGAAACCATGAACAGACAAGACAGATCTTTCTACAAGCCTGAAAAAGGCCCAGGTTTTCAGAAAAAAATTTAAAAATTTAATCTAATCTAATTTAATTTATTAGATTTCTTGCCTGCACTTCCCGCGAGTAGGCTCAGAGTGGATTGCAACATTATATATTAGTACGATAAATTAAAACAACAATACACAATAAAATACGCAACACACAGTTTCATAATTCCAATACAAAAGTTAAAACCACAATCTAAAATGCTGCTCGAGAGGGTTCACCATAATACATCCCACACACCAGTATCATGAAGGTAGGTCAGCGGAATGTAAAACAAGTGGACCAAAGGCTGCAGCAGAGGTCTTCGTGCGCACGTGAAATGGGGCTGCTCTCGGGGCTGTGCAATGACATCACTTCTGGGAGTGAGGTCATCGCACAGGGCCTCATGCCACCCCCAGCAGTGCTCCTGTACTCCACAGCGGGCTGAATTGAGCCCATTTGGAGTGGCACAATGTGCCCTAGGGGGATCCTGGAGGGTGAGGGGGCCTGGCAACCCTAGGGTGAGGGGTCCCTCACTCCTACCTTTTGCACTCCACCACTGCTTACCTGACCAGCGGGGGGAAAGGCAGGGAATGGGCCTCCCAGGTGTGCTCCTGGTGGCCGGCACAACAATGTCACTGATGTCATCACACTGCCCCGAGAGCCCTCCTACACTTCGCAGCAGAACATTTTGGGCCCCAAACAGGCCGAATTGGGCCCATTTGGGGCCCAAATCAGTCTGCAATGAAGCACACGCACACACACCCAGCCTAGAATGATTATGTCACTTCCCGGAAGTGATATCACGCTGCAGGGGAGCGCACATGCAAAGCACATGCAAGGATCATCCCAGAGAACCAGAAAGGTGCCAGTAGGGTAAGGGGACCTGGCAACCCTAGTCCCCATTCAGGAGAAAGGTGAGGAATAAATGAAATAAACTAATAATAAATGTAGCTGATGATGGGGGCAGATAAAAAGTAGGTTGGTGGGTGGGTGGGAAGGAAAGAAAGAAAGAGTCAGGGAAGTAAAAGGATATGGGGGCTGCCAGGAGGAAGAAAAGAGGAAACAGTAGGAATGGGATATAGGGAATAGTACCGCATGCAGGTTTCCCAGAACACAACTGGGCCTGACCCCATGGCCAGCACTGCGCAATTGGGCACAGTGCCGTAGCTGGCACTGTGCAACTTGACCAGACTTTTTCCAGGAAGAGGCTGCTGTGGGAGACAAAGCTGTAAAAATAGGAACAGATAAAGGTAGATTGAATGTTCATTTGGAAGGAGAAAAGGAAGCAGGGAAAGCTATGGGCAATTTCAGGGAAGGGAAAGAGGAAATAGAAGGGGAGGGGAAATGAAATGCCCCCTGCAAGTCCTTGCGGGTCCTCTTCTTGCTAATATATCTAATTCTGAACATGACCAAATCTAATGAATACTTAAATCCTGAGACTGAATCCATGAACAAATAAGTCAGATCAGATCTGCAAGTCCTTGCGGGTCCTCTTCTTGCTAATATATCTAATTCTGAACATGACCAAATCTAATGAATACTTAAATCCTGAGACTGAATCCATGAACAAATAAGTCAGATCAGATCTTGCCACAAATCTGAAAAGGGCCCAGGTTTGTAGAAAAATCTGGCTTGTGAGTGTATTCATATAAATACATTCTTACATATACAGACAGACAGATATGGGGGGGTTAAGCCCCTTCAAAATCATAGAAGCAAAGCCAGTAGCTTTTTAAAAATGAACCCTCTCTAATGGCTGCTGAGGTGGTTGCTAAGCAACCACAACAGAATTACCAGCCTTCAAGCCTTAGTTTCTGACAGTAAAAGGCAGAGGGAGGGGCAAGGTTCTTTCTAGGGCTGTTTTAGCCTTTGAGGGAGGATTCATCGAGGTCAGACTTGGCAGCAAACACGAGGTGACTTGCTACCATGCAACTTGCACAACTCAGGACTGGCTGATTGCTACTGTTTGACAGCAGCCACCGCACACAAAAAAAAACCCCACTGTGGTGTATTGGTTATGATTTCAGACAAGGATGTGGGAGACCCAAATTCAAATCCTCACTCTGCTGAAGAAGCTCACTGGGATGACCTTGGGCCGCTCATACATTCTCCGCCTTGTCTACCTCACAGGGTAGTTATGAGGATGAAATGGAGGAGAGGGAAATGATGAAGCCTGTTTCGAGACCCCGTTGTGGAGAAAGGTGAGGTATAAATAAAGTAAATACTAAATATAGATGAAGATGGAGGTGCAGATAAAAGAAGTTTAGCTTGTGGGTGAGAATGAGAGAAGGAAGTAGGGAAAGGGGAGAGGTTATAGAGGCTTCTAAGGAAGAGAAAGAGGAAATAAGATGCCCACCTGCAAGTCCTTTCAGGCCCCTCTCTTGTATATGTATAATTTCAAGTGTATTGTTGGGTCAGTTTAGTTTCTGCATGGAAAATTGTTAGAATTAGTGATGGGGTGGGGCTCAGAAAGTGAGGAAAATGTTTGAACACAGAATTTGAAGGGGTTGTCATTATCCCTGAGACATTTAGATTCCTCAGTCCTCACTGACCAGAAATAGAGCTTTTTAGGGATATCCAGCCCTCTTCCTCTCTCCCACTTCTCTTCCACAAACTTGTGTTGACATGAGGAGGGCTCATGGGAAGTCCCTTGAAACTAGATTTTAAATGTCTCCATGCCATTCTCAGGGGTGAAATGGAAGATTGCTCTTTTTATGCTTGAGAGCCATTTTGTTGTAGTGGCTAGAGTGACTGACTAGTATCTGGGCAACCTTACTGGAAGCTTGCTGAATGACCTTGGGCCAGTTACAAATACAGATGGGCACGAACTGGAAAAAACCCGAACCATATGCCCTGGCAACCCTACCCCAACCCCACCCTTTCCAGGTTCCACCCCCCCCCCCCCAAGTCTCCAGAAATTTCCAAACCTAGAGCTGTCAAACCCTAGATGCCTCCCGGGCTTCATCACATGCTTTAAACTGTAACCAACTTATTTTCTAGCAACAAACTCTGTATTGGCTGCTTCATTTCTGTTCACCACTCGGCACAGTTTGTTTTCGAGATGAAAGACCTCAGGATAGAAAAGCACAGGGGAATTTCGGGTTCAGTATCATCTATATCATGTAGTTCTGGTTGTGTCAGATTAGACAGGCCAAATGTTCTCAGGGCTTCTGTTTCATGAAAAGACTGGAAACCATGTTTATGGAAGTCTTGTCCCAACATATGTTTTATGTGATTGTACTCCAGCAGGACATGACACACCCATTCCACGACTGTTTGCAAACCAGTTATGCTTCACTGCTAAGGAAAATAATGCAATTTCTAATTTTATTTCTAGTATTTACATCTGACCTCAATTTATATAATTTCCTGCCTTTTAAAGGGATTTCTGTTGAGATCACAGCACAGTTAAGCTGACCAGTTGTAGAAATAAAGCCAGCTTAAAATCAGTTGCCCTGTGGGGTTCTGAAACAGACTTTGCTTGAATTAAATAACAAAATCAAATCGTGGGAGAAATCTTTTCAGTGTCCACCCACCAGGCTGTGATTCAGTGGGGATCCTTCTTAGAAGGAAGCACTTACGTCAAAATCTTCCAAGCACTAATTCTCAGAGCTTGCTTTTCAAACATGAGAGTTGCTATAGCCTTAAAACAGGGTTATGAGTGACTTGCTCGGAGCAGAAAGGTGCTCTCCTGATAGAATCTTTCGGCACATTCTCGATTAAAGGATCTGCCTGAGGCCGGGTGATACGAGGGCAACACAGCAGTGTCAGCAGTTTGGCTAACTCTTTGCAATCCCATGGAACCCTTCTGCGGTTTTATTTAACTACCTTTTGTTGCCTGCAGGGTCATTGGAAGAATGATGCCAAGGAAGTGGTTAAGGATCCAAGCCTCTTGTATGGCATCTTAAAACACTGATGCCGACACACTGTGTATTGGGTTGGCGCGATTTGTGACCTCCCAGTTGAATGTGACCCATCAGTTGTGTATCACAATTTGCCAGATGCTCGATAAACACTCCTCTTCCCCCCTTTTTTGTACTTTCAGATAGCTGGCAGAAGCAAGAAGTGTACTTCTTTACAGCCAGTGGTGGAAGCGATGACCACAGACAGAAATGGCTTTAAAAGTGGAATAGCAAGATTCATGGCAGAAGGGCCCATCCGTGGCTACTAGTGAAGCTAACTAAAAGGGCAGTACACTTCTAAAACACCAGTGCCAGGAGGCAACGTCACAAGAGGGCTTTGTTCTCTCCACCCTGTTCTTTGGCCACTGTGTGAAACGGGCTACTGGACTACATGGACCATTCGTCCAGTCTAGCAGGGCTCTTCTTATATTCTTAAGTGTATTAAGCTCCTGGTGGGCCATCACCAGGACTAGAAAACTATATTTGGTTTGATAAATCACCTGCTGTGCAGGCCAACTTATGTAATGGAGAGATGCAGGAGCAAATTGGCCATTAAGGCCACCAGGAAGAACTCTGATGGGTTGCCCCTGGGGACCACGTGAACCCAGGGGCCACCCCCACCAAGGCCACTCTTGTACAGGGTTGCTAGCCTCCAGGTGGTAGCTGGAGAGCTCCTGGAATTACATCTTGTCTCCAGGCCACAGAGATCAGTTCCCCTGGAGAAAATGGCAGCTTTGGATGGTGAACTCAATGGCATTATATCCTTCAGAGGTCTTTCTCCTTCCCACACCCCACCCTCTCCAAGCCCCCCCCCCCCTCAAATCTCCAGGAATTTCCTAACCTGGAGCTGGTAACCCTACTCTTCTAGCAGGTCATCACCCTGCCTGGCTGCCTAGCTTGGCCAGGTACTTCTTGTTCAGGGCTAGCCAGGCAGGTATTCCATCCCTCCCTCCTTGGGGGAGTGGGGACAGGGCGGGTTGGGGATGGGGCCATTTCTAGGGCCATTTGTTCCCCCCCCCCATCTGCCCTGGAAGAGATGGAACACTCTCAGTCCACAAAAATCATGTGTACTATGTCCCCAGAAAAGGGCTTCTAAGTCCACTCAGCCCTCTTGCTAGCATATGCAGGCACATCGCTTGACATTTCACTGCTTGGTTACTAAGGTCTTAGTTCCAATTCACACACTTGGAGGAGGTGGCTCGATATTTATGTGGGAAAGGAAGTTCACCCCACTCCTTCCCACTGCAGAAATAGTGCTCAGTCTGAACTAATCTTAATTGGAATGCCTGACCATGCAGAGTCCAGGTTTGTGCAATTCTTAAGTCAGCTATGACTTGAGGGCACTCACTGCCACCACCACACCTCAGAAAAGAGTGGGAGGGGAAAACCATGTCAAGAGAACCAGGCGTTTATATAGGACTTTTCCTTACATTCAAAGCAAGTACTCAAAAATCTCTTCACACTAAAGCGTTGATGTGGTGGAACAAGCTCCCACCTCCAGGACAGTACTAGCACTTCCAAGCAAATAAACTAGGGCTTGATGACTTAGAATTGAGTGTGTGAATGGTCACCAATTTCTGAGGTAAAGCTTGGGCCACAGGAACAAGACCTACTTTCCTGAGTAATTTCACAAATAATAACCGAATAAGAACAGTTGATTTTTATACTACCCTTCAGGACAACTTAACACCACTTACCCGAATGGTTTACAATGTGTGTTGTTATTATCCTCACGACAATCCCCCTGTGAGGTGGGTGGGTCTGAGAGAGCTCTGAGAAGCTGTGACTGACCCAAGGTCACCCAGCTGGCTTCAAGAGGAAGAGTTGGGAATCAAACCCGGTTCTCCAGATAAGAGTCCTGCCACTCTTAACCACTACACCAAAAACAAACTTTGCAGTTTACAGGTTGCTGATTTTGGTAAATTTTCCAAGCAGCTTTGAATATTTGAACACTGCTACTGTGCTCTGAAAGCTCTTTCACAAGTTGTAATGTGAGGTGGTTTTGGTCACCAAGTCAAATTCTAATGTATTTCAGCATTAAAAAATATCCCACAAAAAAGGGGCATTAATCATTGTGTTTCACAGTATTCTGACCAAATACCTGGGGCCCGAAAACACACACTCATAAGGCAGAATGCTATTTGGGAGGGGGGGGAGACTTTTGAAAAAAGGACACCAGTTTTGTTCCTTCACAAAGCCAGGGCTTTTTTTCAGCTGGAACGCAGTGGAACGGAGTTACGTAACCTCTTGAAAATGGTCACATGGGCTGGTGGCCCCGCCCCCTGATCTCCAGACAGAGGGGAGTTTAGATCGCCCTCCACGCCAGCGCGCGGAGGGCGATCTAAACTCCCCTCTGTCTGGAGATCAGGGGGCGGGGCCACCAGCCCATGTGACCATTTTCTCCGAGGGCCACCCACTGAGTTCCACCACCTCTTTTCCCAGGAAAAAAGCCCTGCACAAAGCTATAATTCTATTAGCACTTTGAAGCAACAAAAATCATGCTTTGAACATAAAAAAAAAATCAACTGCTATAAATTTTAAAGGAAAACATCTAAAAAGGATAATTTTTAGTGTTGTCTGTATCTTGGGGTGTTTTCTCTCCCAAGAACAAATGTTTTCTGGGTTATCAGTCTGTCAGAAGGGGACGTCTTTCCAAAGCACTTAAAAATGCTTTCCTTGATCAGTATTCATTGTTGGGGAAAGGCATGAACCGTGTGTGGAGAGGAGTAAAAACACACCCCAGAAGTTAAAAAAATCACTAGATTAGGGGTGTTGTGTTGTACACTTTTTTTTACTTACTGAAAGACCTACAGTGCAATCCTAAACAGAGTTACTCCAGTCTAAGCCCATTGATTTCAGTGATCTTAGTCCGGAGTAACTCTGCTTGGGATTGCACTACAAATGGCTGTGTTTGGGGGGCATTGAAGGTGAGAATACAGAGTTGTAGAGCAGTGCTCCCCCAATATCATGCCCATAGGCACTAATGTACTTGAGGAAGGTGGACTGGACTTTGTTTGTAAGGAGGCCCTGCTTGGGACAAACTCCTCCAATCTCACCCATTGCCAATCAGTTGGACAGTGGAGCCAGCCTGCCACCAACCAGCTGCTGGCAGGACCTACCACGCTCTCACACACAGTTTCAAAGGTTCCCACAAGCTTGACAAGTTTCAATGCCCCTGTTGTAGAACTAGTTCTCTGTGCATTCTGCCCCTTCCCCCCACCCCCGGTACAGCCAGGGTGGAAATTCACCTGAAATACTGGTAGCAGGATGACACATAAATAAATGTATGCATGCATAATAACTAAAAAGGTGAAGAAAATCTGGAAGTACTTTGGTCAGAAAGGACATACTGTTCTGGTGATTTTGTAAACCCCAAAAGAGTACAAGACAGAGTCTAGAATAGACTAGTTTGTTTCCTCTTAAGAGCTTCACTTGCATCAGCCATAAGAAATCTACCAGGAAGTCCAGAAATTCTCTATCGAATCTTTCCTTTTTGAGCAATTAGAATGCACCTCTGCCTTTTTAATTTATTTCTTCTTGCAAATCGTCCAGCTTACATATATTTATTTGCAGGTTGCCTTTCCTTTTACAGGGGGGATCACTGTGGTTTCTAAGAGTATGCTGGCAAACACATGTAATAGTAAAACACTGAAACTCATAAAGCCACATCATTATCATCAATAAATCAACACCATCAGTTCATTATAGGATAAGCAACAGCCCAAATCCAGAACTCCCAGATCCTAACCTGAAATTCTAAGCACTACAGTGCGTTGGCTTTCATAGAATGACTGCCATTGAACAATAGCCACCAGCAGTTGGGTGTAAGTCATGCAACTTGTGTGGTATCAAATCACTTGTGGCTTGGCCCCAATGAATCCTTCTTCAAAGGTCAAAATAGTCCTGGAAAGGAACTGTCCCCTCCTCATGCCTTTTACTGACTGAAACCAAGGCTTGAAGGCTGCCAATACAGTTGGGTTACCTAGCAACAACCACTAAGTGCATTTGTTTCATAAAGCTACATTTGTTCTGAGTTGTCTTTAAGGGCAGCCCCAAATTAAGCACATTGGAATAATCAAGTGTGGACCATCATTGCCACTGGCTGATTCTAGGAGGGAAACCAATTTCTGAGCAGGCATATTTTGCAGCACCACCATTGTGCTTATCAGGAAAGCAGTGTCCCAAATTTCCCTTAGGCTGTTGGCACATTCTGACAAATATATACCTATCCCATCCGAGATGCCTGGTGCAATGAACATTTAATGGGGGGGGCTGTGGCTTTGCAGTAAAATATCTGCTTGGCATGCAAAAGGTCCAAGATTCAATCCCCAACATCTCCAGATAAAAGTATCAAGTAGCAGGTGATGGAAAAGGCCTCCACCTGAGAAGCTTGGAGACACTGCTGGTCTGCATAGACAGTATTGACCTTGATGGACCCAGGGTCTAATTCAGCATAAAGCAGCTTCATGCATTCATGGCTACAGCCGCTTCCAGAGGTTTGATCGATGAGATACAGAACTGTGTGGCATCCTAATATTGATGATGTCCTACCCCAAAGATACAGACATGCTTACCGAGTGGCCTGACAGACAGTAAACAACAGGAGGGAAAGGCCACCAGAACCCTAAGATGCTCTGCATGTCGACTCCCAAGGAATTGACTCAGATTCTCCCATGATAACTGTATCTGCCAGAATAAAATGACTGAATCCTCTAGGAAGTCACTCCTTTTACACCCACTCTGCCCTCCAAATGATGTAACAGGCCAGAACACATTACAAATGCCAGTCCTCTGTCAGAGCTCATAAAATCCCCAGAGAGGCCTTACCCTTGTCTATCTGCATCCGGAGCAGCAAACGCTGCCTCTGTCCCAGTGCTCAGCATCTCCAACCTAGTTTTATTAAAGAGGAAGAAGGCTTGTGGATTAGATTGCCTCCTGCCCTTCTACCAAAGTGCTCAGGGCAGCATACAAGAGCTTGGGTCCTGTGATTTCAGTCCAGTGTGGTGTAGTGGTTAGAGAGTTGCACCAGGATCTGGGAAGTTCAGGTTTGAACATTCACTCTGCCACAGAAAGTCTCTGAGTGCCAAACTACAAGTGACAAATGAAACAGGTAGGACACTTGTCAGCTTCCCTCAAGTTTTGATGGGAAATGTAGGCAGCTTGGCGGAATGTTAGACAAGTGACAGTTGGAAAGTCTGTTGGACAGCAGTCGGAGGGCCAAGCTGCAAGACCTACATTTCCCATCAAAACTTGAGGGAAGCTGCCAAGTGTCCAACCTTTGTCATTCATCACTTATAGCTTGGTCCTGAGTGACCTTGGGCCAGTCCCACACTCTCATCTTAAGCTGGCCCACAGAGTTGTTCTGAAAATAAAAAACAGAGAGGAGAATGATGCTTTGGAGCCCCGCTGAGGAGAAAGGTGAGCATATGTATGAAGTAATTTTTTAAAAAATCCCCCTTGCACTTCCCTCCAACTGTTGCAGTGAGTTTTGAACAACAGCTTCTGTCTCACACTACGTCCGGTCTTCATAAAGACTTTATGCCGATAAAGAAAGGCTTTTTTAACGTCATGGAAACAGGTGAATGGTGGCTAATTTTAGCCATTTCTAGAAAGAGGCATTAAAGTGAGGGAAAAAATCTTGCTTCAGGGAATGGCTCAGCAGGTCTAGTTTCCGGTACTCTAAGCTCAGCCAGTCATGCCAATATATACATTCCTGTGCCTCTAGGTGTACGCAAATAGATTTCTTATATTTCTCTGGCTAAAGCATTCACTGAATGCCGATTGTTATGTACATGTACTTTGGGTTTGTCCGTTTGTGTAGTTAAAAAAACCTTGGTCTGCAGATTAGTTAATATCAAATAATGGCTAAGTGTTTAAAGCATTCGTTTCTTACCAATATAATTAACCAAGGATGGAAATTCCCATGGGTCATGCCCCATTCTGGGCTTCTCATAGCTCTATACAATCCTCTTCCACCATTAGGTCATGTTATGGGAGCTACTTTATGGTACGTATGCACAGGCCTTCGGTTCCCTGTGAGCTTCTGGTGTATTCAGGTAGTCTGGGCACTTACCCATGAGCACATACTGAGGGGACAGGGGAGGGGAGAGCAGGATTTTAAAAAGCACTAGGCCCCAGTAATTCTCCCACATGGGGAAACAGCATCTACCAACAGCGCAGTTGTAAACTGGTCTATTCAGAATTCTAATTGGGTCTATTCAATAGGGCTTACCGTCAGGAAAGTGTTCTTGGAATGGCACTGCAGACTAAGAGCAGAACCACAAGTGACAAAAGGCACAGATTGGACACTAGTCAGCTTCCCTCAAGTTTTGATGGGAAATGTAGGCATCCTGGTCTCGCAGCTTCGCTCTCTGACTGCTGTCCAATGGACTTTTCAACTATCACTTGTCCAACATTCCGCCAAGCTGCCTACATTTCCCATCAAAACTTGAGGGAAGCTGACAAGTGTCCAATCTGTGCCTTTTGTCACTTGTGGTTCTGCTCTAAGAATGAATACTCCACAGGGAGCCACAGCCAATCCCACCTTTCTAGTACGCTCTCATATGATACAAACATCTTTGCACATCACATTATATTTCTATGTGTATGCTTAGGTATACATCTAAGAAACACTAAAAGGGGTGAAAATGCCCTTAGGGGTTTGTCAGTACAGCACTGGGGATGGTGGTTACTCTGGATAATTTAAAATTCTGGAGGAAATCCTATGCATGCCTCCCTGGGAGCAAGCATCTTTGAACACAGCAAGACTTATAGCCAAGTAAACGTGCATAGCCTGGGGCAACTTGAGCAGCTTTGCAAGCGTTTGTTTTGTCAAGGTTGCCAACTGATCAAAGAAAAAAACTGTCCGGCCTCCTCGTCCTCCTCTGCCTTTAACAGCCATGTGATATACAGAAGTCAGCTGACGAAGCTCTTCATAGCACGACATCGAGAATTAGCTCCAACTTTGGTCTGCAGAACATGCTGCTTTTGAGGAAGAGAACAGGGATTGGTAAAAAAATTGGGCACCCTTGTTACCATCTGACTAGAAGAAAAAGGTAGCCCACATAATGCAAGCTTTTTTTAAAAAAATCCTCCATGAGTATTTCTAAATACTCATAGGATTATAGTGTTGAAAGACATGTTAAATTGGGTTTCGTACATAACCAAGCCGTTCAAAAACACATGAATAGCCACCCAAATAAAGTACTTCATATTCGCCCTGGAGATCACAAAAAATCCTTTGTCTCTGCAGGCTGAATGGAGAATTCAGTTTCAGTGAAGCGTGTTTTTGCTTTTGGGTGTCATTATTTGGTTTGGCTTTCTCACCAAGCCTCAGTCCCTTCAAGTGTTGTTTTTATTCCTCTCCTGCTTCAAGATGGAAGTTCTATCAGATGTTACTTATTTAAATGAGAAGCGTTTGGGTGTTTGCCTTCCATTTAGCAGGGAAACCGGGTGGAGTACCCAAGGGTCTTGATCAGTGGCCAGGCTGTGTAGCAGACACGTTCAAAGCCTGGTTGTCGCAATAATCTGGTCGATCGAGTTCAACTGGCTGGATCACCAAGCAGTCAACAGGGAGGGGAGGGGAGCTTCCATTTGCCTCCCAATCAAGGCACTGATCAGACCCTCATCGCCAGTGTTTGAGCACTTGCCGCTGAGTATCATGCAGTATCTGAAGAAGCTTTGCACGTTCAACATGCCAAGCAAGAGCACATGGTTAAAAGATAAAGTGTTAGGTATGCTATGCTTGTGAATACCAAAGGAAGGAATTTGGCACAGCAAAAGCAGAAATTGGATGTTCCTACAGCGAAGCACAAACATTACAACTGTTAAATTATAATGAACAAGCAACCTGGTTTATAATCTGCCTTTAGACAGCAACTAGACCTTTTGGGGGGTGGGGGTCTTTTGCTAACTTTTATAAAGATGGTTTGTGATGTTTCTAAATAGTTGCCACGTGAGCTGGTGTGTCATTATTTCCTCTCTCCTCCACTTTTTTTTTCCAGCTGAGAACATCTTGTCTCAACACCTGTATAGACAAGATTATTTAGACAGGAATTTACTCTAGGGGAAGGGAGGCTGCCTGGTTTGGAGTTCCTCCCTGTGTCGCATAACCTCACAAGTCAACTCACACCAGCCTCGATTTAATGAACAGTGAGAGTCAGGCACGTAAAGGAACATTAATTGTCTCACATAGATGGAGGGGGTGCATTGAGGGGAAGTGAGTAGCTTAAAAACATCGTGTGGGAAGAACATTTTGGAGCATGCCACACAGCTAAGTGATGGCTGAGATGAGAAGATCTATCCTGAGGAAGAACAGGACTGTGTTGAAAGAAAGAACCAATCATTTCTTGGCAAATAATCTGTGCCAAATAAGCCCCTGCTTGTTCTTCTCTCTTGTACTACTTCTCTTCTGCCCCAAGAAAGAAATGGCTGCTGTTTCCCTGAGGAAGTTTTTCTCTGCCTTTGCTTCCCAACTGAAATGGCAGTTTTTTGGAGCATTCCATGACATTCTCCTCTAAGCACCCGCTTTCTAGGTTTACCCTGCCCTTGGTATGCTTTTTCTTAAAACTGCTTTCTTACAGTCCTTTTGGAAAGAAACCTGTCTAAGCATGTTATTATGTCATCCAGATGGGAACGTTTGTATTTTTGGTGGTCTCCCTTCATCCAGTACTGCACTGGTTATTTTCCCTACTGTACCACCAGAGGGCCTTTGGAAGGCTTTTTATAAAAACAGTGATTGCTATAGCGCTACAGCAATGACCAGGATTTTTAAGGCCTCAAAAATCTCTCTTGATACAAATGTACACCATGCTGTTTTCTTGTAATTTTATTTCTTTTAAAAGTCTAGAAAGTTGAGCCTGGGGAGTAAAAGGTTGCAGAGCATAGGCAATCGGTATTGCTGCTCCTGTTACCAACTGCCAGAGCCCTACCTCTAGGGTTGCCAGCTCCAAGTTGAGAAATTCCTGGAGATTTGGGGGGGTGAAACTTGGAGAAGGCAGGGTTTGGGGAGGGAAAGAACCTCAGCATGGTATAATTCCATAGAACCCACCCTCAAAAGCAGCCATTTTTTCCAGGGTCAAAGATCCAGAGGAGTTAGCCGTGTTAGTCTGTAGTAGCAAAATCAAAAAGAGTCCAGTAGCACCTTTAAGACTAACCAATTTTATTGCAGCATAAGCTTTCGAGAATCAAGTTCTCTTCATCAGATGCATGATACAAACAAAGAAGTTTGTATCATGCATCTGACAAAGAGAACTTGATTCTCGAAAGCTTATGCTGCAATAAAATTGGTTAGTCTTAAAGGTGCTACTGGACTCTTTTTGATTTTTTCCAGGGAAACTGATCTCTGTGGCCTGGAGATGTTGTAATTTGGGAGATCTCCAGCCACCACCTGGAGACTGGCAACCTACCCACTGCCTCAGAGCCAAACTACAAGTGACGCCTGACATTAGTTGGACACTTGTCAGCTTCCCTTAAGTTTTGATGGGAAATGTAGGCAGCTTGGAGGAATGTTGGATAAGTGACAGTTGAAAAGTCCACTGGACAGCAGTCCGAGAGCCAAGCTGCAAGACCAGGACACCTACATTTCCCATCAAAACTTGAGGGAAGCTGACAAGTGTCCAACCTGTGTCAGGCGTCACTTGTAGCTTGGCTTTCAGTCAGTCTGGCCTGCATCAGGCGAGAGAAGGCCTAGAGCCTGACTGAGGAAACTGCTGGTTTCGTTGCAGGCCCATGCTGGAGACAGAGAGCCTGAAGAGCAGGAGCCCTTGAAGCGCACACAGGGGAAGAGGCAACCACGTGCTTCTTCTGTAAGTGAACAGTTTGGACTTTCTAGTACTGGACCCCGCTTGTTAGGGCTTGCCTTTGTTCAGAGTGCCCTTTCTGAAGGGCATGGGAGATCCAGTCTTTGCAAATATTGCTGCGTTCATAGTAATTGTGATTTATACTCGTAGTTGCAAAGTTGAGGGGTTTATGATAGAAGTTTGTTACTTTGAACACTATTTTATTGTGTTTTCTTTATTAAAAAAGTTCATGATTGCTTGCTAATCCACAGGGGTGCTGTCCCCTCCCCATGGAAAATATAATTTAGGAGAGAGGTCTATGCTGCCATGGTTTGGGATACACAAGCTGAGAAAAAAATGCGAGGAACATGGCAGCTGAGCCACACAGAGAGCTCTCATGTGGACTTTCTGTTACTTCAGTGAAAGCATTTACAGTGGCAATGAATGTAAAATGGACAGTCCTTGTGGAGTGGATGCAAGCAGTGTCTCTCAGAGCTAATTCCTCTATTTTTTACCATGAGGTACACCCAAGTGAGATACCCACAACATACTGTGTATCCCACATCACACAAAGGGCATATAAAATTAGGCATTTAAAAACTCAGAACTCTGGGAAAGGACTGGTCCATCACCTCTGAGAGGTTTGTTGATTTTTTAAAAAGTCAGCATACCAGAGGAGGGTCACACGACACATGATAACGTTCTACTCTTTTCAGCTGCTTGGCTGGGGCCTCCAACCTTGTTGAACCTATGGGCACTTTTGACATTTTGAGAATAGCTATTAGGCTCTACCGCAAGATGGCTGTCATGGGGAAGTGCGGCCCACCTCAGGATTCTGGGAGGTTCTAAGCAAAGTGTCCTCCTACAATAGAGGCAGCCATTTCCTGAATGAACGCTCCCTGCAGACCCAAAGGTGATGCTTGCTGGGCTGTTCTGAAACATGTCCTGCTCCAATGAAGTGGAGGAAAGTCAGGATTATCTCTTTGTCTTGGGAAAGAGATGCTTCGGGGAAGAAGCAAGTGAGCACCTAGAAATGCATAGGAGAGTGTGCTGGGAATTAGCAAGTGTTGATGTTCAGTCATGAAAGAGTTAAACTGTTGTGTGTTCTAACTTACTTAGTTAGAAAACGTATTTGCATGTAACCACTGAGCTGTCGAGTAAGATTTCCTGCCATAGGAATGGGAGTTTCTGTGCTTAATGAAGTAAGATTAAGATTCTCTATTGGACAACCAGTTTATTTTTTTGGGGGGGGGGATTAACTAGAAAGATGTACTGAAGTTTATTGCTCTTTGTTCAATCTTCCCAATCTGTCTAGCTAACTAAGAGGTAGCCAGTTAGCCATTTCTTGTTTTATTCCAATGTAACCCTTTCTTTATCCTTTTATGCAGTAAAATATTTTTATAGAGCTGAACATCTAGGAGTGTGTTCTTGTCATGTCCAATGTGCAAATCTGCTACTCTGCTACAAATTGAATATATTCAGGGTGGCATAGCACTCAGGTACCTGTCCTTGGAGCTTCTCAAAGGAAGAGTGGGATCTAAGAAGAACAAATAATGGCGTATTCATCACATGGTGGAGAGTGCTTGTATTTGCATGTGCAAAAAGAAAGCGAGAAGCGGGTTATAATACAAGCAATCAGAAGGGCAAATATCCATTTTTGATATCACTGTAAATGAAAGTGCAATGGTGAAATATTGGACAGCATTCCACCTTAAGATGGAGGAAGTTCCTCCAGCCTTAAGAACCTTCTTTCAACTTAAGTGATTCTTCTGTTGGAGGAAAGATGCAAATTTCATTTAGTGGCAGGGTAGGATACAGACCGCTATAATTAATAATGTAGCTCCATCACTGTTTTAGCTTTATAGAGTAACATTAAAAAGAAAAATTCCATATGAATGTCCCAATGTACTTACAAATTAAAGTTCTCACAGCAATGGTGACAACCGAGAGAAGGCAGCCAGGCAATAGAGTTGCCATATTTTTGCTGACAGTGGCAACCAGCAGGAAGTTGGAGGGGAGGGGGACTGATGGAGTTGGCATCACTTAACACAGTGATGTCACTTCCAGGTGGATAAATTTCCAGAGATTTCTCTTCTGTGGCTTGACTAGGCCCAAATGCCTGAACCAAAGTTTTGAAAAGTCAAGAAATAGAGTAATGGAGGCCAGTTTCTTGACAGGAGAGACTTCAGAGGAGTATAATAGAGTCCACTCTCCAAAGCTACCATTTTATTCAGGGGGATCTGGTCTCTGTAGGTTGGAGATCAGTTGGATTCTGGTAGATCTCCAGGCTTCACTTCAAGGTTGTTAGCCTTACCTATGGCAACTATGGGCCAAGCTACACATGACGAATGACACTTGAACGGCAAGTGGAGGGCAAGTGAACAGGGAGAAATACACTTGCTGTTCAAGTGTCATTCGTCATGTGTAGCTTGGCCCTAAATGCAAGAGATTAATGCAAATGGTTGCCATGGTGTATTTTCTCAGACAAAGCCTGTCTAGGATTCCAGGTGCCCACCAATGGTGGGCAAACTCCCAGCAGTTTGCCCATCTGCGGGCTAGAGGAGACAAGTTGCCCAGTGATTGCCCAACACCGACAGGCAGTTTTTGGGGTGTTTAAAGGGCCCTGCTCCTTGCACGTGGCAGAAAAGGGCCCTTTAAACTATCCCCCCCTGCTGCCTGCCAGCTAATAGTTTAAAGGGATCTTTAAAGGGCCAGGTAAGTGAGTTTGAGGGGGGTAAGTGAGGGGGTTTGGGGTGGGGTGGGGTTCTGGCCCCCATGAACAACAAACAACGAACATGTCCAGGAACAGTTCATGTTCGTCAATGTTCATTGTTCGTTGTTCGTGGATGGCACCGAACGACGAACAGGGTGTTCAGGGTTTTTTTTCCATTCGTGCCCATATCTAGTTATATGTACATCCATAGGAAATTCTATGATGCTTCACTTAGAGCCAAAAATGGAACAAATGAGGTGACACCCATCCTCAGCCATCCAGTGGCAAGTTAAAACTCCCATTGCCTCAGACATGCCTCTGGCCACTACGAAAGGAAGGATACACCTTTTGCCTCATTACCAAGTCTCTGTTCATCACCATACATGTTATTTCTAGCAAGTGTCACTTTAATACTTAAGTGAGCAATTACATTCTGTACTAAAACCTATAATTTTGATAGCCACCAAAGCAGATATTCAAAGCTACACATTAATTCCATGAAAAAGCATGTAAGTGTAGGCTGACAGCCCCATTTTGGTTTTAAGGAGAGGACATCAGACGAGTGGGGGGTAGAGGTAGGAAACCACAGCTTAACCCTTTTCTCAATTGGAATCTCTCCCCCATCTGTTAAAAAAAAAAACAGGGTCGAACTATTTTGCTCCTGTGGACCAAAGAAATTCTAATATTCCTTGTGGCCTGAATCTCCTATGCAGAAAGATGTATGTCATTCCTTCTTTCCCCAAATCTATAATGCTGAATGTAATGAGCAAAAGGGACTTGTTCTGTACCATTGCATGGCATGAGAGAAAAGGGACACGGATAGGAATCTTGACCTCATACTTTAGACCATGTTGTCTGAATAATCTGGGATGTAGCAGGTGGATATGTGCTGCCCTGGATGATTTGCCATAATCATCATATATAACAACAACAACCACGTATATGCCTAACTAACATCTTCAGTAATTCATTTATTTATACATTCATTCATGCACAATACAGATAATAAAAGCTATTTATACATACAAATCTTCACTTCCCACATGGAAAATCCCTTGCACAATTGCTAAAAACAGGTTACCTAAAAATATTAAAGTGCTGGTGCTACAAAATGCTATACAATTTTATTGCACATATCGTCCATAAAGTGCAAATGCATAGTAACAGCCCAGCATAATCCCTAATTACAGGTCCCAATTAGCAAAAGTTCAGCTGGTATGTGAAGACTACAATCAAAGTAGGGAAAATCCTGGTGATTATTGAATGGATTCAGGAATGAGAACGTATGAAAAGGATTTATGAGGGATTCATTGACTGTGTAGTCTTTGATAAAGATTGTATGAAATGGGCCACATAAGGATCTAGATAACCCGTCGGAGGACCATACCAATTTTATTGGACTCTACTTTACACAGCCGTTTGGAATTGACATACAAGAAGGATAAATGTATTACTGTAGTTGTTAGTTAGGCATATACGTGGTTGTTGTTGTTATATAGATTTTATTACCATTGTGTTACTCTCCTTTGCTGCTAACTTGCCATAATCATTGGCAGGAGCTGAAAATGTGCCTCTTCTGAACTGCCTTTGATATTAGATATTAGGCCTGGTCTTCGCGTGCACAATTCAGAGTTAGATTATACAACAACAGGTGTGAAATACTCTTTTGGGATGCTACGTCATTAAAAAAACACCTAGCACTGTTGGTGGAGATGTCCCTTTATTGGAAAATTTTGGAACACGAATCTTAAGGGAAGTTAAATGTATTACGGGATTTGAGATTCCCCTCTCACCGGAGATTATTTTCTTAGATCAGTGGGATAAACATCAAGTCCCCATTCCCCCGACAAGAAAAGATCTCATAGGCACTTTGTTAGTAGCAGCAAAAAGTGTAATAGCCACGCACTGGAAAGCAAAATCCATTCCCTCGATTGATAATTGGTATTCTAAAATATGGAACCGTTATATCTCTGAAAAACTATATGATGACTATATCAAGCAGAACATTTCCCGAACACAACGAACTTTATTGAGAAATGGTCCCCTTTCTTTGATTACTTAGAAACTAATAGTTCTCTACCTGTATGAAAAATCTTTAATTTATACGCAAATATGTAAGGGAATTATATATTGTAGCACCACGTTTCATATTGTTAACATATTCTCCCCGAAAAAACAATTATATAACTAGATATGTCTTCTTGTTTTTTGGAGCGCTACACATTGTTTATATATTGTTATTAATAATATTGTTGTTATTGCTATTTATTGCTATCTATTGTTATTTATTGCTATTTATTGCTTTCTCAATGTTGTTATAGATTTTACAATTTCAATAAAATTTTATTAAAAAAAAGTTTCGTCTCAACTAGGGGGGCAAGGTCTCCCAATACAGTGAGAGACCACCCTGCAATAGCCCCTCATTCCTTGCAAGTATTTCACAGGCCGGCAGGGTATATGTGTGTGCATGTGCTGGCATCACTCTGATGCCTGCTATCATTTCTGGCATGAAACCAGAAATGATGTCATAGCATCAGGGTGACACTCTAGGATTCGCTCAAAAGTTTATGGTTTAGCACAAGAGTTGGGGAGGGAATCAGAGTGTCATCCCAGCATGATGAAATCGAGCCCAGTTTTGTGCCAGAAGTGGCACTGTATGCCAACACAATGTCAGCACACCTGTCCCCACCTCCCAATTTCTCCCAGCCTGTTTTCTGTTATGATAGTTTTCTACTTGCAGGGATTTTTTTTCAATGCTAAAAGCATTGAAAAATATAGTCCTCTTTTCCATGCCCCGCTCTGCAATCAGTCCGAGACCTGGGGTGGTGTAGCGGTTAAAATCCATCTGGTGATTATCTTGAGATAATCACTCTCAACTTAGTTTACCTCCCAGTAGAATTGCCATGTCCCCCTGGCAACTGGCAGGTTGGCTGCAGGTACTTGCTATCATTGTCTTTAGCAATGTTTTGAAGATCCCATCACACCAGAAGTGATGTAATCGGTGGGAGCACACACAAGGCCATTTCCATAGCATGCCTGCCAATGGTGGGCAATCTCCAGGCAGCCTGCCTCCTCCTGCCAATCACCAACAACTGGCAAGTAAAGACAGGGTACTGGTGGGCACTTGGGAGCCCTACCTCACAAGGTTGCTGTGAAGATAAAATGGAGGCAGGAAGAACCGTGTATACTACCTGGACCTGCTTGGAGGAAAGATCATGTGATAGATGTCAAGATAAGAGAGAAATTATGGAGTCTTTTCTACTACCTCAGGATCCAGCCACTCATTGCCTCCTGAACCTGGTCTAAGACTGGAATGGATCTGTTGGTAACACAAAGAAAAATCTTGCAAGATAATCTAGAGAAGCAGCTTGTATATTCACACCTGAGGCTTTTCATTCATTTTTACCATCGGAGTAAGTTTGCCAACTTCGGTTTGGGAAATTCCTGGAGATTGGACGGTGGAGTCTGGGGAGGGCAGAGTTTAGTGGGGGTGAAGGGAGCTCAGCTGGAATGCCATAGAGTCTACCCTCCAAAGCAGCCATTTTCTCCAGGGGAACTGATCTCTGACATCAAGAAATCAGTTGAGAACTCCCTGGAGGCTGGCAATCCTACAGAAGAGGCAGGCCTTACCAAATCATAAAATCCTCCATTTTAAAAAGTGAATTATGGTTAATTGGTGTGTGTGTGTGTGATGAGTCAAACACACTGTGCAAGTACACTGCCAGTGTAATCCTAAACAGTGTTGCACCCTTCTAAATGTATTAGCCTTTCACTTCTTCTGAAATGCTTAAATTCAGCTTCCTTGTTTGTTTGGAGGCTGAGACATCGCACAAAACTCTCGTGAGAAGATGCTATCTTCCGCGTTTTTTGCGCGATATTTCGCAATGTTCTGTGAGCAGGTAAGTAGTGTACAAAGGGCACACTGGGAGCAGGTAGTGTGCAAAGGGCACACTGGGAGCAGGTAGTGTGCAAAGGGCCAGTGTGCGTTGGCAGGGGCACACCGATCCTTTGACTTATCAAGATGGTTCCTGGTGGCCCTCTGTTTGGTGGGAAACTGGTGACCAGGAATAACCAGAACCCTGTGGCCTTTGCAGGGTCTGCTTGACCCACACTTGAGCCACTACAACTAGCCATGCTGCGTGGTCCAGGCCCAAGCTGAGTGAATCCGGGGCGGGGCAGGCTGCAACATTATTGGGGCAGCTCAGCGTCTTGCTTCGGCACTGTTCAAATGTCCCTGTCTGTTCTGTCTGATTGACATCCTAGGTTTAATGTATAGTCATTAGGGTTGTTGTTTTTTAATGTTCTTCTGGTTCTTGTTCATTTTAATTGGTGTTCAGATGTTGTGAGTTTTGCAGCTTTATGTTTTTTCTGGAAATGCACGGGGACATAAATATTAGAAAGCAAGAAAGAAACTGCCAAGCAAAACACTGTATGGGACTGGTGAGAAAGCTTACTGTCCTAATTACCTTATCTACGTTCACCTAATTATCTCGGAAATATCCACCCCCACGACACCTGAGCTTCCATCATCATCCTCTGATTTATTGTAAGAGTTGAGCCAAACAAGACCGTTTCTCATCCTGCCTACTCAAAAATTAAGAGTCACACCTGTTTGTGCCAGGGTACATAAATTACCCCATGGTTTCCATGCCGTATTCAAGAGAATCATCCAAAGATACTTACGAATACCCTAAAATACATGCAAGAGATAGGAGCTGCACAAACTGTTTAAAAGAGACATTATCAATGTCATTGATGAAAAATGGCTACCACTGCCCTGCCACCGATCATGTTCAACCCCACAATTGGCTTGCTGGCTCAGATTCATAAAAATGAGCATGTGCCCTTTAAAATCCACCCAACAACTTGACTAGCAACCTTCGATGGGGCTGTGCACCTCACAGATGAGTTCTGTGAGGACCAAATGCGCACGATGCTCATTCATACACAGGTGCACATCTGCATCTGTTGCGCACTCAGCTGTCCCCTGAGTATTGGGACAGGTTAGTTAATTCCCATTGATTTCAAGAGGGATTAGGCATGGCCAACTTCTCCTGGTTTAGGGCCACTACCCACAAATGCAGGACGGACATTCAAGTCTTGTAATAACTGCATGGTGAGAGTCCATAAGCCTACCCATTCTGTTAAGTGTTTTAACACATCTGTTCATGAGCTACAGTTGGTCCACAGTTGCAAATGTATTCAGAGGATCCACATGACTCTTCATGCAAGGAGAAAACAAGGAGTGAGAGAAGGAAGTAGGGCTGCCAACTTGGAGGAAAAAATGTTCTGCCCCTTTAATAGAGGCTTAATGGGATGTTATTCACTAGGAGATATTATTTACATTCCTTCCACGAAAAGCTTCAGCTACCCTATTTCCAGACAAGCCTCTGTGACAGCAACAAGACATTTATCTCCAGCCCTGTTGGCAAAACCAGTAAAAATGGTTATTTACTGGCAAAACCAGTAAAAACCAGTTATTTTACTGACTACTCCTGACCAGAGTTCTGCCCTTCTAAGCCCATTGACTCTAATGGAAAGGATTTGGATTGCCCTGAAAGCACCGTAAAAACATTAGGGTTATAATTTTTCACAATATTTGAACAGCCCTCTTAAAAGTACTTTTGCTTTCTTTCCTTTTTAGAAAATGCAGTAGTCCTTCTAGACTGGTTCTACATGGTGATCTGCAGTATGCAGAGATGCCCGTTATTGGCCAACAACTGGGAGCATCTAACATTTAGATCGCCAAACTGGATCAAATGATACTCTGCTGTAAAGTGAATTCACTAGCATTTAGCAGGGACGAATGTGCATGAACTCTGCCAAGAAGCTGGCAAAAGCCAAACCCATATCTGAAAAGCAACACCAACATTTACAGTTTATTGACTTAGGAACAGTGGATGTATGGTGGTAGAGTGTCAGAATTGCACCTACTGGCACCACCCCATCAGTGCCCTTGAACTTCATACATTCTGGTCATGCCTCCAAAGAGACCTCTAGTTGGGCAGAAGAGACATGCATGAAATTCACTGTGAAAGCACAACCTTAAACACATGGGATGTGAGTGCATTAAGGAGGAGCCAGTTTGGTGGAGTGGTTGAGAGTGGCAGGACTCTAATCTGGAGAACCAGGTTTGATTCCCCACTCCTCCGCCTGAAGGCAGCTGAGTGATCTTGAGTCAGTCACAGCTCTCTCAGAGCTCTCTCAGCCCCGCCCACCTCAAAGGGTGATTGGCATGAGGATAATAACACACTTTGTAAACTACTCTGAGTGGGCGTTAAGTTGTCCTGAAGGGCTGTATATAAATCAAATGATTGTTGTTGTTGTTGTTTTATCCAGGGATCTGTCAGTTCAAGGCACTGGCAGATGCAGATTTTTACTGCATTTGTCTTCCCCCCAGTAGTCCCTTACAACCCTGGAAAAGTTGATCCCTGGGGTCACAGGACCCATATAGACTAACAGCCATGAGAGCTGAATCTGAAGTGTGGGGAAAGAGAGGAAACACCCTTCCTCTCTCTTCTGTCAGTGGAGCAACACTTGCAGCAGAGGGGCAGTTTTGTCCTCCTCCTTCCCTCTTCTCACTGCAGCTCCTGCAGTCTGTTCTAACCACTATTCTGAGCAGGAGAAAAAAAAACAGCAACATCACCAACATTGCCATGTCACTTCTGCGGAAAACCTGAAAGTGACATAGGGTAGCTCTAGGAAACTCTGAAAATTCTATAGGTTTACTATAGAGTTTCCAGTGATTCCCAGAGCTACCCTATGTCATTTGTGAGTTTTCCACAGAAGTGACATGGCAATGTTGGTGGCCTCACTGATGTCACCCCCATGTCTCCACCCCCAATGGGGAGCGATGCCACCACACTGGGATGTTGATGATGTTCCTTCCCATTCCTGCCATTTTTCTTCCCCATTGGCCAGTTGAGCCCCTCTGCAACCTGGTAATGCCCCACCTCCTGTTGCCAAGGTTCCAATTGGCAACCCTGTCTCTGACCCATGTAGTGTTAGTCCATAAGGGTTCTAAGCACTAGGAAGCACCTTTCCCAGAGCTGGAAGAGACTGCTCAGGGGATGGGGATGCAGCAAACAGTTGCATTCCTTCCACTGATGGCAGAAATTTTTCATCACAGAACAGAAGTTTCCTGCCACTGCAGCCCACAAATCTCCACAAAATACTGCTCCTGAGAGAGTGACCCAGAGGAATGGCATGAGGGGGGGCGGGGTCTGCAGTAGGAAGAGGAAATAGGTGGAAAATTCCAAGTTTAATCTTGATCCAATAATAACATTCAAATAATAATGTTTGATTTATATACTGCCCTTCAGGACAACTTAACACCTGCTCAGAGAGGTTTACAAACTCTGTTATTACTAGTAACAAAGCCCATTGCGGGGAAAAATACAATGGAATCTAGAAAGGGGAGGGCGGGCGAGCGGGCATTGCCACTTCCAATGTGACTGGTCCCAGCTGGATGAAGGTGGAGGATCAACATTGCCACCTGCTCTGCTCCTGATCCCAGCTGGGTGAAGGTGTGGCCCAGGCATTACCACCTGCTCCACACCTGATCCTGGCCTGGGCTTCCCGCTGCGATGCGCTCTCAGAGAGATGGGCTGCCTCTTTTGGGCTTCCCTCCACGGCAGTGCCTTCTGGAGGTGCACCAGGGTAGGAAGTGAGTTGTCTGGAACACGGTTAGCCTTTAGTAGGATTATCCCCACAACAATCAACTTGTGAGGTGGATGGAAGAGCTGTTACTGACTCAAGGTCACCCAGCTGGCTTCAAGTGGAGGAGTAGGGAATCAAACCTGGTTCTCCAGATTAGAGTCCCACCGCTCTTAACAACTAGACCAAACCAAGCCTATATACATTGTTCCTCTGCACAGAGAATAAACAACTAGCTCTTGTTAGCAGAAATGATTCTTATGAAATTATTCACTTAACAAAATCATATTGTAATGATCACCAGAGAGAAACCATGTCACAACCCATGAAAACCTAGAATGGGTTATTGGACATACTTCATCTCAGAATTCGTCTGCGTCATAGAGAAAACTGAAAATGGTTATATATATATAACCATATATATTTCTTTTTTTCTTTGACTCTTTTTATTTCTCTTCCCTTTAATTGGATTTTAGTCTTTTTATTAGAAGAAGAAGAAGAAGAAGAAGAAGAAGAAGAAGAAGAAGAAGAATTCGTCCGGGCTTCCTCAACAACCCACAGTAGCTAATTCTTCATATCAGTTTTGAACTAAGCACAGTGATGGTGGGCAGAAAAGTCAATTATTTAAATTTATTTTAAATTTATTTAGGCTAGATTCTCAAACTTACATGCATTGTTGTAATTTTACACTATTTTTTGGCAACACAAAGATTTGTACCGAATTTCCACCCCCAAAAAGATCAAAATATATCAAATCATTTAACACTTCCTCATCTACGTGGGGCAACGATAACGTTGTTCCAATCTGTTCCCTTACGTGCCCCACCCCTTTTCTGCATTCTGTACTGAGCCAAATAAAGAAGATAGGAGCTTGCCCGAAAAACTGGAAGAGCGAATTAAACTGATATCATTCCGAAAGGGTTCCTCTGAAACTCAAGTACACTCTCAACCACCTCCTCTCCCTTCAGGCCCTGGTGCCAGGATTTCTTCAGCAAGAAGCTACCTGCTGGCTTAGAGTTATATGAAGTGACCTCAGGGTATCTAGATGCTTCTCACGCACAAGAAGACTTTGGCTTAAAACATAGCTGTTGCTCCATCCAAGTATTATTATCATAGGTTGTTATTGCACAAGGTGTCATTAAAGGTTGCATGTATTATTCTCACCAAAGAATTAGGCTGCTCACAATAATGGGTTATTCCAAATACCCTCCAAAGACTATAAGGCCTGAAGCACTTTACGCAGAGCAACTGTCTCTCTGAAATACAAGAAGTAGATTATCCCCCTCCCCTTCAGTAACAAAGCATTTTAAATGTAGGCAACAGGTTCAAACATAGCAACCGTAACTTTAATTGCCAGGGGCAAAAATTAATGTTTTTTAATAGTTAGCATTGAACCAACAGTGTGTGAAGCGAAAAGTTTCTCTATCCCCTCGCCCCCATTTCCATTGAAATCCGTCCTACGAATTCTCAGTACAACTGTGAGATTAGCAGTGCAATTATACCCTTCAAAGCTAATGGACTGACAGTGAAATCCTAAGCAGAGTTACTCCAGTCTAAGCCCATTGATTTCAGTGGGCTTAGACTGGAGAAACTCTGATTAGGATTTCACTGTTAAAAGGGTGTAATGTGCAGTGCAGCCAAGAGGGGGAGTAGGGGTACAAGATTGGGGGGAGGGGCAGTGCTTGCAGGTCTCCAAGGGGAACCATGCAACTAGGCAAGATGCTGCTATAGAATTATAGCAGCGTGAGTGTACTATACAAGCATCCTGTGTGTGTACTTCTGATGGGTAATTGATGTGAAAAGTGGCCCAGGGGGCATCCCTGCCTAGGCGTCTTTGGCAAGCCTGGAAGTGCATAACTTAATTTAGGATTGCACTGTCAGCAATCCTAAACAAGTCCACTTGGAAGTAAATATTGATAAATTGTTATGTAGGCCCCAGAAACTTAATTAAAGGATTCCACGTTTGGGCCGTTAGCAGAGTCTATCATTTGGCATAGGAAGCGTGATTATAGGTGGTTGTGAGCTCATTCTGCTGGCTGATGTGTGTGTGCAGAAAAGAAAATAATAAATCATACACTGGCTTTACATTTAGAAAAGAAATAAGAGTTGTTTATTGTAGGAACTCCATACTCTGATAGGCAAGGAGAAGAGACAGATCCTAACTACATATCTAGTCTAGGGATGAACATGGATGCTAGGACAAGTCCTGCATCCATGCTGCCAAGATAGAGGGAGAAGAAGGAGAGAGATGTTTCCTGGAACAATGCCAGGAAGAGAAGAAGTGAGAGGGAGGAAGTCAGGAGGAGGAAATCCTGAGAATAGCAATCTACATATCACAGGACAGTCAGAGCAGTAAACAATAAATAGTAAACAGTAGAGTGCCCTGACCTCTTTATTTTTCTAGCTCTTTGGTTTGTTCCCCTCTGAAACTTGAGGAAAGGGACACCTTACACAGGTTGGACACTTGTCAGCTTCCCTCAAGTTTTGACGGGAAATGTAGGCATCCCGGTTTTACAGTTTGGCTCTCCATCCTGCAAGACCAGGATGCCTACATTTCCCGTCAAAACTTGAGGGAAGCTGACAAGTATCCAACTTGTGTCAGGCATCACTTGTAGCTTGGCTCTGAGAGAAGCCAGAGCCACTTTCACGTTTTAGCTCCACCCTCACTCCACAGACACCAGGTCCTGTGCAGCTACCAGCCTCAGCACCACTGCTGATAGAGGAGGTAGAAGCACTTGTGCAAACAATGTTCTTGTTTGGGTGGTGATTTAGCCTCCCCAATACATTTTTAATGTTTTCAGATTTTTCTGAAAACTTAGGAGGTCCCCCTTAAGTCTAGAGAATTATCTGTTTTCTGTCAGCGTGGCCCTGATCTGCACATTTAAGTATCCACAGAAGGGGCCACACTTGGCTATTAGAAATGACATCAACAACAATAACATTCGATTTATATACTGCCCTTCAGGATGACTTAACACCCACTAAGAGCGGTTTACAAAGTATGTTGTTATTATCCCCACAACAAACACCCTGTGTGGTGGGTGGGGCTGAGAGAGCTAGAAGCTGTGACTGACCCAAGGTCACCCAGCTGGCTTCAACTAGAGGAGTGAATCAAACCCGGTTCTCCAGATTAGAGTCCCGCACTCTTAACCACTACACCAAACTGGCTAATATGATGATATTAATTCATACCACACTATGGGTGATGTGGTCCAGAAATGGCAACCAAGGTTAAATGATGAAAAGCTTATTTCAACCCTGTCAGTGTGTCTCTGCAACTGTGTGTACAGTACAACCTCATTTAGAGGTAATGTCAAAAGTCTAAATCTGAGGCCCTTCATGAATGTAGACCTGGGCCAAATGCACCCCCCCCACACACCCTGTGATAGGTCCTGGAAAGTAGAGGCAACAAAGTTAACAAAGCTTTGCATTATGATCCTCGTATAATCCCCTCTCTCTGACCTGGATAGCCCAGGCTAACCTGATCTTGTCAGATCTCGGAAGTGGAGATCTCAGAGACCACCAAGGAAGACCAGGAATGCTATGCAGAGATAGGCAATGGCAAACCTCCTCTGTCAACTGAACTGTCTGTTCAGTTGTAAAGCCATGAAGAGTCACTATGCTAGTGGAAAATGCTATCAAGTCATAGCCAACTTAGGGCAACCTCTGCTGGGGTGTTCAAGGTAGGTGGGATGTTAGAATAACCAGTATGCAAAAGAGAAAGCCAGGCAAGGGGTTTTTTTTAGACTGAAGGGCTTCTTAGACATGCTTTATGGAAAGAAAAATGATAGAAGTGGACTGTTATCATAATCCGACCGTAAACCATGCCCATATTTATGCCAGTTTACTAAAACAGTTGTGCAGGATGCACCTGAATATATCTGTCACTCATTGTAAGACCTTGTGTGTGCCACTTTCTGATAAAGGGCTTCCTTCCAACAACCAGTGTTGGGACTGTGAAAAATTTATGAATGATTAACCAACATATCAATTATCAGTTATGTTAAGAGGCAGATATCCAGTTTTGCAAACGGACTCCTTTATTCTGGCCTTTGCTGATGTCTGGCGCTGTATGTATTTACCTGGTTTCATTTATACCCCACTTCTCTCCCCAATGGGGACATGAAGTGGCTTACAATGCTGGGCACATGAAGCCGCCTTATACTGCATTGGACCATTGGTCCATCGAGATCATTATTCCTTGCTCAGTCTGGCAGTAGCTCTCCAGGGTCTCATGTGAAGGCTGTTCCCATCACCTATTACCTCTTCCTTTCAGCTGGAGATGCTGGGAATAGAACTTGGGACCTTCTGCACACCAAGTGGATGCTCTACCACCACTGAGTCACATCCACTCTCTAACACTGAACCGCATTGTCCCCTTCTCCATTTTATCCTCACAGCAAAAAGTTGCTTGCTGACCTCTGTTTTAGAAGCCTGCAGGGCTTTTTTTTCAGCCGGAACGCGGTGGAACGGAGTTCCGGCACCTCTTGAAAATGGTCACATGGCTGGTGGCCCCGCCCCCTGATCTCCAGACAGAGGGGAGTTTAGATTGCCCTCTGCACCGTGTGCGGAGGGCAATCTAAACTCCCCTCTGTCTGGAGATCAGGGGGCGGGCCACCTGCCATGTGACCATTTTCTCTGAGGATGATTTAAACTTTAAAAAACTCCCCTCTTGTTCCAGCTGACCCAAAGTGATGTCATTGTGCAGTCCTGGAAGCATGTGTGCACTTTCCGCATGCACATGTGGTACCAGGAGCACCACCTCCCACCAGGATTTGCCCCCTGTGCTGGCAACCCACTGAGTTCCACCACCTCTTTTCCCAGAAAAAAAGCCCTGGAAGCCTGAGACCTGTTTGTGCAAGAAGACTTCTGAAGAAGTTCTGCATAAGAAGGGCCATTCCACAATCTAACTTCTAGGAATGAATAACGTAGCTTTCCAGAAGGTTTTATCCCAAACTGTACACAAGTTTTGAGCGATACTTTTTTGTGATAAGCCAGTCTGTATTATAGAGCTTACCTGTGCAAATGAGAGAATAACTGAGCTGATGAAATGGGGCACATCAGAGGAGGGTGTCCTTAAGACACCTTACACAACTCTGCATGAGCGTAAAGATTCATGATTTGCAAATCAAAAGGTTCATATCAAAACACACGTATGGTAACCCCCAAAAATGTTCCTTTGTTTACATCAGTGAGGAGTGTTAGGGAAGAGTCATAGAAACGATTGCCTGAGAAGCTCGGACTGGATGATCACACATTTATTATTGCAGAGCAGAGGGTTGGCAGAAGATCATTTGTGGTCAGTGGGTGAACCACTGGCCAATTTGTGGTTCAACACCCAGTGCCTACTGGTTGCTGAGTTCCTTGAAAAACAATGGATTGCGGTTTCATCCAGCAGGGCATATCTTATGTTTTCAACCAAAAGCACATATGAAGGATTGTTTGACACAAATTAAGCGTGTCTCACTGTTAAGGTATCTCGAGTATGCTTTCTTGTTTTGCAAATTTGAAACATGTTGATGGATTCTAGTTAAAAACAAGGGGGGAAATCTAGAGATTTAGCCAGAGGATTCAGACTTACGAAAGCGATGTCTTTTGGCAGGGGTTATGAAAGTACTGGATTCATTGATGGGGCGATATAAAAAAATATCAGAACACATGTACATCATTTTGATTTCTCATCATGCTCAAAATATGGCTAGTGGCTGAATGTGTGACCAGACTGTTTTGAATAACATTATGTTTCCGATGACTTCGGGATGTTCTGACTACAGAGTGAGATCTTTCTGGGGGTGAGGGAACCATACGTGCGTGTAAAGATGTGTCAAGTCGCAGCTGACATACAGTGACACCATATGGTTTTTTAAATTTATTTACGTCATTTATAGTCCGCCTTTCTCACTGAGACTCAAGGCGGATTACTCAGTATGAGAATATAATCAGTATCAAGTAAGTACATTTCAATACAATACCATAAGGTACACATATACAAGTTTAAAGACATATCATTAGCAAGGATCCAAGACATAGTACAGATACTGAAGCAAAACATAATCAATTCTAGGACGAACATTAGACAGCATGGAGTGCTGGTTGTACATAGGAGTACATACTTAAAGCAGCAGATAGTATACGAGGCAAAAGTGGTGATGAAGTGGTGATCCCCAACTTGTTAGCGAAGCACCTGAGACCCCATCCCTACAATGCAGCCTTCCTATTTTCAAGGCAAGAGATGAGCGGAGGGAACTGGCCATTGCCTACCTCTGTGTAGGCCCCGGGACTTCCTTGGTGGTCTCCCATCCAAATACTAATCAGGGCTGTCCCTTCTTAGCTTCCAAGATCTGACAAGATTGGGATAACCTGAACGATCCAGATCGGGGTGGGGAACTATGGGATGGGATAAATATATGTAAAGGCTAGAACAATATGATGGCTAGAACGGCAATAGCTCATTCACACAACAGTCTGGAAACTGTTGCTGTCACAGTGTGATGGAATTTGTAAACTGGCCTGAGTGTTTTCCCTTTACATGATGGTTGGTGCTTCTAATCTAAATGAACGTTCTAGACTTGAGCTTGGCTTCTGGTGGTCTTTCATACTCAAGCAGATGGAATTACTGTTGTGCTATAGTAAAATAATATTATCATCTATTTTTGTGATCTGCTAGTTCCTAAGTTTCATTTTTTTTTAAAGTAAGGCTCTAGCTCTTTTCATTCATTTATTTAGCAAATTTCTATGCCGCCTCCCCAGCGAACCTGCTTAAGGCAGCCAGAACAAACCAAAACATAATCAGAACATAAAACACCATAAAATTGTTAACAATTAAAAACCCAGCGAGAGCATAAGAGCAGCATAAAACACCGAGCCACTTAAAACAAGCCTTCATTGTGGATATGTCACATGAAAGAGCTGGGTTCTTACTTTTTAAAAATGAAAACTGGGAAATCAGATGAACTGATTGATTGCAGCAATGGATTATTATAAAAGTATTGTACTACAGTGCAATAGAAAACTATTTTTAAAAAAAAATGAGAGAGCCCCAACGCCATGGGGGGATATAACAACTGGGGGGTGGGGGGCAAGGGAAGGAAGATGGTATCAATCTAGGCATGCACCTTTCTATTCAGGCAGGTTACTGATATGTTGGACTGTAGTCTTTTGGAAAGATCATACCAAACCAGATGTAGCCTCAAACTGTGTTTTTCCCAAATAAAAGTACATACATACCGGGATTCCTAGAAATAGCTGAATCCTCTCCATTTGTATCCAGTGCTTGATTCTCCATTTTAAATGTAATCTGTATCAGATTTCATTGAAGGGTCTTCCTACATTTTTTATCTTTTCCTTGGCCACCTTCTCCATTCTTGAAATTTAGAGTGCAAAGTCTTTGCGGCATTAACTTGTCTCCCTTGCCTCTTAATATTATCCCTCCCCTCAAAACCATATATATTGGCATCCCTGTTAGGATAATAATAGTAATTTGTTACTGGAATAAAAGTGTGTCAGTAAACACAGTCTTCTCCTCTTGCCTAATCTACTCAAAACACCAACCGTTGAATCTCCCTGCTTTATATCCTGTACAAAGAGTACTGGCCTACAATACACCACAACAAAAACATACATTTCTAAAACTGTGAGCATTATGGTGACATTCTTTGAATGTTTCTCAAACGTAGTTCCACAGTATAATTTCGCCGCCAGCATGGCTAGAGGTCAGGAAAGGTAAGCAAACCTGGCTTGACAACCTCTGTTCTCCACCTGGGGTTTTCGCTCAAGATGGTCATAAGAACCCTTTTGCATCATCTGGATGTCTTATGACTTTGGAAGAAGGCTGCTGGGAGTAGCAAAGGGAAGCTGCAGAGAACACACAGCAGGCTGGACTGTGTTTCACAACAAAAGTTGCTAGATGGAACGGGATGAGAGGAGGAAAGAATGGAGGCGCCTACTTTTTAAAAAAAGTGTTATAGTGATTGTTCACCAAATATATCTCAGACATTAGCTCTCTCAGTAAAGGAAGCTCACAGACTCACTGCAGGCACAATTGCAGCTAAAGGCTAAGCTGGTGGGCAAGACCAAGATGTTTAGGGTGCGGAGGAGGAGCGCTGGGCAGGGCAGGCTCCTCCCTTGGTTGCTTGTGTGCTCGCCACCATTCCTAGGTGGCAGCAGACAGAGCAGGTTGCTTCTCCCACCCACCCTCCCCTAGATGCTGGATGTGAGAGGGTTGGTTTGTCACAACTTTAGGTGGTTGGCAGTTTTTGAGGCATTGGGCTGGATCCACTGGGGTGAGTGGTGCAGAATGGGCAGCACACCCTGTCTTTGAGGGGTCCCCATAATGGGGTGGAGCTGAAGGATACATGTTAGGGTGGGGCCATTGCAGTCTCCGCCCCAGGTGGCAGGGGCCATCCAGCACCAGTTGGGTGGCAGTGCATCATATTCCATCCTGCGGTGGCAAGCAAGTGTGCTGTGGGATCGTAACAGCGAACAGAGGTGGGCCTTCGATGCAGTCGATCCATTGCCCTATGCCTTGCCAATGCTCCAATGGCTGTAATTAGAGGTGGGCATGAACCAAAATATGAAACAAAATTTGTCACAAACTGGGACGGTTTGTGGTTCGTGAACCGGCGGTTCGTGGGAGCTCATTTCTCATGAACCGTGGGAGAACCAGATTCAAATCCCCATTCAGCCATGAAAGCTCGCTGAGTGACCTTTGTCCAGTCTCTGTTGGCCTGGCTTACCTCACAGGGTTGTTGTTGTTGTTAAAATGGAGGAGGGGAGAATGGTGGTGAAAGTCATTGGTTCGCTGTTGGGGAGAAAAGAGTGTATTAATAAAAAAGGAGAGACTAGACCCACTTGTTTCCGATGGAGAAGAGTCAGCATTTTCAGAGCAGGTTTGGCACATGGAAATGCTCTTGGACCCAGCCCTGCTATTGGAAAAGCAGGATGGCACTTTAGGCAGGAGCTCATTCTGTCATTTGCATTTGATTCATCCCCTCTCCCCTTTCTCTTAACCTACCTGGCCGTGCTAATCCATGTTTTTGTAATCTTGTCACTGGACTACAGCAAAATGCTCTATGTGGGGCTGCCCTTGAAGACAACCTGGAAGATGCTCCTGATTCAGAATGTGGCTGCCCAATTACTGTCGGGGACTTGCCAACAGGAACACATCTCAGCTATTTTAAAACAGCAACATTGGCTGCTCGCTAATTTCTGAATTCAACTCAAGCCTGCTGTTTTAGAACTTCAAAGCCCTTCTCAGAGCCAAACTAGAAGAGACGCCTGACACGTGGAGAACACGCGTCAGCTTCCCACAAGTTTCCACGGGAAATGTAGTGAGAAAGAGCTCTGTTAGGGAGAAGAGAGGGATGCCAGGGCTTGTCGCTGCCACCGCTGGGCAGGGCACCGGCTGGGCTGGCCCTGACATCAGAGGGGCACCATGGATGCTGCAGGACCCTGCTCTGTGGAAGGAGGGGCAGTATACATCACCCTGACTCCCTCTCAGTCCACTTGCTGGCCTCCTCAACCTGGCCTGCTTACCCCCTGCGTCCTCCATCATCTCCTCCTCCCAGAACTCTCCTCCAAGCCTCTACTCTCACTCTGCTCTCACTCCACACCATCACTCCTTACTCACACCCACCACCTCAGAGCTCTTCCCAGCCACCCTTTATAGAGTTTCCTTTCTCCACCCCACCCTCCTTCCAGGCTTGTTCCCTCTCCTGACTTGGCCCAGCTGTGCCTTCCCTCAGGTGTTTCCCTCCTATCACTAATCCCTTCTAGGCTTCCTTGCCTTGCTGGCAGGGTGGGGATGAGTGTGAGCCATCCCCAGCTGAGGTCTCCTTGGCCTTGCTCATGAGGAGCTGCCCCAGTCAGCTTCTGTGCTGCTGAGTATGTCTGGCCTTGCTCGCGAGGAGCTGCCCCAGCCGGCTTCTGTGCTGCTGAGCTTCCCTGGCCTTGCTCGCGAGGAATTGCCCTGGCCAGCTTCTGGGCTGCCTGCTCATTGATGCTGGGTGGGGCTGCCCATCTCCTCCCCCAGAATGCTTGTGGCAGCTCCACCTGGAGGGGCTTGGCTCCTAGCAACTCCTGAGCCAGGCTACTGTCCTCTAGCCGGGATGTGGATCTGGGCCGTAGTGGCTGCTTCTCCTCCTTGGCTGGTTAGGGCTCTGTTTGGGCTGCTGCTGGGTCCCTATTCCCCCGCCTTGTCCCTTTTCCTCTGGCCTGCTTAGCCCCCACTCTTCCCCCTGGAGGGTGGGACTGGCTGGTCTCTCCCTGCTCCCTCCAGCCCTCTGAGGCTTTGGCCTTTCGCCCCTTCCCCCTGGAGTGGGCAGGTTCTGGATCTGGTTGCTGGCTGGGGTGGTAGGGCTGCTGCCCCCCGGTTGCCTCCCACTGCTCCCTCCTGGCAAGTCTGGGGGCTGGGACTCAGACCCCGGACAGGGGGATCCTCCCTCTTCCTGGCAGACGTCCTTTCTCTAGGTGTCTTATCTAGTCTGCTCGGCTCCTTCTCGCTGCTGCCACCACACTCCCCTTGCTCCCCTAAATGCACTCGGGAGCTGAGCGCACTGGCAGCAGCAAGAGGGACAGAGGTTCCTTCTCCATGACAGAGGTTCTTTCTCACTACATTTCCAGTGGAGACTTGCAGGAAGCTGATGCGTATCTTCCATGTGTCAGGCATCTCTTCTAGTTTGGCTCTCAGTCTAGGGTCCACATATCTGAAGAACAGTCTCTCCCCATATGCTCCTGTGTATCTATTATGATCCTTTACCTACCACCTTCTGGCTAACTCTTCTCTTATGGTTGCCCATCTGGCATCCCCCAGAGCATGCTCTTTTTCAATACTGGCTCCCCAATCTTGTGGAATAGGCTTCCTAAAGTGATGAGGGAGACCCTGTCCTTGGGAGCTTTTAGAAAGCACTGTAAGGTTGTTTTATTTGCAAAGGATTTCATGGGGCTTAAGAGGCAAGCATTTTCTTGGAGTGCAGATGGGGTGAACTGGGTTCTGGTTTTATTTTGAATTTTTTCAATTTAGAATTGGCTGCCGCCACAATGATCCACACAAAGGAAAGGTATAAAGTTTTTAGTTCATTGATGAATCAACATAAAATAAAGGATGTAACACGTCAACTACCTTAAAAAAATTTTTGCACGTATCAGATAGGACATTGCAAAATAGTACATGGAACCCTCAACAGCCATGCTTCTATAATACCTCAAATGCCTGAGTCGTGTTTCATTGTATTTGTGTTTCATTGTATTTGTGTTCTGCTTGCTATTCATTTTCTTCTAATCCAGCAACAAAAGCACATTAAGAAAATAATTGTATGACTTCAGTATCTATTGCGAAACACTCGGTTTCTTTACAATACACCATCAACAAACAAAGCTTTCATAAACATGAGTTCGGTTATGGAAGGGTTTAGGAGAAGCATGAAGAGGAATTGCATAGTATGGTGCTTTAATTATATGATGATGTTATTGTGTTAATTTCTGTTCTTGTCACTGCGTTGACAATAGGAAGGGAAGACAGGTGCCTAGTTTTGTATGTTTAGCTTTGAACTTGGAATAGGTTCTAATGTTGTTCCTGTGGCGGGGAGTTGCTACACCCGCTTCCTTCCAGGATAACACAAGAAGTCCCAAGTCTCGTGGGAGGTGCCTATGTGATGGCCCCTCCCTTTTTGCTCCCATCAACACAGAGAGAACGTTGTTGCAATGAAAGAATCTGCACGGCTCAGGGCTTTGCATGTTAACTTGGTACCTGCCCTGGGAAAAAGTGGCTCTGCAGAAATTCCTGTGACTGTAGAAGTAATGTAACCTGCTCTAACTGGTTTTGTGTCAGATGTAACTCTTAGGCTTGGTACATTATTTAATTCATACTTCTGCTGCATGTTTCTGTAGGTTGTCTTGCGTCGAGGTTCTTCTGGGGTTTGAAAGAGGCAGTCATGCCATCAAAGAGTGCCCAGCTGTGCTCTAACACCCTGATCCTGTATAATGCTTCTTGAGTTCAAGCCTGGTTCTGTTTTCTGGAACTCAGAGCGGGACCACAAGTGACGCCTGACACAGGTTGGACACTTGCCAGCTTCCCTCAAGTTTTGATGGGAAATGTAGGCAGCTTGGCGGAATGTTGGACAAGTGACAGTTGAAAAGTCCATTGGACAGCAGTCAGAGAGCGAAGCTGCGAGACCAGGATGCCTCCACTTCCCATCAAAACTTGAGGGAAGCTGACAAGTGTCCAACCTGTGTCAGGCGTCACTTGTGGTCCCGCTCTCAGAACCTTGTGGAATAATAACAGTCAATGGGACTATATTTCAGTTAAATAACCCGGAGAATAAGTATTATGCAAAAGGGCTGACAGCATTATGTGACATTTGATATGTGGTGCTGTTGTAACTCCTTCAAAAATATACAAGAACAAATTTTGTTTAAGTACAAAACTTGGCTGGGAATCAGAAAGCCATGGGGAACCAGAAGCCACCATCAGGCTAGGTGGGAAGTGACTGGGCAGACATTGACTACTGCTGAATCTCCTTTCTGGATGCTATTCCTGGCTACAGCCATGGGCAAACCCTTGAGGTTACCACGGCCTGTTTCTAAACCTGTAATTTGCAATTACTGTTTGCACTTAGGAAAGGAAGGCGTAAGAGATTCAGTGAATGTATTTGTGAAAGGTTCTCTTTTGCTAGGGTGGAGGGTGCTCTATAAATACTGTGGTATTATTATTATACAGTGTTGGGATATTTAATTAGATGCAGATTTAGATAAACTGATGAATGCGAGTCTATAATTCAGCAGGAAATAGAAACAACAGTTCTTAATGAAAGGTTATTGCTGTGTTGTTAGCGGTGAATAATTTTTGGAGTACTGTTAAGTCACATTGTTAAACAAATCAGGATCGAGAGGCAGTTTTCCAGAGGTGAACCAATGATGAGTTTGTAGAAATCAAACAATTCTCATGACAAAGGTCCTTCCCATTTTGTTTTTAGTGCCATATTTGACATGTAAAGTTCAGCCAGGCTTTTTCGTGCATGTACAGCTCTGTTTATAAGTAAGGGACTGACCAATTATCTTCAGTCTCTGCAAACTGTGAGCTCTGTTCAGAGTTCTGTATGGGTTGTAGGCAGGGACACTGGGGGTATGTGAAGGTTTACCATAGAGGCAGAGACATTGGGGGTTACCATAGAGTTTCCAGTGATTAGAGCTATCCTATATCACTTCTGGATTTTTACCTGAAGTGACATAACAGCCCAAAGATCTTCACTGCATGACTGAAGGTAAGCTGCATGTCAGCAAAAAGCTTTTTTAAACAATATATTCATTTTAAAAAGGCATCCTGTTAAACAGAGCTTCTCTCAGAAATTTTGAAGAGTTACTAGTATAATTATATATGAGCTCGCTCCCTGACAGTTTGTGGCTGGCAACAGCTCCTGCAGTAGCCATTTTATGGTTGTGCCCACCCCTCTGTATTAGAATTCCAAAGGTGCCAACAGGGCTTAAAAGGTTGTGGACCCCTGAATTATGGAAATACTAGTGTGGATCCAAGCCAGTCACCGATTTACTAGAAGTGAGCAGTGTGATAGGGCCAACACTGCCCACTGGCACTGCCCACTGCCCATCAATGCAGGACCGGCAAAGATCATGAGCCTTGCCCCATCCACCAAATGGAAACTGTAAGCTCCTGAAGCCTCAGTTTGCTGTGGGGATGTGCTGGGAAGAGATGGAACATTTAACCCTTCAACCCCCACTCAGTCATGCTATTCAAAACCAAGCTCCTTGCTCTGCTATTTTCATTTTAAAGGGGGAAGGTGCATGCTTGTAAAGGAGAAATTAGCAGATTTTTTTTTCCTCATAAAGAGTAACAGGAATTCTGTAGAAGAATTCTGAGGGATTGCAGAAAGTTGGGAAAACACATAAGAGTAATATAAGGCAATGATGTTTTTGTGATAGAACATCTTTGGTGTTTTGGAATCACATACATATTGTAGTTTAATCGAGTCTTTCTTGGCTGTCTTTCTTTTTTGCCCAGGTAATTTTTGCCACTTTGGGCTCAATACTTCTTTGGGTTTCCTTCCAAACTCTGGATGCTTAACTCCTCCTTCATATATCAATGCGGCATTTCAAGGATTCTCTTCTGAATTTTCTGCTTGCGCTTTTTCCGAGCATGAAACGTCACATTGAAATGCTGCATTGGAATCTGAAGGGGGAGTTAAGTGTCTGGAATTCGGAAGAAAACTTGAAGAGGTATGGGGCCAAAAGTGGCAAAAGTCACTCATGCAAAAAAGGCCTCAAGTGAAAAGCCAGTGCATTTGATTCCCTTTCACAGCCTATAACTGCCTTTCTAGGTAGTAAATGTTCGTGAATGTATTTATTACAGCTTTAACAACAGACACTGAGAGCCAAGCTACAAGTGATGCCTTACACAGGTTGGACACTTGTCAGCTTCCCTCAAGTTTTGGTGGGAAATGTAGGCATCCTGGTCTTGCAGCTGTAATGGAGAGCCAAGCTGTAAAACCAGGACGCCTACATTTCCCGTCAAAACTTGAGGTAAGCTGACAAGTGTCCAACCTGTGTAAGGCATCACTTGTAGCTTGGCTCTGAGGCTTGTTTAAGTGTGACCTTCTGTGTGCAGAGCAGGTTTTCTACCTCTCTATTATAGCTACTCCACAATTCAGTGTAGGCAAGTGACTATGATAGACTAATAGTCTGGTTCAGTATAAGGCAGCCATGGAATTCTCAGATCCTACGGTTCTCTTAGTGGCCCAATATTACGGTAGATAGAATCATAGACTCAGCTTGAATGAAGTAGTTCATAAGAGAAAAAGCCTACAAAGATTCAGTCGAGACTGCCTTTTCCCCCTTTCTATTGCCTTTTTTACATTCCTGGCCATGTGCTAGGGATCTCAAAGGCAGCATATAAAGCTCCCTGAGAACATCCCCTAAGAAAGAGCAAATGGATTAATCTCCAAATCTTCTTGCCACAGAGCATGTAGCGAAGGATTTTGCACAGACTTGATCATCTCATTTGTCTTCGGATAAAGTCAAAGAACAGGAATCAAAGCCTACTTAAAGAAGCTTCTTAAACAGATAACATTCATATAAAAGGAGGGCATATTTTGAAGTGATGATTAACACGAGGTTTTAAGTTGCGTTTATAATCGGGCTGGGAAGAACGGGTGCCATTTTCTTTGGCAAAAAACTACAATTCAGAATTTTTGATTTATAATCTTCGCTTTCTGTGAATGCTTTGGAGGAGAGTCGGAACATTGCCATTGATAAGGAGGCAAAAGTGCATTTTATCAAAGTAAACCAAAACCAAAATGGACACCATCCACCTGGAGCTATTCCTGGGCAAGTGTCCTTCAATGGGAAATGAACAGAAGCTTTGCGAGAGCACTGGTGATGTCAAAAGAGCTTGTACAGGAAAAAGTCCTGGGCTGTTGTCACACGGGCCCTTATTTCGTCAGTTTTGCACTAGAAATCGTTTCTTCTGTTACCATTATTAGAACAGATTCTCCCATCTTTTATGACTGCTTGCGCTTCCAGTCAGACACATTAAAAGGGAAAAGTGCAATTTGACGGTCAGTCAAAGTGCCTCTGGAAAAGGGGCCCTAAAAATCCTGCCCCCCTTAAAAAAAATCGCATATTTGCGCTATATCGCTCTTCTATTATACCAATATTGTGCTGGGCCAACCCAAAAGCCAACCATGGTAGGTAGCAGAGGTTTCCCGCCCATGGCAGAATATTGCTATAGCACTATAGCACTATAAGGCTGACATTTTAAAAAAAAAATACTTTGAGGCTTAATTGCGGGTCGCGCTGGGGCTTGTGGGAGTGTAGGGCAGGAGAATCAGTGTTAGGTGAGACAAATGATCGGGGAGAGTGAGCGTTTTGGTGTTGCAAATCGTTCATAGTCGATCCAGGGCATTCACATGGAAGCGGATAAAGATGACATAAAGAGTCACAAAGCGTGAACTGGGGAGAATGGCGAAATCGTAAGAGAGCCAGAATAAGGTGAGAATTCAGCGGGAGATGGTGCTAGTTTGGCGCTAAATTTATGGCCGTGTGATGACGGCCCTGGTGGATTGAGCCTCCAAACACTTTGTGGTGAAAAAAGAAATATGAGCAGGGGGAAAGAACTAAACCAAGATAAAGGAATATTCGGAAGAGGAGCTGTAGCAGGACAGTGTATACAGGCATGATGTACCAATCCTGTATGTGGGCCAAACCTGCTTGCCTGACCGAGCACTTTCCCCAGTGCTCCATGCTACCTTTAACATTCTAAGAGCCAAACTACAAGTGCCGCCAGACACAGGTTGGACACTTGTCAGCTTCCCTCAAGTTTTGATGGGAAATGTGGGCAGCTTGGCGGAATGCTGGACAAGTGACAGTTGAAAAGTCCATTGGACAGCAGTTGGAAAGCCAAGCAACCATTTTCTCCAGGGGAACTGATCACTGTAGTCCGTAGGTCAGTTGTAATTCTGGGAGATGTCCAGATTCTACCCTCAGATTGGCAATTCTTTGGGGTGCCATTCCCCTGCCCGTGGTGGGGGATCCCCTACTCCCACCCTTCCCTCCAACATGTCAACTTACTTGGCCGGAGGTGGGGCAGTCTCCCCCAGGCAACATGGTGCGCCCCCAGGTGGTGCAGTGCGCTCCTGCGGCCACAACAGCCCAAATCGCACCCCGCAACGCCCTGCAAAGGGGCCATTTCCAGCCAAATCGTTCCGCTTGGGAGCACGGGGGAGCGCCCTTTGACCCACATGATGACGTCACTTGTTTTAGTTCTTTCCCCCTGCTTACATGTCTTTTTCCACCACTTCTCAGAAGTGACATCATTACACAAGCTGTGATGTGATCACGCAAGGAAGAAACCCAGGACGAGGCAGGGTAAGTGCCAGGCTCCCAATCTCCCACCGGGGGAGTCATGGGACCTGGCAACCTTAGCCACTCTAGTTACACTGCATGCCCAAACATGTGATGAAATGTCAATTTTCACATGCAAATACTGATCAATTTTGCAAACGCTCCCGAATCCTCTATTTTAGAATCTGATCTGTTGGCTATTGCCTCCTGAACTGCTGTGAGGAGGGGAGATTATATCAGAAAGAGGGAGCAATGAGAAATCTGTGGATTGAATTTGGTGGGCTTTCACCTGGGAAAGAGAGACAGACGAAACTGTTTCCTCCAGCAATTAAGCCAGTCGGTAGGGTGGATATGTCAAGATTGCCCGTACTGCCCCTGAGCCCACTAGCTCATCTGATTTGGTTTCCAGGCTTTCTTTCCCTTTCCCCACCTCTGCTCTTTTATTTTATTGCTTATGCCTGATATAGGTTCTCTCTGTCTTTTCTTCAGGTTTTCCACAGCATTCATTTCTCAACCTATTCACCATCTTTAAATAATAGACTTAATCAGCAATAAGATTAAAATGTCTCTGTTCCCAAAGGAAGGTCCAAATATACATATTTTTCTGACCTTCTATATTAAAGCAAGCACTCCAAGAAGGAACTTTTTCATAATCAGGTTAGAAGGTTTATAACTGCTGCATAGTTCCCAAGTACAAAGTATAAAAAAATAATTCTTTTAGAAAATTAATGTTTTAAAGATGCCGGCACAAATTACGGTAGTTGTTTATGTTACTTCTCTGCTTTGCATTCTGTCTCCAAGAGAGCTATGAAAATCAAACAAACCCAACGGGATTCCTCATGTTAAATTTTTTTGCATAAACAAGACAAAAGATTTGATTAGGGTTCCAGTTTTCCAAGATATACAACTTGAGAAGGGGGATGCTTTTCTCTAGAATAGTTTCCTCAGTTATGTTTTATTAACTTTTTTCTTCCCTGACCCCCCAAAATAGGATTTTGCTTTTCAACAAAACTGTACATGTAATCATAAGAAACATTTCACTCACGTACAATGTGTTTTAAAATAAAGCTTTTCCACTTCGCAATAACAAAGGAAGCGATATTAGGAACTGAACCAATTCAAATTGGTAGAAGAAAAATAAAGAATGCAGTGGCATTTCAGTAACGCAGTCACTGATTTCAGTATCCAGTCATCAACGGATGATCAAATTACAATATCTGCTGCTAGTGTTGCCAACCTCTAGGTGAAACCTTGAGCTTTCCTGGAATTACAACTAAGGTTGCCGTCCCCCCAGTGATGGGGGATCTCCCGCTCCTATCCTCCACCGCCACCACCACTCACTAGCCAATGGCGGGGAAAGGCAAGGGAACAGGCCTCCTGGGCACGATGATGTCACTGACCAGGAGTGACTTCGTTCGGGGCCCCATGCAAAGGGGGAGCACTCCCAGGTCAGCATAATAATGTCATTTCCTGGAAGCGATGTCATCGAACCACCTTGAGAGCACACGTGCCCCCCCCCCCCGCTGCCATCATGGGCCCTGCTGAGGGCTGCACCACCAGGCCGAGACTCCCCGCTACCTCTATGGCCACTGCAGGGCCTTGTGAAGCCCACGCTGCTGCACCAGGCCTCCCTGATGCCTTCGCAGCCCCTCAGAGGCCTGGCACAGGTGCACCCTCAGGCCCTTCAGTGGTAATCATAAAACTCGATGGTGATCATAATTTGAACTCAGTTTAAGGTGTTGGTTCCCCTCTATGAAGCCCATCATAACCAAGGACTCGCACCCCTAAGGGACCACCCCTCTCTTTATTAACCCGCACACCAATTCAGCTTTTCTGAACAATCACTATACACTGTGGTCCCTTCTAAGTCCACTGAAGACAATGGACCTCGAAGAACATAACTCTGCCTTTGTTTTCTCTCTTCATGATGCCAAAGATCCAGCAAGACCTGTGAGCATTCGACATATTTCTAGCTTTGTTCTTCCCCAGAAAAATTCAGGTTGTTCTGATGAATTTCAGTGAGTGTTTATGTAATATTTTGTAAGTTCTTATAGCCAGAATTTGTTTGTTTGTTTTCCTTTATTTATACCCCACCTTTGGTCCCCAGTGGAAATTCGAAGTGGTTTACATTATTCTCCTAAATTCTGTACATAAAAACCCCACACAATGTCCATTGAATAAGTATGAGTTGCCATTGAACAAACCTAGTGCCTCTGATAAAGTTTCTTTAAAATCAATCTTATTCCAAAAAAGGTTATCCTAATAATCTTAATCCATTTTAGAAAATATGAAACAGATTAAGACATTTTAGCCACATTAACCATTTTCCTTTCATTAATTAATTAATTAGTTTCATTTGTTTTGTTTTTTTAAAAATTATTCAATTAAGTGCAAAAATACCTGGAAAATGCAACCCAAGTTTGGCACTTTTAAGTGCAATGGATGTAAAACCTGACAGATTTTTAAGTGCTTTTCATTAGCCAGATTGTATCTATAGCACAGTTGTGAAAGTAGATTCTCTTTTGCAAATGAAGGAAGTATAAAATGAATAAACAAAAGGTTCCACTCATTTTTAGAAGGCAAGGTCATCTTTAAGATTTTCATTTTTCATTATAGTAACATGCTACAACCAGCCCACCCACCCCCAAATAAACATGGACGCCTTAAGATTTCAACTTGAAAGATCAAAATTCCCAATGATCAACTAAAGCTTGAGGTGGTTAATAATTAAACCAATGAAAGATGGCAGTCCTAAACTTCATTATTCATTTAAATCTCATATAAAACGAAGATATAAGACAAAAGGCCAGTTTAAGGACATGAAGGACCTAGAAATTAATAGGAGGACCTAAATATGCACTTTGGATGGAAGACATCAAGAAAATCTAAGGCTGCTAAGCAGAGGCAGACAATGGCAAACCACCTCTGTCCATCTCTTGCCTTCAAAATCCTATGGGGCGCCATAAGCCAGCTGTGGCTTGATGGCATTTTTCACACACACCGTAAATCAGCTGTGGCTTGATGGCAATTTTTTGGAATCTGTATGTAGCACAGATTACAAAAAGAATTTATAAAGTCATCCAACTAAACTATTTGAAATGAACAGATGTATTTGTATCAAAGGGGGAAATCTTCCAACGTAAATCATTCAGGACACATATTGTTGACTGATGAGGCACTGTGTGTGAGATAGAGTTGCCAACCTCCAGGTGAGGGCTGGAGTTCTCTTGGAATTACAACTGATCTGCAGACTACAGAGATCAGTTATCCTGCATAAAATGGCAGCTTCAGAGGTAGGGTTGCCATCTGGTGGCTGGCACCCAGTAGGAGATTGGGAAGAGTGTCATCACAGTGATAATGTGGCATAATTTCTGGAGCATCATGCTGTTCTAGGATTCAGCAGGAACTCTATGGTAAAACCATAAAGCAGTGTGACATTACTTCTGGGTTTACCCTGGAAATTACATCATACCATCTATTCAATGGCAATTTTTGCACTGTTGTTTTCTGTGTTGGCCTATCAAATGGAGGCCGGGGGGGTGGGAGTTGCTCTATGGATGGTCTCTGTGCCTGCTGAGCTCCCTCCCCTCCCCAAACTATGATCTCCCCTGGCTCCATCCCCAAATCTCCAGGAATTTCTGGAGTTGGCAACACTGGGTGAGGACTGATATTAGTAAAACAAGAACTAGGTAGACAAGGCTTCATGCTAGAGTGGACTGTGCAATACAGATAAGGCCATGCCCACTCCAGATTGCAAGGGGGCAGCTATTTTTTAACACACCTTCATGTTAACAAAAAAGACACACCAAAAGTCTTCCTATATTGACTATGTAGAAGACTAGCACAGCAGGAAAAATGGTTTGCCAGTCCTTTCCCTGATATCATATAGTTGTAGAGGAGGGGGGAATATTTTGTGTTTTGTGAATGAGCAATCTCACGTGAACTTCAAGCCTTTGAAACGTTGGCCCCCCTAAAGATGGAAATATTTCATGATTGTCTGATATAGCTGTTCACTGGGTGTGTCCATTATCTGTAAACAAGTCAGTTCTCAGCCATTGTCTCTGAAGCAGGGCAGCCATCAAAAGAACTGTAAAAGGCGTAACATTTACCAGGGGCAAATTGTCATTGCAATACTGTGATGCACATTAATCTTTTTGGTCCTTTCTCAGCCCTCCCTTCACCTGCCAGCCTCCACATCTGCACCTGTATCCAGCAGCCTCCTTCAGTAGGACTTCTCTGCTCAGATCCCCCCTGCCGCCTGCCTGCTGATATTTTAAAGGGCCCTTTCCTGCCACATGCAAGGGGAAGGACCCTTTAAACACCCCACAAACTGACCTTCCCAATGTCCAATACCCACCAAATTTGCAGGGGACATAGTCCTCACTGTCCTCCAAAGATCCCCCAAGTTTCAGAGAGATTGCACCCCAGGAAAGGCATGGTCCACAGGTCTCCCTGTTGGCTGTCATTTTCTCTTCACAGTGGTAAAAATGGAACTCTCTGCTGGAAGTACTTGGAAGGATTAAAGCGAGAAGGAAAGCCAGAAGGAGTTCAGACAGAGTTCAGTCCCTCCTTGCCTCTGGTTGCCAAGGGGGTGCCAGACTGTCTGGCTTGCTGAACGGCTGCCGAAGGCAACGAACGAGGCTTGCAACGACCACCTGTTTGTTTAGGATAGGGCCTCACAAACAGCTTGTTCAAGAACAGCTGATTAGGCTGTTTGTGGGCTTTTTCTGTTCGTAATGCTGTTCATGCCCATGTCTAGTCACAGCTCACTTCTTCAGATACCTGAATCACCACTCCCTTCTTCGGGTATCTGAAGAAGTGAGCTGTGACTCACAAAAGCTCATACACTACCACATATTTTGTTAGTCTTATAGGTGCTACCGGACTCTTGCTCTTTTCTACTGCTACAGACAGACTAACACGGCTACTCATCTTGATCCAATGAAAAAGGTACTGCTTGTCCAATGCCCACCTTAATTCTGTACTTCCAGTTATTCCACAGGATCACGTAGAAGGAAGACCATTATTGCAAAGAGAGCTGATTTCCCTGAGAAAATGTTATACCAACTCCCATCGAGCTTTGAAATGCTGGACAGCAGCTTTACAAGAAATGTCCAAGTATTAAGACTTTGTTCTGAACAGAATTTAAACAAATAGCTTTTTCCTTCTGCTCCCCCTCCCAAATTCCTCAGGAGAAAGTGCTAGCAAAAATAAAAAGTTCAAAGTGAGTTCAGACATTGCTAACATAACCACCTTAACATGTGCGTATGCTCCATTTCAACAACCCTATCATGGATTCCAATTAATAATACATTGCTTTTAGCCGAGGGTTTCCTGGTTTAAAAAAACCACACACACACACAACAAGCACATCGTCGTCTGCATGTTACAATACAGAACAACCTGACTTTAAATTTTGCAGACAGTTGTGTATCTTCATTGTGGTGAGGATAATGCTACAGCTTGAACTCACAAAAAACGTTGCAGTGGTTGGTAACAGTCTTGAAGGATGTAACAATCCAGAGGAGTTGGCCGTGTTAGTCTGTAGTAGCAAAATAGTAAAGAGTCCAGTAGCACCTTTAAGACTAACCAACTTTACTGGAGCATAAGCTTTCGAGAACCACAGTTCTCTTCGTCAGGGCATCTGACAAAAAGAACTGTGGTTCTCAAAAGTGTATGCTACAGTGAAGTTGGTTAGTCTTAGAAGCTTGCCGAAATGTTCTGTACCACTGCAAATCAGTCCTCTTTTGCTCCCTTACTGCATATTCTTCTGAACTGCAAAACACCATTTGCAGAAGACCAGTCTAAAGGGAGAGCCACACATTACAATAAACAGGTCAAAAATGGTAGCCTGCAATCAAGTTTCTCCTCTTTTGAGATGTTCACTAAAATCCATCTCCTGATGTCGGACATTTCCCTGTCTCCTTGCAGTGATGGGTGATGAAATGGAATGAAAGGCATAAGGTCTGCGCATGAAGCCTTGCTGAAGCTATTAGCCCTTTTCAGATTCCTACATGTGTTAGTTGAATGCCCTGGGCCAGCCTGCCATCTTGTGCAATCGCTGGGTAGAATGCATAGTGCAAATATGTGGAGGAAGTTTCTGTGCATACACTCCCTGTCTGTGACCAGGGATGCGGCTTTTCCAATGTTGCCTGTCATGGAGAGGGAGCATAGACAGTTCCTGTGCATGTAGGTGCTGTGATCATGAGGTAGCAATCATGGAAGGGGGGGGGGGTGAGAACATGATCATGTTTGCCCTCATACTCTCTGCACATTCCATCAATGCATGGAAGATTACTATCTTTTATGTATCTGAAATTGATTTCTACCAGGAGCAGGGCCTTCTCAGTGGTTGTCCCTGAATTACTCTTTACTCATGACATTTGCCTCCCCCCCATCTGCATTTATTTCATTTTGGAGGTGGGTGAAGACCATTGTTTCCCAACAGGCATTTGGTTGAATCAATATAACAAACTGTATGGTGAATTGATTCCTATGGTTGAATTAATATAACAATTGCAGGTTTAGGGCTTGAGCCAGTTGGAAAACTATGAGCAGAACCACAAGTGACAAAAGGCACAGATTGGACACTTGTCAGCTTCCCTCAAGTTTTGATGGGAAATGTAGGCAGCTTGGCGGAATGTTGGACAAGTGACAGTTGAAAAGTCCATTGGACAGCAGTCAGAGAGTCAAGCTGCAAGACCAGGATGCCTACATTTCCCATCAAAACTTGAGGGAAGCTGACTAGTGTCCAATCTGTGCCTTTTGTCACTTGTGGTTCTGCTCTATATTAAAGTGTAAAAACAGTTTATAAATCTAGTAAAACACTGAAAGAAAAATCAAACCTCAGGAAGTTTAACCACACGTTACAGCGTGAGATGGTAAGAACTTGGCACGAGGGCTGCCGTTTTTGATAGTGGCCATTTTCACACTGCTTACCAGCCACGGAACATCACCCCAAGCTCCCGGAATGACAGCATCTTCCTGGTACAATTTCATGCAAGAACTTCTTGCATTAAATCTTGCCAGGAAGACGCTATTGTTCCGGGAGCTTGGCATGATGTTCTGTGGCTGGTAAGCAGTGTGAAAATGGCTAGTGCCTTCTCCCACATTGCTGTCCAATTTTACTCTTTGACTTTGGGAAAGTAGGAAGCAAACTGAAGAGCCCAAAGATATTCCTTGCACAGAATTCCCAGATTCTAGAACCTTGGTAAGAGCAGGCTGTGGACTGGAGGGTCTAATCCTAGCCATTGCTTCTCCCTCCTTATCTTGCATATCTCCACTGAAGTTTACACATTGTGGGGGTGAGATGGTAATAATCACCTTCCCAGCAGCTCCAGCTGAGAGAGACCAGCTGCAAGATAAGAGGCTGAAGAGTAATTGGTGAGAGACTCACCCCCCCCCTTCAAACTCTCCAGGTCTCCCTAATGCCTCCAAGGCAGCCCAAATAGCTCCGTAGTCCACAAATTGCTGTCTGGAAGTTATCCAGACTCTCTCCCTGCATTAGATTATCAGATAGCATCTGGTGTGGCGAGGAGCAAGCCCTGCAAATGTTGCTGCTGAGTGCTGTTAGTTACAGAAGCAGGATGTGCCGCCGAATGTGGACATTTCATTAGCCATTGTGGCAAACAGCTGTTGATAGACCAGTCCTCCATGCAATTGTCTAACCCTTTAAAAAGGCTGCCTTAGTCAGGAGGAGGAGGGAAGGTGGCAGTAGGATTGCCCGATCTCGTCAGATCTTGGAAGCTAAGCAGGGTCAGTCCCCATCAGACTTTGGATGGGAAACCAACAAGGAAATCCAGGGTTGTTCTTCAGAAGAAGACAATGGCAACCCACTTTTCCTTCTTGCTTACCTTGAAAGCCCCTTGCTGTGGTTGCCCTATGTCGATTACAACTTGAGGGCACATTTGTACATATGTAATCCAGAAGGCATCGCTAGTTTCATGGGAATTAAATTTGATGAGGTAACCATTCATTGTATGAATTTGGGCTTCCCTTCATCTATCATGAGCCTTCTTTGGGCTGGACTGGTCCCGGTTTTTGCATTCCCAGTCAGGCTGTGAAAACAAGCAGTTCCTTCATTCCCTAGTGGGCTGATGGATTGGCTGGATTGCCTTGTGTAAGCCTTGGTTCTTTGGCAACATGCCTCTAAAACAAAGTAAGGTCAGCAATATAAGAGAGCAAGATAGAGGGCACAGGATTTGGGGGCATTTCAGGTTGCCATGGAAAGTGGGAGGTGAGAAAGATGTGTCCCACAAGCTGGAATCATTTTGCATGCAGGATCATGGGATCTATACCAGCATTTCTTGGTACACATGGGCATTTGAAGGTGTCTTATAGGCTTTATACTGCCCTTGAAGGTGCCTTTATTGGCCAGGTCAGTACATTGGTCCATCTAGATCAGTAGTATCCAATTAACTAGCAGAAGCTTTGGAGGGTCTTGGGGACAGAGGTCTTTCCCAAACCCTGCTGAGACTTAGGAGATGCCAAGGACTGAACCTCGAAACTGCACCATAATTTATTGCCACCAGAATCCTGCTCAAGGCACCTTATATAGACTATGAAAAAATGATGAAATCCTGCCTTCAAGTCATAGCTGACTAATGGCGACCCCTGGTGGAGTTTTCAAGGCAAGAGACTAGCAGAGGTGGTTTACCATCGCCTGCCTCTGGAACCTTGGTCTTCGTTGGAAGCATCCCATCCAATTACTAACCAAGGCCAACCCTGCTTAGCTTCTAAGATCTGACAAGATCAATCTCTCCTGGGGAATCCAGGTCAGGGCTCGTATAGTATATACTGCAGAATAAATTGATTCAGTCCTAAGCAGCATGACACCCTACTAAATCCACTGAAGTCAACAGGACTAGAAGGGTTTGGCTATGCTGAAGATTGCATTGTATGGTTCTTTTTCCACCAATGTTGCCTCTGGGTATTGCTAATCTGTAGAATTCATTATAAACAGGGCTTTTTCCAGCAGGAATGTGGTGGAACGGAGTTTCAGAACCTCTTGAAAATGATCACATGGCTGGTGGCCCCGCCCCCTGATCACCAGACAGAGGGGAATTTAGATTGCCCTCCATGCTGCCGAGTGGTACGGAGGGCAATCTAAACTCCCTTCTGTCTGGAGATCAGGGGGCGGGACCACCAGCCATGTGACCATTTTCTCTGAGGGCAACCCACTGAGTTCCACCACCTCTTTTCCCAGAAAAAAAGCCCTGATTATAAAGGCCAGTAGTCCTAATATTTGCCTGGATTTGTCAGGCAGTATATAGGGGAAAGCAAAGGCAGCACATTATCTTCACAGAACTAAGGGCCAGTTTGTTTCCAACCGATGGTGCATCTACTAGAATGCAATTTCATGAGATCCTGGGAATCTGAAACCGGATCTCTGTCTTTAGTTTTCTTTAAAATTAATCAGGCAGAGGGGGTGATCTGGATCTTGGCAGTGCCATTGGTTCCGAATTTTTCCCCGTCTTGCTTTCCCAAGTCAAGTTCTCTTTCATCAGGGGAAGAGGATCTGTTTTGTTAGGAGTTGTGTGCCTTCTCTACTCCTGCCCTTTGTGCCTGTGATCAAAAGATTTCCAAAGATTCGATCCCAGATCTCCCGCATCTCATCTGAGTGCACTCTAACTCATGTGAGTGTGGGGCAAAGCTATTGTATCAATATTCTACCGAACACGCAACACATGATCATGTTCAGTATATGACGGAACAAGTGGAACAGATTACTCAACCAGAAATCTGGGTGTGTGATGAAGTGTTCCTAAACTCATTGACCTCTGTAATGAGCAAACAATTGGGTCATTCGAATAAAACTACAGGGAGTTAGTTGCTCCTCACTATTTATTATTTTTTAAATCTAAAGTTTGTTTGCTAGTTCTGCTTTGTTGCTGCATCATTTCTATGCTGTCGAGTTTTATCAGTCATTTTATTGGTTCTTTAATTGGTGGGGCTGCCTTATTTATGGATTTTTAATGAAAAGATGATATTTAAAGGGTTCCAACCAAAGGTCCTCAACTTCATTGAGCCTGTGGGCCATTTTGGAATTTTGAGAACAAGTGGTGAGCACCACAACAAAATGGATTCCATGGAGTGGCTGGGGCAAAATGGCTGCTCTAGGGACTAAATCCAATCACAAAACGTTGAAAGGTTCCGCAAAATGTTAGGTGTTTCCAAGCTATCCATCCTTCTATGTGGATGAAAAGAGAAAGATCATGGAATTTATCTAAGCGCCTCGGTTTTCACCAGTTGGAGTTCTTACCATATGAACTTGACCTTTATTAACTTATTTATTGTATTTATTATATTTAATGTACTTGCACTTATCACTTTTGCACTTTGCACAAAATCAAAAAACTTTAAAAATTGTAAAAGTATTCATGACTGTTTGATAATTGTTCGTTCACCCCGTTTATGTTTCCAGTGGTTCTTAACCATCCTTCTATGACAGAGGCAGCTGTTTTCAACAGGGTGATCCCTGAAGACAAAAAGGTGGTACTTTTTTGAAGGCTCTTATGAAGGATCACCAGCTTCAGTGTGATGGGAGGGAAAGCCAGAAGACGATCTTTGCTTCAGGGAAGGGTTGCTTTGGGGGAGAAGCAAGTGGGTGCCAGGAAACACGTTAGCGGACATCATGGTGCCCGTGGGACCCACATTGGGGATCTCTGCTTCAAACCAAGGAATGGACGAGAAAACTAATGAGTGGATGAAAAGACAAATCTGGGAATCTGACAGCTCATCCGTGTGTATTTATTGCACCCATGGGAATGTTGCCTCCACAATGTTCTGTGGGAACAGACACTAAGATTTAATACTTTGCCATTATTATAAAATAAAAAGAGCAAAGGAACATGAAAAAGGTAATGATATTATCTTTGCTGAGAAACAGAACACTAGTGGTTTTCTATGTGGGATGCTTAGAGATAAGAAGCTTATATCCATACAGCACAAGTATACATGCACCTGGCTGCCAAAATATGCAAATATCCCATTAATGTACTCCTTCCCATGGAAGCTTCATGACTCACGTTTGTGCGGTACATTGGACAAGCTCATTTCAGCATGTGCAATGTCTTCTTTAGATTGTGACAAATCTTTCTCTTTGTTTTTTTAGCTGAAGGCTGTATGCAGAGGATTGCTTTTCACAGCCCATGTCGCAGAGCTATCGTTACCTGTCATAAAATCACATTTGCCTTCCCTGCCAGGTTCCTCTATGTATTGAGAAGTGTCTGGGAAAAAACTTAAACGAGATCTCAGCAGTGAGATTGACACTGAGCTACAAACCACAGACTTGTGCACATTTTGGTGTAATTGTTGCTGGCATCCATCAACACATACCCTAGGCAATGTGTGAAAACTAAGGTTTTAGAAAATATCTTTAAAAGGCTTAGATCATTTGAAAATTTAGGTATGAGATGAGGAAATTCTTTTATATAAATGACAAGGGTGCTTCTAGCACAATGTTGCCTTTTTGGTTGAAAGTTGTGAACAGATAAAAGCTTTTCAGAGTCAACAGCGAAGAGCTCTCAGTGCCCCAAACTGGAAGACACAAAAACTGCCCCCATTGAAGAATTATTTTGATTTCGGTCAAAAAGAATAGATGCTACAAAGCAGTCAATTGATCCGTACAAAATTCTATTAACTACAGCCACTTCTAGTCAATATTCCTGAATTTTTACACATTTCTACCAAATTTGTAAATACAACTCACTCATACCAATTTGGTGTAGTGGTTAAGAAGAGCACAGAACTCTAATCTGGAGAACCAAGTTTGTTTCCCCGCTTCTCACTTGAAGCAAGCTGACTGAGCTTGGGTCAGTCACAGCTCTCTCAGAGCTCTCTCAGCCCCACCCACCTCACAGGGTGTTTTATTGTGAGGATAATAATGACATACTTTGTAAACCGCTCTGAGTGGGTGTTAAGTTGTCCTGAAGGGTGGTATATAAACTGAATGTTGTTGTTGTTGTTACCTGCCCTTCTACACATGCATTTTGCATTTATTTATTTATAGCCCACACAAAGTGGCTTAGAACATCATTCTCCCCCCTTTTCAGGTAGATTAGGCCGAGAAAATGTGAGTGGCCCAATGTCGCCCAGTGAGCTTCCATGGTAGAAGAGGAGATTCGAACTAGGGTGGTCCCCCGGGATCCTAGTCCAACACTTTATGCAGTACTCTAAGCCAGTTCACACCTCCAGTTTGTATTGGAAATCCTTTTATTCAGTTTACCGAACGTCAAGTACCATCTATATATGTGTACTGGTTTCACCTAATTTATTAGAAATGACAATGCTATTTGCACATATAAAAATGACCTTTATATCATATCTTATATATATCTTCTATATATATAAAGACAAGTGTCCTGACTGACTCATCAATGCTCAGCCAAAACCGCTGGACCTAGAAACCTGAAATTTGGGGGGAACGTTCCTTTTATGATGTAGAGAGGCTCACTAAGAAGGGATTTTAAGAAATTCGCCCCCTAAGGGGGTAAAAAGGGGTAAAATGTGTTTTCCCACGGGGATACATCTTCCCTTTGTGGCTGGCAGTCTTCTCCTCCCCTGCCAACTGCCAACTCAGACACTCTTCCCTGATTGGACAAGCTTTCAGGGTCATTTGCATATGGGGCCAACATTCTAAACAGTTGCTAAGGGAGTCATTGAATGTGTCCTGAGGTAAAAAGCACCTCCCAGTCTTCCCCTAAAAGTTCACTAAGGTTGCCAACCTCCAGGTGGTGGCTGGAGATCTCCCAGAATTACAACTGATCTCCAGGGGATAGAGATCAGTTCCCCTGGAGAAAATGGCTGCTTTGGAGAGTAGGCTCTATAGTATAACATTCTGAGGCCCCTCCCCTCCCCAAACCCCACTCTACCCAGTCTCCTCTCCCAAAATCTCTAGGAATTTCCTAACCTGGACCTGGCAACCCTACTGTGATGCCTGCCTGCTCGCACCCCCCTCTCTCTGATGGCCTGTGTTCTGAGGTAAAAATCGGATCAAGAAACTGCAGGCAGTTGAAAAAAGACAGTACAAGACTCCTGAATAGGGATTTTATATAAAAGTCAGTATGGCAACTGAGTTTTTAAATGTTCATCGGGAGATGGTGCATGACCTTTCTAGGGGCCATTTCAATGTGAACCTCTCACATGGACCTGTCGAAGTACCCACCACACCACCCCTCCCTCAGTCCACCTCACACCTCTTGCAGCCATCACCTTTTACTGCCCCCAAGAAGCCTCCTGGCAGACATCGTGCAGATTACACCATGCTAAAAGGAGGAAGGGGTGTTTTGAGGCACTGAGCATAACCCTCAAAGATGTCAGGGGCTACAAGAGAGTGATGGGGGGAGTCACCAGGCTGCTGGCTGGAGACTTCTGGCAGACTCTGCCGGTAGTCCCAGGAGGAACTCGAGCTGATGAAGTCATTGTGTGTGTCAAGGCATCATATCTGTGGTCCCTCATCAGGAAACTCTCATTAAGAAAGAACATGAGGGTCCACTTGAGGGATGAGGTGTCTGCTAGGGAATTCTCTGAACTCCTACTAAAAATAGGGAACAGAGAATATCCTGAGTTCAAGGGAAAGGTGACCATACCTGCAGATCGGGGCACAGTAGTGGACAATCCTAGCAGACCTAACAGTCACAATATACCCTGATATCGTCACGATAACGGAGAAGTCCATGGACTGGCTGTGCAAGCGTGCCATTCTGACCCCCAGGCACCTATATATATATATCTGTAAGAAAATCTTCTCTCCATTTTGTATTTTTTAAACAAAATTAAAATAAAATCTGATTATTTTGTTACATTTCTCTTCAGAGTGTAATTGACTAGACCAAAAGCCGCTACTGACACAGCTTCTGGTATAGTTAATTTTACTGGGGTTCGTGCTTAAGGGCTGGAGGAATGGTTGAGGCTGGAGAAGAAGCTGTACAAAACTGAGGCCAGAACTTAAAAAAATATTCTCCATATGTAGCCGCATTCCTTATTCTCTCATAACATTTTTATACCTATCAAGTTGCCACAGCAGAATTGGCAACATTGGAGAGGATGTTGTTCCCTTCTGAAATATCTGTATACAAACGCCCTAAATTGCTCACTTCTCAAAGAAGAACCAAAAAATAAGGATGAGTGAATACAGAAAAATTGTAAAAACAGGAAGAAAAACCAGCTTTAATGTTTAAGTTGCTTACTGGGGTTTTGTTTCACACATTCCCAGAATATAAATGAAATGGAAGATTTTGTTTTTTGGAACAAAGGAGTTTCCAGCAACAACAATTTTGAACAAAATATTTTTACAAGCAAAGTTAGAAGAGCATCATTCCATTCGTGGTCCACACCCATGATAACTTGAAAGACAGAAGTAAGGACAAATATTATGATCAAATGTTCTTTGTTATGAAGAAAGGTTCCCTTTTCCGATTACCATTCTTCTGAGTTCATCTTCTCCCCCCCGCCCCCCGCCCAAGGAGGCTTTCTAAACTTGAGTATGGTGATAATGTTTTCTTAGAAGTGTATGGAAAGTTACATCTACAAAATGTTAAGCAGGTGTCAAATCTAAATGTCAAGGCAAGCATTGGAACTATCATACCATCCTGGTGCCATCTTAGAAATGTAGAGATTTAAAAAATATTTAGCATAACACTTAAACATGTATTGCAAGTGGAAATAATTGTAGAGATTCCAACACATTTTCAAGTGCATTTTCTTCTCCACCATTTGTTTTGCTAATTTGACCATGTCTCCAAGGACTATATTTACTGTTCTGGTACTAATGCATTTTCAGGTCTTTAAAGCTTTTAACCTTTAATCTCCTCTCATTCAAGTGAGGTTAAGTAATCTTTTTTTTTTCTTTCCTTGTGGCCAAAAATAGGTCTTCAATCAAACTTTCCTCAGAAAAGACAACACTCCCACTGTACCCCAAAGAGCTCTCGCTTAGAACTTGACAATCTTCCTAATAATAATGCGCAAAGAATTTAGAACAAGAGGTTATATAAAAAGGTAGGTCATTTTGTTTAAAAAAACTCTCTCTTTTTTTTTTGCATTTTAGAAGCCACAACTGGAATTAGGGAGGTAATATGCCGCAAAGCAATATCAACAGTGAACTCCTAAACAGAGTTACACCCTTCTAACTCCATTGATTTCAACAGATGTAGAAAGGTTCGAATCTACTTAGGACTGCTCTGTAAACGTAGGCAAGATCCATCAAGTAGGCCTCTTTTTAAAGTCCCATTCATTCCAGTTAGACCAGCTTGAAGGTTAATTCACACATGTGCAGCCCTCCAACAATTCTGTTATGTACTGGCTTAGCACCTGTCTGAGCCAAGGCTCCTGAAGTCCCCCTTGCTATGGGCTGTTTTCCTGCTGGCTGCATCCAATCCACACTGTGCAATAAAGTCCAATCACCGCACTGTAAATAAGTTACTTTGTATATAGTTGATGCAAAATAAGGATTTTAGCTTCATGTGCCTATTGGTTGTTGGTTGACGCGGGGGCGTGGTTTATGTGTATATATTTGCTCCTGTTGAGCCTGTGCTGTCTGTCTGCTTCCAGTCTTCAATAAAGATGTTATTATGAGAAATCACAATACGTAATAAATTCCATGAACGGGCCATTGCAGGTCACCAACCCAACCTTTACATTCCAGTGTTTTTCAAGAATGTTATTTCATGTATTCCAATGCCAGTCATCAAAGACTGCTTAGGGGTCCCCAACTCGATGCCCATAGGCACTACGGCACCTGCTGACACCTTTCCTGGGGCCCACCAAGTGATTTTAGAAAGTGGGTGGGATCAGGTGGAGTTCCTGCCCATGGGGACTTTTGATTGGCCGTTGGAGATCAGATTGGTTGTGCAGATTAAAGACATGTTTTTCAGCAGCTACCACACCAGTGTTCTCTCACACACACTTCCCCTCTCCCCCCGGGTATTTTTTCAATTATTCCTCTTGATTCCTACACTTGGGCTTCCTCTTTGTGGTGGGGGGTAGGTGGGTGGGAGCAGGCTCTGCCTCTTGTGCTTGGCTCCACTTCCAGAGGTGGCCGTTCTATGCTTGCGCCCAGCTCCCTGTGTCAGAAGTCCCAAGGTGCTCACAGACTCAAAAAGGGACCTCTAAAACAGATGCATGCAGATCATGTCGTATTTCTATGATCCGTTAAAGTACACTTCATGATTGGTCACTGAAGGTGAGGGAGGGGATTTTTGCCAGTTCTCCTCCTCCATGGCAGCCCTCCAACTTCCCTCCCTGGGGTGGGGTCCACTTTCCCCCAGGAACAGCATTTCAAAGGGGGCATGTTGAGCTGCAGTGGGAAGGGGGAGACAGGAAATGTATGCTTTCATGCTTGAAAGTCCCTCCAGGCTGGAGAAATGACTAAAGAGGGCAGCCAAGGTGATTAAGAGGTGAAGAGCCTTTCCTATGAGAATAGTTACGGAGACAGGAACTTTTCCATTTAGAACAAAAGGTGACTAAGAGGGAGGTATGATCGCCAGCTAAAGGGGAGCATACTTACCAAATTATGCACAGGGTGGAGAAAGTGGATCAAGAGAACTTTTTCTTCCATCACCTCTGAAGCTGATGAGCAATAGATTCAAGACACACTCAAGGAAATTCTTTTTTTTTTTAAAGAATTTTTATTGGATTAGAAACATATAATAACAATTATAATCACATTCTTTAATTTTTTCTAATTCTAACCCCCTCCCTTTCCCCCCCCTTTTTATTGACTTCCAACAGTTTTCCAACCCCCTATCCACTTTCCCTCTACTCCTTCATATTTATTTTATTTGTTTATTATAATATACTTTCAGATTCTTCTAAGCACTATTTCCACTTCCTTTCACATATAAATTGTCATATAAATTGTCATATAAATAAAATCCTCTTAATCTATCTTCTTCATTAAAACTACTAATAATATTCATTTTGATAACCTGTGTTTTATCTTACTCCTTCTATTCTCTTCAATATGGGACAAACAATTTGCCCTCCTTTATACATCAATTCCAATACTTCTATACACATACTTATTATACACACTTATTGTCATTTACTTAGGCTTCTGTTCTATATGTTGTTCTTTATCTATACATATACCATAAGTCTAACAATTAGACCTATCTTTGAATTTACGTATGTATGTATATATTCACTCTATGTTATACGGTTAACTCAAGGAAATTCTTCTTTACTCAATGAGTAATTAAATTGTGGAATTCACTGCCAAAGGATATGGTGATGTCCACACATATAGATGACTTTAAAAGTGAGGTTACACAGATTCATGTTGGATACATCCATCAATGGCTAATAGCCATGGTAGGTAATGGGAACCTTGGTATTCAGAGATCCAGAGGAGTTAGCTGTGTTAGTCTGTAGTTGCAAAATAGTAGAGTCCAGTCGCACCTTTAAGACTAACCAACTTTATTGTAGCATAAGCTTTTGAGAACCACAGCAGTCTTCATCAGATCCATCATGCAAAGAAACAAAATATTTATTTATTTATTCATTCATTCACAAATTTTCTAAGCTGCCTTTCCACAGAATCTGTTCAAGATGGCTTACAAGATTGTGGTGGTGGTGGAGAGTGCCCTCAAGTCATAGCTGACTTATAGCAACCCCTGGTGGGGTTTTCATGGCAAGAGCCTAACAGAGGTGGGTTACCATTGCCTGCCTTTGCAACCCTGGTCTTCACTGGAGGTCTCCCGTCCAATTACTAACCAAGGCCGACCCTGCTTAGCTTCTGAGATCTGATGAGATCAGGCTCACCTGGGCTTATCCAGGTCAAGGTGGCTTACAAGATTAAACAATAATAAAACATTAGACTTCATAAACATTGTTAATGATTTTTAAAAAGCATAAAAAAGCCAGAGTGTAAGAACAACATAGAACAGCATAAAACACCGAGTAGCTGATGAACAATTCTCCTGAAACCACCCTCAGGCTAGAGCTAGATCATTAAAACAATGTTATAAAAGATCAACCTTTTAATTAAAAGTCTGGGTAAAAAGCAACATTTTGACTTGGCATCGGAAAGACAGTAGGGTAGGTGCCAGGTGAGTCTCAAGGAGAAGGGCATACTACAGGTGCCACCATTTTATTTGTTTTATTTAACAAAATTTATATCCTGCCTTTCTTCTCTCATAAGAGCCTCAAGGTGGCTAACAAATTAAAACACAAAATAAAAATCACATTTTAAAACCATTAAAACAGCAGCAACACATCATTAAAACTAGAGCTGAAACACATGCAGACACAAAAACAGCAATTAAAACATTTCAAACAATTGAAACATAATGCATGAAGAAGCCAAATGAAACAAAGGTCAGGCGGGGTCAGCAGGCAATCTCCTGTGTCTTCCTTGCATATGAGCATCTGCAGCGCTGACTGATGATGTCACTCCTAGTGCGACCTGGAAGTGACGGTGTCAAGCCAGGGCAGATTCTTAAAAAATCAGCCCTGCCATAATGCCATTGTTTCCGGGTCACACCAGAAGTGATGTCATTGGCTGGCACTGCAGGCATGTTCATGCCCATTTTGCCAACATAGGCCCATCTCCCAGGACTGTCACTTCCTGCCAATCAAACCAATGTTGGATTAGTAGGCACCTTGAGAAATTCCTCCTCTGCAGACAGTTACTTCCTTCTCTCCTGATTCTTCCAGTATGCTTTACTGATATAATGAATGGTACAGAAAGGCTTTCACTGAGGCACTCCTAGATATTCTACCACTTGCGCTTTTAGAAGGTTGCTTCAGTGAGATTCCATACAGCAAAAGAATCTGCTCGTGATAAAGTCCATTGAGGATTTGTTCCATGTCACATTTCAGTGTCTGAGATTTGAGGCTGAGTGCAAAAGATTTCTGAGGATCATCGTATCTCGTTTTCCGTAAAGATCAGATCAGGATAAACTAGATTTCCTATTGGCAGATAGGAATAAATTCATTTCTTTCCAAATGGCAAGGGTTTATTGTTGCTGTCATAAAGATAAACATTTATTAGCTCTCTCCCCCTTACAGAACGCAATGCTTACAATGAAAGCAGAACAACAAACAATGCTTACAATCGGGGTCATTTCGTCGAAAAAGAGCTGCAGGAACTCATTAGCATAACTCATTAGCATATGCCACACCCCTTGACATCACTAGAAGTGTGTCATTGGCATAACTGATTTGCATATGCAACATCCCCTGACCTCACCTATCCTAGCTGTTTTGGACCCAATCCTGGCCATTCAGGGCCAAAATTGGGCCCAAAATGGCAAAAAGGGGCTGAAAATGGCTGAAAAGGGGCCCAAAATGGTCAGAATTGGGCCACTGCTGAGTGGGAGAGTGATTCACCACCTGTCAGAGGCCTGATCCTGGCCATTTTTGGACCAATCCTGGCTGTTTTAGGCCTGATCCTGGGCATTTGGGGCCCAATCCAGGCCAAAACAGGCCCTAGATGGTCAAAAATCAGGTGGGCGGGGCCACCTGACATGTGACCTCTTTGGAGAACTACTGGAACTGCATCCCTGCGCGTTCCCCCTCAAAATGAGCCCTGCTTACAATGAAAGCAGAACAACAAACAAGCATAAGAATACATAAACAGACCACAATTTAAGTCACAATGTAAGACTAGGGAAAAAATTAACCTAATCAAATGCCATCCTGAATACAGCCACCTTCTCTCAACCACCCAGCCCTTTAGCTCTCCCAGTATTACTATTCCTGTAGACAAGGGAACAGTCCTTTGCCCTTCTGACCCCTCAGTGTCCCCTTTAGTGGTGTTACCCCTTTGATGGTGACCCCACCAGCTGACTTAAACTCAGTTGACCTGTACCCTAACTGCTCCACTCTGGGTTATTAGTCATTGCATTGTAAGATGAATTATCATGGTTTTATTCTGAGATTTTTTAAAAGATATGTTTTGACATCTTTTAAATGATTTTTTCTATGAAATTCCTGGGAATTTCTTGTTCTTATTTTGATGGAGTTGTCATGTTGTTGCTATGGCTTATTTATTGAGGCGATAAAGACTGACCGACTATGCCAGGTGTTCAAGAAGGCCCAGAGCAGTAACTCAGACAGGGATGCTACAGACAGCTTCATGTGCTTAAATTGCAACTCCAGGAGCCTTTAAAGGGTTAATTTATTTCTCCGGGCATTCTTCCGTATGGCACCGCCTGGGAATTGCTGATCTGACAGAAGGCCTGGTGTCCTTCGTCTGTCTGAATCCCAATTAGATGAGTAGTTTAGTTTTAATTTTCAATCATATCATGATTATACATCAATGAGTGGGTACTCGAGTGATGTAACAATATAGGTCTCATTCTTAGCAACATTGTATACTTAGAAATATTCTCTCTGCCGTCTGACAGTTTAAAAAAAAAAACCTTTTAAAGGAATCCTTCAGTGTGGGCAGTCGAAAATAGAATTCTAGGGTGTTATTTTTTTTTGTTTGGGTTGTAATTATAGAATGTGTTTTATTAAAAGGAGTCTGAGGTAAGGGATTGTACATTCTATTCGTGCTCTATACTTTTAATTCCTATCACTGTTCACTTGTTACTTTATTTTTAGGGGCAAAGTTATAGGGAGCTGCTAGATCACATGTGCCAAGGTATTTGAAGTATCTACAGCTGCTTGCATAGCTCGCGATCCAAACTACATTCCTGTCACGAATCATAGATTTGCGAGTGCAGGGCAACTCTTCTTTTTAAAAGGAGAGTTATACATATTGCAATCAGATAGTGGGGGTTTATAAGACCCTTGAAGAACTTAGAAATTCTCTCTCTCTCTCTCTCTCTCTCTCTCTCTCTCTCTCTCTCTGTTTCTGTCTGTTGTTATGAAGACTGAATATACAGCTTAAATCCTTCATTTTTACTATTGTGCAATATGCACAGATAACGGCTGCAAGCTGAAAATATCTGTGCAGGATCTTCCCCTCACCCTTATTTATCTACTTATTTAGAAGACTGATCACTTTATGGCTTCTTAGCAATTGACATGAAGGCCAAAATAAAAGTACATTAGGACAATGAAATCAATGAGCACAGACAACAGGCAGAAGAGCTGAACAAGTGTAAATTGCAGCCAACGAAGTGACAAACCCAGCACCCAGATAGCACTAAAAGCCTCAGTAAATAAAGACGTCAGTAAGGTCCTCTGTAGTGGGCCAGGGTCGCAGTCTGGCAAATTCCCTGTTCAGCAGTGGCCGACAGCCCCATGCAAAGTGAGACCGCCCGCAGCTTCTTGGTGCTGAATCCTAATGAGCAAGCAACTTAGGTGCCATTTCAATAGCAAATTGGACCGCCACTAGCAATTTTACAGCATGCCCTTTCAATCATGGCCAGCTGCATTTTAAAAATCATTTTTGCAGCTGGGAGCAGGATCCATCAGCTCAGGCAGAGGTTGAATGATTTCCCAAACCAAACTAGGGGGAAAGGGCGTGTGCTTCTTCTAGTGTGTTTTTCTCTATGTTCATTCCCACATTCTGCATTCAAACCCCACCCTGTAAAGAAAGAGCCAGTGGAGCAAACATAAGAGAACTGATACTCCTGCTATCCTGATTTCCATGGGCCTTCTGTATGCCAAGCAGATGCCCTACCATGGAGCATGTCCAGCTAAAAAGATAAGATGGTAGATGATATGAAATACCTCCACCTGAGAACTTGGAGTTAAAGGAGACAATACTGACCTCGATAGACCAAAGTCTGGTTTAATATAAGGCAGCTTCGTATGTTCTAAAATGATGGGCATGTGTCAAGACTAGAGGTGGGCACAAACAGCAATACGAACAAAAAAAAGCCACAAACAGCCCAATCAGCTGTTCCCAAGCAAGCTGTTTGTGAGGCCCTGTTTGTGGTGTTCATCAGCCGTTCGTCAAACCTGACAGTCTGGCGCCTTTCAATCAGTTCCCTTGGCAACAGTAGGCATGGACTTTCTGAACTCTGTCTGAACTCCTGTTGCCCTGGAAACCCCAATCTAAGCCCAGAGGCACTTAACCCCCGACTCAGCCACTTGTCAGGGGAACCCCTGACAAGGTCTGATTGCAGCCTGCCGGGGTTTAAATTTCCCTCTCCCTGCTGCTGCACAGTGCAGGAAGAGGGACATTTAAATACCCCAATCAGTTGCTTGTCAGGGAAACCCTGACAAGGGTTTCCCTGCAGGGAGAGGGGCAGGGAGCAGCAGGGAGAGGGGCACTTCACCCCCGACTCAGCCGCTTGTCAGGGGTTTCCTGACAAAGTCTCCCCCCCCCCCTCCCTCCAGCCGGCTGGAAGGAGGGAGACTTTGAAGGGAAGGAGGTTCCCCACACCGTTTGCAAATGGCGCAGGGAACTTTCTTCCCTTCCAAGTCTCCCCCCTCCCTCCCACAAACAGCCAACCACGAACATGTTCGTGAACAGGGTCATGTTTGTGGTTGTTCGTGATCCCCTGTTCGTGGATGGCAACGAACAACGAACATCGTGTTCGGGTTTTTTCCTCTAGTCAAGACCCAGAGGCCCTTACTCCTATTCTTGGGTGCTGAAACACAGCCCCTCCAAGGCCCCTTGGAGCTTCCCGAGGGCTCTGGTACTGTTTCTTTGAAGCTTTTCAGCTTCTGGGTACCCGCTGAGGGTGTGCACACATATAGCAAGTAACTCTGGACACAGCCAGGTAAAATATATTTATAGTTTATTAAAGACAGATTATAAGGAGCATATGCTAAGCAAGAACCGCTCTTCAAACAGGCATTAGGCAAGCTCAAAAACAAGTAAGGCTTAGCTGTTCTTAAATACAAACTAACTGGCTAAAAAACTTCAAGTTGGCTATCTAGCAATCTCTGACTTGGCTTCATGGCTAGCAGTTCTTACCAAAGGCTTTAGAATAGGAACCCATTCCATGCCAAATGGTTCTAGTCATCTTGGTAGTGTAGCATGGAAACAAGAGCCTCTCTCTAACATGCTGGTAGACAGCTACTAACTAGAGAGGTCCCACAGTAGAATCAAACGGCCATTTTCAAGCCAAGCTGCATCTGCCCACCAGCCCCTAAGCCAATCAGGGCTTCAGTACTTAATTGGCAGCGCTAGGATGAGAAATATGGGAGTACTGGTTGAAACTGATTGCAACTGAGGGCCAAACTACAAGTGATGCCTGACACAGGTTGGACACTTGTCAGCTTCCCTCAAGTTTTGATGGGAAATGTAGGCAGCTTGGTGGAATGTTGGACAAGTGACAGTTGAAAAGTCCATTGGACAGCAGTCGGAGAGCCAAGCTGCAAGACCAGGATGCCTACATTTCCCATCAAAACTTGAGGGAAGCTGACAAGTGTCCAACCTGTGTCAGGCATCACTTGTAGCTTGGCCCTCAGACTCACCGGGTTTTCCAGGACCAGTTCTCAAAAGGCTGGCAAGGTCTTGCAGATATGCCTGATTACGAAGCCAAAAGATTTTTCTCAAAACAAAATCAAAAAGAGTCCAGTAGCACCTTTAAGACTAACCAACTTTATTGTAGCAGAAGCTTTTGAGAATCACAGTTCTCGTCAGATGCATCTGACAAAGAGAACTGTGATTCTCGAAAACTTATGCTACAATAAAGTTGGTTAGTCTTAAAGGTGCTACTGGACTCTTTTTGATTTTGCTACTACAGACTAACACGGCTAACTCCTCTGGATCTATTTCTCAAAACAGGCCTGGTTTGGGCCCTACGCAGGCTTAGAGCCTGAACCAAAGTGATGAACTTACACACTTGAGAGCCGGATGGGAGCCCTTTCCTTACAGCATGCCATAACTTTGAAAGTATCACATTCAACGGGGCACAGTATAGAACACCACTGAAAAGTCAGAAAGTGGAAGACCTCTACCTGAGACACCAGAAAGCTGCTGCAGGTCAGAGTAGACAATGCTGACCTTGAGAGACCAGTCCCTGGTCCTAATTATTACCCCTAGCTCAACCTTGATCTTCTCATTCAAAGTCATTGCTTTGAATTGCTAAAACAAATGAGATTTACTAGATGTGTTCTGTCTTACCAGAAACCATAAAGGCATGCACCCAAAAATCTGCTTGCCTATGATAATATAAACACCATTACCTTAGAAAAGGCCTGTGGCTCAGTGGCAAAGTATCTGCTTGCTATATAGAAGGTCCTAGGTTCAATCCCCAGCATCTCTGGTTAAAAGAATCAGATAGTAGGTGTTGCGGAAGACCTCTAAGACCCTGGAAAGCAGCTGCCAGTCTGAGTAGGCAATACTGGTCTTGATGGACCGATCAGGTCTGATTCAGTATAAGACAGGTTCATGTATACCTGAGCACAAAACCACTTTGATCTCCACAGCATCCAAAACTTCAGAAACCAAAGAACGCAGCAGTGGCCATGATCTGTTGTTTGGCAGCTCCCATCTTCTTCTTCCTTCACATGTCTATTTACTGTCATGCTGAAATGAGAACACCGTGCAACTCAGGAGTTGAAGGAATCCCCCAAATTACCCATCGTCTGCAAGAGGAACAACACCTATTATGGGGTATGATTGTTTTTCTCTCTAGGTAGAATGTCATCTATTTGTTTTCTCTCATGCATTTGAGGATTGTTAGTTCTCTGTTGGCTTGACGCGTCAAGGTAACCACACTGCATACCGAGAATGCTACTTTGGGTAACTGCCAATGTGCTCACAGCGTCCTGATGGATCTCAGGCATGCCTGAGGACAGAACAAGATGGTGTGGTGGTGGCAAACCCATGGCTTCAAAGGCGGGAAGCTGTCAACAACCTGTAAAGTAGGGTCATGGAGGCAACTTCAAGAAGAATAGAGGTGGTCAAGGGGGCATGCTGAACCCTTCCTCGGTCAACAGCTATCACCCCACATACTGTCTTCCTAGGCTATTCTTCCTTTATGCAGGGCTCAGAGTCTAATAGTACTGTCTTAGATTGTGATGACCAAACATGAGCCAATCACCAGGCCTCTTTGGTTTGGCACCCAAGGACACGAACACCTACCAAACAGGTCTGTGAAAAAATGCTGCTGATCCAAACCAATTGGCAGCTGCTAATGTTGCTAAGGACTACGTAGATAAATATCAAACAACAGGATCATTTTTAGACACAGTGTTTATTCAAAACTGATTCATATAGCTGTCTCTTTAAACAGTTGCCTGCCAAGCGGCCCAGCAAGGACGTGGGGACGAGAACTCGGTTGACCTGTGTGAGAACTCTCATGCACAAAAAGACAACTGCAGTGTATAGCACTGTTAGGAAGGAATATGGTAAAGCAACCTGCCAAGGGAGCAGGTCGATAAATGGAAGAACTGTCCATTGAAAAACAGCTCCATGTTCACAACTGGTGAACAGGGCAGGAGCCGAATCGATTGGTATTTGAACGTCCCTTCTTGGGTACAGAGTATTGAAAGAAAATATCAGACAAAGGAAGGGCTAAGCACCCCATTCTGACGACTGCTTTTCTGCTCAAAATTGCCCCATCTTATGGATTTAGAGCTCTTTGGCACAATCCTCATTTCAAAACAGGTCTGCTAATGTCTTATCTTCTTCCACTCAAAGGACCAGAGACTGGGCATCTTAAAGGGTCTGGTCTAGGAGGCTGGCATTATGCTCTGTGCTGCTTGAATCACTCGAACAAAAAGGTATAACTTAAAGAGCGGGCTTAATTACAGTCTGTCTTTCCCTAAAAACAGTTATTAGAGTTTTGCATGTCTTCACTCCTTGACATTTGTGGTTGGCTCCACCTCCTCTGGCAGCCATTTTGTAGTTGTACGCACACCTTGTCTCAGAATTCCAAAGGTGCCGGCAAACACAAAATGTTTGGGGAGCCCTGGTTTCATCTAGCGAGCTTCATAGCTGAATGGAAATTTGGATCCAGGTCCCCCAGATCAGACTCCCTAACTGCTACGCTATGGCTGACAGCAGCTGTTTGGGCCAGAAGAACTTTCCCAGCTCTGCCACCACCTGAGGTCATTTAATTGGTGAGGCCCAGGACCGAACTTAGGACATTATCTTAGAAAACACATCATCTGCTACAGAGTTGTAGCCCCAGGAAAGGCACAGGGCAGTTGCAAGGACTCGTCCAAAAAGAACATCCGGCACCCCAAACAAGAACTGTACATCCAGCAAATTAAGTTCTTGCTTTAAATTTTTTCCATGCTTTAAAACGCTTTGTTAGTCCTTTAGCCACAAAGTTCTTCGGCAGATAGCAGTATCTGATGATGTTTGATAGTTAACGTATTATGTGATATTTTTATCCGACAGCCTTAATAAGATAACATTAAATAGTAATTAGTATTGACTGTTGGCAGCTTAGGAAATATCATATTTGTCTAGTAAAATCAAAGCAATCAAGAGATGCCAGAATCCACACTTTTAGATACTAATTTCAAAAGGTACCGTTGTGTAACCCAGTTCCTGCATTATGGGATTTGATGCCTCAGAGCTTTTGTTGCCTTTATTGCATTTATTGATATGCAAATGCATATCAATAAATGCATATTTATTTTCCCACTTGTTTTCCAGTTCTGCAGTCCCAGTCTTCTATGGGTCTGCCCGCACATGCACCCCATCGAGTTGCAGCCAACTTATGGGGACCCCTGTAGGGTTTTCAAAGCAAGAGATGTTCAGAGGTGGTTTGCCATTGTCTGCCTCTGCATAGCAACCCTGGCCTTCCATGATGGTCTCCCATCCAAATACTGACCAGGGCTGAACCTGTTTAGCTTCTGAGATGTGATGAGATCAGGCTACCTGGACCATTCAAATCAGGGCAAAATCCTTGTCCTACTGCGATGTTTATTGGAGGTCTTTGCTATCTGCTTGAATTCTTTTTCATATTTTGTAATCCACTTACGAGTTATAAGTGAAGCTAATAAGGAAGTTAAGCATTCAAAATGCAGATTCAGAATTTGCATTTGAATTTTCCCATTTAATCTGGGTACTGAAATTGGACACTTCCCCACAGCTGAAATATTTGTGAATATTCATTTAAGCTCAACTCTGGATACAGTATTTTGGGAAATGACACTTTTAACTCTACATATTTACTATATATGAAAAAGTCACAGGATTTTTCACACAGAAAATTACTAAGGCCTTCTTCTTGATATTCTTGTAAATGAAACAGGAACTTTCTGTTACCAGTATAAAAGAAGTTTCTTCTCCACACACGAATTTTCACTTCTTAGAAACACTATCAAGCAATAATTATTCCTTTTTTTTATGTCCAGGAAGGCCCAGTTTTATCACCTCCAGCCTTAGCGCTGGAAAGAATCATGTTAAGAATAATATTTTTGAACCTTGTAGAGGATAAGTGGCAATCATATGCAACCTCTTTGCTAACTTTAATATAAGCTTTCCAGTAATATCTTGAACTCTATATTCCCCAAACAAATGTACAGGAATTAGTCATAAGAAGCTAAAGATTTTTCTGCTGAATTTCACTAAGTGCATACAAAACTTTACAAAATCTTGCAAAAGCCCTTTGCCAAAATTTCTGATGTCACCAGATCAGACCAGCCAGTTTGGTGTAATTTATGAGCACGGGACTCTAATCTGGAGAGCTGTGTTCGATTCCCCGCTCCTCCACTTGAAGCCAGCTGGGTGACCTTGGGCTAGTCACAGCTCTCTCGGAGTTCTCTCAGTCCCACCCACCTCACAGGATGTTTTGTTGTGGGGATAATAATGACATACTTTGTAAACTGCTCTGAGTGGGCATTAAGTTGTCCTGAAGGGCAGTATATAAATCAGTTGTTGTTGTTGTTGTTGTTGTTGTTGTTGTTGTTGTTGTTATCTACAACTACAACAATATAAATTATAAATTATCTTGGATCAGTCACCCTTGTGTCAGCCTAGCCTACTTCACAAGGTTGTTGTGAAAATAAAATGGAGAAGGGGAGAATATTGTAAGCTACTTTGAGTCTCCACTGGTGAGAAATGTAGGATATAAAGAAAGCAAACAAACAAACTAAATAAGTGAACCAATGAAACACAAATACTAAAAATATGTATTTTCTCACTTCCTGTGAAGATTCAATCTGTTCTGTAAAGAATCAGCATTGCGTATATGCAACACAGTACTGAGTGTATCATTTAATACAGAATCCAGAGTCCTGCAAACTTCAAGCTTCATTTTTACATCAAAGAAGTGTCTGGCCCTCAGGGAGGCAGATCAAAACCTGAAAACACGCACACAATTTCTACTCAAGTATGGTTCCCCATCTTGTTGATCCTGCGAGAGCTTTGGGAATTTTGAGAAAGGGTAAGGGATGCCACCACCAAAAGGCTGCCAGGGGAGACAGGACCAATTGCAAAATGCCTAGCAGTGGCAAATTACATAATGTGGGGAAGTTCCAAGCCAAGTATCCCCCTATGATGGGGGCAGCTATTTCTAAATAAGTGTTCTCTGCAGCCTGCAAGGTGATGTCTCCTGGGGTTTTCCATAACAGTTCCTCCTCCATTGAGATGCAGGAAAACCAGAGTGGCTTTGGGGTTTGGAGAAGATGTACTGAGGGGAGGACACAACTGGGCACCCTGAAACTCCAGGTGCCAACAGACTTGCCATTTGCCCATTGGCAGTGGGCAATGCCCTACCCCCACCCTCAATTCCCTGCTCTCCTTACCACAGAGATTAGAGGAAACGCTTAGCGTATCATACCAGTGACCTTACTGAAACCACCCTCCCAAGGCAGACACCCCGCCCCCCAAATCTCCCATAATTTGCCAACACAAGGCTGGGAACTCTAGTTACTAACTTCAAGGTGAGGCTTGAAGTAACAACTGATCTCCAGGCTACAGAAATCAGTTACTTTAGAGGAAACAGCAGGCTTGGAAAGCAGACCCTATGGCATAACATCTCTGCTGATTTGCCTCCCCTCCAAAAACTCTGGCCTCACCATACACCACCTCCAGATCTCCAGGAATCTGCCACGCCAGAGTTGGCAACCCTAGGCAGCACACTGGTGGTAGCTCATGGCATGCATGGAAACCTAGGTGGTCTGGGTGGTCAAAGGACAGAATAGCAAACCCAAGTTTCCACTTCAGATGATTCCAAAGACAAGTGATCATGGGAAGTCGCCATTGTAGATTCAACACATGCCGTCTCTATTTAAGAGAGCCCACCGTTAGGAACTGAGGCCAACACCTTGGAAAGCCGTGCTGTCATTCAGAAGACAAAAGACTGGGATTGTTGAACAAATGACCTGACTCAAAAGAACACAATCCCCAGTACGTTCCAGTTTTCCATTTCTGTCCCATTCTCTTCCAGTGCAGCTGATGGGAAAATACGCTAGAACTTGTTCTCAACCAGGGTACGGTTTTAAGGAGGCCGTTGTTTGTTTCTTTTTTTCCTATCCATTGTTACATTTTGATGCTGCAGGACTTTAACAAGGAGATCTGTCTTTAAAAGGGGAATATCTTTAAGATGTGGTTGCATGCCTACAAGTTTATTCCCCAGTCTTCAAACAGAATAATTCCCCTTCAATGTTGTACAGCTGTTTAATAATCAAGTGTAGTCTGTATGCCATATGCCTTAAGTCACATTTCTCACAGCTGGTTGTATATGGTTGCACTACCGCAGTTTTCAAAACTAATCTGAAGCAGAATGGAAACAATAAGGCATAGCTTGTCCAAGCTGGTTTGTTTTTATTTATGCACACGGCTTACATTATCTCCAAGGCTCAAAGTGAGAAACAATATTACACAATGTAATATTTATTTATTTTTAAAAGTAAATATGTAAAGATTTAATTCTGCCACCCTAACCAGTATACCCACCAAAAATGACATTTAAAAAGACTCACTAATTATATAATTGAGTAAGCGTATTCCAGACAACTCACTTTATACCCTGATACAACACCAGAGGGCACTACCATGGAGGGAAGCCTAGGCAAGGCACCATGTCCCTCCAGAAAATGTGCCATGGTGGGAAGCCCAGGCCAGGAGCAGGATGGGAACAGGTGGCAATGCCCACCTCCCGACTTCACCCAGCTGATATTAGGAGTGCAGCAGGTGGCAATGCCCACCCTCTGCCTTCATGCAGCTGTTATTAGGAGCGGAAAATGTGGCAATGCCCACTGCCACTTTAACACCGCTGGTATTAGGAGTGGAGCAGGTGGCAATGCCCTCTCCTCGCCTTAACCCAGCTGATATTAAGATCAGAGCAGGTGGCAATGCCCACACCCCACCTTAACCCAGTTGGTATTAGGAGCAGAGCAGGTGGCAATGCCCTCTCCCCGCATTAACCCAGCTGGTATTAGAAGTGGATCAGGTGGCAATGCCTAACCCCCACCTTAACCCAGCTGGTATCAGCAGCGGAGCAAGTGGCAATGCCACCCCCGACCTTAACTCAGCTGCTATTAGGAGCAGAGCACTTGGCAATGCCCATCTCCCCCCTCACCCAGCTGGGATCAGAAGCAAAGCAGGAGGCTTTGCCCAACCACTTCCTTAACCCAATAGGTATTAGGAGCAGAGCAGATGGCAATGTCCACACCCACCTTAACCCAGCTGGGATCAGGAGCAGATCAGATAGCAATGCCCGCCCCCCCCCCCCATCACCCAGTTAGGATCAGAACTGGAGCAGGTGGCAATACCTGCCCCTGCCTTAACCCAGCTGATACTAGGAGTGGAGCAGGTGGCAATGCCACCTCCAACCTTAACCAAGCTGATATTAGGAGCGGAGCACTGGGCAATACCCACCCCCCTTCACCCAGCTGGGATCAGATGCAGAGCAAGTGGCTTTGCCCACCCACTGCCTTAACCTAATAGGTGTTAGGAGCAGAGCAGATAGCAATGCCCGTCCCCACCTTAACCCAGCTGGGATCAGGAGCAGATCAGATGGCAATGCCTGCTTTCCTTCACCGGACTGGGATCAGGAGCAGAGCAGGTGACAATGCCCCCCTCCACCTTAACTCAGCTGGTATTAGGAGCGGAGCAGGTAGCAAAACCCTTCCCTTCCTTCACCCATTTGGGATCAGGAGCGGAGCAGGTGGCAATGCCCACCTTGTGCCTTCATGTGGCTGGGATCAGGCGCAGATGAACTGGATGTTCACCCTCCCCTTTCTAGAGCCCGTTGTGTGTTTTTTTTTCCCACAACGGGCTTTGTTGCTAGTCTTAGCATAATTTAGGTCTCCTCCTCTCTTTATCCTGCAAGAAAATAAGTACATTTCAGGATCACAGCAAGTGCCTGAATGAGCTACCTAATCCTCCTCCTGCCGTTTTCACTGCTTTGCATCGTTATGCCACCCTATTGCCACAGCTATTGGGTGAATGCAATTATGTAAAATCCCTGCTCCATCTTTACTTGCCATCACAGGTCACAAGGAAGATCACTTTCTTAACTGGGCTGATCATTTGATGCAATTGCCTGTCAACACTTGGTACGCCAGGTGGGTCCCTTTAAATCCTTCTAAGAACAACTGAGGCTATCATGTTCTGCAGAAGGTTAGGAGATGGTTTAATTGATCCACTCTGGTATTCCATTCTCTGCTATCTGATCCCATTCCCGTTTCATTTAGTTTACCTAAAGTTTCTTTTTTAATTGATGATAATATTTCTGGCCGCTGTGTGATTTCTTTCTGTTTTTGCTTTAGAGTTTAACTATCCTATTGAAATAGACAAAAGTCTTTCGTAGCTACAGAAAACAGTTTTAAGGAGGAGGATACCTGCGGCAAAGCACTGTGAAAATATGTACGCCTGAATTATTTCTAGTCCAGATAGTTCTCTGGCCTTTCATTTATACTTCTGGGTCAAAAATAGGAATTTCCAGTGGGTGAGAAGAAATGTTTCTTTTGAATTGCTTTGTTTCTGATGCTAGCAACTTCCATTTTAAGATCCCGGTTAAGGGTTCTCCCTGGATCATTCATGAAGACATTGTGACACAATGACATAGACCCAAAGAGCCATGCCAAAAATTCTATTCACTGAAAGGGCTGTCCTGCACCCCTTTCCCTCTGTAGCCCTCATGCCACTCCCCGAACCTCATTTCACCACCACAATCACTTCCTGAGGCTAACAGGCCCCTCCCAGAATCTCATTTCACCACCACAATCACTTCCTGAGGCTAACAGGCCCCACCAGAATGCCGAAAGGGAAAGAGTGGGGAATCAGCGGAACTGGCACTTCAACAATGCTCTCACAGAAATGTGGGGGTTTACCATACAGTATTCCCAGCTAAAAAATATACCAGAATAATACCTTACCATGTTATTCAGCTAAATTTGGCATGCCCGGATCAATCCAGATATATTCGGATATACTGAGTAGTGGATTCCTTAATACACCCAAATTATTCGAGGTTATCTGTCTGTATTATATTATATTCAGCTTTTTAAGTTGTTGTTTTTTAGATATTTGTATATGATTTTAATGTGTGATGTATGATGTATTTTCCTGTTGGCAGCTACCCTGAGCTTCTTCGTGGGGAGGGCGGAATATAAATCTAATAAAATAAATGAATAAATCATCGTGTTGGCCATTTTAAAGCTGGCTGGCTGCCTTCTCCCTTCTTGTTTTTTTTTTTTTTTTTCAGGCAACAGGGATAAGGGGAGTGAGCAACGGGTGGAGGAGGTCTACTTGTCTTGTCAATCTCAGGGATTCTTTGATGGAACGGCCTTTTTCAAATTCTTGTGTTGCATTGTTGTTGTGTTAACTAAACGTTCTTCTTTGCAGAGGTGAGAGGAAACGGGGGCCCGTGCGGAAGGGCAGCTTCTGCAGTTCTGTCTTGAGGCTTCTTTGAGCTAGTGAATGACGGTGTAGGCTGCAGACTGCAAAGAGAGGAGTAACTTGGGTTACCCAAGATTATTCCTTCTCCCTTTCTGAGGCCTTCCTTGGGAGAGGGATCTTGTACTAAGTTACTACTGTGCATGTTTGCCTGCTATTGCCAGTGATTGTGGTTCTGCTGCTGGATGGAGACATGTTGGTATTTGGTTCTGTTCTGTGTTATTACCACATTGGCCCTGGGTTCTGCCTGGCTTCTATGAGTGACACTGGTTCTGTTGGGCTTCTGCACACGTTGGATAATGCACTTCCAATCCTCTTTAGAGACCATTTGGAACTGAATTTTCCATATGTGAAACAAAAAATCCACTTCTAAACTATTGCTAAAGTGCATTGAAAGTGCATTATCCAACATGTGCGGAATCAGTGTTCATCCTTTTCTTCACTTTGGTTCTGCTGGGACTCTCTGGTTTTCTATTGGTTCTGTTGGGCTTCAGTTTGCGTTGGGACTGGGCCGTTGGCCAATGTTTGCTCCTGTGTTTTTGGTTAGGGTATTTTAGCCTGAAAGCCCCCCCCCCCCCCGGGAACAATGGAGAGTGGTGGAGCAGCTTGTTCAGGGGCCCACAGAATTGGACTCCTGGGTCCAACCTTCATGAAACTTGCTGGGTTTGTAATAGACAGGAAGGATTAGGTTGCCTGAAATTTTGGTGAAGTTTTCTTGAAAAACTCCCCCCCCCCAAATCTCCAGATAGGTTCCCCCACAGAAAACAACGGAGCCAAATGTATTCAGATTCCCTAATAGAACCATATCTGAATACTAAATTGATCTTTTTCAAACTAATATCTGGAATGCTGAATATATATGGTATTACAGCTACCCAGATCTGAATAATACCAATTTTGTACCTACCGAAATGCCTTCCATATGCCTGATCAGCTTTTTGGTTCTAAGTCTCTGCAGTCAAACAGATTCAGGTATGTGATGATTTCACTGAGAACAAGAGAAAGCCAACTGAAGAGCAAAGCCAATGCTCTGGATTAGTTGCACAGGTGATCCCAGCCTGATACTTTTGCAGCTAATGGAGTGATCACAGCAAACTGTTTATCCAATTACATAGAGGAGGGGCTGTGGCTCAGTGGAAGAGCATCTGCTTGGCATACTGAAGGCCCCAGATTCAATCCCCAGCATCTCCAATAAATGAGCAAGTAGTATTTATTTTTTTATTTTTATTTATTTCAAATTTCTATTCTGCCCTCCCCGCGAGCAGGCTCAGGGCAGATAACAACATACTAAAATACAAAATACAATAAAAACAACATATTCAAATACAATAAAAATCTATACACATTTAAAACGGGATGGTGGACAGCCTTCACAGGGAGGGTTAAGATTTTATACACCCCCTTTTTTTTCAGGCCGACGGAGGCCTAACCTCAGCTATATGCCCGGCGGAACAACTCTGTCTTGCAGGCCCAGTGGAAGGATAGTAGGTCCTGCTGGGCCCTGATCTTGGCAGACAGAGCATTCCACCAGGTGGGAGCCAGGACCGAAAAGGCCGTGGCTCTAGTCGAGGCTAGGCGGGCCTCCTTGGGGCCAGGGACCACCAATAGCTGTTTGTCCCCTGATCAGAGTGTCCTCCAGGGAATATATGGGGAGAGACGGTCCCGTAGATACGCTGGTCCCAGTCTGCACAGGACCTTATAGGTCAATACCAGTAGGTGATGTGAAAGATCTCAGCCTGAGACACTGCAGAGCTGCTGCCAGACTGAGTAGACAATACTGACTCGGGCGTACCAATGGTCTGATTCAGTATAAGGCAGCTAGATGTGTTAGAGTCATGTGTTATGTACATACAGCTGCATTTGTGTCACATAAACAATGCAACCCTAAGAATGCTTTCCTGGGACTAAGCCCCATTGAACTGTCTTGAGTAGGATTCTGAGCAGACCTGCTCGGGATTACTTTCTAAGGGCAACAGAAGCCAAACAAGAAGGAAGAGAGAGAAGTGTAAATGAAAATGCAAACATTGCTGCAGTCGTTCTTGAAAAATTGTTCCGGAGGGGGCATTTTTCAACATTTTTGTTCCTGAACAAGAGCAAGTCATTTCTGTATGGCTTAGCCCTTGAAACAATTTTAACAAAGATATTTTACTCATGGGTAATATCCACAGTGCTTCCAAGCATACACTAAAGAGACTCCTTAACCGGTATAATCACCATGCACAATCCATCTTAGGTTTCTATTTCAATCAAGGGACTTTGACTTGTTAAGCCAAATATTTAACTACCGCTTGGATTTCTAGTATCTACTTGAAGTCTTTTATCGGACCATTCCAATACATCTTTGTCAAATAATAAACCCTTTGGCCACAGACCCTCATTCTCCCCACAGGTGTCAAAGGAATATATCGCTGTAATTCATAAAACACAAGATGACAGAATTCCCATTAGTCCAATTGTTCGTCGGTGCCAAAAGGTAATCTCGTTACAAACATCACCACCTCCTCATCTGTATTATTTTCCGGGTGGTCTGAAAAGTTGATTCAGAAAATAATGCCACAAACAGCAACTTGTAGTTCCCGAGGCCAAGCAGCCAGATGTGTCAATAATCAGTGCAAATTGGAAACAGATGTTAGTGCGTCTTGAATAATAAATATAATGAAAATACTTCCTTTGGTCTCTCAGGTCTTCAGCAGACTCCAAAAAAAATTCTTTCACAATTTTTATAATCCATTTCCTTATGTCTGTCTATCCTTATTATGTTCCCAAGGACGAATTCCTGAATGATTAGACATGGGTTGGTGAAGCTGTAACTCCACATCAGACGTTGCTAAACCTATGATTAGAATATATATTGGCATTATCTTTGATCAGGTGAGGGTAGTCACAGGAATATATTAATGGGTTTGATGCTCTAAGGTACTGATCCTAAACACCTGGACACAATTTCATTGGCAACCATGGAGCCTGTGGTAGGAGGAGGTGAGGGCTTAGAACAAAGGAGGAATGATGCAAAACGAAAGTCAAAGCAACAGAGTTCAAACCAACAGGTATCTCGCCAACACAACAATGCTGACACATGCAAGCAGAAGCTTGAATGTACTCCTTGGCTTCATTGGTGTAGAGAGCCAATATGGTGTAGTGGTTAAGAGCGGCAGAACTCTAATTTGGAAAGCCAAGTTTGATTCCCCACCCCTCCACTTGAGGCCAGCTGGGTGATTGGGTCAGTCACAGCTTCTCGGAGCTCTCTCAGTCCCACTCACCTCACAGGGTGATTGTCGTGAAGAGAATAATAACACACTTTGTAAACCACTCTGAGTAGGTGTTAAGTTGTCCTGAAGGGTGGTATATAAATTGAGCATTATTAATTCTTTTTTTAGTTTTTTAAAATATCTTTATTATTTTATATTTTACACAACAATACAAAGCAACAAGAAGATAAAACAAAACACAAGAAGACAGAAAAAAGGGGAGGGAACCAGCTTCTGTCCAAATTGGCTATAATTTAACATACATTCATTCAATCCATTTCTAAATAACAATATTCTGTAAAATAACTATTCAGTACCTAAGTCAAATTTCAGATAAGGGTCTCCATCCAATTAAAGGACATCTTTCAAAGAGTTATATTCTGGCAACTCCATTAAATAACTTATGAAACCATTCCAGGTTATCTTAAAATCAACACAACAATGCTGACACAAGCAAAGAGAAGCTTGACTGCACTCCTCGGCTTCTAACACAGCAACCTTAACAAGGTTACACCCTTCTAAACTCAGTGGATTTAGAAGGGCGTGACTCTGCTCAGGATAAAACGATCAGTCAGTAATCTGCAATGCGGTGCCCTCATTCGTGTCTCCCCTATTGCCCGCTTCCTCCTTTGGCCATGCTTTTCTGCCCCACAGCGAAATGCCAGTCCTGACTCTCCTGCACTTTAGGAATGGGAGGGGCTTCCGAAGAACCCAGGCGGCATCACCTTTGCGTCGGCATGGAACCCCCCTCAGAACAGCAATATTGCCCTTGATGGACCAATGGTCTGAAAGAAAGCCACGCTGGCGGAATGTGACCAGATCCAAGACATAGTCTGAACTATATAACACTGTTTTCATACAATTAATTTCTATCCACAAACATAAGGAAGAGACTCATCCTGGCTGTCCCTACAAGATTTTTAGCTTCCACGAGAATTTTAGCCAAATTATAAATATATTTTATTCCAGGGTTTAATTATATTATTTATTTGTACAGATATTTCAGATTTTATTAACTTGTATTTTGTTATGATGGACTGTCTAACTGGTAAGGTAAAGGTAGTCCCCTGTGTAAGCACCGAGTCATTACTGACCCATGGGGGGATGTCGCACCACGACGTTTTCTTGGCAGACTTTTTTACAGGGTGGTTTGCCATTGCCTTCCCCAGTCAGCTACACTTTACCCTCAGGAAACCGGGTACTCATTTTACCAACTTCGGAAGGATGGAAGGCCGAGTCAGCCTTGAGCTACCTGAACCCAACTTCCGCCGGGATCGAACTCAGGTCGTGAGTAGAGCTTGGGCTGCAGTACTGCAGCTTACCACTCTGCGCCTCGGGGCTTAGAGCCCCTGAAATGAATTGTGCTATTTGTATTTTGTTACGATGGCCTGTCTAACTTGTACTGTGCTAAGGGGTTAGGATGTTATGGCCCATGGCTACAACAATAAATATTTTGTACTGTACTGTACAATTAGTTCATTTAATGATTAATTAAAGGATGAGGGGTCATTATTTAGAACAACAGGAGGCTGAAGTGAATTACCAGTACCGATGGCTATTTCCTTGTTTTGAAATGGGGCTTCTCTGTACTGAGATAGCATATCAGACTAACCTGCCTGCAGCTATTCATGAGACTATGTGGTTCAGGATAATGATAAGTGCTGTGCAAAGCTTGTGAACCACTGAATCAAAACTTTAGTTGGAAGTACCCAAATGCGACCCAACCTCCTTCACTCTCGTCCAGGGCATTTGGTGCAGGGAGACTAGATAACTCCACTGTTTGTGTGTGTTCAAGGGGATAGCCAGAGGTGTTTAGAGGCAGGATCAGGGTCTGGTTGCATGGATCCATCACCACGGCTGAAAAACGGCTAACGTTCTCAAGCCATTGATGAGTGTGGTCTGTTTCCTCCCCTTGTGGTTTTCCTTGGATGCAGTTTGCTGGTTAAGTATAGTTATGTTGTTAATGTTTTGAAGTTTATTTTATAACATCAGGCATTTTTACTAGGCCTGGTGAGTGGTAATTTGATTTATTTTATTATTTATTTTATTTATCGCCTGCCTGTCTTATTGACACTCAACTTGCACATAGTCAAAAACGTATCTCTCGTGCATAAATTCAGCGCACTCATTCCATTTGTCTTATTGAGACTCAAGGCAGATTGTATAACGCAAGACAGTGCAATCAGTAGGATGAGGAGACATCTAATAAGCAATGTAATAGGATAAAGACTGCAGAAATCTGAAACGGCATAAATATTAAACAATTCAAGAAACAGAATGCAGAGATGGAAAGATAAAAGCATACACCAAAAGATAATACACATTAGTAGCGTCGTCTAAAATCCTGCTGCATCTATTGAAGCATCTTTCTGAATCATAATTGCCTTTTAAAAATGCCCTCCTAAAGAGTTCTATTTTACGTAGTTTGGGGGAAGCCAAGAGTGTGGCAGCCTTCCTGACCTCCTCTGAAAGGCCATTCCATGGGGTGGGGGACTACGACAGAGAATGCACTTTAATTGGTAGTTGCTGATCTCATCCATTTCCAGGTTAGCACCTTTAGAAGGCTTGTTCGGGTGGCTGAAGTTGTCATGGCAGAGTGCAGGAGGACAGGCAGTCCTCCAGATATAACGGTCCATGCCCATGAAGGACTATGTTTGTGATGGCCAGTACCTTCAATTGAACCTGGTAACCAGTGGGCAGCCAATGGAGTGACTGAAGAATAGGTGTAATATGCATGATCTGCCTAGTTCTTGATAATGACTGAGAGTTTCTCTACACGAGACGCCTCAGCACATGTTCATCAAGTGTAGGAGACACAATGTTAGCTGAGAAGTGTAGTTTTAAAAGACAGAGCCGGCAGAGATTACTCCTCAGAAGGGTTGTTAATTTCATCTTCGCCTCCCCTTAAGACTGTCAATTTCACCTCTCAGATCTAAAACTGTGTGGAATCACAACTAGAGGGCAGCGAGGAATGGAAATGGGCTGGAGTTGCCTTCTAGAGCCTGGCTTGGACCTGGAGAGGTTATAATGGGCTGAAGTTTCCCTTCTGGCACTTCAATCCCTTCACATTGCTCTAGTGTATAGCAAAGCATTTGCTCTGCCACCAGCTCTGCCTTTTTAAACTACCCTTCCCAGCTAGCATTGCATCTCCCGACACATGTTCTACATGTGTCAGACGACTTGCGTAGAGAGACTCTCAGCTGCAACATTCTGCATTAACTGGAGTTTCTGTGCTGATTTTGAGGGGAGAGGGCATTACTGTAATCTAGTCTCAGTGTTACTGTAGCGTGGATCCAAGTGACTGAATCAGCCCAGTCAAGGTCAAGGGGCATCTTCCAGGCTAAACTTAGGTGGAAGAAAGCAAATTTTTTGCAGGTGCATTAATTTACTTACCCAGCAGCAAAACTGGGTCCAACAGAATCCCAAAGCTCTTTACCATGTCAACAAGTATAAACTGAACCCCATTAATAGTGGAAGGCCTGATGTCTTTCAAGATCTCAAGCTTCCCAACCAGTATTATTTTCACCTTGGCAGGATTTATTTTGTTTAATTCGATTTTTAGTCCACTCTCCCCACAAGCGGGCTCAGAGTGGAGTACAACACAATCCTACCATATAAAAGGCTGAGCGTGTTCCAGACAACTCACTTCCTACCCTGGTGCACCTCCAGAGGGTGCTCCCATGGAGGGAAGCCCAGATGAGGTAACCACACCACCAGAGAGCATGTTGCGGTGGAAAACCCAGGCCGGGATCAGGTGTGGAGCAGGCAGCAATGCCTTCATCCAGCTAGGATCAGGAGCAGCAAAACAATGGCACTTCCTGTACTGTAGCAGTGAAACTAAAGAGAACCCTCACGGGAAGAAACAACAATTACAACCCAATAAACAATTCTATTAGAAGTGCCCAAAGGGCCATACATATTTCTTATATAAATAATATATCAATAGGATGACCAGTTGCAAATTATACAATAATTCTTCCATGAACTGGAAATTACTATTATGATCTCCAACAGTAGTCCAGGAAAATACAAAGGTCCAAACGAAAAGTGTCCTGTATCTTCTTTAGACAAAGTAGCATTCATGCACAGCTATGTCCACACATGGCCCTTCAGGATCAGGAGCAGAGCAGAGGGCAATGCCCATCCCCCACCTTCACGCAGCTGGGATCAGGAGTGGAGCAGGTGGCAATGCCCACACCCCAACTTCACCCGGCAGGGATCAGGAATAGAGCAGGTGGCAATGCCCATCCCTCGCCTTCACCTGGCCTTGATCAGGTGCAGAGCATGTGCAATGCCCCCATTCAACCTTCTGGAATCAGGCATGGAGGAGGCAGCAATGTCCCCCCCACTTCACCTGGTCAGAATCAGGTGCAGAGCAGGAGACAATACCCACCCCTTCTTCACCCAGCTGGTATCAGGCTTGGAGCAGGCAGCAATGTCTGCCCCTTCACCTGGCTGAGATCAGGAGTGGAGCAGGTGGCAATGCCCACCTCCTCTTCACCCAGCTAGGATCAGGCACAGAGCAGGTGACAATGCCCGCCACCCCCCTTCACTCAACCCGGATCAGATGCAGAGGAGGTGGCCATGCCCGCACCCCCTGCCTCCATCCAGCCGGAATCAGTGACAGAGGAGGAGGGAGTGCCTGCCTGCCCGCCCTCCCCGTTCTAGAGCCCATTATATTTTTTCCCTACAACAGGCTTTGTTTCTAGTAATATACATAAAAAGATTTTTTAAAAGTGGTAGCAGTTACATTATGTTAAAAATATCATTAATACAGAACACACAGTTCATTTCCATTCTGTAAATGTCAGGGCCCATGGGGCAGGTTGGCCATCCATCTGATGATAACCAAATTGGGAGGGCACATGTCCCCCCATACCACTGGCAGGAAGCCAGTCGGAGAAACCGCCCGCCACAGTCCCCATAAGCCTGGCAAAACATCTCTGTCATACAAGTCCAGCAGAACGACAACAGGTCCCGCTTGTTTAGGTCTCCATAGACAGAGAGTTCCACAGGTTGGCACCAGGGCCAAAAAAGGCCGGCCCTGGTGGGGGCAGGCTACCCCCCCTGCCCCCGGATCCAGCCCTGCTGAGCAATAAGAGGTCACATCACTTTTCTAGACAGTTTTTAAAGTAATGGACGGACGACCACCTCTTTGAGGGACTGAAGGAAGATTCCCTGAGTCAGTGGCTGATATATTACAGGCCTGATTGACTAACTAATGTGGTCCTTACAGGATTTCAGCAGGCAGGATGGCTGAGGAGGACCACAGCCTTCAGAGTAGTAGCCTTCACAGATTCCAGGATTCTGTCAACATCCATCATGGAAACTTGGTCCGTTTCCACACGTCCTAAAAAGAGTGCCTCACTCACCAAACGCTGGCAGCTTTTCCACAGGTTTTTTTGATGTCTCCGTTTCCAAAACGGATGCAGGTAGTTTTGCTTCTGTTTTCGCGGCACCACAAAAACGTCCTGCATCCGTTTTGGAAACGGGGGCGCCAGAAATCCCGTGGAAAAGCCACCAGCATTTGGTGAGATGGGGCACTCTTTTTAGGACATGTGGAAACTGCCTTGGTCAGAATGGTACGTGAACAAACCAGACCATGTGTTTGATATTTCTTCCATCTGATCCATGTTACAACCGGCATCCAAGTCAGAACATGAATTATATTGAGTTGTTTATTGACCTTGTTGTTAGCCACCTTAAACACTCTTGTGGGAAGATGGAGAGAGGTTATTTTGGGGTTTATTTTGTTGGTTTGGATTGTTGTGTTTAAATTGTTGTGTTTTTAACAACAATTCGTAAGCTGCCTTGAACCATGAGGAAACGTGAGATATAAATATTTAATAATTACATACAAATATTTTAAATATAATTAATTAGATGTCAGTTGCCTAAGTTGGTTGCTGCAATGAACAGAAACAAAAGGTTTCCCCTCAAGAGAGATTTGAGAGATAAGCTTAATATGGAAAATAATCATAACAATCACATTTTACTTCAGGAAAGAGTAGAAAGAGGTATTCTAGGTATACAGCTGCTGGGTTTGGCTGAAACCACTTGGAGGGCATTTTAGTTGCTGACTGACTAAAAAAGGAAGATGAAATAAATAAAATTATGACAAGATAGTTTTTCTTTGTTTCTCATTTTATCTCATTGTGTGTGAGATTGTGTGTTTGAGTGTGTATGCTATCTCTTCAGAAGTCTGCTTGAGACAGCTCACAAAGTAAAAACAATAAAATAAAATCATAAAAACAACAACATACAAATTATCAATATTAAAACTTGCTCTAAAAACAATCTGGGGGCATAACACGAGATAATAATTGGCAGCCTAAAATGAAACCTTTCAGTTAAAAGACTGGCTAAAGAGAAATGTTTTCACCTGGTGCCTAAAGGAGAATAAAGTAGGGGCTGGGTAGGTGTCAATGGGGAGGGCATTCCAAACGTGAGGTGCCACCACTGAAAATGCCCCCTCTCTGCTCACCATCTGCCTCACCCTTGCAGAGGCCAGGGGCAAATCCACACTTACCGGCACAGCGCTAAACAGGCGAGCATCTTTCTGCCGCATTTTATGACCTCATTGCGCCACGAGAGCGGCATCTTGGCGCGATGACATCATAAAACACGCGAGAAAGATGCGCTCACTCTGCCTGCTTAGCGCTGTGGCGGTAAGTGTGGATTCAGCCCAGGACTTAGGAAGATGATCTGCACTTTCTATTGACTTCTTATTCATACTCATACGCTTCTTTTTCATTTAAAAAAGTGCATAATTGAATTGCGTGTCAATGCTTATATTTCATCTTTGCTTTCCCTTTCTCATTCATCTCTTTTTGCATTAAAGCTTGGATATAGTTAATGTTCTGTGCTAACACTTTTTCTTAAAGAACACGAAGATGGTGTTTCCCTCCTCCCAGAAGGAAATTACCTTCTGAATCAGCAGTAACACAGATGGCCGGGTCAGGGCTGACCAAAGCTCCAGTGCTGGTGGGTTGTTCTAACACAGAATTCTGTCTGAATCATTCCTGGATGACGGCTGGGTTGTGGCTATTACTCGTGAGCAACAATTAGAAGAATGTGTCTGAAGGTTTTACTTAGAATTCTGCTTGCTTTAGAACAGGAAAAAGAGCTGTGTGGAGGAATTCTTTACTTGTAGAAGAAAGAGGTCATCGTTAAATCCTAACTATATTCTTGACAAGTTAAGAGGGATACATCTCATAGCTATAGCACATCTACGGGCAGAGATCCCAGGTATGGTTGGAAGGGATATGACCAGCAACTGCTCTGAAGTCAAGCAACTGTGGGTCCCGTCAGTGCCTGGATGGAAGAGATCTACATAGATATCTACCTAGACTGCCTTTCTGTGATGGAAGGAAGGCAGCGTAGAAAAGTGATCTTTTTAAAAAAAAGTAATCGAGGGATTTAACTACATAGCAGGGATTACTGGTAGCAGATTCTGCAGAAAAGGCAAAAGTATGGTACAGGCTGTACAATCCAGTGCAGAGTTACTCCAGTCTAAGATAATTTATTTCAATGGGCTTAGACAGGACTAACTCTGCACAGGATTGCACTGTAAATCACTTAAGTACGTTCTAATTGAAATTCTGGCCCAGCACTGTTAGTAGGCAAAGTAAGGGGGGGTACTTCAAGCACTAGATTTTGACCCCTATTAGAAGTCAGGAATTGTACATTATTTAATCATATTTTACTGTGGTGCAGAAAGCTGGTACAAAACGTGGCGCGTGTTATTACGAGAGTGCCAAATAAGGTGCATATAACACTGTTCTTACGTGAGCTGCATTGGTTGCCAATGGAGTACCAGATCAGATTCAAGGTTCTGGTATTGACCTATAAGGCCCTGTGTGGATTGGGGCCAACGTATCTATGGGACTGTCTCTCCCCATATATTCCCCAGAGGACACTCCGATCAGGGGACAAACACCTGTTGGTTGTCCCTGGCCCCAAGGAGGCCCGCCTAGCCTCGACTGGAGCCAGGGCCTTTTTAGTCCTGGCTCCCACCTGGTGGAACACTTTGTCTGCTGAAATCAGGGCCTGGCAGGACCTACTATCCTTCCACCGGGCCTGCAAGACAGAGTTGTTCCGCCAGGCATATGGCTGAGGCTGGGCCTCCGCTGGCCTGAAAAAAGGGGTGTATAAAATCTTAACCCTCTCTTTGAAGGCTGTCCACCATCCTGTTTTAAATGTGTATTAATACGCTGTTGTTTTAATGTAGATGAATTTTTATTGTATTTTAATATGTTGTTATTCGCCCTGAGCCCGCTCATGGGGAGGGCGGAATAGAAATTCAAAATAAATAACTAAAGACAGAAAGAAAGAAAGAAAGAAAGAAAGAAAGAAAGAAAGAAAGAAAGAAAGAAAGAAAGAAAGAAAGAAAGAAAGAAAGAAAGAAAGAAAGAAAGAAAGAAAGAAAGAAAGAAAGAAAGAAAGAAAGAAAGAAAGAAAGAAAGAAAGAAAGATGCTTTTTAGATTTTCTGCTGTGGGCTCCAAATATTTCTGCTCAACCTTGTAAAAACTCCTCGCACCCTCTCAAAAGCCAGATTGCACCTATGCATTTTACTAAACTGGTATAGTGGTTAGAGTTTTGGACTAGAATCCAAGACACCCAAGTTCAAATCCCCCACTCTGCCATGGAAGCTTGCTGGGCGACCTTGGTCCACTTGCACACATTCACACTCACCTACCTCACAGGGTTGTTGCAAGGAGAAAATGGAAGAGAGGAGAATGATGTAAGCCACTTTGGGTTCCCATTGGGGAGAAAGGTGAGGTATAAATGAAATAAGTAAATATATAAATAATCTGACATTGCCTCAAATGGATACCAGTTCAGTTAGAATTTAAAGTTCCAACTAGGGTTGCCAGCCTCCAGGTGGTGGCTGGAGATCTCCCGGAATTACAACTGATCTCCAGGCCACAGAGATCAGTTCCCCTGGAGAAAATGGCTGCTTGGGAGGGTGGACTCTAGGGCGTTATACCCCATTGAGGCCCCTCCCCTCCCCAAACTCCACTCTTTCCAGGCTCCGCCCCCAAATCTCCAGGAATTTCCCAACCTAGACTTGGCAACCCTAGTTCCAACAAAGATAAATGTAACAATTTCTGTAACATAGCATATTTTTTTTAAGTGTTAAGGATTATTGTTTATAATATATAATGATACAGCTATACCGGTGTGGTGTCTGCAGTCTATAATGATCTCAGACTTCTGATGATTTAATTGTGCATCTCCCCCCCCCCTTTAAACCCAAAATCTCTTAGAGGCATGGACATTGGGATGGTTAACTCTTAATCTTAATTGCAACAATTGTTAATAGCTACTATGTTACTAAATTAGTTTAGGAAACATTGGGGCCTTTTGGATATGCAGTGTCTCATCTGTCCCCAATTAAGTTATTTAGGGGTGGTCTGACCCCAGAACCCTTTTAGCAAACTCTTCAAATTTGAAACAAAACACACAATGGAAGTGGGGAATGGTGTTGGAACAAAACAATCCACCCTCTTGTCTTAAGAGAATACATGGAATATTTAATTGCCATCGGTTGGGGGTGGATGGGAAATAGTTTTGCATGTTTTAATACCCCTGTGGAGGTTAGTAAGGATTCCAAATGAGTAGGAGGGCAGTTGGCTGGCTGCTGACCCTCCCAAATATTACAGACTCAGCAGGTAATGTTAGCTATGTTTAATATTGGATTTACGAAACCTCGCTAGAAATTTTTTCTTGCTAATTTTCCTGTAGTGTAATTCAGCCCATTCATTGCTTCTCTCCCACGGCTTGCCAATTGCTGCTCATTTTATGCAACAGGCTGTCATTTCCTTTGAAGTAATGTTGGCCTTTCTTGGAGCTTTGAGGTAACGGGATGCTTCTGATCAGAGCGTGAAGATCAAAGGCAGAAACAACTCGATTGCACGGCTGCTACTCCTGGCCCTCCTCAGTTGGTACAGGGAAGCAAAACGGGCATTATCTTGCTCCATGTGGGTTGTGCAAGAAAGTTGGGAACTCAGCAAGTGAAAATCCCACCAACTCACCAAACCACTTGCTACCCTCTCTTCATTGCCACTTGTTTATCTGCTAGAAAGGTGAAAAAGAGCTAGAAGGGCCAGAGGGAGAAATGAGCATTGGCACTAGAGAGGGGCAACCTCGTCCTGCCCAGGGTTTAGTACAGAATTGGGCTTGCCAATCCAAGCACTTTTGCCAAAATGAAAAATGCAAAAAAGCTAATAAGTGGTTTCTTTCCCAGCTGGTTCCAATTCTCAACCTGTGACATTCCAACATTCTCTCTCATTCACTCTTTAATATCCCCCTCCAACACGCCACTTCCCTGGCTGCCGCTGAGGTTTCCATATAGGTTGTTTGTCACAACTTAGATGCTGTTAGAAAATAAGTTTCCCCAGACTTCAGCTTAGCGTAAGTGCTTTTGTGCACCTCCTGGCCTCCCCCCATCTTTTCTGCAATGTTCCAAAGCCTATTTTACTATGATTTTTATAGAAAGTCCACAGCAAAGCCAGAGGGGTTGCTATGAGGATGGGAAAGTCCAGATTTTCCCACTCCCAGCCATATCAGTGCTGCTTTTCATGCTCTAATCTCTTGCAGTGGCCAATTGGAACTCAGCCACCAAGTAGAGAGGGCTTTGGGGGGTTAGTCAATAATTGTCCTAGCAATATCATTTTATATCTTTATATCAATGGGTGTGTGTGTTATGTGCCATCAAGTCACCTCCAACCTATGAATGAGAGACCTCCAAAATGTCCTCTCATTAACAGACTTGCTCAGATCCTACAAACCGGAGGATGTGGCTTCTTTTATTGAGTCCAGCCATCTCATTTTAAGTCTTCCTCTTTTCTTACTGCCTTCCACTTTTCCTAGCATTATTGACTTTTCCAGAGAATCTTGTCTTCTCATAATATGATCAAAGTACGACAGCCTCAGTTTATGCAATATGTGACCATTATCAACCTCAGTTTATACAATGATGTGACAATTATCTACTTAAAACTCAAACAGCCCCTTGGTGGCATAGGGGAAAGAAATAGTCACCACAGGGGACTGAGGCATAGAAAATGTAGGGAGACCCACCATGTTACAGCCCCATTGCTGCTATGCTGCATCGGCAGCTGCAGCTGCAATGGGGAAACTTCACAAGTTCATAGCCCTGTGAAAGCCTCACGGTGGCTAGATAGACACTGATGATAGTTGACTGGCGTAATGTCCTGGGGACTACATTTCCCAGGGTGTCCCTGTTCCCTAAGACTGCCAAAACAGTGCTGGGACGAGGGGCGGCAATTAGGAAACCTCTTTCCTCTAGCCCACCAATCCGCCATCTCTCTCCACTGCATCATTACCTGGGGAGAGAAGGAAAAAAGAAAAGGATGCAAAAGAAAAGAATGCAGGCCAAGCTGAAGAATAAATTAGCAAAGGAAAAACAGATGGCTACTCCCCTCCAATCACAGGTACAACAAAGGACCAAGTCCACGGGAAGTAAAATGCAATACTCAACAGTAAATTTACAAAAGGTATATTCAAAGTGCAAGTGCTATAAATAGTGAAAATTCATACATGTTGTGAATTCATACCCATACATTCATTCCATAATCATCACAGATTTGTAAGGGAAGATACATCCATATACATTGAACAGTAGGGCTATAACTCCATAGGTCTTTTCATGAATTCTTATACAAGGTATTGTGCAAAGACTAGCAGTCCTGAGTCCTTCCAGATCAATGAGGAGCGACACAGTTGGAAATGAAAAGCCAAGTTCCAAACCACGCCCAATCTGGGGCCGGCTTCACGCTGCAGATTTCGTGATTCCTTCTCTGAGAACAAGCACAGCCGCCGTGTTATGGGCCTTCAAGAGTGTTGGTGATGAAATAACGTTGGATTGTGCTCTGTCCTGACCTGATGAAGGAATCACGAAATCTGCAGCGTGAAGCCGGCCCCAGATTGGGCGTGGTTTGGAACTTTGCTTTTCATTTCCAACTGTGTCGCTCCTCATTGATCTGGGAGGACTCCGCACTGCTAGTCTTTGCACAATACCTTGTATAAGAATTCATGAAAAGACCTATGGAGTTATAGCCCTACTGTTCAATGTATATGGATGTATCTTCCCTTACAAATCTGTGATGATTATGGAATGAATGTATGGGTATGAATTCACAATGTGTATGAATTTTCACTATTTATAGCACTTGCACTTTGAATATACCTTTTGTAAATTTACTGTTGAGTATTGCATTTTACTTCCCGTGGACTTGGTCCTTTGTTGTACTGAAGAATAAATTAGGGCTTGCCTTTGAATTTAGAAGCAAGAATTTCAAGCCATTGAATGAAGAAGGAATTTGAGTGGCACCACTAGCTAGGGCCCAGAAGGTTTAGGAGTGAGCTATTTGTCTTGTGGCAAGACAGAAAGGCCCAGTGCTCAAGCTGTACAGGTTGGGAGGATCATTTGAGGCCCTAGCCTTGAGCAGAGTAGATCCCAAGTTTGGGATTGCAAGCAGAAGGGAACAGGGCAAGGGCAAGGTAGCTTGGGTGGGAAAGTAGTTATCAAATGCAAACAAGATAGGCACTTAGACACTCACATAATTGCTGTGCCTGTATCATCATGTCCAACGCAGGTGTTTTGAAGTATGAACATCCTTTCTACACAAGACGCCTGTAGACCAAAGAATTTTATGTTCCTGAACTCCAGCCTCCCTCCTCCGAAGGAATATACCAACAATCGAGGGGTCTTAGGCTGGAGTTACTCACATAGATTAGCAGTATCAGTTTGCCTAAGGGATCAAAGCTGAAATTGACCAGTCCTTTCCAAACCCTTCGTTAATTTCATTAAGAAACTCTCTTATTTCATTAATTTAGAGGAGGGCAGAACCTGGAATGAAACAGATCAAGGCTTTCTTAGCCACGGAAAGACTAGTTCAATTACATCTTCCACAGGCTGCAGAAGCACTTTTACAGCCCAATATTCTGCAGCGTTACTCCATCCTAGCCCAATGCCACCAATGGACTGGTGAAACAATGGAATGGTGGAATACCCTCTTACTCTGTTCAACAGAGATGAAAGTGTGCAGCTCTGTTTAGGATGACACTTCTGGCTTGTTTGTTAGTTTTGGTGGTGGAAAGCGCCATCAAATTGTAGCCGACTTATGGCAACGCCTTCTTTGGTTTTCAAGGCAAGAGATGTTGAGTGGAGGTTTCCTGTTGCCTGCCTCTGCATAGCAACCCTGTTCTCCTTTGGTGGTCTCCCATCCAATTACTAACCGAGGTCAACTCTGCTTAGTTTCCAAGATCTGCTGAGATCGGGCATGCCTGGGCTATCCAGGTCAGGGTAACTTGAAGCTTAAGAACTTAGAATTAAATCGATCATGGCTTTATGCACGATGGACTGGGCCTATATCAGTACCTAGGTGAGGGGGGCAGCTGCCAGGGCCCGTGGCTTCTGGTGGGGGTCCATTGCTGCTGAGCTAACTCCCTACTCACGCACCTCCTCTGATGCCTGCACTCACACCCTTCCACTGCCTGCTTGTGAGTGCATTGTCACCTCTGCTCCCAGCTGCTCAACAAGGACATGTGAGTGGTGCACAAAGCATCAACATTCCTGCTGACCGTGGCAGGGGCATTTAGGGTTCCCAACCTCCAGGTAGTGTTTGGAGATCTCCTGGAATTACAACTGATCTCCAGTAGGCAGAGATCAGTTCCCTTGGAGAAAATGGCTGCCTTGGAAGGTAGAATCATAGAATCATAGGGTTGGAAGGCACCTCCAGGGTCATCTAGTCCAACCCCCTGCACAATGCAGGAAATTCACAACTACCTCCTCTTCCCCCACACACCCAGTGACCCCTGGTCCATGCCCAGAAGATGGCAAAACGCTGTCAGGATCCCTAGCCAAACTGGCCTAGGGAAAATTGCTTCCTGACCCCAAGGTGGTGATTGGCATTACCCTGGGCATGTAAGAAGGGTCCACAAGAACTAAGCACTGATGTAGCCCTTCCTGCCTTCCCTCTTATGATCTGCATAGGTTCACAGAATCTGCATTGCTATCCGATGGCCTCTGCTTAAAAACCTCCTAAGAAGCCCTTGACTCTATGGCATTATACCCTTCAGAGGTCTCTCCCCTCCCCAAACCCCATCTTCCCCAGGATCCACTGCCCGAATCTCCAGGAGTTTCCCAACCTGGCTACCCTAGTGGCACTCCTACCTTCACAGCACCATTAGGGAAAAGGCGCACAGTGTGGGCAGCTGTAACTGCAGGTGGTGGGAGAACTTGCAAGTGGGCAAAGGATGCACAGGCAGGTGGGGGCATGTGGGTGGGAGGGCAAGAAGCAGAGCCTAGTACTGAGCACGGGGGGCTGAGCACTCTCTGCCCTGTGCCCCACAAAACTTGGAATTGGCCTTGACCATGGAGACACACAACTTCAGGGGAAAAAACCCAAAAAATAAAAAGGAAAGATTCCTGGCTGTGGATAGCTTATCCTGAACGCAGATTCCGCTGCTCCCTTTTGACCAGAAAATGGTTTGGGGTGTGGGACATTTGCGGCAGAGCATTGATAGAATGAGTTTGCCCAAAAGATTCCGAGCCTGGTCAATTCACCTACCTTTCCTATTAATGAATATCTGAGCAGTTTCCACATGGGAATTTCCCTCTGAGTAATGTACAACATGCCCCCAGTCTATCTGGGAGTTTTCCACACAATGTAAATGTAATTCAGTTTTTAAAATAATGTTTATCTTATAACACAGGTTATTTGCTTAACAGTGCAATCCTATGCAGAGTTACGCCAGTCTAAGCTCACCGGCTTCAAAGGACTTAGGCTGGAGTAACTCTGCATAGGATTGCACTGTAAATCAAGGAAAAGAATTTAACATGTAAATCCAGAGCAAGTTCTGGCTTACAGAAATGATTGCCAATGCTTGAAAGTCTTTTTGGCCTCTCCCTTGCTCTTGTTTACAGAATTTTGGCGATTTTGGACTGCTTTACTACTCTCCGTATTCAACATATCCATTTTTTATCTGATAAGGTTTCCAGTGAACACCTTTTTTAAGAGATCCTAATTCTTGTAAGCATCAAGAGATGTTCAGTATGATCCTACTGCTTTTCAGAAATTCCCTCCAAATATTCTAATAATACATGGAAGCAATCACAAGGAAGATCCGCTTTTATATTAGCTTGATAGATACAGTATCGTTTTCCAAAACATTAATTTGGGGGAGATATCAGCACATGTGGATAACGTCTGCATCTAGTTTCTTTCATCTCTAACATGTGACTTGCCCATGATTTATATTGTTCATTTAGAATGGAATGAGGTGCCAGTAACACAATATTTTTAATAGTTCTCCTTAAAGCTCTCGCACAGGGATATTGGATGGCTGTGCATAAAAATCTAATGCCAAACACTAGAAGCGGTTTCTCTGCTGAACATTTTTTCTCATTTGCTTTTGAAGTTAGTTTCTTTATATTCCAAAAGTATCTATGCACACACACACACAATGTATATCTTGTATACATATTACCCTGACCTGGATGACTCAAGCCAGCCCAGTCTTGTCAAATCTTGGAAGCTAAGCAGGGTCAGCCCCGGTTAGTTCTTGGATGAGAGATCACCACGGAAGTCCAAGGTGGCTACATAGACACACAATGACAAATGACTTCTGTTGGTCTCTTGCCTGTTGATCCCTCTGGGGTTGCCATAGATTGGCTGTGACTTGACAGCACTTTACACACACACACATATTCTTAGTCCCCAGAACAGGATTAGGGGGTGCATTTTGGTATTATGCAGGAAAAGGGGAGATGAGAAAATTGCACCCAGGGGCAGTCTTAGCCAATGGGCAGCAGGGGCAGCTGCCCCAATTCCATGATCGGAGAGGTCCTGACCACCCACACCTTTGCATCCCCCCAAAGGATAGGGAAGAGAAGAAGAGCAGCGCCCCTGCCACCACTTACACCAGCCTGTTCAGGCAGGTGGCTTCTGACAGCAGCAGCATCCCTAACTCAGCTCACGGGGGGGAGGGGGAGGGTCCATTCCTTGCTTGGCCTGGAAGGGGGCTGGCGGTGGAGTGGCAGTGATTTGGGGGGGGGGACCAATCCTGGACTTTTGCCCAGGATTCTGGAATCACTAAGACCTCCCTGTGATGATTTTAAGTGTGAATGTGTCTTTAAATGCTTGGTGTGGTACAGGTGAAGAATGGGGGGGGGAGGGGAGAGAGGGATGAGTGAGGCCCAAACCACAAGTGACGCCTGACACTAGTTGGACACTTGTCAGCTTCCCTCAAGTTTTGATGGGAAATGTAGGCAGCTTGGCAGAATGTTGGACAAGTGACAGTTGAAAAGTCCATTAGACAGCAGTCAGAGAGCCAAGCTGCAAGACCAGGATGCCTATGTTTCCCATCAAAACTTGAGGGAAGCTGACAAGGGTCCAACTAGTGTCAGGCATCACTTGTAGTTTGGACCTGAGTGAGATGATTGGCTGATGACTGAGAGTGTGGGCAGAGTGAACTGCTGTTTCAATTACTGCGTGGAGAGAAAAGAGTCAGTCAAGGTTTTAACAGGCAAGCTGTGTGCAGCCTGAAGATGTTTATGCTTCTGAGAGAAATATTGATTCTGGTTTAGACAGGCAAACCGTGTGTACACCTGAGAGAGAATGTTTATGTAAGGAAACTTTAAGAACTCAGAACTATCTTTGAAACCATCAAGCTTAAATACTAGTGTGAAACCGATATGCTTCTTGTAAAAATAAAAGTTTATTTTGGTGAGGTTTTTTTGTTCATCCCAGAATATATGTTATTCCTCTATCCTATTCCTATCCTCAGGGCCACAAAGTCCCACGAAGGAGCGTGATGCTTGTGCGCGTTAATTTTTTTTTTTGAGAGAGAGACAATTTTTTATTTTATTAGTAAGATTAAAAGCCCAGTAAAAGGGGCAAAGAAATAAAAGAAAAAAGGAAAGAAAAAAGAATACAAAAGAAGAAAGACAAAGATTAGAAAGAACAAAAAACAATAATACATGTTTCATTTTCCACCTATCATATTTTAACAAACATTATACTTTTAGTTTTGATATCTTCAAAATTTACCTTTTTCAATATTGCCCCCCTTCTATTTATTTTTCCTAAATTTATCTTCTTAAAAATCAAACGCACAAGTCATCAGTTCATTTTTCCTTATCTCACATAGAAAGTCGATAAGAGGTTTCCAGTTAACCATAAAAATAGACAATGTTTTATCTCTGATCAGAGTTGTAAGTTTAGCCATCTCCACTAACTCCGTCATTTTCATAATCCAGTCCTTGATTGAAGGCAATACTGTACTTTTCCATTTTTACACATATAAAAGCCTAGCTGCCATTGTCATATATAGAAATAAAATACCATGTTGATTTTCCAACTGTTTATCCATTAATCCCAACAAAAAGGCTTCTGGTTTAAACTGTATATTGATCTTCAACATTTTTTGTATTATCATATGAATTTGTGACCAAAATTTTTTAGCTTTAGGGCAAGAAACGACACCATTCCAGTCAGCCATCAGCCAACAGTTTTCATAGGACAAATCACCCAATTTTTCCCAAAGATATTTGTAGAACCTCCCGTTCTCCTTATTTGGTGCATAGATTCCCACCATCAAAATTTCACTCCCATTTAATGTCAATGCTTGGTACATTATTAAAAGAGAAATTTAAATGAACTATTTTGGAATATTATTCCTGGTGGTAGCAATCTACCCAGAGGGTGTAAGAAGAGAGTTAAAGGCAAAATCTAACTGAAAAAGAAAGAGGGTCGAACATCCCCTTTGTTTGTGCTCTGCAAGAAAAAACCTTTGTACCTGTGAAAACATAGTTGGGATCCAAGCCAATATATTCCTCAAATGTTCATTTTTATATGTGATCAAGTGATGTTTTAGTTGAAATGTACAGCTTTCTCTCTGTATCATATGTCGATATATAATACCTCCATGCTGGATATACAGATCTCCAGATAATAATAAACTGATTCTTTAGACAATAGAGGTGTCATTAAGAATCCATCAGTGGATCCTATTAGTCAGAAAGTCTCATGAAAGGGTTTCAAAAATGGCTGAAATGAGTATTTGAAGATAAGTGATAGATGGATACAAATTACATCATCACATATTCCAAAATCAAATTTCCGTTTGCATTCAGAATGCAAAGCTGTTGCTTCCTGCCTGTACAGTTTTTTAATTTGACTTCATAAATGGTGGTTTGTACAATTTTCTAATTTGACTTCATAAATGGTGGTTTCCAAGATTAATGTTTTTAATTTGGAACTTACATCCTGACCCTAGCTATACTTATTGGAATTAAGTTACACTAGGATTCTTTTGTAGGGAGAGTTTCAGCAGTAGTTTATTTTTGTTGTTGATTTATAGCATTATTTTTTCAGTTCCTAGTAAATTATGTCAATGTATGTGGTTTTGTCCTAATGGCCTACTAGCTCAGTTACTACCAGTTACATAAATGCAGCAAGAAAAAAAAACGATGAAACAAGTGAACTGAAAATTATGAAAAATTAATTCCAAAACTGAAAGGTCATCATTACAAACTGAAAGTGGTAAACTGAGCAAACTATTTGAAGGTCTCGAAGATTCAAAAATTAACACTTGGCAAATGCTCTGTGTGTGAGAGAGAGAGAGAGAGAGAGAGAATTTACATTTGGTCCATGAATTAGAAGAACCATAATTGACTCAAGGCGATGCTTCCTTTCAATCTGGAGTACTTTCAAATTATTGTCTTAGGCGGCCTGAAATTTGAGCTCGGCAAAGGATTTTGGCTTAGCTAGACATTTAGAAACTGGAGCCTAAATTCAGTTGACAGCCCCACTCATCATACCCTTCGGATGACAGCATCTTAAAACTGTGTCTTGTTTAGTTCTTAACTGTTTATCCACGTAATACAGAGAAAACAGTATGGACACAGAGTTGGCAACTCTCAGGACCTCAAATTTCAGGGGCTTAGGGCCAAGCTACAAGTGACGAATTACACTTGCCTGGCAAGTGAACAGACTCGCGTGTATTCCTCCCTGTTCACTTGCCATTCACTTGCGCTCTGCAGCGCAAGTGAATGGCAAGTGAACGAGGAATACACGTGAGTCTGTTCACTTGCCAGGCAAGTGTAATTCGTCACTTGTAGCTTGGCTCTTAGACTTCAGAATTCCCTTCTCAGGATCTCCTGGATGTCTAACATCCTAGGTGTGTGGACAGAATCACAGCCTGGCTGTTTTCCACCAGGTTTTATGAAATCATTTAGTATAAGCTTTGGTCTTTTTCTCACATCTATCCCAGAGCAACCAACCATAGCAAGGCTTGAATCAATTCTATCCTCTGCTTTCATCATATAGGTGATATTTATTAGTTAATATTGCAAAGTTGCACAGTAAAGAAACCATGGAATCACATGTGATGAAGCACTCTTCAAACCAGCATATTGCAACAGATAAAACTTACTTCTATTAACGTTGATTCATGTTCACTTGCATTTTCATAGTAGCAGAAGAAAACCCAATCTAAATGACTATCCTCTATTTACAAGTGGCTAGGTAATCTTGCTGCACGAATGGGAGTATGAAATCACGGTGGTGCTTGCTTGCACAGGAAAAAAAGTCTTGCTTCTTGCCGCACCACAAGGAGAGAGAGAACAAAAGCACAGAAGGAATCAGAGAGAAGCTTCTAGCTCAGACAAAGAGAGCTATCATGGATATATACAGTGTGGTTCTAGCGGAAAGGGCATATTGAGCCTCTGTCTCAAAACACAAGACACCACCAGACTCTGGCTACACACAACAGGCTCTCACCTCTGTTTTGCTACCACATCTTCTCTCCCAGGCTTTCATCTGAGGGTCCAAGACTAGTTCTGGTTCAGTGGGTCCAAGAACTAGTCTGGTTCTCAGAAAGCCTAGGATTTGAGTCTTTTGCTTTTACTGTTAGGCTGTGTGCTATCAACCATTGGTTACTTTTGTAGCCAGTGATTTCTGGAGCTGATTTGATGTGGAGTGGAACATATTAACCATTCAGTGGATCCTTTTTTGAAATTGTCAAATTCTAATTTACAACTTTGCATATTCTGAACCTCAAGGTGTGCAAAATTTTAAATTGTGCAGATAAATTTCAGTGGTTTTCAGTACAATTTTTTTTAAAAAAATTCATGGGATTTGTCACCTACTTTCTACTATCAAAAGTATTGAAAACAAGCATCAAATTTCACAGCAGCAAATGACAATATCTCAACAATAAGACTGTAACTTAACAGCCTGCATTTTTGACGTTTAAATTTAGTGGTGTCAACAGCACATTCAAACTTTATAACTAAAGAGCATGTCCTGTTTAGTTCATACACCTTGATACTTTTCTCATTTTCTTCAGCTGATTTCTTCAATATGGAAAAAATAGTAGACACAGCAACTGACTAAATGGAGGCCTGAGGGGGGCCTCTGCATTCTGTCCCTCACATTTGAAGGAAGTGAAGAATACATATTACCTTCTAAAGTACCCCCCCAACCATGACACCCAAACCTTCAAATTCCCTGACTGCACCACTGAAACCACACCTGAGATTTCACATTATTTATGGCCTCTTCTAACGTCAGCTGCAGTGTTGAGTGCACTTATTTCATATATTTCTGTTAGTTTTGGCTCATACCTTTAAGGAAAACACATAATTAAGTTTCGTATTCTATTTGCAGGCAGTCACATGCATCTTTCTAACCCAGTGGCACATCATCACACATGCCAGTATAATGGGGAAACTTGTCTCTTTAGAATTCATTCATTTGATTTGAACAACTTCTGTTGTTGTTGTTTTCTAATTACGCCTGGGAAGGTATAAAAAGTCCACCTTCTAAATTTTGTCTCCTTCACACTACTTGGTAATTATTGCCTCTGTTATGATACAAAACACACAGGCTTCTAAGCAACTTCCAGGCTTTTCATTATAAGCTGCAAAGTACACAATTAAAACCTACCTTTAATTAAACTGGCATTGCTTGCAGCAGTAGTTTAATCGCAAAAGCAATCTATGTGTCATTTTGAAAATCTTCATAAACTGGAAATTTTTAGTCAAAGGTATGTCGGAGCATTCACTCTCTCATTCTTTAAAAAGAAATACTTAGCAAATACAGTGTATTCATTTCAAGCTCTTTGGTATTTTTTACTCTGGCTTCTCAGAACAAATTTCCATTTTCAAAGGTATCGTGTTTAGTCTGATCCACCATTTTGTTTTACCAAGCTTCCAGTGAAATCAATGGGCTTAGACGGGTGTAACTCTGCTTAGGATGGCAATATATGTATGTGTGCTCACACACAACTGGAGTTAGGGGTCTGATGTTCCAGATGTGTACAGATGTGTAAATTAGCCCTGAAAAAGTGACCTTGGGTCAGTCACTTCCTCTCAGCTGAACCTACTTTACAGGGTTGTTAATCAGAATAAAAACAGAGACAGAAAGAAGATGTTATAAGCAGCTTTGGGGAGAAAAGCAGGGTTGAAATATCTAAATTGATATAAGCAGGGCTCATTTCGAAGGGGAATGCACAGGAATGCAGTTCTGGCAGTTCCCCAAAGAGGTCACATGTCAGGTGGCCCCACCCACCTGTCTCTCAGCCATTTTGGGCCCGTTTCAGCCTGGATTGGGGCCAAAACGGCCCAGATTGGGCCTCTGACGGGTGGCGGATCACTCTCCCATTCAGCAGCAGCCCGATCCTGACCATTTTGGCCCCTTTTCGGCCATTTTCAGCCCCTTCTTGCCATTTTGGGCCCAATTTCAGCCCTGAATGGCCAGGATAGGGTCCAAAACAGCCAGGATAGGTGATGTCAGGGGGTGTGGCATATGCAAATCAGTTATGCTAATTACACACTTCTGGTGATGTCTAGGGGCATGGCATATGCTAATGAGTTATGCTAATGAGTTATGCTAATGAGTTCCTGCAGCTCTTTTTCTACGAAATGACCCTGGATATAAGTAACCATGGTGAGGGACCAAATATTGATGAAGAATGCCGTGCTGGTGAAGAGGGGACTATTCTTTTCCCCTGTTTTATTTCCTCAATTGGAAATATCTTCTTTCAGAGGGGAACTACACAAGACGAGTTACCTGGTTTTGTGCAAGTGAACAAACTTACACGTGTTTTCCTATCAGCCTTCTGTGCACATGCTCACGCAGTCAAACACCTCTTGAACCCATGCACAGACAGGCACGAGTTTTATCCCAGGTCCTCTGAGCCCGGGGGAATGAATCCCACATTGTACCTCGTCTTTGTGCAAGTGGATAGGAAGGGAAGGGAAGCTTGCTTTCCTTTTGCCAGCCACAGGAGTGGCTTCCCGGGAGGTGACCTGGCCAGGCACTGGGATTTGCAGCTCCCTACCTGCTCACTCTCTTGTTTGTTTCCCCACTAGCACAACCTGCAGCTGTCAACATGACAAAGGAACACACACACACAGGTTTATGAGGGGTGGAGGTGTCTTTTCACGCAACTAGAAGTTTTATGAGCATTTGCAACAATTATGGTTGGGGGGTGATATAAAAGAAACAAGGAAAGGACAGCTGTAATACACAATTCAAACATATTCATGTCTTCTAGAAAAGCAGTATGTAAAATGCTTTCTAGGGGAGTTTTTTTAATATTCTGAAGAGGGAAAGGGGAGAAACGCCTCTGTTGCCATGAAAAGGGGAGAAGCAAGCAAGCAAGCTGTCCCACAGAATAGCAGGGTTTTTAAAAATCATGAAAAAAAAAAGAACGTTCATATAAGAAAATAAAATGAACGTGTTCAGCTTCAGCTTTGAACAGAAGGGCGGACACTACAGAAGTGATGACGAAACAAGTAAATCAGAGCAATTGCAACACCCCCTTCCCACCAAGAATGAAAAGAATGACACAAACGCCGCAGGACAGAGAAGTGGAAACCGAACAAAAATGATGTTCTACACTAGCAATTCTAGAGTTGTGAGTCTGAACACTTGCGAAAACAACCATACACCTTGAGATCTTGTGAAACTAGCAGACACTTGCTCTGCTTGAGGGAAAGCCAGCAATGTGTTCACTTGTCCAAACCCAGGTAACTCATCTCGTGTAGTTCACCTCTCAGGATGCCAAAAAAGCTAGTAGTAGTTAAAAAAGCCAGGTAGCCTTATGGAACCACCTTTCTTTCTACTGGTGCTTAAGCAACCAGGGGTCATTTGTTTCATTGCCTCCCCCCTGCTTTCTCCAGCACTGTGGCCCCAATTCAAATCAAGTCTGCTCCTCTTGCAGCTGTATTTTAGGTATCCTGCAATGTCACAATATTATTTCCAGCCACATAAAACCAGAGAGTTTTAGGTGAATTCTAGAGTGTCCAACAGTGCAGCGATGTCACTTGCAATTACATGAGGATAAAGAATATCTTAATGAATGTGACGGCACACCATTTTTATATACTTAACCATGGTGCTGTAAGAATGTGTTCTGCGTTACTGGCGTATTTATGGCGGATCCATTGTTCGCCCCTGAGGAGGTTCCACAGACGAAACATTGGGTTTCTTGCCTGCCCTGAGTGTCGGGCAGGAGGGAGCGTCTGAGGGCGTCCCTGTTTTGTTGGGACCACCTGTAAAAAATGAAATATTAGAGTTTAAAACACAAGCATTCATCAAAGAGAAAGATTGTTTTACCTTCAATCACGGAGACTTACCTGTTGGACGTTCTCCCAATTGGAGTTGTTTCTGCACCTGTGGGATTGAGTTCAAAACATAATGTGTAATGACTTGGAATGTAGTGGCTTGGAATACACAAGAGGCTTGTACACAAGATATTCTTTATTTTCATTCACAGATATTGTTACATTTTGACATTTAACCTCTTCTATTTGTGTTTCATTGCATTATATAGTATATTTTTTCCTCCACGTGTGGTTTATTTATTTATTTATTTATTTATTATATTCCGCCTTTCTCACTGAGACTCAAGGCGGATTACTCAGTATGAGGTGAATATAACCAGTATCAAGTAAGTCAATTTCAATACAATACCATAAGGTAAACATATACAAGTTTAAAGACATAGCATTAGCAAGGATCCAAGACATAGTACAGATACTGAAGCAAAACATAATCAATTCTAGGACGAACATTAGACAGCATGGAGCGCTGGTTGTATATAGGCATACATATTTAAAGCAGCAGATAATATATGAGGCAAAAATGGTGATGAAGTCTACAATCCCCAACTTGTTAGTGAAGCACCTGAGACCCCATCCCTACAGTGCAGCCCTCCCATTTGAGTAAAGAGCCTTTTTTGAATAGTTCGGTTTTGCATCGTATACAGAAAGCACGGAGAGTGGGGGCTCTTCTAACTTCCTCAGGCAGGTCATTCCACAGGATAGGGGCCACCACAGAGAAAGCCCGTATTTCCCATAATAGTTTGGAGAAGCCTCTCTGGTTTGTTCACTTCCAATTACATGATCAGAAATTATTTTACATCATCCTGGGAAGTAACTCTGCCATTTTTCCGCAGCCACTCATCGGAGCAAGGGTGGGCATAGGAGGGCAGGGGTGGAAGATCCCCTGTTCCCACTGGCAAAGTGGTAACCCTCGTCACGAACTCTGAAGACCTGGATAAAATCTGCTGTTCTGTAGATATGCCTTGAATGCAGAAACAATAATTCCATGCTGTTCAAAACAGGCTTAAAAAATACAATGCAATAAATATATACGTCTAGTATTTGTTCTGCTCTCAACAACCTTTTCAATTCAAACTGTGAAGTGATTATATATTTGCTGCCAGTGTCCAGCGTACACTGTACTTTACACGGTGAGGGAATAAAAGTAAACAGGCTCATTTCCAGTTCCAGGTCCAATCACTCGTCCATTCACCCATGAAGCCTAGCTCAGGAGGGAGTGAGGGAACAAGGCCAGACAGGTCTGGCTCCAAAGCCAGAGAAGGAAACCAAAAGAACCAACTCATCAGAACACTTTGAGTAAGGCCAGTGGATTTCTTTGAGATCTGCTATTCCTTTCTTAACAATTTAAGAAAGGGAAAATCTTTAATCTAAATACAGATTTGCACATACTTATTAATCATAATATCGACAGTTTCTTCCACTTCCATTTTTCTCTCCTGTTTTTCCCCAGGAATGAATATTGTTTTGTAGTATATCATACATAATCAACATTGCTATAAACAGGGCTTTTTTTCGGGGGAAAGAGGTGGTGGAACTCAGTGGGTTGCCCTTGGAGAAAATGGTCACATGGCTGGTGGCCCCAGCCCCTGATCTCCAGACAAGAGGGGAGTTGAGATGGCCTTCCGAGCTGCAGCGGGTTCCGGAACCTCTTGAAAATGGTCACGTGGCTGGTGGCCCCACCCCCTGATCTCCAGACAGAAGGCGCGGAGGGCAATCTAAACTCCCCTCTGTCTGGAGATCAGGGGGTGGGGCCACCAGCCATGTGACCATTTTCAAGAGGTTCCGGAACCCGCGTTCCTGCTGAAAAAAAGCCCAGGCTATAAAGATTTTTTAAAACATGACTTTAGATTCTTCTTATGAATTCTGACTTTATTTCGTCAGTAAGGTCAAAGGTTTATTTGTGGGTTTGTTAAAATAACTGAACATTACATATAAACAAGTGGGGTTTCTTAAAGTAAATGATTTTAGGCAGGATAACCTCAAGTTTCGAATGTATTTGATTTTATTTATTTAAAATATTTCTATCCCACTTGTGTCTCTTGATCAAAGAGATACAAAGCCGCTATTTTATTTATTTTTTCAAATATTATAATAAAATATCATCCTGATTAGGATTTTTAAATTATATAAAAATCTACTAACTTTTACTGAGGCTTCAGCTGGATTTGGGAAAAATGCTTTTGCGTTGTTCTATTATAAGAAAGAAACACATTTCCCAATTTGTTCCCTATACAGCCATATTGCTACAATCTAAGTTAACATTATGAAACTCAGTCACAGCTATAAAAGCATCCTATTTCAAGACACTGGCCATTTCCTCACACATTGAATAATGCACTTCCAATGCACTTTAGAAATCCTTTGGAAGTGGATTTTTTGTTTCACACACGAAAATCCAGTTCCAAATGATCACTAAAGAGCATTGAAAGTGCAATATCCAACGTGTGTGGAAGCAGCCACTGACCTGTATCCTACCACTCTGCTTAACAAAGTGTGAAGCCCTCTTCCAGTTTAAGGTAGGGTACCCCTGACCTGGATAGCCCCGGTGAGCCTGATCTCATCAGATCTCAGAAACTAAGCAGGGTTGGCCTTGGTTAGTAATTGGATGGGAGACCGCCAACGAAGACCAAGGTTGCAGAGGCAGGCAATGGCAAACCACCTCTGTTAGTCTCTTGCCTTGAAAACCCCACCAAGGGTCACCATAAGTCAACTCTGATTTGAGGGCACTCTCCACCACCACCACCCAGTAAAAAACAGGCATGTGTTAAACGCTGGCATTCACTTTACTGAATCCTCAGCAATGCCTTCATTTTCAAGAGTACATATTACATACATGTCAGAGGGAGAGAGCAAATTTTCACAGAGTTAACTCTGTATTTGTTATTTTATGTAACAAAGGAAGGAGCATTTTAGTACATAACAAAGGTGCATATCTGTATATGCGCTACGGAGGATACAACTCAGAAATGTTGAAATCTTTAGAAGGGCCTCATGGGAAATGTCATAACTGATATTCTCATCATGTTTGTTTGCAATTTATATCTGGCATTTCTGCAAGGTACGTAAGTCCCTCTAAAATCTTAAATGGAAGTCTTTCCCAGCCCATGCTTCATTTCAGTTTGGGGAGGGGAAGAGCACAGTAGAAGAGCCTCAATTCCCAGCATCTCCAATTGAAAAATCAGGCAGGAGGTGATGTGAAAGACCTCCATCTGAGATCCTGGAGAACGGCTACTGGTCAGAGCAGACAATATTGACCTCGAAGGACCAAAGGTCTGATTCAGTATAAGGCAGCAGCTTTGTGGGTGTGAGTACATTACAAAGTCTTCATGTTTCTTGGAAGAAGCAACTTTAGTCTGCCTCCCGTGCTGTGTTCACATCCACACGCACCAACCCACAGAGCTGTTATTGGCCACATTGTGGCACTTATGTGTAACCACATAAGTAACATGACTTTTACAACGGAGCCAATGGCGGTTCCATTGGGCAGTTTGTGGATGCAAAAACAATGCAGGGTGGGAGGCTAAAGCTACTTCTCCCTGCACATTGTGGTCGCAAACAGGAAAGAGCCAATGTGTCTCTGGGAGGCACAAAACTCCTGTTGCATGTGTGATGCAAAGCCCTTGTGTTATTCCTCAACAAGCCCAAGGACCTTGTAATGAGTAAACGGAGCCTAAGACTCTTTCTGTGGAGGTGCCAAGTATTTAGCTTTTTTTTCCTTTTTCAGTCCCCATACAATCCCAAGACTGAGTCCAGACATGAGGCTGAAGTTGAAAGAAGCTTAGCTTGTCAAAAGCCACCTAATGTAAAGGTGGTTTTGAACTTAGCCCTTCCAGGTTCAGGGCTCATGCTCTGAGCCACTAGTTCCACCAACTATAGCCTGACCATATCCCATTATGTCGTGTCAAGAATAAACAATAAACAGTTTCCCAAAATGTTTTGCGTTGAGAACACGATTAAAGATTGTCCATTACCCAGCTTGGGTGTTCGTTGTCTGAGATGGAACAAAATGGCCATCCCGTATCAACTCCATTTTCCTTGGTAAGTCTAAGGCAGATTGGACATTAAAACAGCCCAGGATCAAACCAAAGTGCTTGGCCCTGATGGTGATGACAACCCTATAAGGGACAGTCAGCTTGGATTGGCTGTGGCAACGATGACTATGGATGAAGGGTGGCCTGTCACTCCCTCTCACTCTGATGCTAGCAGGGTCTGGATTGTGTGGCCCTTGTGGAACAGCCAGATCCACTGGGATTTGACTTGGGTAGCTTGTAACCACTAACAGTAGATAGGATTGCCAGGTCCCCATACCCTCCCAGTAGGAAGGGGCCCCCAACACTCAGCTGTATGACGCCTTTGCATGCACGCATAGTGCACGTGCACTCCCGGTGCAGCGTGATGACATCAGGAAGTGATCTCATCATGCAGGCTCTGGGAGTTTAAGAATCGACATGGTACGAAGCCCAGGAGCTTTCGTGCAGCCTGTGTGATGCACTCCTGGAAGTGAGATTGCCGCGCTGGAAACGCACCCTGGGAAGCCCGTTCCCATGTCTTTTTTCCCTGCCAGCCAGGTGCGTCGTGGCAGGGGGGGCAGAAGCTGGAAGCAGGGGATCCCCCACCTCCACCAAGGGGCTGGCAACCCTAAAAAGGGTTGCCAACTCAAAGTTAAGACATTCCTGGAGATCTAGGGGGTGGAGCATTGGGAGGCCAGGGGTTTGGGGGAAGGAAGGGACCTCATTGGGGTATAATGCCATACAGTCCTCTCTCCAAAGCTGCCATTTTCTCCAGAGCAACTGAAAAGTGTAGCCTGGAGATCAGTTGTAATTCCAAGAGATCAGCAGATCTCGCTTGGAGGTTGCCAACCCTAAGCTATGAAGAGACATGCCATGGAGCCACCACATGAATAGCACCTAGTGGGTCCTCAAGCCACTTGGAAGGAGGGCCTCTCTGAGGGCCAAGCTACACATGACGAATGACACTTGAACGGCAAGTGGATTGAGTGGAGGGCAAGTGAACAGGGAGAAATACACTTGCCATTCAAGTGTCATTCGTCATGTGTAGCTTGGCCCTAAGTTTGTGACAAGGGAAAACCTTTTCTCTGCAGTGTGAAAAAAAACCCTGAAACTTCCTGAAAAAAAATCACTAAAATGGGGAAACATTTTCCAGAGGGAGAAACATTTCATGCACACCCTCCCACACGCACCCACACACAGTAGCTCCAGTCAGTTCTATCGCCAGCACAAATTCTATCACTTTTAAAACTGCCCTCCTTTCCCCTACTAACGGCTGTTGTGTATCCGATCAGATTTGCATATAGGATGACATTACTGAGGACAAAAAGCAAATGCAGAGCAAGGGCAAAGCTTTCTTAAATAACAAATACATGAAGTCATCGTAACCTTTACGAAAACCATGTTTTTTAATCATGACAATGCAGAAGTATCTCATTGTGAGGAAATGTAGGAGGGTGGGAGGTTCTAAGAAGGTTATAAAAAGAACAGGGAGATTGTGAGGAGTTTCATTTTCCTTGTTGCATATTTTCAGGAACTATGGTTCAATTACTCAGCACTTCGTGGTTGCAGTTGAGGCCTGGCCTACATATACGGCCCAAGTAAATGGTATAATCCTGAGGCCGTTGGGGAGATTGCACCACTGTAAATTGGAGACTGCATATTTTAAAAGGCTCTTCAGTATTAACCTATTCCCAAAAACTAGGGCCGTTTTCACACGGCTTACCTTGTTCCGGAAAACAGCGAAATCTCACACGAAATCTCGCGAGAAGACGCTGTTATCGTGCAAGAAGACGCTGTCTTCTGCAATGACAGCGTCTTCTCATGCGATTTCGCGCGAGATTTCACTGTTTTCTGGAACAAGGTAAGCCGTGTGGAAACGGCCTAGGCTAGAACTTTTTTTCTCTGAGTCTTGAAGTTTGTTTGTCTTTTAAAAGACATAAACCAAGGGTTTTTTAAAATTTTGGAGTTCATTCAAAAATGATTAACAGATGAATACAAGAATTGCTTAGATACTATGAAAAAAGCCCTGACCTTGCCTGCTTAAATTAAGAACATTTCTATTCGCGATATGTGCTATAGGTATGACATTTATGTGTTCTTCTGGAAGGAGCAGTAAAAGACAGGGGCCTACATAAATTGAAGCTGTCTTTGCAACACTATTTTTTCAAAATTAATCACTGTTTTCAATTCATCATACTTTAGATACGAAGTTGAATAATGCAGAAAAACGTATTATTCAGTAATTTGAACACAATAACTATAAACAGCCATACCACCCGCCTCTTATGCTTACACTCTTCTGCCAAGGCTAAAAACACCACTGCTCTATTTCTCTGGAAATATCTGGACTTTACCTCATAAAGCATAATTTAAATATGGTCAATGCCCTCACAACCATTTCAATGAAGAATGAGAACACTGCTATTTGTTGACAGAGAAATTAGCAACCAGTTTTCAGGTTCTTCTCTTTTCTTCCCCAGGAAAATAGGTGGATTCCAGTGCGTTTGTGCTAACTTCCTTAAGCAGACTGAAACATACACACTAGATGACCCTTTGAATGTGGTAATACTCCCAACAGAATACAAGCTGGTCAAATAAGAGTTTGAATACCAATAAGCCTCCATCAACTCCTACATTTCGTACACCTGCTAAATATTGGTTGTATCTGTCCGAGGACCAGAGTCAACTGTGCATGAGCGAGAATTGATGTATGACAGTTGTTGCCAAGGACCCCCTCCTCCTCCTGTTATGAGGTCTGCCATGAACTGTGTCGGTTTCCTGCATTGCTGTTTAAAGATCTACTAAAGACTCTGTTTTAGGGCAGCATTGCCTGTGCCTATTTCCTGTTCTCCTTGCTGCAATGGACTATGCCATCCATGTCTGTCTCCTGCCTCCTTGGGCATCTATCCCACCTGGGCCCAGAGCCACGCTGCCAGCAGCACATTGCCAGCCGGAGGGAGTCTCCACGAGCCTGGCCAGGCACCCCCTGGTTAGTTCCTGCGGAGAGCCCCTTGCAGGCCGGTCACTGAGTCTGCCCTCGCCACTGGGCAGCCTGCCAGCAAGCCCAAGCCATGCCAAGGAAGAAGCTATGTTCCAAACCAGTAAAGATCCAGCCTGGACAGTTTACCTCAAGGCGGCCATTTCGTGAAAGCGAGCTGGTCACGTGCACAGCAGCCAGCCTCGCCCCGCTCTGCATATCTTGGAAGCTGCCCCGGAATGGAAGCTAAGTGCCGACTGTCCAGAACAGCTAATGGACGCATCACAATGCAGCCACCGCATTCCAGAGCTGATGCCGTCAAGACAACGCCGGCTTCCTGGCCGATCCAATCAACCCGCCTGGCGGGTTGTCCTCCTTTGTCCCCTCTTTCTGAGGTGTCACAGTCTTACAATCAGACACTAAAGTGGCCCATCAAGGGTAGTTGTAGAGCCATTAAGCCTTTGTTCCCCTTTTGAGAACCACAGGGAAAGGCACCTGTTTTGGGGTATTTAAGCCAGCCTCCCCGGCCATGAGGCGCGTGTGCCATTCCTATCCTGAACCTCCACCGCCTCTCTCTCTACGGGTCTAGTGCAGGCATTAGATACCACCACGCTTCGCTGCTACATCTTTCTTCCACACCATGACCATGTGAGTATACCCAGTTCCGTCGATCTCAAGTGGGCTCTCCTGCTAATGGAACCGGCTCTATTTTTCCAACTCTTTATCTCCTAGTTCTTTGTATGTACCTTGATTGTATGTGTTATTTTAGGCATACGCAACACCTTTAGTAAAACACGTTTTATCTTTATTAGTCTTTCCTCTTTATTGCACAAGTGATCTGAAAGAAGGACTCTGGTATAACTGGTTAAGATCCGCACTAATTCAAATCCAGACTGCAAGATAATTCCCCCCATTAAAATAGCAGTTCTGGTAACACAGTGCCCCTCAAACTAGGGCCAAGGGACTCTTGGAGATCTTTAAGAGTAATCTGGAGGATCTTGGAGTCCTTTGCAAGGCAGGGTGTGAGTCCCTCTCATGCCCATCTGGGCCGTTTTCACATTGCTTACTGGCCACGGAACATTGTGCCAAGCTCCCGGAACGACGATGTCTTCCTGGCTGTGGCTGCCATTTGAGGGGCAGGAGGGCCCTTTTTCTCCTCCTCTGCTGCCCTGCAGGCCCACAGGGCAGCGGAGAAAGCCCAAAACACCCTTTCCGCCCCTCAAATGGCAGCTGTGGCTGTCATTTGAGGGGCAGAAAGGGCGTTTTTGGCCTTCTCCTCTGCTGCGCGGGCCTGCAGGGCAGTGAAGGAGGCCTCTACCACTCCAGCATCAGAGGAAAGTAAGTGGGGGGCTGGGGCTGGGGATTGCGGGGGAGTGAAGGGCTGGGGCTGCAGGGGGATTGGGGCTGGGGGGGAATCAGGTTTGGGCTATTTAAAGGGCCCTGCCTTGCAAGCAGCAGGTCTCTTTAAACTATCAGCTGGCAGGTGGCAGGGGTTTTGCAAACTGTCTTTCAATCAAAGGATGAGATTGATTAGACCTGGGGCCAGTGCTGGATTTGCCAACTCTGGACTGGGAAATTCCTGGAAATTTGGGGATAAAGCCTGGTGAGGGCAGAGTTTGGGGGAGCAGAAATGTGATACCATAGGTAGTCTACCCTCCAAAGTTGCTATTGTCTCCCAGGGAACTGTGGTTTCTAGAATGGAGATCAGTTGAAATTCTGAGAGAACGGTAGGCCCACCTGGTGGCTTGGCAACCCTAGCAGGGCCTTTTGACTCAACTGCCGTCTGAGATCTGACTATGGTTGCCAGCTCAGGGGCGGGAAATTCTTGGAAATTTTGGGGGTGGAGTCTGAGGAGGGTGGAGTTTGAGGAAGGGAAAGGGCTTCAGCAGTTTATAATCCAATAGATTCCGGTATTTAAAACAGCCATTTTCTCCAGGGGAACTGATCTCTGTAATTTGGAGATCAGTTGTAATTCCAGGAGATCTCCAGCCACCCCTAGAGGTTGGCAAGCCTAGATCTGATCTTATACAGACAATACAAGCCTGCATTTAAAATATACCTGTTTTGGTTTTAGGACATCAGAGGACAGAGGCCTCCATGGGACACTTTAGGCTTGTGGGCTTGCCAGGCCTCCATCGCTCCACTCAGAGTGATGGTGGTAGAAAGTGCCATCAAGTCATAGCTGACTTATGGGGACCCCTGCTGGGGTTTTCATGGCAAGAGACTAACACAGGTGGTTTGCCATTGCCTGCCTCTGCAACTCTGTCTTTATTGGAGGTCTCCCATCCAATTACTAACCAAAGCTGACCCTGCTTAGCTTTCAAGATCTGACAAGATCAGGCTTGCCTGGGCTATCCAGTTCAGAGTGATAGAAGGAGAAAAATTAAAACAAACTGCTCTATCGTGTTACCATAGTTATTCCAGAGATTTCTAGAGCAACCCTTTGTCACTTTCAAGTTTTACCCAGAAGTGATGTCGTCGTGTTCAGCCTAGTAGCTTGCCATGTACTGGAGGGATGTCTGACATATGAGGAATACCATGAGAGAAGACTCTTAGATGTCTGTGAAAAATGTAAATCTAAATGGGGAGTCCCTAGGCTGCTAAAGTCTGAAGCTCACTGACCAATGATATGCACTTGTCCACTAATACTAAAGTTCTGGAGGCAGGTTGTATTGTAGCAATTTGAGACTTATGCAAGCTTTCCAGGTACCTGCTAGTGGCAGGCAAACTCCTGGCAATTTGCCTCTCTGCCCAGCGATTTCTGATAAGCAGTGGGAAGAAGCAGACCACCCAGAGATTGTCCACCATTAACAGGCAGCCCAGGCAGTGGCTCTAATGCATGCTTCCATGCCCAGCAGCATGATGGGCCCCACTCAAGGATAGACATGGGCATGAGCAGGAAAAAAAATGAACATGGTGTTCGTTGTTCGTTGCCATCCATGAACAATGAACAACGAACATAGACAAACATGACCTGTTCACAAACAAGTTCATTGTTCGTTGTTCGTGGGGGCCAGCAGGCTCTCCTCCAGCCATCAAGATCCCTACCGCACCACTCCCAGAAACCTTACCTGAGCAGGCAGCAAGAAAGGTGCCAGTAATAAATAATAGCTTGGCCCAGAGCCTGGCAGCAGCCCTGGAACTTGAAGAGGTAGATCCCTATCCCATCACACACAAAGAAAATTCAAGCTCCAATACACTCTCCCTGTCTCTCTCTCAAAATGCAAACAGCAACTGTCTCTCCCTCACTGTCTGCAAAAAAACCCCTCCCCCCTGCTCTTTGCTTCCTTATAACAAATTTGGAGCTCCACACTTGAAAGGAAGACCTGCCTATCAAGCTAAATTGGGCTTAGATTGGGGTTTCCAGGGCAACAGCAGGGGTTCAGACAGAGTTCAGGCAGTCCCTGCCTAAGTTGCCAAGGGAATTGATTGCAGGTGCCAGATTGTGTGGCTTGACGAATAGCAACGAACGAGGCTTGCAATGACCACCTATTCATTTAGAATGGGGCCTCAGGAACATTTTGTTTGCAAACAGCTGATTGGGCTGTTCATGGCTTTTTTAGTTCCTATTGCTGTTCGTGCCCATCTCTACTCAAGGGCTGGTTCCTTAAGAATTGGCCCAAAACAGCATTTTCACACAAGGAGAGAAACTATAAGTACCCATGCCCTGCAAGCCCTACACACACTTCCTAAAACTCCCAACGGTTGTCAGGAGGGACCTGGCGATCCTAGATCTGAGAGTTTATATATTAAATATATATTTTTATATATATTATATATTAAATTTTAAATTTCTTACCAGTACAGTTTCCCTTAGAAGGCTTGAAGCAGATGAGCAATGCCTCTTTGGCCACTTTCTTTCCTGAACATCTCACTGGCCTGTACAGGATTATTTTCAACTCTGGAATTTAAACATACACCATATAGGTGAAGTCTGAATGAAGCAAACTCTCCACAAGTGACCGTGATTAGCTGAAGCTGAGTGTCTACTCCAGGGTAAACCTGAGTTTGTTTGCCTCCGAATTACAGAACTGAACCACTGGGCTTCTTGACCTGAAGATCAGTCAACACAATCTCTTGTGGTGCATAAAAATATCCTGTACTCAAACATCCCTAGAAGATTAGATCATGTCACAGAACTACAGCCAGGTTATACAGTGCGCCACAAGCCAAGAGCAGGCAGAACCCAAAAGCACCATGTTTTAGGTGTCTGTAAGACAAATAATTGTTTAAAGCAAAACATTTCCAAGCAAACAAGCGAGATTATTCTCCTCAGGGAAGGAGTGGGGTGGGCACTTCATTTACTAGATAACCTGCTCTGCGGAGAAATTTCTTGCTGCCCGCTTGCTTTGCCTTCCTATTATAAAAAAAAGTTCAGTATCATTTTCAGTTCCCATTTAGTTTCTCATATAGCCCACTTCAGTTGCCTCAAAAAGTGGGTTTTTTCCTAGTTCCATCAATCCGTAGCTAGGCATAAGATAAAAATTCTTCAGTGTGGTTCATGAATACACGCAGTTTTTCAAGTCAATGAGCTTTTTAAACTCCCACAGTTGCTTGAGGGAGAATGTTCTAGAATTTCACTCCTCTGATAGTAAAAGAAATGTTCTGATCTCTACTCTAAACATACTAATTGACAGCGCATACTTGTTTGCTCTCATACCAATGCTCCATTTTAACTTTTTTTTTTAAAAAAAGGGTCTCTTTGCAACTCAATTAACTTTTCCCAGTTTCGTTGAAAAGAGCTAAATGTACAAGTATCACAACAGTAACATCAAATAATGGTTTCTAACTTCTCTGCCCCAATTTCCTCAGAACATAGAAGGCTGTCTTATTTAGCTGGGCCTTCGAGGAAGAGGAAGGCGGATACAGTGATATGATTATGTAGGACGCTGCTGATATTGTGTGTGGTTGTTATTGTAATGGTGTGTCTGCTAGTTTCAATCATATTTGTAACCTGTCAAGAGTTGCCATTTGGGGCAATAAAAGCAGTATTGTTTGCAGGGGTCATTTTGTAGAAAAAGAGCGGGAGGAACTCATTAGCATAACTCATTAGCATAACCTATTAGCATATGCTATGATCCTTGCCATTTTATTGTCCAATCAGGGGTTAAGTCCACCTTTATAGATCATCAGCAATGATATGTTTCCCAAACCATTCACAACTGCGAATCTGGGTACAAATTCCAGTTGAGTCTACATGATAGATTCTGATGTGCAAAAGATCCATAGGAGTTAGCCGTGTTAGTCTGTAGTAGCAAAATCAAAAAGAGTCCAGTAGCACCTTTAAGACTAACCAATTTTATTGTAGCATAAGCTTTCGAGAATCAAGTTCTCTTCGTCAGATGCATGGAGGGCAGAAAGAAACTGGTCAAATATAGAGGAGGGGAGGGGAGGGGAGGAGGAGAGGAGTGCTGTGGTTATCGAAGGCTTGTGCTGCAGTGGAATTGTATGGTCTTGGTGGTGCTGCTGGACTCTTTTTGATTTTGCTACTACAGACTAACACGGCAAACTCCTTTGAACCTTTACACAAGCAAACTGATCCCCACATCAAAAGGAGCTGTTTGCATCTCCATATCAAAGGAGTTGTTTACATCCCTCCTCTCCTCCTCCCCTCCCCTCCTCTATATTTGACCAGTTTCTTTCTGCCCTCCATGCATCTGACGAAGAGATCTTGATTCTCGAAAGCTTATGCTACAATAAAATTGGTTAGTCTTAAAAGTGCTACTGGACTCTTTTTGATGTGCAAAAGAAACCCTTATAAAAAACCCAAAAAACTAATGTCAGGTAGCGTTGCTAGCTCCATCTTGGGTAATTACCAGAGATTTGTGGACAGTGCCTAGGGAGGGAAGGGAACTGAGCAGGATGTGCTGTCATTCTAGGACTTCTGTTTCTTCTAGAACCAGTCATTGCCTCCTGGAGAACTGATCTCTTTAATCCGGAGATCAGTTGTAATTCTGGGAGATCTTCAGGCCCCGCCTTGAAATCGCTAACTCTGATCTCAGTTCATGTATTGAATTTATTTTTAATTGCAATACCAGGAAAGAAAAAGGACACAAATGTCCTGCTCATCTTGTTCTATTGTTGTATCAGCCCCTTTTATGTTGCATATACATGCAAAGGCCTATGAGGTTTGTTATGTTAGCTGTCATCTCTTTAAAAACTATATCTTCCCATGTTTTTTTTCTTCTTTATGTTACAGCCTTATGATTCATACTTGCTTGGCTACAGCACAACACTTTTCCACCCACACAGAAAAACATGCCAGACCTCTGAGGTTTTGCAATATTCTTTTGTAGCATTGCTTTTATCAAGCAATCAAGTCAATATTAATGTAATTTTTTTCCCCTAAAGCAAAAGCATCCTTTTGCTGCCAACTGCACACAGCTCACTGGGTGATAAAATAACGTATCCACAGATAGGTTCCCCTCCTCCAAAAAAATTAAGTGAGATATTCCCAAAGATTTGAGGATTTAATTTGTTTGTGGAACTTTGTGCTGGGCTGAATGAAGAAATGCAAATGGCCCAAATCCTCAGGAGCCATTCCTAAAAAAACATTCATTAATTGATAAATTCCAGCACATGCCATGAGAGTAACTCATAATCAAGTACAATTATTTTCACAATCATAGCGGCAATGCCACTGTGCTAGTAATACCTGGGCTCATGTAGTCATGGAGATGGCTTTAAGAACAGATTGATGAAGGGCAGGGCTTTTTTTCAGCAGGAACACGGTGGAACGGAGTTCCGGCACCTCTTGAAAATGGTCACATGGCTGGTGGCCCCACCCCCTGATCTCCGGACAGAGGAGATCAGGGGGTGGGGCCACCGGCCATGTGACCATTTTCGCCGAGGGCAATTTCAACTTTAAAAAACTCCCTCCTTGTTCCAGCTGACCCAAAATAACGTCATTGTGCAGTCCTGAGTTCCACCACTGAGTTTCACCACCTCTTTTCCCAGAAAAAAAGCCCTGATGAAGGGTCTCTGGCTGCAGTCCTTCCTGGAAGTAAGCCCTGTTGAATAAACCAGGACATCCCTCTGAGTAGACCACTTTAGGACTGCTTTCTCTGTAGGATGTACTTTTTCATGAACTGCAAGAGCTCTCAGTTCTGTTAAAGTCAGTGCACACAGAGTGACCATTCCATGCATGACTCCTGTGCTACTTTGGTGCATCCTTGGGCGGGGGGGGGGGGGGCTTTCCTGGCACACCACGCACACTGGATGCTGCAGGAGCTATGGCCATCATCCGGATTTTCCCATGAAAAGATCAGGGATTATTGGCTGCATGTTAGGGGCTTTTTTTCATGTTATGTACCCATGGGTGAGTGATGACTCGGTGCTTGCATGGGGGACTACCTTTACTTTGGGATGTATGGTTTGGTACAACCCGATCTTGTCAGCTCTCAGAAGCTAAGCAGGGTCGATACTTGGATGGGGACCACTAAGGAAGACTCATTAGAGGAAGGCCCTGGCAAACCGCCTCTGCTTCTCCCTTGCTTTGAATCTCCTTGCTGGGGTCACCAGAATTCGGTTGTGACTTGACAGCACATACATACATTTACTGCTCATAAGACAGCCAGTGCAGTGCAGCAGCGAGAGTGCTGGACTAGGATCTAGGACACCCAGGGTCCGATCCCCACTCTGCCATGGAAGTGCACTAGGGAACCTTGGGCCAGTCACACACTCTCAGCCAAACCTACCTCACAGGGTTGTTGTGAGGATAAAACAGAGGAGAGGAGAATGATGAACTTCTATTGGGGAGCAAGGCAGGGTATGAATGAAGTGCACATAAACAAATAAGAAGCGCATAAACAAATAGGATGACATTTCCTAGTGTGTAGCCCCTAATGGTATGCCTTTGCTCTGGCAGGACAGTTGCCAGCTTGCTGTAATGGTGCCCGCTCTCCATGTCTGACCATGTGATTTGATATGAGTCGTGACTGCCTTGATTTTATTTATTTTTTAGATTGACAAAGAAATCCTAAGCACTTCTACTCCCCACCCCACTATTCAAATCTATTCCATGGGGTTTAATCTCAGGAAACTATGTCTAGGATGGCACTGTTCCTATGCAGTCCTAAGCAGAGTTACACGCTTCTGAGTTCATTGAAGTCAATGATCTTAGAAGGGTGTCATTCTACTTAGGATTGCACGGTTATCCGTGCACAGCAAGTCTGATGGGATGTGGTTGAAGGCCCTCTCAAACATCTCCTTGGACTACTGATGGAATACCAGCAGGTAAAGACTATGATGCCCTTCCACAGGTCTTTGCTGGTCCCCAAGTCAATGTCCTTATTTTATGGGCTACTTAGTGAGCATCTTTAGCCCGGAACCATGAGAACTGGGGTGCCCTGGTGTGGCAGGGCAGGGCAAGCAATCTGTCTTGGGTTTCCCGAGCAGGTTATGCTCCTCGGAGCAAGCAGCGTGGAGCAGCAAGGCTTCCTTGTGCCCGGGGAGTCACGAGTGAGGAGCTTGGGTGAGTTCTGCTGAGAAAAAACCAGTCTTCCGGGTCCAGCGAACGAGGCACATGCAGTTGAGATCACTCACACCTAATTGTTTATATGGAGCTTTCCAGGAACAGGGAGTTCTGAGGGTGGAGTAAGGCTGTCCAAAGAAAGATTGGTAGGATCCAACCTCTGTTACAGGACACATTTTTTTTTATTATTCCTAAGAAGCAACAATATATCTGGCCAACTTTGGGATTGGCACACTAAGTGACAAAACACTTAACTGTGACTATATTTTAGGTGTGCGTGGTAAGTCTCCCTGCAGTGAAAAACAAAACATGACTGAGCTGTGTCTTATAGTTAATTTGAGATATGAAAAAGAAGGATATGGCAGCAAATCTTCTGAAGTGTCCTGTTTCCCCCCCTGCAATTTAATCTTGAATATACCCAAGAGGGCTTTTGAAGCTTGCTTTTGTCCATGCGAGTCCCAGGATCGCTGGAAGTGGAGGTGGGCAAACGGGCCAGATGGCAAGAGGCCTCCCAGCATTGCAGGAGGCCTGGCAGCTCTAACCATAAGGTTTACTTCTTCTCATGAAGTCACCCTTTGATTCCCAGCACGTGGAATCAAATTGTGATGTAAAAGCCCAGTGCACGTTACGCAGAGAGGAGGGAGAGCAGTCTGAATCCATTATTCATGTTGCATGTTTCCCAGGTCTTCTGATATTTCTGTCTTCTTTGACAGCCAAGGACCGTTCCCGCAATACAAGCCTACATCTAGTTCTGCTCTCATATGGATGGGTTTACACAATCATGAACCCAGGGCTGGCTCAAGTCATGCTTCAAGTGGACAATGAAAATGGCAGCCCACCATCACAGAGTAAATATATAACATGAGACATGGAATAACTTGATTGTATGCCAGGGTTTTTTTAACGGTGCTCAAAACCTGCTGCCTTGAGTTGGCCATTTCTCGCTACTTAATGGTAAGACTGCCCTGACTTGGATAGTAGCCCAGGTGAGCCTGATCTCATCAGATCTCAGAAGCTAAGTAGGGTAAGTCTTGGTTAGTAATTGGATGGGAGCAGGGGACATTTCGTAGAAAAAGAGCTGGAGGAACTCATTAGCATAACTCATTAGCATAACTCATTAGCATATGCCATACCCCTTGCCATCACCGGAAGTGTGTCATTGGCAGGACTGATTTGCATATGCCACACCCCCTGACATCACCTATCCTGGCTGTTTTGGACCCAATCCTGGCCATTCAGGGCCAAAATTGGGCCCAAAATGGCAAAAAGGGGCTGAAAATGGCCAAAAGGGGCCCCAAAATGGTCAGGATCAGGCTGCTGCTGAGTGGGAGAGTAATCCACCACCTGTCAGAGGCCCGATCCGGGCCATTTCGGCCCCAATCCAGGCTGAAACGGGCCCAAAATACCGAGAGTCAGGTGGGTGGGGCCACCTGACATGTGACCTCTTTGGGGAACTGCTGGAACTGCATTCCTACGCATTCCCCCTCGGAATGAGCGCTGGATGGGAGACCTCCCAGGAAGACCAGGGTTGCAGAGCCAGGCAACGGCACCTCTGTTAGTCCCTTGCCATGAAATTGCCACCAAGGTGTTGTTATAAGTCAGCTATGACTTGAGGGCATTCTCCACCATTCCCATGGGAGAGCCAGCCATGCTTCAATGACTCCATTCCTTGCTGAGAGTCCGTAGTCCTGGTCTTAGAAATGTTGACAAGCTCCTTCAGCTAGTAAGAATCGCATTACTTCCTTGTGTACTTTCATATTATTATAGCCCGTACTTGATGGCTCCACCCCAATACCTGTTGCTAATTTCTCCACCCATGGCATGATGCTTCCTTCTCTCATGTCCTGGAGGTATACCCTGAATTATTGACTACACAGAGTACTCGAAACATGCATATATAAACTATCCCCTCCCATAAACACCTGCCACAGACTCTATGCTCTCTTTTGAGTAATCGTGTGAGCTCTAGAAACATCACTTTGAAATAGGAGTCATCTTTGTGACAGAGCGCTTCCTCACATTATGACCACGCAGGGTTGCACCAGCAAGCATCGCTTAGCAATGTCCCACCTGCGGAATTACTAACAGCCAATAAGACTGGTAAGGATTGTACAGTTTTTCTATCTGAATGTAACACAAATCACAAGGAATCGGGGTAGGACAGTCCTGTAAGAAATGACTCGCACTGATCTCTCTGGATGAGAAATATTTCCAGTTCTCATGCTTATGTCGTTGATTTGTATCTCTCAGTGGGTAAACACATTTGTATTTTTCCCCCCAGATACTAAAGATTCTGTCCGAGAGTCACACACTCTGGAGTAATTCCAATATTCTATTGAATGGAACTGTCCCGCTGTATGCAGGGAGGGTGTTGCAGATTACTGTAACATAAATCATGGTCTCAAAAACAGCAAAATGCAATTGAACAAACATTTCGAAGGTGCTTGGATCTGTACCGCTGAATTATTCCATTACCTTGAGCTAGGTGCTGGAGATTAATCTAATTACTTCTAATGCATTTTGCCTGTTAGCTAGCCCAGGGGACTCCCATAGTAGCCCAGAAAATATTTTTTAAGATATAAAATGTACCAAATACAAAATGTTTTTTTTAAAAAAACCTTTAAAATTAAATTGAAAATAGAAAACTTGTGCAAAATATGAGTTAGGGGATTACTAGGGCAATAACTAATGATAACAGGAAGGGCACTTTGGCTTATTTCAGATATAATATGAAACTACCGTTTTATGGAACTAGCCATAGTTAATCCATTATCTGAACCTCTGCCACCACACCAACTAGGGTTTGTTCAGGTACCTCAAACCAGAATTGGAAGCCAGTACATGATGCTGGCATATGAATCACAGTTAGGCTCAACTATGGTTTTGCATTACATATAAACATAGTATTCCAGATCCATCTCGGTTTGTTTTCCTGCTGACGTTTTGCCCCATGTGCTGCATTGCTTGGCAAGAGAGACTCAAAAATGATGCCGCTCTTCCCTTCAGCCAGCTCTTGATAGCCTTGAAAATCTCCCTGCACTTTAGGTTTACCAGCTCCAGGTTGAGAAATTCCTGGATATTTAGGGGTGGAGCCTAGACATGGGCATGAACCAAAAAAAAATTAATGAACCAGCAGTTCGTAGTTCGGTGCCGATGACGATCACGAAGTCACGAACCGCAACAAACATTTTCCATTGCTGAACCAGTTTGCGGTTCACGGTTCATTGGGCGCAGAATGGCCCCCGTGGCACTTAGAGAGCCCATATTCCCGGGGAGTCTTTTGCAGGCTCTCCTACAGCCATCACCCAAGTTTGGACAAGATTGCAAAAGGGATCTTGGAGTTATACCCTCTCCAATCCAAGGCCCTCAGGAAACTCCCACAAAAATCCAAGCTCAATTATACTCTGTCTCTCTCCCCAAAGGCTAGCAAGTGGCAAGCAAGAGCTCTGTCCCACTCCACTGCTTGCTGAAAGTGAAACCCAGCCTGGGGGCCCACGACTATTTATAAGCACAGGTCCCATTGAGCAACGGAGGAGGAGGTTTGGCCATCAGAGCTGCCTATCAGGGTTTGCAGGGATGAGATTGGAGTGCCCGTGGCTACAGAACACCCCCTTCCCCCTCCCTCCCCTGGGTGTCTTCTCCCAACTTGTAACCACTTTGCAGCTCTGTGGTTGGAAGGAAGACCTGCCGATCAAGGTAAGCTGGGCTTCCATTTGGGTTTCTAGGGCGACAGAAGGAGCGCAGAGTTCAGGCATTCCCCTGGCTCCGTTGCCAGGGGAATAGATTGCTGGCGCCTGAGTGTCTGGCTTCCCGAACCGTAGCTGAACACATCAAACCAGGCCTCTCCCAAATGCTGGTTCGTTGGCCGTGGACAATCACGAGCCGCCAGGTCGCAATTGCGCAATCGCCAATTTCGTGGGTTTTTGAAGTTAGTAATGCGGTTCGTGCCCATCTCTAGTGGAGCCTGGAGAAGATAGAGTTTGGGGAGGGGCCTCAGCAGAGTATAATGCCACAGAGTCCACCCTCCAAGGCAGCCATTTGCTCCGGGGAATTGATTTCTGTTATCTGAAGACCAGTTTTAGTTCCGGGAGATCTCCAGCCACCACCTGGAAACTGGCAACTGGTAACCCTACCTTGTAATTGACTCCTTGCTCCATCCCTGACTCTGTTCTCTTAAAAACACAGCTAGCTCTTTCCATGTATCTGGGGGGGGGTACACTAATGGTCCCACCACAAGAGCAAAGTGCTCCCTTTCTGTTTTAACCAATCTAAGTTAGCATTCAGAGCTTTTACTGCTTGGAACTTATTTCTCTATTCAGAGAAGTGTATTTAATGCCATTCAGTTGTGTGTTTACTGTGTGAATGGAAAGTTGGTACTGAGCGTGCATGCTCTTCCGGGGCTTTGACAGAACAGTTGTGCAAAAATACTGCTCAATCTACCACAAAAGGCCAAACTCGGGCTTTTTGGTGTGGAAGTTCTGGGAAATGAGGGGCCCACTGACATTTTGAAGCCAACCAGCAAAAGTGAGTTGAAGCTAATTCCTGTTGAAACCAATGGACCATAATTCAGTTTTGAGCAAGGACAGATCTTAACCATTACATGTAGTTCCAGGATTCTTTTCGCAGAAGAACAGTGGTCAGATTAGAGAAAGCCCTTTCTCTCCTACTTGCCTTCCAATTCAAATAACCTCCACAGTGATTGCATTATATTCAAGGAAACTTACGTTAAAAAGGATCTCAGAACAACACATCACACATAGCTCTGCCCTTTCCATTCCATTGCCTTTCCATGAGATTTAGGGCCAAGCTACAAGTAACAAATGACACTTGAACGGCAAGTGAACAGACTCACATGTATTCCTCCCTGTTCCCTTGCACTCCACTTGCACTCCACTTGATCATGTAGTGGAGAGCAAGTGGAGTGCAAGTGAACAGGGAGGAATACACGTAAGTCTGTTCACTTGCCGTTGTCATTTGTCACTTGTAGCTTGACTCTTAGTTGCAAACAACTATTGGTTATTGAGAGGTTTCTCTGCAGGTTTTGTATATAATTTACAAAGTAAAATGGATGGGTCCAATAACTGGTGATTGGGAGCACACATATCTTTATCCTTAGGAGCAGTTCCCTTGAATAACTTTAAAACTAAAAACAGATGTGTAGGTGTCAAAGGGATCCAAAGGTCATGTTGACCAAACCATTGAATGGAGATATAATCCTTTATACTAGAGCAGGAAATCTAAGATTGGCTCCTGTGCCAAATTTTTGCTAATGGAAGGGAAGGTGAGTCCTTCTGGAGCTAAGGACGTCCAACTCCAGACTCTGACTGTTCTGTCCCCCAGGCAGGGCTGGTTCCAGAATTTGGGAGGCCTTGGGCAGAAAGTGCCCAGGGGCCTCCTCTCTGCCTACCACCAGACCCCCACTTGCACCTCACATTCTGCCCCCCAATAATCTGCCTCCCAGCCTGTGCTTCCTCCTGCTTATGAACCATCTCACCACCCACCCACACTCACTGCAGCCTATCCCACCTGCATGCCTATTACCTGACATCTCTGGAGGTTGTGGTGGCATGGATTCCAGGTGCACCACTGCTTTGCACCACCTGCGTGTTCTTCCTCAGTGATGCTGAGCAGCGCATTTAGCTGGAGGGAGTGGAGCCCTAGTGAGCAAGTGCAGGGACTAGAGCTGGGCATGAACCGGGGAAAAAATGAACCATGTGGTTCGAGGTTCATTAAATTTCACGAACCACGAACCACAAACTTTCACAAACCTGCCCCTGGTTCGCGAACCAGTTCGTTTGGTTCATGAAAACGTCACATCCGGGTCAGAAATCCATCACTTCCGGGTCAGCAGAAGGTTACTTCTGGGTCTGTAGAAGGTCTGCAGGGAGTCCATCCCCTGTTGCCTAGGAAACTGATTGATTGGCACCAGGCTGTCTACAGTCACGAACCAAAAAATGAACCAAACGAACCAGCCTAAAGTTCATGGTGGTTCGTCAGAAATGGGTCATCTGACAAACTGCAGTTCACGAACCATGAACCAGCCTGGTTCGTGTTTAATTTTAGTTTGTATTTCGGTTCGTGCCCATCTCTAGCAGGGACAATGGAAGTGGAGGTGAAAGTGATGGAACAATGGACAGAAGGCGATGGAGGGGTTGGTGGTAGTGAGCCCAATCAAGATGGTTGGCACTGCACTGTGGATGGGATCCATTCTGGCCTCTCTCTCTTGGAGGCTACCTGCAAAGACAGGACGGGAATGAGCAACATAGCCTGCAGACAGAAAATGAGCTCAAGCACTCTGTACAGGGTGATGAGTTATGGACTTGAAAGAGTGGCACCACTTCAGTTCTCTTCTAGTTCCTACATCTCTCTGGGCGTTTCCCACACTTTAGAACCCACCTGTTGGTAAACGTAATGTAGCTTCCCTGAGATGGGGCAGCTGCCAGGGCTCAGGGTTTTGGGTGGGGCCACTACTCACCTTTCCCTTGTTGGGAGGTGCATTGGAACACTGCCTGCATTTTCTCTTCTGACCCTGCAAAGTGAATGTGGGCTGTGGAATGCTTGGTCAGCAATGGTTGAAGTGGCTGGTAGTTACCCAAACATAGTTATTCTCCCTCTTCCTTCCCCTTTTGTAGAGGTTACCAATGGCATGGTGATGTACTGCCAGCGTATCTCCAAGAGATGGACCCTTTCTGTGCTGTGCATACCCACCCTGTATCACCCGAGTGGGTGGCATCACTAGCAGCTGTTCAGATACTTCATTCCCTCTTCCCAGGGAGCTGTATTTCTAGGAGGCAGGCCCCACACCGAACCACATTTCTTAGGACTTCCACAACAGTAAAAGAAGCCCATATAACCAGAATGATATAATTTCCTAACTGTGGATAAGATTGCCAGTTAATTACAGCTGCAACATGTCGAAGGAATGTTTTAGATCTCTAAATCACCCCCCTTTTCAATCTCAGTTCCATTTAGGGGGGGTGTGCTTGGGAAAAGCCTTGGATGAACTGGAAGCAGATTCATGCAAGTCTGCATGGGACCTCAGTTGTTGTTCTGGTCTCATTGGTTCCAAAGCAAATTGCCAGAAATCGTAAGAATCACTGCAATCCTTGTACTATGGCGCTGTGAGCTTCCAGGCAACCAGAATTAGAACTGTAGTAGAGTAGAACAGTCCTTGGTAATCCTCAGGGCTGTTTTTCTGGGAAAAGAGGTGGTGGAACTCAGTGGTGGAACTTAGGACCCCACAATAATGTCACTTTGGGTCAGCTGGAACAAGAGGGGAGTTTTTTAAAGTTTAAATCGCCCTCAGCAAAAATGGTCACATGGCTGGTGGCCCCACTCCCTGATCTCCAGACGGAGGGGAGTTTAGATTTCCCTCCACACCATGGCACGGAGGGCAATCTAAACTCCCCTCTGTCTGGAGATCAGGGGGTGGGGCCACCGGCCATGTGACCATTTTCAAGAGGTGCCGGAACTCTGTTCCACCACATTCCAGCTGAAAAAAAGCCCTGGTAATCCTCCATTCTACATTTCTTGCACCATACTGGCCTGGGCAATGGGCTGTTCACATATCACATTGTTATGTTACTTTGTATTCCTGATTGCGTTGTCATTGTCATTCAGTTTTGTATTTTTAGTCTTGCTGCATTGTTCACTGGATGTCCTATACTTTATAACTGCAACCCTCCCTGTAATCATTGACAAAGCCAGGCTATGAATATTCTAAATTTAAAAAAATAAATCCCGTACAGGCACCCATCATGGCTTGGGAGCTTAAGAATCACAGACACAGATTGAGACATTAAAAACAGCCCTAAGAAGCTGAGCCAAGCACCTGGCAAGCATATACCTATTGTTGTTATGAGGGTCCAAGTTGAGCAGTCCCTCCAGAACTGCCAACACCAAATGGGCTAGCTTGGCTCCATTTGCTCCTGGCCACCAATGCCCCCCCCCCCAGGGCAGTAGCCCAACCAGGAACTTTCCCAGTGAGTTAAAGGGCCAGTCCTGGGGCCATTATAACCCGCCTAGAAAATGTGTGAACTTCCAGCACGAGCCTGAGAACTTTTATGCCAAGGGAATTCAGTGGCATCCATGCATGTATGAACTGGCCCTTTGTGAGACTGAAGCACTTCTATGTAATTATTATTTCATGGGATGAGCTAGAAGAGGGGTATGGAAAAAAATTAAGTTGGGTGACAGAGAAAAATCTCATTTCCAGGTTATAGTTAAAAGTCTTTGGTAGAATAAAAGTGCGCTCTGAAAAGAACAAAAGAACCCTGCTCATGACGTAAGGAAGGCTCATTTAATTGCAGTTACAATGACTCATCATGGCTCATACTGTGTGAACAGCCAGTATGTCCTGTGATATTTCCTCCCTATTTACTGAGAAAAGGCCACTCTAACCTATCTGTATCTGAAGGACCTGTGCTGCCATGAGAAAATGGTCTTAATATCATTGGTCAAGTTCAGGCAAATTCGTAGCTAGAAACTTTGTGGCTGAGTCCTAAAAACCAGCTCAAGGGTGCTTGGGAGGAATATGATGAATTCAGACAAGGCAGAGCCGACGAGGGTGGACCGGTTCTTATTCAGAGTCCCATTTCAGGTCTTTGTCAAAGATGGCAAGGCAAAATAGGGGAATTGACGTGCCTCCAACTCATTTCATACTGCTTTGACAAAAAGACCTCAAGCGTCAATCCCGATCCTTCAAAGGTTGCGTGTGACTGCTTGCAATTGTACTTTCGTCGTGATACTCTCTGGTTGGTTGGTCATCATACAGTACCTGCAGGATGGTCCCCCGGCTCACATCCACTTATTTCTTAATAGGTGTTCCTTGGAATGTTTCTTCTTATACTCGCTATTTTAAAATGAATGTTGACTATTAAAAGCAGCTCCCTGCTGTATCACTATGAGATTCATGCCTCCACATTTCCCATGACTTCAGGCCTCATTTGAGGAGGACAGAAATCGACAGCCGCCTATCAATGAGCCATCATCATTTACTGGAAAAACAATATTTGTATAGCTAAGACTCAGGGATGAAAATGAAGCAAAGAATGCAATAACGATTTCAGTTTGTAGATTGGTATTGTGAATTAGGTGACTCATTCTTAGCTCTGGATGCCCTTAAGAGTGATGGAAAGTTCATTCACAGCCTCAGTTTCGAAGATGTCAAACACGCTGGCTGGCTTATCGTTTTCCTAGTTTGCCTACCAACATTGGATAGTTGCCCAAAATGATAAGAACAGGGATAAGAAAGGCTAATACTAGTTTCACACCTTCAAGCCATGCCTGCAGGCAGCGTATATCTTATAAAAACCAAGCTTTGGTTTCGGTACTTTTAGTTCCTCCTGTATTGCTTCTCCTTGCAATCAATCCGTACCAGATTCCTTGACACCAGTGATGGGAAATGCTCTTGGGAGAGAGTAAAGGATTCTCATTATCGCTGACCAGAGAAAAAATGGTCTGACCTGCTTCCTTGCCGTTAACAGCAACTTTAACTGAAAAATCAGCACTTTTGAGTAGTTATTCTCACTGAAAAAGAGGAGAGGAGGAGATAGAGAGTTCAGGTATTCTAAAAGTGCCATTCTAAGCACAGTTGCACCCTTCTAAGCACTTTGGCTTACTATGCCACGTATACTTACCAGCCCTTTGAGGGTGGCTCATGTCTTAAAAATAGTACCCCACTCACGGAACACTGGTGGCTCTTTCGCGCAATTTCTGACATCACCGTTTTCAAAACAGTGGCAGACAGTTTGGCGCCACGGAAATGGAATCATAACTGCCTGCGTCCGTTTTGGAAACGGTGATGTCAGAAAGCGCACGAGAAAGCCGACAGCGTTCAGTGAGTGGGGTGCTGGTTTTAAGACATGGAAAAATGGCTGGTGTCTATCGACATACAGGTTTTTAAAGCGTTGGGGCTGGGGCTGGTTTCCCAGACCCAACTCAGGTTTCTGCAGCCATACAGCAGTTAAATAGTAAATGGCTGTTAAAAATTACAGGAGAGCCCAAACAGCCTCAGAATGCCTCCATGGGGGAAGGTGGTGCTCCTCACTCCCCTCTCAAGCTGTTTCCACATGTCACAATAGCATGAGGGGATCCCCCCCCCCCCCCATTTTTACTGCTCCACGAGCACAGAATATCCCACATGGAGCAGAAAAAACAGGGGGAAACTCCTTCCTCTGCTATTTTGATATGGGGAAACAGTTTGAGGGGGGAGGGAGGAGCCCTTCCTCCCCTCACGGAAGCATTCTGAGGTTGTTTGGGCTCTCCTTTATTTTTTAACAGCTATTCCCCAAAGCTGCTTTATAGCTGAAGGAAACTTGAGTTGGGTCTGGGGAACCCAGACTCAACTCTTTAAAGACCTGCTTGCCTAGCTTGGCCCTGAGCTTCCGTGCAACTGGGTGTCTGTAGGAAGATTCTGGATCAGTTCAGAATGAAACCTGTAAACTGGTGGGGAGAGGTCACACTCAGATACATGCCCCCATAGAGTATGAGCTGGGGCAAAAGCTCGGAGGCCAGCCCTAACAAATTCTCTTTCTTCCCATGGCCATTTATGGAGCAATCTTGAAATCACCTACTAGCTGCAGCCCTCTCTGATTTGCAAGAAAGTGAAATGAAGATTATATCCTCAAGTCTAAAATTAGAACCATAATACTCACATGATACAGCATTAAAAATACATCTCACTGTGCAAACAGTAACTGCATGCCATGTTTGCATTGTACAGTTTTTGTTTAGAGATTACCTGTTCCTTTTACGTCTCAAAGCAGTAAGACATATGCAAGGCAGAGGGCATTTTATAAGAACATTTTTGAAACATAGTATTTTTCGGAATAGGGTACAGGAAAGAGGGCTGTGAGGCCTGTTTATAGTTCCCACTATGGTTACATTTGAGCCTGATGGATCCTGATTGCTTTGAGACTAACTGGAAAATCTCAGAGACATGATATTCATTTCCATGTCACTTGCTTAAATTCTTCAAATTAGCAATGACAGAAGATTTCCTTTTACAAGGCGGTTCTACTGAGTCACTGGGATTGGTTGTGTTTTTTGGCAAATGAGCGTTGAGGGAAAGACAGATGTAACATTTAATCGATGGTCACATGGGGTTCGTTCATCACCTGCAGAATAATCCTGGCTTCCCTCTTGCGCTTGCACACATATTTCACAGCAGCTGAAACACTGGTTCAGTTGTCTGTCTTGCTTCTTCCTTCGTACATGACATGGATCGTCCACCTTGGTCACTCAAAGGTCCATCTTTACGCCATGGTTCCTACTTTTAAATTTGTTTTCTATATATGTCTTTTCCCTTCTCTCTCTCTCTTTCTGGATGCACCTTTTACTCCACTCTTTGCATTAGCCTTTCTTCTTTTCTCTTACCTCCCCCTCCCTTTCCTAACAGTAGTGTAACTGTTCCTAAAGAGCTAGAAAAGGTGTATCGGTGACAACTCAAGCACTAGCCAATCAACACCATCTACAATCAGTCATCATTAGCCAACAGCAGTGGAACTAGGATACTAAAACAGCCTAGGAGCAAGCTGAGTCAAACGGCTCCTGTGATGCCGGCCGAACTGCAGGAGTTATTTAGGCCAGTTTATTCCTGGCCACCATTGGCCCTCCAGAGCAGCACCCCACTGGCAATTTTCCTGGTGAGTTAAAGAGCCAGTCTGCCCCTGCTTGCCAATCAGTACCATCTGTAACAAAAGACAAACCTTTTCCAAATGCGGCAGAACAGGTTTCTTCAGAGCTTGCCCTGGAAGTGGACAGGGCAGGCTTGGAGAGAAGGCAGAAGGGTCGCTTCCAAATTGCCTCCCTTACTCCACAAATATGTTATCTCTGTGTTGCCCCTTTTGTGAGACTGTAAGTGGCTGAATTAAAAGCTTCATGAATGTCAGACTGCAATCCAGCGTTGTGTTGTTTCTAAACAGTATGTGGGGGGACCCTTATACAAACAGATGGCTAGGAATGTACCATGTTGGGTTCACACATCATTGGATAATTATTTTTCAAGTATAATCAAAATGGATGAGAACCAGGAGACGATTCAAGGCAGTGGCATACAAGTGGAGTCGACTTCATCAGGGCTTTTCTGGAGCTGCCATACCTGCTCCACAGCTCCTCACCACCGCAACCCGCTTTCCCAGACTGATTCAGCAACCTCAGACATGTTTTACCATGTTGAAACTCTTCATGTACAGCACTTAAGCCAGTTCTTGGTACAACTTGGCATGGGTTCAAACCACCTACGCATCGAAGGGATGAAAAGATCAAATTAGAGAAAAATTTCCACCTATTTATTCTCAAGGAAAAAAAAACAGTTGCACAGGCAGGCACACCCAAGCTGTTCTGTTTGTCTTCAGCACTCAAACATTTGTATGGAATGCAAACTATGACAGTTTCAATGAACCAATGAGTGCTAAACTGGTCTTTGAGCTGGAAATCCATTCAGGGTACTGGTGCTGAGCGCCACGGGTCCGCAGCCTCGTAAATCCTGCAGGCACTGCTGAGTATTGGGAAAGATTGGTGGGTAACACCACAAAATGGCTGCATGGACAGACAGAACCAATCACAAAATGGCTGCCATAGGGGACAATTACAAAAAATTCAAGCCAAGCATCCCTGTGAAGTGAGGTGATTACTTCAGAATAACCAGCAAAATGAAAAGCAGAAGTTAATCCCACCCTCTCCGAAAAAGAACTGGTAATTACAATTCATTCGTGAATGCTATTGAGAGAACAGAAGTGGAAGTAATTAATTAGACGATAAGACAAAGAAAGAAAAGAAAAATTGCAGGGAAAAGTAGAACCTTCGCTGTCAGGATTTATTTCTGAACTTTTGCCCATGGAAATCAGCATTGCTGGATTTTTAACTGTTGCATTACCTAAGGAATCAGTATTAAAATGTTGTGTGGGAATACAGTAGAATGTAGGGAATACAGAGTAGAAATTAAATGGCATGTGGGGATTTATTTGGAATCTACTGGTGTATTGAATGCCATGTGACAACTCCATTTTGATTCCGTTCTTAGTTGGGTGCAAAAAACTATGCAAACCACCCTTAATGTTGACAGTCTGCCAAAATGTATTTCAGTGGCAAAAGTGCAGATTTAAGCTTAGAACACCTTAAATGTTAACAGCAATATACATAAAGTCATTTCTTTTTTCAAAGGCCAGCTCTCTAGTCTTATCTCCAGACACCTAGCTTCACCCTTTAATTTTTCCACAAACACAGAAGAATTAAATTTGAAGAGTGAACTCTATAGGTGGGCTTGAACCAGGAAAATACCAAACTATGCGGTTCATGGTTCATTGTGTTTCACGAACCACGAACTTTCACAAACTTGCCCCAGTTTGTGAACCGGTTCGTTTGGTTCATGAAAACGTTACTTCCAGGGCAGCAGAAGGTCACTTCTGGGACTGCAGAAAGCCTGTACCACCCCTCATTGCCTAGGGAACTGATTGATCAGTGCCATGCTGTCTGCAGTGACAAACCAAAAAACAAACCAAACAAACCAGTCTAAAGTTTGTGGCCATTCATCAGAAATGAGCTCTGATGAACCGCCAGTTCGTGAACTACAAACCAGCCCGGTTCATGATTAATTTTGGTTCGTATTTCAGTTCATGCCTACCTTTAGTGAGTTCCCACAGCAACCACACTTCATTAGCCTGCCTCCTTAGAAGCCAGGCTCTAAGACCTTGGATTTCCTAAGCCAGTACCTCTAGTGCTTCACCCCTGCCTGCCTGAAAACAGCAATTAAATAGATTTTATTGTCAATGCCCCCCCCCAACATACACATCTTCTAGCACCTTCAAAGTTCCATGGGCCTGGCTTTTATCTGGTCTTCACATGTTTCAGGGGATTTAGTTGGATGTAGAAAGGGGCAGAACCTCTGCCCATCTTTCATACCAATGAAGCCCATTTATTGTGGTTGATTATGTAGTACTTTGTTGCTCTGCACTTTTCAGTGGTGTTGCAAATATTAAACACAACTTCATGGCTACAGAGATTTCTAACATCAGTTAAGGAAACTGGTGTTTTTAAAAAGGTAAGAATATCTCTAAGATTCCAAATAACTAGTCCTGGCTCTCTCTCCTCCAATATCTGATAACAGCATGTTTATCAAACACAGAGTCCTCGGGGGGGGGCATTCAGTCACTGTAAAGGAATAAACCAGAGAGCCCCAAGCTTTTTGAACCTATGGCATTGGGCACCTTTGGGATTCTGACACAGGATGTGGACACAGCCACAAAATGGTTGTCACAGGAGGCGGAGCCAGTCACAAAATGGCTGCCATAGCTTACTTTCAGTCTCACAGTAGGGCTGTCAGTCCCCCAGTAGAGGCAGGGGATTCCCCCACTCTCAGCCTATTTCCCCTGCCACCACTCACCTGGTGGCAAGAGGAAAAGGCCCCAGGGAGTGAGCCTGGGAGAAACAAAGCCCCTGTGAAGGGAGCGACCACTACTGGAAGTGATGTCATCGTGCTGCACTGGGAACACTCGTGCACTTCGCACATGCACAAGGAACCTTGAAAGATGAGTGCCAGGTTCACCCCCTCTCACCAGAAGGGTAAGGGGACCTGGTAAAGTTATGTGCTGTGGTGGCAGCTGCTGCCAAAGCAACATTCTTAGAAGTCTGCACAGCCAATCAAATCTCCAATGGCCAATCAGCAGCTCTGCTGAGCAAACGCCCCATCTGGCCCCACCTACTTTCTAAAAACACTTGTCAGGCATCAGGAACAGAATTGGAGTTGCCATGGCACCCACAGGCACCACATGGAGGATCCCTGGTGTTATGTATTGCTTGAGTAGGAAGGAAGGCTCCTGAGGCCTACAAGACTATTGGTCTTTTGTGCCGGTAACGGTCAATCATAACTGTTGCCTTATAGCCCAGTCACTGTGCTGCAAGTAGTTACTTTGTATGTAGTTCATGCAAATGAAGGATTCTAGCTGCTTACCTTGTATTGGTGGTGGTTAAAAGTGGGTGTTGTTTCTGCAAGTATAAATTAGTTACTGTTGAGCCTGAGTGTTGTCTGTCTGCTTCCAATTTCCAATAAAGATGTTTACTATAATAAAGAGCTGTTAATCTCAATATATAATACCTGGAATAAACATTCCTAACGTGAAACTGCAGCTGTAGCTGAATCTTGCATAGCGCTGCCCTTACAGTGCCACGTTTACAGCATGCACCACCAGTCACGGTGGCCCTCCCACCATATTGCACCACCTTTTTTTCCTTCTGATGATGCTGGGAGCAGATGCAGCTGAAAAATCACACACAGGTGGATGGATTTTCCAGATCAAACTGAACACCAAGCTCTGCACATTCCTCAGGTATTTCTGTGTTCATTCCCACACTCCACATTCAAACCTTGCCTTGAACTTGAAAGCCATCTCTCATTGGTGGCAGCTCAGTACACATGAACACTAGCCCCTCCTCCTAAGAGACCACACACACCAATGTTTTTGCTTGTAAACAGTTCCCCTATGCCTGTGCATAGAGGTAGGAAGACAAAGGCCTAGCCGCACACATGAGCAGTTTGTGGGTGTTAGAACTTTTCCAGCCGCCTGAATACCCAGACTAGCCTGAACTCATCAGAGTTTGAAAACTAAGCAGGGTCGGCCACGTCTAGTTTTTGGATAAGAGACTACCAAGGAAGATTGGGGATGTCATGCGGGCAACGGCAAACCCCTTTTGCTCATCCCATGTCTTGAAAAGCCCATGAGAGGTCACTATAAATTGGTTGCACAGCTTGACGAAACCCAGTTATTATTATTAGAACTGCTCCTGGACTGTTTCATTTCAGATTGTGAGGTGATGTATGTCGGGGTTAGGATAACGTGATTTAAATTCTAAACAGAGTTGCATCTTATCTATATCTGTCTGTCTGTCTGTCTGTCTGTCTAATTGGATTTATATTCTGCTCATTCTGTGAGCAGGCTCAGAGCGGATTACAACCAGAGGATATAAAATCAAACAGGGTAGCACAAAAATATAAAAACATCGGTATAAAATTCATTTAAACAGCAGCTCATATATTGCTCAGCCCTGTAGTATCAACAAATCTATGGGGCAGGGTGGCCGATTGACAAAAGCAGCAGAACCAGAGGGGCATATGCCCCCCTTATGGCAGGAGGCCAGTTGGGTGGCTTGCCCACCTCAGCCACCATATGCCTGGCGGAACATCTCTGGCTGATTCCGCACACATTGGATAATGCACTTCCAATCCTCTTTAGAGATCATTTGGAACTGAATTTTTTGAATGTGAAACAAAAAATCCACTTCCAAATGATAGCTAAAGTGCATTGAAAGTGCATTATCCAACGTGTGCGGAATCAGCCTCTGTCTTACAGTCCCAGCGGAATGACTTCTAAGACCATTGAAATGAATGGATTTAAATGTGTAACTCTGCTTTGGATCATACTGCCAATTACTCCCTACCTGAAAAGATACCTTCACATATAAGACTTAAAACAATTAGAGTAAAGCCTCTTGCCTGATACACTACTTTGTACAGGCAGAGAAACGTTGCTCCAAGGGAACATTTAGCCATGCTCTCACTTGCTCTCCTCTCCCTACAATCTGAAGCAGTGTAACCCCCAAGCCTGCCATTTGAGTGAACTTGCTCAAAAATGAGTGCCAACTGTTTGTAATCTAGTAGTAACGGAAGTTGTTGCTGAAAATATTACCATGGGAGTAGAACCAAATGTAATTGCATTAGGATAAAAAGTTTAAGTACAAGCACACCCTAAGAATATCCTAGCAAGGTCAGCCTGGGGCGATGCTGTGAGGGAGAGCAGAACCTAATTCCTGAAAGGTTTTTCACCTGAATTAAAATGTAGATTTACGGGGCGGGGGGCATCTTTTTCCTACTGCCAACGTTAATTAAATTATGATAGCTGAATGGCTGGCCCTTTATGAACCAAGTTCAACAAACAGGCAAACATTCAGTTATGCGCTCAAAGGCAATTGAGACCCATTTGTACTTAAGCCAGCTGTACAACACTTACTCACACGCAGAGACCCATTAAGCCGCCTCAAGTGAGTAATACTAATAACTTTGGGGCCAGCTTTTTCATCGCATCTTATGAATTTGCGTTCTGATTTATATATATTTATATATATATAATTTCCATTCAAGCTATTTTTTCTCCTGAAATTATCACCTGCCAAGCTTATTTTCAGAGATATAGCCACGTTTCATTTTATTTATGATTCTTTAAAAAAAAAAAAAACCATCTCTGATCTTCATGCCAATCATGATAAAGACAGAATTTCTAATGAACAAATGGAGCTATATAGGTAGCTTAGTAGCCAGTTTTTCTAGTTTTTTTTTTTAATGGGCGTAGGTATTTATTTTTAGTTGTGTAATATGGAGCTTGGTGAGGTTACAGTGCTGTGTCTATTTTGATATTTTAATTGCTAACAAACTCTGAAAAAACAGTGGTACCTTACAGGCACATATCAGAACTAATTAAAGCGCAAGGGAGGTCTGCTCTGGCAGTAATTCATACAACACCTAGAGCTTTGTCCGCACTGCTAGTTTGGCACACTTTGAAAGTCATAAAAGCTGAAATTGGATCCAGACAAGGTGGTGATACTGATTGGAAAGGCTAGGGTCTTGGAGGGTACACGGCTCCCGACTTTTGAGGCAACACAATTATCTTTGGCTGGCTCCGTTAAAAGTTCAGGAGTGTTGTTAGATCCTGCTCTTCTGATGGAGAGATAGGTGAAGGTGGCAGCTCAAAGCACATTTTGCTGCCCACGTTTCTTATGGAATTCACCCTCTTGTCTTGACTTGGAGATATTCAGTGCCTGTGCAGCTGGTAGGGTTGCCGAGTTCCATTACCCACCTGGTGGGAGTGGTGGGGAACACGGCACTCACCTTTTGGAGGCCCTTGCACATGTACAAAGCGTGCGCATGCTCCTGGTGCTGCATGATCATGTCACTTCCAAGAGTGACATCGTTATGCAGGCCACAGGAGTGCTCCAGCGGCTGATTCTTAAAGCATTGCTACATATGGATGTGAATTCCATCAGTTAAGACTCGTGTGCACATGGAACCTCCACAATTGTTGGGGGGCGGCTAGTATGTTCCATCCCAGAAGGCTGAGGAATCCTAGGGACTTCCGGATGTCTCTCGAGGATTTTCTGATCAGCAAGTTTGGCACTCCTGTCCTGGCCCTGGTCGGTCTGTTCAATGCAAAGATGACTTGGGCTGTGGATATCATGGCTCTCAAGCACGCGCTCCTCTGCCATGGAATCCACAATACCCCTTGGATTACTGAGGAGCTTTGGAGGATGAAACAGTTGGGTATATGGCTAGAGCACCAAGGGCAGAATACTTGGAATGAATGCAACTATACAGAGCTGAGAGCCCTTTACCTTCTCTGCTGCTTCTCTGATCTTACTTCTCTGCTACTATTTCATCTGTTCGTTGCGGTCCTGTGTCTCTTTTACAGGTTGCGAAGGACTCTTCTTCCTAGCAGATGTTGACAGCCCTCTGTGACTCCTTTGCCATGCAGATGGTGGGTAAAATTGTGTACATCCACTTGAGTTGAGATAACCACAGCTGGTATGATTCAGTTTCAGGATGATATTGCAGCACAGTCTGGTCCTAACGGCATGGATAACTTTCACTTAGAGATTCCTGATAATGCAGACAAGCTGCTTAGAAGAATGAGGTCTACCCCATCTAGACATCCCCCTTGACCTTCATAGCTAATAGTGTTGTGTTGCGCTGGGTTGGTTAAGTGGATCCAGGGGGTAATAAGTGCCTCTCTGTGGGAGGGCATAGTTCTGACCACTTTGAAAAATAGTGGTCATTAAAATCCTACTGAAGGAGGCATCTCAGCACCTGAAGGATCTAAACAGCTACCACCTCATGGCCAACATTCCATACCTGGGCAAGGTGCTTGAGTGGAGGGGGATGCATAGCTTGAAGCAGATTATATGGGCCCCTTTCAATACAGGTTCAGGACTGTGTTTGGGACAGAGATAGCCTTAGTAACTCGGACTGATTATCTTCACCGGGAAAGTGACAGGATGAATGTTTTCCTGTTGATTCCTCTGGACCTCTTGGAGGTTTTCAGTGCCATTGACCATGTTGGAGAAGCTAGTAGGATTGGGAACAGTGGGATCCCGTGGCTTGCTGGTTCCAATCTTACTTGACTGGCCAATTCAAGAAGGCATTGCTGGAAGACTGCTGCTCCGTTCTGTGGCACTCATTCTATATGGTCCCACATGCTTCTATCTCATCCCTCATGCTGTTTAACATCTACATGAAACCTCTAAGAGAGGCCATCCAAGGATTTGGAGTCAGGCACCACCACTATGCAGATGACACCCAGCTTTATTTCTCCTTAAAAGTTTGAGTTAGGTGGACTAAACAGGTGCCCAGAGAAAGTAAAGAGGTGGATAAGGGCCAATCCAGACAAGACTGAGGTTCTGTTGCACAATGAAGAAGCCATTCAAGGACTGTGGAGTCAGCCTGTTCTGGAAAAGGGTTGACTCCCCTAGAAGGAGCAGCTTCAACGCTTGCAGGTGTTCCTGGATCTCAGCCTAATGTTGGAGGCTCAGCTCTCCTCTACAGCACACACTTCCTTTTATCAGCTTCCACAGTTCCTCAAAAAGTGTGATCCAGCCACAGTGATCTACTTTGCATGGGGTTGCATGTAATTTAGCTTTTACAGACTGATGGCGATCCGTGATCAGAGGAAGAACCACACCCTCTCCACCCCACATTCTTAGGCACGTGAACTGATACGTCTTCTTCTTTGAAACACTTGTCACCAAAATGAGTGCTGCATTGACCATGTTATCACTAGGGTTGTCAAGAACCTGATTATCCAATATTAGCTAAAGAAGCCCCCTCCCCCCACAGTGGGTTTCTCTATCTAGTATTGGTTACTCCTTCTGTAACTCTCTTTTTCCTGAAGAGCCTGGTTATTATGGCATGAGTGCTTCTGCTGGTGAGAGCCCACCTTCCTGCTCTTGCTTACCAGACCAGTGGGAGAAAGGTCCAGAGGCAGAAATGATGTCCGGCCAAAACCCTAGATGTGACATAAGCACATTGGTCAGTGATCTGGCCATCTCTGAAAACTGTGTTAAGTACCATGGAGTTTTGGGGGGTAGCCAGACTGTCATCCAACATGCTTACATCACATCTGGGTTGACCGAAGATGGCATCATGCATCGTGCAATGTCATTTCCATCCTTAGCTCTGCCCCTAAAATTCCTGGGGATGCCACCAGCTTAGCGTCCCTAGTTCCCACGGATTGTGCACAAAAGGCCTCCTACCTCACATGGAGCCCCTGGATTTCAAAACATGTATAGGGTTAGAATTAGCAATACTGGTAATCAGGGCTTTTTTCTGGGAAAAGAGGTGGTGGAACTCAGTGGGTTGCCCTCGGAGAAAATGGTCACATGGCTGGTGGCCCCACCCCCTGATCTCCAGACAGAGGGGAGTTTAGATTGCCCTCCGTGCTTCTGAGAGTGGGACCACAAGTGACGCCTGACACAGGTTGGACACTAGTCAGCTTCCCTCAAGTTTTGATGGGAAATGTAGGCATCCTGGTCTTGCAGCTTGACTCTCTGACTGCTGTCCAATGGACTTTTCAACAGTCACTTGTCCAACATTCCGCCAAGCTGCCTACATTTCCCATCAAAACTTGAGGGAAGCTGGCAAGTGTCCAACCTGTGTCAGGCATCACTTGTGGTCCCGCTCTCAGTGATGTGGAGGGCAATCTAAACTCCCCTCTGTCTGGAGATCAGGGGGCGGGGCCACCAGCCATGTGACCTTTTTCAAGAGGTTCTGGAACTCCATTCCCCCACGTTCCAGCTGAAAAAAAGCCCTGCTGGTAATATTGGTTAGCAAAGTTTGGATCTTTCCTCCAACCTAAAAAGCCTTCTTCCAACTTACTCATTTTATTTATTTTAAAATGCTTCTACCCTGCCTTTTCCCTACTAAGCAGGACACAAGGTGGATTACAATTCAAGTCACACCCAAAAGTAGAATACAATTAGAAACAACAGTTTAAAAGAACAGTCTCCATTATACAACAACTTAGGTGGGACAAATCTCAGGTGTTTTTCCAGACAGAGGTTTTTACAATACCAGCGGAATAGTCGTTTCAGTTGAAGGCCAGCTTTTAGGCTGGCGAACTTTCCACAGCTTAAGATGGGACACTGGATCCCGCTGTCATAATCTCCACCTGCCATTCTTCCAGCCCATAACCAATTGCAGAGTTGCTATGGGAAGGTTGCCATGGGAAAATACATAATGAGTCACTCTAGCAAAATTCAGGCCTACTCTCATCAACACTGACTAGAGAATGTTTATGTTGAAGGGCTATGTAAATGCGTGGGTATGGTCCTTATTATTTTGGAGAACTGAATCATTCTGTCTAAAGTGTATTTTATTTAGTTCACTGTGTACCATTTCCCCATTCTTAAGTGTCTTCCACACAGGTTATCTGCCCCAAGTTTAATTCTTTGGGGAAGTGGGTTTTTTTCCTGCTTACCCATGATGTTGTGGTGCATTTGTGCACTTCCTGGGATTTTTCCAATCTTTCTCAAACCTGTTTTGTTCTGAGGTTTTGAGAAAGATCCCAGTAAATCTGGCATGGCTGCTCTGTGTGGGGGGAAAATTGGACTTTCTTGCTCATAGGGCAGCCATTTTCTATGACTTTGTCCCCATGGCAGCCATGTACTCCCTCCACCACCAAGGGATCTTATATTTTTTTTTTAAATCAGTACTATAATATTGTTATATTGGTATATCGTTGTAAAGATGGGTGCAACAGGCTCTCTGAATTCCCAGCTTTCATTTTTTTTTAAAGTCTGTAGCCCCTTCCCTTGCAGAGATACAGGGGGGAAAGGCTTATCTTTGCAAGGAAAGGGACTAGAGACCTTTTTTTTCATGACAGCTGGGGATTCAGAGAATCAGCTGTTCAATTTGTTACAACAGTATAGCAATATAATGATATTCTTGTCTCAATTTGTTTTTAATTGCAAAAGCCCAGGCGAGGGGTATGGCCACTTCCAGGGACTGGGGCAGGAAAACTGTGGGAAACCTGTCACGCAGAAATCTGCAGCTGCACCAGCAACGGGGAAACCACAAAGTCCTGTCCCTGTGTGGAAGACATCATAGTTGCCCGCATTCATCTTTTTAAAAATAATGACGATGAAGATCTTTTTGTTGTGATCGTCAGGGCTGGATCTAGGGTTGCCAGCGCCCAGGGTTGCCAGCACTAGGGTTGCCAGCACCCAGGGCAACCCTAGTCCAACCCCTCGCACACATGCACTGTGCGTGCATGCGCTCCCGGCACTGCATGATTACGTCACTTCTGTGACGTCATCGCGTAGGGTGGAGCATGCTGCCCACGTGGTGCACCCACGGAGGCAGCGTGCGGGGCTGGGAAGCTGCCCACGCCATTCACCTCCCCGCAGGACAGGGGGCAGCCGGCCACCCCCTGTCCTGCGGGGAGGCAAATGGTGCGGGCAGCCTTGCAGCCCCCCGCGCTGCCTTTTGTGTGCCCCGCAGGACAGGGGGCATGTGGCAAGCTGGCCGCCCCCTGTCCTGTGGGGCAGGCGAAAGGCAGCACGGGGGGCTGGAAGGCTGCCCGCACGCTCCTGGCAGCTGGCAGCTGCTCCCAGCGCCCCCTCCCTGGCGGCACCGGGGGCAGACTACCCCCTCTGCCCCCCCTAATCCGGCCCTGGTGATCGTAGGAGTCTTTGAAACAATAGACACAAGACATGATGCCATTAAAGAAGCTAGCCTAGTTAGGAGAATAACAGGTCTTGGGACATATCGGCTACTTCCAGTGAAACCACTCCTTATTCTAGGAAAAACTCAATGACTTGCTTATGCAAATGACAGAGATCAAGACGGAGCTCACCCAGAGAAGATTAAGACCGATTATTACCTGCCTTTGTGATTATTGTATGTGTGGGGGCCTACAACTAGGATAAATATATACATCATGAAGTGATATCAAAGAAATATTTCAAGTCAATTATTAATACAGATCAGACTCTGGTAATGAGAAGAGTGGCCACTTACACAATTTTTATTTATATTCATCAGTGGAGAAAGGGAAAGGGCCAGCTCTTCCGTGGTTCTGAATGTCTTTCAACATGACAAGTCAAAATTAGAAAGATCAAAAGTATCCAGAGCCACCTTTTTAATCTTTTAATGTAACTTCTGTTTTCCAAATATGGGCTTTACTTGATCCTATCTCCAATCCAATCTGTACTAAATGATACCTTACAATGCGGTAGGCTACCATATGGAGGAGATGATCACAAAATGTCAGGAGATTCCAAGACCAGCATCCTCTTATGGAGAGGGCACCTATTTCCAAATGGGGCTGTCTGCAGACCCACTGGTGATGCCTCTTTAGATCTTCTGAAGGCCCTCTGGATGTTGGTTGGTTGGTTGGTTGGTTGGTTGGTTGGTTGGTTGGTTGGTTGGTTGGTTGGTTGTAGAGAAGGGCAACTTGAAAGAAGAAGAAAGTGCCTATGGATGCCCCAATGGGAATCACTAAACTAGATAATATGCAGTACCATCCTATGTGAAATTATACCCTCCTATAGCCATTGGTTTCAACTGATTTGGCAGGGAGGGTAACTTTGCTAAGGATGGTACTGATGGTCTGTCACTAGTCTTTTACAGCCCATTATTTCCTTTCTTGCCACTTCTGAAGACAATGGGACTACTTCTCTCCATGAAGCTATTAACGTAATATTGCCCTTGTCTCCTTTTTCCAGTTCAGAGGTACACTCCATCATGCTTTTCCTGACTTATGTGTCAAAACAGAACCTGTTTGTTCTTCTGTGGGATTCCCTTTCCATTTACTTTCTTTCTCTCCATTCCTCTGTGTCAAAATCAAAAAGAGTCCAGTAGCACCTTTAAGACTAACCAATTTTATTGTAGCATAAGCTTTCGAGAATCAAGTTCTCTTCGTCAGATGCATGGAGGGCAGAAAGAAACTGGTCAGATATAGAGGAGGAGAGGGGAGGGGAGGAGGAGAGGAGGGCTGTGGTTATCGAAGGCTTGTGCTGCAGTGGAATTGTGTGGTCTTGGTGGTGCTGCTGGACTCTTTTTGATTTTGCTACTACAGACTAACACGGCAAACTCCTTTGAACCTTTACACAAGCAAACTGATCCCCACATCAAAAGGAGCTGTTTGCATCTCCATATCAAAGGAGTTGTTTACATCCCTCCTCTCCTCCTCCCCTCCCCTCCTCTATATTTGACCAGTTTCTTTCTGCCCTCCATGCATCTGACGAAGAGAACTGTGGTTCTTGAAAGCTTATGCTACAATAAAATTGGTTAGTCTTAAAGGTGCTACTGGACTCTTTTTGATTTTGCTACTACAGACTAACACGGCTAACTCCTCTGGATCTATTCCTCTGTGTGTGTCCCCTTCCCACTCCAGTGTTGCTCTTCTGAAGTTTGGGCAGAACCTTCTTCTTGGACATTAAGTGGATCAAATTCCTGTCTTCAGTACGGAAAGATCTTAAACCCTATTCACTCTGTTAAACAGAGCATAGAAATAAACAGCCGGTGGAAATACACTCAAGATTAAACATTCATCCTGTTCTGAAACTAGAAAAATTGTGGATACATAGAACTGTTAGCAATAATGCTGCTTAGGAAGATTTGTGTTGAAGCATATCCAGCAGTTTTTAATTATTCAAAGCCACACTGACTGAATTCATGCCATTGTCTACAATTTTTAATTCTATTATTAGAAGCTTTGTGCAATCTTTGTTGTTAAAATGTAGACAATAAATTAGAACCTGATCTAATAATACTTGGTTTGTTTCACACTGTGCTTTATGGAACGTAGGATACTCCGTGGGCATGTATCATTGTGAACAGAAAGAGGGACTTTCCTTACTCTTTCCTTACTATTAATAATTAAACTGAAAAATGGTTTAATAATATTAGGCTGATACAAGATGATGGTCCTCAGCCTGCTCGAGTCTGTCGATGAAGTAGAGGAATATGAAACTGCTTTGTAGTAAGACAGACCAGAGGTGCCACGAGCCTTATACTGAATCGGACGATGGGTCCCTCCGGTTCAGAATTCTCTGTTCTTAGTGGCAGTGGGTTTCTATGTCTCAGGCACATGATTGTCTTTCCTAGTACCTTTTGTCTTTTGGAACTGCTAAATTACACCTGACCCCTCCCGCGTGAGACCCCACACGCCCTGGCTTTCTATCCACCATTTGCCGAAGGTATACCATCCCGGATGACCTGTTACGGGTCTCAACCAACAACGTCCCACTTAAGGAGTGGATTTACAAGTCAGATGCAGTGATGGATCAGCTATCAATATTAAAATCTAAGGCAGCTCCTTGGTATAAACTAATCAAATTTGGTCACTTAAGATCTCCCCACCTAGCCAGTATTTCTCATTATAACCTCAGAGTCTCTTTCACTGCTCTGCGCTTTCAGATGATGCAAACAGCTCTCTTGGCAGGGTGTTATTCTCGCATCCCTATGGAACATCACACCTGCATTTGCCTACAGTGGAGAACCTTTCCCACTACCTACTTTATTGTCCATTATATAGTGTACCCAGAGCTAAATTTTTGGCCAGAATCCTATCAGTGACAAACACATACTCTGAAATCAAGAAGATTGTGTTTTTGTTATCTGACACTGATAATCATGCGTCCTATAGAGTCTCCCAGTTTGCACTCGCAGCCAAAAAGATAAGATCTAAGGTGGTATTGAATGAGGCTGTTTTGTGATTCCTGGGATAGTGTGGTATACTGTACTGTTTTAATTAATTTTAATTAACCTTTTCAAACTGTGATACTGGATTTAACTGTTTATTAGTTGATGTTGGGAGAATTTGTGACGGCCTATGGCTATAGACAATAAACTCTTTGGTACTTTGGTACCTCCTGTGTGGAAAGTATGTGGTCTCTCAGAGCACATAGTGTATGGCCCATGGAGTTGTAGATCCTATTTCCTATTTTGAGATATATAGAGGCAGGTTTACTGAAGGCTTACCCCTGACCAAAAGACCTTCTAAGAGCCAAGCTACAAGTGACGCCTGACACAGGTTGGACACTTGTCAGCTTCCCTCAAGTTTTGATGGGAAATGTAGGCGTTCTGGTCTTGCAGCCTGGCTCTCCATTTAATTGAAGTTTACAGAGCAGCAGTCTATGGGAGGGAGAACATGCGGTCAGGAGGGGAGTGGAGGCATTGGACTCTCACCGGGCACCCCCCCTTCCCCTCCGCTGAGTGTGTGTGGGGGGGGGTCTGTAAACTTCAATGAAATGGAGAGCCAAGCTGTAAGACCAGGATGCCTACATTTCCCATCAAAACTTGAGGGAAGCTGACAAGTGTCCAACCTGTGACAGGCATTACTTGTAGCTTGGATCTAAGCCATGGAATGATTATGCGATGGCTTCCAGGCCAGACTCCAGTCCTGTTGAAAGAGTCCCTCCCTGGCTGGTGAACTCTACATGCAACTCTCACATTCAGAGATGTCCAGCTGTGAGTCCTTGCCTTTGGGAACCAGGAAGCCCAATTCTGGACCATCTTGTTCACCAGATTTGTCCTTCTTATGATGCAAGAAAGTGGCCAGACAAATAATAATCCCGTGGTGCCATGATCTTGCAAAGACTAATCCCTCCGGTTATTCAGTGGGAGGGGCAGACAGGTTGCTTAATGACGTTAAACTACTGTCTACCAATTTCCGCCCCACCCCATCTGCACTAGGGAAGAAAGCATACTGACCAACCGTACGGGATTATTGTAAGGATTATTGGACTCTTAATCACTCTTAAGTACAATCAAAATACTTAGCGTTTGTAGTCCGTTATTTTTTAGCTCTGGGTATAACAGCAATGACCAAACCATCTAATATGGTATTGCACATAGCAATGACGTGTCTAACATCTGTTGGTGGAGTTTCTGGGATGGCACGGAGTGTTCACAAATATTCAAAATGCTCAGGGATCAAAGCTGCCAACATCAATGAGGGAAGTGGAAATTATTAATTTAGAAGGAAAAACCTAGGGATGGGAGTACTCTGTAAACCAGGCTGAGAACTGGGAAGAGGCCCTAGGAAACAGGAAAATAAACAGCCAGTTATTAGACCTTCATGTGCATAAGAAAATGCTTGCCAGTATTTGACTGCACAGAAATAATAGACCATTTCCCCAAAAATAACAATTTAAAGGATAAAATCTCATGGTAAGGCCTTTGCATACCACCTCCCCCTCTAAAACCCCATTGTCCCTCCTCACTCCTTTATTTCTGTGCTATGAAGCATAGACAACAGTATATAATTTATCAATAGTTAATGGGACTTCTACTACTACTAAATATATCATCATTATGCTCATGATGAGATCATGTTACAAATCTGCTGCGATGTCTCCAAACAGACAACCGATGAATGAAATTAATGCTTTGCTTCCAGTCCTCGCTCTTTGTCCCTGTGTTTTCCTTTCATCAGACTCCCATACAAAAGATACAATTTCCTATGCACCATAACAGCCCTCCCACCCACCCCCAGGGTTGAGGGCTCATGAAAGGGCCATTCTCCCCTCCCCTCTCCCAAATGCCTCTAAATTGATATCTGGATATCCAGAAGCTCTGACTTTGTGTCAATATCTTTTAGGAGGCTTTGCTCTTTCTACTCTGGTGAGATGCCCATTAGCTATTTTTATGGCAGCCCCATCTAAGACAAGTTAATGAAGGGTCATGTTTCTGTTGATTCTGAGCCTGTGTTAGTAAACAGAACAGAGAGGAAGCAAAAGGTCTAGGCAGGCATTAGGGGGATTATAGCCGAAGAATCACCATTTTCTTGTTTGTAGTCTAATCAGCGTCTGAAATTACACAGCAGTCGCCTGTTGGTTAGCAGAATGCATGCACTTTCCTAGCAAATGTTTGAAACAAGTGATGTTTGTTTCCGGGTGTTTGTAAAAGACTGGAGAAGAGGTTGGGGGAGAGACACAGAAGAAAACTTCTTTTACATCTAGCCTGGGGAACATGTGCTTTCAGGGAACTCTTTCCACAGAGTTTTATGTACTAAGGAATCTTTCCACATCTGCTGAGGAACCCCCATGTGTTGGAAAAAAATTCTGGGGCATATTCAAGGGCAGGCATAGGTAGCCCCCTGGTCATATAGATTCCATTCATTTTCATGCCCGGCAGTGCCTCGGGTATTAGCAGGAGGAACTGGGGAGGAGAAAAGGCCTGGTGCACCGATAGGATGCTAGCACCCCCACATCATTTCAGGTTTAAACTGGAAGTGACAAGAGATGCTCTAGTATCCCGCAAAGACTCTATGATAAAACCATAGAGTTTTTGCAAAATGCTAGAGAGTCACCACCAGCAACATGTTGACATCACTTCCAGGTGCACAGGGAGTGAAATCAGCACATTGCTGGTGTCAGCCCCCTCCCCCCAGCAATGCAAGTCTTTCACCAGTTTCCAGCCCTTCGGAACTTTTTGTTTGGCACTTAGAGCCAATTCTTTCCCCAGTGTGTCTGACCAGGTACAACCTTCCTCTCCCTCTCCTTGTGTCTGATGGCACGCCAACATGCTGATAGGTCGAAAAAGTGGCCTACCTCATTCAAGAGTGCTCTGATCGCATCTCATTAAGCTTTGGCAGGCCCCACATGAACTGAGAATCGACCCAAATGCTACTGGGACAGTACAATTGATAATGGGAGGATTCCAGCTGTCCTTTGAAGCCAATGGAATTAGTTTTGTCGTGCATTTTTAGCAAAACCTAGAAATTAATACCCAAATCCAACAATAAAATTAGGAAATAGAATATGGCATTGCAATTTTAACTAAAACTGCTGTCCTTGTTAGGCTTGAGCAAGGTATAAAGCTAACTGAAAACACTTATAAAATGTTTTAAACTGGATCATTCATGTGAAATAGAGAAACCCGCTCGGTGCCTCACTGCCTCTTAACCTAGTATACTTCACAAGGTTATTATGAGGATAAAATGGAGGAGGGAAGACAGCAGTGTGCCCCGTCCTGAGGCCCATGAAGACAGTCAGGGCAGGATAAAAATTTTCTAAATAAATGTTCTAAATGAACAATCCCCTCCACAAGCCAAACTGGCAGTGCTTCTATGCCGAAACATATATGAAACACATGTAGAGAGACTCAGGGCTTTTTTTCAGCGGGAACGAGGTAGAATGGAGTTCTGGCACCTCTTAAAAATGGTCACATGGCTGGTGGCCCCGCCCCCTGATCGCCAGACAGAGGAGAGTTTAGAATGCCCTCCGCGCCGCTCGGCGGCGCGGAGGGCAATCTCAACTCCCCTCTGTCTGGAGATCAGGGGGTGGGGCCACTGGCCATGTGACCATTTTCGTCTAGGGCAATTTAAACTTTTCCAGCTGACCCAAATTGACATCATTGTGTGGTCCTGAGTTCCACCACTGAGTTCCACCACCTCTTTTCTCAGAAAAACAGCCCTGCCATGGACAGCCAAAAAGACAATCAAGTGGGTTCTAGATGAGATCAAGCCTGAATTCTTTTATTTCTTATTTCTCTTTTACATTTTAGGGGCCAGGGTGGTGGGCAGGCTAAATAAATGGGAGGGATAGACCACTGGTTAGCCATTCCTGAGGAAATATAGCACTTCTTGTCAGAGCCCCAGTCCAGCAAAGAAAAGTCTCAACATTACACGTGCAGGCACATGAATAAAGCGGTAGCGCTGTTTCTTGATCTTCTTTTGTGTTGAATAAACACATAAAATTCTCACAGAAATGTGAAGGCTCTTTGCCCTAGTGACAGTACATAGAAATGGCCTGTGGCCTGTTGTAAATGTGTACTTCTCAATATTGATTCCAAATCTGACAAGAACTGAATGTATCAGGATACAAAGGCGCGTTTGAACAGGTGAGGTTGTGGAAGCCTTTCCTAAAGTACAGTATTAATCATGAGTAAGTAAGCACAATAAAATCTCTTTACAATCTCAAACACATGCTTCTGGCTGGGCTCCCTTGGCATGCATATGGCCGTCTCACTGAAGAAAACTGAAAGGAAAGCTTTAACTTTGGCAACCATATGCAATGGTTTTTACTTTAGTTACATGCTAAAGAAGGTATATTTGTTTCTAGTCAACATTGTTCCATTAATGATTTTTATTACTAACTAAAAACCATGACGTTTCTAAGTTGGGAACGGGGTGCTAAGATAAAAGGTAAAGATGAAAGGAACTTCCTAAACTGCTGCTATGGAGGCAATTTTTTCTCCTGAATTGGGGCTGAGGATGAGGAAATCCCTGCCAGGACCAGGCAAATAGGAAGCCCAGTTGAAGACCACTGATTTAAACCCATACAAATCTGCCCCTTCAGTTAACATCTGGCACACTTGTGCTATTGTGTATTCCTCACCTTCTGAGGTAAGGTGGATGATAAGTAGAGATGGGCACGAACAGCAATATGAACAAAAAAAAGCCACAAACAGCCCAATCTGCTGTTCGCGAACATCCCGTTCTAAACGAACAGGTGGTTGTTGCAAACCTCCTTCGTTGCTGTTCCTTGCTGTTCGACAAGCCAGACAGTCTGGCACCTGCAATCAATTCCCTTGGCAACTTAGGCAGGGATTGTCTGAACTCTGTCTGAACTGCTGTTGCCCTGGAAACCCCAATCTAAGCCCAATTTAGCTTGATAGGCAAGTCTTCCTTTCAAGTCTTCCTTCCAAATTTGTTACAATAAGGGAGCAAAGACAAGGGGGGAGGGGGGCTCCCAGCTCTGACTTTGCAGACAGTGGAGAGGGAGAGAGTTGCTGTTGGCATTTTGATAGAGAGAGTGCATTGGAGCTTGAATTTTCTTTGTGTGTGGTGGGATAGGGATCTACCCCTTCAAGTTCCAGGGCTGCTGCCAGGCTCTGGGCCAAGCTATTATTTATTATTGGTACCTTTCCTGCTGCCTGCTCAGGTAAGGTTTCTGGGAGTGGTGCGGTAGGGATCTACCCCTTCAAGTTCCAGGGCTGCTGCCAGGCTCTGGGGCCAAGCTATTATTTATTATTGGTACCTTTCCTGCTGCCTGCTCAGGTCAGGTTTCTGGGAGTGGTGCAGTAGGGATCTACCCCTTCAAGTTCCAGGGCTGCTGCCAGGCTCTGGGGCCAGGCTATTATTTATTATTGGTACCTTTCCTGGTGCCTGCTCAAGTCAGGTATCTGGGAGTGGTACAGTAGGGATATTGACTTTGATGATGGCTGGAGGAGAGCCTGCTGGCCCCCATGAACAGCCAACCATGAACATGTTCGTGAATGGGACCATGTTCCTGGTTGTTCATGAGTCCCTGTTCGTGGATGGCAACGAACAACAAACATCATGTTCGTTGTTTTTTTTCTGTTCATGCCCATCTCTAATGATAAGCACTAGGCCTAATGCCTCTACAGTTGTGGCTCGCTGGTTGCAGGATGCTTTCCACACATTGAAGCACCTGGCCTATGTTTTCTGTTAGGGCTTTATTCTGTTAGGCCCATCTTCCGTGCCGCCACTGTGTAGAATGTCTTGTTCCCAATTTTTAAAGCAGGAGGAAATAACATACAATAAAGCAGGTGGGTGGTGTCTGAAAAGAGAAAGCATTCAAGTTCCACAAGGTCAGCTATTTATTTTTTCCTTTAAAGGTCAAGATTGAAGGAAACAACCAATTCTGAAGGTCTGCTGTATCTATCCTGTCTGTCAATCAGTGTGTGCTAGGATGCCTATAAAGCAAAAGGAGCAACATAATTTTCAAGATCTTCCCATGGTCAGAAGGACACCATCATATTTGGAAGAAGAAAGCAAGCTTCCAAGTTCCCAGAAATCCAAACAGCGGGTTTATTCTCCTTTAAGAGTTAAGACTGGAGGAAACCTTTCACTGATAGTGCAAACATTAATGCGCCAACATGTTGACATTCGCCCATAATTCTAGAGCAATTGTACCATTTTAAGATATAGCACTCCTCTTAGCATGCTCTTGTGAATTAGTCATTCATTCAAGTATTGAAGAGGAGCTTGCCGGAAATATTTCTGTTAACGTTTTTTCTGAAGAATAATGCAGTGAACCTCGGTAGTTTTTTGATATATATATATATTTGTCTCTGAAATCCTTGCATGTTAGCAAACATCCAGTCCTGTTCAATGCAAGCTGTAATGGGATTTACTTCCAAGAAGGGGCAAATTTTATACACTTAATAAAGTGAATTAAATGATGGAGCTTTTTCTGGATTGTACCATTATGAGATGCTGGGGGAGGAGGTTGCATTTTTTTAAAATTACTAAAGAACCTTTTGTGAAATTAACAAATAGCATGAGAAGAGAAATGCGAAAGGCAATCTGGTCCCTGGCATGCTGGCTTTCTAAGTGCAAGGGTGTATTTTAATGGAGAGCCTTCAGACATGCAGGCCCGCAGCTCAATCCAAGAAAATGTGTTACACCTTTTTTCTGCTGAATGTCTGCTCTGTCCCGAAGTTAGACTGCAGGCATAACACAGGGTTCTCTTTTTTTGGCACAATCCTACCTGTTTCAAGAAGCAAAATGTTGCTTTTATATTTGTGATTTGAGCAGGAAAACGGGGGTGTACAATTGGACATGTGACATGCAATTTCTAAAACAACCTTTTGAGGTTTCTGCCAGATTTTTACTGGCGATTTTGTGGACAAAAGCCCAACACAAAAGATATTTCGAGACAATATCCTATTTTGTGTGCATGTAGGCCTTCCAATGGTAATAGCTGCAGGTGTATGTGTGTGTGTTTAACCCTCCAGTGTAAATATATACTTTCAGAAACCTATTTTAGTCTTTTAAAAAGCTAAGAACAGCTCTTAAGACCGTATGACAAGTAAAACGTTTGTTAATCAGAAAAATTACAGCCTATTCATCCCTACTGTTTGATTTATTTCTGTGCAGGCCTCACTGATTTCCATTGTAAATTGAGCTCATAATAGTAACTTCTATTGATTCTTTTTTTTTTCAGTTAGACCTTCCAAGCAGCTAAGTCTTATCAGCCAGTGATTTATAGGCATAATAAGAATCTGTTGAATGGGTTGCTAGGTATGGAGAAATGCTCCGATTGAGATTAGTTATTCTTTATCAGACCTGGCTGAGATAAGAATACAGTCCCTTAGATGAAGTTTCAGCCTCAAGTGCTTTTGCTGCTTAATTTCCTTGGATCTCTACAAAGTGGTTCAACAGCTCTGCTTTTCAGTATACCTTATTTAGGAAGCCCTTTTACCCATACTTTGCAAGCCGGGTGATCTTGTTAATGATCTTAAGAGTGTTTGATGGAAACTTGTAATGGTTGTAGGTACTGGGTAAAATTTCAGGCCGAAAGCCACCTGCCCCAAAGCCTACATTTTCATTTTCCTCTCTAACCTCATTGCTACCCTAAACCTAGAAAGACTTTAGAAAGCATGGATTCAAACAAGAATTATGCAGACATTCTCACGATCATGGCAGAGTATACCTCAGTAGCAAAGTACATACTTCGTATTCAAATATATACTTTGCATTCAGAAAGCCCCAGCTTCAGTCCCTGGCACCTTCTGTTAAAGGTTAATGAATTATGTGGGACACCCGTACCTGAGACTCCCATAAAGCTGCCATTTTTATGCTTGTAGGAGCTTTGGAAACTTGAGGATGGGTACAACCACAAAATGGCCACCATGGAGAGAATTAAAAAAAATAGCTGCCATGGGATGCTGGGATCAATCACAAAATGTAAAGATATTGTAAGTCAAGCATCCGCCGATGATGCAGGCAGCTAATTGGGTCCTCCTTGAAGACCTCTTTCTTTTTTGGAAAAGGTGGGTGAAGATGGGGGGTGGGCATTGCCACCTGCTCCGCTCCTGATCCCAGCTGGGTGAATGAATGAATTTATTTGCCGTCAAAGACCATTACAATGGCAATCAGCTGGGTGAAGGTGGGGGGCGGGCATTGCCACCTGCTCCACGCCTGATCCTGGCCTGGGCTTCCCAGCATGGCGCGCTCTCTGGAGGTCGGGCTGCCTCTTCTGGGCTTCCCTCCATAGCAGCGCCCTCTGGAGGTGCACCAGGGTAGGAAGTGAGTTGTCTTGAATACGCTAAGCCTTTTATATAGTAGGATAGGAAGGACATTGGGTAGAACTTCATATTTGTATTGATATTTAGGTAAAGGTAAAGGTAGTCCCCTGTGCAAGCACCGAGTCATTACTGACCCATGAGGGGACATCGCATCACAACGTTTTCTTGGCAAACTTTTTACAGGGCGGTTTGCCATTGCCTTCCCCAGTCATCTACATTTTACCCCCAGGAAACTGGGTACTCATTTTACCGACCTTAGAAGGATGGAAGACTGAGTCAACCTTGAGCCAGCTACCTGAACCCAGCTTCCACCAGGATTGAACTCAGACTCGTGAGCAGAGATTGGGCTGCAGTACTGCAGCTTACCACTCTGCACCACGGGGCTCCGAAGTGAGTCTTCCAGAAAAGCTCACATACAAACAAACTTCCAGAAAAGCTCCAGTCCAAACATTTGCCTCCCCATCCTCACCAGTGTTTTATTCTCCCGCCATGCGTAAACGAGAACCGTAAGAACTCCTGGTTGGGCAAGCATGGGAAGCTCTGCCTCGCGTTGAAGCTGAGCCATGGGAGGGGAACTGCAGCTTCTGATTGGCTGGCAGGCAACGTTCTGAATTAAAGGTAAAGGTAGTCCCCTGTGCAAGCACTGAGTCATTACTGACCCATGGGGGGACATCGCATGACTTTTTCTTGGCAGACTTTTTGTTACGAAGTGGTTTGCCATTGCCTTCCCCAGTCATCTACACTTTACCCTCAGGAAACTGGGTACTCATTTTACTGACCTCAGAAGGATGGAAGGATGAGTCAACCTTGAGTCGGTTATCTGAACTTCGCTTCCACCAGGATCGAACTCAGGTCATGAGCAGAGCTTGGGCTGTAGTACTGCAGTTTACCACTCTGCACCACAGGGCTTAATGTATTGATATTTATTATATTTATTATATGTATAGAGCACTTTAAGCACCTTGTACTTCCTAGAATTATTAAAATATTTTAAAAAATTCAAATAAGTTCTACATATATGTGCCTTGTGGATGTGTAATTAATTTTGTTATACCTCTGGTGGGGTTCCCCCTGACAGTTGGTAGCTTTGTGGTTCCTGGAGGAGCCCTTTTGTTAGTGGTTATGGATCAGGAGCAGAGGAAGTGGTAATGCTCACCCCCTGCCATCACCCGGTTGGGATCAGGTGTGGAGCAGAGGGCGATGCCCACTCCCCCTTCACCTGGCTGGAATCAGGTGCAGAGCAGGTGTCAATGTCCATCCCCCACCTTCACCTGGTTGGGATCAGGCACGGAGCAGGAGGCAATGTCCAACCCCTCTTCACCTGTCAGGGATCAGGAGCAGAACAGGCGGCAACGCCCACCCACCCCTCGTTTTCACCCGGTCAGGATGAGGCTTGGAGTAAGAGGCAATGGCCGCCCCCCTTCACCCAGCAATGCCTGTCCTCCCTTCACAAAGCCCAGCCTGCCCACCCTCCGCTTTCTAGATCCCGTGATATTTTTCCCACAACAGTCTTTGTTACTAGTGCTACAATAAAGTTGGTTAGTCTTAAAGGTGCTACTGGACTCTTTACTATTTAAATAATGGCAGTTTGTTTTTAGAATGGAAAATATCTTATTTAAAAAAATCTGAGGTGGCTGGTGCCCCCCAAAATAGTAATACTCAAAACGTCATGATCTGATCTGTCCTGATCTGCCCTTGTAAGACTCCCCTAGCTAAAAGGACCTTATTACTCTTGTCTGCATACAAGATTCTTTAAAAAGTACCGCCTTCCCCCCAAGCTATTGTGACTTTGAGCATGGCAAAATGCTGAAAGGGGTAGTTTAAGAGATTTTAAGGAAGATAAAACGTTTAAAATTTTATCCTATTTATTTCAGGAAAGTAAAAATGTTGATGTTTTAAAAATATTTTTATTCCACTGCTAGATGCTAATAACTCTTAGACACTAAAAGACACATAATTTGGGCTTAGTAATTGGGTTTTCAAATTTCTGATGTATATGTTGGTATGAAGAAAGAAGTGATCTCTTAGAAGACACACTTGGTGAGATGGTGGCCTCACATTAACAGCCCTGGGGAAGGGTTATCCGAAGATGTCATTTTGAGACAGGGGAATAAGTGATAATGGGAGTGGGGTCTTTGAGGTTTCCTTAATTCATCATTTTCAGAGGAGGTCACTCCAGAAAAATGCTTCCCAGTTCAGGGAGAGGTTCCCCACCCATTTCAGGGTTCTCCTCTGATTCTTCTTCTGATTCATCAGTGCCTGTAACATAGCTCCTCTGTTTCACCAAAGGAAGCTATGGCCGTTTTCACACTGCTTACCGGCCACGGAACACTGCGCTATGCTCCCGGAACGACAACGTCTTTCTGGCCATTCTCTCGCGAAATCGTGCCAGGAAGACGCTGTTGTTCAGGGAGCTTGGTGTGATGTTCCATGCCCGGTAAGCAGTGTGAAAACGGCCAATATCTACTGGAGACTGAAAACTTGTTGGGAATTTTACATATCTTTTAACTGCGCAAGAGAATTTCATACCGAGCGTTTTAATGTACCTCTCGCCTGTGTCTTCTGCACTGGTGTGCAGTGTGTCCTCTGCCTTCTTTGAGTTACCTGTCTTACATGCCAAATGCTGGACTTAACAATGTTTTGGTCTGATTCAGCAAGGAAGCTCTTGCTATCGTATCTTGCCTCTGTGCCGCATCATTTTTCTCCCAGCCTTCCTCTGAGGATCATCAGGGCAGCACACATGGCGCTCACTTCCTCTGTTTTATCCTCACGGTGACTCTGTGAGGTAGGTTAGGCCGAGTCAGTGACTGACACATGGTTACCCGGTGAGCTTTGTGCAAGTGGGGATTGCATCCCTATGCTTCCCCATGGCTAGTGCAGCATTCTAACACACTGACTCTGTGGTCTAATCCAAACATTACACTTACCACATTTCTGGTCGCAGAGGGGTCACTGGTTGAACATCTGTTTTGCATGCAGAAGGTCCCCTGGTGAATCCAACATCTCTAGTAAAACAGGATCAAGTATCCAGAGGAGTTCGCCATGTCAGTCTGCAGTAGCAAAATAGAAGAGTCCAGTAGCACCTTTAAGACTAACCAACTTTACAGTAGCATAAGCTTTCGAGAACCACAGTTCTCTTCATCAGATGCATGGAGGGTAAGAAGAAACAGCCAGATATATATGGGTGGTGAGGGGAGGGGGGAGTAGATGCAAATCAGTTTGCTTCTGAAAATTAGATCAGTTTGCTTCTGTTAATGAAATCATTTACTTCTGATAATGAGATAACCATTCATAGTCGCTATTCAATCCAAGTCTGACTGAGTCAAATTTACATATGAATTCCAATTCAGCAGCTTCCCGTTGGATTTTGTTTTTGAAAGGTTCTGTTGAACTATGGTGACCTTTAAGTTCTTGATGGAATGTCCTGGTAGATTGAAGTGTTTTCCCACTGGTTTCTGGATGTTGCCATTTTTAATGTCAAATTTGTGTCCATTTATTCTTTTGCGCAGAGGTTGGCTGGTTTGTCATCAGTGACAAACAGAGCAGATGGACATTGTTGGCACATGAGGGCATATTTGATGTTGGAGGATGAGCAGCTGTAATTGCCAGCGATAGTGTAGTTGACGCCATTGGGTCCTGTAATCATATTTCCTGGGTAGATATGAGGGCAATGTTGGCGTCTGGGTCTGTTGCAGGGTCTGGTATCTGTGTTGGCAACTCTGCTAGCCAATTCATGGTTGTTAGTGAGAAGTCGTTTAAGATTGGGGGGCTGTCTGTAGGCAAGGAGAGGTCTTCCACCCAGGGCTTGTGAGAGAGAGGCATCATTTTCCAGGATACATTGGATGGGTTTGAGCTGGGAACTATAGGTGACAACCAGTGGTGTTCTGTTGTTAGTTCCTTTCGGTTTGTCCTGGAGCAAGCTGTTTCTGGGTACTAGTCTGGCCCTGTTGATTTGTTTCCTCACCTCATTTGGTGGGTGCTGTAGCCCCAAAAACGCAAATTGTAAATCTCTTAAGTGGAAGTCCTGATCCAGAACATTGGAGCAGATACAATTGTAATGTAAGGCTTGGCTGTAGACAATTAACAGAGTGGTATGTTTAGGGTGGTAGCTGGAGGCATGTAGATATGAGTATCTGTTGGTGGGTTTCCAGTATAAGGTGGTATTTATCTGTCCATTATGTAGTTGTACAGTGGTGTCCAGGAAGTGTACCTGTTGTGGAGAGTGGTCCAGGCTCAGGTTGATAGTAGGGTGAAAGTTGTTGAAGTCCTGATGAAATCTCTCAAGGATCAAGTAGTAAGTGATGTGCAAGAATGAGACCCTAGAGAGCCAATGCCAATCAGAGGAGACAATGCTTACCTTGATCGATCGATGAACTCACCTGGATGCATCTCCCCACCAAGCACTTACCTCTGCATAACTGCCAGCTCGTGAAAACAGCACCTATGCATGGAGTCAGTGCCCACACGTACTCTTCCTCCTATCCCATTTGGAGTGAACATACAAGTGGATGCTGCCTCTATGCATAGATGCCATGAGATGGCAATTACGTGGAGAAGGAGGACGGGGCTCCCATCTGGCATGATGATGTCACTAACAGAAGTGATGTCATTGGGTCAACCCCCGTTCCAGGCTTTCGGGCAGGGTGGCCGCTGCTGCCAGTGCTGCACAGGAGGCCTGGTGCGTGGGCTGGCTGGACACACCGCTAGGCCAGCAGTGGCGCTGAGCAGCTGCAGGAGGCTGAATGGACAGGTGATGGATCAGAGGGGAGAGGAAGGATCAGGTGCCTGGTATTTTGGGAACATTTTCCCTGGACAGTCCCCCCAAATGCCGGACTGTCCAGGTGAATACCGGACACTTGGCAATCCTAGTGGCATGTTTCACATGCATGAGTTCTTGCCATGCGTGTTGATTTTGCATGGTGGGGTGTCCATTCTTTCAGATGGTTTGGAATCAAGACTCAATGGCTGGGCAGACACACATGATACCACTGAAAGCCATGCTCCATTCTGTCAGCATAATACAAATGCTCAAAATATTGCAGGCCAAAACCAGTCCTCCAACCATGACCGCATTCACAAGGTAGATTTCTGAGGTAGCAAACTAACAACTCGAGGCACAATGGCGTGTGCTAACTTTTACAAATGAACGAATATGTCATATGAAAATAAAAATTCATGAGGTAAGTATAATATTTTGACTAGGCCTATATTTGACTGTGAACTGTGGGAATTTTTTAAAAAACTAGTTGAAAGCTTCTCCTGAACTGGGTAGAAAGATAATAAGAAAGTAAATAAATGACTATTATTTAAAAGATGATCATTTATTCTGCTGTATGTGTTTATTAAGATTCTCATTTCTTTTAGCCTCTTCTTAGTGTCACATACACCACAACAGTCGTTTCTTCACGGTTTATATTTTGTGCTCTGTTGGCTTCCATTGGATGGAAATCCAAGGATGTGAGCAGAGTTGTCATTCTGCTGGGCTGGGGAGGAGAGCTTTACCATAACCAAGACTTCACATTAATACCACCCAGTTAACTTTTAAAAGCACCCAAATCTTCCTATAATAAATACTCTTCAGTGACAGGTAAATCTCAAGTCACACATTGCCTTTGAAGTTTTAATGGCTACTCCAACTTCATGATAAGGCTTCTCTAGCTTTCGTTGGTAGTAATTTTGCAAAGCCCGAAGCGGCTCTAGTCATCTTTACTGTTGAGCTCCCAAGGACGAAGAACTCATAAAATCGTGGGCTTCAAAGAGGCTGCTCCTTTTCTGTGTCTCTTTTAAAAAGGACATTCTCCCTGTGTTTTTGCATGGCGGCTACATGATGCAGCGCCCTCCTCCCATTCTAACCTGTTCTTCAAGCCATCCTGCGTCTCAGCAGCCATAATTAAAAGGGCTCTTTTGCCATTCTTGGCAGGAGTCCAATTTCTTACACCCTCTTCAATGTACATGTATTTATTTAGAATAAAGTTACTCTGTGGGGTAGTTTTTTAAAAATAAAAATAATATTGAACTTATTTTAAATTTGTTCAGGGGTGGTATTTGGAAGAAGGATTGTGGTTTGTTGGTAGAACAGCTGTTTTGCCAGCAGAAGATCCCAGAAACTATAGCTGGTGAAAATGGGGCAGGCAGAGTATTAATGTAGGGTTGGCTGATCCCTTCACCCTCCCAGCGGGAGATTGGGGTGCTGGCTCTTACCTTCTCTCCTTCCCCTTAAGTTCTTCTCACATGTGTGCTCCTGGCTGGAGTGATGATGTCACTTCCAGGAAGTGACATCATCATGTGGCTCAAAGGGTGGCCTGGGAATGCTCCAGTGCTCGCCAAAGGGCTGAATTGCACCCCCGTGGGTCCTGATTCACCCTGCAACAGGCCTGCTGCAGGTCACAGGAGCATGCTGCTGTGGGGTGCAGGAGAGCACACCCGTACCGGCCAGGTAAATGGAGGCAGGGGGAGAAATGGGAGCAGGGGATCCCCCGCCCCGGGAAGGGGAATGGCAACTCTATATTAATGGGGTCTTGCCACCCTGATAGTATAATATCTACCCTGGCTAGGGTTGCCAATGCTGGGTTGGGAAATTTGTGGAAATTCGAAGATAGGGTTTGGGGAGGACAAGTTTAGGGAGAGGATGAACCACGGAAGGGTATAATGCCATCCCAAACAGGCATTTTATCCAGAGGAACTGATCTTCATAATATGCAGATTAGTTATAATTAGAGATGGGCACGAACCAAAATACGAACCAAAATTAAGCACGAACCAAGCCAGTTCGTGGTTCGCAAACCGTGGTTTGTCAGATCCCATTTCTGACAAACCACCACGAACTTTTAGGCTGGTTCATTTGGTTCATTTTTTTGGTTCCTGACTGCAGACAGCCTGGTGCCAATCAAACAATTTCCTAGGCAACAGGGGATGGACTTCCTGCAGACCTTCTGCTGACCTGGAAGCGACCTTCTGCTGGCCCGGAAGTAATGATTTTCTGATCTGGATGTGACGTTTTCACGAACCAAATGAACTGGTTCGTGAACCAGGGGCAGGTTTGTGAAAGCTCATGGTTCGTAAAATTTGACAAACTACAAACCGCATGGTTCAGTTTTTTCTGGTTTGTGCCCATCTCTAATTATAATTCCAGATGATCTCCAGACCCCACCTGTATTATGGCAAGCCTAAAGGTGAGCTCTAGTGATGGCATTACCACTGAGCCCAGCTGCATGAGACAAGGTAACGTGTGGTAGGGGCCATATTAACCCATGGCTGGCCCCCTAGGCTTTCCGGTATTCCAGGCCCCCTCAGGCACTTCAATCTTTCACCCCACTACAGCTGACAGCCTGCCCCTGGTATGGTGGGTTCCAGACTGCAGTACATTGCCCTATATCCATTTCGAGGGTCTCCTAAAGAATTCTAGTCACCATTTTTTAATAGTTTTATTGCGTGAGTAGAACTCTTCAGGAAAGCACATTTTGGGGGCATAATTATTCAATATTGTAATATTTTGAAGTGAATAACATTTTTATTCTTTATTAAAAATATATATAATTTATAGATAATTGTTTTAATATAAGAGACAATTTGTTTCACTTCAATAAGGAAGCAGTTAATTATCTTATTCAAAGTGGTTGTAAAAGAGAATCAATTAATTGTAATTTATGTGGTGGTGTGCCTCAGCAAAAAAAATTGACGGGCCCGTAGTCCCTGCGGGTCCCTAGGCTTCGGCCTACTCAGCCTTATGGATAATACGACCCTGGTGCGTGGCTTAGGCCATCAAAACATCCCAGACCCAAATAGCCACCTACTAGACCCAATGTGACCCCCTGAGGTTCTGGTAGGGATGCTGGATCCCAACTTGTTCCCAGCGTATCTGACCCTATCAGTGCTGGAGGACCCCCAACTACCCTGCTGCTGCAGAGCTGCTGTTGCCTGCACTCTGCCATCTCTGCAGTGGCTTCAGGGCAGGAGCTGGGACAATAAACTGCTCTCCAGCTGGTTTTTGCCCCACCCCTGCACTGTGTTCAGGGATGGACCAGGAGGAAAAAATGGCCCATGGCTGTGCCCCCTCCCCAACGATAGAGCAAAGGGAGAAATTGGTCATTCGTGGCAGCATTTGCTCATGCCCACCCCGTCGGAAGGCCAGGCAACTGTCTTGAGTAGTGACTATTCTCTCCCTTCCATCCCGTGGTTGGGAACGAGGAGGCTTGATTGGAGGGTCACTGGCAGTGATTCTTGGGCCCTATCCTGGACTTTTGCCCAGGGCCCTAGAATCACTAAGACCACTTTTGAGTCTTTCCAGTGGGCTTGCTCCCTGCTAGGGGTCCAGACTGTATCTCGTGGGAGATTTGGGGGCGGGGACATGGGGATGGCCCTGACCTGAATAGCCAAGGTGAACCTGATCTTGTCAGATCTCAGAAGCTAAGCAGGGTCAGCCTTGGATGGGAGACCTCCAGTGAAGACCAGGGTTGCAGAGGCAGGCAATGGCAAACCACCTGTTAGCCTCTTGCTGTGAAAACCCCATCAGGGGTCGCATAAGTCAACTATGACTTGAGGGCACTCTCCACCACCACATACAGAATATGTCCTGTGCATTGCTACATTACTTTTGGAGAGAACTCAGAAGTGAAGTAGGGTAACTCTAGGAAACGCCGGAGTTTCTGGTGATTCCTACAGCTATATATCATCTAGGTTTTCCCCAGAAGCGATGTAACAGCATACAGGATGCAGACAGCTGCTGGTGAGAGGCCTCCAGCTTTCGCAGGAGGCCTGGCAGCCACAATCCCTGCCATATTTTCTGGCTCCATCTCTGAGTTCCCACATAGGGCAGGTAGTTGCTGATGTCTTAGTCACTACCAAGAAGGCCATGCTGTTCACAATGTACAGAATCAGAATTGGTCTCCATTTCTACTCATGTCTCAAGAAGGGAGCACTGACTCTCAAAAGCTTACACTCTGAAAATTTTGAAAGTCTGAAAATCTACTGCAAACCAACATAGCTACCCACCTAAATAATCAGAACTGATTACAATGTAAAGGCATGAGGGAGAGAAAACCAGGAAAAAAATAGAGAGGGGAGAAATGATTATTTTCTACTTTGCCAAGGAATTTTTTTCAAACTTGGGGAAAATTAGAAGAACCTCTGGTGAAGTATTTTTTTTCTTTAGCATGATAAGCAAAATGCTTTTTAAGGCAAGATTTTAAAATATCTCTTTAGCTGCCCTTTACCCCCTCAAAATGCTTATGACTACAAAAGACCATCTATAGGATTAGGCAATTACAGTTCTTTTCTGTAGACACATGCAACTCTCAAATCCTCTTGCCTACTTCAGATTTCTTCATCTTCTGCAGCACGTGAAAGAAACTGGACTATGTTTGGAAATCGATAAACCAAATCAAGGAACAAACAAACATGCATAAGAGCAGAGAAGCTTGCAAACCTTCAGACCTCGGAAGGCCATGGGGGAAAAAAATAACAAATCGGCTTTTTGAAACTTATTCTGAATTAGAAAGAGGAGATGGTAGTACTTTAGGTTTGCCAGCTGCCTGCTGGGGGCAAGGAATTCCTCGCCCCCAGTTGCCATTCCCCACCACCACTCATCTGGCTGGCGGGGGCGGGGAGAGGTGTAGGGGTACTGGCCAGAGTAGACAGTGAATTGAGTGTGCATGCTCCCAGTGACATCACTTCTGGTTCAAACCAGAAGCTCTGAGATCTCAGCAGGGCAGATTCAGTGGGAATCAGCCAAAACATAACAGAAAGAATCTTTACAAAATTGGCCCCACTGAGACCCTGTTGCTTCTGGTTTGAACTGGAAGGGATATCGCCAGAAGCTACAAGAGAGTTTTGCCCGCACACACACAGGAAGAAACACCACCCCCACTTGCCTGGCACGCCCCACACCCCATTTTTAAGGAAAGAGGACCCTGGCAATCTTGTAGTATTTTCAAGGATATATTGTTGATTCCCCTCCCCTTCTGATGTGTAGCACAATTAAGGAATTTTGGTATGAAACTGAAACTTAATCCAGACAAGACAGTGCTTATACTGGTCAGAAAGGCAACAGTGTTTAGCCTGGATCAATCTGCCAGCCTTAAATGGGGTTCAGCTGTCTCTGGAAGATCAATTAAGAGCCTAGGGTTGCTTCTGAACCAGGCTTTGTGAATGGATAAGTAGTCATCTTGGAAACTTTAATTGGTGCGGAATGCAGCAGTGAGACTCCTGTCTTGGGTAGTATTGTCAGATATGGCATTACAACTGGCAGCAGTCCAGGAGGTGGCAACATGGGGGGCATTGCTGGCAATGGAATGAAGTAGCTTCCAGAGAAACCTGGAACTGCCATCACACCTCTCTAGGAATAGCTGGAAACTCTATGTAAAAGTGATAGAGTTTCCAGCAATTCCTATAATGGAGTGGTGTCAATTCTGGGTTTTGCCCGGAAGTGACATCAAGCTGTTGGCACAATGGCAATTTTTAAATTTATTTTTTCTCCTGAGGAGGTTTCTGGCCATAGCAGGAGACCAGGCAGCCCTACTCTGGGGTCACTTAGGAGGTCCTGTTTGGCAACAGTCCAGTCACAGGCATTCTTTGTGGTAGGTCCATTCCTCTGGAATGGCCTACCATTGTGGGTGTGGTGTAACTTTGTCAACCTCCAGATGGGGGCTGGAGAACTCCCAGAATTACAACTGATCCACAGATAACAGAGGTCAGCTCCCCTGGAGAAAATGGATTTGGAGGGTGGACTCTATGGCATTATACCACAACCAAGTCCCTCCCCAACAAACCCTGCCCTCCACAGGCTCTGCCCCCAAATCACCAGGAATTTCTCAGCCTGGAGTTGGCTACCCTAGTGTGGTTGCCTTCACTTGTAGCATTCGGGAAAGCATGCAAGACTTCTCTTCCAGAGAGCATTTGGCGAAGAGTAAACAGTTTGGGCTGTTAACTCTGTGAACTTGATTTTTACTAGGGTGCTAGCAATTATCTGAAGATGGGGTGCAGGAACATGAGGGGTGCCAGCATCATGTGTGGTGTGACATCACTTCCATTGAAAACTGGAAATGACATCACATTGCTAATGGACTTGCTGGTGAATCCTAGAGTGACATGACACCACTTCTGGGGTTTCCCTAGAAGTGACCGCATGCGATGATGGTGATTTTTAATTTTTTTTTCTTAGGGCTGCTAGTGGGAAGTCTTTCGCCATGGTGGCAACCATACTTTTGTGTTTAATTGTGATTTTAATTTGTTGGAATCATACATCTTTTGCTCTTTCATTAACCACCTTGATTTTGCAGAGATAAAGCAGGGTATAAATATTTTAAATAAATAAATGTCAGACTGGAGGCAGTCTTCAGATTCCCTCCCTCTTCCTCTGTAGAAGGAGTTTGAAAGAGGAATTATTGCTGTCTGTATTGTGTACCATACCCCCAGGGTCACTTCTGAGGAAAAAAAGGGCTGTAGGTTTGTGTATTGTTTCTGAATAATACGGTTGTGTGAAGAGGAGACGATTTCCAACTCTAGAAATAAAAACTTCCTTTCTTTATTACACAACATTTTTTCCAGATAGCACAAACTGAGATATATAGTTAGTATGTCTTTGGGTGGGGCTTGGCTCTCCATATTTAACAGATGGTATGTTTGTCACTATTATCTGACTAAGAGTAACTCATTTATATTTCATAAATACACAGAACAGTATAATCCTACTTAAGCAACAGTGCAATCATAAGCAGAGTGGTTCCTTGGGTTGTATCAAAGGGGCCATAGCATCGAAATCGCAGGAGGTCATAGCCCCTCTCTATACTGCCTTGGTCAGGCTGCACCTGGAGTATTGTGTGCAGTTCTGGAGGCCTCACTACAAAAAGGGATGTGGACAAAATCGAGAGGGTGCAGAGGAGAGCGACGAGGATGATCAGGGGTCTGAAGACAGAGCCCTACGAGGAAAGGCTGAGGGGCTTGGGAATGTTTAGTTTGGAGAAGAGGAGATTGAGGGGGGACATGATTGCTCTCTTTAAATATTTGAAAGGCTGTCATTTGGAGGAGGACAAGAAGCTGTTCCAGTTGGCAGCAGAGGGTAGGACCCGAAGCAATGGGCTTAAATTACATGCACAAAGGTACCGGCTGGATATTAGGGGAAAAAATTTCACGGTCAGAGTAGTTCAAAAGTGGAATCAGCTGCTTAGGGAGGTGGTGAGCTCCCCCTCACTGGCAGTTTTCAAGAAGAGGCTGCATGAATATTTGTCAGAGATGCTTTAGGCTGATTCTGCACTGGGCAGGGGGTTGGACTAGATGGTCTGTATGGCCCCTTCCAACTCTATGATTCTATGATTCTTTCTACACTCATTGATTTCTGTTTAATATTGTCATCTGAGTTATGTGTAACAAGTTTCAAGTCATTAAAGAAGTCGAGCATGTTTGGATCTGATTGCTAATATATCAGGTTTTCCCAACCCATTTTTTCCAGAATGAAAGGGAAGGAAACCCTTTCCCGCCAGTGCAATGTTTCTGCAGTAGAAGGGCTTCCACCCACAGAGCACAACTTTCTCGGCTCCTCTGTTCCGCAGCAGCCCCAAATCCCCCCCCCCATCCTTTTCTGAGGAGCACCTTGTCTCCAAAGAGCAGAGTCTCCAGGGTCATTTAGGAAAGGTGAATCAAGATAGCCATAATCAGCAGACAGAAGTCCTTGAACCTGTGGAAACACTGCACTGGATTTTTACATCTCTAGTTGATACTGCGGCAGAAGTGTAACCAAGGCCAGGTTACTTGGAAATGTTCAAAAAGTCTGAGTGGGATACTTGCTCAAATGACTGTTGCAAGGGTTACCCTTAACTGCCTTATAGTAAAGCGATGTCAAAAAGGTTACAGACCTCACAGTGGTTAGGGCAGATCCCTAAACAATACCGATATAACCCTCTTCAACTTAGACAACATTTGCAAGCGCTATGACTAATTTATTTGCAGATCATACCCATGAACACAATTTAATAATCAGTTTTCTCTCTTTTTTTTTTTTGGTATGCATTTGCTTCTTTGAGAGCGTTGAAAAGCCCTTTTATATCACAGAAATTAGCTGAAATGTCCGGAGGCATGGTATGTACTCTCAAAACGGCTCACATTTCATTTGATTGCTGCTGTTAATATTTCAAAGATGAAGTAAGTTTTTTCCCTAGGGGCATTTACCATTTGTGTGAATTTCTTTAAAAGACAAGTAGATCTGAGTTGCCTCTTCTTTAGCAGTCTCAGCATACCTGCCTGGGATTGAAGAACTGATGGATTAGAAAAGTCATCCCAGAAAAGTCGATTGCTTCCGTGCTAATAGTCTGGAAAATAATCTGTTCTATTATAGTCGTGCCACTTTGGTATCAATTAGTGTTTAAGCCTCGGCTGTCGAAATCACTGGGGTTTAACTGTGGCTGGATTGCACCCCTGTTCATTCTCAGGGGGGTAGGAGTGGTAGAGGAGTCCCCCTATTATGAGTCGTTAGTCAGGAATAAGAAATTCAACCAGATGACGTTGAAAGCTTCTAGAAGGCCAAGCACATTAGAGGGAGTACAATAATAGCAGTCCTTGTATTTTTACCCTCATGAGTCAGAACTTCATTAAATCCTCAATGAGAAAACTTAAAATTCATCTCATGTTCCTTGCCATTCTGCACTGACTCCACAAAGACAGATCTGAAGCCGTGGAACTGTACGGCATGTTCAACTAATCCAGCATTTCACACCAAGCCCAGATTCTTCATAAGCAAGTAGGGTCATGCTCATGTCAATTTGCAGCCCTCTATAAACATTTATTTTGTCCCCCATTGTGCTTTCTGTTTTGTATTGTGGGGGGAGGATTATATTTCCTCTTCAATGGTCTTCCCAAATTGCAGTTCCTTCTGTTGTTCCATTTGACCAAACTGAATAAATGAAAGCATCTGTTATGGAGTGAATTGACCCTGCTGAATACAAGTGGGGTAGCCATGTTAGTCTATCGCAGGAAAACAAACAGCAACCTAACATTTATTCCAGTTACGAGCTTTTGTGAGACAGAACTCACTTCTCCTACTGTTTCCCCCTTTTTCCTATTTCCCCTTTTGTATCTAAAGAAGAGATCTTTGTCTAATGAAAGCTCATACAGCAACAAATGTTTTAAGTTTTTAAGGTGCCATTAGACTTCTCTTTTGTTTGCAGAATATACCCAATCTTCAGCTAGAGGGTGGTGGGGGACAACAGAGTGCTGGTTACGATTTATGTTGCTTATATCACTGAATTTTGACACTGTTCGTTTTACAGAACTGTCCCTTATGATTCTGACATGACCACAGGGTGCTTCGTCATGGTTCATGTTGCATACTTTGTTATTTTCATATATTGTTATGTTCTAACGTATTTGTTGATGCTCTGCAAAAACGTACTCTTTACATTGCAGGGTGTACTTCTACCCCAAGCCAAATTCCCATGAATAGAAAAATGACACACAATTTAATTCAGTTTTTTTTTAAAAAAAGATGTCGTGGTGGCAGAAGATACTGCATTTTACAGTATCCAAACATCCAGAGCATGAAACATGCTTTCACAAGAGGAAAAAATAATTGCTTTAATACTCATTTTGGGACTGGGTTATTTTTCTACCCCAAGAACATATATCTGTGGTGAGATAGGGGTTCTTTGGAATTCCAGGAGCAGGTCATCAGGAAGCACTGTATCACCCTAGAACACTTGCTTGGATCAATGTTTTCTGGGGGGAAACTCCTGGATTAACAAAAACCACACACACACATTCTAATGGCAAAATCAGTGGATTTTCTGCACACAGAACGGTATGTGGGGAACTGTACTTTGGAGAACTTGTTTACTAATGTGCAAGAAAAAAAAGTGGTAGGTTCATGTCTTTCTGCACGCTGTCAAAAATTGCAAGTGGGATAGGAATTTACCCTGTTTGCATAGGGTTTTAACTTGGTGGTGGATAGCCAACTTGTGGACATCTGTATAAGCCAGTTATACATTGCATATTCTGTTTGTCCTGAAATGACACACATATACCTCCCAGGTTGTTATTTTTTTGTACTCTGATGAACATGCAGGCATTCTCCATAAGGTAAGAGCAGGCATGCTGGATCCAGGAAAACCAGCACTTTACAGCACTCAGTAACTCGGCCAGATGCCCCTGGAAGGCCTACATGCAAGACCTGGGAGGCCAAAGATTCCCCCCATCGTCCCACAGCAACCGGTATACAGAGCATCGCGTTAATATGGCACAACTTAGATCTACTCCTTTTTAAGAAACTCCCACAAACGGGCATCTGCTAAGAAACCTGTTGCTTTCTTTATATGCATGGTGTCTTTGTGTGGTGTGGCTTGTTACTTTTGTCTGGAAATGGGGCACTCTGGGGGATTTATAATCTGTACTGGTTTGGACCCACAAAGGACACTTGCTCGAAGGCAAAAGTAAAAAAAAAACCCACTGGGCAGGGCCACCCCCATAGCTAAAATGGTCTTTGAATTCCACCCAGTATCTTTTCACAAACTTCGATGCTGTTGTCTTGTCTTGGCTGAAGTGTAGGCAGCTCCTCGGGTTATTTTCCTGATGGGTTAAGGAAGCTTACTGAAAACATTTGGTAATCTCCAGTTCTAGATGATAAAACCTACTAAAAATTGCCAACTATGACAGAAGTTTACAAGCTATGCTTTATTGCGAGTCAAGGAATGTATTACCAAAAAAAAAAAAATTAACGGAACCATTTAGAGCATTCCTGAAAACGGCCAAATGCATCATGCCTCTTACCATCACATTTTTTAAAGCAACTGTGGGAAGGAGTACCATGCATAAGAATAGTGATGGTCTCATGACACCACAGTGCTTTAGGGAACATGGAAATCCCCTTGGCATCATGTACCCTTGATGAGATGAATGAGGGAGGAAAACACTGCGTGAACTGGAAACCATGCCTGAAACACATTTGCTCCATTACTCCCAACCTGAACCAATGCAAGTCTGTTGCGTAACTAGGGTGCATACATGTGCAAGATGATGTGTTGAGCCAGTGGAACAGAGTAGTGCATTCTAAAATGGAAAGTTCTGGATATGCTTTGTCAACCCCACCAACTTTTGCACCTTCATTGTCCGGAATTGCTAAGTTTCAGACAGCACATTGGGCATAACGGATTAGTGTTTATGATAAGGCAGCTTGGGTTAATTAATCTCTGCTTCTCTTCCTGAGGAGGAGAGGCACGCAAGCATCACAGAATTACTAACACACTAGCAGATGACAACCAGTGTGATACAGTAGTGTTTGACTAGGATCCTGGAGACCCAGGTTTGAATCCCCGCTCTGCTTGCTGGGTGACTTTGGGCCATTCACACACAGTCAGCCTAACCTACTTTGCAGGGCTGTTGCACGGAGAAAAACGGAGGAGATGAAAGTGATGTCAGTGGCATTGGGACTCCATTGTGGGGAAGGTGGGGTATAAATGCAGTAAGCAAATAAGTAGAATTGCATTAAGAAAGACATGAGCAAAGACCAATCATTCTTCAGACCCATCAGGAATATTTCTGAACATTGGGACTGGTGTGCTTTAGGCCAGTGGTCTTCAACCTGTTAGGTGACAAGCCTCTTTAGAAGCACTTTTTTGTTATTTTGGAGGTGCAGCTGCTTCTAACATGCATGCGTAGAGAGCATGGGTGCGTGCCTCCTGCCTCTCCACCAGGATGGTAAAGGGAGATCACTGGCCGGGCGTCTCATTCTTCCTGTAATGTGATTCTGATGTCATATGATTACAACAGAATATCATATTACTTTCTGCACTGTGCTGATTTTATTTATTTATTAGACTTTATGCTGCCTCTCCCTCGAACGAGGCCTGAAGCAGTTTACAACTAAGGAGTCCATTCCCCCAGTAGGGGCAAGGGATCCCCCACTTCCACCCTCCACCATCATTTACCTGATCAGTGGGGGGGGGATGTGGGAACGGACTGCATGGGCGCAACAATGTCACTTCCTGGGAGTGACATCATCATACCGCTCCACGAGCACTCCTGCGCCTCGCAGCTGGACAATTTGGGCAGGGGCACCCACAAAGAATATGATGAGAGTGGCAAAAAGGTAAGTGCCAGGTCCCCCTCCCACTGGGAGGGTAAGGAGACCTGGCAACCCCAGTGGTGGAGAGCACCCTCAAGTCACAGCTGACTTATAGCAACCCCTGGTGGGGTTTTCATGGCAAGAGACTATCAGAGGGGGTTTGCCATTGCCTGCCTCTACAACCCTGGTCTTCGCTGGAGGCCTCCCATCCAATTACTAACCAAGACCAACCCTGCTTAGCTTCTGAGATCTGACTAGATCAGGCTCACTTGGGCTATGCAGGTTAGGGCACCTGGCAACCCTATTTATATTAAAAAATATTATATATTAAAACTAAAAAACATATCACTACAATTGAGGGATCCCACAAAAACACAACCAATGGTTTAAAAAAAACCCCACAACCAGGTGGCAAAGATTCCATGTTACTTCATGGCTGGTTAAGGGCCTGCTAAGAAGTCAAACGTATTTCAACACAGAGAACACATAACACGCATTTAGGCACTTTTGTTTTATTTTCCAAAAGAAAAAAAAAGTCTTTTATATATATAAAAGACTTTAATATATATAAACCATTTCTTTCTCATTCAACAAAGATACAGCTGTCTGCTTGATCATTTGCATAGGATATACCACCATAAAAAAATAAGGACCGGGGAAGAAAAAAGAGGGGTAAGGGAGAGCAGCAAAACAGCACCCGATATATGCTTGGGGTTTATTTTTTCCCCCATGATTAAACATTTGAAGCCTTACAAAAAAAATATGTACATCTTTTTTTTTTCTTCCCATCATCTATTTACAGTTAAGAGCAATGCTTTTTTTTTTCCTTTAAAAAAAGCCATAACAACTTTAATTTATCAAGTTTATGGAAAAAAATTGTTTTTCTAAAAAATGTCTACCATTTACCACAAAAAAATAAATAAAAGACACAAACAATAGTCTGAACAAAGTTCTGCTTTGAGACCATTTTTGGCATGTCAGTTAGTTACTGTAGTGCTACCCTTTGGTTGACAGCATGAAAATACAGCTCAATGGGTAGGATCCGAGACTTGCGCTGGACCTCTCGCGCAAGCTGAAACACAAGACAAAGGCTGATTCCGCACACGTTGGTTAATGCACTTTCAATGCGCTTTATCAATCGTTTAAGGTGGATTTTTTGTTCTGCACACAAAAAGATCCGTTCCAAATGATCTATAAAGATGATTGGAAGTGCATTATCCAACGTGTGCGGAATCGCTCAATGACACCATAAGGGGCAACCACAAAGTCAAATGTATCGTAACCTCACTTGCGTTTCCGCTTTTGCAAGGTCTTGTGTAACCAATTTCTGGACACTGTAATACCTAAGAAAGTGCACAAGGTCTTGCACAACCGGAACTGCAACAAGGCAGTTTGTGTTTCTGTTCGCGCATCGCTGGATCCAAGACAATGGCTGCAGTACACAGAGACACTGTAAGCACTTGCCAGGCCTGTTACTTTTTGTCAGCATTAGCTCTTTGGGTAGCAATAGAAACAAGAAGCTTGTCCAGTCACCACTCAGCCTCTGAGGTGAGCTCAGGAGAGACCCTTTTCCAGTCTCGGCTTGGGTACAGTCTTGGGATGAAGTCACAAGTGAAAAGGCCCGGCACTGTTGTTCTGATCAGTTTCTAAAATGACTTGGTTAACCAGGAAAGGAGATTCCCCAACCGCACAAGCAGTTTATCTTGCAACTTCCTGGATCATGGCCTAAACTTGCATGACTTCATTACTTACGGCGTGTATCTGGGGCTCCCCATCTTGCTAAGCACTTTTGGAATTTTGAGTACAGGGAATGGGCGATTCCACAAAATGGCTGCCATGAAGTACTGGGGCCAATCACAAAATATTGGGAGGGTCCAAACCAAGTGTCTTCCTTTGAGGGAGGCAGCTGTTTCTCAACAGATGCTCCCGAAAAGACAAAGATCCCCCTGCCTTTCTCGAAGCATCTCTTGCTCCAACATGGAGGAAAACTAGGACTGAGTGACTGCTTTGGGGAAGAAGCAATGGGGAAACCAGTCAGAGCGTATCATGGGCCCTGTGAGCACCACGTTGGGGCTCACTAGTGGAGATCATCTAACCAAATTCTACAAATGCAGCATCTCGTTGTAAACTCTTCACCTACCCTTTAGGTCAAATATTATGGACCACATTCCCTCATGGCAATAAAGGGCAATTTAGGTTAGGCTGGGAATTTGCCACATTCTGGAAACTGTTATTCCACTGCAGTTTACGTTGGGCAACAAGAGGGCTGAATAGGGCTGGCCGGCACACCACGCTCATTTGGCTGTGTGAGTTCTCCATGGAGATCCCATGGCTGATAAGCAGAGGTTCTTCAATAGATAAATCAGTGCAGAAAAGACTCTTTGAATGCATGCCTGTAATCCTCTGACTTTATCTGGACCTTCTGTAAAGAGGTTTAACTCCAACTGACACCAAGGGGAGGTCCTTGAAATGTCAGCCGATTGTGTCACTGGCTTGGCTGCTGACTGGCATGAGTTACTAAAGCCAAGCGGGCAATGCCGACAGCACTAGACCGGCATCGCAGACTGATATATATGATAAATCTTAGCAATGAACCCCAAACTGCGCCCTAGTGGAACGTTTATGAAAACTGGATACAAATATTCTCAATACATTTCAGCAAGGCATATTTAACAGAAGAGCTTGGCCACATTTTCTTATTTTAAGTCAGCACTCTTTCCAGAGCTCTGTTTTCCAAAAGGGAGTGCTGCGTTGCCGAAAATCTCCATTGGTAGTTCGTATGAGCAAAGAGGGTATATTTAAGGAATGAACAGGTATACATCTGACAATGAGGAAAGAAAACTAAAAACTCTGCGAGAACATTTCAGCTTTCCTGTGATATCCGTAAGAGATCGCCAAGTAGCCTCTCTCAAGGAAATCAGTTCTGATGGACATATGTAGTGTGAGACGGCAGACTAGGAATTCATACAAAGATATGAGTGTTTAAACCAGGCTCTGATAAAGAATACGAGTACAATCCAGGCAAAGACATTTATGTCTTACTGATTCCAGCGGGTGAGAGAAGCATCTTTGGGACCCAGCAGGGAAGAGGGGTGCATCTGCTTAAGGTATTATGTTTGGCTGGATTGTGCCCTTTGTTTTTTTCCCTCCATTGCTCTGCCATGTAGCTTATTCCTTAAAGAGGGAAATATCCCGCTAACTACTTTGTCCTGCTTCCCGGCAACTGTTCCACTTCTGCATCTGAACTTTACTGTAGCCTACAGAAATTTCTGACACATTAATATTGCCCAAAATTGTGCTATTATGGTTTAAGTAACCAGAACTTGAAACCATTTTTGCTGAAATAGGAGTAAAAACAGAACTCTATCTCCCTCATAAAAGAAATACTGGGCATTGTTACTTAATCCTTAAACCTTAAAATCTGGCACAATTTTGCGGTTTGCTCTTTTTGACTTCTTTGCCATTGTGGTGAGGCCCTCTTTCCTTAGTGTTGTCTATGTAAGGCTGTACAGGGGGCCACAAAGTTGGATGCTTCTGCTGTAATATAGTTTAAGATATACACAGGCGGACACGGTCAAAATGGTACTGCCTTCCCAGCGGTTTCAGGAAAAGGGTACTGGAAGAGGGGGCAGATGAAGACTCGATAAGAATGGGCATGAAAATGGCTCAGTTCAAACATTACGCAAAACCAGAGTTTGATAAAAATATCTATGGTTAGTGTAATCATCTGAAAACAAGAGCATTCCACTTGCTATGGTTGGTTACGGTCCATCAAAGATCAGAAACCAGGATCTGAATTTGGTTTATCAACGATACTCAGTCTTAACTATCATTTTGTATGATGTATGAATGCAGATTATCCTGGCTTCCTCTTCGGCAATATCCTCCCAAACTACAGAGAGAAGACAATAAATCGGGCATCTGTTGAGGCAAACCAGGACTGGAATGATCTTCTGGTTTCACAAGTGAAACAAACCAGGGTTTGTTTCACTTGTTTGTTTAAAACAAACCAGGGTTTTGTGTAATGTTTGAACTGACCCTTTTGAGTGATGTGCAGAAATTTGTCAAACGGTGTCGGGCATCCATGACTGTGATAAAAGAAGCTTGATTCTACAGCAGAGGACCTTCCCTCTTGGAGTTGCCCTCTGTAATACTACACACAGACACACATTCACAGATACAGGCTTCTGCATGCACATCACTAGGAGGTGGGAAACGGCATACGCAGAGACACACAAACAGGTGCTGCGTGCCTGGCTCCCCAACTTGATCCAGCAGTTGCGTATGCGTGCATGCAGCTCTCCTGAGTAAGCTGCAAAACTGTGCCAACATCTGTTACTCCCAGAAAACAGCTGTTTGGTGCCACTGCAGCTTATTTGCACAGGCCATACACATGTGGCTTGGGCAGCTGCACGTTCTCAAAGTCGGATCAAAGCCAATATCCATATGGAATTGGATCCTACTTGTGCTGAGCCACTTTAGTGTTTTGATATTCAAAAACTGCATCCTAAATCCTTCTTTTCAAAGCAATGTTAAGTTTAGCTTATAGTACGAGGTTTAACGTTTCGTGTATCATACCCATCCTTGTTAGTTAAGCTTCCGGTAGCTGCTTTACAGTTTGTACGTTGCAAATATTTTGTCCTTTTAGATACTTAAGGGGGAAAAAATTGATCCTGTTTTGAACACTCAGTGCATCACGTTTGTGTGAATAAGAACAGGAAAAGTGTTTGAATGGCTAGCTCTCTAAAGGAAGCCAAGACGGTACCATTTTGAGAGGTATTTAAAATTACTGAATTTGAAGATGTGCCGTATTAAGCTGTCAAAAGTAAAATTGCTGCTACTTTTCCAGCCGATTTTCTAAAAAAAAATTCTCTTGTAATAAAACATTAAAAGCTGATTTGCATATTTACAAAATCTTTGTCATAACAAACATGCAACATACAGAACATTTTGTTCTATGGCTATTTATGAATTTGTCTCTATATATTTCATCTCCACAGAAAGGGGAAAAAATTATAAAATATAACACAAGTATTAAAAACATCCAGTAAAATCCTTACAGAAAATTGTGGCTTGTCCTTAAGATTCGTTTGGCTGTAAATTCAAATTAAGTTATATTTCCTAAACACTGCTTGTATAAGAGGAACAGTGTTTTGGTCAGGACACTAAAAATATAGATACCAGAGCATCTGAGACATAATACTTAAATTTAGGGACACTTCCCATTAGCACATTTTGCAGACACAAGCAAGGGCAAGTCTTGGATAAGCCATGGTTTCCCCCAAGGAATAACAGAACTGTAGTCTGATGTGTTAAAGAACACTAGCCCCTTCCAAATGAATATTGAATCAGTTTAAGTCTGTGGTGCAGCCGTGCCCACAGTCACTTTAGTGCCCACAGACAAGAGCAAATGACTCAGAACAGATTATGCAGCGGCCTTGACATCTAGACAAGCTGCAAAACCTGCAAGATCCTGCCTTCCACAGACATGTGAATTGCAGAATTCTGGAAACAGCTTTCCAAAGTATCCATATAAAATCAAATGTCTGCGCAACCAATTCTGACAAGGGGTTTTATGTGTATGTGTTCATGGAACTAACCAGTCCCTATCTGCAAAATATACAACATGGTGGGTGTCCCCGAGATGAAAACTTTGTGAAAAGCAAGTCTGCGCAGCCTTAAAATGGCAGGACACTTTCAAGAATGGCAACACAGTGTCTTCCCTGTTTCCTTATAAATACACAAAATATACATTTCCAGTTTCTTGGGGGTGTTTTTTTTTCCTGTTTTAAAATGGAGAAGAGTTCATATACAGTCAAAGACTTATCTAAATTTCTAACTGAAAATATATACTTCGAGTCGAGTCACTAGGACGTTGCATAGATACCACCAAAGAGACTTGCGGAGGAGAAGTCCTGCCTAGTTCTGATGTCTCTTCATGTGCAGAGCCAAGTGGTCAGACCGAGAGAAGCTGCGATTGCACACGGCACACTGGAAGGGCTTGGCCCCGGTGTGCTTCCTGTAGTGGCGGGTCAACTCGTCAGAGCGAGCAAATCTCCAGTCACATCCTTCCCAGGAGCACTTGTATGGCTTCTCTCCTAGAAACATTCAAAGGGCACAGAAACAGACTCGTCAGTCCATCGAAACATCACAAGAAGGATTCCAAACCCAATTAACAAGGAACACACAAACCCCAAAGAAAAGGTTCCCTGCATGTAGCTGGCTTGTAGGTTTTAGGGAGAGGTTAACACAAACCACTTTTGTCTCTTATATACTGTTTTTATTAGACAGAGGGAGATTTTTACATGGGAGTAGGTTCAGGAAGAAGAGGCCCCAACCCGGGAATATGAAGCAAGTACAGTGATGAATTTGACCACCTCGTTCTGAATAACGCGTATCTTTTGTTCCTTTTGCTATATGGGAGCTACTGCAACACAGCTTCTTCTTGCATCACTTTGATAGCATCCAAAGCTTCAGGCCACTTGGAAGGATTCTCTAGGAGTGGGAACACCACGGGTGCAAGGACAACACGAAGCCTAGGGCTTCCAATATTGCCAATGTGTAGGGCAGCCAGAGGTGGCTTGGAATTCTTCGGGAATTACAACAGATCTCCAAACTACATTGATCCACCCCACCCCACGAAATGTCAGCTTCAGAGGGTGGACTCTATGGCTGAACTCCCTCCCCTCCCCAAACTCAATCCTCCCAAGGCACTGTCCCCAAGTCTCCCGGAATTTCTCAAACAGAGTTGGCAACCACATGGCACAGCCACGTAGCTCCTAACCTACTAACGGGCTCTTGGTCTTTTGGGAGAAGTTTCTCATTGCGCTTTCTCAAAGCAGCTATGAGCAGTTAAGACCCTGTTTACCCTGGTACAGGCAGAGGATGTACCAGATAAAGAGCTGGTAAGCTGGAACTGGCCGTCCAGACCCCACTATAACTGGGGGAGTTATGAGCCAGGCGTGAAAGGAACAGCCCTCCCTGGTTCGTTCCCAGCATCTGGTATTTAGAAAATGGTATCCAGACACATAAACATCTTGTACGCCTCGAAGGCTGCCAGATTTTTATTTCAAAAACTCTGTTATCCCCAATGGGACCTGACAGATGCTAGAATTCATTGTTTTTTTCAGACTCCAACTTGGAGCACCTGACAGAATATAACTTCATTAAAATACTGGCCTCTTTGGAAGTCCCAGGTAATCTGATGACCACACGCGTACACTCATGCGCAGAGAGCAGAGAAAGGAACTAAACAAATTAAGACTCTGTTTCCCCCTACCTATTGTGGTAAACCAAAAGAGAGTTGACCCTAGGGAACTGGGTTCAAATCCCATCTAAACTATTGACTTATCTGGGGTAAAGAGCACATCAGTAAATGCTGAAGTATACATCAGTCAAGGAAACAAATGCGGTATTTACAGGGGACTATCCCACATCTACCAAAACTGTCCGGTTCCCTGGGCCCCTTTTTGCCTTACTGCCTTTTCTGCTTCAAGACAAAAACATGTTTTAAAAACTTTTTTTTTTGAAAGAGCAGAATTGGGGAGAGGGGAATGCAATACTTTCTTATCATGTCTACATGCATTTTTCAGCTTTAAAATGACATAAAATGCATTTATGACAACATATTAAATTGCACGATGTGGCGTATTTATTGAAAAAGTTCAAGTACAAAGGCTTCAGTTTTCTACAAGCACAATTGTGAAGATACCCAATAATACCGAGAGAGAGAGCTGCAAACTGGTATGCCGTTGGCTACCTCAGCACCCATACCCAAAGAGACAGGAAAACACAAAAGTTTAAAATAGAAAGGAAAAAAACCCTTTGTGTAGTAAACAAGAGTGTATTATTTGGAAACCGTCTCCAACAGTCAGGACACCAGCAGCATGTTCAGATACAAAGTTCATCCTTGCAACACTGAACTCTTCAATAGTGTATTATCGTCACATACATTCAGGGATATTAATTGTAATTTAAACAACATATCCTTCAAAATATGTGCATGTCGACAGCATACACAATAGTTCTCTAATGCAGTTTTACAGTTTAAAAATCCTAACAATACATATTTTGAGCGTGCACTGGTCTTATGAATCATTTTACTCGTTCCACAAGAGAAAAAAAATACTTCATTTGATTTTTTTTTTCTGTGCTCCTCTCCCTCCTCGCAAGAGTCTCTTCACTCCTGCATTTGTCTGACAATCAAAACACAGAGTCTTCTTTCCTCCTAACATGGTGCTGTATGCTGTACAGGCTACTTATGTTTCAGCCACCGCATTTGTATGAAAAGCTCCGCGTCATCCCCTCCTTCAGAGGGTTGCTGCATGCAAAGACCCTCAAAATTGTACCACACTTTCTAAAAACCTCAACGTTCAAACTCAAGCCCTATTCAACAGGTGTTCTTCCAACTCAAATGTGTTTACTGTAAACAATTCAAGATTAGAGTGAGAAAGTTCTAGGGACACAAAGCAAACAATAAGGGAGGAGATGAACTATTCCGAAACATGTATTGTCGAAGGCTTTCACGGCCGGAGAACGATGGCTGTTGTGGGTTTTCTGGGCTGTACTGCCGTGGTCTTGGCATTGTAGTTCCTGACGTTTCGCCAGCAGCTGTAGCTGGCATCTTCAGAGGTGTAGCACCAAAAGACAGAGATCTCTCAGTGTCACAGAAATCTCTCAGTGTCAATGTGACACTGAGAGATCTCTGTCTTTTGGTGCTACACCTCTGAAGATGCCAGTCACAGCTGCTGGTGAAACGTCAGGAACTACAATGCCAAGACCACGGCAGTACAGCCCGGAAAACCCACAACAACCATTATTCAGAAACAGGTAACATCTCTTAAAGATGCACCTGCCAAAACAGAGGAAGCAAACATAAAGGCCCTGATCCAGCTAAGATTGGTTGGGATCAAATCCCAGCACCACTGCTAAAGGACAGAAAATGTTATAGAATCTACTGCAGCATAAGCTTTCGAGAACCACAACTCTCTTCGTCAGATGCAAGAGAGCTGTGGTTCTCAAAAGCTTATGCTACAGTAAAGTTGGTTAGTCTTAAAGACTAACACGGCTAACTCCTCTGGATCTATAGAATCTATGTAGCTAGAAACCAAGTTGTATACATGTGTTGCATAGAAATCGTATTCTTCATGACTTAGAAGGGCTTTCCTTATTTGGTTTTGAGATTTTAAAACATTTTCTCCACATATATAAGATCCAGCAATTCGTTTTGGGTATATTAAAAGAGATTCTTGGGAAGGCAAATTCCCTGCCAAAATTGGAGGGACATTTATGATACAATAATAGATTAAAAGGTGTACGGCAAGTGTGGTTGATGCGTAAGTTGTCTTCCATCACAGATTATCGGCAAGAACAGGGGCCCCAAAGATTTCAAATCGGTGGCCTACATAGAGTTGCGCAACTAGCCAATATTCAGAGGTGACAAGCACCTGCAATTCCCAACCATTTCAACTGGCACATATGATACTTAACACCTCTGAAATTTTTCACCACAGATTTATGTAAGTGCCCAATATAGATTTAATTACACAGCTTTAACGGTTGGTTTGGAACATGTTGTCACCAATAGCTAAATATACAGTCATTTAATTTAGTGCCCTAAGTGGGATATTTTTAAGCACACCTATAAAATTCATAACTATGTTTGTTGAAATGATGAGAAGCATATTCATAGAAAGTTGGGATGGGGAGAAATATTCTCTGTCATTCCTAACAAGGAGCCAAGTCAATTAGGCTTGAAAATGAGACAGCCAAATTTCCGTCTGTATGAAGAGATAAACCATTTCTATCATGAAAATCAAACTTTTTGACCACAGCTGTCAAAACGCCAGTTTGGTGCAGTGGATAAGAGCGCGGGACTCTAATCTAGAGCCGGGTTTGATTCCCCACTCCTCAGCTTGAAGCCAGCTGGGTGACCTTGGGTCAGTCTCAGCTCTCTCTGAGCTCTCTCAGCCCCACCCACCTCACAGGGTGTTTGGTGTAGGGATAATAATGACATACTTTGTAAACTGCTCTGAGTGGGTGTTAAGTCGTCCTGAAGGGCGGTATATAAATCAATTATTATTTAATAGTTGACTATCTTCTTAAGGCCTAGAATCAAACTGTAGACAAGGAGGTCAAAGTGTTTCTGGACTGCATCTAGGTTGCCACCAGGAAAAGAAATAGTCTGTCCATATGCAGAAATGGGCAGCTGAACTTCTTCGTAGCATGGTGCTAAGTAACATTATCTGATAATTGCAGGGGATCAAATTGATATTAAAGGGCCAGCTAGAGGGATCAGTTTAAAACCAATCCTAACTGTACCATTTCAGAACGCTGGATGGGTTGAACGTTCACACAAAACCATTCCCTCCTCCTTGAAAACTCCCTGTCAGGCAGAAGGGATCTAACCTAATTTCTCCTCAACATGCTAGTTTTTGAAGTACAAAGCATTCCTCTGAATGACGAGTTCAGTCAGTTCTCATTTGTAATTTAAAGTGCTGTTGCCCAGAATTAGGTTTACTGCCAGTGCGCTGTAGTCGTTGGAAGTGTTGGACTGCAATTCCTGAGGTCTAAGTTTCAAGCCCCTTTCTGTCATGAACCATTCTAGATGACCTAGAGTAGAGTCACCTACCTCACAGAGTTGCTGGGAAGATAAAATGGAGAGGGGGACAGAACAAACATTGCTCTAAGCTAGAGTTACCAGGTTCCCTTACCCTCCTCCCTTACTCTCCTGGTGGGAAAGGGGGGGGACACCTGATACTCACCTTTAGTGACCTTCTTGCACACGAGTTTTGCACACACCTGGCAGTGGCATGCTCCTGCACTTCACAGGGGCCAATCTGGGCCCCAGTAAAGCACGGGAGCATGCCCACCGCCAGGCACAATGACATCCCTTCCAGAAGTAATCTTCAGCCCTGGCGGGAGTGCGCCCACTGCACGCTGGCCTGAGAGATTTTTTGCAGGGGGCAGAGGCTGGGGGCAGGGGATCCCCCACCCCTACTGGGGGACTGGCAGCCCTACCCTGAACTCTTAGAAGGAAGGACTGGATAACTAAGTAAATAACAATTTTGCTGTTTGTAAAAACTAGGCCACAGTAACAAAAGGGAAAATTTTTCCCAAGGCAGTCTCTTTCCATCAAGACAAGATCTCATTCTCTGCCCTCGTTAGCCACTGGCCTTACAAACCATTCCCTTCCAGACCCCTGGCTTCTCTTAACCCACAAGGAGCATCACCCAAAGAGTCCAAAACAACCATAGTGTATGGCCATTTACGCAGCTGTGCAAGAAGAAAGCATGTTTGGGAAAGAACAGATGCAAGATGGCACACAAGGTGCTTTGCCGAATAACAATAATAAAGACAATAATAACAATAAGAATAATAAATAAATAAACACAAATAAATCCTTGCCCTCCAAAGCTTACATGTTATATTTCCACAGTAATGAGAGACAAGAAAGGGAGACAACGAAGATAACTGGTGATAGATGTATACAAGGTGGTCCTGTTCAAGTTTACTAAGAACCAGTGTTGTTTTAATGGTCACTGTACAAGATTTCAGCTTTATTTTGACTTCGGATGTGAACTTTATTTGTAAACTTTATTTTGATTTGATACTTTGTTATTTGGGGTAAAAAATTAGATAATACAAAATAGGCAGGAAAAATGCTTCACTTTTTTCTTACGATGTAAGCGGACCTACATATACAAATACATTTGTATATATACCGATCCATGTTCCTGACAATAACTTTGCAGTAGTTGAATTGTGCTCCCCACTGTCAACTTTTTCTGGTCTGCAAAACATTTTCATAGGTAAGAGTTCCTTAGGATTTGAAACGTTAATTTAGAGGTTCCTCCATGGGAAAAGGCTAGGAAACACTTGCCTTATTACGTTCACGCACTCACTTCCTTCCTCGTAGCTGAATTTTGGAAAGAGAATGTTTTAGATCCATAACTGTGGTTTCTTTGCTTTTAAATATCCCTGTATTATTACTTTTCCATTTAGTAAGGAAGATCTTTGGGGCGGGGGGAAGGGACTACTTAACACAGATCAACTTAGGTGATTTCTTGGAAGCAAACAGACCACGGAGGAAGACTGTAGAGTAGAGGGAAGAAGGAAAAAGTTTAAAAAAATCTTATCCGTGTAATTGTAAACAGAATTAGACCCTTCTAAACCTCTTTACTTCAATGGGCTTAGAAGGGTATCAGTATGCTTAGAAGGACTACACTCTAGTTGCAGAACTCCACACTCAGGGAGTACCTCTCATACATTTCTACATATTTCTCTGTCTTTTAGCTGAAAGGGGGGGGGAAGGCCCAAGTTCCAAAGTGGGAACTGTTTCAAGTTATTTTAAAACTTATTCAGTTTCTTTGCTATGCTGAGTTTTAAGCAGCAGAGGAATCCGAGGTTAACAAGATTTATTTGCTTAAAAAGCTAAGGGACACTGAACCCTTTCTTCGCTACTTGCACGAGCTTCACAGCTAAATGACTCTTGCATTACTTAAGGATTGTGCAAAATACAGAAGCTGCAAAGTTTCAGAAAAAATAGTTGATTCTACTCCAGAAATTAAGAATGAACACAGAGACCATGAAACCCAAGAATGCCATCGGTCATCAAATGCAACTGTACTGGAACTCTGCTTCTGGAACACTGTTTCTGTATTAAAACAGATATTTCACTGTAAAAGGATTTTTCAAAGAAAGAAAAAAAAGAAACCAGCACACCTCCTCCACTTCAGAACAGCTTCCACAGGATTTGTTAAAATGTCAACACTGTTCAGCTAAAACAGCATGGAGGAAGCTGGTACCAAACTCTGGCCAAAGAAGAACACTCCGGCCCTTTCTTCCAAAGCCAGAAATATTATACACAGCACTTCTGGGAAAACAGAACCGCTTTCCTTTTAAGTTATATTTCAACAGGGCGGGGGTGGAGGCGCTTTATAACTTTAATTGGATTTCTGCATCATCTTCTTCCAATCTCACAGATTTCAAATATTTTGTTAGGCTTCAGGAGATCACAAAATGTATTTCTGAGTTCTTGAAACTGCTCATCTGCATCGCTTCTTGCAAGTAGATTTATTTTTCCAAAGCAAAAAGGGGGGAGAAGGAAAAGAAAAGACAGAGATAGCGTTTGGACAGCACGAGGAATACGTTTATGTAAAATTGTTGGTTGAACACCAACATTTAGTTTGGAATCACTTTAGAACAAGACAGCACTGTGTAAGATAAGAAAAAGGAACTTAGGGAAGGGGGCTGAGGGGAAAATCTATTTATTAAGCAACTACAGGTGCTACAGATAAGGAGACATCAAAAGGAGTTATGTTAAGACAAATGCTACCGAGTAGGGTGCCCCACATCCAGGTATTCCATCATTACACCATATCCAACATTAGTCCATAAATATCTCCCCGGTGCCATGGCACCGCCTGTCCTCGGTTTCAGCTCTTGAACCATGCTGAGATAGACTAAAAATACGTTACATACTTTGCCCTGTAAATGATATCATAATTTCTGCTTTGGATGTTGTTTTATCAACAATGAATGTTGTCATGGGTGATAGAGGTCTACAATTAGAAAAAAGAAAAGAAAAGGCAACCAGAATATCCGGCTTCAGGATCCACGTTGGAAGCCATCCACCTACTTTTCATCCCTGTATTTTATTCTGGGGAAACAACTTGGGTGGGGCGGTAAGAGTAGTAGTTGTTTCTTTGCATTTCGTCAAATCAAAGAGATAAGCTGGAACTCAAGCATTCGATACAGGGAAGGGACTTGAAGGTAGACATATATACAACAGTAGGAAAAGGAGTCCCCCACTTCCAAAAATCCTCAGTGAAATTCCCTTCCCCAGTTAATAGTAACAACAACAACATTCGATTTATATACTGCCCTTCAGGACAACTTAAAGCCACAATCAGAACGGTTTACAAAGTATGTTATTATTATCCTTACGACAATCACCCTGTGAGGTGGGTGGGGCTGAGAGAACTCCCAGAAGCTGTGACTGACCCAAGGTCACCCAGCTGGCTTCAAGTAGAGGAGTGGGGAATCAAACCTGGCTATCCAGAGTAGAGTCCTGCCACTCTTAACCATTACAGCAAACTGGCAACATTTATGAAAATGTTACCACACATTTATGTTCTTTTCCAAAACATGAAGACTAGAAGTTTGACCTTTTCGAAATGAGTCCAGATTGTATGATTCCACAGCAACTCCATGTTGCTGTTAGTGTGTCCCCCCATATGTTGCCATCAATGTAATAATGCTTTAAAGAGGAATGTAAGCCAAACAACTGGCCCTCTGCTCTGAGGATACTTCTATCTGATTTTTAAAGGGGATGGAATGGCAACGGTAAAAAGGAATGGATACAGTGAACAACAGTTACAGTAGGTAATTCCTGAGAGGAGAGCCACAAACCTATAAATCTGAAAGAGAAAAAGCAGGTTTTGCAGAAGGGAAGCCAAATCTTTAATCAATACAACTCAAAAGTATCCTTAGTCACGGAGATGAAACCCTGAAGCTTTTGACTGAACTCTCACCTTGGCCAAGAGGTTGCTGGGCAGTGTCAGACAAATCGCTGTAACTGTAGTTTCAACACCATTCTGACATCTTGAATATGGGCCACCAGAGCCCCTGGTCTGCCTAATAGGGGTGCTGTAAGGATGGAGCGCACAATGGGTGCTTAGGACAAGAACTCTGTATAAATATCCGAATTGTTGTTTTCTCTCCGCTTTCAAAAACAGGTTTTGTATAGCAAAGTATGATGATTGGCCTTTGGAGGTGTACTTGACAGCACAGCACTAGATTCTTGTATCCATGCAGGGTCTCAGAAACACTGGGGTCCTCTGTCTTATAGCTTGGATAAGACAGAACGAAATAGTGGTGTGATGTTTTCCCTAGCTCTGCAATAGCAAAAGGCTCACTCCACCTGCCTGAGAGACCTCATATGCATCTCTGAGCCCACTTTCAATATTGCTTTTCTGATTCCTCAGGTTCGGAACCCTCCCCTTTAAAAAAGTGGAGGAGACAACATTTTAATTCATAGGGTGGGGTTTGGTTTTCTAGGGGAATGAGAAAGGAAGATTCAAGTCATTAAAGCAATTTTAAAAATTGTGCACAGACACAGTTGCGCAAACAGACTGACGAAATTATGTTTTAGGGTGTTCAGATAAAGACAGAACTTGATGAAGCGTTCCTCCACTTCTGTTTTCAAAGTTGTATGAACATGATTCTCCAGGGTGAGAAAAAGACCAGAAGCACCGAGTCACTTTTACAAACTCCCTGTCTCTTTAGGCTTTGCATTCTTTGCTGCTCCTCAAAACCTTCTTCTCTTCCTCTATTTCACCATTTTTCTCTCTTTACTTCATATCTTTATTAGACAATATTCACTTGATTCTCTTCTTTCAAAAAACGCCTTAAGACTTATTTCAGCTGCCCTGTGCCTAATTGCTTTGGGGCCCTTCTGTTTTTAGCTTTTCATTTTATTTCAGTCTAAATTAAGGATTACAAACCCACTGAGCAGGATCTGTCTATTTTTGGGTGTGTTCTACAACCAAAAAATAAAATAAAAAGCCACCCGCTTTTGATCAAATAGACATTATTACGGTGCTCTTATGCACAGGCTGGGTTTACTAAGCCGTCCAAAATAATAACTCCCTCTGCAGTCACGCAACCAAGCTCAGCTTCCCTACTGTGGCGACATTCAAGAACGGCTTGCAAACAGTGGATAGTTTACAAAACTATGTCGGGGATCAATCTGGATGTTGACTTACATGTAGCTCTGCAAGGACATCAAGCTGCAAGAAATTTATGGCAGCCCTGTAGGGTTTTCAAGACAAGACGTTTCAGAGGTGGTGCTGGCCTCTGCATAGCCACCCTGAAGTTCCCTGGTGACCTCCCAGCCAAGTACCAATCACGGCCAACCCTGCTTAGTTCCGACTCCGGCTGAGCAGATTGGCCTAGCCTCGACCATCCGGATCAGGGATCTGGAGATGCAGAAGGCATTCCTTCCTCACATCATTACAAAATAGGGTTGCCAGCCTCCAGGTGGTAGCTGGAGATCTCCCAGAATTGCAACTGATCTCCAGGCCAAAGAGATCAGTTCCTCTGGAGAAAATGGCTGCTCGGAAGAGTGAACTCTATGGCATTATACCCCACAGAGGCCCCTCCCCTCCCCAAACCCCACCCTTTCTAGGCTCCACCCCCCCCCCAAATCTCCAGGAATTTCCCAACCTGGATCTGGCAACCCTATTATAAAAAGACAAATAACAACAGTCCTCCTCCTATCCCACTCACTCTGTCTCATACAGAGCCCAAATTGGTGAGGTCCCCTCCTGCCACTGTCTTTCACAAGTGGACGAGAGCTTTTTTTTGTTTCACTGAGCATTCCCTCAACAATCTTTCCTTCCTGCCATATGCTTTTATTGTTTTATGCATTTTTATATATGTCTCTTAGTTTTGGTTTTGGTTTTAAGATATGTTTCTATTATGTCTTGTTTTAACTGTTGCTCGCCTTTGTGGCCCTGACTGGATAGAAGGCAGTACATAAATGGTGCAAATAAATTTTATTTATTTATTTATTTATTCAATTTATATACCGCCCATCCCAGGGGCTCTGGGCGGTGAACAGTTAAAATTAATAAAAACAAAACTAAAATCAATATACAAATAATAAAACAAATTAACAAGGTGCAGTGGTGGGGAGAACCTTCCCCACCCCAAAGGTGGGAGGCCGACATGGCACCGCCCCCTTCAATCACCAAACGCCTGGCGGAACAGCTCTGTCTGTACAATAAACAATAAAATCAGCCAACTAAGTTATTAAGGAAATCCCCATAGTTATGGGCTTGGATCCACTGAAGCATTTCCCCAGGCAGATTTCAGTCCAGAGATATTGCCTTTCTCACATCCCCTCTTCCATTACAGCCCCCAAAGCACCCCCCTCCATGTTGTTCATGGGTTCCCCTTTAGGGGTGCCAAGTACAATGGGAAACTTCTGAATATTTGGGGCAGCATCTGGGAAGGGTGAAGTTTGGGGAGGAGCTTAGCAGTGTCGGGATGCCACAGTGCCCCCCCTCTGAAGCAGCTGTTTTCTCCAGAGAAAATTATCTTCAGCAGATCCAAGCCACGTTCAGGAGCAAAACCTTGCTGAAGAATTTTGCATGTCCTTCCTTGCTTTTGACTACCTTGCTTAGATTTTTGTTTTAACACACAATATATTATCAACCACCCTTCATCATTTTAGAATGTGCTTCTATACAGCTCTGTTTTAAGCTGTCAGCCACCCTGGTAGCTGAAAGGCAGGAGATAAGTCTTCCAAATAAATAAATGGATGCTCAGGGCCAAGCCAGAAGTGACAAATTGCACTTGAATGGCAAGTGAACAGACTCCCATGTATTCCTCCCTGTTCACTTGTGCTCCACTACATGATCAAGTGGAGTGCAAGTGGAGCGCAAGTGAACAGGGAGGAATACACTTGAGTCTGTTCACTTGCCATTCAAGAGTAATTCGTCACTTATAGCTTGGCCCATAGTAACCTCCTAACAATATCCACAGGACGTTGCTTAATTCAGCAGTAAAGAAGGACACCCATTTACTTTAAAAGACAGCAACCCTTGTTTTTAGGCCCTTGTTCATGCCCATGAACCAGCATATCACAAAGGTTGCCATCTTCATCAAAAGTACTAGGAATATCTCTCACCGAGTTCAATGGGAATAATTTCAAGGGAATTTTTGCGGATCAGACCATAAGAAAACAAACAGCTTGTTATTAAAATAAGGAAGTTACACAAGGTATTGCCTGTAAGCTGATGTGGCCACCTCATTTATTTTGCTATCATAGAAGCCATATCTTATAGCAGACAGAGCACTGACTGAGGAGCCCTGGATTCATATCCTTGCTCTAAATCTCGCCCTTCTGAAGAGAAGTTATTTCTCTGCGTAAACTACCTCACTGGATTATAAAACAGAAGGACTTGAGTATGATGTTGTCCCACCACAGTAATCTCATAAATACTGGAGACGTTACTACAATCTGCAGGACACAGAAAATGAGCCAAATACATTTAAGATCAGGACTGTTTGGCAAAGCAGTGCTTAGTGACAACAGAAGAAAAATTAGCCTGAAAAGATCAACATATGAGTAACCTCATTTTGCTCATGATCGGTATTGGAATCAACTGCTTTATTACATTTACCAATGAATAGTTTTACATACTCTTCACCTCCTCAACTGCACATTGGGGTAGTTCGTTATCCTCCCCATTTTTCATATGAACATTTCATGTGAAGTAACACCGGTCAAAACATTACACAGACTAAACTTGAAGGTCTTTACTTCTACAAGTCTCTCTACTATTGCTCTGTTTACCTCAGAAAAATACTCGTCCCAAACACAAGAGTCCTCAAGGATTTTATGCTGTCCCCCACCCCTATTCCATTAAGAATTGAACAGTGAAAGCCCCAGATTACAGGAGAATCCTAACTGGCGTGCAAATTCTTCCCTGTGTAACCAAAGAGTAGAAACAGTCCTCTCCCCCCCTCCCCAGACATGCAAACAAAAGAGACTGTCAAATTTTTAAAAGAGGCTCTATAATAAATCCACACCATCTGGCATGTATATTTATATGTCCTGGACCGAGGGAGAGGGTTTCCTTGTGTACAGTATGGGTTCCACAGCTGCTCAGCTGTGCTGTGCCATTCTCACAATTCAAGCTTCGATGATGGCACTTGGAGGCTAAAGCTACCCCCCCCCCCCAACACACACACAACCATGTTTATATGTTGGGAGTATGTCTGGCACACTAGTAACTTAAAGAGCTGCTTTGATTAAATCCGGGGTGGGGGTGGATTTAAGTCTTGCCAGCCTCCAGGTGGTGGCTGGAGATCTCCCAGAATTACAACTGATCTCCAGGCAACAGAGATCAGTTTCCCTGGAGAAAATGGCTGATCCCTCCCCTCCCCAAACCCTGCCCTCTCCAGGCTGCATCCCTGGAGAGGGTAACCCTAGGTGGAATCAAAATACCATTCAACAAAAATGAATGCTTTTTGAAGACTATTGATCAGAGTACCAGGGCTTTTTTTCAGCTGGAACGCAGTGGAACAGAGTTCCGGAACCTCTTGATAATGGTCACATGGCTGGTGGCCCCGCCCCCTGATCTCTGCACAGAGGGCAATCTAAACTCCCCTCTGTCTGGAGATCAGGGGCGGGGCCACCAGCCATGTGACCACTTTCTCTGAGGGCAACCCGCTGAGTTCTACCACCTCTTCTCCCAGAAAAAAAGCCCTGCAGAGAACTATGAATACATTTAACATAGCGCTCCTCAAACGAACCCAGAAGCGGATCAGTGGCCTCTCAGAGATGTGGGCAGGAGGCAAGAGGAACAGGGTGAGTTGGGAGAAGAGGCTTTGGGAGGTTCCACGGCAAATGAGGGTTTGCCTCTGCAGAATGTGCGAAACGGCCATGAAATTGCAGCCAGGCTGTTCCCGAACGCTACATAGTTATAAATACAATCACAGCCACAGTTACAACGGGAAAATAAAATACATGCTGGTTTAGTGTTAAGGTGATGTGAAATTCTTGTATTTTATGCTGGGAAGGAGGGAATAGCATGGTGGTTCTGTGCAAGCTGGCCCTCAAAAGTACAGTACATTTAAAAGTTTGAGAACCACCAATGTAATGGAGTCTAACAGGACAAGAATATTGCCGCTAAAATACATAAGACTAAGATCCAGTATTATCTAAATAAGCATTTCCAAAACTACATGCTGTGAGAAATAAATACAGTCAAGACTCTAGTGATTCCAATGCACCCAACCACAGAGACGGCCAAGGACCACATCTGTGCAAGATACAGCTGATGTGGCCTTGCTTGGTGGGGGGGGGGGTTGTAGTGGCTAATTTGTGGGCATCAGGTGTTTGCGGATAATTCAACTGATGCTGAAACAGCAACGAGGCAGAAACAGTTGCTCCTGGAAGATGCTTCTTGTTGCATCTCTGTCTGAGTTCATGAGCTGGGCTGGCTGGCTTGCAACCAGGGGGCGTGCCCAAATGAGTGGCTTGTGCAGAAATATAGAGGCATGATGTTTATTCCAAAAGTAAATCTTTCCAGCTGTGAGACTCGATGGGTACCTTCGGTTTTAGTCAAGAAAAGAGTGTGTTTCTGCTACCCAACATTTGGGGCTTTCTGCTTCAGAAGTTTCAACTCTCTCCTTGACGGAAGGTGCAAGTAAACAACCAAGGATAGTTTGCTTCAAAATATAACTCAGCCAGCGGGACAAGATCCCAGTTGTTCAAGAAAAGCTTTAAAATTAGTCACAGTTAAGAATCCTCTAAGCAAATAATGGAAAGTGTTAATTTCTGGCAATTCCTGTGAATCAAAGGAGACATTTGTTGTTTGTAAAAGATGCGTTCAGAGTGAACTGTGTTTACAGCTCCAAACAGTGTTCCTTATCAGGCATCAAATATCCTGAAAGTGAAGCTTGCTTAATCCCTCTCTGAGAGCAAGTGACAGCTTTTCAGGAGACATATTAGGCATTTAATTAAAAACAAAATGTTGTTGGGCTGTACAAACTAAAAGGGCCTCAGCAGAAGCTGGCAGCGTTGAATTAATGTTGGCAAATAAGAGAGAATGATATACATGAACAGTTCTTGATAAGCCTTCTATCGCACTCCCTTTCCAAAATCAACAAGACTGGTTTCTAAGATAAGTCACTGGATATAAATGGGGTGGAAGAACACACAGGGTCCACTGCTGAATTCTTGGGGTCTGCTCTACTCCCCAGACTGCAGGCCAAGGACCTGTGGTGCAAGCTGGCTACACCAACTGATCCATCTCACCCCCTTTGTGAGAACTTAGAGGCATACAGAGAATGCTGCAAATGGTAAAAACTTCCAAGTTTTTGAAGCAGCAATGTGCAATACTATTCCTGGGCACATGGTGTTTTTTTAAAAACAAGGTTTCATATGAAATGAAATAGATAAAACATTTCAGTGGGAGAGCTCTTTACAACGTTTTATTTTCCTTAAGAGTGGAACTGTGCCACTCACCTTGATTAAAATTTTGTGGGACCGGAGGCCAGATTAAAAAATGTCTTACGGACCAAGCATGACCATTTGGCCATCTCCAATCTAACTTGCTTGCAGTAATTCAAGGAAAACTAAAAAAAAAAAAAAAACCAGGCACATTACAACTAAAACTGTTGCACAAGGCTTGTGTTTCCCATTTCCCTGCCAAGCAAGATATGGATTTACACAGGTAATTGAAAAGGGCAACAAACCCATTTGGCATTGCCATCTAGGAAGCTTTTCAACATTGTTTTGAATCCAGGTCTGTTCGGTTATGGGCCAGTGACGGTATTTTAATTTTTGATGTATTTTGAATCCTTTCTCTGTGTGGTGGTATACCTGCGAACTTTCCATTCTCACATATCAAGGAAAGAAATACTTTTTTAATACCCCTGAGGAATAACAACTTAACAGAAATCCCACCTGAACAATAAGATCAGTATGGCTAACAATCCAACTAACAGAAAGCTAGAATTTTTTTCCATCTAAAGAAAACAAGGAATAAAATGTTCTATTGCTGTTTGAGATTAGGTTGTCCAAATGCAGGTCTGTGAAATGAACGGATATTCTCACAGAAAACAAGTCTCTACGTAGTCTGGTAGATGGAGTGTCTACTAGAGATGGGCACAAACTGGGGAAAAAAACAAACCATGTGGTTCGTCAAATTTCACGAACCACGAACTTTCACGAACCTGCCCCTAGTTCGCAAACCGGCTTGTTTGGTTCATGAAAAGTCACATCCAGGTCAGAAAATTGTCACTTCCGGGTCAGCAGAAGGTCACTTCCAGGTCAGCAGACGGTCTGCAGGAAGTCCATCCCATTGCCTAGGAAACTGATTGATCGGCACCAAGCTGTCTGCAGTGACGAACCAAAAAACGAACCAAATGAACCAGCCTCAAGTTCGTGGTGGTGCGTCAGAAATGGGATCTGACGAACTGCTGGTTCGTTATAAATTTTGGTTCGTGCCTATCTCTAGTGTCTACTAGAGTGTTCATAGTGAAGGGGTATTACTTCTTCATAACAGAGACACACAGAGAGAAACCCGTGTTCACACGATTAATACTGTTTTAACATCAGCCAGTGGTTATTCTTCTCAAAAGGGACTGAGGATGTCTTGGATTAAAAAGTGGATATTCCACCCCTCAGATTTATGAGTGAGAAGTTTACAAGCACACTATGACTTCGCCTTGAAACGAGAGAGCTGTCTTCTCCTACAGGCCAGAGGCAACTCCTACTCCTGTGAACTTGACTGAAGAATTTTAACACAAGATCAGCCTCTTCACTGAACTGTTTCAGCACTCCAAGGACGTTGTTGCCTTTCAGACATTTACAAAAGACAGGTGTGATACTTGTCAACAGGGCTTGCGTGCACAACCCTGGAAAAGACCCCTAGGAGCTTGGTACAGAAAAAGACACCACAAACTTTCTTGCAGTGCACCTGGCAGGTGCCTTGTTGTCAAAATCATGTTTAGATTGCGGAAAATGTTAAAATGATCTGGGGAAGGGAGAAGCAAGGATATGGTGACCATCTCCTGCCTTTGGACCATACCGGGGGGGGGACCCCAGAAAGATAGAGAGCATGCCAATAAGAAAGCCAGCCAGCAGTGCAGAAATATAAAAGGGAAAAGAATAAAAGAAAGCAAAAGTTACACTGGACAGTAAAATGAAGAGAGTCTTTAATGGGTTGGTGGGGAGAATACTGAACAACAGTGGGTAGAGATAATCAAAGCAAAACAAGGAAGACACTTAACTAGCATGTTGGCGTTCAACAATATTTAGATCAAGATGGGTAGTCGTGTTAGTCTGTCTGTAGCAGTAGAAAAGAGCAAGAGTCCAGTAGCAGCTATAAGACTAACAACATGTGTGGTAGGGAATGAACTTTTGTGAGTCACAGCTCACTTCTTCAGATTCCAAAGAAGTGAGCTGTGACTTACGAAAGCTCGTATCCTACCACAAATTTTGTTGGTCTTATAGGTGCTACTGGACTCTCGCTCTTTTCTACTGCAACAATATTTAGAAATTTACTTTTCCAATTCCAACTGATTGGTGTGCGGCAGCATTCATCCACAGCTAGATTATCCTGTGCAGACAAACCGATCCAGTTGTAAATGAATGCTACGGAGCGATGATAGCACAATACAATGCACTCATGCTGCCCGTGTGATCTCAGCCAGGCAGAGCCGAATAAATAAAAACACATTAATACAGCCATGGGGATTTTACAGGCTGTCCAAATTTTTCCAGCCAACATTGGCTCTTGAATACAATTTCTCTTACTTTTAATTAAAAGATGACTGGGTATAAAAGAATCTAAATATTAAACGGGGGGAAGGAAGGGCAATGAACGTGTTTCAGATCAGTTGCCCAGCCCAAATAAAAACAAAGGGAAGCAAGGAAGAATGAAAGCATCTTGTTACAGCGGTGCCTCTTCTCTTGAAAAGGCTCCCAATTCCCAACAGCAAATACAAGCCTATATCTATAGATAGATGAAATACTTTCTAGCATTAACTACAGACCTATTAATGGCAAAGAGGCATGTGATCGTAAGAACATGTCTCCACTCAGGCTCTCTGTAAAGAAAATCAACAAGCTGGTCTAGAACTTCCAACAAGAGAAGAGACAACGAGGCATGGGAGACGGTCGAGAATTTAACTCCCTGATAAAAGGGACCATAAAACCTCAACTTGTGCAGTGAACCATTTTATTAAAGGGTGTTTCCCCATCTCCTGGTCTTAGTGTGCCATGAGAACAGGCCGTACAACCAAAGAGACTGCCAAACCGACACCCCAATCCTTACAACTTTAAATCTGAAAGCAAGTCTTCAAACAGGGCCTCTCTGGGAGAAAATTCAGAACTGGACAAGTGGAACGTGATTTTAATTCACATACATGGCATGCGCCACTGCAACACATCTGAGCATTTCCCTTATACGTACATCACCACACCTATCATAACAGTCACAACTTTACACAACGTTGTCGGGAAAACCTCCCCAACCTCCAGTTCTACAATGATTCCCTTCATTTTTTGAACATGGGCAAATGAACACTCTGTAAGGATCAACCATTGTGTTTGTGTCTTTGGCAAGAGGGAGGCAAAAAAAAGGGGGGGTATGCTTGATTGGGGTTCTTTTAGGGAGGCCTGAACTACATTTCACATCAGTTAGTAACTTTTGTCGGACCTGAATTTTTGAATCACACAGATGTTATTTACTGGAACTGAGCTTTTTGTGTTTTTGTGGGGGGGGGGCGGGGGCGGAGAGGCAAAGCCGTGTCCTGAGATGGGGCTAAATCTGTTTAGGTTCAAACCTGTAAGCTCACAACACATAAAAAGAGGGGGGGGGGAAATCTGAATATGTGCAGGCTGCCCTGTCATACTTGTCAGTGTCGTTGGAGCCATAAATCTGAGGGGAAAGGCTTTCGGGCCTGCACATGCTTGCGATCCACTAAGCAAAATAGAGCAAGCCAGCTATGTATCTTGCCCGCAACAGACTCAATAAAACTTTTCTGTTCCTTCACAGGGACTACAGCAAACAGGGAGGGGCGGACTGGGTGGTGGTTTAGTTGGCAGGCTTTGGCTTGGTGTGTCACAAGTTGGGACAGCATGACAGACGTTTTCTTTTCAAAAATTAGGCATTGGCCTAAACCCTGTAAAAACTACTATGGGTGCAGCCTTGACTTCAAGTTGTATTAAAACTTCTTCTAGGCATACACCATGACAGAAAAGTTAACTATTTATAAAAGAACACAATTAACTTCCTTTTATTGGTTTCTGATGAGCCAGTTCAGGTCGGGCGTTCAGCCAGCAATGTCAGTTGCTGAAGGTTTATGGCACAGTATCCCACAATAGGTATTTTTGTCACCAGGGAGGAGGATTGCGTAACGAGAGTTATAAAACGAAAATCTGTCCTGTATGGATGCCTCATCATGAGAAGCATCTATCCAGGTTGAGGGCATTCATGGCGTAACCAGACTCATTGTCTTGCTCCTCGCTCATCTTTCCCAACCCAGGTTGCCAACTAATGTGGGAACGACAACCTGCCTGCTCCTGTCCTTGTCCTATCTGCAGAAAATCATCAAGGGAAACTTATCGTGACATGGGGACGAAATAGCAGATCTACCTGTTGTCAAAAGCATAGCTACGGAAACCAAACGGAGGAGTTGGCACCTTCGTGACAATGAGCCAGCAGGGCTTGTGTATCAGACTGGGCTAGTCACTCTCTCTGAGGGCCAAGCTACAAGTGACAAATGACACTTGAACGGCAAGTGGATTGAGTGGAGCGCAAGTGAACAGGGAGGAATACACTTGCCGTTCAAGTATCACTCGTCACTTGTAGCTTGGCCCTGTAGCTCTGACCCACCTCGAAGGCTATTTGTGAAGGGGAAAAATGGGTGATGACGAACCATGTCAGCCACTCTGCGTGCCTTGCAGTATCTGGTAAAAATGTACCAGACAGTTAACTGTTTGCCCCTTAATGGGACTTTCACTCAGACCGTTCTCGCCATCCCCTCCAAAGCAAGCTGTAAAGTGTTTTTGGTCCCTTGCCCACATCTTTATTTCTTGCAGTTGATAAATTCTCATTCCTATCCAAATGTAGAAACAGGCCGATGCCTACATTCCATCTCTCACCACTGCTGCTGCCTTTAAAGTTTGCTCTGAAAAGAATGTCATTAAACTCACTGAAAGCCATTCAGGTGGAGACAGGTTGCTAAATAAATACTATGAAAGGCACACAGGGTGCTTCTAATACAAAAGGGAAGAGAGGTAGAAGGTCTGTTTTGACTTCTAAAAAAGCAGACAGATTGAGGCTGCAGGCTCTTTTTTATTTTAAAAGTGACAGATTGCTGAGAAGGGTGGATAAGAGAAATTATTTCAGCCAGTTTAAGATGGATTGTTAGGAAGAGAGAAAACAACCAGTGGTCCTCCACAGATACTACAGAACTGGTTGAGCCTGATAAACAGGCCTGCTAAGCCCCCAGGGGGATTGGAAAGAGTATCACACAAAACTTTAATAACCTGCATTTCACGACCTGCGTTTATTAAAGCTTTCAAACTACAGTTTTCCTTTTAAAAAAAAAAGTTCCACAAGTCAAATGGGTACACAGAATAAAAGGAGTGCACCAAATTAAGCCTCTCAATTCAACCTGCTTTTCAGCACAGCCCCCCATGTCACTCCTGTCTATAATGAACTGAAAGTCTTTATGTGCCTCAGATATTCACTGGATTGTATCCTACCATTTCACCTACGGGACAGAGGAAGCTGAGCAGAATGGTGGGATAAAACCAAAATGGGTTTTAATGTACTTCAAATATTTCTATCTGACCCCCCATTTTAATATCTGTGAAGCGGCCAAAGGCAATAAATTATAAGGAATACAGAAATGGTAAAATCAAGAAAATAAAGCAAGAAAATAAAAACCAGCAAAAGCAGAAGGCAGACGAATTAAAAGAACATTAAAAAACACTGGGAAGATTTTAAGAACCCTAAAGACAGGTAACAATCAACATGAGCTTGTCATTAGCAGTGGACTGACAGATCAGTTATTAAAACATTTACAATCTACATAGGCACTTTTGAAAAAATTGTACGAACGTTTGCACACCACAACCCTCTGGAGCCAAGAACCGATATTCCATCCCATTTTTTTACTTCCATCCAAAATCACTGAAATGCAAAGTTACCTCAGCCTCAGTGCAAAAACTAAAGACTCTCAGAAACGGAGGCATGCCACAGCATAACATATCCTACACAAAACTGCACAATTCTTCAGGACAAGTGACCTGTACATTGGGACAAAGACTACCACATTTTATCTGACGTGGAGTTTAGTTTTTGGGAACAAAACCAACTTTCATAGGCCCACTGCGTTTTTTAAAGCACCTTACTAGGAAAAAAGACACACGAGAGAGAAAGCATACTAAAAGCAGTGCGCTCTCTATCTCAGGACAAGCTTACTTGTCTGTATGTGACAAGATATTTAAATGTTAAGGAAATGCGGACGAGAAACAATTTTTAAAAAATGTTAGAATCCCAAGACTTAACCTTGAGTTTCCAGCTACTACAGCAATGACTTACAAAATGTCAGATACGTTCTTGTTATCTCCTTGGCAGTTTTTGAACTAGTAGCATATAGCATTCTAGTAAGTAGACTGTGGCGTGTTCCTTACATTCAAACGATAGGGGCACTTTTTTCTCAGAATTCAAATTGGCAGTGCATTTCCCTCCAATGCCACAAATTATGTTGCTTTGCCAGCGCCTAAGAGTAAAACTGTTTTGCCTTCAGAGGAGTCTGCCCTATTGTTTCTGCATGAGTCATAATATTGGGCTTTCTTCCCAACTGGAAAGACTCAATCCCAGAGCAATAACTCAAGCGAGGATGCAACAGGCACCTTCCTCTACGGCTGGGTTCTCTCTCTGTCAGGAATCACTAACAGTGCAATCCTAAGGAGAGTTACTCCAGTCTAAGCCCATTGACTTCAATGAGCTTAGACTGGAGTAACTCTCCTTAGGATTGCACTGTAAATGAACCTAATGTAAAGACACAACACAATTACCCAAATCCTGCAGAGTTCAAGTAGCAGGAGACAAAACCAGAGCAGTGAATCATTCAGAGATGCAGCAGGCAGCCTGCTTGTCTGGGTGGATATTTTGTGCTTTCACTGCATACATTTAAGAGCCTAACAATTGCTTTTCAGAATTTCATCATCATCTCTTTTATAGATAACGGCTTTATGTATCAAAGCAGCATTTCCATAGTTACATTTTCGCCTGGAGATACTCAGCCGTTCAACAACGAGCAAGTGCTGAATACAAGGCCTTGTTCTGCAGATGAAATGCATCTCAGATCTTTTCTCAATTAAAAACTGTATTTTTAAAAAGCCCTTTCAGCAGCACAGCCCAGTTCCGCTGTGTATAAAAATTACAGAAAAGTAAGCACCAGCGCTGTTATAAAACCCAGAAGAGCTCTGATAGGAGGATCAGCATGTATAAGCAGCGCTTAAAGAGTTTACTCGGCATATTCAAAATCCTTCTTTTAACAGGAAGATTTTAAAGCTCCACGGCAGTTCTTCCGCAACAAGCAGGCTTTTAAAACATCCTGCATTTCAATGAGGAGCATTAATCTAAATTTACAAAATGAACTATTTAACCAAGTATCTTATGCAACTATTTTTATCACGTGGATGTGACCAACAGTGGTGCAAAAGATTCAGATAGCCACCCGAGCTAAAGCTTCAGTTCAAAGGAAGAATGTACTGAGGCTGAGAGGGATTCTGGCTCAATGAAACAACCTCTGCTTTGCATGCAGAAGGTCCCAGGCTCAATCACAAGTTAAAGGACCAAGCAGTAGATGATCTCCAGGTGAAGGACCTCTACCTGAAACCCTGGAGAACTTCCGCCAGTCTAAGTAAACAACACTGACCTTGATGGACCAATGGTCATGTGTGTGTACTCTCCCGTGGCACCTCAAAGTCTAATCACATTAATTTTATTATGAGCTTTCGTTAGTCAGAACCCACTTCAATCAGATAGGGTTTTCCCCACAGACGCTCATAGTGAAATAAATGTTTTTAGTCATTTAAGGTGCCACTGGATTTTTGCTATGGCAGACTAATACAGCTACTCCTTTGCAAATCTACTCCCCCGGCGTAAGAGCAACAGTTGATGTTGTCATAGAAGACTGACTTGCTCTACATGTGCCCCAAAACATGCCGGTCAATCTCGCAAGTGCATGTTCAGAGGTGCTCAAGCACACGATCACACCCTAATGCGATCGTGAAAACTTTTTTTAAAAGTACAACTCATCATTAAATAAAATGACTTCCCTTCTATTTAATGTTAGGTTAATGTTCAGTGCTGAAGAAGCAGCAATTTAGGGACTATTCTGGAAAAAACCCCGAAACTGCTGGGACAATGACAGCCAAGTCTTAAATTTAGCTAAGCCAAATTCCAGAACATGCTTCATTTTATGTACATGAAACCAACCGACCAAGGAGGGTCACCCTCCACCAAATAGCACAATTCTGTTATAAAGTGTTTTTTAAAAAGCAGAGGGAGGGTTGCTCCTTCAAAGACGGTATTTATTTACTGCTCAGATTAAACTTCTTTATTTTAAGAAGTTCAAAAGTGTCAGTTTTCATTTTATTAACTGCTCCGTTTGGCTGATTTATACCTCTCAGCTTGAAGCAAACCAAGTGAAACCTTTCCAAGCAAAGCAGCAAAAAGAAAGAGGGATGGTTTATATTTAGAGAATGTGCAACTTGCAAAATTAAACATGGTAAACACATACCAGTATGAGTCCGCAGGTGTGCTTTTAAGTGGGAAGACTTCGTATATACTTTAGTGCAACCTAAGACATAAATAGAGAACAGGCACATCAGCTGGGAGTGTTCACGTCCAGAAACATTAAGGTATGATTGTACACAATCCACTAAAATATTTGCCGGTAGCTCTAACTGACAGCATCACTTTATTTTAAGAAAGTTTACTCAAAACTCTGGTATGTGAAATTAGAATTCTATTCCCAATTAACAGCAAAAGGACAACTCCCACGACTGGTATATTGCATATGTCCATATACAGCATTGCACACATACAAAAGAACTTCCATTCAAGAGCTAAAAAAAAAAAATTAGAACATATTTCTATGATTGGTTTACAACAGTATGCTCCCCCTCCCGTTTCAACATTTCACGTTTTGCAGATTTTTCCGCAATTGAGCTACACCTGTATTCTATTTACCGACTCAACAAGCAGCAATTTATAGACCAGGTAGCACAGTGTTATATAAGGAGAGATGTATTTCAGTAAGGAACTACACACAAAAAGCATGCGGCAAGAACTGACTTTACCAACTCGCTCCCTAATAGTGTCATCCTAAGCAGAGTTATAACCTTTTAAGCCTACTGACTTCAATGAATTTGGAAGCGTGTAACTCTACTTAGGATAGCATTGTAAACAGATCAGCTTCTAGCTGACAAACGGCAATCCTGGGGTTTCGGGAGGCTCTCAAAGTGACAGGCAGGCTAAATTTGTATGGAGCATGGGGTAGTGTGTCTAACTAAGATCTTTTCAGGTGGGTAGCCATGTTGGCCTGTAGCAGAAGAGCAAGATTCAGGTCCAGGTCTACTGGACTCAGATCTGGGAGACCCAGGTTCGAATCCCAACTGTGCTATGAAAGCTTACCCTCTCTGCTTAACCTATTTCCCAGGGTTGTGGTGAGGATAAAATAGAGAACAGCTGTTGCAAGCAACTTTGGGTTCCCATGAAGGAGAAAGGTGGGGTACAAGTAAGTAAATTTCAGAAGCCACAGCAGGAGTTATCCACCACCACATCAGAATGACTACATTCCGTGCAGCCTAGAGAAGCCCTTGGCCAAGATTTCAGACAAATCGCTCCACCTACAGCATGACAGCACAAAGAAGGCGGGGCCCCTGACACAAGCTCCTCCTCTCATGATGAGCAATACCAATTTAACTGTCATGAGCAGGAAAAGGCAGGCTCATTAAACCATTACGGAAGACCAGTACCATGTTCAGACAGACATATTTGGTCCAGGGTGCAAAGAAGGAGAAGGGTCAGAACGTTCCCCATGCAGAAGTTCACCACCACCAGCACTCGGCTATGTCACCACGAGTACTTCTCTGTTGGGAGTTATGCTTGGAATCAAACCGTGTGAAAAGCCTGGTTTACACGAACAGCAAACCGCATGCCACAACTGTCACACGTTAGACTGAAGAACTGAGGGATTCCTCCATCTCAGGGAGAACATCCAAACAGTGCCATTTCCTACCAGAAGTCTTAAAGTGGAACGGTTTTAATCTGCTGCTTCTTCTAAGGCAGGGCAAAATGAATCGACCAAGAGCGCATATCCACAGTGGTCCAGAGTTCTGTTTTGAGGCATTTTGTAAGCAGTGTCTTGGAACTACTTTTCTAAAGAAAAAGTTAGGGATCCTTGGTAAAGAGTTTTCAGAAAGAAGCACCCCAGCTATGGCAGCACACTCTACATAGAGAGCAGCCCTTGAAGACAACCTGTAAGCTTCAACTGGTACACAACGTGGCTGCCCACTGATGTCACCACTCGGCCACAATACACGTACAACACCAGTGCTACAAGCACTTCACCGGTTGCTGATTAGTTGCCAAATTAAGTTCAAGGTGCTGGTTCTTACCTATAAAGACCTTTACAGTCTGGGTCACACATGTCTACTGGACCGTCTCACTCAGTGTGATCCTCTGAGGCTGGTCCACGGAGCCATTCAAAATCCCATATGTGTTGGCTAGAAACAGGGCTCTCTCCGTGGTGGCCCTTCCCTGACGGAAAAGTCAGACCTGGTCTGATGTTGGTAACTGAGGCTGCAATCCTTCCGGGAGTAAGCCTTGTTGAATAAAACAGTACTTACTTCCGGGTAAACTTCTTTAGGATTGCACGGATCTCTACCTTACGCTGTATCAATTGTTTGGAGATGAGGTCTAAATAGTCTTTAGCAGAGAAATGCCAGTTTTAAAAGCGTCCACAGGTGTGTGTGTGTGTGTGTGTGTGTTTAAAGTTTTACTATCATTAGCAAGATTTGATATTTAATCTGTTTGAAGGAGGGAAGCGGCATGTATGGCTGAGCGACAGCTTGGGAGTATTTTTTACGACTTACCAGGATAATCACAGTAATGAATGCGTCTCTTCTCCAAGTCCGGATTACTCCTCCTGTTGTATCTAACTGTCGGGACGGCTGGCGAATTCATCGGGAGGTTTGCAGGCAAGCTGGGATTGTGAATTGCCAACTTGGAGGCAATGGTGGCAGCATAGGACGGAGGAGGGGTTAAATTCTGTAGCATTTCGGCTTGTCTGTCTGGACTGCCAGGCTCCGAGCTGGGGGGAGAAGGAGGGAAGTAAGGGGTTGGCTGCTGGAGGAACTGGTTTGGCATTGCGTACGTGCACTGAGGGATCCCTTGAAATGGCTTCATCGTTGTCTGGGGCATTGCCGACGACAGAGTGTTAAGGCCTGCCATGGTGGAGGACATGGAAACATTGCTGAGGGAGTCCATCACCGCAGCTTGGGTGGTAGGGTTTGGCATGTCTAAATCCGGAGAACTGAGGAGCTGATACAGCTGGCCCTGCTGGGGTGCGGAGACAGAAAGGTGAAGATCCGGAGTGGGCATCTCCTGCTTGATGAAGATGTTGTTCACATCGGGTGTCTGGTGGGAGCTGAAGATGCTCGTGAACTCAGGAAGCGCCTGTGTAGGGTTAGGGGCCGGAGGGACAGTTTCGCTCTGGTGGCTGAAGGCAGTGACGGGCTCTGTCTTGATGTGGGTGACAGGCGGCCTCTGCGATTTGTACAGGCCCGTTCTCAGGTTAGTGATGTCGGGAAGGAAGACATTCATGTTGATGCTGTAAGGTAACCCATCGCTGTCAGTGAAGAACTGGTCGACCACCGAGGCGCTATCCCGTCGGTACTTTTTATGTTCTGGGATGGTGAGAACCGGGGGAAGTTGGGGTGTCAGATATTTCTCCATTTCACATCGGGTCTGAATAAAAACAAAGTTTGCAAAAAAAAAAGTGAGTCAAGTTTATCTATAAGAAAAAATGTTATAAATCCTAACATTATAGAGAGTATAAACCTACCACCCCCATCAGTGAATTCAAAGAGAAAAATAAGTTCTGCAAGATTTGACTCCAGTAGCACCCTAAAGGCCAACAAGATTTTTTAGGGTATAAATTTAGGAGATTGACTCTTGAGAACTTACACCCTGGGAAATCGTGTTGGTCTTTAAGGTGTTACTGGACTCAGATCTTGCCCTTCTACTAGATTAACACAGCTACCCACCTAAACTATCATCTAAAAACCTCTGGAAGTCCTTCTTCCCAGCCTCTGATGTTTGGGGAGCTATTCAGTCAACGGTGGGAGAAAAGCTCTCTGAAACTATTCAGAGGCCCTCCCATCTATTGTTCCAGGATTAACCTCTGCAATTGCTTAGGCTGTTTCCACATGTCTTTACCCAGCACAAAACTCACGGACCGAGGGTGTCTTCCTAGCGTGATTTCAGACATCATCACGCCACGATTCCAGAATTGTGGCACAATGATGTCAGAAATTGCACCAGGAAGACGCCCTCGTTCTGTGAGTTTTGCGCTAGGTAAAGACGTGTGGAAAAGCCCATAGTGGGGCTCAGCTCTGCCCCTAAATATGTTTATTAAAAAAGAAAGACAAAAATATCACGTGGACATTTTTCATGTTTACTTAGGACTGGGTTTTTATAGTAGCAAGAAAACTGTGGCACAGTCTTGTCCTTCTATTGTACTGATTTCAAAGAGGGAGAATTAAGTTTCTGCTTAACACTCACTGAAATCAGTGGGATCAAAGTCTTTGCTGGATCATACCTGTTGTCTTTTCAATCACTGCTGGTTGCTTTTTTTAAAAGAACAGATTTAAATTATGTCAAAAGAAAAGTCCTCCATTATAAATCAATATCAACAGGCAAGAGAAGGTTTTGGCAGATGCATCCTAAGGTCAAACTAAAATATTTAATAACCTGTGCCTACCAACTGTAATAACACAGCTATACATAAAAGTGCTTAGATCCAATCTCCCAAATCAAGTCATTATCACTGCAATTAAAAGTTTAGCAAGGCAGGAGTAAAACAAGATCTTTCACGCCCACAAACCTTGTGCTCATTTGCTTAATTAAAATTAGTACATTAAACAATATAGTTGTCAGAGCTTGAGAAATTTCAAGAGGGAACAGATTCCACTGGGGAAAATTCTACAGCACCTGCAGTGGAAGGCATGCGTCAACCATTACATTCACACGCACACCTTCCACAACCTATTGTGTGCATGTCTAATGTGAGATTATTAAAGCTTGCATCCAATCCTAAAACCAACAAAGCCTTACTCACACTGTAAGTGGGGGCTTAAATGACTGAATGTTCCTCCATACAAAACCCGATACCATTCACGCGGAAAAGCAGAAATCAGAAAACAGATGCACACAGAGAAACACACGGCCATTAGAAGGCCAGATACAGGTTTACCAGCTGGCCACAAACTAAGTCAGTTCCCATGCCACAGTTAAACACAACTAACTTTTGCTGGATTGTGTTCGTGATTGAGATGGAAAGCTGCAATCCTAAACTCCTGAATAAATCCGAAGACATTCAAACAACAACTGACGAATAAGAACAGGCAGGAAAAGGGCAATATATCCAATCAGCAGCTCCCTGGTATTTGCCATCACCATACCACTCGCTTGAAATCTATACAGCAACTGTCCTCTGCCCACCGGAGCCTTTCTAGAGCTGCCCAGCCCCTTTGGTGTTCTGCAAGACAGAACCTCTCCTGAACCGGAGTGAGGGTTTTTCCAACCCCGCACAGCCTCTGAACACGTCCCTTTGTATATATTCCTATCCTAGAAGAGATTTTTAATTACCTATGGTGTGTTTGGAAGGGAGGGGAATTGCTTGCCCAGTTTTAGCGGTGCAAAGGAATCAGTGGGTGGATGCGGCCCGCTCCATTACAAGCAGAGTCATCAGTAAAAAATTTCTCATGCACCCTCCAGTGGGCAGCAAACGGGACGTTCCCCCCTGCCCTGTAAGGCGCCCATTCAGGCCAGAGGCCTTCCCAGTCCTGTCAAGCCGTGGGTCTGCTGACAACCAGAACCTTGGGGGAATAGTTTTATTTTCAGAGCGTCTCTGAAGCCACAATTGCCAACCAGAAAGGCAAAAAAAGAAAAAGCAGCCCTCACTGTCTTTGATCTCAATCTGCCCCAACACGCCAGGCGACTTTTCCAGCTCTTGTTTACAACCCCAACGTAGCTGGCTTTGATGACAGAAACGCTTACACTTGGGGAGGGGGGGAGAGTATCGCTGAAACCAGACCGCCTTCATTACCAGGTGATCTCCCCCTTTTTCCTCTGCAAGATTTGCGGGGTCCTAAAAAGATCACTTCAAGCAGGTCTCTCGGTGCAATCCTAAACAGGCTAAGCCTAACTCTGTTTAGGATGGCGCCGCCTGCCTGGCTTGGGGAGACTGCTCGGCTCAGGTCCACTCCAGGGGATTTTTGCCCCCTTCATCTCTGCCCAGGCCACCGGTGCTGCCTAAAAGTTATATATAGATTGAAAGGGCTCGCTAGGAAAACAACAAGACGACGACCCACCCGGGGGACAGCCCAGCTCCGGGAAAGGCTTCCCAGGAAAACCGTCGCGCCCACCCCAGAACTCGCGCTGCGGTTTTGCGCGTCCCGATTTGAGCCCTTCCAGCTGTTTGCGTGCGGATCCGCTTGCAGAGGCCGCTCGCTGGGCCGGGCAGCCACAGCCCCGGCGGCCCTCTCCCCGCTGCCCGTCTAAAATGACGGCGCGTGGGCGAGAAGGGCAGGCAGCGGCTCTAATTCGGCCGCTGAGCAAGTGCACCAGGCGGCAGCTGGAGCTTTCAACACGCCCGCCCGGCCGCCCACCCCTTTACCCGCTCGCTGCCGGGAAGCGGCTCCGGCCAAGGCGAGCCTGCGGGTCGCGCTCGGGGGCTCCGGCCCGGGGCGCGCGGCTCGCCCTGGGGAGGGCAGGAGCGGAGCGGGGCGGCTCGGCAGGGCCCGGGGCTGGTCAAGAGCGGGGAGCTGGCTCGGGCTGGCCGACACACCGGCCCGGGGATGCAGGAAGGAATGGCATGGGGCAACTGTGAAGTCCGGGAGTGCCGGAGGCAGCGCCAAGGCGGAGCCGCCCGCTTCGGAGGCGCGTGGCGCGGGCAGCACCCGGGGAAGGCGCGCCGCCGCCGCCGGCCCCCAAAGTTGCGGGCCCCAGAGAGAGGCAGCGAAACTCCGCAGAGGCGCCCGTTCGCACGACCCGCAGCCGCGCCCCGCCCGGCTGCTCCGGGAGTCTCCCCGCGCGCGAACGGCCCAGCCCCAGCGCATGGGATTCCCGGCCCCGCCCAAGGCAGCCCGGAGAGCCAGGATCGGGGCCCCACCCAGGGGCTCGCCCAGCGCTCCGTGCCCGCAGGCCTGCCAGGGCTGCCAGCCACCAAATGGGGAATCCCCGGAGAGCTGGGGCAGGCGCCGAAGCGGGGCTCTCCTCCCGGGGCCCCGAGCGCTGCGGCCTGGAGACCCGCCGCCATTCCGGGAGATCTCCAGCCCCCACCTGGAGGCTGGCAAGCTCCCCCCGCCCGGCGCGCTTCCAGGCCAGCCGCGCCACGCCCGAGCCCGAGGCTTACCTGCACCATCTCCTCGGCGGGCAGCCGCGCTCCTGCCCCCGCCGGCTGCGCCTTCAGCTCCTCGGGGAAGCCCGCCGCCTCCCGCGCCCCCAGCACGGGCTTGAGCTGGGCGAAGACGGGCTCCTCGGGCCCCAGGCGGGCGCTTAGGCTCAGCACCCGGGTGGCCATGACCGCCAAGGGACGCACCGCCGCTGGCACCCGCGCGCGTGCGGCTCCGGCTCGCCTCTACCTGGCCCCGGACGCCCCGCCTGGCGCTGCCGCCCGCCCGCGCGCCCGCCCCTATTTCACCGCCTCCGCCCGCGCCAGGGGGAGGCGCCGCCCGACGCCCCGCCCCGCCTCCGACGCCCCGCCCGCGCCCGCCCTGCGCTCGCGGGCTGCGAGGGGCGCAGAAGCGCGCGGCACGGTTCGCCCTCGCGGCGCTGCCCGGGAGCCGCTGCCCCGCCCGCGCGCGCCCCCTTCGGACGCCGCCTGCAACGCCCGCGCCAGAGCCGCGCCGGCCCCTGCCTCGCCTGCTGGGGCGACAGCTGGCCCGAACGGCCCCGGCGATGAAAGAGCCGCGCCGCGCCGCGCCGCGCCGCGCCGCGCCGCCCTCCCTGCAGCCCCCGGGGCAGAGCAGCGCTGCCGCCTGGCCTTCAGGACCGCCGGCAGAGAGGAGAGTTCCGCCGGGCTGTGCGGGAGCTGTTCCATACGGTGCTGAGAAGAGTTACTCAGTGGGATTAGACTGAAGGAACTCTTTTTAGGATTGCCCTAAAATAGATTAAGATGGGCAGCCGTTTTAGCAGAAGAAAAGAGCAAGAGCCCAGTAGCACCTGTAAGACGGACAAAATTTGTGGTAGGGAATGAGCTTTCGGGAGCACAGCCTACTTCTTCAGTCTTTGAAGAAAAGAGCAAGAGTCCAGTAGTACCTATAAGTTGAACAAAATTTGTGGTAGGAGTTGAGCTTCCGTGAGTCACAGCTCTCTTCTTCAGATACAGCTAGAATGTGAGTCCATTTGAAATCACTCCACTCTCCAAGATATAAGGGCAGATGGACTCACATTCAATCTGTAGCCGAAGCGAGCTGCCTGTGACCCGCCAAAGTTCATACCCTACCACAAATGTTGTTAGTCTTATAGGCACTGCTGAACTCTTGCTCTTTTCTAGGATTGCACTGTAAGCCCATTACCAGTAGACAGGAGTTAACTCTCCTTAGGATCGGGCTGACAATCCCATGCACCAGTTTGCAAGATCGGCTGTTAAGGAGAGGACGTTTTACAGATCTTTCGTGCTCAGGGTCACCCTAAGTCAGAAGCGACTTGAGGGCAGGTAACACACATGGAAAATAATGGGACCTCATATCCCCAGCATAATTCCCCACTGCGATAGCATGAGCAAAGAGTGAAGCAGACCTCAAAGGTCTTGTAATGTCTTGATAGTTATTAACTCAACATTCAGTTATATTTAGGTTATTTATAGTCTGCCTTTCTCACTGAGACTCAAGGCTGACTACACAGTGTAAGTTAATACCATCAGTGGCTGATACGTTCAACAAACAATACAACCAGAGATGGATTGCAGAAATTTAAAAACAAGCATCATTCCAAATACAGAAACAAAACATAAGTAATTTAACATGAACATATTAAATGATGCAGAAACTCTCAATAGGAGCATATGTACAGCAACAAATAGTACCCAGTAGTATAGTTAACAGGTCCTGTCCTACCAAGACATCTTTCTGACATGTATGAATAGGTGGAATAGTTACGTGGGTGGTATCCTACCTTAGGCTACAGGAAGGCTTCAGACTTTGCTTAGTGGGGTGATAGGATACAGACCCGTATGTTTTCAAAATGGTTGACAAAACACCGGGTATCAGTTTGCTTAGAGGCTTAGTGAGGGCAGCAGGTCAGGCAGCATGATACTGATGCAGTTTCCTGTTGCCCGAGTTCCTGCTGCTGAACACAATAAGGCATCTTCAGAAATAGAACGTTGCTGGAATGGAAGCGGAAAACTGGAGATGTGGCACTAGGCAAGCAGGCAAGTTTTGTTTCGGGCACAGCAATGTGTAGTGGCAAGCTACTCTTAGAGATCTTAACTCCCCATAAACTCTGCTCTAAATTACCTGTTCTGGCGGGGCACACAGATCTCAATGGGGCTTTGGGGAAGAATATTCTACGAGAGAAAGTAAGGTGGTGGTGGTGGTTTTTCCAGAAAAATGTGGCATGGTCACACATAGTGTGCACATTTGGATTGCTATTATCTTTGGCCATGTACATGTGACATAGCAGTGTACGTGGCCAAGACACATAGAATAGCAGTGGGAGCAAGTGCACTGGCCAGCCACAGTGCCTACAAGTGCACACAAGCTGTATGTGGAGATTGTCTTCTCAACAAGTTCCTATTCATAGGGGCAGAAACTATGTAGATCCAGAGGAGTAGCAGTGTTAATCTGTAGTAGCAAAATTGTAAATAGTCCAGTAGCACCTTTAAAACTAACCAACTTTATTGTAGCATAAGCCTTCAAGAGCCACAGCTCTCTTTGTCAGATATATCTGACGAAGAGACCTGTGGCTCTCGAAAGCTTATGCTACAATAAAGGTGGTTAGTCTTAAAGGTGCTACTGGACTCTTTACCATGTGTGTACCCACAGCTTGCAGGGACTATGTCCGTATGTATTAAAACACATATCAAAGTGCAGGGCCGGCACTCATGCTCCTGCGTGCATTGGTCCTGTAACTTTTTGTCATGCTTCAAAATGCAAATCAGACACCGCAGAGCAGGACAAAAGAAGCAAGTGTGTACTCCATGGGAAGCGATGCCTCTGAAATGAATCCGAAGATTTGATATTTATAAGTACATTGTCACATACGTGATTAGTCAAGCCCGATACACAAAATATAATCCACCAACTGGGGTTGTCAGATGCCTGATAGGAGCAGGAGATCCCCATCCGCATTCCCCATCCGCATTCTCCATGGGGTGGCATGGGGACAAATAACAATAACAATAACATTCAATTTCAATACCCCCCTTCAGGACGACTTAACGCCCCACTCAGAGCAGTTTACAAAGTATGTCATTATTATCCCCACAACAACAAAACACCCTGTGAGGTGGGTGGGGCTGAGAGAGCTCCTAGAAGCTGTGACTGACCCAAGGTCACCCAGCTTTGGGAGGAAACAGCATCACCCAAGGCAACCTGGCTAGAAACCAAGAAGTGACATTGCCACCTCGTATAATGCTCTAGGAATTTCCTGAATCTCTATGGTTTATCATAACATTTCAGGGAAATCCTAGAGCATCACGTGAAACGGTGATGCCACTTCCATTTATGCACCTGGAAGCAATGTTGTTGCATTATGTGATGCTGTTTCAATGAGTCTCTGCCCACTCAGCCTTCACCAGTTGCCAGTCCTGGGCTTGCAACCCTGTCACTAATTGAAAGACAGCTCAGCAGCAGTGCCCTCTCTCCTGTTTCTATACTCGGGGCATGCAAGAACCCCTCCCCTCTGGAAGGTCATTTTCAGTGACAAAGGAATGAGCAAAGATGTTGCGGGGGGGTGGGGGTGGGGATTTTCAGCAAAGTGTCAAGGCCTCCTCTTAGATAAATTCAAAAGCGGGGATGGGGGCAGTGAATTTTAAGAACATTTCTTGTGGCTGCCTACCTAGCACGCAAGTGCAGGTCACTGTGGGAAGAGCTGGTGAGTTGGGTGGAAACATAAATGTTCTTGAAAATCCCGGAAAAGGAAACACCTTTTCCTCTAGAACACGGAGGAAAAAAGAAAGGCTGTACCCCTCCTGAAATGTCACCCCTGGCTGCTGCTTATTTGTTTATTTAGATATTTGATGTTCCAATTTTCTCTCCAATGGGGACCCAAAGCGGTTTGAAAATCATTTTTCCTTCCTGTATATTTATCCACACAACAACATTTGTTTTTAACCTGGGAAAGCTGGGAAAGAGTAACAAACCCAAAGTCACCTAGCAAGCTTCCATGACAGAGTGGGGATTCGAACCCAAGTCTCCCAGAGTCATACACAGCAACACAGCACTATCAAGTCTTTCCTCTAGAACCCAGATAAGACGGTTTTAAACTTTGCAAAGCCATAAGATAGGTTATTTGAAACAACCCTGTTTCCCTAGAATCAGAAATCTCACGGCACCTTTCAGACTAATGCTACAAAAAAGACTTGTTCTGTCTTCACCGCGCTACTAGACTCCAGTTTATTTTTGCTGCAATAGACTAACACAGCTACCCCCTCTGGAATTACTACCACATTTTTCCATGCGTATTTCCATCTCTTTAAATAACGATGCCAATAAAAATATGGAATCTGTTTCATGATGTGTCATCAATTGATCAGTTGAGGACAGGGGGAAAAAATCTGAAAGTCATTTGAAACTCAAACCACGGATTTATTAATGGGAGCAGGAGCTATGACAAGAGCATTTAGAACGTCGGTGCTGGTATTCTAAGCAATAGTTTCTCCACCCAGAACAAAAAAGAGTTTGAGTGATTGGCTGGATAAAAGTAGTGGAGAAGGGAACAGCAAGATGTGTGTGTTTGAGAGTGAGAGAGAAAGAGAATGTTTGCTAAATTCTTAAGTATGGTGAACTGAATATGCGAGGAATGCCACTGAGTTTAGTCACTGATGACAAGTTACAAAATACTTCAAAACTTGGTGGGGGGAGAAGTACGCAGAGACATACAAAAGGACTGCAAATGTTTGAAGATAGCTAAATGTCCCAAGTCTGAATAGGTGTATAAGGAATAGATACAGATAGCGTTTTTTCAAGTTCCTGATAACTGAACTACACAGTACTTCACAGAGACCTGATTTAAATGCAGAAAATTACCTCAGGGCCTGCAACAAAATGTAGTTTGGGGGCTTTCCTCCAGGACTCCCCCCACATTGTCAGGAGATAACACATTCCAAATGTGTTATATAGATTAGAAAGAAGCATTTGTCAACAATAAATATATTAATAACCAAGGGTGCTGGTGGACTAGAGAGCCAAATAAGCTTACTTTGTAACTCAAGAGCTGCGCTTTCAACTATTGCTATTCTCAGTTAAATTGGTTGATTAAGCTGCAAAAGTTTGCTTACTCTGGTTCATTAAAGTAAGTTGATTAACCGGCTAGATAAACCAATTCAATCTAAAGCTAGCAATTTCATCAGCAGAGACAGGTGTTAATCAGTGAGGCTGAAAGCCAAGTGACTTTGATAAGGAATGAAAATGTTAAAGACTTTGATGGCATTTACACACAGGTTATTCTCTCCAGATTCAATGCTGTTGGGGAGCGTGTCGTCTCCCCCCCCCCCGTCCCCGCCCCCCCCCAAACTTCTCCACAGCATCCCAGTGCGTTTGTGCACCTCCCAGGGTTTCCCTGGCTTTCCCCCAGTCTTTACCAAACCTGCTTCGCTCCAAAGTTTTGGGAAAGATCGTAACAAAACCCACAAGGCCCCGCTGTAAACACACGAAGAGAATCCAACCCTCAAAAGGTCATTTTAGGGCTCTTAACATATTTGTGCAGCTCTGCCCAGCCAATGCAGTCCTGCCGAGCCAAGAACTTCGACCATCTAAACAGTGGAAACCCAAATCTCTCCCTCATGCAAAAATTTGGCCTCCCGTTTGAATCCACTTGTTCTATACATCTGTGAAAGAGAATGAGAACATGAGAGCCAATCTGACCCAACGACCTGAAGTACTGAAAAATGTGCAGTTGGTTTTAGGGATACACAGATGTGCAATTTGGACCTGGCTTCCTAAAATGGTACCACAGGGACAGGCCTCCTCAGGCCCTACTTTCCAAAGGACGCCGTCCTCCCTTTATGAGAAGTACATTCCCCCTTTTCAACTCTTTGCAATCAAAGTCGTGTGTGGTAACACAATTTCCTATCAGAAGCCAAATGTACAAGGGAGACCTCATAAACAATAGAAGAGAAACAAACACGCCCGCTCCCATTTGAATGGAAAACTCTTCGGGGGAGGCTGAGAGAAGCAAGGGAAAGGCACATTTGCTTCTGCTGCCACAGAAATATTTTTAGAAGAGTCCGTTAGACAGTATGGGTTAGATTCCATGGATCCAGCCATATTTACTATGAGCAGCCAGAAATACTAACTCCTTGTGCTAGCTTCAGAGATATCAACCTGCCTGGGCAAGAAATCCTTAGTAGTGCCCCATAACAGATGTTGGGTGAAAAGGCATTTAAACTGAGCACTACAGAGTCCTTAGCCCAGGCGATTAAAAAAAAATACCAGGACATATGTCAAAGTCTTCTTTAAGTGGGCTCAAATTCACTCAGAAAGTGGGGGGGAAATTGACACAAAGGGCCAAGCTAGAAGTGACGAATTACACTTGAATGGCAAGTGAACAGACTCATGTGTATTCCTCGAGTGGAGTGCAAGTGAATAGGGAGGAATATGTGATTGAGTGGAGTGCAAGTGTTGAGTGGAGTGCAAGTGAACGGAGATGAATACACGTGAGTCTGTTCACTTGCCATTCAAGTGTAATTCATCACTTCTCACTTGGCTCAAAGGCACTTCATGTAATTCTCAACCTTCATGAGGTCTGTTGTCCCGTGGTGTTTCATACGTTCCTTGATTTTCTTTTAATTGCACATTCTGAATGTGGAGTCATGTTTATCACCAGAACTGTTGAATAGGAGGGTAAAATGAGACTATAAGATGCCATTGATTCAATTATATTTTCTTTGAGTATTTCTGCTGTGGTTCAGTTTCTATGCTGCCAATCGAAAACACTTTATGAAGCATAGTTTTTTTTCTTTTTCTTTTGCAGCCAAAGTAATCCTTAGCAAAATGCCAAAGGTTTTTTATTTCAGTGACTATTTGGGGGGGGGGGGTGTAAAAAATCTTTGCCTTCCAACTGACTGTGATGTCACTAGAAGAGCATTGCCATTCTTCATTTGTTTAAGTTATTTCTACAAGGCTACACTTAAGTTGTTGCACAAAAACCTCTTCCTAAAATCAGTTTAAATCACCAGCAGCAATAATAGCAGTAACAGCAGTAAACTAGCTGTAACTGCACCAAAAGACATAATAAAAGCCTGATGGTGACAAAGAGCACTGCCTTATCCCCCCCGCCCCACGTCTCGGTTTCAGTCACTGGAGCGTCCCCAACAAAATCGCTTCTTTATAGAAAACTCCAAAATCCCCAATAAACATTGCAGATTTTGTTTTTAATCTCATTCCATTGCCATCTTAATTATGAGTACAAGATGGCTAATTGCAATGTGGTTAATAGTGCAATCCTAAGAATACGTTCCTGAAAGTAAGCCCCATTGAATAGACCTGCGTAGGACCTGATTAGGAAGCTGCTGTAAGAGTAGCATTTTTGTAAAAAAGTTTATCATTTAAAAAGTGGTCCATGAATTTCCAGGCACTTCATCCTTGCCTTCTCTTATGGAGCAAAACTATTCCTGTCTCTGGGAAACAACACAAGGGACCTTGCAAGACACACCTGATCAGCGCCCCAAATTCACAGACAGCTTCTGCTCGAAACTGGCAGAATATCCCAAGAAGTTAGAGTCAGCAAGAGGATCTGTTTGAGTTGATGCTGCACTATAAGTAAGTACAATGAGATCTATGAGGGGTGGGGTGAGGCATTCCTTAGCGGAAGAGTATCTCATTTTGCATGCAGGAGGTGATAGGTTCTGTCCTTGGAATCTCCAGTTAAAAGACTTGGGTAGAATCATACATTCATAGCCCAGGGTCATCCAGTCCAACCCCCAGCACAGTGTAGGAAATTCACAACTACCTCCCCCCACACCCTTAGTGACCCCTGCTCCATGCCCTAAAGATGGCAAAACACCATCAAGATCCCTAGCCAAACTGGACTAGGGAAAATGGCTTCCTTACCCCAAAGTGGCGATCAGGATTCGGCATTACCCTGGGCGTGTAAGAAGGGGTCACGAGAACTAAGCACTGATGTAACCCTTTCTGCCCTCTCATGATCTGCCTAGGTTCACAGAATCAGCATTGCTGTCAGATGGCCTCTGCTTAAAAACCTCCAAAGAAGGAGAGCCCGCCACCACTTCCCGAGGAAGCCTGTTCCACTGAGGGATCGCTCTAACTGCCAGGAAGTTTTTCCTAATGTTTAGCAGCTGATGTGAAAGGCCTCAACTTGAGACCCTGGAGACCCATCACCAGTCATAGAAATCAAAACTGACCTTGGTAGGCCAACAGTCTGACTGGGTCTAAGGCAGCATCGCGTGTGATTTTTCTCCACTCTGGCAGGGACTAGGAACATTCGAACAGAGAACAGTAGGCCTGCCACAGCCCGGCATCACCACTCTATATACATCGCGCCTTCTGTAGCGATGGGAAGTTCTGTTTGGTTTCAGAAGGTCAACGAGATAACCAGCCCTATTGTCCCATTTCATTTATTAATGAGCCGAGGCAGAAAAAATGCCTGAATTTCAAGTTCACTCATAGACAGACGAGCTATTAACAGAATTTGGACAGATCCCAACAAGCAGACGAGGCCATCCAATGCTACTGAGCTGGAAAGCATATTGCTGCCCAGGGAGAAGACGTCAAGATTTGTTCTAGTGCTTTCTTCTGTTGACTCCTGACTCAGAGCACACACAAGGATCTCCAGCGGATTGTCTTTTAACGCTTGTAATTTGAAAGTAGCGTCGAGACTTAAAACACAGGTCCATCAAGTTCTCTCAAATATAATAAGGGCAAACTTTTCTGCCTGCAACATTCCCCGCTCCTGTTCTGACTCCATTAAGATTGCCCGGTGTTAAGATTTCGTTTCTTAAGCACAAGGATCGGGTTGAAGACTGAAGGACTCTTACAACATGGGTGTGTACAAACTAAGCACCCACAACATACTCCCCAAAAGCAAAACAGAGACCGTGGTTTTTCTGAGGACAGATCCCGGGAAATGAATTTGTTCCCTGTTGACAGGACACAGTAATATCACCATCCATTGGTAAATTGCACTTGGTCAATTTACCAGAAAGGTCCATTAAGAAACAAAGAAAGACTGGGTAGATCAGTTTATACATTCCAGAGCGGTAGCCATGCTATTCCGTTGCAGCCCAAACAGGGGAATCTTCTGGTACACCTTTAAGGCTACATTTTGTAGCACAAGCTTTTCAGAGTCAAAGCCCATTTCACCAAACACACACACACAGTGTTACGCTCCGTGGGGAGAAGTATATACAGAGGGGAAGTATATACACAGAAGTATATACAGAGGGGAAGTATATACACAGAAGTATATACAGAGGGTTTGTGTGTGTGCTGTGCTAGTCCAAAAAGAGTCCAGAAAGCCCAGACAAAGGTATGCTACATGACCTGGCAGAGCATAGACATTAGATTAGTGAATTTCTTCACTGTTCTGTCTTCACCTTTGCACTCTGTCCATTTGCCTTGCATAGGTTATCTTTTTATGGAGGTGGTACCCAAAAGACAGTGCGTCAGTTGTAACGAGAAAAACAAACAAAAACAAAACAAAAACAAAAAAGCGCCCAGAATGTGGCTCTCATACACAAGGGCTTCTTAGTATTCCTTTACAGCTGCAGGTAAAGATTTGTCTGACACAAGCCAAAACTCAGAACGGTACAGCTTGCACTGTACATGACCCAAATATAGATTATTCACATAAACATGTCTTCACATAGGCCTGTGCACGCATTTTCTCTGGTATCATAAATTCAAACTGAGGGCTTGTGTACGTCCCTGCATAATTCTCTCAAGTTTTCTATGACTCAAAGGCAGCACGGGGAATGATTAAATACAGTTTCAAAATCCTTCCAGCTGCTTACCCATCTTCAGATTTTGGAAGGTCAAACCAGTTTGGACACAAGAAAAACAGCATGTTCAGCATCTATCCCAAATTTGGCGAAGAGAGCTTTGAGCCTCGAAATACCCTGAAAATCTTGTTGGTCTTTAAGGTGCCCCTGGACTCCAACATTGGCCGTTTTCATACTGCTTGCCGGCCACGGAACATTGCACCAAGCCCCCAGAACTACAACGAAAACTTGATCGCACCAGGAAGATGCTGCCGTTCCGGGAGCTTGGCACGATGTTCCATGACCGGAAAACAGTGTGAAAACGGCCCTTGTTAATGTACCGAATCTTATTTCTGAAATCTCACCAAGTTTTGAACTGTGTTATCATACACTTACTGCAAAAAGTTGCCTGAACTAAATGCAGGAACTGTTTTTCTGATCATTTTAAAGAAAAGGAAGGGTGGGAAGTGGAAAAAATGACATCAGAGGACCAAGTGGGATCCTAGGGCCATCAGTTGGCCATCAAAGATAATAATAATAACTGTATTTACGTACCACTCTTCTAGACAGATTAGTGCCTCACCCAGAGCTGTGAACAAGTTAGTGTTATTATTATCCCCACAATACAGCTGGGGAGCTGGGGCTGAGAGGAGTGGCTTACCCAAGGCCACATGCTGAGCTCATGGCAGTAGCGGGATTCAGACCAGTAGAGTGCTGATTTGCAGCCGAACCACTGTGCTGCCACAGCTCTCTCTGTGGTCAGACCAGAGAAATTTAATCCAATCTCTTACAGATTTATAAGATATGAAGAGGTGTCATCTTATAAGGTCAGAAATAACCAAAATGCCAATCATATTTGGTTTGGGGCTTTCTGGAATAATTTCCTACTTTCCCAACACAGCTTGCGAAATAATCCCCACCCCCCTTAAAATAGATTTTCATATCCTCTCTCTAAATCTTGTTTTATATGTTGGTTTGCTAGACAGTAACTCATATAACATGGACTCGCTTGTTTGCAGTCTTTCAAAGAATGACTTTCCCCTGGCCTAAGAAAACCACCATCACCAGTAGGCCAGACAGTCCTATAAGTGACTCAAAGCTATTTATTCACCCAATAGATTTTTTCCCTACCTTTCCTCCAGGAAGTTCAAGTGACATAAACATGGCCCTCTCCTCCTCCATTCAGCTCTCTGTTCTTAGAAGCTGAATATTTTCTTTTTTATTATATCAGTATCCTGCTGTTTGGCCAAACGGACTCCCAAAATGACTTCCAATTCAAATCAGTAACAACAAAGATAATGGTTGCCATTGACTCCATACTTCCTGAGATCCCCCAAGAATCAACAACTATGACACTATCTAAATATCTTGTCTCTACTGTATTAATATATACAGATTATTATCCGAGATTATGATCCGAGTTTCAGATAATGAAAGTGGGAAACTGTCAAGTTGAAGTCAATGGGCGTAGAAAGCTGTACCTCTGCTTAAGATTGCACTGCGTATCACTGTTGCCTTCTTGCTCATCCATGCTTGGTAGTTGTTGGGTTTTTTAAAAAAAAAAACTTTACAGAAAAAGAAAATAGGTATGTATATCAATATACCTAATTCTCAATGTGGTCCCATCTGCGGATATTTTAACCGAGAGACCTGGAAAATAACTGGGCAAAAAAGCCCAGGTTAGCAGAAAAATCTGAAATCTTAAAATGTATATATAAATTTGGGGGGTTAAAACCCTCCAAAATGATAGAAGCAGTACAGGTAGCTTTAAAAAACAAATGTCCTCAGTGGCTACTGTTAGGCAGCTACTACAGTATTACCAGCGTTCAAACATTCATTTCTGTTAGTAAAAGGCAGGGAAAGGGGACAGGGCCCTTTTGGACTTTGAAGGACTCATCAGAATCAGGCCCAGGGCTTTTTTTCAGCTGGAAAGTGGTGGAACGGAGTTCTGGAACCTCTTGAAAATGGTCACATGGCTGGTGGCCCCGCCCCCTGATCTCCAGACAGAGGAGAGATGAGATTGCCCTCCACACCGCCGAGCGGCGCGGAGGGCAATCTAAACTCCCGTCTGTCTGGAGACCAGGGGGAGGGGCCACCAGCCATGTGACCATTTTCTCCGAGGGCAACCTACTGAGTTCCACCACCTCTTTTCCCAGAAAAAAAGCCCTGACCAGGCCCAACAGCAACCACTAGGTGATTTGTTATTGTGTTACTTGCATGACTCGCAAAGGCCTGGATGCTTCCGACTGTTCCATAGCAGGTCCCTCACAACAGCCAGTGTGAGGTAGCAAGAGTTTCAGATTTGGATCTGGGAGACGCAGGCTGGATCCCCACTCTGCCGTGGAAGCTGATTGGGTGGCTTTGGGCCAGTAGCACATTCAGCCTAACCTGCCTCACAGGGCTGTTGTGAAGATAAAACAGAAGAGAGGAGAATGGTGTAAGTTGCTTTGGGTCCCCATTGTGGAGCAAAGTGGGATATAAATTAGAGATAAAAGGTAGGTTGGTTGGTGGGTAGGTAAGAAGGAGAGAAGGGAACAGAGAAAGCTGAGGATATGCGAGTTGACAGGAGGAGAGAAATAGTGTGGGAAAGAGGATACTGAGTAAGTAAGGTGCTCCTCACAAGTCTTTGCAGGTTCCCCACTGTGCAACTGGGTCCAGCCCAGCTGGCACCACACAACTTGGTCCAGCATAGAGACTGGGCTGGCCCCATGCAACTTGGCCAGTATTTTCTCTGAGATGCCAAGGGGAAGGAAAGTGGGGAAGCAGATAAAGGTTGGCTGGTAGGTGTGAAGGAGAGGAGGAGGCAGGAAAAGGGGATACGCTATGGGTGTTTTCAGTGAAAGGAAAGAAGAAATACTGGGAGAAGGGGGGTGTAGAAGATGACCCCTATAAATCCTAGCTGGTCCTCCACTTGTTTAGTATCTACTTTATGACCCTTTAAAACAAAAACATTTAAGATTACTGCAGACCTACCTTCCACCATTGCTGAATAGAGATGGGCAAGAACCAGGAACATTCTGAACTGTGTGCTTCGTGGCTCGTCACATTTTGTGAACCACGAACTTTCACAAACTTGCCCCACTTCGCGAACCAGTTTGTGAAAATGGGAATCATACTTTTGCAATGAGGCTTATGATAAATGTGCATAACAGGGAAGTTGCTTTCATTGTTCTGTGGAAACTGCAGGTCATACTTAAATGTCATTGAATTGCAGTGGACTTGCAGTGTTTTGCAGTGCAAGTCTTTAGCAAGGCCCTGCGAGGACTCCTCTCCAAACCCTGGTCAGTGGAGATGAAGCTGTTTTAAAAGCTGAATTGGCAGCAGAGTGGAAATTCAGTTATGCTTAAATTAGATACTTGTAAAAAGAACAGAAAAAGCTCTGTCTTTAATCCAAGCGCAAAGTGGTGTACTTTAACCACTGTAATGTCGTTTCCCTCAAAATAAGCTGTACCACAAACAGCCACTATGAAACAGACTGGATGGTGGAACTGAACCCAGTTTCAGGGTTTTTTTTTAAAAGTATGAATTATAGGGCTTTTTTTAAATAAAGAGAAAAGTTAGTATCTTATTCATACTTCCTCTCTTCCTTGTGCCACCCAAATTCTGCTATATTGAAGCAATAAGCACAATTACCCTACAAAGCCATCATGGAAGCAAAGGACAGGACAGTGGCTTTTATTATTTGTTTTGCCCCACTAATTCAGTACATGTAGTACAAACAGATTTAAATTATTCTGAATTTTCTCTGCTTTATCCGAAAATGATGTTCATGAATTCCTCAACAGCACTTCCCGTTTTCTCATGGGTGGTAAAATCTCTCTAAACGAGACACCTTACATGAAGATGCTCAAGTGAAGGGAGGCGCCATGTTAGCCGGGAAGCATAGTTTAAAAAGACAGAGCCAGCAGAGCTCACTCCTCAGAGGGTTTGTTAATTTAATCTTTGTCTCTAGGAAGGGGAGGTGACATTGACAGAGCCTTCAGGAAGGCAAAGATGAAATTAACAAACCCTCTGAGGAGGGATCTGGGCAGGCTCTTGAGAGGTGAAATTGACAGAGCCTGGCTCTGTCTTCTAAAACTACACTTCCTGGCTAACATTGTGTCTCCCGTCACTTGAGCATCCTCGTGTAAAATGTCTCATACAGAGAGATTCTTACTTTCTGTGCGGTCTTATATTCAAGTTGTACTCTGTCTCCCCAGCAGTGTATGTGTATCCACCATGGGAGAACAAGTGTAAGATCTTTCACTTGAGCACCCCGTGTAAGACGTCTTGTGTAGAGAGACTTGTTGAGAACTGTGCTGAGAGCAGATGCAGTGAAATCCCTACTTCAAATCAGCCACAATGGAAGGAACAGTGCACCTCACCATCAGGGATGCCACAGATGATGTTCAATACACCCTTGCCCCACATACACAGCTGCAAAACTACATTACAGGTACTCTTTCCATAACACTGAAGATGCTTATCCAAGGGGCGATCATGAAATTGTATTGAATCAGCAGCGCCAAACTGTAGCTTAATTGCTGGCTTCTCCGCAATGGATGGACAATGTGGAGAAGGGAAAAAATGTCTGTTTTCTTCCACCAGGGCTGGCCTACCCATAGAAATAAACCAGATGTCTTCCTGCGGCACCCAAAATCCAGAGGTTCTGTAAAGACCTTTGTAAGAGAATCAAGGCTGAACTTCTGGAGTTGGAGCTTAGCAGCTCTTTGCCTGGATGAAGCCCCTTGCATTCCAGGATATGTGATCAGAGAGTCTCTTCCAACCCCTGTCACTTGCCCAGGGCAGAGGCACCTTGTAAAAGGGGTGGAAGCGACAGCCATTTGAACTAATAGCTAGAAAGCAGTAGCTTTGTCATTTAAAGCACTGTTGCAATGCTGCTCAGATGAGAAGATCCCAGAAAGGAAGAGCCAAGCTACAAGTGACGCCTTACACAGGTTGGACACTTGTCAGCTTCCCTCAAGTTTTGATGGGAAATGTAGGCGTCCTGGTTTTACAGCTTGGCTCTCCATTACAGCTGCAAGACCAGGATGCCTACATTTCCCATCAAAACTTGAGGGAAGCTGACAAGTGTCCAACCTGTGTCAGGCGTCACTTGTAGCTTGGCTCTCTTTTTCATTTACCTGGCACGGGGAAATAACCTCTGCCAGTTCTACCCTCCACAGCCAAAGAGCTCCTTCTCTATTAAGAGCTCCCTCTTAATACGAATGCTTAGCAGTACGTAGCACGTTCCAACGTTCAATCCTTCGGGAAAGAAATCCCCACCCCTGTGTATTTAGACATTGCCTACCATACATGACTCCTTACCCTACGAACAAGCCAATATTTATGACACTTGCTAGAAAATAAGGGGTGTGCTGGTTGATTTGTTTTATTAGCTTCTTTCCCACACAGAATGATATCACACGCTGAGAATCCACAGGGGGCCACGCAATGAAAAAGAAAACCGTGCTTGGGGAAAAAAAGTATGGCTGCAATCAATTGCCAAGAGGAAAAGTCTCTGCCATCCGCTGCTGAAGAAGGGGTGCTTAAGGAATTGGATGGAAATAAGAGGTATCGTGTCCACAATGCTGTAATCGTTTCCCCCTGGAAATGTGATGCATCACATAAGCTTAGGTGGAATGGCAAAACCATGGTTTGGCATTCTGTGAATGAACCCATGTGCTTGTGAGTTCTCAGGTCTGCCTTACAGCAAACCAGGGGTCATTTCGTAGACAAAGAGCTGGAGGAACTCATTAGCATATGCCACACACCTTGCCATCACTGGCAGTATGTCATTAGCATAACTGATTTGCGTATGCTACACCCCGACAGCACCTATCCTGGCTGTTTTGGACCCAATCGTGGCCATTCAGGGCTGAAATTGGGCCCAAAATGGCAAAAAGGGGCTGAAAATGGCTGAAAAGGGGCTCAAAATGGTCAGTATTGGGCTGCTTCTGAGTGGGAGAATGATCCACTACCCGTCAGAGGCCCAATCTGGGCCGTTTCGGCCCCAATCCAGGCTGAAATGGGCCCAAAATGGCTGAGAGTCAGGGGGCGGGGCCACCTGACATGTGACCTCTTTGGGGAACTGCCGGAACTGTGTTCCGGTGCGTTCCCCCTCGAAATGAGCCCTGCAGCAAACCATAATCTGGGGGACCAGAAGTGTGTGTATATCAGGGGTGGGTTGGACATTAAGGGCACTGGAATAAATCCCGGTATGGTGATGGCCTGTAGGGCTGCCTCCTGCAAGGGCCACCTTGGCTCTGTGCAAGGTGGGTGCAAGATGCCACGTCCATGAGCTGATGGCCTTAGCCCCATGCAAGGTGAGTGAACGCCTGCTTTTCCTCCCCCGTCCATCCATGGGGCGGGGAGCGGATTTGTCCAGAGCTGATATTGCCTCCCAGCCTGCCCAGCTGCTTTTTTTAAACTTCTCAAAATAGTTATATCCCACCTTTCCTTTGAAATGCAAAGCAGCTTACAAGTCTAAAATACCCTTCTGCCCAAGAAAATGGCTGCAGCCTGCACCCCATTAAAGCCTTGGCTAACAGAGAGTCTTTCTACACGAGACATCTTACATTGAGACGCTCAAGTGTAGGGAGATGCAATGCTGGGAAGCATAGTTTAAAAAGACAGAGCCGGCGGAGATCACAGTGGTTAAGTGATTTGGCTATGAATCAGTGCTCTGTTGGTTCGAATCCCACTACTGCCATGAGCTCAGTAGGTGGCCTTGGGTAAGCCTCTCCTCTCAGCCCCAGCTCCCCAGCTGTACTGTGGGGATAATAATAACACTAACTTGTTCACCGCTCTGGGTGAGGCACTAATCTGTCTAGAAGAGCGGTATATAAACTCAGTTATTATTATCATCATCATCTTTGCCTCCCCAAAGTTTCCGTCAATTTCACCTCCCCTTGGGAGAGGCGAAGATGAAATTAACAAACCCTCTGAGGAGCGATCTTCCCTGGCTCTGTCTTTTTAAACTATGCTTCCCAGCTAACTTGTGCCTATACTTGTGCTTCCCTGTGTAAGATGTCTCATGTAGAGAAACTCAGAGTAGCGTTGCAGTGCCTCCTAAAAACCTTTGGAGAAGACACATCCCATCCCTCCCCAGAGGCCCTGTTTCCACAAGGTGGAAGCCTCAGCAGAGAAGGAACATGCTTTAGTTGATGCTGGGGGTTGTCACCAGAAGACCCCCGTTGGGACAGAGGAATGTAAGGGAAGAGGTGGTCCTAGAACATGGAGGCCTTTAAAGGTCATAACCCACTCTTTGAATTGAATTCCAGAAACAAAGTGTAAAAGCAAGTGTAGCTGCTTTTAAATAGGCAAGACACATTCTCCTCTGTGAGCCCTAGATAATAGTTAGGCCCAGGGCTCATTTCGAGGGGGAATGCACAGGAACTGAGTTCCGGCAGTTCCCCAAAGAGGTCACATGTCAGGTGGCCCCGCCCACCTGACTCTCGGCCATTTTGGGTCCATTTCAGCCTAGATTGGGGCCAAAACAGCCCGGATTGGGCCTCTGATGGGTGGTGGATCACTCTCCCACTCAGCATCGGCCTGATCCTGACCATTTTGAGTCCCTTTTCGGCCATTTTCAGCCCCTTTTGCCATTTTGGGCCCAATTTCAGCCCTGAATGGCCAGGATTGGGTCCAAAACAGCCAGGACAGGTGATGGCAGGGGGTGTGGCATATGCAAATCATTTATGCTAATGAGACACATCCGGTGAGGTCAAGGGGTGTGGCATATGCTAATGAGTTATGCTAATGAGTTCCTCCAGCTCTTTTTCTATAAAATGACCCCTGGTTCGGCCACCATGTTTTGGACTGGTTGCAATTTCTGGGTTTTCTTCAAGGGTAACCCAATATAAAGCCCGTTACAAGAGGCCCTTCTAAATCATGGTTGGAAAGCAGCTTCAGGCCAATTCTTCTTGTCCTGGTTGTTTCCTCACCTATCCAATAGTTTGTGCAAAATAATCTTTGCTGAGCTGCCCGTAGGGGTCACCAACTTTTCAACCATTGGCGTCTTCACGTGGAGGAAGGGGCAGGTGAAGCTTCTGGTAGGATATAGCTGGGGTCCCGTACACCTCAGAAAAGCCTTCCTCCTGCCTCCAGAACCTTTGGGGGGGGGCTAAAATTTTCTTTATTTAAACTATAAACTACACACCACAAGGCAATAAATAACAAACATAAAGAACAAGAAAAAACTCATTTCTAAACATAACACCCTAACAATACATATATCTATAAAATTAAGAGGAAAATAAAAAAGAAAATAAAAAACACCTAGATTACACTACAAGTTGAGTTCTGATTTTCTCCGCCACAAGTATATATAATTTTTAGAGTCCCACTTATTCTAATCAAAAAGAGTCCAGTAGCACCTTTAAGACTAACCAATTTTATTGTAGCATCAGCTTTCGAGAATCAAGTTCTCTTCATCAGATGCATGGTATAGAAACTGGTCAAATATAGAAGAGGAGGGATATGCCCTCATGTGCCAACAATGTCCTTCTGCTCTGTACATTGGACAAACCAGCCAACCTCTACGCAAAAGAATAAATGGACACAAATCTGACATTAGAAATGGAAACGTCCAGAAACCAGTGGGAGAACACTTCAATCTACCAGGACATTCCACCAAAGACTTAAAGGTCGCTGTGGTTCAACAGAAACCTTTCAAAAACAAAATCCAATGGGAGGCTGCTGAATTGGAATTCATATGCAAATTTGACTCTGTCAAGCTGGGACTGAATAGGAACTATGAATGGTTATCACATTATCACAGGTAACAGATCTTCTTTACAGAGGTGGGGTCTGGGGGAGCCCAGTGGCACCTGGCATGGGCTTTCGGGGACCACAGTTCTCTTTGTCAGATGCATCTGACGGGGAGAGCTGTGGTTATCGAAGGCTTATACTGCATTGGAACTGGATGGTTTAGCTGTTTTACTGCTACAGACTAACACAGCAAACTCCTTTGAAGCCTCACAAAAGCCAACAGATCCGCACACCAAAAGGAGATGTTTACATTTACTAGCAAAGGAATGCTTTGGTTGCACCCTCCCCCTCCCCCCTAATTGCCTCTTCTCTCTCCTCCCCTTCTCCTTCCTCCTCTTCTATATTTGACCAGTTTCTGTACTATGCATCTGACAAAGAGAACTTGATTCTCGAAAGCTTATGCTACAATAAAATTGGTTAGTCTTAAAGGTGCTACTGGACTCTTTTTGATTTTGCTACTATAGACTAACACGGCTAACTTCTCTGCATCTATGACCACTTATTCTAAGTTAGTCACGAAACCCCTCTTTTTTCTATTGTTCCTGTTTCTTAATCCATAAATCCAGATGTCATCAAATCCTTGTTATCCATTTCATGCAAAAAGTCTATTAGCGGTTTCCATTCAGACAAGAAGTTAACTAATGTCCTTTCTCTAATTAATGCAGTAAGTTTTGCCATTAACGCAAACTCCAAAACTTTTGTCAACCATTCCTCCGCTGAAGGCAATGTTGTAGTTTTCCACTTTTGTGCATAAAGTACTCTTGCTGCTGTAATAAAGTATAAAAACAGCGTTCTAAAACTTTTTTCCAACTGGCTGTCCACTGTAGTTGTGGTTCTTCCAGCGGAAGAGCTGTGCGCATTGGAAGAAAGGACAGAGGGACACTTTCAGCTTTGCTGAGTCAAGTGGTAAGCTTCTGGTCAACGTACTTTTAAACTATTTGCCCGTCTCAGGGAACCTAACCGAGGGTCAATGGAAATGAACCCCAAATGGCTTCACAGTTGCTAAAAGACAGCACTGGAAAGAAAAAAAGCCCATTTCCCGTAACTCATTGAATGGAGGACCTTATAAACTTATCAAAATTTGAGTATATCACATATAGACGACAATTGCGTATGGACTTATTTTGAGATATCTGGAGACCTTTTAAAGAAGCTGATGAATGGCGCTGGCTTCTGTGAAGTGCGGGAGCATGCCCGCCACTGGGCACGATGACATAACTTCCAGAGGTGACATTGTTGCACTTGTGGGGAGTGTACCCACTGCGTGCTGGCCCACGAGGTCTTTTACCTACTGGGTCTGTTCCCTGGAGTAAGTGGTGATGTGGGGCAGAGGCTTGAAGTTGGGAATCACCCATCAGGGACTGGCAGTCCTAGTTGGCACTGTTCGCTTGTTGTTCTTTGTTCTTTTTCTTTTGCGCAAATAAATCAAAAATGTCAGCTGCTCCGCTTAGCTGTTCTTTTGTTACCATTAGGAGAGATTTTAGGGATAACGGGGAAAAAACCCCTATGGGTATGCATGAATGTTTTAATTTCTGCACCTCCTCACAATAACGTTCTATCCAGCTCGCAAACATTGCTGATGTGTTGAAAGTGTTGCAATTTTATAATTAGCCAGTGTGGTGTAGTGGTTAGTGTTGGATTTGGGAGACTCTGGCCGTCGTCACACGGGCTTTTATTTAGCGCTAAAATGGCGCTATTTCCCGGCAAACACCCACCTTATTCCAACACTGTAGCGATTTTCTCTCTTCTGCTTTGTGCTTGACAGTCGCGCTATTTTGTGCCTCAGTGTGAATGCCTCACATCGATGTATTTCACCTCTCAACGCCCTATGCCCTCCCTTCAATCCCAGAATCCATTTCTTCCTGCGACTCCCCTTTTTAAAATTTTATTATGTCCTTATAACGCCATAACGCCATAACACAATGCAAACTTTCTGCTGAAGTAAAAATGACTCAATCGCCATGGCAGAGTCTTCAGCGATGGGGATCACGTCAGACAGGGAGTTTTCTACGGGCAAAGGTCTATTTATATAATTTCAAAGTTGGAAAGACAAAAGGGTCATAATGTTTTGCTCTAATGGAATGTTTATATGATGTTATTCCGGAATTAAACGTCAGAATAATTTAAAAAAGGGGGGGGGAGCTGCTTCTGCGCGGTTAGAGAGAACAGAACAGAATTGCTTCGGTGGGGACAGCTGGTGGCGCGAAGAGCCGTTAGGTGACCCAAAGAAACGTTACTGTGCCGATAACAGGTAGGACGCTATATGCTGTAAATTTAACGGAAGAGATGCCCGTGTGACGATGGCCTCTGTCTCGAATCCCTGCTCTGCCATGGATGCTTGCTGGGTAACCTTGGGCCAGTCACACACACACAGCCAAAACTACCTCCTGGGGTTGTTGTGAAGATAAAATGGAGGAGAGGAGAATGATGTTAGGAAAAGCTTTGGTAGAGTAGATCCAGAGGAGTTAGCCGTGTTTGTCTGTAGTTGCAAAATAGTAAAGAATCCAGTAGCACCTTTAAGACTAACCAACTTTATTGACACATAAGCTTTCGAGAACCACAGCTCTCTTCGTCAGATGCATCTGACGAAGAGAGTTGTGGTTCTCGAAAGCTTATGCTTCAATAAAGTTGGTTAGTCTTAAAGGTGCTACTGGATTCTTTACTATTTTGGTAGAGTTAGGAGGCTTTGGTAGAGTAAGGAGAATATACTACTGCTGGAGATTACATGCCTATTGTGCTGTAGCAATAATTCCTAATTAATCCCTGCCCTCTCCAATCAGGTGCCGATGCAGCATAAATGAAAACGGGATTAAAGGCAACTTTGAAAAAGTATAATAATAGAGGGTGGGCAGTGAGAGAAGGGGTGTTAAAATGCATGCAACTAACTCTTTCCTTCCATTTCCTTTTGGCATGTCATAAAGCCTGGAATACCGAGCGATTTAACTGAATAAAGAGGTTTTTAATTAAAACAAACCCAGAGTTTGGCTTTCCTAAACACTGTTTCCTAAATATGTGTGTGTGTGTGTACATATATATACACACATGCACACACATACATATACAGAGAGTGAGAGAATACTCACCTGTTAGGGTGGGAAGTCCATCAGCAGTGGGCATTTTGTATGCATAGAGCAGAGATCTTAATCAGATGCCCCCGGGGGCCTTTCACTCGGCAGGGCAGCCATTGTGTGGGTGGGTGTGGGGTCTGCATTCTGATCAGCAGGCAAGGCAGGGAGGTAATAGAGCAAAGTCGGCTCCCTCCTGCTGAGGGTAAACACCGCCATTGTTCTCTTCCCCCTGCTGATTGGCAGGAATGCTATTTGGTAAAGCTAAAAGCTGTGGGATAATAAAAGAAAATCCTCCAAATGGTTCATTGAAGCACCTTAATTTCTCATTACTGTTAGAGATGGGTCGGGCTTATCCTAAGCAAATAATAAGCGTGGGGGAATGGTTTCTTTGGCGATTGAGTCTTTAGAAAGCTAAGAAAGCCCACCAAATAAAAATTTCGGTTGCCAACTTTGGCTCAGGCCTGTTCCGGGATCTGCCCCTGACCAGAAGAAATTTACGGTCCAACCCTAAGCTGAGTTTCACTCTTCTAAATTGCCCCATAAATCTATTGAAATCAATGGACTTAGATTGAAGCGATTCTTTATAAGGTTGCACAGTAAGTGGATCGAGTCCCCCTCAATATGGAGATTAGCAGCGGGGAGAAGTTCATTGCTTGATCTAGCTATTCTACAGGTGAGGCTCCCCTGAAAACATGCACTCCTGGTGTGCCTGAAAACTCCTGGTCCATCACTGCTTTTTTTAGGAAACTGTGGAGGATAGGTTTCAAAAACCATGTTGAAGAGCATGTGCACGCACTCTTAAGAGCTTGAATCTACTTTCCAAATCTCTAAAAGCTAAAATGGGGTGGGGGGGGGTCAGTGCTGGATCTTGGTTCCAGAAAACATGAATGGACATAAAAAGGTCCAAACGTCGACGTACTGATTCCCTTCTACCCCTACTTTTTTTCCTTTTTTAAAACACAAAATTAAACATGTTTAGTTGCAAGTTTAATTTGACTATCGATCTGATTGTAGTTTTTACCGAACACCTGCACACCAAACACATTCAGTGACAATTATTAACAGACCTTACTAATTGTAATGACCTGTGGCTTTAAGCAAAGTCTATTAATTAAAACTGAGCCTGAGGTGGTTAGTTATGATGAGTACATGCTGAATTGGCAGCATTAACTATTTGAAGTGCAGATGGAGGGAAAGTCAGTAAGGCCAGGAATCATACAGAGACAGAAGTAGAGCCCCTTTCTTTATTGGTAGCTACTTTGAGTTCCTGAGATATTTTAATGCTTTAGCTTTTTTTGTTTTGCAGCACACCGGCTATTCTCTTGCACCATACGATATGTTCCTTCTGTAGCACAGAGTGTAGGAATTATTGTGCTAGGTGAACAAAACACCACAAATTTGTTGTGCACCCAGACAACATGTATCAGTAACTGCTAAAAGAACACAGAAGACAGAATCTGTTCTAGCTCTTGTGCTGGCTTATTGTAAATGAATCCTGCATTGTATGTTGGAAGGAAAAAACCGAAACGATCTTCAGCAAAATGTGGTCACAGATTCCATCCAAGAGAACTTTTCCTGCAATTAAGTTACATTCGCTGATCCAACTTGCCTTTAAGAGAAGCATTAATATAAAGGCTTTGATTATTCATAGTCATAGAAAGATTATTCTCTTGTTTGAAATCAAAGCACTCTTTTAAAGTGGCTATTTTTAAAGAATCACACGCACACAAGCTATGCTGCTGGAGCTGGTAGGCTAGCATAAATATCCAGCAACTAGATATTTAACATTTCAGCTCTCCTGAATTTCAAGGATGTGAAACTTTTCTCTTCCTACTCCCTTAGACAAATTTCGAGTCCACTGAATTTCAGTTACCTGTTTCCCCGCCCTGCAAGTAATTCATTTGAAATAGACCAGCAGGGTCTCGTGTGTAAAACAAGCAGTATGTTACCAAGTGCCACCACCTCGAAGAATACAAACGTTGGCTGTGATTCAAAGAACTCCCTCAAATAGCAGTGTTACAGCTTCAAAACAGAGGGAAGCATCAAATCCGGCCTGTCATATGGCATGGGTTTTCCTTCCTACATTTCAAAGTGGAAAAAAAGGTCACCAATCCCCCTGAATTAACACCAAGTCCAAGTTGCTCTTCCTATGTTTTGCATTTCTCAAGTTCTGTGCTAATGAGAAAAGGGAAGTTGTGTTTTGGGAAGCGATCCCTCTGTCCACGTCTCGCTGGTGAGTGTGACAGCAGCGAGAGTTGAGTATGCAATAAAATGGAAGGCAGAATCTTGTCCAGACATGATGGATTGGATGAATAAATTGTATGAAGATGCCTCAATGGCAAAATTAACATCTTATATGCATAACAGACCAGACCAAGAATTTCAGGGGGGAAAGGTTCTTTTTGAATATGTAGCTGTAAACTAAGGAGAATTAAATAGAAGTAATATTAAAATAGGTCAAGTGCTAAGCTAAATAGTTAAGTTGCATGTTAACATGCTAAACATAGTAAGATTGAATATAACGTTGAATATAAAATATAAAACGTAAAGTATCTTAAGTATGTATGGGAGCGGAGAGGGGAAACATTATTTCATTATTCTGATTTTTTTTGCTTGTATGTGTATGTTGTTGGTTTTTAAAAAACATTTCACTTGTTATTTAAATTATATATATAAAAATTTCCCACTGAGCTCCATACTTGGGAGTATCTTTTTGGTACTGAAGAGAATTTTCAGCTTGGGGGGATAAATGTTAAAACCAATTAGCCTACAGCTTTCTGCTTCTAGCAATAAGTGGAAAAAACATCCCAACACTATGGGAAATTCAAAGCCTGCTACCTGACCTCTAACTTCTTAAACCAAGGCTTGCCACTGTTTCCCCATGTAAAAACTCGTTGAAAGTAATTTAAAAAATCAGCACAACAGAGCGACAGATTCGAGTCTAGCTCTTTGCAGGCTGTGCTAAGTTTTCACTTACGGGGGATTATGAAAGTGGGGGACTTTGACGAATGCAAGCCACCCCCTGCAGACTGAAGGGGTTCAGTCTATTCTACAACCTCATCACTCGTTGCATGGCATGTGAAAGGCCCATTGCAGCAAAACGAGGTAGTAGAAACTTGAAGCGGTAGAACAGGAGGTACCATTTCAGAATGGAGGAGGGGGAGTCACTTTTTAAAAGTATTTCCCCATGTAGAAACAATTTGCACAAAAGATTTGGCATATTGGAGCAAAAGGTTCTAGCTCTGGATGCCGCCCTAATTGCCCACTTATTCTGAATTAGAGGCATGCCGGCTTGCTTCACTCGTGATATTTAATGGTAGCATGAATACTATCTGCTGCGATCTTTCCAAAAACAGTGGAGGAAAGCTGGTTTGCGAAATATTGGGGGAAAGCCAGGGGAACTCTAGGAGGTGCACTGCATGTCCCACCATTATCCTGAAGCCAGTGATCAGTTTGAGACTCCTGGCTTCATTTTCTAAGTTGTGCCTGCCACAAACTAAGCATCTTAGCTTCCATTGCAAAGAGCACGAAGGAGGAGTTTCTGCAGACAACCTTGGCCACGTGTTCTGATTCCCTTAATCTTTGGCACTGCATCTCCCATGATCCTCCTGAAGCTCATGGCCAACTCTGAGGCTCCTGCTATTTTTTTTTAATGAGTGATGCCTTCTACAGATGCCTTCTCTTTTTTTATTATAGATTAACATAAGGAAGTTTGAGGGGAAAGGAATTCCTTCCCTGCAGTCTCAAGTGGTACAGTGCACTCTACTATACTCCCACCTCCTGCACACTACAACCTTTTCCCTCTGCATGCCTAGACCAGGTCTGCAACTGGCCTTAGATTTATTCCAGTTTCCCCAAGGGCAGCCCTTTAGTTTTAGGCGAGCAGCTGTGTTGGTCCACAGTAGAACAGCAGGATTTGTGTCCAGTGGCACCTTAGTGACCAACAAGACTTTCAGAGTGTAAGCTTTCAAGAGTCAGAGCTGAAGATGGGAGCTGTTGTAGCTCAGTGGCGAAGTGGTGCAGATGCAAACCAGCCCCCTGTTGGTTCAAATCCCACTACTGCCACAAGCTCAGTAGGTGGTCTAGGGTAAACCACTCCTCTCTGCCCCAGCTCCCCAGTGGTACTGTGAGAATGATAATAACATTATCTTTTTCACCGCTCTGGGTGAGGCACTAATCTGTCTAGAAGAGCAGTGTATAAGCGCAGTTATTATGATTACTTAACAATAATTCACTTATGCAGCAGCAGGGAACTTAGATGAACTCAGGAAAGCCATGGGGGGGGGGGGCTGAATCTGGTCCTTGACCACAACTGTCCCCAAAGATCGAGAACCTGCCTGCGTTGCTCACCAAAGTCCCTCCACATCATCTGCTAAACTCAACCTAGATTCTGTTAGCTGCTCTCAAGTCAGGTTCATTGCAATGCTGGGAACTGGCATTGGTTTCTTTAGATTCTTATGCAAATAGCTTTGAATAGTCCCCTCACTCTAACACCAAGCAAAACCTTCCCACACTAGTTATCACAAGCAATTTCCTAAGGAAAATTCAAGGCTTAGCTTACTTTGATGTTATGATGATGTCAATTGCTTATCAAGGGGACAAAAGAGACTTTCTTTTTACTACCGGACAAGATACCTAAATAGCCTTCATTATGCCCAGCTAGAAAGGACACATGCCATTTTGTTTTACAGAAGCCAGCTTTACACTGAACAGGTTTAGAATTGGGAGTATTAATTGGGAAAACCTGCAAGAGGGGTATACTTTATCTGTACACTCTGATATGCGAAGAGGCAACAGCTTTGATGAGAAGGTGCTGATTAACAAGGCCCTTATGATGTAAATGGCGCGGGTGGCTTTTAAAAAATGCATAAATTAGTAAAATGTTTTCCAAATGTGCCTAGGAATAGGTATGTACGCTATGAGTCATGACACGCCAGTGAAAGAATTCTATCAATAACACACAGAGAGAAAGAAAGGGAAGACTGAATGAGTAACTTGATAATGGCTCTCGCATTGACACAAGAACTTTGATCTGGCTACTCTTCAGGATTCAAATGGTCTCTTTGCTTTCATGTTGGTCTTCAGAACAGATGGGGGAATATATCTGTTGGAGCTGGTGCAGGCACAGTGCCCAAGATGAAGTGTCAGAAAGATCTGGGTTTAACTGTCACTCCTGCTATGACCTCACAAGGAAGCCTTAGGTCAACCTCTATTTTTTCCCTCTGCAACAGACAAGCTACTGGTTACAGGAATGTATGTGAAAGGCTTTGAATGTTTGAAGCATGAGCCGGAAATGCTACAAATGTATTTTCACCAGCCTCTTACATATGTATCAATTCAGTCTTTGGCTGATTCCGCACACGTTGGATAATGCACTTTCAATGCACTTTATCAATCGTTTGAGGTGGATTTTCTGTTCTGCACACACAAAAATCCGTTCCAAATGATCTATAAAGAGTGCATTATCCAATGTCTGCGGAATCAGCCAGCATCTGAAGAAGGGAGCTTTGACTCTCAAAAGCGTATACCTTTATAAAATCTTGCTAGTCTCCAAGGTGCCACTGGACTCTAACCCTGCTGTTCTATTGCAGACGAACACAGCTACCTACCTGATGCCGTTAATGCCTTAGGAAAACAGCACAAAACTCACAGCACAACGGCGTCTTCATAGCACGATTTCCCATTTAATGGTGCAATGATGCCAGAAATTGTGCCATTAAATAGGAAATTGTGCTATGAGACGCCATCGTGCCATGAGTTTTGTGCGATTTTCTGGAGGCCTTAGCCATGTGAAAACAGCTTCTAATTGAGGCTTTGCAATGTGCCATAGCTGCTGAAGGCAATAGCACAAGGATAAAGTGGGGTTTTTGGGGGGTGAAGTAGGAACTGAAGGAAATGTTGAACCTCACCTGAAGTCAAAATTATTTACTAATGTGAACATAGACAAAAAGGGGCAATTGTGTCTGACTCAGAGAAGGCAGCAGATAATTGTTTTGGGGAGCTTGAGATAAAGCCTTAGAAAGGACGGCTTCATAATCTATACCACTTGCCATAAAAAAAAAAAAATCTATTCTTGTTTCGGACGTGTGGGTATGGGGAAAAGAACATTCATCACGGGTATTTGCATACGCTCTGATCAAGGAAATCGATACTAGACAATGTTTAATCTTAGCTACGTTCTCATGCGCAGATAGGACCCTCTCAGCAAAGGGAGAAAAAAAGAACGGGAAAAGATGACTACACCTAGGAGGCATAAGAGACTGCCTCAGGCCTCCATGACATAAATGGGCACTTCACAAGAAACCTATCCTTCTACAAAGCAGCTGTCACTAACTTCCAAAGACCTTGCACAGTAGAGCTTCCTGGTTCATGTTAATTTGTTTGCAGGATAGATCCATTTGGATTTTCTGCCTCAGGCACCCGTTGGCTCTGCCAATGATCAAAAGAGTGTAGGAAGAAAATGGTAGTTTGTTAACAGAGTTTGGCTTTATTGACACCTGAGCAAACATTGTAGCCACCACCCTAAAAAAAGGTGTCTGGAGAGGTTGTACATTCATGTTCTACAGGAAAAAAAAACCCAGCAGAGTCCAATTTTATTTTTAAAAATACTTCATAATAATCTGTCCTCTTTTTCTGTATCCATCTAATGTATCCTTGTCAGTCATCTAGACTGGGAATGTGGTAGAGAAGTTAGCAGGTATATGACTGTTAAACAAAAATAGTTATAGAATTTCTAAAGCCTCCCCCTCCCCACACACACTTTAGATACCTGGTGATGATTACTGAGTCAGCTCTGGCCATGCAGAATTTTAAAGCTTGCTTATTGATTTCAGGGCTTTTTTTCAGCGGGAACGCAGCGGAACGGAGTTCTGGCACCTCTTGAAAATGGTCACATGGCCGGTGGCCCCGCCCCCGATCTCCAAACAGAGGGGAGTTTAGATTGCCCTCTGTGCTGCTGGAGCAGCTCGGAGGGCAATCTAAACTCCCCTCCGTCTGGAGATCAGGGGGCGGGGCCACTGGCCATGTGACCATTTTTGCCAAGGGTGATTTAAACTTTTAAAAACTCCCCTTGTTCCAGCTGACCCAAAGTGATGTTATTGTGTGGTCCTGAGTTCCACCACTGAGTTCCGCCACCTCTTTTCCCAGAAAAAAAGCCCTGGATTTAAACACAGCCTAGATTTACCTACCTTTGTCAAAAATACACAGTTGAGATTCACGCCTGATGCAAGCAGGCATTTTTTGCAGGCTATCCAATCAATACATGAACAACATTTGATTTATATGCATGAAGTCCTTTTTTCATGCCCTCCCCACCCTCTGCTCCAGCTGATGGGAAAGGAAAAACTAGTGCGGGCAAGGTATACATGCAGAAGATGGGTAGGCAGGTAAAGCAGGCTCAGGTTTTAAGATGCAGTAACCACAATGGAAAGAAGAACTAGAATGAATCACATTGTTGTGACAGATTTGGCTTGGTTTTTCATTTGTGCGCTGCGTTGCTGCTTTGTGTCCTTGCAACCTACTGTTTGCATTGTCAGCTGCCTTAAGTTTATGCAGGGTGGAGTATCAATAGTTTGAATACTTTTTATTTATCCCCAATAAGAATTTCCAAGACTTCTTACAAGTTTGGCTGTCTTAATGTGATTGGGCCTGTTCTCAGGAATCTAAAGCGTGGTCAGTAACAAAAGAATTTTAATGTCTTTAGGAGTAAAAATCGTTCCCCTTTTCCTTGGAAGAGGGGGGGGGGACCTTCAGCTTGCGCAATACACAAAGGAACAGTTTGTTGGATCAGACAGAGAGCTGAACATTTTAAATCAAAATTGGTTAAAACTTAAGTATCCTTGAAGTGCAGTTGCTGATCGGTATTTTAAAGAGAGTGTCAGTATGAAAGCCTACGACTATAAAGACGGTTCGTCTGCCTTGAAGACTCCATTGATAACTGGCTACAAGACGACTGTTGTTGGGGGCATTCTTATAAAGGGAACAGGACTGGAGCTATTGAGTATGGTCCAGACTAAATTTTCCATCAGCAGAAAAGAACTGTCCTCGCACCACAGCCCTCCATGAAATGCTACTCCTGGGGTATGGAGACCCTGACGAATAGCATAAGAAGGGTCTGCAGGGGGAAAGAGAACCGGATGGAAATTGCAATTTATTCTGGCTCCAACCCACCGTCTGTAAAAATTTAGGCAGTTTTCACTGCCTTGCTCCTTGTACTGTTTTTGTTGCTTTGTTCTTCAAGTTTTGCAGTCTTGATTTATTGCATGTATTGCAGAGTTTGTCCAGCGCATTCTCTGCTTCTGTAATCCATTTTTTATTGCACTGTTTGTATGAATGCTGTTTTGATTATACTATTTGTTGTACATTCCCAAGCATGGAGGCAACGTGATGGAAAAGCTGCATTTAGTCTGTGTTTACCATTGTAGCTCTGGAGGAGTGGGGGATGTCCTGGATGGATCAAAGTTTTAATACTCAACAGAAAGTGCGGAAGCCGCCTTTGCAGCTAAACTCGACCGTATCACCTAACGCTGATTGTTTTCTTAGGGCTTGACTAGATATCCGAGGGTCCTTGTGGCCATCACTGCCATTTTAAAGTCATTTAAAAATGCTGCTAGGCTCTGAACCTGTTCGGGCCTGCAGCAAGGCATGCCGAGTTGCTGTTCCTCCCTGCGCCATATCAAATACTCAAACGGCTGCCCTCCCGTATGGCTGTTTGGCACTTGAAAGGTATGTGTGGGTGTGGGAACAAGAGTGTGGCATTGCAGGCCTGATGTGGATTGGGCCCTCGTGGCATTTTTAAATTCCTTTAAAATGGTAATGTCATCCTTTCGATGGCCACAAGGATGCCGCCCTGTCTAGTCTGACCCTTAGAAGGCAGGTTTGTAGTATGCATTAAAGGAAGGCTTGCGTTCCCAGAAGGCAGGGAAAAGGAAGAGGACTTGAATCCCAGTACGTAAAAAAAGTTGAAATACAACAGACTGTTGAATATTATATATTCAGAGGTCTTCATGTGCCAACATCTAAGCACACAGATTAAGTTATGAATCTTAAAGATCACGGTGCAGTCCGTAATTTTTCTTTACAGCACAGGTGTAATGACCAGATATGACAAAGTGGTTTATTTATGGCTTTATTTTCCAGCAGTTAATGCCGTTTACATCAAGGACAGTAAAATGACAAAATCAGACATCAATGCTGTTTAAGTATTTAGTTAAAAAGTGTTCATGACATGATTACAACCAACGCTAACTTGTTTGAGTAACTGAACTACTGTGTTTTTTTCTGCTTCTCCTTCTTGGACCATGGTGGTGGTGCTTCGTTTGTCTGTTAAAATTAAAAATACATTTGAGATGAGTAAAGCAACAAGCAGCAGTGTGCCGCTTGCCTAACATTTCTTCGGATACCATTTTGCTATTTCTAATGGTGTGACAACCCTGCGACAATTCAAATAACATTACTCAAAAAGGTATGACTAACATCCATACTCAGCACATAACTTTATTCGAAGTAATCCGAGATCTATATCCAGAAAAGATGTACTCTGAAACATGTACAAACTGAATAAATGAGGCACGCTTGCAAATATTTACTAATTTTTAAATAATTTATTCTGCTGGACATGGAGGTGTCTAAGAACTGTACAAGGCAATGAGACCCCTTCCCCTGTACATGTTCAGCCTCACCAGAGATTTTGCCAAGCATTAATTCCACTTTCACACTTATTTTTACAGCCTTGAGATGCTCTAGACACTCAATTTGTGGGGGACTGACACTATAAGTGCTGGTCCATTGCAAGCCACACATTCAGCTGGGGAAGAAGCAACCTGCTAGTCCACGGGAACTAGACTGTTCAGTAGTAGAAAGCCTGAACAGTGACAACAGTCTTTGAAACAGACTTCCTGTTGCAGAAATCTAAGCTGACCTCCTGTTCTCTCTCCTAGCTTTCAGGGAGTACCCTGAATTCTGTACTGAGTGTTATAATTCATGTACAGAGTATGACTATGGGGAAATTACCATGGAAAAATTGAGTGGGAATTACAGTCAAGATGAAATATAATAATATTTGATTTATATACCGCCCTTCAGGACAACTTAATGCCCACTCAGAGCGGTTTACAAAGTATGTTATCCCCACAACAAAACACCCTGTGAGGTGGGTGGGGCTGAGAGAGCTCCAGAGAACTGTAACTAGCCCAAGGTCACCCAGCTGGCTTTACATGGAGGCATGGGGAATCAAACTTGGTTCTCCAGATTAGAATCCTGCACTCTTAACCACTACACCAAACTGAAATATACAGACCTACTAGACAATAACTGCATAATAAAAACAACTGGGAAATAATGCTTCAAATGTAGTGGTGCCTGTTACATAAAATAACATATATATATATACTACCACTCTTTTTCTTTGTGGTGCTAAAAGCAGAAAAATACACCAAGTGGGCCTGCACCAAAAAATCACAAAAGATAGCTGTTGCCAGCCTTTTCGTCTGGGTAGTAGTGTTCAACAGATTCCACCCCCCAGCTCCCCGCCCCAAGATCTCCTTGCATATTCTTCAAAGCATTTCAAGATTTTGCAGCCATAAACCCTCCATTTACCATTGAATGGGGCCATACCATGCAGGTGAGGTTAGTATGACACAACACCCACTTGGTTTTGTTCCCTAGTACAATGAATGCTTGATTAAAAAAACAAAACAAAACACATGGATGTTTGTTATTCGTGACATCCTCACTGTATCCAAGATACATTATCAGTTTCAGCAGATACCGTTCTTCTGTTTATATTTGTATTTGCAAAATAATTTCCAATCACAGGGTTTTTTGTTTGGCTGTTTGGTTGTTTAACTTCTCCCAATGTTTAACTTCTCCCAAGACACTTAGTGCAAGTTGAATTTTTGGTATATCCTCATGTTCAAATAGTGAAACCCCTGGCTTACCCCTGCAGCAAGGATGCAGGGACCAAGACAGGAGCTTAGAAAACTTAGAGAAGTGCTCAGACTTGGAAAACTGCCCTTGCATTGAGGTGTGAACAGGTAGAGGTGAGGAGTTGTGAACTGGCTGGACCACAGTGTGGTGCTTAACTTAAAGCAGCGTTTCCCAACCAGGTTCCACGGAACCGTGGGGTTCCTTAGGACATTGTCAGGTGTTCCATGAGTAATCTTGGAATAACTAAATAAAGTTTTGAAATACTGTAAAACTCACACATATATCTTGAAATATAGTAGTTAATAAGGTAATGAAATGTTCTCTCTGTCTCTCTCTCACACACACATGTAAAGCAGTTCTTTACAAATAAATTTAGCAGTAATTGAATTGAGTTCCCTGTAAACATTTTCATAAGTAGGGGTTCCTTGGAATTATTAATTTAGGGGTTCCTCCATAGAAAAAGGTTGGGAAACACTGACTGATAGAGTTGGCATTGTAAAGAAAGCAGGCAAAAAGGGCACACTTCACAGTTCTGGTGTGTTGCCTCATTTTTGACAAAGCTGAAGTAACCCCCATGAGCTAGTTGGTTTAGCTCAGTAGGGCGGAGTCAGTGCCTGGAGCTAAGCAGCTGAACAGAAGAAGGTGGTTGCAAAGGAGCTTGATAAAACATTATGTGCTCTTATTACCTTGAATAAGGAAGTTGGAAACATATTGTGTAGAAAAATAGTGAGTAAAAGTGGTTTATGTGCATTATGTTTAGTTTGGTATTATTACTGGAATCATATTATTATTTGAAGGGCTGTAATTCCCAAGCTGAAGGCAGAAGCCTGGGTTCCAGTTTGTTCCATAATCAAGAAGACTGTAGCAAAGGACTCTGGCATTGGTGGGACCCGAAAAGTTGAACCTTGTTTACCCTGAAGTGGTTTCAAAAGACAACCAGTTAGTGGCTGAACTTAAAGACATTATTGGCTGCAAGTTTCTGTTCTTTGTTGCACTGTGATTAAAAAAATAGTTATATTGTTCTGATTGTTGAAAGGTTTGGTTTAAAGAAATTTTCTTAACTTGCATTTGTGTTGCAACTTTGGTTCCTAAATTAGCCCCAGAGAACCCACACAAAAAAGAGGTTATACGGACAGAAGACAGCTCATGGCCTTTGGGGATCCACACAAGCTCATACGTATCTTCTAATAAATTGAATCCCATAATGCCTTCCCATTTATGGAAGACACCAATGGATCTATCTCCACAAAAACATGCTAGGGAAGCATGCCGTGATTTCAGACTTTGTGCCACCTGCTCACACAGTGAAGATGACTTATTTGTATTTATTCTGTGTCAACGTTTATGGAGCATTCGGCACAGAAGAAAGAAATTCCTCGTGTGAAGCAAATACAAGTATATGTTGTGTGAATAATACTGTGTGTTCAAGTGGCACGTTTCTGTTTTTCCGTAATATACTACAATTATTTTGATATGATTTTACTTAGGCACTGATAATGAAACTACCTAGTAATGTCTACTGTGATATTGCATCCTGTTTCTGGTTGTGAATATCAAATATTTTGCTTTAGGAAAATGGTAAGACCCAAGAATTGGCAACATACATGAATCTCTCCCCCCCCCCGCCATCCCCAATTTTATCTTCATAATAATTATGTGAGGTAGGTTGGACTGAGAAAGAGTGATTGGTCCACTGTGATGGATGGCGGAGCATGGATTTGAACTTATTTATTGACTTAATTTATACCCTGCCCTTTCCCCTAATGTGGGTCCAACAAAGCCTATTAATGTTCTTTTCCTCACTTTATCCTTAAGTCTTTCTGTTCCAATACACTCTGCTATACAATGCTGGGTTGTCATGATCTAAGCAAAACATTTAAAAATATATTGTACTTACAAACAATGTTGGTTTAGGCACAAACACATTTTCTGCCTCCCGCTCTAAAGGCAAATTGACCGATGAACCTGAACGAGCTTTTGCGGGCTGATTTTTAACCCTTTTCTGAGGTAAATTGTCTCCATGGGGTTGACCATGAAGATTAATCAACATCTGCTTCATCGCAGCAAGTTCCTAGAAACAACAAACCCATAATTCTCAAATACTAGTCACATTCTCCGCTCACACCAAACAGAAATACATAGAAAGGATCATTGCTCTGTAATTAAGATAGCTATCTTTTTTTAGTCTGATTACTTATTAGAAATCACTTCATGAAGGAAGCAATAAAACAAAACACACACACATGATTTATATAAATAGAAGATCGTTATTTCTGAACTGGCATAATAGAAAATGATTTACGGAACATTGTGAAGCATCCCACAAATGCCTTTTCCACTTCCACTGCTGTATTTTTTAAAGGCCTTCTTTTTAATGGCTTGTTTTGAAAAGAAAGAGCACTCACTTAATCCAATCTGTATGCTTACAAATGACAGTCAGATGGCTTGGATAAGAGAGCATGTCTTACAAAGGCAGTTTTTTAAAGCTTCATTATTTCCAGAAAGCAGGAAAAACATGCAGCAGACAGAAAACACATACACTGGGAAAGCTGCAGTAAAGCGTAAATGAGGTTAGCATCACTTTAAAAAGGAAAACAGTATCTGAAAAGGAAGAGAAAGCTGGGGGGAAAGATGAAAAGATTGTGCAAACACATGCCGGAACAGGCATTCACATACAATTAAATAACCTTTTAGTTTAACAAAAAGTAACTTTCCTTGCATCTTTGGCTGGTTTACACGAAACATGAAGTTGTTTACGGTAAAATATTCCACGGTGTTCACATTATTGCTTAGATTTTACCATCACAGCCACCGTAATAGCAAAATTAGTACAATAGCCGTAAAAACCAACGTAAGGCTTTTCGCTTCTAAGATAACCGCTGCAGTGGCAAAGCATTTTAAGATGTGGCTATACTACCATAAGATGCTGAAAAAGCTCTCGTAGCCATAGCTAGGAGGATCCAAAGAACTGTGTAGCTTCCTCCATGTTGGCCCTACTTGTCCCTCCTGGAAAGTTTGTCCTTGAAGGTAAGAGAATCTTCCAGAGTGGTAAGCCGCTTGCTGTGAAGGAGTGTAGCCCAAAACCAAAGGCAGTTACCCAGTCCCAGTAAGTGAAAGTTCTTTCTGCTTGTACATGGGTGTGGATCTTGGCCAATATCTATTTCATGCTCCAGAGAAATGTGGAATACCAAGGGAATTCATTACCTGGATTAAGTTGCAGTAAAAAGTCTCTGCGGAATCAGTTGCCGTTGGGCAGATGGGAGTACATTTCCCTATGCTTATATTTGATGAGACCCAAGAACTTTTGGCAGACATTAGCATTCTGAGATCAAACGTATGGGGAATGTAAGATCTAACTTCATGCAGTGATGCTCTCCTAACATCCAGACTTTGAAGTCTCTGTCCCTATATTGTTACCACTTGACAATAATTAAATCAGAATGTATGAGACTGGGGAAAATGACAACTGAACATTATTTTTAGGTCTCGCGCATCACTGCCTATTGGTTCAGTGTAAAATATGTTGACTTCCGCTAATCGGATCAAAATCATTTAAGAAGAGCAGGTTGCTGACCTATAACTCAAGATTCCTTTGAGCAGTCAGCCTGTGCAGTCTTACCTACGAGTGCTGCACTTGGAACCTCCTAGGACTAAAGCCAACCATTGTCGCACCACCTCCACTTAGCTCAAAGAGAGGAGCACTTATGGGGTGCAGCTGTGCTTTGTTGCTCCGTTCTTTCCCGGAATGATGCTGCAGGCGTAAAAATCAGCTTCTGCAGGGGAGGAAGGTGAGCTGAGCGACTGCTCAGAAGGCTGCTTAATGAACATCAGTTACAAGTAAGCCACCTTCTCTTCCTCATGGTCTCTGTACAGGCACGTCTGCTCAAACTCATGTACCTGGTAGTGGGAAGAGGTGAAGTCAGGAGAAGGGGGCATCGAGCACTGCCACCAAAGGCTGTGGATCTGGGCTGGCTCTTACATCCAGAGCTTAAGTAACTGCTCTAAAGGGCTCTGGGGCTGGGCTGGGGAGGCAGACCTCTGTAAAAGGCTATGGAAACAGCAATGGTCTTAGTCAAGTGTGCACTAACCACTGGTACAGGCAGTGATGTGCTAGTTCACAGCACAGTTTAATCACTGATGCGATCCAGTGGCTCGGATTCTGGGAGGAAACATGTTGGCTCGTCCATATATTATCATTACAAACCAATAAGCTAGAGTACTTTATGTAGGAGGCCATCCTGCTGATACAAAAGGCTAGAGTCCTCTGGACAACTAAGGAATGCAGAGATCTTTCTACTTGCCAACGGATTTGGGAAGGTTGTCAGCAGGTTAAGTTCCTCGTTCAGCTGAAACATGGAAACCATTTAAAGTAAGTACTCTGGCCAGAGTACTGCCATTTCTCCATAGCGGGGATATAGGGAGACCAAGTACAGGGTGAAGAGTTCACTGGCTCGTCCGGCTGAATTTATGGCTACCAAAAATGCTATTTTCAATGCCACAAGACAGAGGTCACATGTTGCCAAAGGTTCAACAGGGCATTTCATGAGTTGCAAAAGAAACAAATGAAGATTCCACTGAAATCTGGATGGAGAAATTGGGATTGGCAAGTGGAGTGCAAGAGGATAAGGCCGTGAAAGTATTGCTTTATGCTAAAAGTGAGAGGGGTCATCAACAACGGTATGCGACACCAAGGCTGCCGGGACACGCTGACTCCAGAGTACAATGGTGAAGAAAATACTCCAGATCTGAAGCTATGGAACAAGTTAAGGGGTCCCAACACTCAGACATTATAAAGAAGCAGAAACGTTTCTCCTTAGAGGAGTAAGAATGGTGATGGCTTCCTAGCATTGTGTAAAATAGTAAACAGTCCAGTAGCACTTTTAAGACTAACCAACTTTATTCATACCCTCCATGCATCTGATGAAGAGAGCTGTGGTTCTCGGAAGCTTATGCTACAATAATGTTGGTTAGTCTTAAAAGCGCTACTGGACTCTTCACTGTTTTGCAACTGCAGACGAACATGGCTAACTTCTCTGGACCTAGCATTCAGGGGCAATGACTAAAGCCCGCATGACTGCTCCTGCTAGGTTCATTTGAGGGTTGGTCTGTCACTTCATCACCTCCACATGTGGTATTTGGCCTTCAAGGAAATGAATGGAAGCCTGGATTCACCAAGCATTCATGCATCCCGAACACCCACAGTTTAATGCCAGAAGACGGCAAGCAAAGAGATCAGTGCAGCTTTACAAAAACGTAAAATCAGCCAATTACTTAATTTTTTACTTAATCTTCCCCTTGATTTATACATTGTGTGGGTGACAATAATGACAAGTGCCTTAAAAGATGAAAGCGTGCCATTCTTCATACACTACCGCTTATAAGCAGTTCTATAATACTGCAAATGGTAAAAATACCAAGCAGGCTTTGTTGTAGCAATGATGATATCTATAAAATTAATGTCCAATATTTCAGTTATGAGCTCCTTGTACTGCAATCCCAATCCTTAAAAGTACACCAAACCATTTCAATCTGCTGGGTAAATTCTTCTTATTGCTCAGTCATTTAATATTGTAACTATTTGCATAATTCAACCATGTGCAGTGGCATGCTAAAACAGCTCAACTGCAGAGCAGCTGTTTCAAAAGGCTGCATAGCTGATACCAACATGTTGCTGAAAGTTGTAAACTCTGCAAAGATGTTGCCAAAGCAATGCATAGACCAAATTTCTCGATGAAAATAACTTGGGACAATTATATTACAAGCACGTGCTTCATCTTTATAGGACCCAGGCAGAGATCCATTCCCTACCTACTTGGAAGAAAGTGCTACTGAAACAGGGCTAATTACCTTTCAAATAAACAGGTTGAGGGTTGGGATGCAGGGCTCACTTGAAGGTAATATTTTTCTATTCGTTATCTCTGGGAATCAGCAGAGTTTTGCTGCACCTTGTGTTGAAATTGCACTCCATGAAGTGACAATGGTGAGAAATTCTCGGAATGATGAAGAGTTTTAAGTTTCAGATAAGACAAAGCAATACTTAAGCATTTACTTGGTCCTATCTTCTGGAGGGAGGCCAAATTCCGGGCAGCAGAGAGAGAGAGAGAAAGAGAAAGAGACTGGCCTACCAGAAAAACAGTTTAAACTTCCTAAACCAGCACTGTGTCTTAACGTTCAACCTTCAGCAACGTTGGGGAAAAGTACGAGCAGTTTCCATTCTTAAAACCCTTTTAAAGAAAACAGTAGAAGATTGTGATCTATTCTTTCCATAGATTGTGATCTATTCTTGCATACATTTCAAGGAGTAGTCTAACTAACAAACTTCTAGCCTTTGTTTGGAAATGATGCAAGATCTTTTGGTTTTAATAGCTTTCAGTGGCCAAGGATGAGGGGAGATTTGACAAAACAGGGTTTAGTCACTGTAGCCACACGCTTTGCGTTTTGCCCTAATCCTTATGTGGCGGGACAGAGACGGAGTAGATGAAGCAAGCGCAGGTCCCACAGACTGTCAACTCCAACCATTCTCCTTTTTGATCTCTTCATTACATACCACTTATAAACACAGTTGTTGACTTTTATTGAAGTGAACCATGTGCAGAACAAACGAGGCGAGCGTGTGTACCCCTTCAGCTATTTCTCATTGTCTAACGCTGTTATTCGGTTCCCTGATCCACCAGCTCTGCTCAGCACATGGGGAATCAGGAATAAATTATAGCTTCAATAATCTGCAAGCGAACGGATTCTGTGGGGAAGTGGTTTGAGCTGGAATGCGAGGAAAGGCACAGGGGATGCAATGGGACTAGGGAAGGGGGCCTCGGTGTGCGTGCAACTTCTGCAATTGGCATGGGGTTGGCCACCATGTCAGATGCCAAGCCCCTCCCTTCCTGCACGGGAGCAGTCGTCAACCACGAGTATGCAGCCTGCATACATAAATTCTGGTGAATCTTCAATATAGCTATTGTGATGAATGCCAATATAAATAATAATTAAACAAGCATAAGATATAATGAGAGCTTCAGACGATGAAATGGCAGGAACAATTGCTGAACTAAGAATGATAGAAGGATTGTGGCTAATTTCACCAAACAAGAGCACATCTTAAAGCCTACAACATCTTAAAGCCTCTTTGGTAGTAATGGCAGTGAAGAAAGCTTTCCTTTTTACTTTCCCTGTAAGCCTGGTACCCAGGAGAGCCATTCCAAGTGGCTAGGATCACTTTATATCTTGGGCTTTAAGGAGAAGTCGAGGAACCCAGCATGACTAGTTTTCCAGTCAGATAAAACCATCTGGTCCAACTTGGAAGGAATGTGAATTACAAGTTCACATTGGGTGGAATTAGGGATTCCACTTGTCCTGCTTTGGATGGACATTTCTCAGTTTGGTCAACTTGATGGGAACAAAATCCCTGGAGATGTAATATCCACAATGGTTCTGGATACATGCCTATTCAGGCAGCCAGCCAGCCAGAAAGGTGTTAGCCAAGTAGATGAAGGAAGAAGTTAAGAATACCTTGAGCTAGGGTGTGGTCCTCACAGTTTTAAAATAGGCAGTTGCAGAACCACACCTGATCATTGGATCCCGCTGTTATGGAAAACAGCTCGTTTTAATCCCTATTTCTGTGCAAGGTCCTAGAGTGTATTGTAATATCTCAGCTCCGGGGACTCTTGGGTGAAACCAATTCTCTAAATCCTTCTCCATTTAGTTTTTGTCCCGGAGTAGAAACATAAGATTGCAAACTTAACATCTCTGTTGCTCCTTTTGAAGTTTTCAGTGACTTTCAGTGTCATTTACCATTGTATCCTTCTGAGTTGCTTGGCTGGAGGGACAGGAATACCGATCCTTTCTTAAGATAATTTCTAATAATAATATAATACCGTTGCCACTTCCATTGCTTAAAACTAGTGGCGTTCTATGAAATTCCATCTGGTCTCCATGCTTTTTAACATCTACATAAAACTTCTGGAGGTTGACTGGAGAACTGGGCTGTAGTAATCAGTACAAAGACCAGCTGTCTTTCATTTCCGCCGAATTCCAGGGAGCAGTTGAGATGCTGAACCAGGGTTTGATATCCGTGGCAAGGGTAACCAAAGGAAACTCATGCCTGACAAGGGGGTGTTATTTATTTATTTAGAGACATTTTATGCTGCCTATCCAGGGAACTACATGTTACTTCACAAACTCATATTCCAAACCATATATGAGAGGGGATTTTTAGTGGATAATTGGTGGACAAAACAGGGCTAAATGTTTCCATGCCAATTCTTCTTGCTAATTCACTCTCCCTTCCAGTCCATTTTGCCTCAAGTGTGGTCATTTTCAGTCTTTGACTTCAATGGAGTCCACCTTGAGTCTCAATGAGGGGAAGAAGCCAAAACTATCTGGGAGTGTGTGTCAGTGACTCTTCCTCTGTCCTATGACCAGAGGGTTATTTCTTTTGTCTCTGCCTGAAGAAATATTTCCACTGCACCATCTTTCTATTAGGGTAGGAACATACAGCACTCATCTTTTCAAACCTTCAGGACAAAGGCTATTCATTCACTCCCCCCAATAGTCAAAATTGCAGACTACATTAATACTTTAAGCTCCTCTGGCAGTTTGGTGTAGTGGTTAAGAGTGGCAGGACTCTAATCTGGAGAGCCGGGTTTGATTCCCCACTCCTCCGCTTGAAGCCAGCTGGATGACCTTGGGTCAGTCACAGCTTCTCAGAGCTCTCTCAGCCCCACCCACCTTACAGGGAGATTGTCGTGAGAATAATAATAACGTCTTTTGTAAACTGCTCTGAGTGGGCGTTAAGTTGTCCTGAAGGGTGGTATATAAATCGAATGTTGTTGTTGTTGTTGTTATCTTGCTCAAGCAAGAAATGTGGAAAAGTAGCATCATTTGCCCTGTGATCTATCCTTGAAGAACATAAGACCATCGGCACTTCAAAAACAACTCTGATGTACTTGTCAAGAAGTCGACAAAGGTGGCGATTACAAATCTGTTTTTAAAAAGGAGGCCGAGGAGCAGCTCTTTTAACACTATTCTATATGGACCTCTATCTTCAGACTCTACTGAAGAATTCCACAGGGAACTTTTCAAGCGATTTAAAAAACTACATGTAGGGGTAGATTAGCACATCTTCAGGCATTTTCTGTTTGCTGCACAACAGACACAAAATGGGATCCTGGTTGGGAACTGGCCTTTTACAAAATACATGATGGACATACAAGCTCCACTTTATACTGGAAACTGATGGGTTGCTGCACTTAACCCTGAATTAAATTAATACACCCAGAATTAAATGTCTGGCCACAATTTTGCCTGCCATAGCCGCATACTCAGAAACTGAGAAAATTGTGTTCCTGTTAGCAGACAGTGACAGTCATGTATCCTATAGAGTTTCACAATTTGTATTAGCAGCCAGGAAGATCAAGTCCAAGGAGTCTCCGAATGGGGTGTCCTTATGACCGGTACGATTCCTTGTACAGTTTATTTTAATTTTTCTAACTATGATGCTGGATGTAACTGAGAGGTTTTTTTTTGTATTTTTTAATTTTATGATGGCCTATGGCTAATGACAATAAATCTACCACACTTAACCTACGTGTTTCCAGCTACCGCCCAGAACACTCCGTGTAATTCACTGTTTACAGCCATCCACTGATACACAACCGCATTTGCCTTGAGTAGGACAAGCACCTACAGACTAGATGTCAAGCATCCTTAAAACTAAGGTATTCTACCAGAGGGAAGTGAAGAGTGAAACTGATGAGGCTAGACAGCTGCCAAAGAGTTATGTTCTTATAGCACAGACTCAAGAGGACACAACCGGTTGTCACTTACAGCTTATAGCTAAAACCTCTGTAGTTCATTATCAGGGATCTACAGCCTCTGCAGGAAGATGATCCTTACTTTTTAAATGCCACGGGGGTCATAGGCCTTTCCTTGCTTACACACAGCTCCCGATATCAAGCAACTACTCACCAGCCTCAATGGACCACCCTGTGGAAGTGAAAACTCAAGCATGAGTGTTTGCTATAAACTCCATATTCCCTCAAGTAACACCGTCACAGGCTCTGACAATATGGGCTATGCCATTAGTGACTCAATCACCTGTACAGCCTGTAACGTGATCATGTTTCAGCAATGCTCATTTACAGTGACCAGATGAGACTGTTTTAAAGCAAGAGAATAAATGTACGCAAATCAAACCTTAAAAAGGGAAACACTCAGAGCATTTTAACCTGCGTGGACTTTTTTTTAAAACATAGCAGACCAACAAGTGCTAAACCTAAGAAAAAAAGCAGATCTCAAATGCCAAACACATCCCAGGACAAAAATGTTTTTGTCTGTTGCCTGAAACTAGTAAAGAAGGAGCAGGGTGAATTTCTCTAGCGAAGGAAGTTCTGTAGTTTTCAGAGCCACTTGTAGAAAGGCCTTGTCTTCAGATGGATTGTCCTTGAAGTATGGTACTCTGGCAGCCAAGCACTTATCAGAGGCAGTCTCAGAGCATGTTACAGTAGTCTAAACTATACCCTCTTGGGGAATTCATTATTATGTCAGTGTCCCTTTTGTATATAGGAAAAGGGTGCATACAGAGAACTCGCTTTAGCACCCTCGGCCTCTGCCAATATCTGGGTCTTCCAAGAGGTGCACCAGATCCAAATGCATCTCCAAGGTTCATATCTGGGGGTTGGATCCTAATTAAATTTTGTATCAGCAGCACAACGGAACTTTCCTGCCTCCAGATTCAGCCCACTGAGCTCCACAAATGCTTCTCCTGGTGGATAGGGGACCCCCAAGGAATGACATAAAAGGGAGTCTGCAGCAGAAAGGGAGAATCAGCGGACACTGCCAATTTTGTCTGGGTCCAACTCTGGATCTTAAGGGGGAGGGCCTTTCTAACACAGATGCATTTTTTAAAAGCTTTGGGTAACTTCACAACTGAGGTTTCAACGAGTAGCAAATTCTTACAAGTTTTCATTCCATATAATTCCTTAATAGGAGTACAGATTATTGGTGGAGTGCATTTTATCTCCTTTGAAATGTTTGAAGGTGAATAAATTATAAATTATATTTTCAAATGAGCATGATTGTGGGCCAGGGAGGGAGGTGTGTATGCCAGGATGAGCTGCAGAGGGCTCTGTGCATGCGACCACCTTAGGTAAGTTCACACGAAGCCATATCCCAGCGTTGGGGCCATAACTTCCTGGTTCAACCTCTACAGTCCCCAACAATAATTTTGAAAATAATGTAATAAGTGACGGGGAAAAGATAATGTTATACAGCCACGTGTATTAGAAATGGCTAAAAATGAACTGGAGGGTTGGGGGCGTCGCCTCCCAGTGCCGTTTCGGTGGGAAAGGCTGCTCATGTGCAAGGGGAGGCGAGCGCCCCCTAGTGGACTTAGCTTGAAAACCCTTCTGACGGGCAGGCCTGTGCGAGCGCAATCCCATGCGGGACTGCACTGGAAGACCAACGGTTCAGGGGCTGCGTCTCTTATCTCAAAGGGAACGCTAAAAAAAGAAATCCCCCCAAATGCAACTGGCATAACAGGAAAGATCTTCTATTTTAGATCCCACCTGACATGTAAGAAGTGATGTAACTGGCACAGAAGAAGAAGTTCCCTTTTGTTTTAATTTCTCAGTTAAAAAGCAAGCGTTTGGGATGCAAGTACATATAAAACAATGAGCCCTTCTAGAAAAGTATAAGGCCATTTGTATGTTTCTTTGCCATTCCGGTTAAGCATCTCCTCAAACTGCTTTCTGCGTTTTCATTCATATTTTACATCTGATGCCAAGCTATAATAATATGCACAAAAATCAAAAGGTTTACACAGCTGGATGGCAACTGCAAAGATTCATAGTGAGCAGGAGGCAAATGAATATAATAATTAAGTACTATTTAAATATCTGGATGATCTGCCTGCCAACCATCTCTTGCTAAAGCTTCTGCCTTTAAATAGATAAATAAATAAATCCAGCCTTCTCCAACGTACGTTTCTTGAAAATACGCTTGCCAGTTCCATCTTGCATGCCAAACACAAATGAAATTTGCGTCTGCTTTGTGGAAAGTTTCCCTTTGAAATGAAGAGCTCAAGGGGTTCCATAGCCTATGGATGTACATTACCATAAACCTTCCTAGCTCATTTCTGTAACATATGCAAACTGTATTTCCTGAAAGCTGAATCACACTCAGCACATATTTATTTGACATGACACAATAAACATAAATACAATTCTTGGGAGAGAGGGAAGTATGCCTGAGACAGCAGTAAGCCATTTCAAAACTGGGGGAAACCTCCCCATGAATGCCTGACTGGATCCATTTGTTAAAAGCTTCCTTGTGTTTTAAATTCAGTAGCCTTTTTGTATCTATGTTCAGCTAACACAAGAACTCAGGAGATAACCAAAAGGAGAAAAGCTGATAAAACAGCACAGTAGGAACTGGAAACTCTTAACAATCACTTAGCAGTGTAATTGTGCCCTGCTTCTCCAAGTTTTGGATGCAAATAGCTCCAGGGCTTACTGGTGATACAGAAATGTCCCTGTAATCTACTGAAAAAAACAATAACAACGCAGAACCTTAATAGAAAGTAGGATCTCAAGAACAGTAACGTAGCAGAAGAAAAATGATAATTACCTTGTGGCTGAAGGTATAAAAGAACTAAGCATTGTTCATCAGCAATTTTGTTTTTAAGAAGACTGAAGCAGGTTATAGCACATATGTGATGAGGGAAAAGCAACCCTAGAAGCTTAATTCTGAAATTGTCTCATTTAAGAAAAAGAAAAAAAAAAGAAGGAACTTAGCTGAAAACATTTAGTCAAAAGAACCTGTGTCCAACTTTTTTCTTATAACCACCTTATACAGATGGCTTTTCTGTCCCTGACTAAAAAGAAATCATAAGCGCGACGTTCTAGAGTTAGGAGAGCAGCACTTCAGATGCTACAGGTCTCCTCTCTTCTTTACTGATTCTTTCGTGCCTTTTCCAATTTGAGACAATTCTAAGAAGGAAATAGATACAGTAGGAGCTGATTGATGTCCAGCTGGTAAGACTGAGTCTCAGTAGCAATCAACAAACCAAAGAAAGAGACATTTATGATGATGTGAGTGTACAAAATGCAATATGCAAGTCGTAGGGTTCCAGAGAACTCCTCGTCAGGTAGGCTAGTCAAAAAAAGATTAAAAAAAACACACACACATTAAAAAAGAAAAGTTTCACTAGCGGCATAATGTGAAGTTCAGTTAACCCCATGCAGAAATTGTGGCAGCCATTTGCTCTGCCTTCGCCCTGGGGAAGTCATCTGTGGATGTTTCTTCTGCACAGCAAGGATCTGGGCTGTAAAAGCACCACTGCTGCCATCCACTCGTTGCCTCTGGTCTGCGGAGGAAGGCATCGTTTATATCCATTTCGCACGAATGCTTTTGATGCTGCTGCCCCGTTTTCATTAGAAAAGAACAAGCGTCTAGTAGCACCTATAAGACTAACAAAATTTGAGGTGGGGTAGGAGCTTTCCTGAGTCACCGCTCACTTCTTCGGATATCTGCTGTGACTCTTGAAAGCTCATACCCCACTTCAAATTTTGTCAGTCTTATAGGTGCTACTAGACGCTTGCTCTTTACTACTGCTACAGACTACAAATGGCTACCCATCTTGATCTATCCCCTTTTTCATTAGTCGCCAAGAGCCTCTCCCCTTGGTGGGCCCAAGGGTTACAGCAGAAAGAGCTCCTAGGAGAATCTGATGTAGCAGGGGGAGCAGAAGCATTCAAAAACTGCCCTGCACACAGGACAAAGGTGGTGGTGGGGAGACCTCCCTCTTTGGAGCAGGTAGTGACAGATTGTTTAATTTATTTAAATGTTTCTATCCCACATCACTCTCAAAGGACCTGAGATTAGCATAAGGACGATATAAAGTGCAATGAGCACCGAATAAAGACTGAACTAATGTAGTGTAAGCTTAAAAAAAAGGGAAGGGGGGGAGGGTTGTAATCTGGAAGGAAACAAATGGAACTGTGCATCAGCCACAGAAGCAATTGCACCCCCCATATATATATAGAGAGAGAGAGAGAGAGAGAGAGAGAGAGAGAGAGAGAGAGAGAGAGAGAGAGAGAGAGAGAGAGAGAGAGATGGACGGACAGACAGACAGACAGACAGACAGACCGAGGAGCAGTTCTGTGTAACTTGAAAGTTCACATGCTGCACTCTGAACATGAATTGGTCCAAATAAAAAGGCATTATCTCACTTTCCCTGGGACTTTTGTAAAATACAAAGTATTCTTTCAAGGCCTTAATAAAAAAAGGGGGAAACGACTGACTGGAAACTTATCAGTGACCACACATGCCTTGGAGGAAAAAAGCAATTTTGTGAGGTCTGGGATGCACTCGTGCATCTCGCCTGCAAGATTTTATTTAATTGAATTGGCTCCTAAATTGTTAATGAAGGACAACATAAAAACATAATTAATCTGGCCGAGCATATTTGGGCAAATGGATTTATCCGCTGTTTAGCTATGAATCCTCAGTGTACAAGGGGAAAGAGGAGAGAAGGAAGGGTGACTCGGAAGGCATGTCTTTTTGGACGGAGATCTCTGGTTCTGCCCTACGTATTCTGGTCTGCCCAGGATGGGTTTCTCCGACTCTGCTCTGTTTCTCTTGATTTGGATTTCTCCTGGGAAATACATCCGGCAGGTTTCCCAGTGCTTCTGCATACTGGCCTTACCCAAACCTGCCTACTCTCTGCATCTTCCGTGACCTCCTCTTTCATGACTCTTTCAAAACTTCCTTGCAGCTTCCCTTATTCTTATTAAATCTCTCTGAACTTGCTCACAACATGTGACACCGACACACTAATTTGACACCTATTTATTGATTGGTTTTATGTGTCTTATTGTTGTTTCAAGAGTATTTAAATTTTGTATTCAACTGTTGTGGTGAGCTGCCCTGAGCCTGCGTGTGGGGATGGCAGGATACAAATCCAAGAAACTAAACCGGGGGTGCCCAAACTGCAGCTTGGGAGGCACATGTGGCTCTTCTAGACATATTGTGGGGCTCCCAGGGGTCTCTGAGTATCGCCATGGCTGTACATTTTATTTTATTTTATTTCCTTCCCTCCCTCCCTTCCCTTCTTTCTTTCCATGTCTTTCATATTTTCAATAAAATTGTTGGGGTTGCCAGATCTGACTCAGAAAATAACTGGGGATTTCAGAGGTGAAGCCTAGCAAGGATGTGACATCACTTTTGTGATGTCACTTCCAAGCCAAAGGTCAGGTAATGGCTCTTCTCAAGCTCCACTCCCCCAAACCCGCCTCTTTATTTGAAGTCAATTCAATGCATCATGTCTTGCGGCTCTCAAACATCTGATGATTATTCTATGTGGCTCTTATATTGAGCAAGTTTGGCCACCCCTGAACTAAACTAAACTGAGAAAAAAAATCAAGTATCAAGCTTTAGAAGCAAGCTGATTTTTTTTCCATACAGACAACTGACGTGTTAAATAACACAAAGAGGAACAGCATGAGTTCATGTATGAATTAGGCATATTTTAAGATGCTCAAGCTTTCCTTTTCCAGGATGCAGTAATTTAACAATGTTGTTTTTGATATTGGGAAGGAAGATATAGAAAAGAGATAAGCTATTCTACAACAATAATTCTCACTTTTTTCAGATGAAGGTTTCCCTGTTTTACTATCGATGGAGAGGTAATTAATTAATGACTGAGCTCTTCAGTCAAGCCTCCGCACATCCTACTATATAAAAGGCTAAGCGTGTTCCAGACAACTCACTTCCTACCCTGGTGTGCTTCCAGAGGGCACTGCTGTGGAGGGACGGCCAGATGAGGCAGCCAGACCTCCAGAGAGCGTGCCACGTTGGGAAGCCCAGGCTGGTATAAGGCGTGGAGCAGGTAGCAATGCCTGCCCCCTGCCTTCACCTAGCTGGGATCAGGAGCAGAGCAGGTGGCAATGCCCACCCCTTCTTCACCCAACTGCAATCAGGCATGGAGCAGGCAGCAATGCCCACCCACCCACCTTCACCCAGCTGGCATCAGGAGCAGGAACCGGAGAACAACACAAACAATGAAAAATGAATATATAATAATTTATACAAAAGTGCAAAAGTGCAATAGTGTGTAAGCAGTTTACAGAAATTCCATAAATACAATAAATACAATAAGGAGGTCTGTCGCCAAGGGTAATTACAACAATTCAAACACATACAGTGATAGGCTCAACAGGAGGTGGAGAGTGCAATTGGAGGAAAAAAACAGTCCATATGTCTATAGATGGTATCAGAAAGACATAACTAGCTGACGGGCTTTAGCTTCCATTTTCAATTCCCGTTTCGGATCTTCTTCTTCCAGGGCTAGTATCTATGGGTATCTGTTGCCATCTCTCCTCACACCCCCAACCAGTTCTGAGCACCGAATCAGGAGTGGAGCAGGCGGCAATGCCCCTCCATTCAATCTGCTGGAATCAGGCACGGAGCAGGTGGCAATGTCCCCCCACTTCACCCAGGCAGAATCAGGCGCAGAGCAGGAGGCAATGCCCACCCCTTCTTCACCCAGCCAGAATCAGGCACGGAGCAGGCGGCAATGCCTGCCCCTTCACCCAGCTGAGACCAGGCGCAGAGCAGATAACAATGCCTGCCCCCCCTTCACTTGACCGGGATCAGACGCAGAGGAGGTGGCTGTGCCTGCACCCCTGCCTTCATCTGGCTGGGATTAGTGACAGAGGAGGAGGGAATGCCCGCCTGTCCGCCCTCCTCTTTCTAGATCCTGTTGAATTTTTTCCCACTATGGGATTTGTCAATAAAATCTAAACAAAACCATAAAAATGAAGGAGTCTTGGGGTAAAATAGAACCAAACCAAGTTTCTCTCTCTTTTTTAAAAAAGGAGTATTGATAATGATTCTAATTTAATGTTGTCATATTACACTGCAGTCTGGATGACTGTGGCATAAGCATTCAAATGTACAAAGATGGTATTTGGGATCTTTAGTTACCCGTAACACACACAGCAGCCTCACACTTTCTTATACAGTTTTTCTTTCCATCTCCTGGAGATATAAATTAAAACACTGCATAGGTGTCTTTATCCATAATAGGATCATTTTATATGCCCAGTACTTAGACGTGTTTTAATCCCTACCCATATTTTATACTAGAGGTGTGTCAGCTCACAAACCTGGTAGCTCACTGCACTTGCAAAATTTAATGGTAGTTTGAATACTGAATGAGCAGTTCTGCCTCCCGCCAAAAGAAGTGCAGCAATACTGGATGAAGGAACAGCAAGAGCGATCATCCTTTTTAGCAAACTGGAGCCAAAATTAGACTTATAAAAAATGACATACCCCACAAATCTCCCCAAGTGGGACCCAAAGTGGTTTGCATCGTTTATCCTTGCATCAACCCATTGAAGTACGTTAGAGTGAGATGGTATGACTGGGCCAAGGTGACCCAGCAACCATCTGTGGCAGATGAGAGGTTCGAACCTGGGTCTCAGAATCTAGCCAGATACTCTAACCACTACATCACACAGGGTCTGATAGGTGAGGGAAGTAGTTAAACCCCCCGTTTTGTAAAAGATGGGATAGCTTCCACACAAACACCACCCGGCTGTACTGTCTGAACCTTCCTGGCTTCCATGAGTAAACCTTTGCTTCCCTTGCAAACACCAGAGGAATGCTCAGAAGCTAATCTGGGCCAGGATGTTCAGATCCACTTCATTTTTGGCGCTGCAATTTGAGCCTCCTGGCTTCATTCTCGGATGAGTTATGACTGTCAAAAATAAAGAACACCTGCAGCGGTCTTAATACTGAACCAGATCCCTGGTCCGTCAAGGTCAGTACTGTCTACTCTGACTGGCAGTGGCTCTCTATGACAAGGTCTTTCACATTTCCTACTACCTGATTGTTTCAAAGTGGAGATGCTGGGGATTGAACCTGGGACCTTCTGCATGCCAAGCAGGTGTTCTACGACTGAGCCACATCCTCTTCCCTAAGAACCTTAGCTTCCATTGCAAATAGCTAGGGGGTGGGGTCCCTGAGATAACGTGGGCCAAGAGGTTCCAATTCCCTCCCTGTTTGGCACTGCAACTACTACAATCATACTGAAGCTGGTGGCCAATTTTGAGGCTCCTTGCTTTTTTTTCTTATGAGTTACACGTGCCACAGATGGACAAAGAGGCACCTCCTGTTATTATTATATTATATAAATCAGGGTTTGAGCTCAATGCCCTTCTAGAGAACTCCTCAAATTAAAAAGAAAACCATGGGAGAGCAATCAACCAACCCCCGACAACGAAGGTAAGATATAGACTATGAACTGATACAGGCTGGAGAGTTTTTACATGCTTTGGAGGTAAATGACCCATATTTTTAGGCGCAGTAATAAAATCCAGGTTACTTTGCCACCCAGAAAGGATGTCAGATCATCCAGAAGTGTTCGCACAAAAGCAAGATTAGAAAGCATCTTGTGGATACTGAGGGAAGTTATTTTTGACAGTGTTCTCCTGCCTACAACAATTGATATCCAATAACATCATGACTTCCCAATACTTGACTCATTTCCTGACACAAAGAGGCACCCGCTTCCTCTACAAGAGATTTTATGCACAATTTTGTGAGAAAAAAAAGTGTTCAGAAAGGTCATCAAATAAAAGGAACATTTTTAGAAGAGCTGTCATTTTGAAAACGATATTTAGAATACCATTGCAGAATTTCTTTGAAATACAGGATGTGCTTACCTGTGAGGGAAAGCATTCAAGAAATCTTATTTCAACAGCTTATATTGTATCATTATTAATGTAAAGCTGGTCACCTTTGTCTTTGCATGCCTATAAAAGTTCCTTCTTGAGAAACATTTCTTTCACAGAAAGTGGAATGAATGAGTCCTGTGTTAACACTGTGCGACACCATGAATTAAGGACACAATAAAAGGTATAATACACCTGGTGTAACTACTAGCACACTTTTTAATAGCATATGTGTCACAACTTAACAATTCACCATTAAGGGAAGTTACACATCTAAGACAATGGCATTCAACGTAAGTGTTAGGAGACAGATGGTGGCATTTATGAAAATTAATATAGAAACGGTTCTCGACAAGAACAGTACTTTGTAATTTAACAGAACTTTTCATTTTAGGGTTTGGAAGCACTACGGCAAGAGTTAAACTAAGGACATAACTGGGAAGCTAAATCAAGGGGGAGGGGGAATTCACCGCATAGATTGTTTGCAAAGAAGGGAATAATAATAGAATGGCACTAAACACTAATGGATCAAACAAAAAGTCACTTCTTAATATTCTGTTTCACCTGAGCATGTTCAAGACTGTATTTTGAGGAGGAAGATAATGCTTCAGAGGCCAATGCCTCTCTTCTTCCCCTGTGCAATCTTAGATGAGGGTTTCCCTTCCCACGCAAGACAGGGAAAGTTTCAAGGATCACCACACTTACTTTGCTCCGAGAGCATCCTCTTTCTTCAATAACCTCAGAACATTTGGGGAGACTAGGATGGGGGGAAGAGACTTCTCCCTCTTCATTTTGTTGTAGTAGTTAAGAGTGACGGGACACTAATCTGGAGAACCGGGTTTGATTCCCCACTCCTCTGCTTGAAGCCAGCTGGGTGACCCTGGGTCAGTCACAACTCTTTTAGAGCTCTCTCAGCCCCACCCACCTCACAGGGTGAGTGTTGTTGTGGGGATAATAATAACATACTTTGTAAACCGCTCTGAGTGGGTGTTAAGTTGTTCTGAAGGGCAGTATATAAATCAAATGTTATTATTATATTATTATTATTATTAAAAGTACCAAGGAGAACAAAACACATCCTACTAGGGGCCCATCAGGGCACAGTCTTGGCATGGTGGGTGTTGTGACAGACCAACAAAGTTGGTGGGAATGAAGTGTGGAGGCGTGGCTGAGGTAATGCTGCTCAGAAGCTACCACCACTCAGCTATATCTGAGGAGCAGAGCCACACATACCACACAACTCTGCGAGTGAATGGAGGGGAAGAAGGAGACAGAACTGGGGTTATGTAGCAGCTGGGGGCAGGGGCCAGGGCTCTTCCCTCCAACATTAGCCTCCTGCTCCCTGCTGGCACTTTGCTAGGCATTTATTTAAAATACATTTATAAAGCTAGCAGAGACAATAACAAAAATACTTCTCCATGACATACATTGAAGGGAAAAAAACATACATGGTGATGGCTGGGTTAAAAAAAAAAAGATTACCTCACGGTGATTTAGAAGTCTTTCTAAATCTGTTGCCATTTGATTCTTGACACGCAGCAAAGCTGTCTTTTCTTTATTTAAAAGGCTGGTAGAAAAAGGGATGGTATTAGGAAATAAAGTAATAGCAAAGGATTATCTCTTCTAATCTTGTATTCTGGTTGCAACATGAATTTTTAAAGCAAAATGTTGGCAATCATGAACATATGCTGAAGCAACAGCGTAAAGACTCTTTCCTAGTAAAAACGTTGCCCCTTGATTAAGAAGATTGCAGATGCTTTCTTTAGACTGTGATCTATAGACCATTTACAGTGAAATCCTAAGCAGAGCTCAATGGGCTTAGACTGGGGGAACTCTGGTTTGGATTTCAACGTTAAACTACTATATAAGCCTCCTATAGGTACCAATGAGTTTAATGGGATGAATCCATCATAAATGTTAAATGTACTTGTACTATCAAATGAGAGCACTGAGTCAGCCGAGTTAATTTTTTTAACATTACTTAAAAAAAAAAAATAGAAGCACACAGTAAATTAAATATTGACTTGATTTATAGCTTTGTTCAAAGCATAGTGTTCAGTTCTGGCCATCAGTTTTCAAGAAGGCTGTTGAAAAATTGGAAAGGATCCAGACAAGAATTATGGTTGATAAAAAAAAAGTTGTAGAAGACACAGAGAAAATGTTGGAATGATTGTGTTTAAGCAGGCTATAATTGCAAGGAGAAAAATGGACAGGCACGGTTTGGGGAAACTAAGTGAAGAGAAGAATTTCTTAAGCTTGTCTTGATCATCAACTTCCTCAAAGCGACTTTGTTCACATTTCTGCTGTTGTCATTAAGCTAAGGAACGGATCCTTCCTGAGCCTGTGTCTAGGCAAGATGGACCACGGGACTGAAGTTGTATGGACAAGATGGCAAGCTTTCAGAGACTATGGATATTAACCCAGGCAAGTTAAACAACTACAACTACAACAACATCATTTGATTTATATACCACCCTCCAGGACAACTTAGTGCCCACTCAGAGTGGTTTACAAAGTGGGTTATTATTATCCTCACCCTGTGAGGTGGGTGGGGCTGAGAGAGCTGAGAAGCTGTGACTGACCCAAGGTCACCCTGCTGGCTTCAAGCGGAGGAGTGGGGAATCAAACCCAGGCTCTCCAGATTAGCCTCCAGGGAGCTGGTTCCAAACAAGCAACTTTCCTACTGGAAACCAGCTTTTAAAATGCCATTTAAGACATGCACAAAAATGGACTGGGCATAAGCTAGGTCTCCAACCTTTTTCAGCCTGTGGAATTATGATGAGCAACATCCCAAAATGGCGGCCGCCGAAGATAAAGCCAAACAGAGTACCTCCCTCACACTTCTTGGGAAGAAAGGTGGAATGAAACCACACACTGATTAAAGAAAGCCCAGGTGCTACCAGTCGTTCGGATGGTCTACTGGAAAACCCTTTCAATCAAATGAGAGCAGCCAGTAACAAGCCCTGCCTTACAATGGTCCTGCCCACTTCCTGCAAAGTGCAGAGGGTGCCAAGAGAAGCACTGGCGGGTGTCATGGCATCCAATGGAAAAATTACAAAGTTTGGGGATCACCCCCAAAAGCCCCTTCCAATTATTTTTTTCTTTGAAATGAGAGATGTTGTAAAAGATAGTTTACTCATCCAAAATGTACATAGCATGGAAAGTCTGAGGACTTCTTTCAATTTTGGGGGGTAGAGAAATTAATATATTTTGGGGTGCAGTAAAAATTTTGTTCACAAACTGGAACATTTTGGGGAGCAGTAAAATTTTTTTATTCTTTTTGAATTAGTAAAAATGTGTTAAGCTAGCATAAGGTGCAGCAATTTGCCGTTCTCTCTTGCTTTAGTATTGGCTATTTGCAATTTTGCTTTTAGAACATTAAGTCATTTCTAATTATAAATTTCTTAACTATGAGAACTAATATAATTTTATATACTAAGTCATAAATACCATGACTTGTATGGCCCAGGCTAGGGTCAGCCCTGATTAGTATTTAAGGACGGCATTTTATATTTTTTTATACTCTATTTTAATTCTATAATTAATTTTAAATAGGTACCCTGATATTTGTATATTTTTAACTGAAGTTTCTCTTAACTTGTATATTGTATAAAAGATAATGTTTTGTTTCATAAACTTGAACCTGGTTGTTGACTGTAATAAAATTTACTGATACTGGTATTTGAATGGGAGACCACCAAGGAAGTCCGCAGATGTAGGCAATGACCAACCACCTCTGAGCATCTTTTGCTTTGAAAATCCTACAGGATTACCATAAGCTGGTTGTGACTTGATGGCACTTTCCACCACTAAGTTATAAATGATGCTTTTATGTTGTTAAAGTATTACAAATATTTAAATTTCTCCTCAAATTTCTGGGTCCTCAGAAATTTTACTTTTCTTCTCTACTAGAGATGGGCATGAACTGGAAAAACAAACAAACTGCGGTTCGTGGTTCGTCGCATTTCATGAACCACGAACTTTCACGAACTTGCCCTGGTTCGCAAACTGGTTTGTTTCATTCGTGAAAACATCACATCCCGGTAAGCAAATAGTCGCTTCCTGGTCAGCAGAAGGTCTGCAGGAAGTCCATCCCCTGTTGCCTAGGAAACTGATTGAAAAGCACCAGGCTGTCTGCAGTGAGGAACCAAAAAAACCGAACCAAATGAACCAGCCTAAAGTTTGTGGCGCTTCGTCAGAAATGGGCTCTGATGAGCTGCTGGTTCACCAACCAGCCCGGTTCATGCCGAACTTTGATTCATATTTTGTTTCGTGCCCATCTCTACCCATCACAGTGACTTAAACATAGCAAAAACTCTTCTGTGGATATGTTATTCATGTGTGTATGTGTGTGTGTTTCTCTCTGTCACACACACACACACACACACACACACACTCAAACACACACTCGAGTAACATGTCCAACCAATTTCACTTCACAAAAAATGCATCTTAAATATCAAAAGTTTTAAAACAATGGATTAGACAATGGCCATTCTTCTGAATGTACAATCACCTGTGGTTCAGTTTGGTAACAAATCATCACAATATAACTGCTTGTTTCTGGTCTACAGGGGAAGGGAGAAGCTCTTCTCCCAACAGCAAAGTAGCTTGAGAGTCTCTACCATTCTCACCCATCTGTCCACAACCTCTGCACAGGAGAAAGCACTGCCAAACATGCTCCCAACACTTCCCACTGTTGCTTGAGTGACTGCCAGGGCAAATGGGGCAGGGAGGGGGAGGTAACTGAAGCATCCAGCAACACTGCTGTAAGTGGAAGATTAGCAAATCAATTAATAAGCATAATTGCCCGATAGAAGGGGCACAGAGGCCAAAGCTATTGGTAATTCAGGGAAATACTATAAACATGGAAGTTCCATTCGGCCATCATGGGAAATAGCCATTGATGGGCCCATCCTCCTTGAATTTGTCTGATCTCCTTTTAAAGCCATGTACATTGTTGGCCAAGGCAGTGAGTTCCACAAATAAATTACAGATTGGATACAGAAATACAATAAATTGGGCCACAGACCCAATGAGTTCACATCTTCACTTGGACTGCTGGTGTTTCAACAAGAGAGGAGGAGGAGGAGTAATTAACACCTCTTGGCTCCCGTAAAGGCACAGAAAATAGCAGAGTTTAAAAATACAGTTTTTAAATGTCTGTATTGAGAGCTGTTCTTCAGTGGTTATTTAATGAAGGATTGCAGAGTCTTGTAAAATGTATTTATTTACTTCATTTATACTTAACCTTTCTGCTCAGTTTGGGACCCAAAGGGGCTTATATCATTTTCCTCTCCTCCATTTTATCTTCGTAACAACCCTGTGAGATAGGTTAGGCTAGGAGTGTGCACCTGGCCCAAGGTCATCCAGTAAGCTTCTATGGCAGAGTGGAGATCCAAACCTGGGCTGCCAAGATCCTAGCAAATGGCTTGCTCAAGTGGAAAAGCTATGAGCAAATTAATGGTGTGCAAACAGCTCAGGTACAATAGGTGTGATTACGCCAACAGTTAGATCAAAACTTTTGCTGAAGACAAAGTATGCTCACAAGAAATAAGACATCCTGCCACTAAAACTGAAGGCTGTAGATGAAAAAAAAAAAGCAGAATCTAAGGACAGCTATCTACACAAAAATTTGTTATGCTTACCCAACATCCTTCTCGAGTTGCGCAATATGTTCTTTATGCAAAAGTATCTGAGAATCTCTCTGTTGTACAGATTCAATCAGGTATCTATAAGGTTGCTGGACCTGATTCAACAAGGAATTTGCTCTGCCCAGCTTGAGGAAAAAAGGAAATCCAATTCATTACAAGTTAGCAAAAAGGACTTCATGTTATTTATACTTCAAAGAAAAATAAACCTGTGATTAATCTTAACTTTTACGTCACAAGTAGCTCAGAGTGAACCAAAAGACTCTTCTCACCTCAAACATTTAACCAAGATGCTTTTTATTCTTATAAAGACCCATGTGTTTTCTGTTGGGCTGTCTCTCTTAGAACATGCCAGTTAAGTCTTTGGCAGCTTATACATATACCTATGCATATGCTTCTTAAAAATGTCGAAGAACAGCTAGTTATTTAGAGAACAATCAGTGCAATGGATACTATTTTTTGTCCTTTCAAAGTTTCATTTATTAGAACATTTCAAACCCATGCAGTTTATTAAAACTGTCAAAAATGGTAAGCAATTGCAACCAGAAGGCACTCAAACGTTGCATTCAGAGGCAGAAAACACTGCCTATGCTCATTCTGTTTAATTGTGTTCTTGACAATTTTGCTATTTTGTTTGTATCACATAATACCTTTAGTTTCCTTGCTAATGGCAAAAAAGAGAAAGTGTTTTAAGAGTTAAGGCACATTAAAAAAATCAGAAATACATCTGTATCTTTTTTTAACACACACCCCCCCCCCCCCCGCCCCAAATTTGGAAAAAGCTCTGTGAAATATTTTGGAAGGAGTAAAATACTTTAAGAATGCTGCAGTGTTCAGGAGGGAATTTTTATAAAGAGATCAGAATTGCAATATAATGGAATAGTTCAGTAAGGCACTTTTATAAAGGAAAAAAATTATCTATTGCGATGTTTATTGCATCTATCATCCATCTTTTACTGCACTACCTTGTACCTTTGCAATCCACTCTTGGCATTGTTTGCGGTACACCATGCCTTAGTTTTCTTTTTGCTTTGTTTCCCAGTTTTTGTAATGCTAGTTTTAATTGATTGTTATTGGATGTTTTGTGCTGTCTGATTGAATTATTTTCTATATTTTGTAACCTGCTTTGAATCTCAGTGAGAATTAAATAAATAAATGTTACTCACTTAATTTGCGGTGTGTAGATTTTACCACCTTTATCATAGAACAGGTTTATAGTCTATGGTGATAATGATTACTTTGTAGGTATCATGCTGCGCTGGCTATAACTTGTGATCTACTGTCTGCACTGTTTATAGTATACTTTGTCCTAGTTTGTTGTTTGCATTGATTCAGAAAATGTATATGCTGCCTCTCCAGAGACTAATACTTTACATTAATAAATTCTTCCTTCACTCTAATTCAGAAATCAGTTAAACTGATTCAAATCCCTGTTATTTGGATTTATTCGATTATGGATTAGGGTGCTGACATGAATTGCATATAGGTGTCAATGACCCAATACAAATACTGTACTCTGTTATATACTGACATCATCTTCTTTCCTTTTTACACAATTAACACTTTTCTAAGCATCACTGTTTCAGAATATGTAGACAAAGGCAGCCAAAAGTTCGTGTCAAAATTCCATGTTGGTATCTGGCAACACAGAATAACACTAAGGTATATGCTCAAAATCCATAACTGGATTGATAAAGGAGGGGTTTACAGTAGCAGGCAGGTGCGACAGACTGCACTTGAAAGCAGGTTTTCTAAGTACAGCAATCAGAGACCTGGGAGGGAAAGAGTTCATTCTTGCTTGGAATGGAGTTTGAGTCACAGGCTGCCCCATCCTCTCTGATTGGTCAGTTAGAACCCGGCTGAAGGGCGGTTTCAGACAGGATTGTTCTGCGAGTGAGTTTGTGAGTGAGTCTGATGGGGAGGGTCAGACAGGTTTCCCTCTGGAGTGAGGAGAACGGAAACTTTTGCCTTAACTGTAACATCACTGTCCGGAAGAAGAATTCTATTTAATAATTCTTAGTTTTAAGTGTCAGCAGAAGCTGAAGCCTGCTTGACACAGACACCATAGAAGTGGGAGTGTGTTTTGGCAAGAATGATTGGGTAGCGGGTTAAATTCCCTTTCAAGAAAAAAAAAAAGGGAGAAGATGAATTCCTGCCCAGTTTCTAAAAGCGGTTTAGCTCTGAGGACCCCGGGTCTGTTGTGAAGGGAAAAGAGTTTTAAACTAACTGCAGGAAACCTGAGTTGTCACAGGAAACTCTGTGAAGAAACACTGTCGCTGTAACTAAAGTATTAAGGAAAACACCTCTCACTGCTAAGAATCAAGAATATAAGAAACTAAGCTTTAAGGAAACTATTTTGCCTGTTACTCAAAGTTTATTCTGTACTATCAACAATTTTTTACCCCAGCACTTTCATTCCCGGACTACACTTACTCAATCCCTGCCTGTTAAGTAAAGTTGTTATTTCATTATGAATGTTAAACAGTCTCCAGTGCCATTTCCAATGAAAAGGAAGAGGGCTCCTGCTTCTCCCCATCAAGTTCCTGGGCTGGGCTAAAAAGCCAAAATTTTATCTGTCACGGTGGGATAAACAGACTTTCAGGCCTCAAAGATTTACAAGCTCCTTGTGGCTGCTCAGCAAAAGCGGGTAAACTAAGGAAAATCTGCCTCACAGTGAAGGGAGAGTATAGGAAGGGGGTCCATCATAGCAAGATTAAAAGCCTGAAAAAACAAAACTGACACAACAGAAGTCTGGGCAAGTGCTGTCTTCATACATGGGTTGTCTGCTTTGGGTTTGATGCTGTTGGGACTTGGGTTTCTCCCCACTCCCATTTTTGAGCACCTCCAGGGGTTTCCCCAGTTTTTCTTCCATCTGTCTCAAACTTGCTTTGATGTGAAATTATGGGAAAAGTCACGGTAAAGCCAATTCTGAATAAGTGAGTTTTGACTTTCGAAAACTTATACCCTGAAAATCTTGTTGGTTTCTAAGGTGCCCCAGGACTCAAATTCTGCTGTTTTACTGCAGACCAAAAGGGCTGAATATTCCAAGTATGTGAGCAAGGCCACTGACCTTACAGTTGGGCAGGTGGTTCACACTTTGAAACAGCTACTGGTAGAGGGGCTTTCTCCACAGCCAGTTGCTCTCCTTCAGGTGCGTTGGCCACCTCACTCTCTCACCTGAGCTCTCTGATTCAATACTACAAAGAGAGCGAGAAGGCAGAGAGGGAAACCCTTCAAAGGCTCGCTAAGCTGCTTAAGTGATGAGGAGAGGCAACCGTACAAGCTCAGAGGTACTCTGGTAATTTAAAAGGTTATAGCTATGTATTTAATATGAATTGATGTATCTTATATTATTGTATGTATGTGTTGGGCAGAGTGTTGCACAGGACCTACAGTAGTGATGTGGCTCTTTTGGTTGATGATAAGTGTGAGAGTGGGTCTCCACAAGACACGGAATAAGCACCGCTGCTCTAGTGAGTCTGAGAAACAGAACCCAGGATGGAACTACGCAAGCAGAATCTAGCTCGATTCTTAATGGCCATCTCTTGGGGCAGGGAACTCTTCATCTTCTCCCCAAAAGATATAAGTAGGTACAATTTTCTCCTGTATAGGTGAATGCGGCAACTTGGTGTTATGGGGATGCTGTTAAGGTCAGGACAAAGCTTCTCTACCATTACTGACAGGGATTTGTGCATAGAGAACCCATTATTGCACAGCGACTTCTGAAGTCTCTGCAGTAAGCCCTCTACAAGCATCTTGGGCTGGATACCTGAAGAAGCCAAAGGCAGATTTTTCCCACCTCCCTCCCAGGAGCACCTATTAGCCTTGGAAACATGCAGTGTGTCCCAAGCTTGCACTATGCAGCAGGTCACCCAACACGTAACACGATCTTTTAGAGGTTCACAGATGGCTGGTAAGGGAAGGGAGACGTGGGAAAAATCTTCTTCCACCCATCTCTTCTACTGGCGTTGTACTGTTATTTATCATTATATTATAATTTATATGCATATTATATTGTTATTGATCATTTTCCCAGTATCAGTAAAACCACACTCCATAAGCATTCAATAAAACTTTTTTTTAAAGTAGAAGAATTCTGTGTTTGTTTGTTTTTAAAACAGTGATGTAAGAAATTACTGAGCTTTGCATGCTTAACAATTCAGGAGGATTGAGCAGCCTAGGGAAACTGGAGAGTTTTCAGGTAAATGCGTCCTAGCAGATGATGAATCTAAAAACAAATGTATAAAAAGGAGAGGTATTACATGAAAACACAAAATACCTCAGGAACAGTGAACCAGTTTTGCTAGTTCTTTGCCTGTTCAGAAAACAGAGACTTATCTCTCCTGTCTGCATTTGTGTTTAGTCTGCAAAGTAATCTGTCTTTTGATCTTAGCTTTAATACAACACCAATTGCTTTGAAAGGAGTTCTCATAAATGCATTTTCCTCTATTGTCAAATCGTAAGGAATATATGAAAATACTGCCTAAAATTATGAGAGGTAGCCAATTCATGATACGGGCTTCATTATGTATTTTTATTCTTTTTCTGCAGGGAGCAGTTCTACCTCTTCTGAAATCTGGGCAACTTGTTCCTTCTGATGCTCCAGATCTTTTGTGAGCAACGAGTTCTGCTTCTCAAGCTGCAGCAGCCTTCTTGCCAAATGAACACTGTGCCAATGAAAAAGAAAGAAAAATTATCTCAAACAGAATACTTCCCCAAATATAACACAGACAGCTTATCCTACTGACGTAATCTGTGTAATCCGCCTTGAGTTCTAGTGAGAAAGACTATAATGTAACTATGAAGGGCTCCGCTTCAAATGCTGGGATTGCCAAGAGGGGAGAATGATTGATATGTCTCTCCCCCCACTCTGTGGCTAGCCTGAAATGGGAGTTGGTGATGGAATGTTGAGGGGTTGACAGTTAGAGTAAACTGACGAATGAGGGGACTTGGAGCCTGGCTTCTGACCAGAGGGGGTCAGCCAGAGAGTCCTCTGTGTGAGGAAGGAAGGGAAGGTGTACCCTTAAAAGAGGTATCAATACATTCATGAAGCACTTTTAGTCACTGGACTAAAGTGGGAAAGACAGCACTAACTTCTACGTAGACACAAGATCTGGGAATTATAGTGGGCCAAGGAAGTGGGTAGAAAGGAGACTCCCCTTCGGCAAAGGAACAGGGTTATAGCTGGGGCATAACTATAACTCCTACCCTGTATCTAGAAAGGATTTGGCTCAGTGGAGTGCCCTGGGGTCTGCAGAGGTGGGGAAGTCGTGCTGTATGTGTGTCAAACTTGAAGAACTTATCTTATGAAGGAGTGCCAACCTCTGAAAGAACTCACTTTAACATCTTTAAGGCTAATAACACCAACATCTCTAATACAAGCCAGCAACTTGAGAACCATATGAAGTGTTTTGTGCCTCACACCAGTGAAGTATTCCGTTAAAAAACTTCTAAATTACTTAAGTGTTAAACACCTGCCTACATGCCTTCTTATTATACTTCCTTGTAAATAAACCTTCTGTTTCATTTTGAAACTCCACAAGCCTGGTGTGCCAGTTTCTGTTTAAGGGAAGCACAAACCCCTGATCTTTCCCCTACTTGGACTTGGCTGGGTAACCATACCACTTATATGTTCCTGAAGGGTGGGACAAGAAAGAAAGTTGGAGCTAAATCTCAACCATGCCAGTAAAGGCTTCCCAGCCCAGTATACAGCCTCATAGGCTTAGAGAGGAGAAGATTTACCTCAGGGTAGAGGAAGGTCAGCCCAAGCCTGAATTAGACGAGGGTTTGTGACACTAATTAACGAACGAACCAATGAACGAACCAACGAATGAACTTTGTTTAGAGAACTGAGGTATTTTACCAGTTTCGTGTCTTGGACACCTCTGATACAACACATTCGGTTCTTTCTGGTCTTTACTGATAAAAACACACAGGCAAACGAGCCACTTGCTTAGCTACAAGTGGCACTGAAGAATTACCTCCAGGAAATGTAAAAATGTGCTTACTTTTCCTTTTAAGCTGTACGACAGTAGGCAGGCTAGTGAAAAGTTTTGTGGGTTCATAATTTTGGTGTGCTCATTTGCAAGACTGCTGTAAGAAAGATGACATGTATTAACCTGCTTCAAAACGTTTTGAGTACTTTATTGTAGAGAGCTGAACTGGATGAGTTCCGGTACTGTAGTTCTAAGCCTGAAGCCCAGATATATGGGATGGAATAACTGGGCTGGAATAACAATACTCAGTGTGCCCTCCCCATCATATCATAAATGTATTAGTTTGTTTACAGAAACAACTGCCAGCATCTGTTGCATTTTAGATAATTATCAGAAAGCATCCACGGACCACAAAATTACCTTTAAGCAATCATTACAGAAAGCTTCTCTCTCACTTGCACTTATCTAAGTTGTACTAAATTATAAAACCATTGAACTAAACATATGAAATAATTTATTTCATAAAAGAAAAAAACCCCAAAATATTGTATACTATGGTATTTGTTTAGTACGTAACATGCAAGGGTTTGGGGGTAAGTGATAAAAGTTGCATGATTTATTTATGTATCTGAAAATATTTAGAATTAGATGCAGGCTGGAGAATATTTTCAACATGTGCTAATAAGGGCATGCCAGTATCATCTTGTTTAAATACTAGTACTCTAAGAGATCTAATATTGCATAACAGAAGAATCCCCCTCCCCCACACACACTGGGTGTGTCTTATTGTGCAACAATGATACTGCACAATAGCTTTGGGACGCAACATGAAGAAAACCATGTTGCTTAAGTCCCGCTAATTTCACTTGGTAATCAGGATGCCAGGAAGATGATGCAGAGAGACACACAGGGACTGCCACTCAGTATTGGTATATTATTTGCACTCAGGACAAGACCGGTGTCCTGACCAGCATTACCTGAATATTCAGCCCTCGCGGTACAGAATTTATTATAAAAACTTTATCCTGCCTTTTTGCCTCAGCAGAGAGCCAAGTAGACTTATGAAGAAGCTAAGAGCAGGTGACAGCATACTATATAAAAAAGCAAAAATACTATGGATCCTTGCTAATACTATATCTTTGTAAACTTATATTCTTTTACCCCATGACATTGTTTATGAAAATGTTCTTGACACTGCATGGAAATGCCTGCCCTTGTCCTTGCCACTAATTGTACTAATCTCACACTATGTAATCCGCCTTGAGTCTCAGTGAGAAAGGCGGAATATAAATAACATGAATAAATAAATAAATATGTAAACAAGCCATTCATGGGTAGTGAAATGCACCGCACACTCAGCCTTGGATTCATCGGATTTCTGCCGACAGAAGAGGCAAGAGTGATATCCCCCCTTTTCTCTATTCTGCAGAGTTCTAACCCCCCCTCATGCCGTTCCGGGGTGGGGGGGGAGGCTATCTCCCAGGAGCATTTCAGGAAGCATTTTGGGCTGCAGAGGGAGGGGGGAGGTGAGGAAGTTGCTCTTCATAGGCATTTCTACCCTTGGAAGCTGCAACATGAAAAAAGATCATCCATCTACTCAACTACCTAGTTAAATTAATTGACACACACACACATTGTTTACATGCCTTCAAAAGTTTTCTTAAGATGTTCTATTTTACATAGTTTTTTTTAAAAGTCAGAGTAGGATTTTCTAATATGATCTGGCAGACGATTCCACAATGATGGGGTGGTGTCATGTTTGCTTGCCTGCAGTACATGCCATGTGTATGTTACATGCAACCTATTGGTCCTCTGATACTATACAGAGTTCTGAGTACCATTCAATGCCTTTTGTTTAGAAGTTCAGTGTGTTATCTCTACTTTGAAGTTAAACACTTTCACTTCTGTGGCCAATGGCCTTGAGACCAGATGCAGCCAGTCTGAAATGTATCTTCCCTGAGAACACAGATGATTTCATTTCCAATTTGCTATAGTTGCTTGTTGTAGTCTAAACTATGATACTTTTTGTCTCTGGCGTTCATGCCAGAATTCCAATGGGCTACTAACCTGGGGCTGGGACCTTAATCTATAACTAACTATGCTTTCTCTCAATATGTCACTTCTGCCAATTCCACTGTCTGAGCACCTTGAACCTGATAGATCTCTAATAAAAGTTACTTCAACCAATTCACCTGTGTGATTGCTGTGGAGAACTTGCCAAGGACTGACAGGTGGCCAACTCCAAAAGACCATAAAGTAGCAGACTGAATCATAGAGACAATCTCTGACAAGAATGCCTAGGCGCATATCTAGCACCCAAAGTTGAAAATCTTTGATAATTTCCTCCAGTAAGGGGTCATGCTTACACTAGAGGCATCAGGTGCTGTGGGGCCCTCCCACTGGAACACAGAACATGTGGCAAATATAGAAGTGCCAACATAAATGTGTTGGGCCAGGAGTCAGCAGCCTCTGGCCTTAGAGTCAAATGTGGCTCAGTACGGAACAAAATTGTCTCATGTTCTGCTCCTGATCCTGGCCAGATGAAGGAGATGGGCATTGCCACCTATGTTCTTGATCTCAAGTGGGTGAAGGGGGGAGCGGGAACTGCCACTGGCTTTGCTCTTGATCTGAGCTGGGTGAAGAGGGGCTAGGCATTTCCACCTGCTCTGCTCCTGATCCCAGGTGGGTGATGGCAGAAGTGGGCATTGCCACCTACTCCACTCCTAATCCCAGCTGGGTGAAGGCGGAGGGCGGGTATTGCCCCCTGCTCCACGCCTGATCTCAGCTGGGTAAAGGGTGGGCGGGCGTTGCCACCTGTTCCGCTCCTGATCTTGGCTGGGTGAAGGTGGGAGCGGACATTGCCACATGCTCTCCTCCTGATCCCAGCAGGGTGAAGGGCAGACGGGCATTGTCATCTGCTCTACTCCTAATCCCAGTTGGGTGAAGGCAGGGGATGGGCTGTGCCACCTGCTTTGCTCCTCATCCCAGCTGGATGAAGGTGGGGGTTGGACATTGCCACCTGCTCCGCTCCTGATCCCAGCGGGGTGAAGGCAGGGGATGGGCACTGCCACCTGCTTTGCTTGTAATTCCTGTAAGGAAAGGAGAAGCACCCTTAGAAGTAAACTGCAAGAACCCGGGTGGATAACCACGTCTAAGGGAACAAACAACATATACCATTAAAGACTCTCATCAAAATTATATTATGTGAAATATTCTTAAAGTGGCGCAGTGCATATAAAACAATAAATATTTTTACAATTTTATACTTAATTCACACCAATTTACAAAGTGACTATAAGACACAAAGTCCGACCAATAATGGGAGTAGGATTGGCTCCCACAAAGTGCTGAAAGTTCAATAGGGGACTGCCAATCAAGTCCACGCTGAAATGTGCAAATAGTTGCTGTTTGATTGTAGATATTTATGTTGTAGTTTTCATATTTCTTGACAGATGGAACAAGGAGATGACACAACTTGAAGGACTAAGGACCCAACAAGGAACCGGTTATTTTAAACACTTGTTTCCAGACTGCATCAGGGGTCATCAGACCTCCTCCCCATGCACTTTCAAAGCAACAGTGTGATGCAGTCTGGAAACAAGTGTTTAAAATAACCGGTTCCTTGTCGGGTCCTTAGTCCTTCAAGTTGTGTCATCTCCTTGTTCCTTTTTAGGTCTCTTTTAAGGCTCATGTTCTTAACCAGAGTTACGCCATGTTTAAGTTGCAGTTCTTAAGCTTTTTCTCCCTCCAGGTCCAGATGTTGTTTTGACTGCGTTTTCCATGTGAGAGAATACTTCTTATCTGTCTCTTCAGCCAAAGACCTTGGCAGCCCGGGCCTTCCCACGTCCAAGTTCTCAGCATACAGAACTATGGGGGGAGGCTGGGAACGAGGGGTTTGATGTATTGCTAGTTTCGTTTAGTATCTCATTCTCAACAATGCCTTGGTTCAGTCAAGTCTTCTTTAGGCCTTGAAATATGGACACTTGTATCAGAGCTTAGTCTTTCAATAAACCTTTTGAAATCAAGAAACGTGTGCTTCTTGCAGAAGGGGGAGACGAACTCTAGATAACAGGGATTCCATAGTCTGACAGTTCCATCTGTCAAGAGATATGAAAACTACAACATAAATATCTACAATCAAACAGCAACTATTTGCACATTTCAGCATGGACTTGATTGGCAATCCCCTATTGAACTTTCAGCACTTGTGGGAGCCAATCCTACTCCCATTATTGGTCGGACTTTGTGTCTTATAGTCACTTTGTAAATTGGTGTGAATTAAGTATAAAATTGTAAAAATATTTATTGTCTTATATGCGCCGCGCCACTTTAAGAATATTTCACATAATGTAATTTTGAAGAGTCTTTAATGGTATATGTTGTTTGTTTCCTTAGACGTGGTTATCCACCCGGGTTCTTGCTTGTAATTCCAGCTGGGTGAAGGCAGGGGTTGGGCATTGCCACCAGCTCTGCTCCTGAACCCAGCTGGGTGAAGGCATGGAGCGGGCATTGCCAACTGCTCCCCTCCTGATCCCAGCTGGGTGAAGGCAGGAGGCGGGCATTGCCACCTGCTTCACTTCTGATCCCAGTTGGGTGAAGGCAGGAGGGTATTGCCACCTGCTCTGCTCTGATCCCAGCTGGGTGAAGATGAGGGGTGGGCATTGCCACCTGCTCTGCTCCTGATCCCAGCTGGATGAAGGCAGAGGGTGGGCATTGCCACCTACTCCATTCCTGATCCCAGCTGGGTAAAGGTGGAGGATGGGTATTGCCCCCTGCTTCACTCCAGATCACAGCTGGTGAAGGCAGGGGGAGGGGGCATTACCACCTGCTCCGCTCCTGATCCTGGCTGGGTGAAAGTGGAGGGCCAGCATTGCCACCTGCTCTGCTCCTGATCCCAGCTGAGTGAAGGCAGGGGGCAGGCATTGCCACCTGCTCACCTCCTGAGCCCAGCTCGGTGAAGGCGGTGGGAAGGCACTGCTTCCTGTTCTATGCGTGATCCCAGCCTGGGCTTCCTGCAGTGGCTCACTCTCTGGAGGTCTGGCTGCCTCATCTGGGCTTTCCTCCACAACAACGCCCTTTGATCGCACAGCAGGGTAGGAAGTGTGTTGTCTTGAATACGCTTAGCCTTTTATATAGTAGGAGAAGTCTTTGGTAATATCATGAGAAGACAAAAGTCTCTGTAAAAGTCAATAATGCTAGGAAAAGTGGAAGGTAGTAGGGAAAGAGCAAGACCTAAAACGAGATGGTTTGACTCAATAAAAGTCACATCTTCTAGTTTTCAGGATCTGGGCAAGTCTGTTAATGACAGGACGTTTTGGAGGTCTTTCATTCATAGGGTCACCATAGGTCATAGGCGACTTGACGGCACATAACACACACACACACATATGCTCAGTTATGTAAATGGACTTTCTTATAGTGGCTCTTTGTTGATCTCTTGCTCTGAAAATTGATGTAGCTTGGCTCTTTAATTATAAAAGGTGGCTGTTCCCCTGAGTTGGATGACCGGAGTGGAAGTTTCCCAGCCCTGGAGGTAGGTTCAGAAAAGATGCACTGCCTTGGGCAAACATCTGTATCTTGTTTGTGAGGCTCATTCCAGACTTATTATCTGCTGATACTCTTTAACCAAACGGTTTTAATTGATGGGTAAGGTTATTAAATTGTAGTTGCAAAAGACAGCTTGTGTAAATTCAGCATTTGTGGCACAAACACTCCAAAGTCATTGTATTCTTGGGATGCTGTACAATTCCTTGTATGTCAAGGACAGACGTGTGGACTTCTCATCAAGCAAAGAGACCAAAGACTCAAATGAGGAATGGCTGAACACCAGGATCCACAACACAAGGAGGCAGTTGAGATGCCTCCAGGAACTCCCTCTGATATGAAAGAGGAGCCCTGGGAATCTGAGTGAACCCCTCCCTCCTGGGATACAGTCCTACCATCTGACTTGGACCCTGAACCCTCTACTCCAGATCCCACTACTGCATCTTGAGGTCTCTCCCCTCAAGCCACATGAAGCCATGACCCACTCCACCCACACTGAAGTGTGGCACCTTTAAGAACCAATCAATTATGCCTGGAAGGGCAGGGCTTGCATGCCACCTCTTTGCAAGAGTATTTAAGACGCAGTTCTCCCTCAGCCTAGGAGTAATCTTTCTCTAACCTGCCAACCAACAATGGTTAGGTGATCAGAGTGCCCCAGGGTCTTAAGCCACCTACCGTTTGTGATCTGATTTTCTTTTCCTTCAAGTCCTCATGCCCTCTCTTTTCAGAGCTAACAATGATTAGTGTTAATGTGTGCACTGATCTTAATACTAATTATAATTATCTCAAACCAGAGTGCAATCTTCATTCTAAACGTGATTTCAAATTAGAGTTTGTAGCTAAAAATGTTTGGCATTCGGATTGGTACACATAGAATTTGAGTCCCCATTGGGGAGAAAGGCAAGGTAAAAATGAAGCAAATAAATAACTACTGTTGCACCCAGTAGAAAAACTCATAGAAGGGCTTGGAATTTTTCCCCACCTTCCACTAGCAGCCTGCCATTTATTCTGAAATTCTTTTCCAAGGATCAGCACAGCCTTAAAAGCACAATGTATCACAGGAAGAAAGGCTGCAGCAGTCAAGGGAAATCGGGTAAAATGGCCTCTTTCTCCCTCTTTTGTCAATAGAATACATAATTTGTGTTTCCGAGGAAGTGGGCTCTAGTCCACAAAAGCACATGTATGCCATTCCATGCTGTTATGGTTGGATCCAAGGAACTGCAAATGGAGCTCTTTCCCCATCTTGTCCCCCATCTTCTGCATCCTCCTGGCCACCAAAAAACCGATTTCCATATTGGGCTGCAGACAGGGAGGGGGCAAGGCAAGGCTGTGGTGTGGTGTGGCCAGAACTTGGACTCCCTCAGATTTCAACAATAGCATGGTATCATGCTATCAAGTTCAGATTATCACTTCATGAATCCAATCCTCTACCATCCTCGCTGCAATTAGTAACAGCTGACTCCTGGTTGGAAACTTGGCTCAGCCCAATTGGTTTAAAGCTTGCCAGTTTGGTGTAGTGCTTAAAAGCGGCAGGACTCTAATCTGGAGAACCAGGTTTGATTCCTCACTCCTCCACTTGAAGCCAGCTGGGTGACTTTGTGCTAGTCACAGTTCTCTGGAGCTCTCTCAGCCCCACCCACCTTACAGGGTGTTTTGTTATGGGGATGATAATAACATACTTTGAAAACCGCTCTGAGTGGGTGTAAAGTCATCCTGAAGGGCGGTCTATAAATCAAATGTTGTTGCTGCTATTATTATTATTACAAATCTGAACTTGATTTCAAGGGCTCACTGAAAAAAATTCCTGTTAATGCATGAAATCAATTACTTAAAAAAGATTGAGGTTTGTTAAAACTTCAAGAAGATTAGAAATGCTCCCCTATTTACTTCCAATTATTTTATCAGAAAATGTTTGAGCTGTCTAAATCCATTTTTTATCTAACAGTTCCAAAGTATCATTGCTCTTTCCTGTTATGCAATGTATGCATTACCTCCTGCTGAGATGAAGGGCCATTTTAGTAGAATCCTCTCTGAAAAACGCTACTATACATATTGTAAAGATCAAGTTGACTCAACTGCCCATATCCTTTTCAGTTGTTTCTACTTCAGAACCAATATATTACTCCTTGGACTGATTGGCTACAGAATATTTCAGAACAGCAGAAACTAAAGATCTTACTGTCAGGTAAGATTTAAAAAGTGCACATTTGATTTAGTCATATTTATCTGTGCAGTAATAAATCACTCACAAAATACTCCAACATATGACTTGTAGGCTGTAAAGTTACAGAGAATAAATATAGTTTAAACAGCAAGTGAATTAGTAGGCAGCCCTGTCTTACTCCTTTTTCCAGCTTAGATAGGAATAGGGCTGTGCTATTTGGGTTTCACTTCGGGTAAAGATACCTGAAGTGGACCCGATTCGGTTAGCTTCGGTATTCCCGGGTAAACCCGAAGTGGGAATACCAAATCTCCCCGCCCATGCACAGCCCTCGATAGGAAGGTCTGAGAGAAAACAATCCAGAAAAAAAAATCAGGGTGTTTTCTTTTCCCCAATGGCCTTTTCCTTCCATTTTTCCAATGGAAAAAGTGGGAAATTTTGAGAAGCACTGAAGAAAAAATCTCATGATATATTTTTTGCTATGGAATGAGTGAAATGCTTTATACAAATGTTTTACTGAATCAAAATGTGTACTATGAAGATTTTAAGTAAGACAATTAGATAATTATGATTTCTATGTATACTGTAGGCATATACAACACATCTTCAAGTAAATGATTGTTGTTCATTTATACAGGCATTTATACTTTTAAATTTCATGAATATGCCGAACAGTATAATTTTATTTACTTAGTTTTAAATGATGGATTTTTATGTAGTTAATTCAACAAAATAAGTTCAGGCTTGGTAAAAAGTAACGTTTGCATATATGTTTCAATTTCCCTGCAAATTACAGTTTCCCCCCAGACAAAGATGTCCCCCACCAAGGCTTTAGAATTTCCTTAACATTCTGAGCATTTCACCTCTCTGCTATTAAAGGGGGAGGGTACATATGATGCATGGTATTCAAACTGAACTGCAGTTTCTGATCTATGTAGATTTCCGATTTTCTGTGAAAATGTAGCAGTAATGGACTGTATTGTATTTGTTCACTGGGATTCAAAATACCACCTGACAGACATTTCTATATATTCAAAATGATCTTTGTGATTATTAATTTGAGTTTGATAACAATACGTTCCAACGTAAGCAACAAGCCAGCATGTAGTATTATTTCTTTTACCTGTGCAATATTGCTACATTAATACATTTATAAGCAATCCTGGGCCGTTTCCGCAAAGCTTACTTCGACCCGGAACGCTGCGCAACATGCCGAAAAAACCGCGGAAGATTGTGTTTTCTCACGCGAGTTTTGCACTATGTTGTGCAACATCGCACAAAACTTGCGCGAGAAAACGCGATCTTCCGCGGTTTTTTCGGCATGTTGCGCAGCGTTCTGGGTTGAGGTAAGCCATGCGAAAACGGCCCTTATAAACTACCTACATATTCAATTCTATTTTTGAATTTATAGTTTGCATTGTACTTTCAAGCATAGGTATGGTTATTCATAAGCTGGTTACTTTTTGTTCTTTCGAGCACTAACAGTGCAAGCCTAAGTAGAGTTGATTTCAATGTGCTTAGACTGGAGTACCTTTGCTTAGGACTGTACTGTAACTTTGTGTGTTTAGGTTCATAATTGTTTCCTCTTTCAAACAAACTTTTAAAGATGTCAGTGAATTAGGGAGAGTTCAAAGAGATATACAGAAAAATCAGGAATAGAAAAATTTCCCATTGTAAGGGAAGGAGAGGGAGAAGAGGGCAGAGGATTACCCGAGGGTAAGAGATAAGAAATAAAAGGCAGAAAGTGAGAGGGAAGATAAGAAAGGCAGATCTCAAATTGTAACACCTACTGATAATGAACGAGAATGATATGATCTGGATATTGCTGGAAAAGTCCCACGCATTAGTGGTGTTCAGGCTCTGAAGCTACTGGCAACAAGAGAGAGAGAGATACAGCGCATGGGAAAATCCACAGCAATTGTTAGAATGCTTTATGAGACAGCATAACAATATCAGCTTCATTCCAGACAGAATAAGCCCACAATTAAGCTTAGTTACAAAATAAACTGAATGAACTCTCCAAATCTATGAAACAATACTTTGTTATTTGAATTTTTCACAAAACATTTAACAATCCAGTTATATTATGTTCTGTGGGGTACAAAGCAATCCCGATGTGGTTTATTACAAACTATGGTCATAACTTTTATACGGTGTTTTCTCTCTTAAAAGACAATTTTGAAACAAAATTAATATCAAAATGTTTTATCTTCTTGAAACAGATTTATTTTGTTAGAAAAACAAAGTTTCAAAGTCGTATCACATTTGCTATTTCAATGATGCCATTGTTGTCATTCTAATTGGAAAATGTACACTAAACTATCTGTGTAAATCTGAATAATTGAAAAATACACACAAGCACAAACCCACTTAATCACAGAACTTGTTTGAATAAAGGCCTGGTCTAAGCATGCTGCAGAATAAGATGATAGCAAGGTAAAAGTGTCCCTTGTGATACCATGTCATTTTAAGTAGCGGGGTGGTATTATAACTTTCCGAGTTGTCCTACTTTGATCATTCCCAGCAAGCACAAAACTAGCACTACATGTGAAAGGCTAGGTTAGAACCTTTCTCCCTGATGTACTCAACTTGTTTGCGGCATGTTTTCACTCTGGGAAATGATAAGCATGTTCTTACCTGCAGCCTGAAATGGTACAGCCCACTCTTCCACCTTATGCCGCTAAATGTGCACACTCGGCCTAAGAATGACTCTATCTATTTAGAGCTATCTTCACTATGTGAAGCTCAGTGGGCTGCAAAGGACGGGGTCGTGGAGGGGAGGGACATTCCGTAAGCACAAACCTACCTTTGGATCCAGCCTCGAGTGCCCAAGGCTGCCACCACTCCATGGCAAGAATCTCCATGGATTTTCAGACACCCCCATCCAATAGTTCAAAGTCTTAATTAACAGCAACAACAGTGTGCTTATATACTGCCCTTCTGGACAGATTAGAACCACACTCAGAGCAGTGAACAAAGTCCATGTTGTTCTTATCCCCACAGGACAGCTGAAGAGCTGGGGCTGAGAGGAGTGGCTTATCCAAGGCCACCTGCTGAGCTCATGGAGGTAGTGTGAGTCAAACTAGCAGAGTGCTGATTCATAGCCCAGGCACTTAACCACTACGCTACAGCAGCTCTATAGGAAAGGAAAGCAACATAAAAGAACACGTTTACATGCTGACACTGTTTTTACCTTTGTTTCAGCCGTCTTTTGGCTGTAGTAGGAACATTAGCTCCATATCCATAGGAGAACAGAACTCGCTCTGCTTCATCTTCATCTTCCACTATGAAAACAAAGCAGACCCACAGAAGAACATTTTTCATATCTAGTCTAAACAATTTCATTTATACATTCTACACAAGCATATATGGCACAAATAGGGTAACAATCATTTTGCGAACATGGGATTGCATAGTTACAGTCGCAAAAATATTTGGTACTCAGTAGACAGGTTGCCAACCCCAAGTGGGTCCTGGCATTCTCCCAGAATTAAAACTCATCATCTCCAAACCAGAGAGATCAAGTCCCTTGGAGAAAATAGCTGATTTGGTGGGCGGACTCTAGGGTATTATACCCTGCTGATCTCCATCTCTTCCTTTATCTCTGCTTTCCCTAGGGTCCACCCCCCCCCCCCTCAAACTGCCAGGAATTTCCCAACCTGGAGCGGTAAAGTTTAGTTTTTCCATCAGCATTTTCCTTTTTATATATTTCTGCCAATGGGTAAGATCTGGTTCCAATAGCACCTCAAAGACCAACTAGCTTTTCAAGGTACGAGCTCTTGAGAGTCAAAGCTCCCTTTGTCAAATTCAAAGCCTTTTTCTACTCCTTGTATTTGACAAATGGGGCTTAGACACTCAAAAGCTCATCACTTGGAAATCTAGTTTTTAAGGTGCTATTAGACCCAGATCTTCTTCTTCTACTGCAGACCAGCATGGCTGCCCACCTGAAACTATACTCAATGTGTGCAACAGATAGCAAGGAAGACGGAAGAGTATGCAAAGGGCCCCCCGAACAACAGACCCGTTGTGTTTTAACAGTTGTAGTTTATTTCATTGTTGATGTTGTCCCATTAGTGCAGATGTCCCAACCTTTTTCGGCCTGAGGGCAAATTTGGAATTCTGACACAAGGTGGTGGGTGCAGCCACAAAATGGCTGCCACAACAGGTGGAGACAACCCCAAAATATCAGGAAGTGAGGTCATGCATAACTAATACTCTTTAGTGTTTAAGGCAGAAGCTCTGTTTAACAGGATGCTTTTAAAAATGAACACATTTTAAGGAAATTTTTCTTGCAAACTCTCAGTTATTCAGTGAAGAGCCTTGTGCTGTGGTGGCACCTGCTGCCAAATCAACGTCTTTAAAAAATCTGCATGGCCAACCAGATCTCCAATGGCAAAAGCCCCACTCACTTTCTAAAAATGCTTGGTGGGCACCATGGGCACCCACAGGCCACTCACTATGTTGGGGAAATCTATTTGGGATACCCAGGGCTTTTTTTTCTGGGAAAAGATGTGGTGGGACTCAGTGGTGGAACTCAGGACTGCACAATGACATCACTTTGGATCAGCTGGAGCAAGGGGGGAGTCTTTTAAAGTTTAAATCGCCCTTGGCGAAAATGGTCACATGCCCGGTGGCCCCGACCCCTGATCTCCAGACAGAGGGGAGTTTAGATTGCCCTCCACGCCATGCGGCGTGGAGGGCAATCTAAACTCCCCTCTGTCTGGACATCAGGGGGTGGTGCCACTGGCCATGTGACCATTTTCAAGAGGTGCCGGAACTCCGTTCCACTCCATTCCACTGCGTTCCAGCTGAAAAAAAGCCCTGGGGATACCACAGTCTGTTGCTGGGTAGATTAGATCCCTACAGGCTGAAAGGGAAGAAGAGGAGAAGAAAAAGAAAGGTGGAGGGGGAAACAGAACAGAGGCTGTAAGAAGGGCAGAAGAATACAGCCTTATGTTAAAAATCCTGCCATGTGTTGTCTCCTTGCCTGCATCATGCTACAAAAGGATGGCTGGCATGTGGCTGAGTGAACAAGCAGGGAGTCAACAGCCTGAAATTAAATAGGGTGGCCAATTAGAAGTCCATATATGTTTGGGCAATTGGGAATGCATGAGTGTGTGCAAATTAAAGAACACATGGGGAGTCATTACACAGGAAAGGATACTCAGCGAGGCCGCTAACAAGAAGTTCACTGCTGGTCTTGGGGTCACAGTGCCAACTTTAAATTGACCAAAGAGCTGTACAAAAACAAAATGAGCACCTCATATGGATGCATGTCGTTTCCCCCACACCACAAACACACAAACTTTGGGTCTGTTCCTTTCACATATATACATTCCAGTTTATGAACACTTACACAGAGATCTGCGCAGTCTCTCCGTTACACTCATGAAAAGACCTGCTTCAACATGCACTAAAGACTGGACAAGAAGAAGTGTTCCAATTCATTTCTCCCTGCGGCGGGCTGGGCATGCAAAAGTGATCCACCCCCATTTCCTCCCCAACGAGCAACTTTTCTTCTTGGAGCAAGTTGCTTAAAGAAGCATTTGCTAGCTATTATTGGAGGGTAATTTCTCTCCAGCACCAGAGGCATTTTCGTACCTCTGGAGCCAGCCCATTCAGTACACCCCCTGTTGCCCACAGGCCCTAATTCCTTCCTGAGAAAACGAGCTCAACACATGTCTTATTCATTTCCCAAAACCTGTGCAAACTCCAGAAACCTAAACTACAGGCAAGGGTCTGGAACGTATATATATTGAATGATACATGATTATTTGTTTCTATCCAGTATAATCTGACATAGTATCAAATTAGAAGATTCGTACCGATTGTTAAATATAGGTTAATTCTACCAGGAGCTGGAATATGCTGTATGCGCAGTTTGGTTTGGGCCACTGGCTTCAGCAGGAGGCTGTGGAGGGTGGGAAGCCAAGAATGGAGTGAGGAATAGCCAGCCAAACTCAGTGGCAAAAGAGGGAGGCCTTAGCGAGTAAGACAGTCTACTCTGATCTCAAGAAAGGAGCTTCTACATCCTGCCCTCCACATAAGACAAGCAAGATCCTGCCTCTTGTAATCATATGCAAACAATAAGAACAGGCTGGCTGGATGGAAGACTCAGCAGTATTACTCATGTCATTTCAAAAGACCATTGGCACTCATCCCTTTTAAAGGGCTTTTCAGCAGTAAAATACATAAAATATGCCCCCTCCCCATTTGTGATATAGAGGAGTAAACAAGGGCTATTTAGCCCAAGAAGTGAATGTTCTTTTTTTTTCCTGGCAGCAAATGCAACAGCATAATTATACATGGTAAGGAGAATAATTATGAGCACAGAATGTACAGGACAGAATATTTTTGGCAACAGTCACTCAAATTTGAATGCAAAAAAGCCTATATATTCCCTGAAAGTGCTAGAGAAAACACGATCAAAACATAAAACAATTACTACTTCTATATGATTTCAAACATGAAATTAAAAAAGAAGCAAACCAGCTCAGATAATAAGCAATTTGAAGAAATAGCTAAATATTTTCAATCAAAAGACAAGGGAGAAGAGGAGGTAGAATTATGGATTTATTGTTCTTGATGAGCACAAGGAAACATGTGCATCTGATTGATTATCAGAGTCAAAAGATCTTATCTATGATCATTGCAACTGGAAGCAGGAATTCATCCTCAACCCAGAAGCTCATCTACAGAGCTCTCCCTCGGAACCCCACCTTTTCTGTGACGCCTTTAACCTACCCTTTTGGTGTTTCACGCTGGACTATTTTTATTCTTGCCTCTCCCATTCCTCACCTGTCATCCTTGCTGTCAAAACGTAAATTGTTGCAAACTGTTTGGGACGGGGGCTTCCCCCTCTTTTTGAAGTTGCAGCACCACATACACTAACAAGGACTGCACAAGCAGGAGCCCCACAAAACTTGTATAAGGAATCCCCTCCCTACTGCTTGGCGGCAGCTCCCACTGCCCCCCTTCTCCTGCCCGTCTGCTTACAGAGCCACTACCTCCTCCACTCGCTTGGCTCCTGCTCCTGTTCCTCCTTCCCTGCCCTCCTCCCACCCTCTTGCAGTGTTGCTACCTTGGTCTGCCTGCCCGGGTCCCCCTGGTCTATATACTATCTGTACCTGGCCCCATACTCTGCGTTTTTTGATCTGCATGGTGGCCCATGTATAGATTTAGATGTCTGATTAGGATTTATTCTTTTGAATGAAATACTATTGCAGTATCTACTATGATTAGGATTGATTCTTTTGAATGAAATACTATTGCTGAATCTACTAAAGAGCCCTGACCTGGATAGCCCAAGTGAGCCTGATCTCATCAGATCTCAGAAGCTAAGCGGGGTTGGCCTTGGTTAGTACTTAGATGGGAGACCTCCAACGAAGACTAGGGTTGCAGAGGCAGGCAATGGCAAACCACTTCTGATAGTTTCTTGCCATGAAAACCCCACCAGGGGTCACCATAAGTCAACTCTGATTTGAGGCACCACACACGCACACATCTGCTAAAACACAGTAAAGGGTAGGAATGGGCTGATTTACATCTTGCCTCAGTCATGCACTTGCTGGGCGGCCCTAAGCAAGCCAGATTTCTCAGCTTCAATATAGGAACGGCAATACTAATGACCTTAAAATAAATGGAATATTCCTTCACATGTAAACTGATTAAATCCAAAATGTCACACTTCAATAAATGGAGCACCAGCTGTATAGCACGAAGGGTATGCTCTTGTACTATCTGGGTCTCCTTCTTCCAAAGATCTTACCGGCATACTGAAAATTCTTAACTGTCCCCAAATACAGAAAACTGTTCACTAAGGCGAGATCAAATGTTTTGCTGCTAGGGGAATTAATAGGCAGGTTCTTAGGGAATCCCTTTTCTGAACAATTTGGTGACTGTAAATCAGGGAATCTAGATACCATTTGGCACCATTTTACTGACCGTAAGAAGCATGAACTTGCCAGAGATAAACGGATCTCAGTATACATTCAGAAATGGGGAAGTGGTTTGAAACAAGTAGTAGTTACAAAGCTTTTAGCTGATATTGACTCAAGTGTAACTCTTGCTGTGGCAAAATTTCTATCTATAGTTTTTAATGATTTTTTCCCCTAATGACACATTTTATACTTGTATTTTTGGTTATTTGGTCAATTACTTTATTGAACTGTATTATTTTGTACCTTTGAATTACTGAATCTGCCTGCTTATGGCCCGTTGGTCTGTGAGAATGGAATACAGACAGTAGAAGTGAATGACCTATAGAAAAGTGCAACCACGCTGCCTGTCCCATTCCTCCAGCCCTAAACCTTCAGTATGAGAAGCAATGGGTCCTAATGAACCCAAAGACAACGACAATTTTCCAAATAAGGTATAATATCCTCTTTGTATGTTTCCCCCCTTTTATGTTACTGTAGAACAAAATGCTTTAGCAGAAAATGTAAGAGAACCAACTAGGTGCTTTTAATATTTCAAGGTGTTAGTTGTAAATGTTCTGATAAGAATGGAAGATATTGGTGTGGAAATCCATGAACCGGAACTATAAAGAGGACTCTGAACATCCAAGTATTTTGTTGCAAATTAGATGGTCCTTTTTGGTTTATTGCCACCACTATTAATATATTATTGCCTAGACGTGTTTGAAGCTATTGTTAATTTAGAATATAGGCACTACAGGGATCTTAAAATAAATATTTAACAGATAGTTACTATAAAAAGTCACTTTTCCTTAGTGGTCCTTAGATCAACAAAACAATAATGGGAAGCTTCCTGAATAGCCAGTCATGTTTCTACGATGAAGGGATGGACTGCTCATAAAAATTCCTGATGTTTCTGGGGTGGGAAGAGCTGGGACTTTCACCATACCAAGGACACAATTACTGGTTGCACAACTGGCTAGCAGCTTCCATTTAATGTTATGTTCTGGTATCACATGATCTGCCTAGTCAATTATGGGCAGTGAAGTTGTTACCAGGCAGATAATTTACGTGGCACACTTCAGGGCCGATATTTACATTCCCTCCTTCCTCCAAGGTGGTCCAGGCTGCATACATGTAGATTCCCCTGTTTTAACCTTACAACAACCCTGTGAGGTAGATTAGGTGACAGCAGTGAACTAGGGCAGGTTCCAAGTCAGCAGGAATTTGTCCCAGATCTCCTTGGTCCAAAGCCTTCCCTTTTATCCATTCCACTATGTTGTTTCTCTCATTGCCCTACCTGATATGCTTCACCTGCTACATTTGTGTGTCAAGCTACTATTAAAAGCACTGAAAGCAGCAACTTCATCCAGTGAGACAGCCTGGGAGTCTATTGAAGGCCCTCAAGGCCCTCCTCATAAATTATCTACCCAGTAACACCTTCACTATCTGTGATTGACGAGGCAGACAGCTTCCCTGGAAATATCACTATGAGCAGCCTTCAGCCTAATCAGAATAATTTTCTTATGCTCAGACTTACAATCCAAAAACAAACACAGCTAATGCCAGATCAGGGACAAACACACAGAAAGGCATATTTTGCTTCTGAAAAAAAGGGAAAGAAGTCAAGACATGCCCTGTGAACAGCAAATCATTTCCCTTAAGATTTCAAACCAGAAGAGGTTACAGCAATCTCAGCATTCTAAAACGGTTGCTTCTAAAGCAGGCTGGAGTTTTTATGTGACACCTACGTGAACAATTCATATTAAAATTGTTATACAGATTCATAGAGTTATGTTTTTTGGAGGACTGCAAAAAGCAAGATTTTTATGGCAACAGAGGTGCCACAATCCAATACAGAGACAGACCGTTAATGTGCTGATTGTGCAGAGAAGCTCTTTTCCTCATATATTTCCAAAAAGACCAGAAGCCTGTTTTTAAATATTTCAAAAGGTGAACAACACGGTCCACCACTTAGCTAAGATCAAATGATGGTGTACTGGTGTATAATGTATTATGCTTCCCCATCTAAGTGGGACAACATGAAGGAGAAAACAATAAGGTTTGGGGAGTGTGGGGCATGAAAGGTCTGCGGGAAAAATTTGAGGACTGGAATGTTAGTGATGACTTTTGCAGCATACATTTAGATCTGCCTCAAGCAGATATATGGAGAGGTGGGGTACACATAATATACAAAATTTAGAGCCTCTTGCTAAATAAAAGCAGACTTCAACCTTTCCAGACTTGGGAACCAATTCTGATTCTCAAGAAACGTGGGACCCACTGAACTGCAATCAGGTGACATCATGGTCACATGACAGGAAAAGGAGGAGCCAGAATTATAAACTCAAGGTCAAGACTACGAGATAAAAATAATGGAGATCCACAAGTAGAAATCCATTTCTATTGCAGATTGCTCTTACTCAAAACATGGCAAATTGTTATGAGGAGAAATTAAGTTATGTACAACTTGGTCTCTTCTGTTGTTTTTCTGTTTAACAGCTTCCATGCCAAACCTGCCACGTAAATATGATGAGGGAATAAAAACTTCTGCATATGGATTTGAAAGGCATGACTCCTGAGGGATTCTAGTCAGTAAATATTAAGTGTATAGAGTGGTTTTAGCAAGTAATCAAAATACAATTAATACCTTGGCTGCAAATTAAGGCATGATAAAATAGATACAATGTTAATTTTATAATAGAAGTGTTACATGTTGAATGCTTACTCCAAATTTCTATACTCTAATACATAAAATCTGATTATTAATTTGGTTTTAAATACATTCCAACACAGTAACACAAGAAACAAAACAATGTAGGGGCACGGACTAAAAAAAAAAGGGGTATTTTTCAAATCTGGGTATCAGGAAGGCCATAAATATTGGTATTCCCTATATTTGGGTCCTCCCATACCAGTCTGGTATTTGTGTCTGTTTTTTTGTGGGGTGGGGCATGGGGTGTGTGGATTCTGAAATTAACTGGCAGTCAAACTAGATGAGATGCCAGACACGAAAATGGCACATGTCAGTTTCCTGCAGGTTTTGACGGGAAATGTAGTGAGGCTTCTCGTCTGACTGCTGCTGCCGGCCCGGTGGAAAAAGGATGCCCAACGCCTTACACCCAGGAAGGTGCAGCGGCCCCACATGGCCCCCCATCCCATCCCGGGCTGGGAGAGTGCACTTCTGGGAGGGTGCTGGGGCCAGCCAAAGCAGATGCGGGGCGGGCGAGGCAGCACACCATGCGGGTCCAGGAGAGGTGGAGAATGGGGCAGTGGGTCAGCCCGCCAGACGTCAGCTGTGGAGGGGGGGGGGCGACACCGGCTGGCTCCTCCTCGGCAGCAACAGCCAAACGCTGCTCTCTGCTGCTGGAGAAGAAGCCCAGAGGGAACAGCCACAGCGCTCACCTTTCCCACCCACCCATCTCGCTCGCTCATCCAGTGCCTGGGTTATTGGCAGGAGCAGGGCGGACAAAGCAAACACAGCAGTCAAACGAGACACCTGTCTGGTGTCTCGTCTAGTTTGACTGTAGGTTCATTATTCCTTACGGGAGAGAAACTTTTCAGGAGTCTGGAGTTTTGGAAGCGTATGACACCAAAACTGCAGCAGAGTGAGGGCTGCATGTCCACTAAGGATACCATCAAGTTTTAAGAAGATTGGTTCAAGGAGTCCAATTCTATGATAGGGCCCTGAACAAGGTGCCCCCAGCTACTCTTCCTTGTTTCCTATGGGGAAAATCCTAATGCTTTCTCCAGGGCACAGAAGCCTTAGTCAAACACACAAGAGCAACCACTGACCAAAAGCTTCCCAATGCAAAAAAGAACCAACAAAGCCTAACAGAACCAGAGAATCCCAGCAGAACCAACCTTTCAGCAGGCAGTAGAGACACAGAGAGAAAAGCACATACTCCAAACAATCTTGCCAGGATGTTTCTGTGGCCTATGAGAATTGTGGTGACTAGACAGACAGCTGAACTCCCTCTAACATGTGATGCCATTTGCCTGTGAGGCTTGCCTCTCTCCCTCCCTCCTCCCTTTTGCGCCCAGGAAACCCTCCAAAGCAAGAATTTCAAGCTGTCGCGTCTTTTAAAATGCCAGTCCCAGTTATTTCTGAATATTTTCAGGAATAATCAGGATTAGAATACTGGTATATCCTAGAATCTGAGATATACATTCAGATTCTTGAATATACGAGAGAAATACTAATAAGGTATTTTTCAAATATATTTTTAAACTGGAAATACTGACTTACAAGTCCCCAAAACAGAGTTAACATAGGATGGCTTACGTTCTGCAGTTTGCATTATTATCTCATCCAGCTCTTTTTCCATTTTTTCATATGTGTTGAGCCTTGCCTGGTAGTCAGAATTTTGTGACTGAAGTTCTAAAATCTGTTTCTTATTGACTGCTTCAAGATTATAAAATTCTTTGGTTAAGACCTACGGAGATGGAAATGAAAGAAAAAGTTAATTAAACACAGGTCTATAAATTACTCCTGAAGGATGCAAAAGTACATTCAGGTCAAACATTGGTAAGCTTATTTAAATATCTATTTGACATAATTTAGGCTATAAATCCTGTGCTCTGTTAAAAGCTGTTATTAAATGAAAATTTGCTTCATGATGTTCAAATCCCAGGACAATAAGTTGAATTAGTTGGCTGATCTTTGTTCGTAATAAAGGATGATGATGAATAAATTGAATTCAGTTACAAAGGTAACAACCATATTCCTTAGTCTGGTGATCCATAAAAGTCCTACGTGCATTTCTCAAGGCTACTAGCAGAAGACTGTCAGGGAAAAAATGGAATTTCCTTAAAATGGTCTCATTGCAATACAGAGTAAGATTACGATCACTAGTTCCTTTAAGCTAATGTATGCAAGCAAAGTTGGCCTTTTTAAAGCCAAGCTTTATCAGCAGTGGATTTTTTTAGACCACATTATAATGAGATGGTTCTTTACCATCCAAATACATGCCTCGATGGAGGAAGGGGGAACGTTCATGTGTTGTTGGCTTTGTCACCAAAGCTTCTGAATACAAACGTTAAAAGAAGCTACAGAAAAGTTGCTCCCATACTACTACTACTGAACAAATTGCTCTTTAGGCAACTATAGCGCTGGGCAGATCCAACAATCCATCAGTGGAAGGTAATGTGGGAAAGATCCACGATCCTGGCACCCATGGATTGTTGGATCCAGTTCAATTTTCCTTCCTCTCAATTCTCCTCTTCATAAATCAACAAACACAGCCAGTTTTCCCCATAAGCACAAGGATTCTCATTCTATTTGCAAAAGGAAAAGCCCCACGGTACCAATACGGAAGCATTTGTGTGCATGCAGGCTTACTGATGCATAGGTATCATTGGGCTTAATTTGGTGGCTGTAACAAAGTGATGTGTAATTCTCTAGCTGAGCCATGCAAGTCGACTGAAGCCTTTTTTTTTTTACATACTTCCAGTTTTCGTTGGTATTTTTCACACTCCAGCTGACACTGCGAAAGATTCTTAGAGGTTTCCTCTTGCACGAGTTGCATGCGTTCACTTTCAAAGGCCTTCAATTTATTCTGATGGAGAAGTTCAGTCACTTTGCTTTCTGTGCTGAGCTGCAGCTGCCTGTATCTGAAAAGGCCCAAGGAGGTGTGATGTAAAACAGGAAGCTCAATTCAGCTGAGTAACTAACATTCAGTACATTCAGTACATAGTACTTTGATGTGGTTTTCTGTGAGCAAAGATGGTTGAGTTTGAAGGACAGTGATAAACATATGTCCATCCGTCCTATTCATGCATACTTGCGAATATGACCTAATGAAGTCATTGGTTCTTACTTCTAAGAAAAGATGCATAGGATCAGGCTGCTACTCTTTAGTCAAGTTTGCAATTTAGGCCATTACCACATGTCCTGAGATGGCACACAAATGGAATGCTGGTGACATCTCCATTTGCAAAATGGTTGCGGGATGTTTGGCTTCTGTTTTTTTGGCGCCTTTTCTGGGACCATGGAAAGTGTGTTCCCAAAAAAGGCGTCGAAAAAATGGAAGCTAAACAGCCAGCAACCGTTTTGCAAATGGAGATGTCTGGATTCATGAGGAAAAACTGCCAGCACTGGGTGAGTGGGCTGTCCCTTTAAGGGCATGCAGAAACGGCCTATGTTTTAAAGACCAATATGATTTTCCAGGGTATAAGCTTTTGAGAGTCAAGTTCCATTTGTTCGAGAAGGGAGCTTGAGTATTGAAAAGTTATACCCTGGAAAATCTCACTGGTCTTTAAGGTGCTACTGGACTCAAATCTTGTTCTTCTACCCACATGAAATTATGTATTGTGAATTTTTGTTTTTCTCTAGATCCCTAGAAACATCAAACAGCCTATCTGGAAGAATCAACTCTTATCTCATTTGCTGGCAAGTTTTGTGATTGAGATATTTAAATGTTGTGGCTTAGACCCTAAGTCTTGTTTGCGTGGCATGCTTTCCTGTTGCAGATGTGGTCCTTCACTGTGCAGCACATGACACTGGTGCTAGAAGTTACTGAAGTGTTGCCTGAATTGGTCTAGTACATTTTTATTTTGCACTGCTCCATAAAGCTGAGGTACAGAAAACCATTTCAAACAAAAGCATTCACGGTTACAAAAGATGTCCAAGCCTGAACTTTTGCAAGGACCACTGTGCACGAATCTTCATCTGTCAGTTGCTTCTGTGTATATGAACCTGAACAAATCCTATCTTACTATATAATTGAGTAAGCGTGTTTCAGACAACTCACTTTATACCCTGGTGCACCACCAGAGGGAGCTAACATGGAGGCACCATGTCCCTCCAGAAAATGTGCCATGGTGGGAAGCATGACAGGGAGCAGGATGGGAGCAGATGGCAATGCTCACCTACTGCCATCACCCAGCTGGTATTAGGAGCGGAGCAGGTGGCGATGCCCACCCACCCCACTTTAACCCACTTGGTATTAGGAGCGGAGCAGGTGGCAATACCCTCTACCCACCTTAACCCAACTGGTATTAGGAGCAAAGCAGGTGGTAATGCTCACCCCCTGCCTTAACCCAGCTAGTATTAGGAGCGGAGCAGGTGGCAATGCCTAACCCCCGTGGTAACCCAGCTGGTATCAGCAGTGGAACAGGTGGCAATGCCTGACCCCCCTTTGAACCAGTTAGGATCAGGAGAAGAGCAGATGGCAATGCCCACCCCCACACCTTAACACAGCTGGTATTAGAAGCAGCATATGGTGGCAATGCCCACTCCCTGCCTTAATTCAACTGATATTAGGAGCAGAGCCGGGGGAAATGACCACTCCCTCTTCAGCAAGTTGGGGTCAGGAGCAGAGCCGGTGGCAATGCCTGCACCCTGCCTTAATCCAGCTGGTATTAGGGGCAGAGCAGGTGGCAATACCCACACTCCACCTTAGGCCAGCTGGTATAAGGAGCAGCGCAGGTAGCAATGCCCACCCCCGCCTTAAACCAGCTGGTATTAGGAGTGGAGTAGGTGGCAATACCCTCCCCCTGCCTTCATCCAGCTGGTATAAGGAGCAGAACAGATGGAAATGCCCACTTCCTGCCTTAATCCAACTGGTATTAGGAGCGGAGCAGGCGGTAATGCCCACTCCCCCTTCAGCCAGCTGGGATCAGTAGCGGAGGAGACTATAACAGCTTTATAATGAATGAACACCATGTGATCTGGATATATGAATCCACTGTCAGGTTACTGCTCATTCAATAACTTAATATTCTAGTTCTTGGCATAGCATAAGAGTTGTTTCACTGTAACTGGCATTTTTTCTGTGGATTCTGTAACAATATTTTATGCTGTTTCTGTACTTTAAAAAAAACACAAATAAGAGACTGTTTTACAGTGCTCGATTCTTTGCAAAAAGTAAAGTAACCAAAAGATTGCACATTCTTAAAGCATATTACTTTTAAAAAAATCTAATTTTGTTGTATATCCAAACAGTAAAAGTGATTTACATCTAAGCTCCTGCCAGATGTTTCTTTTGCTTCCCATACAGTAATTAAACATAATAAGTGTTTTCCAGTTTGGTTTAAGTAAATTCTCTCTTTTAGAGAGGGTCTCCTTCAAAGCTGCTTGCCTCTGAGATCTCTCCCCCACTCCAACCAGGCCAAAGTTATAGACGTTATACTATACCAGGTCTGTTAAAAACATCCCAAAGACTCAGAAACCAGGAATTCTTAAAGACAACTAACAGAACTAATGTAAGATAATATTTAGAACAGAATGAGCATGACAATTAATTTCTACTTAAACATCACTATCAACATCAAGTTTAGAATACTATGGTAGTTGACTTGATAGTCCCACTTTGCTTCATCAGGGGATCCAGTTAAAAACAAAATTAAAAAGACAGGATAATAACTGAATTAAAAAAAAATAAAATGTACAGATTTTGTAAAATAATTTTCCAATTTTAAGTTTTGAGTAAATAAATAAAATTCTTTTGAATATGATCTCTTCTCCAAATTTGCCAAAGTTAGGCAGCAGTGTTATATAGGTAAACAGATTGCGATCATTCCTGCTACTCCTGAAATTCATTTTTACAATTTTGAGTAGATCTTGATGCCCATTTCAAGTGAGACTGTCTTAATTTTAATCCACACCTTAATTTTAATCCTTCCAAGTTTCATGTGACAGTAACTCCCCCTCAAAGTAAAACAAAAATACAAACAGCAGTTGCTCAAACAGATTAGATCTTATTCTACCATTCCTCAAATATTGATTGAAATGATGCCTGTTATCTTCAACAAAAGCAGCATTTTTTAAGATCAATTGAGCAGTCTGGATATAAACTATATAATTTGGAGCAGACATCCCTCCTGCCTCCATTGTGTACCTTTGCATGCATGAGGAAAGACACAGTTATAAACATGGGTACAGTGTGTCGCTTATTTGGTTCTGTCTTTTTTCCCTAACTAGGAAAGAGAAAAGGTGCGCTCAGGGCTTTTTTTCTGGGAAAAGAGGTGGTGGAACTCAGCAGCACGGAAGGCAATCTCAACTCCCCTCTGTCTGGAGATCAGGGGGCGGGGCCACCAGCCATGTGACCATTTTCAAGAGGTTCCGGAACTCCGTTCCACCGCGTTCTAGCTGAAAAAAAGCCCTGGGTGCGCTACTTTCTTTCCAAATTAGAGATGCGTCTCCAGGACTAAAATACTGGATACTATATCCTGACATTATTTATTCATTTAAATTATACCCGCTTTTCTCTCACACTGGGCACTCTGGTTTACAAAATAAAATATACACCCTAAATGTACAACTAGTCAACTTGAAACAAGTGATGATCCATGAGGGTGTCCTGGGCAGGTGCTGGTTTTGCCAGCGCAGCTCACACGGGACCACAGGCTGCAAGCCACAGGCTAAGAGCCCAGGGCCAAGTGCCTCTGGCCAAACTCAGCGTTTAAAACTACCTGCAAAAACAAAGGGGCCCATGGTCAGCCCAAGTCTTAGTCAGCTGGAGGCACCTGGTCCCCCCCCTTCCTTCCACAACTACGGTCAAGTAGAAGATGTTCAAATTCTGATACTATTTCATGTTTTTAAAAAAGATTATGGAACAGTGCTTTTTTTCAACAGATTGCATTTCACATTTTCTACAAAAGACTGGTTTGTCAACATTTGCATAACCTCATGTCACATCTTTGAAGACTTCAGGTGTTCGTGTCATAATGAACATAAAAACAGAAATATGTTGCTTTGACACTTCATAACAACTGCTGTTGCCAAAGAATTCTGGATTAAAAGAGGTATGAAACCTGGGAAACCAGCCATTTAACTTGTGCTTCCCTTAAAGGCTAGAAAACTTTGTGCCAGGTGACATTCTTCTAGCATAATTCCGCCCACATTTGACAAAGAATCTGCTCATTTTGCACAGCTGAAGGGTTTTGCGATGGAATTAAGGTGAGAAAAATGGGAGAAGTTATGGTACATAGACAGTCTGCTGTGAATAAGAGTACACTCGCGTTCTCAAAATGATGCCGCAGCTTTCAAGTAACAATGGATGGTCTGTAGCAACTTAACAATGTGATCTCTCTGTTTACACTTCCATACTGACCCTCAAACTCATGTGGATTGACTTGGAAAGATACAAATTTTAACATAAATTAGTGGCCGAACTATGAATTAAAATGGCAGTTACCTTTTCTATCCTCATTCCAATATTCTAAAATTAAAAAATTTAAGCACAAGCTTCACCAACTAAAAAGATTTCAGATTGGAAGGAATGACTATAAACCACTCAATTTCCCTTAGCTGTGAGATGAAGTAAAAATATTCACAGCAGCTTTATATTCATCAAGAGGTGTTTTACTTATATTCTGTATTTGTTAAGTAATCTACTTTTTGCCAAAATCAAATTCCATGAAATAGCTATTTACACACTGAAACATCTTAGCTTTAATAGCAACTGTGTTCTTGGCTGAATACCTTGAACAAATACAAGATTTTTATGACTTTTTTTGGCTTCACTGAAAATGCCTAGTACACTCAGCAACTGTAACTATAGATTTACAGGAATCCCAAACATGCATTGAAAGGAATTCAATTCATCTTTGTCATCACTCATCATCATAAAAAAAAAGAGAATTCAATGTGATTAATAAAACAGAGACTATGGTTCAGCGTTTGAACACTTGGCTAAAGTAAAAAAAACCCCTGTATGATTCTTATCAATATGTAAGGCATTTAAATTAAGAAGAAACACCTGAAAAATGCTGCAGCTAGTTGATTTTATCTTTATTCAGATATTTTAGCTTAATTCCAGAGGTGATCTACACAATCTGTGTAAATGTGATATTGCAAATAAAGTAATAGGGCTCTATTATAACAGAATGGTTCAGGAAGATGCTTTAAAGGGTCTGTGGACTAGATTACTGCATATAGTAAGCACTATCTGTTGCTATATGTATTATCCTACTATGTTGTTTCTGTATTGTTTAATATGTCATGTTAATACTTTTGCTTTGTTTCATCTGTTTTAGGATTTTCCTTCACTTTAAATCTCTGCAGTCCTAATCTTACTATGTTGCTTATTGAATATTCTCTACCAGGGCTTTTTTTCTGGGAGAAGAGGTGGTGGAACTCAGTGGGTTGCCCTCAGAGAAAATGGTCACATGGCTGGTGGCTCCGCCCCCTGATCTCCAGACAGAGGGGAGTTTAGATTGCCCTCCGCGCCGCTTGGTGGCGTGGAGGGTAATCTAAACTCCCCACTGTCTGGAGATCAGGGGGCGGGGCCACCAGCCATGTGACCATTTTCAAGAGGTTCCGGAACTCCATTCCCCTGCATTCCCCCTGAAAAAAAGCCCTGTTCTCTACTATTAATTGCATTGCCTTACACTGCTCTATAAGCGCAATGAATTTTTGTATGTAGCTCGCTATAAACGCAATGAAATACACCTTGAGTCTCAGTGAGGAAAGCAGGCTGTAAATAACATAAATATATAAAACTTAGAGGATTAATTAATAATAACATGAGAACATGGAATGAATTTCACTTTATATCACACATTGCTTCTTTAAACAAATTTCCTGCTCCAACATCTAACCATTGTTAATGTCTCCTAATGTATTTGGTTGCTTGGGTGAACCAAAGAGATGAGGTTTTCCTAATGGGATTTTAATTTTTTAAAAAGCTCCTTGAATTGTCTGCTGCTGTTTGACATAGAGGCCGAGGAGGAGCTTGTGTCCAAGAAAAGAAGCTCGAAGTGCTTATGCATGCCGAAGAATTCTGCAGTTCTTTAGATATCAGCCTTCATTTTCTTTCATTGTTTGTTAAGATATTTGTTCTTTCAAGACTCTGAGTAGGAAGAATATTCCTTGATTCACTAGGAGAATTTTTCATCATCTCCTTAGCAAGAAAGGCTGGCCAAGAAACTCTATGAAGTCTACAGTGCTGCTTGAAAGAAGACCCATGAAAACTTGGGCGTAAAATGCAGTGACATCTCCCCAAAACAGAAGTGATATCTGATCTTACAGTATGGGAATGGTTACAGCATGGATGATACCATAACTCAGGCAATGCTTCAGACATGCTACCGCAGACTCCACACTCTCTGTGTCTTATTCTATCACAGAGGAGTAAAAGTGATCAGGGACAATTTGGATAACTTGTATAGTGTGACACCTAGGCTGCTCGCACATGTGAGTGTAAAGTACCATCAGTTTGCAGCCAATTTATGGCCACCCCTAATGGGCTTTTCGAAGTAAAAGACCCTGATCTTCCTCGGTGGTCTTCCATTTAAGTACTAACCAGTGACAACCCTACTCAGTTTCTGAGATCTGATGAGATTGGGCTAGCTGGGGCCATCCTGGAGAGAATAAATCCAACTAGCAAATTTCTACCACATGTGTGTAAGCAGGCAGAAGCAATTCAAATCCCCCTGCCACAGCTTTTGACTTTTGCCAATGCTTGCAACAAACTGACTACCTCTTGCTTCACGCCAGACCTCAGGCAAGTCAGAAATAGTAAGAGAAACTTACACTGTTTCTTACTTTCCCCAAAGCCCAGGAAGCACAAGAGACCACAGGCCATGTCTCAGGTTCTCTTCATGTCTCAGACAGTCCAGGCTAGAGGAGATGGACATCAAAAATACTGGAGGGCTACTAAACAGAGTCAAAATGGGCTCTTCTCGATCCTAAACTAACAGTGCCATCCTAAAAAGAGTTACTCCAGTCTAAGCTCATCAAAATCAATGGGTTTAGACTGCAATAACTCTGCTTGATTGCACTGCAAATGGACTTGGTAAACATTGTGATAAAGTGTATTTGAGATGGTGGTATGATGAATCTATTAATAGGTGGAAAAATTATATTCAAGTTATATTCATATCTTTCATTATGGAGTATAGTATTTTTAGATTTACTTGCGTTACAACATGAAAAGCGAGCATACTGGTGTTAGTAATATCAAATCTTTTTCAAATAATGACAGCCAATTCTTATTAAAATATCACTAATCTGAAATCATTAATAATGTGAATTAAAACTACTTTCTAGTTGCCTTTTAAATTGCCCTTTCCTTCTTATGAAAGCGAGCTACATACAAAAATTCAACGCGCTTACAGAGCAACCAGAATTCTCACAAAGGCAATGCATATCAGATCTTAATACATGTACAGGATCCATTCAGCCAGTTCCTCTACGAGCAGAACTATTAAGTACCACCGAACAGCGATCAAAAACGCTTCCTTTTGAGATTGTTGAGTTTTTCAACATGTTAATGCACTAACCAGCACTGACATCTCTAGTAAGCAGAGTTGTGATCCAACCAACTGCTTTTAATTGCAAGCACACACAAAAGGCAAAGCCACATGTTGAGGAGTTAACTATTTTAGTATTATTTATTTTTCTATATTTACTTCAACCAAGGACCTCTACATTAAATAGACTCCTGTACATTCCCTGATGCCTCAGACATTCAGCTTGCCAAAGAACTTAAGTCTGGTGCTCAGAAAAGAATCAACAGATCCCGGCTGTGTATTTTTGGCTGAATATGTTCTTGAAAGATAAACCTAGAAAGATTAAATTAGAGATATTTCAGTTCCTAGTTAGACATACTGTGACCTTTCCTACCCGCCACACAACTTGTTATTGTGGCTATACATTTCTGTCATTCCTCCCTCTCCCCCTCCTCCTCAACCGGGTGAGGAATCCCTGCATTCCATGTCCTCTTCCCTGGCTTGTGTCACCAAAGAAGCAGTTGTGTTTGGGTTTCTCCCGTTTCTTGCCTCCTACTTTCTGCTACACAGAATGGAAAACCAGAAGAAACATACCAAGGCACAACATTTCTAATTCTAAAAGTGGATCAGCTGAGTCAGCTTTTACAGACAATAATGCTTGTTGTAGGAATATGACACTGAAACAGAGCGAGTAAAAAACAGTACGATAAAACGGATGCAAAACTTTGGAGAAAACATACATGAGTCAGAGGGAAAATTTACGGATGAAAAAAAATTAAGTTTACTGAATGTCAAATATTAAGGGAGAACTGGTATAAAATGTTTTTAGATGGAATATTACCTCTAAAGATAGAGCAAAAACAAATAAAGACTATAATGAGAAGCGTTGGAAATGTCAGAAAACAGATGCAACATTTTATCACATGTGGTGGACATGCAAGGAAGCAAACAGATATTGGATAGATACATGAAGAAATGCAAAAGATATTAAAATGCAAGTTTCTGATGGATACGAAAAATATGTTATTAAATATTTTACCAAGTAAAATTACAAAAATACACAGTGAACTATTTAAGTATAAGGTGATGTCAGCAAGAGTAATATTTGCAGCAAAATGGAAAGTGGTGAAATGCCAAGACCTGAAGGAACAGAAGAATAAATTAAATGAATATGCAACAATGGCAAAATAATCTCTTGTATATATAAACATTGTACTCTCCTCCTTCGATGAAGTTCGTTTGACTCTTGCAGACTCGGTTAAGAGCCTAGGGGTTATACTGGATCCAGCGCTACTACTAGAAAAACAGGTTAAGGCAGCTGCAAATAACGCTTACTAAAATCTCACTCTAGCCTGGAAAATGGCTTCTTATCTCGACACGGCCGACCTGGCCACCTGCATCCATGCTATGGTAACATCAAAACTTGATTATTGTAATGCATTATACATTGGTCTCCCATCTAAGTTAACTAGGAAGCTCCAATTGGTGCAAAATGCTGCAGTTCGACTATTATTAGGAGCGAGCAGGAGCTTGAACATCACTCCTATCCTACAGTCACTCCATTGGCTACCTATCAGTTACCGTACTCAGTTCAAGGTAATGGTTATTACATACAAAGCCCTTCTTGGCCTTGGTCCAGCATACCTACGGGACCGCCTCCCTCCCTATGTCCCTCCATGGCAGCTTCGCTCATCAGAACAGGGTCTCCTGCAGGTGCCAGCCTGTATATGAGCAAAATCAACAGCAGCCCGTACACAGGCTTTCTCTGTGGTGGACCCTACCCTATGGAACAGCCTACCTGAGGAGGTCAGGAGAGCCCCCACCCTCCTGGCTTTTCACAAACAATGCAAAACTGAATTATTTAAAAAGGCCTTTTTTCTCAGCTAAGAGGGTGGTATTGTAGGAAAGGGATCCCAGATGTTTCGCTAGAGTTAGAAATCATAGATTTCACCATTATGTTGCCTTACATATTACCTGTTGCTTTAAATATGTACTCCTATATCCTACCTGTGCTTTATGTTGTTCAATGAAAGTCCTAGAATTTATTATGTTCTGTTTCAGCAATTCCTCAACCCCATACTGGATCCTTGCTAATACTATATCTTTGTAAACTTATATTCTTTTACCCCATTACATTGTTTATGGAAATGTTCTTGACACTGTATGGAAATGCCTGGCCTTTTCCTTGCCACTGATTGTGTTAATCTCACACTATGTAATCCACCTTGAGTCTCAGTGAAAAAGGTGGAATATAAATAAATAAATAAATAAATAATAGACCAACTTCAGAATTTGAAAATAAATGGAAAGATTTTATTAATTATATAGCCGAAAACTAAGAACAAAATTAATCTAATAAAGAGAATGATAGTAGGAAAGAGTTAGGTAATACGTATCTATAATAAAAATGTTATTAGTTTATAAAAATTAGATATGAAGACAGATGGTAAAGACAGAACAAGATGGTAAAGATAGAAGAATATATTTAAATAGAATTGAAATATTAAAGATAGATTTAAGTAAGCTTCATTAAATGTATGTATGCATTTATTTTAGATTTACAGGATTAGAGTGTATATTTTATGTATGTTTGTTCGTATGTTTTGGAAATAAAATAAAATTTATATTTTATGTATAACTAGTAACAAAGCCCATCGTGGGGAAAAATACAATGGACTCTAAGAAAGGGGAGGACATGCAGGCGACCATTGCCTCCTCCTCCATGACTGATCCTGGCTGAGTAAAGGGAGGTGGTGGGCATTGCCACCTGCTCCACTTCTGATCCCAGCCAGGTGAAGGGGGGCCGGCATTGCCACCTACTCTGCTCCTGATCCCGGCTGGGTGAAGAGCAGTTGGACATTCCTCCTGCTCTGTGCCTGATCCTGGCCAGGTGAAAGCAGGGGGTGGGCATTGCCACCTGCTCTGCTACTGATCCCAGCCAGGTGAAAGCGGGGGAAAGCATTGCCACCTGCTCCACACATGATCCTGGCCGCATGAAGGGGGGGTGGGCATTACCACCTGCTCCATGCCTGATCCCAATGGGGTGAAGGGGGGGGGCAGGCATTGCCACCTGCAATGCTCATGATCCCAGCCTGGTGAAGGAGTGGGCATTGTCTCCTGCTGTACACCTGATTCTGTCTGGGTGAAGGGGCCGGCATTGCCATGTGTTCTGCTCCTGATACCGCCCGTATGAAGGGAGGGCAGGCATTGCCACCTGCTAGGTGCATGATCCCAGCTGGGTGAAGGCAGGAAGTAGGCATTGACACCTTCTTCACTCCTGACCCCAGCTGGGTGATGGTGGGGAGGCACTGCCACCTGCTCTGCTTCTGATCCCAGCTGGGTGATGGCGGGGGGGGGCATTGCCACCTGGGATCAGGAGTGGAGCAGGCCTGCTCCGCCTTCAACTCACTGGAATCAGGCGTGGAGCAGGTGGCAATGCCCTCTCCCATTCACTCCTTCAGGATCAGATGAGGAGTAGGCAGCAATGCCCACCCACCCCCTTTACCCGGACGGAATCAGGCACTGAGTAGGAGACAATGCCCACGCTCTCTTCACCCAGCCAGGGTCAGGAGCAGAGCAAGTGCCAATGCCCGCCTTCCCTTCATGCAACTGGGATCAGTAATGAGGTAGGTGGCAATGCCTGCCTCCCGCCTTCACTTGGCTGGGATCAGGAGCAGACCAGGTGGCAAGTACTACCCTGTGCCTTCAACTGCCCAGGATCAGGCATGGAGCAGGAGGCAATGTCCAACCCCTCTTCACCTGGCCGGGATCAGGAGCGGAGCAGGATGCAATGCCTGCCCCCCTTCACCCGGTCGGGATCCAGAGTGGAGCAGGTGGCAATGCCTGCCCTCCCTTCACCTTGCTGGAATCAGGCATGGAGCAGGTGGCAATGCCTGCCCCCCCTCCACCCCACTGGGATAAGGTGCAGAGCAAGCGGCAATGTCAACCGCCTCTTCACCTGGCTGGAATCAGGCGCAGAGCAGTAGGCAATGCCTGCTCCCCTTCACTTGGCTGGTATCAGTAGCAGAACAGGTAGCAATGTCTGCCCCCCCTTCACCAGATCAGGATCAGTCACGGAGAAGGAGGCAATGCCCACCTGCCTGCCCTCCCCTTTCTATAGCCTGTTGTATTTTTCCCCACAATGGGCTTGTTACTAGTAAAAAATGAAAGCTGTGAATTCAGAGAACCCGCTATACCTATCGTTAGAATGGTATATCAATATGATGATATTTTAGTACCAATATTTTTTTTAAATTGCAAAATTACATGGTGGCCCAGGGGAAGGGGATGGCCACTTCTGGTCAATGGGGGCAGGGACACCCACCATGTGGAAATCCTGTTACTGCAGCGCTTTATCTGCAGCCACACCAGAAACAAGGAAACCACAAAATCCCATCCTTATGTGGAAGTTGCCACTGCCAAAAAAGTAAACAGAATATATCTTTATCAAAGGACATCACGTACAAAGCTAATCATACTATGAAAACAGAAGCCGATATTGGGATCATCCTCAGATCATTAACAGCACAGACCAATATCAAAATCTGTGACCAATATACACTCAGGCCTTGCTTTCCATTGCTGTTTGACTGATCCACTGCTGTTTGACTGAGAGCCAGTTTGGTGTAGTGGTGAAGAGCGCAGGACTCTGATCTTGAGAACCAGGTTTGATTCCTCACTCCTCCACTTGATGCCAGCTGGGTGACCTTGGGTCAGTCACAGCTTCTAGCTTTCTCAGCACCACCCACATCACAGGGTGTTTTGTTGTGGGGATAATAATAGCATACTTTGTAAACTGCTCTGAGTGGGGTGTTAAGTCATCCTGAAGGGCGGTATATAAATTGAATGTTGTTATTACTATTACTATTATCCTCATTCAACTGCTAATGCAATTCCAACACTGCTCACTGATAATACCCAGTATTTGGCTTGACACTTGGCTTCATTATGCCTGTCTCCAGCTCTCCATACTTCCATATGGTATCCCTATCCATTGCTGACAAACCCTTGCAAATCTTTCTTGCTGAGCTCATTCTTATTCTGTGCTAATAATTTGGTATGGAAGCCCCTTGGTGATCTGTACTGCAAATGCAAACAGACTGTTCCTCAGGAGACAGACCCATATATACCATGGAAGCAATAAACTCTACAAACCTAGGGCCAAACCAGACACTCATTGGGAATTCTATGTCTGAAGCTCTGACCGATTTTTAAAGCTCAATTATCAGGTGTGTAGGGAGATGATCTGGATTCAGACTGTGGCACAAGATGATGCAGGGTAGGAGGACTAAGCATTTCTCCCTTGCGCTGTTTTCTGACCTGAAATAGGGAGCTGTTATTTACACCACTGGGGCAAGCGTATCAGATATCACGCAGAAAGTCTATGAATAAGATCTTCCACACCTTTCCCCCAATTTTTACCCCCATAAACTGCAACTAGTTCTGTGTGGAGTGGTGAAGTGATGCGGCCTGCCTCTGGAACTAGTTGTAAGGAGGAAGAGATTTAAATTTGGGGGGAAAGCACAGGAGGAACTGGTTTTTAAAAAGCCTCTTCTCCCACTGACCCTCCCTTCAAAGCAGCTATGTGCAGCTGCTAATTAAAAAAGTGAGCGATTCTAGAGATTCTAATTATAGATTCCCCATGATTAGCTTTACCTTCAGGAACCTGCAAAATAGTCTTTTCCCTTGAGGGAAACAGAAGCTATCTACAGAAAATGGCACAAGTAAAATAGCTCTGGATTGGGAAAGCAGAGCAAAAGGACACGAGAAAAACGTGGATAAAGAGGGTGGACTCAGCCCTTACCTGATTCATTTCCCTGCTTCCATGACAGGCCCTTTCCATGAACATTTGATAGAGGCCCATATACACAGTGGACAGATTTGCACAAGGGAGAGAAGGGAAGAGAGTGAGTAAATTAGGCTTCTTCAAACAGGTGCATGGTGGTGAGAAAGGCCATATACTTGCTTCTCCATATTGTAAAGACTGTCCATTTCCAGAGAGCATCTGAATCAGATCAAAATGGTTACTGTTTCTAAGACCAAGTATATGCTTTCTATTGTTTTCTACTGCTGTAGGCAGGGCTCATTTTGAGGGGGAATGCATGGAAACACAATTCCGGCAGTTCTCCCAAGAGGTCACGGGTCAGGTGGCCCCGCCCAGCTGATTTTCGGCCATTTTCGGCCCCTTTTTGCCATTTTGGGTCCAATTTTGGCCCAGAATGGCCAGGATTGGGCCCAAAACTGCCAGGATAGGTGATGTCCGGGGTGTGGCATATGTAAATCAATTATGCTAATGACACACTTCTGGTGATGGCAAGGGGTGTGGCACATGCTAATGAGCTATGCTAATGAGTTCCTGCAGCTCTTTTTCTACGAAATGATCCCTAGCTGTAGGTATGCCTTGAGCTTTAGTAAACATGAAACTGTATCATCAAGTGAGCTGTCCATTTTACCTCCAGATGTTAGGTCTTTTCTACTTTTATATTTGGTTTGCAGTCTAACCAAGGAATAATTCTCCCCTGCCAAATAGTACCATCTCCAATGCTCAAATGAACTACACTGCTCTACGGGCTCACTGTCAGGAAAAGGAAAATGCAAACAATCCTCTGATGTGTGCCTGTATCTGCCACTCAAAACAGCCACAAAACATATGCAAATATGCCAATAATCTCATAGTTCTTTAATGTTATCAATTTGCTTCATGTCACAGCGTGGAGTACCCAATTCCTGGCCAGCTGCCTAATCAGGTTGTTCTGTAGCAACCGAGGGCAGCCATCATGCTGTCAGCCATGGGTGAGGGTCTGGAGGTTCCAATGCCAGCCCCAGTCCCACTCCCAAAGTACTCCTTTCATCACCAGCCTCCTCCAGTCCATCTCCTGCTGGTCCCGCCTGGATCCCTGGGCCTCAAACCCAGAGAGAGAGGGCATACAGTACCTTTCTCCTCCTCTCTTCATGGCCCACCTCTCACGTGAGAAGGCAGGCTCATGGCATCCTCCTTAGCCCATCTTCCGTCCAGCTCCCTAAATAAGGCTGCAGGCCCGCTTGGTGGCCAAACCCTTGCATGGGAGTGGCCAATCCCAGGAGTGGTGGGATCTAAAACCAGACAGGTTGCTGGCTGGTCCAGCACCGGTGAAGGCAAACCCTGCTAGCCTAGCCAAGCCACATGGCCTGCCTTCTCCTACTGGCAGGAGAATGGGACGTGCCACTCTATAGTTCTGCATGCCTGTCTCCAGAGCAGCCTTCCCTGAAGCTGTCCTGTTGGGGGCTGTTGTAGGTGCTGTCCTCTTCCTGGTCCCAATCTTGAGGGAACCCCCACCCTTCTGAGGGTAAGTTGCCACTCCTGGACACTTCATTTACACCCTGCCTTTCTTCCCATAGAGACCCCAAAGCAGCTTATATCATTTTCCTCTCCTCCATCTTAGCCTCGAGTCCTAACAACCCTGTTAGATAGACTGAGCGACCGCAACTGGGTTAATTGCTCTTGTGAACAGCTCTCCTGTACCCGATTACAGAAGGTCATTATCATCATTATAAGATTCAGACACATCTTTCATCACTTGGAGTTAATTAGAAAGTAAACAGGAAGTAAATTCCTGTAAATAAATGAAAAGAGAATGCACATTCTCAGTTGTGGCCAGCCACCACCTGATGGAATAAGCTGCCTGATGTGGTCAAGAAAGCTCCTACTCTCCAGGCTTTCTGCAAACAATGCAAAAAAAACACAATTATCCTAGCGTGTTTTTTTACATAGGCATTAGAGCTCTACTGTAAGGAAATGGTTCATAGACATACATCAGTAAAGGGATAACGACTGTAGTCTATACCACCATATACTATCTGTTGCTCTAAAAACGTTCCTACTGAGTAGTTTCTGCATTTATTACATCAGGTTTAACTGCTTATGCTCTTTTACAGAATTGTTTCAGCTTTTTCAGATTTCTGCTTGTTTTCAAATCTCTGCAAATTTGCATTTGGTTAAGTGGCTGGGCTCCAAGCCAGCCCTCTACTGGTTCGACTCCCACTACTGCCATGAGCTCAGCAGGCGATCTTGGGTAAGCCCGTCTTCTCAGCCCCGGCTCCCCAGATGTACTGTGGGGATAATGGCAATACTGACTTTGTTAATCACTCTGAGTGTGGCACTAACCTGTCCAGAAGAACAGTATATAAGCACATGGTGGTTGTTGTTATGTTTATGTTTACTGAAAATCCCAGCTGTTGATTTTATTGAACGATACTGTGTATAATCTGCCTTGAGTCTCAGTGAGAATGGTGGATGAAAAATAAACAAGGTCTATGTCCCAACACATTCAGGCAGCAAGTCACAGCCTAGCCTCTGTTATCTCTACAGGGCTCTGTTATCTCTACAGGGAGATAACAGAGGTGCCACTCTCATTGCATGCCCACATCAAAAAATTTCTCAGAAGGGTGACCCTCCTACCCTCCCCCCCACCCATGGGACATGTATCTTGGACAAATACTTTTCAAGGATGCTTTAGGTTGTTCCTGCATTGGGTGGGGGTTGGACTAGACGGTCGGTAAGGCCTCTTCCAACTCTATGATTCTATGATTTTATGAATATTCACTGGCAGTTCCCAAATTAAAAGCCAATGGATGCTCAGAAAAACTGATGGCCTCCAGATGTTAGCACACATTGCTGCTGAAAAATACATCTGGTCCATCAATGAATCCGTACCAATCAATAAAGCAACACAAAACGCTCAATTTGTAGACAGAACATACAGTAATGTTTTGTTTAATAAGTCCAAAGTTATACTTAAATCCACTGAGACCTGGCCACATCTACATTACAAAACCAGTTCTGTTTAATCTTCATCCAGATTCTTAAATATAAAAATGTCTATTTAAACTGGGTGTGGACTAAAAGGATAAAGCCCAGTTTCCAAAAGCAGGTTCTGTATTGCTCAAGATAGCCAGGGGAAAATATATTTGGAGCACTGCTTTCTCTTCCTTCTCCACAGATCAACAGTGTTTACAGTTCCAACTATGGAACAACAGTTTTTCGTTATCCTTTTCCATTTCCCCCAAAGCTCATAGTCAAGATATTGTGAAGCACAACGGAACTAGTATGCTAGGACTGCAACTTTATAACTGGCGTACTCATTAAAATCCCAACAGAAACAGATATAAAGAGAAAGCATACAGAGATTTGTTACGTTTTAATATAACACAACAGTCACTGGGTTTGTACTGTGGGTGAGGAAGCAGTTGTTAACCCCTTTCCTAATTTTTTTGGAAAATCCATAAGACAAATCAGAAGTACACTTGGACATACAGTCTTGCTGATAGATAAACAGGTTGGAGCAGTTGCTAGAAGCACTCTCTTGAATTGTTTTTATTCCTACATTTCCATCCCTTCTGGGCTTGGTGGATCTGATCACACTGATCGACACTTCACTTCCATAATTTCTACAGTAGCACATACTGTATGGCTCTGCCCTTAAAAACAGCTTGGAGCTTCAGTTAGGTCAAAATGCAGAAATTCACCTGTTCACCAGGACCAATTTCTGAGTGCATCTTGTGCCAATATTAGAGCAACTGCATTGGCTACCAAAACACTTTGAGGATTCATTGAAGTTTCTTAATCTTTAAAGTTCTTCACTGCCTGGGGCCCACCTCTTCCGGTATGAACCTGCATATGGACTCTGCTCGGCATTGCAACTTCTTTCAGCGGTCAATAAGGATGCCAGTAAACTGCTTGAGATCTTTTTCTATGATTGCCCGCCTGGAGACTGTGTGGAGGGCTCTGTCTCTACTAGCCATTCAGAAAGTCTGTAAGGATAGTAGTAGTAGTAGTAGTAGTAGTAGTGTTAGTAGTGGTGGTAGTAGTAGTAGTAATAATAATAACAATAACAACAACAATAATAGCGCTTATATACCACTCTTCTGGACAGATTGGTGCCGACTCAGAGAGATGAACAAAGTCAGTGTTGTTATTATCCCCACAATACAGCTAGGGCCGAGAGGAGTGGCTTACCCAAGGCCACCTACTGAGCTCATGGCAGTAGTGGGATTCGAACCAGTAGAGTGCTGATTCGCAGCCAAACCACTTAACCACTGTGCTATAATGGTATTTGACTCAGCGTTTTCTGAGCTGTTTCAAATTTTTTGTAAAAAACTAGTTTGCAAGGGGGATATGATACCAAGCTGGATTATCTGAAACTGTTCTGAAATCTTGGTGGGCCTGTTAACTATTTAATATATCTATCATGCACAATGGAGTCACACTGTGATCTGAATCATCCGATTTCTTAGATCTGTATTGCAGGCTAATTTCTTTGGTCTTTATATTGGTGGTTGTTTGCCATGCAACTTGGATTTTATTGTGCCTATTTTATTGTCCACTGTTGTAAACCGCTCTGAACTTTGGAAAGGAAGAGCAGAAATGTTCAACAAACGTGAAAACTTGTCTCTTATCAAAGTCAGCCCCCTCACTAGCTTCTCTCTAAACTACTTTTACAATAAGAAAATATTTCCTACAGTCACTGGCTTCCTCTTTTACATTACCACTATCAATAATTTGTTATTGATCAAGTGAAATTATGTAGCATGTCACTGAATAAAAGGCTTTTATTTCTTACCTGAAAGCTAACGCTATCCAGTGCCCACAGATAATAAAACACTGCCAACACGATACTCTTAAACAGATACAGCTCTTACAAACCCTTTTAATATTCTTATAACCCCTATTTATAAACTAGAGGCTTTAACAGTAATAGATGTCAGTTACTGCTGCAATACATAAATTTCTAAGTGTCTAAACCAGGATACAACATCCGCATTTAACTACTAAGGTTTAATACATTTTAGGAGTTAAATGAAGACATGCAGAACATGAGTCATTATGGCAGCAAAATCTGTACCGGAGGAAGTAAGTGCTCATTTACAAGTGGGAGAAACGTATTCACACTTCATTGACAGTAATTCATGAAACTTCCGTTCCAGTAAATATCAGATTTAAAATAATTCTGGAAAATATGTCTTTTCACTGATGTTTTTATTCATGGATCAAGGATGCCACTACCATTTTGCCAAAGTTTCCACTTTAGAAATGGAAAACATTTTTTCTACTTCATGGTCTTTGTGCAGTCCTGCACTGGGCAGACACCCAAGATCATTGGTTGGTCACCAGTTTCATGGTCCGCTGAGTTCAGTGATGAACTGCAAATATTTTGAACCCAATAATCTTGAATCAGAGATGGTTGGATATCAAGGCTGGCGCAACTGGATGGAGATTTGAGACTGAAGTAGTCACTGGTCATCATATCTGGCAGTGGCTTTGGCTGTACAACAGGTGCCTGGGTCAGTGAGGCCAAAGTCAATGATGGAATAGTTAAAAGGTGAGATAGTCTTTTGCACAACAGATCGAGAAATGGACATTGCTATCAGAGACTGTATCAAGTTACAGCAATTATAGCAATTTTACAGTAGCCTGGTACTGTTTAGAGGTGCTTGGATTTTAGCTGTAATTCTGGTTTTATATTTCTTATAATGTTTTAATTGTATTTACTCTGTTGAAAGCCGCCCTGAGCCTGCTTGAGGGAAGGGCGGGGGATAAGCCGAATAAAACAAATAAATAAATAAGTTGGTACATAGACATGCATGGAATTGAAAGAGTCAGCACAACGGAGTGGTAAGATGGTAGCAATAATGGTCTTTGTACTGTGAAGACCCCTCTCTGTTCCATCCAGTCACAGGACAACAGAAGTAGCATGTCCAGATCCCTTTACTCTGGACTAGTTAGACCTCACCCGGAGTTCAGTTTGGGGCACCACAATTTAAGAAGGATGTCGAGGAGCCTGAATGCATCCAAAGAAAGGCTACAGATGGTGAGGGGTCTGAAGACAACTTCGTAAAATGTTTATTCATGTGTTACATGAGAAGTTGTAATGCATCAGCTCAGTAAAAAAGGGTATCGATGAAAATATGAGAAAGAATAGTGCTTGTACTGCTAATTCAGGAATAAGGTTCATAAAAAATTATACAAAATAGTTCAAAACAGCACATTCTAAAACTTGCTTGAAGCTAAACATGGACTTTGCTTGGTATGAAGACCAAGTCCTACGGGGAAAGGTTGAAGGAGGTGGGTATGTTTAGCCTGGAGAAGGAGGAGGAGGAGAAGGACAAAGAGGAGGAAGAGAAAGAAAAAAAAGGAAGAGTTGGTTTTATACCCTGCCCTTCACTACCCAAAAGAGTCTTGGAGTGGCTTACGATCACTTTCCCTTCCTCTCCCCACAACAGACACCCAGTGAGGTAGGTGGAACCGAAGGAGCTGGGATTGACCCAAGGTCACCCAGGTGGCTTCAATCGGAGGACTGAGGAATCAAACCTGGTTCTCCAGATTAGAGTCCTGCCGCTCTTAACCACTACGCCAAATTGGCTGTCACATGGAGGATGGAACAGAGTTGTTTTCTGTTTTTCTGTTGCTCCAGACTGTCAGACCAAAACCAAAATTAAACCAAAAGAGTTTTCAGCTAAACATTAGGAAGGAATTCCTGATAGTTACAGCAGTTCCTCAGTGAAACAGGCTTCCTCAGGAAGTGGAGGTTTTTAATTAGAGGTTTTTAATCAGATAGCCATACAGTCATACTCTGTACCACTTCTCAGGGTGTACTTTTAGAAACGGTGGGTCTGTCCTCAATGCTGCCAGTTCACTGACCCTTCTTGTAGAGGTGATGGCCTCTAGGAAGGCTACCGTTAGTGACAGAAATTTTAAGGGGTAGGTAGACAATGACTCAAAATTTTCACCATTAGTTTGGAGAACACACTACCCGCAGTGACCTATGGGTGCCGCTGGCAGGAGCAGGGCTTTTTTTCTGTGAAAAGAGGTGGTGGAACTCAGTGGTGGAACTCAGGACCGCACAATGACATCACTTTGGGTCAGCTGGAACAAGGGTGGAGTTTTTTAAAGTTTAAATTGACCTTGGCAAAATGGTCACATGGCCGGTGGCCCTGCCCCCTGATCTCCAGACAGAGGGGTTTAGATTGCCCTCCATGCCACTGGCGTGGAGGGCAATCTAAATTCCTCTCTGTCCTGAGATCAGGGGGCGTGGCCACCAGCCGTGTGACCATTTTCAAGAGGTGCCGGAACTTCGTTCCACCGTGTTCTAGTTGAAAAAAAGCCCTGGGCAGGAGCATATTATATAGACCCTTCATGAACAGTTTGGATGTATAGTATCTTCCTACTGACTAGTGAAGGGAAGGCTGAGATGGCAGCTAAGTGAACTTTAATAGAGGAAGTAGCTCTTCCTCTTTGAGTATTCTAACACAGACGCTAAAGGGCAGGAATGGGGTATGATCCCTTTAGGTCATGCCTAGACTTCAAATTTATTCTATTTCTTGTATAAGACAACTTGGTGGTTGTGATTTTCTGCCACTCAGGATCACTTTTGCAACTCCATCTGAAAACTTAAGGAGAGACAAACAGCTCCGTAAGCTTCAGCTTAGGTATATTGTGAAGTCTCACCTGACCATAGAGCAAGAAGTCTGGAAGTACAGGTAAGTGTATATATCAACTCCTGGTTAGGCAAAGAAATCGATGGAATCACAGATATTGAGGCTAAAAGGGCACCGTTATGATACAGGTGGTCCTTTCATTTGCATTTTGCTGGTCACTCAGGAAATTAAGGAAATGGGTCAGAAAGCATAGAATAGTGTTCCTGATCATGTAATCTGAAATGCATCTTCTATGAACTTCCAGTCCATATCTCTTTAGGAGTAGAATGTTGGAGCCTTGGATTTCACACTTGTGGTGATGAGATCCACTTTTGGTGGCCCCCATTGCTTGAACACTGGTAGGATGTAACAGTCCCTCAGCGACCACTCATGATTGGTGGCCCCTCTTCTGCTCAGCTTGTCTGCTATAACACTGGACAACCCAGCAATATGAACTACTTGAAGAGACACACCATGACAAACAATCCAGTCCAATATAAGCGTGGACTCCTTGCTCAGTGTTTGTGATGCAGTGCCCCCATTTCTTTAGGTAAAACATGGCTGTGCAATTGTTGAGGTGCACCTATACTGTTTTGTTGTTTACCAAATCTGCAAAGGAGATAAGGGCATAATGTATGGTGTGCAACTCGAGCACATTGATATGCAAGTTTTCTTTCCCTAACCAGGAACCATGGGTAAGAGCTTTGTTAACAGTACACTCCTCATCCCTCGAGGGATGTGTCAAGGTTAAGTGTTACATTGATTCTTGGAAAGCCAAACTGCACACCCTTCAGCAGATGAGAATCATCCAGCCACCACCCGATGGACCTGATATAACTGGTTTCAGTATAGAATATTTCCTGGCCTGCGAGTGAACAACTGGATTGTGCACAGACATGAACCAAATTTGTAGTTGCCTCATATTCACTCTTACTAATGGTGTAACTGCCATGGCAGTGGCCAAGACGCTCAGTACTGTTTGAATTTTCAGTGCTAATCGAAATCACTTTCTAGATAGCGATGATACCAAAACTCTGATCTTGCATGCTCTCTCCAAAGGGAGAAAAGCTCTACTCTGAACAGAGTCTAATATGGATCCTATGAACTGGACCTTTTGCGAGGGAACAAATTTTGTGCCCAACCAATCACAAACCTTTACTATTAAGAAAATATGATTTTTAATGCTTCTCAACTGAGCTTACATGAGCCAGTCATCCAAATATGGACAAATTGAACATCCTATTGTCCCCAAATGAATGACTGCTACTGCCATATGCTTTGTAAAGATTCTTCGAGCCATGGCTAAACTGAAGGGCAAGACCTGGCACTGATAAATCTGTCCTTGAACAGGAATTTTCTGTGTGACTGATGGATGGACACATGGAAGTACGTGTCCTTTAGATCAAAGAGCACAAACCAGGATGCTGGGGTCAGCAGTTGTAGGATCAAGGAAAGTCAGACTATTCAAAATTTCTCTACTCTAACATCAGATCCGATGTCCCAGTAACACTCGGATTCAGGAATGCTGATTGTATCGGATCTGACCAATCCTTAAGCTCTGCTAAGGCAGAAGATTTTGCTGGAGAGGGGTCTCTCTTGTAGCACTGTCTTCAGCTGCATTGCTCTCTCAGCACAAGCCTTTGGCGTGAAGACCTGGCAGCGTTTACATGCCCTGACGATGTTCCCATTTCCAAGACAAATGAGGCAAAGGGAGTGCCCATTTGTCTGTCATTTTAGTGCCACACTGTGTGTACTTCTTAAATAAGGTTTTGTCCACCCATAAATTCTCAAGGAAGTCTGTAGCCAGACTCGTAGGTTAGATTTTCGTAGGGCCAATTTCAATGAACTCAGAGGCTGGGTGAGAGTCATTTCGTGGGGGAGTGTGCTGGAAGAGATAGGAGCGAGTGAAGGGTGGGCTCTTCTCAAACACGAGCTTTTGCAAGCTCAAGCCCTCACTATTCCAGCAAGACGGAAATATGGTAAGGGCTTCAAGAAACCGATGTGGATAAACAGAGAGCTCCAGAATAAGCTAAGGGAGAAAAAGGAAATGTTTAGGAAATTGAGAGAAGGACAGACCTCTAAAGAGGGTTACTAGGTATTGCAGATCAGCCATCAGAGAAGCCAAAGCTCAGTATGAGCTGGGTCTGGCCAGGGGGGCTCACTACAATAAGAAAAAACTTCTACAGATATGGGAGAAGCAAACACAAGGTAAAAGAGGCAATTGGACCGCTGTTGGGAGTAGAAGGAGAAACTCTGATGGAGGGCAGAGGAAAAAGCAGGCAGGCTTAATGAGTTTTTTGCCTGTTTTCTCCCTGAAGAACTCGAGCCCATCTAGAGATGGTAGAAGACATGACAGGACACCTGGGTGGCTGGTTGACATTGACAGAGAGCTTGTGGAGAGGCACCTGGCTGCACTGGATGAATACAAATTGCCTGGGCTGGATGGTGTGTACCCAAGAGTGCTCAAACAACTTTCTAGAGAACTTGCAGAGCCTCTGTCTATCATCTTCAAGGCCTCCTGGAGGACTGGGGATGTGCCACAAGATTGGAGAAGAGTGAATGTTATCCCAATCTTTAAGAAAGGGAAGAAGCATGACCCAGGAAACTACAGGCCAGTCAGTCTGACTTCCGTTGCTGGAAAGATATTAGAGCAGATTTTAAAGGGATCAATCTGTAATCATCTGATGGACTGCTTAGTGATCCGGGGAAGTCAACATGGTTTTGTCTCCAACAGATCTTGTCAGACCAACCTGGTTTCCTTCTTTGATCGAGTGACGAGTTTACTGGATCATGGGAACTCTGTTGATGTGATTTACCTGGATTTCAGTAAAGCTTTTGATAAGGTTCCCCATGACATTCTAATGGGTAAACTGGAAGACTGCGGACTGGACTATAGGATAGGGAACTGGTTAGAGGACCGCACCCAAAGAGTGGTGGGCAATGGCGTTTCATCAGATTGGAGGGAGGTGTCCAGTGCAGTGCCACAGGGCTTGATTTTGGGCCCGGTACTTTTCAATATTTTTATCAATGATCTGGATGAAGGGGTAAACGGGTTACTCATTAAATTTGTTGATAATACCAAATTGGGAGGAGTGGCAAACACCCAAGTAGATAGATACTCTGGAGAAGTGGGCAGCTGTGAACAGGATGCAATTCAACATAGATAAGTGCACAGTATTACGTCTGGGCCACAAAAATGTGAAGCACAAATACTGGATAGGAGATACAGTTTTCTGGGTAGTAGTGTATGCAAAAGATCTTGGGGTAAGAGTGGACCGTAAACTAAATATGAGCAGTCAGTGTGATGTGGTGGCAAAAAAGGCAAACTCAGTCTTGAGTTGTATCAAAAGGGCCATTGCACCGAAATCACAGGAGGTCATAGTCCCTCTCTATACTGCTCTGGTCTGGCCACACCTAGAGTACTGTGTGCAGTTTTGGAGGCCTCACTTCAAAAAGGATGTGGACAAAATTGAAAGGGTGCAGAAGAGAGCGACGAGGATGATCATGGGTCTGGAGACTGAGCCCTACGAGGAAAGCCTGAGGGCCTTGGGAATGTTTAGTTTGGAGGCGACTGAGTGGGGACGTGATTGCTCTCTTTAAATATTTGAAAGGCTGTCATTTGGAGGAGGATAAGGAGCTGTTCCAGTTGGTAGCAGAGGATAGGACCCGAAACAACTGGCTTAAATTATATGCAGAAAGGTACCGGCTGGATATTAGGAAAAACTTTTTCATGGTCAGAGTAGTTCAAAGGTGGAATCAGCTGCCTAGGGAGGTGGTGAGCTCCCCTTCACTGACAGTTTTCAAGAAGAGGCTGGATGAATATTTGTCAGGGATGCTTTAGGCTCATCCTGCATTGGGCAGGGGGTTGGACTAGAAGGTCTGTATGGCCCCTTCCAACTCTGTGATTCTGTGATTCTGGATTCCCCACTCCTTCTTCTCCACAGATCTGCCATAGTCATGATTTGGGAAGAGCTGGATACAGAAATCACAAAGCTATGTCTGCTCGAACTGGCAGCGAAAGAGAGACTGACGGTAGGGGAATCTCCTTCCTCAGGGCACAGGCGGTTGATCAGGAAACAGCCACATATGTGCTCTGAGGGAAGGAAGATGTCCCCTTACAGATTTAAAACTACAGAACATACGAATCAACAGGCCTGCACATGCACAGTTCCATGTGTGCTTGCATAGAATACTAACAACGAACCCATTTTTATTTACTGTTTAACCACACAAATTTCACAAGACAGAGAGGGAACTTTTCTGAGCAACAAACAATACTGATTTTTAAAGGCAAACGTAGAAAAAAAATTAAAAATTGGAGCACTTACAACTTAAAATCAGTTTTTATATTATTATTATACTTTTTTTAAAAACAGATTCCCTTCAACACGGTAGTCAGAAACGAACAGAAAACCGTGTGTTTTGTTTTGGACAGTGTAGCCACAGAGGTCTCCCAAGCAATTCAAAACCAGAGAAAGTAAACTGAAAACCAGCAGCCTTCTTTTCAAACACATTCATTATTTTGGAAGAAGTTAAAGCAACAGACATATAAGGTCACGGTGCTATTTTAAATGGTGTAACTGCCTTCTAATTTAGTCACTTAAAAATCATGGGATGCTCCTTGGTCCTGCAAGATCTCACATCACAGGACTTACAACCTACTATCTGGAGCCATCATCTTGGCTCCCATCCAACCGGGCAAAGAGTTTCTGTGACCCTTTTTGAAGTCATAAAGTTTAACAGCTATTGAAATGCTCAACTGCATGTGCCAAAATAGACATTTTAAAACCAAAATAGAACATTTCAAATGCTGATGATGCTTTTTTTTCCTTCAGAAGAGTAATCAATCCGCAGTCCATAGAAATCATATGAGATTAGGAATGCCTTTTGTCTTCTGTGAACAATTGTTTTACAACTAGTCACTCAATATGATGGATTGCGCTGTTCTCTCTTTCTGTGTCCATGTCGTGAGGTTCTTCTCACACTGATCACAACTGTTGTTGGCTTACTACTCTAGTGTCAGAACAAAGATTACCATCCTGGCTAAGATTACTTTAATTACTTTATTTATAGCCCACCTTTCTCACTTAGGGGGTCTTTTACGATCTCAGAATTTGAATTCCGAGGTTGGTGAAACATCACACACACCTACACACACACACACACACACACACACACACACAGTGTTCTACAGACTGACTAATTCAATGATCACAAAAACTTTAAACGTATTTATTTAGGTTATTTATAGTCTGCCTTTCTCACTGAGACACAAGGTGGATTACACACTGTAAGGTGATAAGATCAACGGGTGGGACAGTCAGTAAACAATGCAGGAGAGTATGCAAATGCAAAAAAACTGCAAATTTCAACAATGTTGAAACAAAGCAGAAATAATTAAATACGACATATTAAACAGCACAGAAAGCACCCGGCAGGGAAGATAATCCCTCTCTCTTTACCAGTGCATCTCTTTTGAACATTTCCTTGCAGTACAGTTCCCTACCTGGGCAAAAAAGCCCCCCTGAATAATTCCTTTTTGCACAGTTCGCAGACGGCCAGGAGAGCGGGAGTCCTCCTAACCTCCCTGGGGCGTCCATTCCATCGAGTGGAGGCTATGACAAAGAATGTGCGTGCAGACAGTTGTTGATTTTGCCCATTTACATGATGGCATCTGCAGAGGGCCCTGTTCAGATGAGTGATGCTGCCATGGCAGAGCATAAGAAGGACCAAGGCCATGAAGGGCTTTGTATGTGATAACCAACGGAGTCTGGTAACTGATGGGAAGCCAATGGAGTGACTACAGAATGAGTGTGCATATTTCAACCATTTTAACAACAACAACAACAACAACATTTGATTTATATACCGCCCTTCAGGACAACTTAATGCCCACTCAGAGCAGTTTACAAAGTATGTCATTATTATCCCCACAACAAAACATCCTGTGAGGTGGGTGGGGCTGAAAGAGCTCCCAGAAGCTGTGACTGACCCAAGGTCACCCTGCTGGCTTCAAGCGGAGGAGTGGGGAATAAAATTTGGTTCTCCAGATTAGAGTCCCACGCTCTTAACCACTACACCAAACTGGCTCTCCAGTTTTTCACACTTACCCCTGGCATATTTCTTAAAAAGAGCTTTTTGAGACGTCTTCCCTCTTTCTCTTCTTTTTATTTATTATTATGTATTTTTAAGAAGAAATAATCAAGTAATCAAGAGCGTTCCAAAACTTCATTTTTTTCTGTTGGATTTTCTGTCTGCTAGCAGTGTGGCCATGTTTTGGGGGCGGGGGGGGGGGGAGACAGCCATTTGTGCACTGTTGGACAGAATGCCCCTACGGTTTGGAAGCTAGAAATTCCTCCAAGCAGAAGGCCTGCACATGTGCAGTTCCCAGTGTGAGAATGCACAAAACAATAAAGATGAACAAGAGCATAATAAATATACATCAGCTAATAACAGAAAGCCATAGAAACAACAAAACAGTATAAAAACAAACCACACTGAAGCAGCAAAAGCAAATGAGAGCCAGAAGCAACACCTACATATCATTAACAGCCTGGGAAAATATTTTAGCATCATCTGAAATTCCTAAGTGGGGGGGGGGACACACCAGATTAGAGAGGGACTATTTATAGAAATTTTGAAGCCATGAGTAAACAAGCAAAAATGGCGGGGGGGGGGGGTTAATGAAATATACTTTATTTTTTATCAAGGTCACACTAATTTGCTGTTTTACCACAGCATTCCCTGGCTTGGGTCCCACTGAATATTTCTGCTGGTGGAAAGGGAAGCAATTTTACTAATTCCCCACCTACTGTATACCTTCATTTCTTCTTTTATGCTGTTCATGGATGCCCCCCCTCCCAGAACAGCATTTCAGAGGATTTTTTGTGCTGGGGGGGCAGGGAAGAAACAGTCATGCTCTGCTGACAAAAACCCTTTCATCAGAATCAATTTTCAGCATAGTCTAAGCCATCATTTAAAATTTAGTTAGCATATAAGCATGTATTTTGCCAAGATGTTTTTATTTTAAATTTTGTAAATTTGCAAATTGTGAATACACATAATACCAGAGAGAGCAAGTTTACAAGCTTCTGCACCTTATGCTACCTTACACATATATCTTACTTTTTCCCATACAAAAAATAAAAAAATAAAAGCAGAAAATAGAAAACACAGCTTTTGAAGTAAAAAGAAAGTGTGTTATTTGGATAAACTAATTTTGTATAGTCATAATAGGGCCAGTAGCACATATTACAGTATATTAACTGTGGGCAAAAATTTGTCACATTTACAGAACAAGCACACCTTTGAAAGTATGTTGTATATGTCTACACTGCAATCTAATTCTCAATGTGGTGTACACACACGCACACACGCGCGCGCGCGCGCGCACACACACACACACGCACACACACTGGGGTAGGCTAAAAAAAACCCCAAATAATAAAAGGAGCACTTGTAGCTTTAAGAAATGAAAGCCCTCACTGGTTATTGCTAGGCAACCACAACTGTATTGCCAGACTTCCAGCCTTGGTTTCTGTCAGTAAAAGACAGAGGGTGGAGGCTGGGCCTTTCCAGGGTTGTTTTGTTCTTTGAGAGAGGACTCATCAAGCTAGGCTTCACAGTAACCACAGGGTGTGACTTGCTACCACACAACTCAGCAAGGCTCAGCTGCTTGATACTGGTCAACAGCAGCTACCGCAAGAAAGCCAGTTGTGTAGTGGTTAGAGTTTCAGACTAGGATCTTAAGTATACAGTATTAGCAGAGAGCTTTTCAGGCTGATATGAACAATTAATCTGAACCTCACAGAGAAAAATGTGGGCTATAGGGTTGAAAACTTTGTTTTTATTTAGCATATGCAAAGGAACTGTTATCTGAAATATGGTATTACTTCGGTTATCCTGACCTGGATAGCCCAGGTGAACCTGATCTCATCAGAAATTGAAAGCTAAGCAGGGTCAGCCTTGGTTAGTAATTGAATGGGAGACCTCCAACAAAGACCAGGGTTGCAAAGGCAGGCAATGGCAAACCACCTCTGTTAGTCTCTTGCCATGAAATCGCCACCAGAGGTCGCCATAAGTCAGCTATGACTTGACGGCACTCTCCACCATTACTTCTGTTAGCATTTCATACACAGGAAAGAAATAGCGCAATCTGAAACAGAGTTATACTCTTCTAAGTCAATTGAAGGCAATGAGCTTAGAAGGGTGTAACTTTCTTTAGGACAGCAGTGTTAAGTTACCAGGCACCACTGGGAATAAAGATATAATAATTGCACTTGACTTGAAAATTGGGTGTTAGTTACACTCTTCATCACAATTTTGCCAGAGGCCTTTCTTAACTGCCGTTCAGGCTAGGTAACATTCCAAACACTTTGTATAAACAAATATGTTGGGAAGTTTCAGAGCATACCAACACTGATAACCAGGAGCGCTACACATTTTGTCTGTGTAATCAGTCCCCACTATCCCATCTTCATTGCCAGATAATAAATGTTGTTTATTCAACTAAATGTATGTCCTGCTTATCATTTTGGCCCAGGATGAAGCCTCCCCCCTGGCTTCTACCCCCCGTTCCTCCTATCTGTACCCAACAGTCCATAACGGTGAACAACTTTGCAACAACATTTTCTCGTCTGGGTACTGTTTTCTTTTGTGCATGTCTACATAGATCATAATCATAAAGCTAATGTTGGAAGAGGAAGACAAATCCTGTCCCTTCCTTAGGTTTCAGAGGGGGATGAACCAGAAAGTTAGAATTACAGAGAGGTCAGGGATGTGTTTACTCTTTATCCTCCTGGGACTATCCTTCGATGTGTAGATTGCTGTTCTCGGGACTTCCTCCTTGTGACACCTCATCTTCCTCTCTTTGTCACAACCTCCATCTTTCCTCACCATCTTGCATGATGGATGCAGGACTTGTCTACCATCAACTGACATCTTTAGACAGACAGAGATCTCCTCTTTCCAATCAAGTATAGAGTTCCTACAATAAAGAACTCTCATTTATTTTCTAAACACTAACTAAGCCTCTGAGTGTTTGTCATTTTCTCTGTCACTCACACCAGCCACAGAAGCTCCTTCACTTGCATTTTTCTTTGTGAACTATGCAACTCTGTTAATAGTTAATTCCAGCTTTTTCCAGACTGATGACCCTGCTTTGGGAGCAATCCTTGATTCCCATAAACATGGTTCAATCTGCTCCATCAACTTGGCTTCCGGTGAGGAACGAGAGCTCCACAAAAGTGTTCATACGTATGACTCAAAATGCAAGTCCTGAGACCAAAGGACAGTCAACCGACACAAATGTCATCCCAGCTGCACTTGAAACCAGAGCAAGTGCCATCAGGATTGCAGTAAATCGGCCAATACAAAGGCAAACCCACAGAAGAAAAAGAAGGGCAAAGCAGCTTCCCATAGCAGGAGTATCAACAGACACTGCAGGCTTCCGTCTCTTCTATTCCAATGCCTGTTTTCCCATTTGACTTGGTCCTGGTGCTGCCACCCATCTCAGTACCATCACTGCTGGAATGAGCAGACCCAGTCCTTGAACACTTTCCACTAGGCACTGCCTTGGACCCCATCTCAAGGGAGCATCCCATCTTCTACAGCAGTGTTTCCAGATGGGGAAATTAAGAGGGCATGCTAATTCTTATGGCCAGGGTACACACTTCGTGGCTGGGCTGGGTCAGCCAATATTGGATAGAGAACCCCCCACCAACTATCTAAATAGAAACATAAACAGCAATAATTCAATAAACCAAATCCTTAAGAAAGACAAGTTGAAATTATAATTTCACAAGTTCAAGACTCATGCAGGTGTTACAAAGCATCATCCTACCATTATTTCATAAAGTGACACGTGCATTATTGAAAATAATATCATACAGAATCGATAGGAAATGTTGTATCATCTGAAATCTGAAATAATCTCTCAATTCCAATGGAATATCAATAGGATCATGTTGTTTGGATTTAAGAGATTTCTTAAGGATTTGGTTTATTGGACTACTGTTGTTTACTGTTGTTTAGATAGTTGTTGGGGGTTTCTCTATCCAATATTGGTTACTCATTCCACAACTCTTTTTCTTGTGTTTGAGCTTGGTCGGCCAGCAGCCACAGACCAGCAATCACTATTTTTATAAAGCCAGATCCCTCCAAGACATACTTTAAAAAAAAATCAGAAGCATGTAAAATGCTGTAAGATGTGTTGGCAAAATACTTTTTCTACAAAGCGTTACATTAAATAACTTTACAGTGCTGGTACTTTTTTAAAAAGGAGACAAAGAGCTAATATTTAACAGAAGTTAGTAACAGAAGATGCATTTTAATTAATAGTAACATACCATATGACCAAGAGCATATTGATTAATCTGAAATTTTAGAACAAGGATTGGGTACTGGAATGGTAAAAGAAGATTGGGTCCACTGACAAATTAAGCATAACTTTATAAATATTCGTCATTGTCTAATCATCAGTGGATTTCATACTTTTGGCTTTTGCTAAATATAAAGACAACTGTTATGAAACAGTAATGCTAACTTAAAAATGGTAAGGAATTGTAACTTTTAACAATGTTAAGTAAGGTGAAAGATTCAGTAAAAAAAAGGCCGGCTTGGTAGTTGCCCAACCTAAAAGACCAGATCACTCTACAGTTACAAGTTTGTTTTTCAAAATGCATTTAAAACAGAAACAAACCAGAACAACGCTGACAGTTAAAAAGCACGGGTGTCTGGAGATTCCTGTAGTTATAGCAAAAGGCTCGGAAGAGAAGGACTGACACGCTGCTACAAGGCTGCGGGGGGGGCGGGGGGAGCTGTTGCTCCTGGCCTTGCTAACAAATGATACCACATTAAGATAAAAAAGTAAGCTATACTCTGACATTATTAGCTCAGTGGAATATTCAATTATATTCATTGTCACTATGTTGACTCTATCTGGCTGCTTAGTGGGTGTCAAACCTATTATGAACAGTCCGATTGGTTAACTTGTGAAGAAAAAAAAAACATCGAAGTTCAAGCAATTTTCACTCAAATGCTGATTTGCAGCTAAACAGCTAGGTGGCACAGTTCGCCAATATATTAACTCATGTCTTAATCCTTCTTTTATTCTGTATCCTCTTCCTATTTCAGAAAAGTTAAACATTTAAAACAGACATGATACTACGTCCTAGGAAAAAGGTAGATACCAAATGTACATACAATCATTTTAACTGTATACAAGTATTTTTAAAAGCTTGCACGAAAGCATGAAGCTTTGATAATACCAGTCACAAAGTTTTAAAACATATTTAATTTTCACATTGCCAGCCAAGTGGTCCCCAATTTTACATCATCACTTACGAATATAATTATGATGTATGTAAATGAATAATGATAAAACAAAAGCTTCTTGCCAAGTCTTCTCATAAAATAAAAAGTATATTTCTAAAACAGCATTACACATGCTAACTTAACATGAATGTAACAATTCTGTGAATGTAGCAATAACTGATTTTGTCTTGCCATCAGGGGGCAATTTCCAGTGGGAAAGCAGAATGAGAATAGGGATCTGAGAGCCAAGCCACAAGTGAGGAATGACAGTTGAATGGCAAGTGAACAGACTCACGTATATCCCTCCCTGTTCACTTGCGCTCCACTTGATCACTATGTGATCAAGTGGAGCACAAGTGAACAGGGAGGAATACACGAGTCTGTTCACTTGCCGTTCAACTGTCATTCCTCACTTGTAGCTTGGCCCTGAGACTAAGAACAGGGAGCCACAAAGCTGAGTGACTAAAGGAAAGCAGACAGAATAAACAACTATCTAAAAAGGGTTGTTACGGAGAAAAATTAACAGCTGAAGCAGGGCAAAATGTTCCGTATTGTCCACAAACAGAATAGTATGGCATGCCAAAGGAAATATCTATCCTGCAAATAGATTAAAGGTGCAGATATAGACAAGTATTACATTATAGTTCAGGCAAATGTATGCATTTGTTTGGATGTTTAGATTTGGACCTCTTCTCTGCATATACGTGCATGCATGCACATGCATGCACCCCCTTTACAGTGCTAATACAGGTCGGTTTCTCTCTAGTTTGTATTTATTTTAAGGTTTCAAACATTATTTTTGAAATTGGCTCTTCTATTTATCCATCGTAATCATAATTTATACTGTGCTTGCAGCTTATCAGAAATCTAAATATGATAACTGAAAGAGGAATAAAAAATTAAAACTGTAAGCACAGAGGCAATTTTGAGCAACAGAAGTCAACAGATTTTAAACAAGCAAAAAGAATAACCCCATCAGTTGCAGCTGACTTATGGCAACTCCAGAAGGTTTTTAAGGCAAGAGAGTTTTGCCTTCGACTTGCCTCTTTGTAATGACCCTGGACCCTGGTCTCCCATCCAAGTACTAACCAGGACTGACCCTGCTCAGCTTCAGAGATCTTAAAAGACTGGGCTAGCCTAGGCTATTCAGGTCAGGTCAGCCTCAATGTGACTTGTATTAATTTCTTTAATCAGCCGTCTTTGAAAAATACGCAAAAGGAAAATGGTTGAAAAGACTTACTGTTCTAAAAGCTGCTCATATTTTGCAAAGGCATCTTTTCCACTTGCAACAGCTCTCTCTTTTTCAGTCACAGCATTATCTCTTGCTTCTCTCAAGTTTCTGAAATACAGAAATGTTGCAAAGGAAGTTTTCATTTTATTCTTAAATACACATTGTTAAGAAAGCTGTGGTTATCGCAGTTTATTTATGATTCATCTCCAACATAATATAAGCTTGCTATATTCATACATTTATTTTCATGCTCCATTCCATTTTCACCACAAAAACTTCCTTTAAACAGTTTCCTTTAAACTTTCAGTACAGAATCTGGTACCTTTCTATGGACACTGGCTTGTACCCAACTACGCAGTTAAGCAAACTTAAGAGCCCTTAAGTTTTGTTGAGGCAGCAGTGATTTCTGCCAGTTCCCTCCGCCCACTGCAGTTCAGTGAGCCCCTTGAAATTCTGTCCCAGAGGGGTCAGCAGACCCTCAGGAACCACAGGTTTGCAGCGGGAGGGAGGTGGTGGTGGAAAATGCTACCCACTCCTAAGAAATCTTAAGAGCATTTAAGTTTCTTAACTGCATGGTTGGACACAGGCCAGTCTTACGAATTCTTAAAGAAAATGTAGATGTCTGCTTTAATATTAATCAGTCTTTTTGCTTATATGCTATGCTAAATGCACTCAACTTAAAACACCTACTAGAATGTTTAGAGGAAGAAGGCTATAATTCAGAAAGTATCATAGCCTTCAAATGCTATCCCCCCACATCAGACATTCTTGGAACAATCTACAGAGCTATGTTCATGTTTGTTACACTTACTATACAGCCCTGAAAAATACAGCAGTCCAAATACTTATATTCATATAATGCTTCTTTTGTAAACACCAAGCTGCCAAAAAACTCCCCCAAACCTGAACACCCAAACCTTGTTGCCCAAGGAGCACTCCTAGCCATGATTTGACTCGGTGAGATGTTGCAAACTGTTAATAAATATTCCAGTCACTAATAGAATTTAATGGTACTGCTTTGCATATTTGGGTGAGTGAAACAGAGTCTAGGAAGATGCAGCAGCTATGAAATATTTCGGGGGGGGGGGGGTGTCAGGGGGTGGGAGTAACTAGATTAGCAAGTGTCTAATTGCTGAAAAGTAGATTAGGGAGAGGTGCTTAGGACTGGGAAGATAAGAAAAGGGAGCCCATCAAGAAAAGTGACAAAGGAACAGGGACTGTTCATGTATCTGGCTAATAAGCATGAATCTGAGGGACGAATGAACAGAGGAATCCCGAACCTGATGTAAAGAACTGTGGAGCAGTTGATGAGTTGAGGCAGAGACTGCCAAGTGAGAAAGAAGGGTGGCGGCAGGGGTGGGGAGGAATCTTGCACAGAAAGTGCGCAGAGAGGGATTGCACCAGGAAGCCAAACTGGCAACGAAGCAGAGATAAGTGTTGCATTTCATATATGGGTTTAATTAAACCAAGCAAATTGCTTGTTTCTAAAAATATATCTACTGCAGCAGGAGCATTAAGAACTGTCTTACTGCACCAGGTCAACAACCAGTAAGGCCAGTGTTTCTTTCCACAAGCCAGGTATGAAGGCAATGGCCCCTCTCTTGTCTTCTGTACTCTGAGGTATGCTACTGTAGGAAGAAGTTCCATTAGGTTTCAGTCCCAGGGACCCATTTCTAGAACGGTTCCATGGATTTAACCCACTGTGAAGTCAGTGGCAACTGGATTGCTTTTGGAATAGAAACACCTGGGTTCAAATCTCCACAATGCAATGACAGCCAATTTGGTGTAGTGGTTAAGAGTGGCAGGGCTCTAATCTGGAGAGCCAGGTTTGATTCCCCACTCCTCCACTTGAAGCCAATTGGGTGACCTTGGGTCAGTCACAGCTCTCTCAGAGCTCTCTCAGCCCCACCCACCTCAAAAGATGATTGTTGTAAGGATAATAATAACACACTTTGTAAACCACTCTGAGTGTGGCATTAAGTTGTCCTGAAGAGCAGTGTATAAACTGACTGTATTATACACACATGCATGCATGCACTTTTAAAGCCAGCCACCCCAACCAGATAGTCAGCTAGCATTGAAATCAATAGGCTTGAGAGGGTGGAACTCTGTTCAAGATGGCACTGCAAGAGGCTTATTCGTTTATACTGGCTCTGGAATATTAGGACTCATAAAAGGCTCCCTTTTTCATTATTTTTCAGTGAGAGGCTAAAGAGGGAGCAATAACCATTCAGAGGGGCCACATGACTCAGCTCAATTCATTCACTTTGGGACAACATCGTTAAGGGCAAATTAATGATAATCTACACTGGAGGCTAATTCCAAGTGGGGGCAATACAAAGCAGGAAGTATAATTATCATTCTGTATTTTAATTTTTTTAAAAAAATTAATTTATACCCCTCCTTTCTCCCCAATGGGGACCCAAACTGCCTTAAACCCCCCTCCTCCATTTTTCTCCTCACACCGACACTGTGAAGTAGGTTAGTCTGATAGAGAGTGACTGGCCAAAAGTCACTCAGAAATTTTCCATTCCATGGCAGAGTGGGGAATTGAACTGGGGTCCCCCAGACCCCAGTCCACTACACTACGTTTGTCTGGTCATCCACACCGGCTTTGCCTACTCTTAAGCGATGTCATGTTTCCCATGCTGCTTTTTTGTTGTATTGTATGGGTGCTGCTCAACGGCATTTTTTTATTGAATTGCTTTTACATATTGTAATCTACCTTGAATGTATCTTGGGACAGAAAGAAGGCACAAGTACACCTTAAAATAAATATTCCTAGAAAGATGTCAACTGATTTTGGGGAGCAAAAAATTTTTTTATCAAGAAGCAGGGACAAGAAGGTTCATTAAAAAAATCTACTTCTTTAGAACACCACTGTTGCTCCAGAAGGCTTTGCATACAACCATTTCATACAGTCCGATTTTCTTTACAAATTCTTCTTCTGGCATAAATAAAACTGAGATTAGTTTTTGTTAGAGGTGTGTACTTCCTTTATTAAATTTATATTTATAACATTCAATATCCACTTATTTCTTGCAGATGGACTTCAATATGGCAGCCCACGAAATTTCAGTTTTCTCAGCAGGATAAATGCTGCATTATTTTTAGAATGAAAAAATATTTTACTTTATGACTTTTAGCATATAAACGTTCGACATGGATACTTTTCACAAGGTGAGTTTCCCATACCCATGTCATGTGGTAAACACTTTATGGGAATGCTACTTGTCACAGGGGAAACGGTAATCATATAAACTTTCCTCCATGGCAAATGGATATGTTTTTAGCCAGTCAGAGGAAAAGCAACACTTAAAATTAGTGCTGAGTTTCAGTCATTCTAACACAGGCTTTATGTTCTCCCTCACACTGTCCGTGAAAACTGCTTTAATTTGCTTTATTTTATTTTGTTTTGGATTTTTTCTTTTTATATTATTTTATTAAAACATAATATAACATTGGACTGTAGAGAAACTATCAGAAGCAGAATATATAACAGAAAGTAACATTAGACAGTAAACATAGTATCAAAAACAGAATATATAACAAAGTATTAAGATTACATAATAATATAACAGAAAGTGATATTAGACAGTAAACATAATATCGAAAACAATATATAACAAAGTATTAAGTACATAAATATTTATCCTCTCCATCCCCCTACTTATTTGTGTTAAAACACATTATTACTCGACGTTTTATATTCAGTATTTAAAAGAACTTTTCTTATCTTTCAGCCACATAGTAAAAAAAACCCTTTCCATTTCCCCTGAAATTCTGAAGTTGGTCTATTATGTATATAAAAGGTTAATTTAGTCATTTACACATAAATGTACAATTTATTCATCCATTCAGTCACATCTGGACAAAGTTCAGCTGCCATTTTGTTGCATATACTACTCTTGCCACCATCATCAAAAAGTTCACTGTATTCTTTTGTAACATTACTTGGTAAAATATTTAGTAACATATTTTTGGGTCCAGCACAAAGCAGGGCTTTAACATCTTTTGCATTTCTTCACATATTTTTATCCAATATCTTCTCGCCTTCTTGCATGTCCACCACATGTGATAGAATGTTGCATCCGTACATTGATATTTCCAGCACCTTCCATTATAGTCCTTATTAGTTTTTGCAATTTCCTTAGGAGTAATATACTATCTGAAAACATTTTATATCAGTTCTCCCTTAATATTTGACAATCCATAAATTTAATTTCATTAGTCCATACATATTCCCATTGGCTTATAAAGATATTTTCTTCAAAGTTTTGCATCCATTTTATCATACGGTTTTTAACTTGTTCTGATTCTGTTTCATATTGCAATGAAATTGTGTATACTTTTCCTAACAAGAGTTTTGGAACTCCGCTAATTAGTTGTTCAAACACTTTTTCTCTTAGTTGACCACCTTCTTTGGATAAATGCTCTTTAAATTTGGACATCACTTGATGGTACACAACAACTATGGAATGTTTTTCCCTTGATCTTGAATATCTTGCTATATTTTTATTTTTTCATGCTTGTCCATCATATAATTCATAATTTACACAATTTTCTATTTCTTGTAGTAATATTATAATAGGTATCTATTGGTGATGTTAATGGTGAAGTTGGTGGATTTATTCTGTTTCTACATATCAATTGTCTCCAATTTTATGTGCCTTCTGTTCAGATTTATAATCCAATCTGTTATCCAAACTAATGCTCCTAGTTGGTGGTACATCTCAGCTTTTTTCATCTTGTAATATTTTAAATCTTATCCTTGGTTTCTTCTCATTCCATACAAAGTCATTTATTCTTTTCTGTCACTTAAAAAAAATCTTTTCATCTATATGAATTGGTAACATCTGAAAAAAGAAATTATGTTTTGGTATCTATTCATTTTAACAGTGGAGATTCTCCCTGGCCGTGAAATATTCAGTTTTTCCCCATCTTTGTAAATCTTCAATGATGCTTGTCCAAACTTTTTGGTAATTATCTTTGTATAGATTATCATTTTGTCCCGTCACATATATTCCCAGATATTTGACTGGTTTTCTAGTTATCACACTGTTATTTTTTCTATCTCCTCTTCTTCATTTGTCGATAATATCATTATCTTAGTCTTCTTTTTATTCAATTTATATCCAGAATATAATCCAAATCTTGCTATTTGTTCCATTACAAATTTCAAGGAGTCACTTGGTTTTGTCACTGATATAACAAGATTGTTGGCATGGCTTTTCATTTTATATTCTTCTTTGCCTTCTTTTACTCCAATGATTCTAGTATCTTGCCTAATTTTCATCGCCAATACTTTTGATGTTGGGGAGACTTCAATCGTAGGCTGAAATTCGAAAGGCACTTCCTTGGGAGTAAGGACTAATGAATAACATGGGACTGAGTAGATCTTCCGGGGTGCATCATGGTTTGTTTTGCATCACTGATGGCACTGATCTGTCCCTCCCCCCCGCCCGCCAATCAGGGCTCTTAGAATCGTTGTGAGGAAAAGTGCCACCTGAAGGTGAGTTGGTGGTGGTCTGTTTAATCAATCAAACTTGAGAAAAGCCAAGGAAGACTTCGATCATATGCTGCAATTCTAAAGAGAACTTCCCTGAGAGAAAGCACCGCTGAAGAACATGAGACTTATATCTTAGTAGACCTGTTTAGGATTGCTTCCATAGTCTTTCAGGGTTCTCTCTTTTTCTGAGTCAATTGGCAAATGTGTAACTCTTCCCTTTCAAAAACAATCCTGCCTGCCCCCACAGCAAAACGAAACCTTAAGTCTGTCATGGTGGCGGAATTCAGCCAATCATTCTGCCTGCCTACCTGCCTGCACTTGGGTGTGGAATGCTGAGCATCAAAAGGAGGGATTTGGATTCGTCCCCGTTGTGGGAGCAAAGCACAAAGAAACATGAAACCAACAGGCAACAGCAGAATGCAGAAGTATAAGTTATTGGGACTACAGAAAAAGAAAGAAGTGAACATGAAGCAGGCTTATTTTTTGTACTTACTGCAGCACTCTCCTACTTGGGAATGCCCCTGGCTCCATCAGCAGACACTACCCTTCTACAGGTCCACCATTATTGTGTGTTATTGTGCTTGAGGAAAAGCTCAGTGGATCAATTGTTTAGACTAGGAGGGGAACTAATGGTTGATGCTCTTTTTGGTTACGTGTGAAAACGGCTGCCCCAGAGCCTTTTTTTACCTCTCCAAAACCAACAATGTGCATTTGTGTATATGCGTGTGCAACGGACCAAAAACAAAATCAAACAGATCAGTTCTGAACCAGTACTGGCTAAACCGAAACAAACTAGTCATGAAACAAGATGATTCTGGAACCCCTAAAACAGAAACAGAAACCTTCTAGACTGTCTTGAACCTTTAGCTACAAATACATTTTTTTATATTAAAAAATTTCAGAAAACGAAGTAGCTGCATTTTTTATCCTGCCTTTCCTCCAAAAACAGTACATGGGTCTTCCTTCCCCATTTTATCCTCACAACTCTTTATGAAGTATGTTAGGCTGACAGTGTGTGACTAATTCAGTGAGCCTCATGGCAGTGTGGAAACTTGAACCCAGCTATCCCAGATTCTAGGTTGACATTAATGCTACATTTGCTCCCAATAAACAGCAACAAGAGACTCAGTGTAGCATAGCGGCTCAAGTGTCAAGATCTTGTTCAGCCATGACAGTCCCCACCCCCCCCATGACTCTGTGTCAGACTGAGAACTGACACCTCACAATGTTTTTGTGTAGTTAAACGGTATAATCCCAAAGATGCCACCTAAACTCTTTGGAGGAAGAGTAACACACAAGTATAATAATTAACCTCCATAGAAGTAAAATTCTTATCGAGTTTCTCCAGTATTCTGAACTTGTGCCCTGCTTCTAAACATACTCAGCTTTCTGCCTCACAAAACAGCATCAGCTACCTGTTGTGAAAGTGAGCGTACAGGCCTCTACTTGCAATCACAGCATTAAGCCAACACCAGCAATGGAAATGAAACAAGACTGACATATCCAATAAAAGCAAGCGCCAGAAAACATCACTAGAGCAGAGTAGCAACTACTCCTGAGCTATACTAACTAGGCTAGATTCAAAGAGGCCAAATTTCAGGAAGGCAACAAGGTATCCAGAAAGCAGGATGAAGCAGTTGGGCCAACTATAGTCACCAACTAAATCTAAACAGTATCTATCCTGCATTTTCTTTGGGTAGTTCCAGGGCTTTTTTTCTGGGAAAAGAGGTGATGGAACTCAGTGGTGGAACTCAAGACCGCACAATGACATCACTTTGGGTCAGCTAGAACAAGGGGGGGGGAGTTTTTTAAAGTTTAAATTGCCCTCAGCGAAAATGGTCACATGGCTGGTGGCCCCGCCCCCTGATCTCTAAACAGAGGGGAGTTTAGATCGCCCTCCGTGCTGCTTGGCGGCACCAAGGGCAATCTAAACTCCCCTCTGTCTGGAGATCAGGGGGCGGGGCCACCAGCCATGTGACCATTTTTAAGAGGTGCCGGAACTCCGTTCCACCGTGTTCCCCCTGAAAAAAAGCCCTGGGAAGTTCCCTTTTGAAGGCTCTGACAGGCGAGCCTCCTTTATTCAGTCCGCTCACATTTCTCAGCGCAGTCTTCCACTGGCATCCTCACCTCCAAAACAACAGAAGCGAAACTCTTTCCAATGAAGACTTGCACAGGATGGAGAACACCACCCTTATCTACAGTCCAGCAATCAATATAAGAATGCAGCCCTGGCCCTCAAAACACTGTTCCATGAGCAGAAGTTTCCTATCGGTTTGTTGTTTTAACAAAGTCCATAACCTTAAAAAAAAATTCTCCATTTCTCAGGGGAAAATATTTTATGGCTAATATAAAAATTATAGCTTGCTATCCCTGTTTTTACTTTCCTCGACTGAACAAATGATTATGTTCATCTGCCAAATAATAATAATGGAGAAACTACAGCCAAACACAAAAGCAGCAAGCAGCTGCAACTGGAAAGGGGCAGCGAGTGGCCATAAAAAAATGCCAGAGACTTCAAAAATAGCAAGTGGGAGGAAACAGGGAAACAGTATTCGGGTCTTCACTGCAAATGCCCGGACTGCTTTTTGTTTTTAATGCCGTGCAGCAATAGTCAAACACAATCAAATTCATCTACTAGAAATTGCATCAGATGTTGTGCAACGTGTGAATCGACTCTAAGCACCATTTAAATGTACTCATAAAAGGCAATTTTAAAAAACTGTACATCTAAGATGTTTTAAATGTGCACCTAAAAATATGAAGTGTAAACATGAAACATAGCCATTTCAAGAAGAATCTATCATACAGAAATTCCTCTGGGCAGCCAGGAATTGTTATGGCTCTCTGTCAGCATGCAGTGGGCTGCGCTTAGGTTAATTCCCGTGTAATGGAAATGGCCTTTCGAGAAAGGCTCAAAAATTCTACTTGGTGGTGGTGGTATAGGTAACCCTGGAAAAGGGCAACCAAGAGAAACGTAAACTACAGAAAACTCAATATATCTCATTTACAACCTGGCTCCATCTGCGGATACTTAAATTTGTGGATACTTTGGGCCATGGACACTCAAGACAGTCTTTCTACAAACCTGAGAAAAACCCCAGTTTTTTCTCTGGGTCCCTGCTTCTACCCTCCAAAGGCATCAGCCAGGCAGATTTTTCTGTTGCCCTTTCAGTGGGAACCCCATTTCTTTTCTCATTAGTACAATGCTGAGCGTGTTGGGCAGGCCTTCAGTTGGTGGATCAAGAGGGAACATAGGACAGGATTAATATCCCTTTGCCATGTGTTCATATTCTTTTTTGCATTGTTTATTGTATGTGTTATACTTACTTTTATTCCATTGTTTTGTCATTCTGTAATCCATCTTGGATCTCAGTAAGCGAGGTAGAACATGAGTAAAGAAAGCAACATAAATACCGTAACAAACAAACATAGATGTCCTGAATTTGCTTTAGCCACGTTGTCCCAAAAAGGCTTAAGGAATACAGATTTGGGGATTTTTTGCCAAGTATGTGAGATATTGCTGCCTGTAAAATCAAAATTTCCTTTAGCTGAAAACACAGTTTAAAGGCAATTATTCCAGCAGACTTTACTGAAGCTACTGTTGTGAAGAAACCAAAAAACCCTCTCCTTACGTATCATATTAATCAAACATCTCTATTGACTATTTAAGCCTATGTCCTCTCTCCTTATCTGGAAAAACTGTATCTATATAAACCTGGATTGTATGTAAACAAGCACCACCAACACACCACCTATCTGAAACTACGTAAATACTCAGCATCTAAAAAAGTGGGTTATGTAAACTCTTGATGCTAGAAGGTGGCAGTCTTTAAAGTGCCACAGAACTCAACATTCCTGGGAAACTTATCTGTTCTTTTTATTTTTCTAATAAATCCTTATGGACAGGAATTTAAACTGGGCATTATACTAGTTTTTTTAACAATTAAATACACAGTGGTTATATCAATCTCAAATAATGTAACAGTATGTCCTTTTCGTAGCCCAAACAAAGCCCCAGTTGTAAAGGTGTTATAAATTTGCCCAAATTGTTTCACATTTTGTGAAAAAAGTTTTCTTCATCAGAAGATGTACTTACTGTACAGTATTCAAGTGTGTTGTAAAAAATATTTATTTATGTTTTTATTTATTTATTTATTTGATTTGTAGCCCTCCCTCCCCGCGAACAGGCTCAGGGTGGGGAGCCTGTTAACGTAAAAAAAATGTAGAGTAAACAACATCAAAAATAGATTAAAGGTAAAAATTATCTCATCTGTTCATTAATTTGGAGAAGACTGAAGATATATTTATATTTATTTATAGTCCACCTTCCCCATTCTAACACAAGGCAGATTACACAGCGCAAGTGAAATACAATACAGTCAATAGCTAGGGCATTCACTGAGCAAAATACGATATGATTCAACAGTTGGACCATTCAATGAACAGATAGAATAAAGAGTAACAGTAAAAAAATTGAAAAGAAGCTAAAAACTGAGCACAGAGATGAAATCTTTCTGAAAACAAAGGCATAACTAATTAACATGACCTCTTTAGTAATGTGAAAATTCCCCAGTAGGAGCATATCTACAACTAGCAGACAGTACTTAACAGTATAGTCTTTATAGTCCCTGTCCTTACCAAGATTTTTTTTGAACTATTTCTTATGACAGCCCTAAAAGCTGAGTAGAAAGCCCTTCTGATTTAGTTTTGCATAGTTTGCAGAAAGCCAAGAGAGAGGGAGCTTTCCTCACCTCCTCAGGCAGGCCTTTCATAAGATGGGGTCTACCATGTGTACAGGAAGCTGTTGATTTTGTCCAACGGTCGGGCGGTATCTGTGGAAGGCCCTGTCTAGATGAGTAAAGCTGCCATGGTGGAACACAGAAAGAGAGGTGGTCACACAGATATGAGCCTTTGAATATGATAGTCACCATGATCTTAAGCCCAGTAACTGATGGGAAACCAATGGAGTGACTGCATAATGGGAGTGATATGTATGGTCCATCAGCTGAAGTCTCTGAATTGACTTTTAGAGGAGACCTATGTAGAGTACATTACAGTAGTCTAGTCTTGATGTTACTGCGACACTACTGTGGCAGTGCTGAGTCAAGTATAAGCCCTAAGCTCTTAAATGGGTCAACTGAACCCCATCAAAGGTTGGAAGCACAATGTCCTTCGAGATCTCTGCTTTTCCAACCAATGTCACTTCCATCTTGTTTGGGTCCAATTTCAGTTTCTTTGCCTTCAGCCAGTTGACAACAGTTGTCAAGTAGCAGTTCAGTACCTTTATTGCATCACTAGTGGATTTGGATAGTAAGATATAGAGCTGGGTTATCATCTGCATACTGATGGCATCCAATTCCATAGCTATGAATGATTTCCCCTAAGGGCTTTATATAGAGGTTGAATAATATGGGGAATAAGGTTGTACCTTGTGGAACCCCACAACGTTATTTCCACACTGAAAGTAACTGGTCTCCAATGAAAACCCTTTGAATCTGCTCCATGAGAAATAATTTGAGCTTGTCCAAGGAACATACTTTGATATTTACTTCTGTCTCCAAACTATGGAGTGTTTCATTCTTCATATTTAAATAGTTGTTTCCACTTTAGGAATACAGTTAGCATAAGGACCGACCTCTCCAGGAATTATCTTATTGTTACAGGAAATACCGCAGAGGAATCCTATTTTACCCCAGACTATTAACAGTTGGCTTCCTAGCCCAGCCACAGTTTGTGGATCCTCAGAATAAATATGCACACGTTGGGACCCAAAGGTCATTAAATGCAAAACATACAACCACAAATTTTATCTTTTGCTTTTCATGACCTCTTTAAGCACTACTTTTCCCCATTTTTTCAACACTTGTACATTTTTATAAATGCAGTTGCCAACTTAGGGTAACATTTCACATATATGATGAATACAGTTCACGGAAAGCCTATGCCACAATAAATCTGGTAGAGTTTAAATCTGGTATTTATTAGTTCTTTCAGGACTATCATTCTCTTAATGGATTATTTATCTGGAGCATTTATACCCTGTCTTCTGTCAGTCTTGGCATCATCTACAAATGAATATTCAGCTTAGTTAAGATGACTACCGTGATCCACAGTCTACTGTACAAGAGACTTATATATTTTAATTATTGTTGGGGAGCTATCTGATGAGCAGCTAGCTTTTACATTTTCAAAAAAGGAGAAAGGCTGTTTCTTGGCTCTTGGTCCTAGTAGCCTTTTGAGTGTATCTTGAAACCTGTTTTGCTCCCACACACTAATTTATTATGTGATACTTTCTGTATTCCTAACAATAAATTAGAAGCTACTCATGCTGAAATTGATAAGAGCATGCTACAGAACCCACTGGAGGACCTATGAAGCCGAAATGAAAGTGGCAAGGAAATGTCATTTCTCAGCAGCCGTTGCAGCAACAAGTTTATGATGATCTATCATGACATCTTCTAGCCCTTAAATCTGAACCTTTACAGTCTCAAGAACAATTACCTATGAGGCCTTTGCTAATTTTTTCCTGATAAGATAGCACAAATGCGCTCTGATCTGGATGCTAGTTATAATACAGATGATATGGAAGAAACGTTTAATACACCCTCTGGCTCACATATGGACTGCCTTAAACCAGTTACAATGACAGATCTTAACAGGATCTTGATATCTATGAAAGCCACTACCTGTGCGCTGGATCCTTGCCCATCTTGGCTGTTAAAATCAAGTAAGGACCACATAAGTGAACCACAGAGGTCTACTGTGAATCAGTTGCTAACTCAGGGCACCTTCCCTCAGCTGCTCAAACAGGCAGTTATCTGCCCGCTAATTAAAAAAACATCCCTAGACAAAAAATGACATAGCCAATTATTGCCCAGTCTCTAATCTGCCCTTTCTGGGCGAAGTGATTGAGAGAGCAATAACTGACCAACTCCAGGTCTTCTTGGATAACTCTAGCTCTCTGGACCCTTTTCAGTCTGGATTCAGACCAGGTCATGGGACAGAGACGGCACTAGTTGCATTAGTGGATGATCTCTGTCTGAATATAGACAAATGTCATGCCTCCTTATTACTTCTCCTGGATCTATCTGCAGTAGAGATGGGCACGAACTGGAAAAAAACGAACTGTGTGGTTCGTCACATTTCACGAACCACAAACCATGAACTTTCACGAACCTGCCCCAGTTCGCGAACCGGGTTGTTTGGTTTGTGAAAACATCACATCTGAGTCAGCAGAAGGCCACTTCCAGATCAGCAGAAGGTCTGCAGGAAGTCCATCCCCTGTTGCCTAGGAAATGGATTGATCGGCACCAGGCTGTCTGCAGTGATGAGCCAAAAAACAAACCAAACGAACCAGCCTAAAGTTCGTGGTGGTTCATCAGAAATGGGCTCTGATGAACCACCGGTTCGTGAACCATGAACTGGTCCGGTTCATGCCAAACTTTGGTTCACATTTTGGTTTGTGACCATCTCTTATCTGCAGCCTTTTACACAGCAGATCATGCTATCCAATTGAGGCATCTAGAGACAGAAGTGAGCCTCAAAGGATGTGCCTTGGACTGGTTTAAATTGTTTCTCATGGAACAGACTCAAAGGGATGCCATTGGAGACCAGCTATCTCCAGAATGGGAATTATCTTGCGGGGTTCTGCAAGGCACAATCTTATTTCCCATGTTAGTCAACCTCTATATAAAGACTGTAGAAGAACTCATTCGCAGCTATGGAGTGTGATGTCATCAACATGCAGATGACACCCAATCTATATCTCACTATCTATGTCCTCACAGGATGCAGTAGAAATCTTGCACTGCTACCTGACAGTTATAGTCAAATGGGTGAAAACAAATTGAAATTGACCCCAGACAATAGCTGCCTGAACACAGGCATTCTTTGTGGTAGCCCCTACCCTATGGAATGGCCTGTCTGAGGATTCTCCTGGCTTCCTGCAAATGATGCAAAACTGAATTATTCAAAAGGCTTTTTTACTCAGACAGGAGGGCTGTAGGGAGGTGGCCTCAAAGAGATGCTTCACTAATGAGTTAGGAACTACAGACTTCACCACTATGTTGCCTTATGTACTATCTGTTGCTCTAAGTATGATCCTACTGGGTAGGTATATGTTGTTTAATGTCAGTCCTAGAATTGTTTATGCTCTCTTTCAACATTTCTTCAACTCTACATTGGATTTTTGATAATGTTATGTCTTTGTAACCTTGCATTTATATACTCTATGGCATTTTTCATCGAAATGTCCTTGATATCGAGTGTACTAATCTCACACTATGTAATCTGCCTTGAGTTTCAGTGAGAAAGGCGGACTATAAATGATATTAAATAAAAAAAACATCTTTTTCTCTTCCCTGTCGGTTTTGTTACAATGGACGACATCCAGATTGTTGAAGAATACTTGGGAATTTGAAAGCTTGCTCCCAGTTTGGTCTTGATAATACTATATTGCTTCTATTTTTTCCTGTCTACCATCATGGCTGCCTATGTATAACTTTGAACAAAGCAGACCAAGGTCTAGAAATCACATAATGCTGATTAGTTTATGCTTCCTTCCAGAAGGAAGGAAATAGCCATGAGTTCAGCAGCATGAGAACTTTAGACTGAAAATATGCAATACTTTCAACAAGGTTTCATCAGAAAAAGTAAGTGGTAGAAGTTGCAGGCTGGGGCTAGAGGTGGGTGCCAGCTGTACAAGTGCTGAAGACATTTCCGAGTCTGCAGAGCTAGCTATTTGGCTGAAGAGTTGAATGCGCCAGAGCAGTGCATTGGGCTGTGGGGAAATAGGGTGCCCATTTGTCTAGCTAAAAACAGACTGAGAGGGAACAACCAACACCCAGAGCCTAAATAAAATTATATTCATATATTTCCATCACTTTTAGAATGCCTTTCTTCATAAAGAATGTCACGAAGTATAAATACAACTGATTTCAATCAAACTTACTTTCAAATAAGTGAATTTGTAAAAAGGGTGAGATTGTGATACGATAAACTTGGTTCAATCACAAGTAGAGACTAGAGATTTGAGTTTCCGAATACGGGACAATTGTAAAAGTTAAAATACAAGAAATTACTACATTAAAAGGCACAAAATAAAATTCCCTACATTTCAAAACAGAAGTGCTAAAAGAACCATGAATGATTCACTAGTTCACCGCACCCTGTTCCCCAAGCAGGGATAAAAACAAAAGCATTGTTTTAAGATTTTTCTCTGCAAATGTTGCTTAAATCATGAAGACATTTAGGATTTGGCAGTAAATAAACCATAGTTTCATGGAGAATATACTTTCTGCCAACTGGTTCCAGACCAATATTCTTTGCAGTATTGCATGCAAACGTTTTTATATCTGTCAAAGCTTCATAAACAAACAGTCCTTAAAAGCTGTTTTATGTAACATCATACAAGTCTGTACATGGAAGGCAGAGATTTCTGTTAGCCTCAGCAATGCAATTTGTGGTTGGCATAATTTGGCTGATTACGGGTAGGGAAAGAGAAGAAAAATAAGGACTAATACTTTCTTACCCTTATTTACTTTGAAGCTTTCAGAATGAAGGAAAAAAATATTCAAAGTCTTAAGTTCCTTTTAACATCTATGCACAAACCTCTATCATGTTGTCTCACCGTTTCTAACGTTACAACTTTTATGGACTGTTCCTGTCTTAAAACTTCTGCCCCTAGTAAGCAGAACCTTATTACAGGCAGAGCTTATGCTTATTTTTGGTGGAATCCAGCTTTTATCAGTCTAGCCACCACTTTATTAAGGATACTTTATAGAAGTGTAACATACGGTGTTAAGTATGCCATGAAGTTGTCCTGAAGGGTGGCATAAAAATCAAATATTAAATTGAATGTTATTATTATTCACAATGCCCAAATCCAAAAAGACACTTCTTTTGAAGTTCAAATCCGTATTCATAGCTTCATTGCATTCCCTTGCTGTCCTGGCTTTTCTCCATTCTTTCTTCGCTCTTTTTGAAACTTGTTTTCTTCCAATCTTTTCTTCCGAGATACCTTGATTTTGGTTTTTTTTGCCCATCTATAATACCTGTCCCACTTCTCATTAATATGCACACCTCACCATTTTGTTTTGCTATGTGGTGGCATTCCATGGCATCAATGATGATTTCCTGGTGGTTAGGTGATTCCAAAGCAGAATTTGCCTCAGTATTAACCATCGCCCCCATACACCCACCCACACACTTCCTATGAACAAAATTTGTGCACAGTGATAAGGAATTTGATCTTATCATAGGGAGTGTAAACACAGCCAATTCTTTAGAGAGGAACAGAATGGGATTATAAAACAGTGTAGATGTCTTGAAGAACCTCAACAATAACTTTCCTGCAATTGGCCAGGATCTATGCTGAATTCTTTAGCTACTGTCTGTAATTCAAAAATGGAGGAAGGACAGCACAGCCAATGAAAACAATCAGTCAGATGTGGGAAGGTATCTAACCGATCAAAGGACAGACATGTATGCAAGGTATGATTCACCAGTGGGCTTGGGGGCAGTAACTAATTAAGAGATTCAGCATGTGTGCAAATGGATTTTGTTTGATAGAGCACACCATTGCAACAGTGCATGCCCCCCCAAAACCCCATCACAAACTGAATAGTCTGTAAAGAAAGGTAGTATACACACGCACACACAGAGAAGGTCCACGTAAAAACTCATAGTGTGGAATGACCATCCCAAAGGTGCTGTGGTTGGAGGTGCCCTGGAGGCAAGGAAAACACCAATTAGCGCTGGTGTCCAGAAGATGCCTTTGTGGCAAATTTATATGGTCAGCACTGTGCCGAGGCTCAGGAAGGCCTTCTCAGGACTGAAATGATGCTATTCAAAAAAAAAAAACCCAAAAAACTAATGGGCTTGAGCCCATTAGAAAAAAGGCACTCTGAGGGCCAGCGATTAAACCATCTGAGAAGACACACAGAGCCAATTCACATGATCATTTTGGCCTGGGGACTCTTTACATCAAAGTTCCAACCTATGTTAAAGTTGCAAGTTAACCGCTCACTTTAAAAATCCCACTTCAAAAGATCTTTAGCTCCGCAGAGAACTGCGATCTTGACATTTGCTGAAGCATTTTCATTACAGATTTTTCTCTTATTTCCCCAATAGTGTTTAAGGCATAATATTTAATAAGACAACCATTGTGTTTAATGAAATTAAAGCACTGCAGTAAAACATACACATGGCAACAAACAGCAGATAAAAATCTGTGTAGACTGCCATGTTCTTTTTTTTACAGTTTTGTTCTCTGGCTTTCAAGAGACCCATGTGACCCATAAGCACTAGAGGCAGATCCGAATTAATGCTCGCGTTGACATTTTCAAAAGGAGAGAAAACATTTCTCTCTCGTTTCCCTTAATAGTTTTATGTGGAACTTCAAATCCGATTTGCACCTATCACCGTCTATCCTAATTAAATCTGCATAATACATCTTGCACGTCGTGTCAACTGTTACAAACAAACTGCAAACGTTCCACGATGCCCTGGATCATTTCTTTCTCCCTCCCTCGCCCCCCTTTTTTGGCTCTGGCTAACCATTTAACTACAAAAGTGTTGTACTGATGTCAAAGCTTGTTCAGCACTTTGTGAGATTTTCACTGACCCTAACAAAGGCATTATACTACCACTGCTTTCAAATGATGAAAATGCAGCATAACTTAACTGAAGCTGGACATCCAGAAAAGAAAAACGTAACCTGGGCCAGCTATTATTTTTCTGGAACTGAACAGTATCTTACAGGTGTTATGTTCCAAGACACATTCTTCCATCTTTACTTAACATATATTTTTCAGATTCAGTGCAAAGAAAGCTATGCGCTTAGCTGAAGTGATCATCTCCTATTCTACTTAGCGTTATTCACAACAAAGACCTTCTCATATTGCAGTTCAGAGCTGCTGTAAAAGAGGTCCCTCCCATGAAAGTTAACCTCAGAAGCTACAGATCCCATGCAAAGACTCCACAACTTGGCTCTTTCCTACACCAGTTTTGCCCTTCATGGAAAGGTGGGCAACATGGCCAGGAACTATCACGAGAGTTCCTACCATCTTGCCTACACCTCTCAACGCTGCCTAAGCACAAGAAAAGCTAGGCTGGACCAGTTCCTGTACCAGGAAAGGTGGAGCCCCCAACTAATTTCGGAACTCTTCCATTTTTATTCCTTTCCTCCAAGGAGCTCAGGGAAGCATAAGACGTTCCCTCCATTTTATCTTCACAACAAATGAGGCTGTAAGACCTTCATATTTCTTATCTGAAGAGAGATGAAGATCCCCAGTGGCTCAGCTGAACTGGAATCTCTCTGCTACTAGTTTGACACACTGGCTCTCAAGCAACAACGTACCTTAATTTTTTAAAAATCCTGTGTGCCATTATTTCTAAAAGTAGTATTTCTTTACCTGTTTTCACGTTCATACATTTCCTTTGTAGCTGTTCGAAGATGTTCTATCTCTTGGGCTGTTTTGAGTCTTATTTGTTCCAGCTCATCATGCAATTTGTTTTCATATTCTGTTTTATAATGGTCTCTGAAAAACAATGTAAAAAACTGCAATATCACATTTTTTAAATTATCTGGCGTTTTGTTTCTGGTTTTTTTTCCAAATCAAGGTTATTTATTGAATCCAAAATTTTAAGGCAACAAGACAAACTATGCTTCAGCTCAGTCATAGTGGAAAATGCTAAGTAAATCCTCTGATGGTAATTCAAGAATTATCTTTATAAGGTTTGCCTGTCTTAAGATTTTTTCCGTATGCAGAAGTACACATCCTTATATTGAATCAGATTCTGATTTCAACTAGATGAATCTGCTTAATTCTGATAAACTGCCAATAAGTGTTACTATGTTTCTTGCACACAGTTTTGTCCAAAAGTACTCTGAGGGAATGAAACATCTGCTGGTGTTGAAGACATAACTAGAGCTATATACCTGGATGTCACATATTTCTCATACATTTCTTCTCTGGTTTTTTTGGCATCTTCTAGCTGGACCTGAAGCCTTTCAAGACGATCTTCTTCATGAGCACAACGAACACTGAGCTCCATATTTTGACGATTGAGATAATCTTTATCCTTTTGTAGCAAGGTAAGAGATTGCTGTGAAGTTGCAACCTATCAACAAAACATTTGTGATACAAACAGGTATACTTGTATTTTAACTGACAATCATATTAGAGGCCTATAAAGAATTTTTCACAGGATAGATACAATTCTGCATTTCTTCAGTGTAGCTGAGTTCACACCTTGCTTGCTGAACACCCTAGAGTCCCATTTATACCTGTTCCATGTTTCCAGGTAGATTTGTTACAATGCCACTGTGCTCATACCTCTTTCTCTGAATATAGCCCACTATAACCTTGATATACTTAAAGCTTGTTGCTTTAAACATAAGTATATCACTTTGGATTATCATTATTATATTTTTCTGTTCAGAGACCTTTCTTTCTTTCTTTCTTTCTTTCTTTCTTTCTTTCTTTCTTTCTTTCTTTCTTTTCTTTTCTTTTCTTTCTTTCTTTCTGAAAACCCTAATGCTAATCCCACCCCCTGAAACAATATCACCATAGAAACTATAATCGTTCAATAGATTCAGTCTAAGGGGAAAGCATCCTTCTTGCTGTTCCCAATACCTCCTCCACATCTATAGCATAAAAGAGGAGGGAGGAATTACAGTAAAGCACCTTTAGCTAGACAGTACACGTGTATCTAAAATCATGAATTCTGCCAACGTTGTTTACACAGTGAAGCAGCTCCCAAAAGATAGGATAACACAAGGCAACACGTCACACTAAACAGACGATGGTAAAACGGAACTGAGGTTGGAATGGAGCCAGACAGGGAAGGGGGAAAGGCTGGCTGAACACAGCCGAGTTCATTCATTGAGCAAGCTCATCCAATTCACGAGCAAGGCATGGCCGGCAAGCGGCGGTTCATACTGTGGGAATTCCAACGAAATAAATCAGTCTAAGCATTGATTGAAATACAAACACAGCAATCAGATTGAGGATCTGAAGGAAACTCGTTTTAGCTTCTTTGTTGTTCTTTTAAAAATATCTTGAACAAAACGAAACAAGATGTGAAGATTCTACCTCTTTTGATAAATCGTTTCTTTCTTTAGTTAGTGCTGTGTGAGACACGTCGAGTATTTCGTATTTTCTTCGGAGTTCCGACAACTCATGTTCAAATGCATCCCGCTCGCTGTTGAAAGAAAAAGCAACTGTAAGAATCCTCAAACGTTGACTGCTTCTGTAATCTGTTCTTGGGGTAACCAAACAAGCCCTGCCCTTGAAATATTGGCCTTGTATATAGAATGCAATTACACAACTCATGTGCCTTCCTTTATAGAAATGTCAGTGTGGTACAGTCAGACTAGAAACCCAGAGATACAGGTTCAAATCCTCACCCAGCCATGAAGCTCACTGGTGCCCTTGGGCCAGTTACCCTCCCTCCCAGGATTGTTGAATTGCTCAAATGAAGAGGAGAAAGCAATATATCTAAGTCCCTTGAAGGAAAGACAGGATAAAAATGGAAAGGAACAGGTTTTGTGCACAGCAGAACTCTGTTTTTCAGATAATTTGAGATGGTGGATCAAGACAGACATGGGGTGGGCCATAAAGACACACCATGCGCTGGAAAACAGGGTTAACATACCTGTAACTTATGTTCATCGAGTTCTTCTGTGCTGACACACATGGGGACTGCGCAGGCGCAGGCCAGCCGCCGGAGAATTTTCTAGAGCTTCTATGGCTCCGAAGGGGCCGTTTGTCGCGCGCCTCAGTGACCGTCTTCCCGCCCAAACGGTCACGTGCTCCTCCAGCGACCAACGGCCCCTTCCCTCAGTTCTCCTTTGCCGCCGCTTGACCAACACACTTAGCCGTAACACCTTAAAACACATCAGATTCAGTTACAGCCACCACATCTTTGTGCATTGGAATTCACAGCGGGGTAGGAGGGAGGGTTGTGTGTCAGCACAGAAGAACTCGATGAACATAAGTTACAGGTATGTTAACCCTGTTTTCATCTTCGTTCTTCTGTGCCTCCACACATGGGAGTGTACCAAGCTTCACACAATAAGGAAGGTGGGGTGAAGTCCAACACAATTTTATTGAACAAACAAGAACAACAACAAACAGATATGCATATATACATCTATGTAAACTGTGCAGTGATACATCAGTACCCAATATTTACACATATATACACCCAAATATACATATATGTACACTCATTCACTCAAGGGTACCTAGCAGGTACGCCAAGAAAAACTTCCCAAGACTCCCTCAGGAAAAAAGGGAGTGTAGGACAGCCCTGGCCACAGATACATCCTGCTCCGCATTGACATCAATGGCGTAATGCCTGACAAAGGTGTCTGCAGAGGACCATGTGGCTGCTTTACAAATGTTAACCAGGGGCACCCCCCTGAGGAGTGCCGAAGAGGATGCTTGGGACCGCGTGGAGTGGGCCCTAACATGAAGCGGGCAAGGTACCCCTGCCAGGGAATAGGCCCTGCTAATGGCCGCCACAATCCACCTAGACAGGGTCTGTGAGGAAGCCTTGTTACCCTTGCCCTTGGCCCCAAAACATACAAACAGGTGAGGACTGGAACGGAATCCCTTCGTCCTATCCAGGTAATAGGCCAGGGCCCTCTTCAAGTCTAGGGAATGGAGGGCCTTTTCCCCCCTAGAGGAAGGTTGAGGAAAGAATGCAGGCAGTGAGATATCCTGCGAGAGATGGAAGGCGGACACCACCTTGGGCAGAAACCCGAGGCAGGGACGCAGGACCACCTTGTTGGGATGAAACACAAGAAAGGGAGGGTCAGACCGCAGTGCAGACAGCTCACTGACCCTTCTGGCCGATGTCACAGCCACCAAGAATGCCACCTTGTAGGATAGCATATCCAAGGGACAGGTAGCCATAGGTTCAAAAGGAGGCAACATGAGACGTGAGAGTACCAAGGACAGTGACCACTGAGGCACTGGTGCCGACACAGGTGGGTAAAGATTGTACATGCCCTTAAGGAACTGGCGGGATTGTGGGTGAGAAAACAGTGTTGCACCCTCAACTCGGGTGTGAGCAGCAGATATCGCTGCCAGGTGGACCTTGAGGGAGGAAACCTTCAAGCCCAGGCCACGCAAGTGGCACAAATACTCGAATACAACCCCCAAGGGACTGCTGTCAGGCACCCCTCCTTTAGCAAGTGCCCAAAGTTCAAACCTGCGCCACTTGGCCGCATAAGCGCGCCTAGTGGATGGCCGACGAGCATTCAGGAGGACCCGCTGTACCTCGTCAGTAAAGCCTATAGGGGAGGAACGATCCGCCAAGCCGTCAGGTGCAGCTTCCTGGGATCGTGGTGGACTAGGCTCCCGTTCAGGAGAAGGTCCTGCCGAGGGGGCAGACTGACATATGTCCGTTGGGACATCCGCAGAAGCTTCGGGAACCAAACCTGCCGTGGCCAAAAGGGGGCCACCAGGATGCAGTCCGTCCCGTCCTCCTCTATCTTGCACAGGACCCTGGGGATCAAGGGGAATGGAGGAAACATGTAGTGCAAGCCCTGCGTCCACGTAAACTGGAAGGCATCCCCAATAGAGAGGGGGTCGCTCCCTGCCCTGGAACAGAACGTGTGGGCTTTGGTGGTCGCCGCAGTGGCGAACACGTCTATCACCGGATGACCCCACCTCTGGAAGATCGGCCCAACGCACTCTACGTTCAGTTCCCACTCGTGGTCCAGCAAAGGGACCCTGCTGAGGGCATCTGCCCGGGCATTGTCTGACCCAGCCACGTGTATAGCACGGAGCGACACGCCGTTCCTGATAGCCCACTGCCAAGTGAGCGTGGCTTCCCGGCACAGGGCCATGGACACTGTGCCCCCCTGCTGATTCACGTAGTACATGGCAGTCGTGTTGTCCGTCTGCACCAAGACCTGACGATTTCTCAGCAGTGCTGTAAGAGACACAAGTGCGAAACGAATGGCCCTTAGTTCAAGCACATTGATATGGAGGGTCTTTTCCCTCTCAGACCAGACATCTTGCACAGACACATCACCACAGTAAGCCCCCCATCCCAACAGAGAGGCATCAGTGGTAACCGTGACGTCATGGTGCTGATACCCAAAGGGGGTCCCTTTAAACAAGTTGTCATCAGACAGCCACCAGTCCAAGGAGGAGAGGATGACCCTCGGGATGGAGAATTTGAGGGATGGAGGGTGCAGCAGAGCATCGTACCTCCGCACAAACCAGTTCTGGAGCGGGCGCATACGCAGCCTAGCAAAAGGCACCACAGAGGTGGCCGCTGCCATATGCCCTAGTAAGCACTGGATAGCGCGCACAGACTGGAATCGGTTCCTTTTAAACATGGACACTAGACCCCTTAGGGACCGAGCCCTCTCCAAGGGGAGCAGAGCCTTACCCTCCACAGAGTCTAACAGTGCACCAATGTAGGACACCTTGCAGTTGGGCACCAGTTTGGATTTCTCAAAGTTTACCAGGAGCCCCAGGCGTTGGCAAGTGCTAAGTACCAAGCCAATGTCTTGCACCAGCCTAGACTCCGATTCAGCCACGATGAGCCAGTCATCGAGGTACGGAAAGATGGTACAGCCTTCTTCCCGCAGGAAGGAAACCACAGGGGCCACACATTTCGTGAACACTCGTGGGGCAGTGGACAGGCCAAAAGGGAGCACCTTGTACCAGAAAACCCTTTGCCGGTAAACGAAGCTCAGGTATTTCCTGTGCTCCTCCCGTATCCCCACGTGAAAATATGTGTCCTTTAAGTCAAGGACCGCAAACCAATCCCCCTGTTTCAGCAAGGCGATCACAGCCGCCAACGTAACCATCTTGAATTTGGTCACCTTGAGGAAGGCATTAAGGCCCCTCAGATCTAAAATGGGACGTAAGCCCCCATCCTTCTTAGGGACCAGGAAGAACCTAGAGAAGAAACCCTTTACAGAGTCCTCATAGGGCAACTCTTCCACAGCACCTTTGGCCAAGAGCGACACGATCTCCGCATCCAGCTCGGCCATAGTGTTATTGACAGCTGTCAGGGGTGAACTGCATCTAGGCAGCTCAACGAACTCCAGCCCGTATCCCAGTTCAACAATAGTTAAGACCCATGAGTCAGATGTTATTGACTCCCACTCAGAGAGGAGTGGACTCAGTCTGTCCGAAAAGTTCGGGGATACGGCTGGCGTGACCCGTCAGTACTGCCTCCCGGAGCCCTGCTGATCTCTCTGCTGGGCCGGTTGCTGTGACGGACGAGGCTTGAAGGGCCTACGCCTCCTCTGCTGCTGTGCGGGAGGGTAAGGCCGCTGCTGGTAGGCCGGATACTGCTGGTAGCCCGGCCGCTGTTGTTGGTATCTGCCCTGGAAGTGGTAAGGGCCGGAACGGGGGGCGTACCGTGGCCTGGAGGCGGGTTTGTCCGAAGGAGCCAGACCCAAGGACCGCGCCGTCTGTCTGTCCTCCTTTTTCTTTTTCAGGGTCTCGTCGGTGGACTTGGAGAACAGCGAGTCCCCTTCAAAGGGCATGCTCTCCACCCTGGAACGCACCTCCTGAGACAGGGCAGTCGACCGCAACCAGGAATGGCGCCTGAGGACCACCGCCGAAGCCATCCCTCTAGCAGCAGTGTCAGCAGCGTGGCTCCCAGCATTCATTTGCTGTTTAGACAGCCGGACAGCCTCTGTTTGCAGCAGGGACACCACAGCCTTCTGCTCAGGTGGGAGGTCCCGGGTATAGGACGCCAACTTCTCCCAGAGGTACAGCTGGTACCCTGCCATGATGGTCTGGTAGTTGGCAATCCTCAGACCCAGCGAAGCGACGATGTACTGGCGCCTGCCCATGGCATCAAGCTTTCTGCCCTCTTTATCGGCAGGCACCGAGGAGTGACCCGACCGTCGGGGGTTGAATTCCTCCGTGACCAAGGAGGAAGGTGGAGGGTGCTTCACCAACGCCAGCCAGGTGCCCTGCTTGATCTTATAAAGCTGCTCGATCCTCTTAGATGTTGGAGGCTGGTCACAGGGCACCTTCCACACCTTCTCCACGATCTCCTCAATACCCTCGAGCATGGGGAAGCCAATGGACGCCGGGTTGTCACCGTATATCCGCTTGAGCAGCTTGTCTTTGGTCTGTGGGGTCGCCGAGGAGATGTCCATCTCGAGGGCCTGGGCCATTCTCGCCATCTGGTCGGCGTAGATGCGGAGGTCCTCGTACGGGGAGCCCGTAGATGGCACCAGATCATCAGCCGGTGATGGCTCGGACCAGGATTCCGACTGGTACTCGGCCAGGCTCTCCACTTCTCCTTCCTCGGAACCGTGCTGTGAGTCCTCACCCTGGACTGGAGGGGGAAACCACGTTCGCCTCGACGTCGATGGCCCCGGTTCCGACTCGGAGAAACCAGCAGGTGCCCCTTCCCACTGGCAATGGTATGGCGAGGGAAGGTAGGAGGCTTGACGATGCCGGGATGCAGTGGACCGGGCGGATCGAATGCTGTCCCCGGACCGACGTCGCTCACGACCGACAGCAGGCGGAGATGGACGGGCAGGAGATGGACGGCTCCGACGAGGAGACGGGCTCGGTTCCAACCTCGGCGACCGAAGGGCAGGTGATGGTCGACTCCGACGGCGCGGGCTCAGCTCCGGCCCCGATGAAAACTCTGCGGGCACCGTTTCGAAGGCCATCGGATCCGGCACCGGCACGGAGATTTCCTCTGGTTCGGGGGAACCCAGATGAGGGGAAGGCGTGTGAGGAAGCACGATGACTTCTTCCTGGGGAGTGGGATGCGGCGACCGATGATGTTTGGTCTTCTTCTTCTTTTTTGCCGGTTCCGAAGAAGACCTCGGAACCGACGCGCTCCTCGCCTTCGAAGGGGACCTCGGTTTCAACCTCTTAGATTTTATCGGGATCGAACCGGTCGTCGGTTCCGACCGGGGACTCGGCACCGGGATCCTCGGTTCCGACGTCGGTCTCGGATCCAACCTGGTGGATGACGCGCTGCGGGGCGGCCGCGCCGGACCCTGCGCTGGGGAGGCCGCTCTCGACGCCGAGGCACTCGGGGGACGCGGTTTCGACCCCGACCTCGCGGAGGCCACAGAGCCAGCTCTTGAGCGCCTTTCGGCAGAGGGGCTAGGGCCGGCCTTAGGTAACGGGGTCCCCTCGGACATGACCGACTGCCACAGTGACAAATTCAGTCGGGCCCTCCGATCCTGCCGGGCCTTGTTGGTGAAGCCCTGGCAGATCTTGCAGGCCGACACGTTGTGGGTCTCCCCCAAACAAAAGAGGCACAGCTCATGGCCATCGGTTTTGGCCATCTTGGTGTGGCATTGGAGACAATGCTTGAAGAGAGCCGTTGAGGCCATCTTCAGGGGCACGCGAAAGAAGGGTCAAAAAACAGTCCGAGTCAAATTACCGAGTATTTCGTCAAAGTCCAGAGGGAGATCCGATAGAATAGTCGAGGTCCGAAGTCCGAAGTCCAAAAGCCAAGATTAATCAGTCAGAAAAGCACGAAGCAAAGCACAGAGCGCAAAGCTCAAACGTTCTCTCCAAGCGGCGGCAAGAAGAGAACTGAGGGAAGGGGCCGTTGGTCGCTGGAGGAGCACGTGACCGTTTGGGCGGGAAGACGGTCGCTGAGGCGCGCGACAAACGGCCCCTTCGGAGCCATAGAAGCTCTAGAAAATTCTCCGGCGGCTGGCCTGCGCCTGCGCAGTCCCCATGTGTGGAGGCACAGAAGAACGAAGATGAACGCATGGATCCGCTCCACCAGTGGTGGGCGTTCCCTCTAGAGCAAAGATCCTTCCTCTGACAAAAAAAGAAGAGCCTCTTACTTCAGGGCAAGGCATCTTGCATCAAAGGAAAGCGCCACTGGTATTAAAGTGGACCTGCAGGATCCAACAAGTCCTTTAAGACTTCTGCGTTTTTAAAATTTGTATGGGGAAATTACCAATAATGGCTGAAGATACATATAAGTTTATGAAACACTGGAATGGTTTGGCATGAGTCATGTAAAACTCTCAGGTCTTCTCTCTTGTATCTCATTCTTACATCCCATGAGTTCAACAGTATTTAGAACAGTCCCCATCCACAAGTTATCTACACTTTTAAAATGCAAGGAAGAAAACGCTCACTAGGAATCAGCCCCTAAAGGGTGCAATAGACAACAGAGGAACATTCATAAACTTATAAATTGTGTACATTTATATATTGTAAGAACTATTGTAAGAACTCAACAAAGATGCTTGGAGGGGACCGATTATACAAGGCGATATACATTTTCATCTGTTATTAACTGTACCAAGATATACTTACCATTTTACTTTATCGTAATTCTCTTGTCTGTAGTCACCTTGATGAACCATTTGTTTTGTATCTGCTAGTTCAAGTGTTAAACGTTGACATCTAACATCTAGCTCTGACCGGTTTCTTCTCTCAGTTTCATAACTCTGGAAAACAAAATTTAAAAGAACAAAAGCTTTAAAATGTTTTTTTCTTGCCTGTGTAGCCTTCTTACTAACCTGTTATGTGGCATCTTGTCCAAGAGCCAAAGTACAAGTGGCAATAACCACCAGTCCATTCTGTGGCTGCTGATGCCGTTTTAAAAGCATTATGTTCTTTTAAAATTGCCACATGCCCCTGAACCGGAGTGTGTTTGGCACAGCGGCCCCAGGAGCTCTTGTTTCTCTCCGTGTCTTTTCAGATGTTGAAATAGCAAGGGTGAGCTGTTTCGGCACCTGAAAAAGCGTGGGGGTGGGGGGTGGGGGGGGAAGAGAATTGCTCCTGGTGCTGCTGCACCAAGTGGGCTCTAGATCAGGGTTTCACAACAATTTCAAAAGAACTACAAATGCTTCTAAAGTGGTGTTGGCAGTCATGGGATGGACCTGTATTCACTGTCGTCTGTAGTTTGGCTCCAAGTGAACTAGTCATATTATAATAGAGTATTGGGTTGGATCCAGAGTACCATTTCTACAGGCACAAAAAAACCTACACCCATGGAGTGTAATTTTCCCATCTTCCCCCGGAAAAGGATTTCAGGGACAATTTGGCTTGCCACAGGACAAGGAGGCACAAAAATTATACTGCATGGGCAGAAACACTGGACTGGTTCAACCCCTGTATCTGTGGCAAAATCAAAAAAAATCAAACTATTAATAATCCACGTAATAATCCACATTTCTTGGTAGAATACATTTTTTCCAACTAATGTGTTATATGTTTCAGCAACCTTGATTATCTATGATTTTTCTATATCTGTTTTAACTCATCCATTTTCTAATCCTTGTGACCACAGAGAAAAGACATTAATGGCTAATTCCTTTGGCCTGCGAAGGTTAGACAATTCCTGGACATGGCTGGGAAGGGAACTAAAGGGCCATGCAACTAGCTTCATTTCCCCAAAAAAGGGCAGCAGTCACTGATGCTTTTGAAAACAGTTTGATGCATTACCAAGCAGTCCTAAACAGCCCTACCAAGAAGTTATTCAGTGGAGTTTACTCCCCGAAAAGTGTCCTATGGGGATTGAAACCTATGGAGATTAGCCACGGGGAGGGTGTTGGAAAATCGCACTGAGTACACCAAAGTTTTTGTTCATGCCTAGAGTGTCTATTTAAACCCTGCCCCATTTCTTCACTTCCCCAGCAGTTTGGGCCAGAGATCTTGGTAGGGGACTCTGGGGTGATAGAAAGAGTGCTTCACAGGTAAGTAGCAGCACTTCACACTTCCAGCTTTAAGATGGAAAAGGAACGCCACTGATGGACCAACAGAATAAAAAACTGCCTTCCGCAGAACATTCAAAGACGGACAGCCACAGAGCTATATTTAGGGATTAAACTGCAGGATAGAGGCCTTAACACTTGAAGGATACAGGAAACTCTTTGGTTGGCATGCGTACTTATGGAATGATAAAATCAAAGCAGACTCTATGTTTCTGCATCATTACATTAGACGAAGCCTATACACGGTCTGGCAAAAATATAAAAAATATTTAGACGAAGATATCCCTACGTGGGTGGTGCCATTGGAAGTTATTGACCCGAGAACAATTTACAACAGAGAGGAATGTTTGCCATATAAGGAGGTGTTAAAAATGGAGCAAAATATGATTAAGCTTAAAACAGGAGACGAACTATCCTCCCACTATGGATGGTTCCAATACAGACAGATTAAAGGCCTATATGACATGGATCGTTCAAAATCGGGATTTAAATGGAAAAATTCTGAATTGGAAGAAAGTATACTACAAGAAGGCAAGAAAATGATTTCTAAAGTTTACAAGATTTTGTTAAAATGGTATACAGAAGACGAAACTGTTAAAAGTCCCGATGGTGAAATGGGCTATAAATTGCAATAGAGACATAACAATGGAGGCATGGGAACACTTGTGGAAGAATACATTGAAGATATCGACTTGTACCAATATCAAAGAAAATGTCTGTAAGATGATATATAGATGGTACCTAACGCCGAAGAAAATAGCATATGGGAACAACAAAATGTCAGACAAGTGTTGGAAATGTAAAAACCATGAAGGTTCATTATATCATATGTGGTGGACCTGTGAGGTAGCAAAGCAGTTCTGGGGAGATATTACAGAAGCTATGACTGAAATTTTACAAATCCCAATAAATAGGAACCCACAACTGCTGTTGTTAAACCTGAAATTAGAAGAGATTCCCAGGCAACAAAGAACTTTATTATTCTATATGACAACAGCGGCAAGAATTTTATATGCTCAGAAATGGAAGACGCAAGAAGTACCATCTATTGAAAATTGGATACAAAAATTGCTGTACATGGCAGAAATGGACAAAATGACGAGAAAGTTGAGAGAACAGAATCCAGAAGAATTTTTTAATGACTGGGGGAAGTTAAAACAGTATTTGGAAAAGAAGTGGGACGTAAAGGGAGAATTATGGTTGTTAGATAACTATTAAGCTTACAGAAAGGAAGAGATACTGATCTTTACAAGAGAAGAGGGGAGATAAGTTAGAAATATAATGTAATTGATAGTTTGCTGTTAGGTTTTGCTTAATTCAATATATATTATCTATCTCAGTAGCGTATTAAGACAGTTAAGAATAGAAAAGGAGATATAAGTAGTAGGTTTAGACAGTGGGTTGGAAAACTGTTGGAAGTCTTAGATTAAGAGGGGGGGAAAAGGGTGGAAGAATATGGAAATGAGGGTTTCAATTGAAAATCTGTAATATTAATTTTTACTCACCCAATAAAAATTTCTTTAAAACAAACAAACAAAACTGCAGGGTAGAGGAGAAGTCGTTAATGTCTAAACAAAAGCCATTTCCTTTTATGGATAATAAATGTATTTTTTAAATCCTATAAGTGGAGTGGATCACCTGGAAGAACTAAGCAGAGAGGGGGAATCTTGAGAGCGTCTCTGCCAGATGCATGCCATTTAGTCTGAACGCCTGTTTCCCTTCCTCTTGCAGGCATTTCAGTCAGGCTGTGGCCAGAGGCTCAAGCCTTTGGGAACAAGTCAAAGGACTCTTTACTCTTAGCTCACGGCTTGCACCCATAAGTGAGCCAGTCCAGGTGATCCAGGGCCAGGCCAAGATGTAGTTTATTGTGCTCTTTGCTTTTTGGTGTTTGAATCTTTGTTAGCTCCTTTGGGTCCCCACTGGGCAGAAAAGTGGAGTAGAAATATTTAAACAGAAGCGGGTGTCCTTGGCAAACATATTGCTCCCAGTCTTAACATTTACTGAGAAAATGGGAGACATAGGAGGAGAGATGACTTGCCCAGGAGGATGAGAAAGCAGATGGGAGGGGGACTTAAGCCTTCCGTGCCCATCCCTTCATCCCTGCCTGCATAACTTTAATGGACCCCTGGGAGCAGGGCTTAAATATTATCTTCCTGGCTACTAATTCCTTCCAAAATACTGTACTTTAAAAGTTTTAAATGAATAGAAAATGGTAAAAAGATACATATTCTGCAGTCCCATCTTCAAAAACGAAATTAAAAGTTACAATGCAACTGTCATATAGTATCAGGTCCAGGAAAAGATTTAATATTAGAGTACAGTCAAGAACCCTTAAGATACTTGAAACAATAATAGAGTATGCAAGGCCACCAAGGTCAGTTCCAGGTCAGGGACAAACCAGTAATTATGGTACTGCCTTGTCTAGCTACTACTTGCTATTGGTTGTATATAAACCCTCAAGCTCTGCTAGATATTGTGTTTGAAAAGCATTTTCACTGCTCTAGCAACGTTGTTATAATCCTTGCTCAATGAGAAAAACATGTGCTTAGTTTAGAAAATGCTGACTGTTGCCAATGAACCAATGACATTGTATATAAAGTGCACAGTATATCAAGGGCTGCGACAATGTTTCATCAGTATAACTGATAGTTTACTCCCAAGTAAAGGGTGGGCATTAAGGATTCAGGCTTCAAGTTGCCTTTGGATGGAGTTTGTGAGGCTCCTCCCTCACTGGCACCCTCACCTGGCACGCCTGCCATCCTACCAGCTCTCCAGGCAGGTGTCCTCCGGCCTCAGATGGGCAGGGAAGGGGGTTGCACCACCTTGTTCCTTCTCCTGCCCCGGGGAGTAACAGCACGCTCCAGCTGTCTCTCCCTGCAAAATCCTCCTTGGCCTTCACAGGAACCTGAATTTAAAGGCCTCCCCTGGCCCCACCTCCCTGGCTCTGCCCCCAATCGTCACCCCCATCTCCCTGACTGGCCCTGCTCCCAGCCTATCTGATAGGAGGGCTGAGTAGATTCTGCAGTCTCCTGGCCCCACCCACTCCATCCCCGCCTCGGGTGGGGCATTTGGTCTGCTCTCTGCCTGGCTCGCCCCTGCTGCTTCTGAACTCTCCCCAGTGGCTCCCTTGGCATCTTGGGGTCTGTGCCTGCCTGGCTTGTGCTGATGGCAACCTCCTGTGAGCCTGGATGAGGTGGAGCCATCTGGGCAACTGCAGGAGACAGGTGAGTCTGCTGAGTGGCTGCAGGCTGTGCCTGGGCATCGGGTGCAACTGGCCTAAGGGTGAGAGAGGCCTGGAGGCCTGTAGGGCCTGCAACTGAGGTGCTGCCAGAGGCTGTGCTGCAGGGCCTAAAGGGGGTGTCTGCTGCTGCAGGGCTGGGGGGGGGGGAGTGGACAGAAGGACAGCGGTGCCGGACAGAGTTTGGGATACACAGAGATACATTAAATGTGCCCAATGACTTTGTTTCCTTTACTCAGCTAGCCACCATATCTTATTAATTTTTTAATTTAATCTATTGTATTTATATTCCGCCCTCCCCGCTTCCGCAGGCTCAGGGCAACGTCTTTGAAACGTCTCCTGGATTCAAAATGCGTTTGTCATGCAGAATGTAAAAAAACAGATCTGCTGTTTAAGAAACACAAGCCTTAAACCCCAGCTAGTGGTGTGGTTAGTTGCATCCAGGTCGGAAAGATCCTTTTGTTCACTGCAAACACCACTTTTCTGGGCATTAAGACAAGAATGATCTCTGCAAGCTGAAACTCAAAATACTCAACCGAGAGCTAAATGCAAAGCGCGTTACCACACCACATGGAATTGTGCTCCTAAACCCCCAAGAAACGTCTGTCAGGACATCTCTGTGGTTCAGCAGGATTATCAATGACATGGGAAGTCTAGATCCACACAGCTGAGACTAGTAGTTGTTTACGAAGGCAAAATGTTTTTGCCATCCCAAATGAGGCAAGTTGATCCTGTCTATTCCAGCATGATGCCTTTCAGTTACAATCCCTTTCAATGCAGAGCAACTTCAAGGCAACTCTCATATTGCAGGACGCGTTCTGCTTTGAGGCTAAAGGTCTTCTGCCTCCATCCGAATAAGGCTAATTCTTCTGGTGAATAACGACACTTTATCCCATTTTAAAAGGCTGGCACAATTTGCTCTTCTCTAGCCTCCCAGAAACTCCAGGTTGTCATTTTGAGCAGTAACTGTCCAAGAGATGGGGTGCATCTATTAAGAAGGCACACTTAACCGATAGCCAGAATATGCGCTGTTTGTTCTATAAGGCACTGAAATTGGTTTGTGTGGATACTTTCTATTTTCTGGGTAAGGAAGCACTATCAATGGGGGAGGATTCAGGATCTCCTGTACTCTGTATACTCCACTACAGGGACCCACACGGGGTCATACCTTCCCTTACAAGATCAATTTGTCTATGTAACACAACCCTGTGTTTTCACTTCAGATTATTGCAAAATCAATGCTAATATGAAACAGCATGGCAAATGGCTTTATTTTGATAGGCGAATGTAGTGATTTCAGCAATATATGCTACTGACTATGTGGGGCTGCCATTGAAGACAATCTGAACACTTTACTTGGTTCAGAAAGTGGCACCCCCTTTGATACCCAGGGCTGGCTGTAGGGATCACATTTCCCTGTGCTAAGATGTTTGCATGCATCCAGATACAGTTCAGGGTGCTGGTTTTAACCTTTAAGGCTTTTCACAAACACACCTCATCCATGCGGCAGTTCCATTCTTCCTGCCAGCTCCTGCTGTCAGTCTCTTTCCCCTCTGTCATGTTACATTAAGTTACTGCCTGTACAAGACCCCTTCTCAGTGGTGGTTCATATGCTAAACAGCTAAACAGCAAATAAGCTTCCAATCTGTTTCTGATCTGGAGATGGTGAGAGTCTGTCTACACGAGACATCTTACACAGGAATGCTCAAGTGTAGGGAGACCCAATGTTAGTTGAGAAGTGTAGTTTAAAAAGACAAGAGCCGGCAGAGATTATTCCTCAAAGGATTTGCTAATTTCAACTTCACCTCCTCGATCTCCGCAAGTGCTTTTTAAACTACGCTCATGTAGAGAGGTGATATTGACAGAGCCTTTGAGGAGGCAAAGTCTCTGTCAATTTCACCTCTCTACAGGAGGGTAATGTAAAAAGACAGAAGGTGGAGATGGCTCCTCAGAGGGTTTGTTAATTTCATCTTCACCTCCCCCAAGGTTCTGTCAATTTCCTCTCCCCTTCCAGGAGGAGGAGATGAAATTAACAAACCCTTTGAGGAGCAATCTCCACTGGCTCTGTCTTTTTAAACTACCCTTCCCAGCTAACATTATGCCTCTTTACACTTGAGCGTCCTTGTGTAAGAGGTCTCGTGTAGACAGACTCTCAGTAACCAGCTCTTAAAAAGAGCTTTTGGAGCCTCCCAAGAGGACATATTTAAGAGAGTATCATAAGAATTTTGGAGGTGGGGCTCAGTTATAGTCACCTGGTTTTATTCTGCTGGTGTTTACCCTTTTCAGTATTAACGCTGGATTATCATTTTAACTTATGATGCTACCCACCATGGGACGGCAGAGAGGGGAGATATAAATATATTAATAAAATAAATAATAAGAGTCAGCATATCTATTATTTCCTTGATTACAGACAAAATTCCCTTCCAAAATACCTTAATCATTCAGCATGCACACACACACACCCATGTAGAAATCAGCATACTGATTTCCCCAGCACCAATTATCTTTTACATCAACATCAATTGTACTCAGTCTATTAAATACCACTGCTGTTGAATTTCATAAAAATTCTCTCAGGTTGAATGACATGAGCAAGAGGTAGGCTTCCCATCGCCTGGGGGTTTGCCCCATTGGCCCCCAGTTAATTGCCCGCCACTGGCAAGCAACCCAGGAAAGCGCGCACTGGATGTGCTCCCAGCGGGGAATGACGATGTCAGTTTCAGAAGCAATGTTGTCACACTGGCTGCGGGCATGTTCCCACGCTTTGCTAGTGCTAATTTTGGCCCCAAACGGGCTGAATTTGGCCCCGCAAAGAGTGGGAGCATACCCACGGCTGGCATGATTACATCACTGTGCAAGCCCAGGAGCACATGCATGTTTTGTGCATGCGTGAAATGAAGACTCCCAGGGAGGAAAAGGTAAGCGCCAGGCCCTCCCTCCTGCAGAGAGGGTATAGGGACCTGGCAAATCTAGTAAGAGGGTATATTATGCCTGGGCTTTATTATACATAGAGAACAGTGGAACTGATTCTTTCTCCCACTTCTTAATATAAATAAGTTCTTGCCAGACTTAAAAGCAGATAATGAAATCTATTTACTAAACAGTTCACTCATATTTCCAAATAAGGAGCTCTCACATGATGGCTCATAATTCCTTCATAGTAAAAAGCACACACATTTGTAAGTTTTGATGAAGTTCTAAGTTCTGACTAGGGAGCTCTAACTCTTGAAAACTCGTACCCTGGAAATCTAGGTGCTACTGGACCTGAAGCTTGCTCTTCTACTGTAAACCAAGACAGCTACCGACCTGAAACACCCAAGTTGTATCACCCAATTCTATTCACTACTTGGACATAAGACTGTTCCATTTTCAACCAATTGTTTTAATGTATGTAAATCTAAGCCTTTCAAGTCTAAAATCTTCTGTTTCCTCTGGCTCTAACTGAAACTGATAGTTTTGTAAGGTTGTCAAGCAATGGCAAATGGCCAGGGGCATACACTGATTTCAATTTATACCAAATATTTCTCTCAGGGAGAAACTAAATTTCCTCTTCTAGGCCCTTTCCTGAAACCAAATAAGCCCAATCTTTAACCACTCTGTTTAAGAAGAAAATTTAGTTTTCTGGCAACATATCTTGATGTTCAGGGGTTCCCATACTCCTACATATTAGATCACACATTGTTTTGACAGGCACTCTAGGAACAGAGGATCAAGATCACTCTGTTCTACACAAATTTAGGGATTTAGCAGCATGTTAATGAATTGTAAAAAGTAATATCCAAGTACTGTTCAACACATTAAAAAACCCCTTGATGTCACATAATACTATTTACCCTTGAGCTAGGTACAGACAATTTTCCACTTGTCCAGGCTGATGAATCACTATTAAAACAGGTGTATTTATTAAACCCTGAAAAACTAGTTCTTATACTCCATACGTTTTTAATTTACAAGGTAGGTTCTCCAAATTCTGGAGCAGCTCATTAGCCAGCCATAATAAGCTTCAAAAATGTGATGGGTTTGCAATATTTGAAAGACTTAAAAAAATTCTGAACTGTTTCACGGGGAGAGGCAGTTGCTCAATGGCACAGCTCACAGCAGTGGACGGAATCAGGCAGCTGAGCCGAACCAGTCCAGAGAGAATTTTTTCTTTAATTCAGTGAATCAGAAATGAATCAACCAAGAGAGATTTTAAATCCAAGGCCAAACTAGTATGCTTTGGCATAAAAACGGATAACTAGTTCAATAATTACAAGTTCAGAAAATAGTTTTATTCCACGCTTTTAAAAAATCTCCAGCTCTAGAGAGGCGAGCACTTCGCTTCCCAGAAAGCCTCGAGTCTGCAGGAGGGAGTGTTTCTGGAACGGGGGCTTCCCTGTATTGTCCTTGACCCCATGTTTAAACTGCTTCTCTCAGAGGAAGACACCCCCCCACACACACACAATTAAAGAAAAGCAAACTCAGATTCCAAACTCTTAACTGGGAAATTTGGAATTGTTAATCCATAACAGAATTCAGGGATTAAGTATAAGGTTTCTTCCACTTTTTAAAAAAGTAACTTTTTTCTCACGTGGAAATTTAGCTGTCAGGACTCTGTAACAAGGAGAAGAATGGGATAGGGAGAGAGAGATTTGCCTTTCAAGGAGAAAAATGCATGTGGGGGAAGCTTCTTTACCCTGCTGGCACAATAATAATAATAGCAACAACAATAATAATAATGCAGCTTTCCCCACATGGACAAAAGCAGCTCTGTAGTAGCTTTTTCTTCCAGCAAGAAAACACAAGGGGAGAAAGAGCTGAAGCCCCCCTTTCCTTCCTCCATAAGGCAAATCCTGGCAGCTAAATTTGCAAAAACAGAAATGTCATTTAAAATGCAGTGGCCCTCTACAAGTGAGGCTGACTTTTGAATACAAGGTGTTTAGTTATTTCAGAAGTTGATATCAAAATTATTACTCCAAAAGGCACAGGACATTTCCCGCAGGTCCACTGGACCTCCTGCCTACATTACCAATTAATCTTTCCTAGCAAAAGTCCGCCAAACTGTTAAATAAAGCTAACCATCCCATGTTTTCTTATCCCTAACATCTGACCTTCAGAGGTATACTGTCTCTAGACAGGGAATTTCCATTTAACTACCATGACTAATGGTTAAGGGAGAACAAGTCTACCAAAGGTTTTGCCTAACCTTTTTAGCAAATGACTAATATATTTATAAATGCACTTTCAAAGTTTCCAAGAAAGACATTAACACCACCACAACACACAATAAAATAGCATCTTAACTAGTGGACAACATCAGTTCCATCAGGTCTGAAAACATATTTCTTTTCCTTAATTCCTCAACAAAATTTAATAGGGATCCCAAAGTTCTAATGTATTTTATATATTGCTCATATTTTCTATATGTAATCTTTTATTCCCCTCAGTTAAATATCCTTTAGTTTTTTTTATTTTTAAACTACAGGAGTATACTGCAAAGCAGTGACTGTGACTCTTTGATAAAGATATATTTTGAAACGGGCCAATAAGGATCTAGACATCCCATTAGAGAATCTACAACTTTCCACAGCCACTTGAGAAGATCCTAAAAGCTTCACGTTCTCCTTAATACCATTGAGAAAGAGTGCTTTTGGACTTTTTTCTGTTTAATTATTTATTATTCTTGGATGATATTGGAATATGTTCTGAGGATTTTCATTGTTACATGTTGCTCTCTATGCACTTTATATATCTTATGTGCAATATATTTACGTTTTGGTAATTAGCACTTTAGCACTTGCACTTTGATATCTGTACTTCCTTTTGAAGTGCTCTTAGAATTCACTCTCTTATGGTGCGGAGAACTGTTGGGTTTATTTATATACAACATACAGAAGGGTCATATTGTATTATTCTCCATAACAGTTTGTAATAAATTGTATTAATTTCTATCATTATAGATCTTATAAATGGCATTGCTACAATCTGATAGATTGTTTAAGATCAGGATAAAAGGAAATTAGATTATGATCCTATGACTTTATTCTAGCCAAGGGTATTTCCAGGCATGCCAAGCTAGCTACTGCTCATATGCCATGACTAAGTTGTAAGTGTCCTCAGGTCATGGCAGCTTTCTTCCTAGGGATACCACAAGATTGTTTTTCTGGTTCTTGTCCAAGTTCTTATCAAAAGTCACTGAACCCACACAGATAAACCCTACCATAAATTTGGACAACAAGGAAAGTCTCTGCACAGTCTTGTCACCTGAGACCCATACATTTACAGTGTAATCCTATGGAGAGTTACACCAGTCTAAGCCCATTGAAGTCAATGGGCTTAGACTGGAGTAACTCTCCATAGGATTGCTCTGTTAATCAGTTCTGAGACTTGACAGATTACGAGTGGGAAAAATTCTTGAAATGAGGGATGTTGGGTGGCACTCCAATTTCTACAGCCACTTTAAGATGGAATAAGCCTATACTACTACTTGCAATGTATGAAAAAATCCCAGTAACTACAAATAAGCAGATCATAACTTTCCCAAAACTTCTGTAAAAAGCACATCAGTTTCTCAAATGGGTATGAAAATTTAGCTTTCACATCCGAGAATCGTCTCAGTAAGAAAGGTTTTTAAGAGTTATTGCAGCATGTTATTTCACTTGCAGGGGGAATATTACTTTTAAAACTGACGCGTGAAAAAAATATCTCTTGACTATTTCAAAGCAATGCTTGAACCTCTACTACATGGCTGTATTAAAAGGGCTGTTCTCTTTCTTGGGCACTTTTTTACAAGCCAACAGCCTTCTGATTAAAGAGGAATAAGAAGTTTGTTTATTCCAGGTGTAAAGTGAAAACCACATTACCAATAATTACTCAATGTTTTCTTTGGAGACTTTAATTTTAAAAAAATGAATCTCATCCATCTTAAAACTATCAATGGACAAAGATCAGAAAATACAAAAGATAATTCCTTATATCAAAAATCCAAAGCAGATAAGAATACATCCCATTCATCTTACATCCAAAAGATTAGATATAATTTTAAGAATCTCACCAAATTGCTTTCTGATGGATTAGATAATCTCATACAACTCAAGTCTGAGAAATTCAGACTTGGCATGAAATTGGGGTGTGACATGAAACCCACATGACTACACCAAGATTCTTTGATTTGTCCTTTCCAATGGTCTGAGAAGCTCTTGTCTGGCCTAGAGGAAATTTTCCCACTGAAATGCACATAACAAAGTTAGTTGTAAAAGAGATTAAATTGCAAAGAGATTTGTCTGGGCGCCTGTCCAGTCCTTGTTTAAGTTATGTTTTCCAAGGATATACAGTGAGAACATACCAGAAAAAAAGAACGTGCTTTGCCACTATAAAAAGTGAACAGTTATTGAGCTTGCCTATGTTCAATCAATACCTATATCAAATCAAGGTCCACATACAATCTTCATGTAATCTTTTCTAGAGTTGAAGAAATATAAAAAGAAAATGGCAAGTAAAATGTACGAAGGTTGTTGTGGGTTTTCCGGGCTGTATTGCCATGGTCTTGGCATTGTAGTTCCTGACGTTTCGCCAGCAGCTGTGGCTGGCATCTTCAGAGGTGTAGCACCGAAAGACAGGGATCTCTCAGTGTCAAACTGTGGAGGAGATGTTTGCAGGTGATTTATATCTACTCAGAAAGGTTGGTTGGGTTGTGTCATCCTGTAAGGGTTTCCCAGGGTGTGGGATGTTAATGGAGTGCTAATGCTTCACTGTTACCTGAGGAGGTTCTTTTGCATATGGATTGGTGCTTGATGTGCTAATCTTCTCTGCAGGGCTATTGTGGGTTGTAGAGTCTTTTGTTAGCCTGGTGTTTTTCAGACCTGGAAGCCATGCTCTATTCATTCTTAAAATCTCTTCTTTCCTGTTGAAGTTTTGCTTATGCTTGTGAATTTCAGTGGCTTCCCTGTGCAATCTGACAAAGTAGTTGGAAGTGTTGTCCAGTATTTTGGTGTCCTGCAATAAGATACTGTGCCCTGTTTGAGTTAAGCTATGTTCAGCCTAATGTACAAAGCTCTTCCAAATGCTCACAAGTATTTCCTTCCATTTATACGTTTATTCCAGTTTTGATAATCAGACATCAGATGTATTTTCAATATGTGTATCAATTCATTCTATTTGCCGGAGCGTCAGAGCTAAACCATCACTCATTTGTCAAGGGTTTGTTTTTTTTGGATGGAATCCAAACAAATACATTCCAGTAGGACAAACTTTGTTAGGATACTAATAGCATTGATTCAAATATATTGAGGAAAAATAAAAGTCTTTTCCCACAAGCATGAAAACTCATCAGCTTCATTAGTCTCGGAAGATCGTGACATTAAATGTTGGATGGTTCACCAGAAACTGAATCCTAAACATTTTCAGGGTCTCACCGACTAAACAAGGCTCAGCGTACTCTTGCCATGCCAAGAACACACACTTTCACACAAACTTCATGCTGAATCCTCTGGTGTGTCTTATTAGTAGAAGCAACAGAAACTGTTTTATGCATCACCGATTGTCCCAGAATTGCTAAGCAGATGCCGACACCCAGTGGAAAGTAGCAGTAAAAGCTCAAATTTAGTCTCTGTGGCTAAAAGTAAACTGTTGAAGACAGTTGGGGGGGGGGAACTACAAAAGCTAAGTAGGACAAGCTAAAGGGGAAAAAAACCAGAACTCTTCTTCAGGATGGGTGTTCAGTGAAAAAAAGGGGGAGTAGAATGAAGACAAGAAAAAAAAAAGATGTTTCAGGTCACAAAGAACAGTCCCAAAATCTTCAGCTTATAATGGCCTTAAAATGCAAGTGCTGGTGCCTTAGATTACATGGCGTCGATACAGAACAGATTTTCAGTTGCACTTATATATTTTTGTCATAAACAAAACACAGTTTATTCACGACAGGTATGAACCTGCTGTATGCCTGGCAATTAACTTTTGCTGACCGTTCATGGGAGGCACATGGAAACTGAAGACCATTCAGGTGAGGTACACAGAGGTATTAAAATAACCCCCTTAGTCATAACATTCCGATGCAGGCACCTTGTATAACTGGTATCCTTAACCAGGATTAATCCGTGCTACTCAAGATACTGTTTTAACTGAATACCCAACTAATTTGAACCTGCATGCAAACTGATTGAACTTCTGCATGTAAAACATGCAGCCACAGAACCTGATGTACGCTGTATGGCTGGTCCAAATAAACAGGTTTCTGTTGCTTGTCCAACACTGCTTTTTCTATGGAAATGCTACTTATCAAGGAAATTCCTCGATATGTTACAGAGGTAAGCACAACAATCAAAGGCAGAAGGGGCTTTAATACAGCTTGTTATTGGCTCTTGAATGTAGAAATATCATTATAAGTATTCATTTTCTCCTTTATCTCTGTTCTTGCTAATGGGAAAGTTAGAAACTTAAATATGGTGCAGTAGAGGGGTGGTGTGGGACAAAAAAGGGTTTGTAGATTTATACCATCCAATCTTGTATGGCTCCTGCTTTGCAGGAAGCTAGCCTTAAAAAAAACCCTTACAAGATGGTAAAAAGATGTTCAAAGGAAAGGTTTGTTGTAGTGTTTCAGCCACTGCTGTCTATTCTTATTAAGGATCAGAGTACGCTGACAATACTTGACATAAAAGAGTCGGATAGGCTCCTTTGTTTGTGGCATGAAGAGTACTTAAACAGGTATACAGACACCGCTAAAAGTAGCAACATCCATCACTGCTAAACCTACAACAACCACTGAATATAGGAGAAAAACAAATTGAAAGAGCCAGAAAGAGAGGCCCAAGAGATAAAGCAAGCAGTTCTGCCATTACTTACAGTTTGCAGTTAAAACCACCTCTGTGGATTTTGTTGGCCACATAACTCCAAGCTTTCTTGGCTGAAAATTGCCTATCTAGATGCATTTCAATAGGGCTTCAGACTTGTTTTGGAATGGAAGCTATCTAGGTTGTTGACCTTCACCAGAAGACAGAAGGGTAGAAATCGAGATTCTTGAATCTCCTTGAGCTCTCCGTAGCATTTGATACCATGGACAATTGCAGAGGGGTTGCTGTATTAGTCCACTAAAAGTTCACTGACTCCTTACACTCACAGAGTCCTGAAATGGTTAGCCAAGTCCGGTATAAGGGCGCCAGACCATAGCTGTTCTGTTCCTTCGTGGTAGATGGTGGAACTAGAAGACAGATGCTGCCCATAGAAGCTCACCTGGTACAGCATTTATAAGCTTGTAGGTGCCAAGCTAAAACATTTTTCTTCTCTATGACTTTTTAGATCTGCCCCCCCCCCCCGATGGAGTTTTAATAATTGTTTTAATCTGACTGTCCTACTTTTGTTACACGGCTATTTCAATAGGTTTTGCCAATAGCTGAAGACTGCAAATTTCACAATATCCTGTCAACAGCACATCGCTGAGGTATCACGGCCTGTGGGAATGCTCGCACGTAATACTGTGCTACCTGCAGGGCTACATGCTTTCTAATGACGATCTCACCAAGAAATTGGTCCTGGAATGTTCCAGAAGCAATTCACTAACTGAGAGAGTTTGCTGAATCATGGGGAGTCTTTGCACTTACACTTTTCCACTAACAACATTCTCTTACGTATAAAAAGTCTATTAAGACTGTTGGATTACTCATCAGGAATCAAAATACGAACTTTGGAATTTAGCATTTTCGCTTCTACAGGGTTGATGACTTAACTTTTAGTTTCTGACTATGTATGTACGCACCATCAAGTTGCAACTGACTTATGGAGACCCCAGCAAGGGGCTTTCAAGGCAGAATGAAAAGCAGAGAGGGCATGCCATTTACTTTCTTCTTCAGAGTCTTCCTCGGTGCCCCTCCCCCCATTCAAGTACTGACTCTTCTCAGTTTCCGAGACTGGGCTATACTACACTGCCTTCCCTCCCAGTTTCCGATTACTACAGAAGAAAACCCATATAGCATGCTTGCCGACGTCAAGCAGTAGCATTCGATATCTGAGTTCAGTTCCTTTAAGGATATATGCACAATTTCCAAATAAGCTTAACCAGAACACAGAAAAACAAACTTATGTGCCTTTCTGTTATACTCAGCTCCTGAGACTGCTTAAAAAAACCTACAAAATGAAACCTAACTCTGCTCTGCCGTTTTATTTTATTTTTGGTTAGAGATGATCGCTTAGGGTTATCATCACTCATACAAGACAAAAATACTATTTTTATTGTAATTACAAAATTAAAATCACTTTTACAAAATGGGGAGGAGGGGGTGTTTTACATTAAACAAAAATCACATTAAACAAAAATTACATTAAACAAATCAAAGGTGAACCATGGTCCACTCCTATTAGGTACTGGTATTGGCCAGTGCACAGGAGAGAAGGACAAATGCAGAAGCATCAAAGCTTGAGTTGTTAAGAAACCTTCCATGCCTAGATGTGGCACAATAAAACCATTACACTGTGCTGAAGCAGGAGGGACATAATGACCTTATTAACCTGCCTACCTCCCCAAGGGCTTAGCAACCTAAATACCTGACATTTTACAGTGAGCAGTTCTGAGATTAACTGGTACAAGCTGTACTCTGTACATGTTTACAGAAGGAAGGAATTATTTAGGAAAAGAGAAAAAAAAGGCATTTGCCAACTACAAAAACAAATAATACACTACAAAACTAATTGCGGTGGACATAATGAATCACACTTCCTTTTAAAATACATATTGACAAACAAACCTCCATCAGATGTTTCAGCTGAGATTTGCAATCGTTAAGTTCTTCAGAGAGCAGCTCCTTTTTCACCTGCAGCTCACTTAGATCTTTTTTTAAGGGATGCACTACTTCATAGAATCTAGTCTGGAAAGCACAAGTAAAGATACACAAGGTTATTATTCTTCACAGTAAGTAATGAACGATAAGCATTTTGTATGTTTCGAATCTGCCTTGTCCTTCTGGAGCCTTGCCTTCACTTAGAGCGAACTACAAGTGACAAAAGGCACAGATTGGACACTTGTCAGCTTTCCTCAAGTTTCGATGGGAAATGTAGGCAGCTTGGCGGAATGTTGGACAAGTGACAGTTGAAAAGTCCACTGGACAGCAGTCAGAGAGCGAAGCTGCGAGACCAGGATGCCTACATTTCCCATCAAAACTTGAGGGAAGCTGACAAGTGTCCAACCTGTGCCTTTTGTCACTTGTAGTTCCGCTCTTAGACTGTGAGCTTTCAGGCACGAGTTTGTCTTTTGAAAAGCTAAATGCAATACAAATGCATTTCTCAAAAATAATGCAGCCAAGTAATAAGTCACTAAAGACCTGCCAGGAATACAAAAATCTCAAATACAGAAGAACTATTGAATGGGTAACCTATACACTATGCTATGAAATATACCAGGTGTTTAAACAGAAGTTAGATAACTGAATGTATTATTTATATAGTACATTTTTATCCTAACCTTCCTCTAAGAAGTTCTGGATGGAGCACATTGTTCTTTGCGCCTCCATGTTATCCTGACAACAATCCTGTGAGGTAACTTAGACTGAGAGAGAGAGAGAATGGCCAGCCAAAGGCCAGCCATCCAGCAAGCTTCAGGGCAGATGCCAATATGAACTGGATTTCCCAGATCCTAGTCTGATATTTTAACTGCTATACCACATTGTATTTGGAAAAACAAATTCTGATTTACAGTTGTAGTGTCTTTATAACTTAAAACTTCAAAGCATTTTTGAGAGCCAGTTTGGTGTAGTGGATAAGAGCGGTGGGACTCTAATCTGGAGAGCCGGGTTTGATTCCCCACTCCTCCACTAGAGGCCAGTTGGGTGACCTTGGGCTAGTCACAGCTCTTTCAGAACTCTCTCAGCCTCACCCACCTCACAGGGTGATTGTACTTGTGGGGATAATGATAACATACTTCGTAAACCGCTCTGAGTGGGCATTAAGTTGTCCTGAAGGGTGGTATATAAATCGAATGTTTTATTACCATGATGAAGACGAAGACGAAGAAGATCATAAATATACACTATCTGATGCCTCAGAAATGAGGACTTAAGAGCAAAATTATTTCTCCATTATCAAACTAGGTTTTGTTAGACTGATTTACAGATATAGAAATAATTGTCAGTTGATGCCTATCGATGAGATGCATCAGTATGTTTTTAAAGTTGTTTCAAAGAGGCCTTCTCCATCGGCTTCTATGAGGAACAGTTTTTAACTCCAGAAGCTGTCCACTGTGCAATATTAAATTAGCTCAAAAGTCAGTATCCCAGTTGTGTGTGATTTGGTGTAGTGATTTGGTACAGGTGTGTGATTTGAGAAGTAATCTTTTTTTCCTGTTTGGGGGTGGGGGTTGGCCTGGTGTTAGATTAGACGGAGGGTAAGGGAAAGGGGCAAACTTTTTCTCTCTTTTAAAGCTTTATTTCTTTGCTCTTCTTTCCTTTGGTAGTTTGGTTGGGGAGGGGTGCACCGCTTTTGAGTTGCTCCTGCCTCTTTGGTTCTGGTTGTTTTATCTTTGCCCTGTTGGGAAGAAGTAGTCTCTGATTTTTACATTTTTTCTCTGGTGCTTTTGCTTTTTTGTTGGTTTATTTCCCCATTTAAATCTTTCTTTATATCTTATTGCCCGGGGGGGGGGGGGGGACAGAGTTTCTTGCTGTTGGTTTTTGGCATGCCGTTGGATTTGTTTTTGAAGTTTCATATTTAAAGGGTTGCTGTAGGGTAGTTAATTACTTTTCCTGCTGTGGGGGGTTCTTTTTATTGTGTTCTGCTGCTGATGGGTGCCGATGTGGAGGATGCTTTCATTTTTCTTCTGTGGTTGGTGAGTGTGTAATATTTCCTGCTGTTGTTGTGAGGGGAATGTTTTCTGCTTGTTGTTTGGTTGTGGTTTAATAAAGAGTTGTGCTGTTGCTTTGTATTTTAAGAGCTGTTGTTTTTCTGCACAGTGGTTACTGTTGTTGCCTGTAGTGGAGGAACTTGAAGAGAGGATTGCCACCAGTAACCCTTCCACAGTTCCTCCGAGGCCAGCAGCAGGCCGTCCAAGGAGAGCACGTAGATGGCAGAAGAGGAAGAGATGGAGGAAGTGCCCCCGGGGTGTTGCCATCTGAACCCCTTCACCCTTGGTCATCTCTTTCTGCCCCCCTAGACATGGTGTGCCTGCCCCAAGCAGCTCCTGGGTGCTTGGAGCTGCAGTTACTATGTGTGTTTTTGCTTGCTATTACCAGGTTTGGCTGGCTGTGCTTGTGCCAGGTTGGTGGTCCTGCTGAGTGGTTGACGTTGGTACTTGGTTCTGTTCTATTACCACATTGGCCCTGGGTTCTGCCCTGCTTCTGTGAGTGAGACTGGTTCTGCTGGGCTTGCAACAGTGTCTCTCTTGCTTCACTTTGGGCCTGCTACGATTCTCTGGTTTGACATGAGTTCCGTTGGCCTTTGTTGGTTCAGCTTGCAGTTGGCCAGCAGTTGCATCTGCGTGTCTGGAGGCTGGTTAAGGTTTCTTTGCACTGGAAAGCAGCTTAGAATCCACCCCCCAATAGGGAACAATGAAGAACAACTGGGAGCACCTCATTCAGGAGCCCATAGAATTGGACCTCTTTGTCCAGTCTCATTGAAACTTGGGAGTTCATGCAGCGGATAGGAAGAACTAGGTTCCCTGAAATTTTGATGGCATTTGTACTAAAAACGCGCCTCCCCAGCCTATGGATAAGTTTTCCCATAGGGAATAAAGGAGCCAAATATATTCGGATTCTTGAATCAAACCCAGATCTGAATCCTAAATCGATATTTTTTGACCCTAATATCTGTAATATATATGGTATTCTCGATAGCTGGATCTGAATAATACGGGGTTTTTTTTAGTGCATGCCCGAAGTTATGTGTTAAGAAAACATATTTTGTTACGTGTCTCTTTTTATCGATGGCACTTCTCAAAACTATAGTGCTAACTGAATATGAAGCAGATCATCTTGTAAGGTGAAGCCACATGGAGAATCCGTTAATTACTACAGATCGTTTTTTAAACAGATACTAACAGTGCCGTCCTCGGCAGAGCTATACCCTTTTAAGTCAATATGCCTAGAAAGCAGTAACTGTGCTCAGAAGCAGAGTAAACGACTGTGGAAATCAGGATTACTTACTGATCTGAAAACACGTTAACTCAAAAAAGGCAGCTCGCTTCTCAAAGACTTCTTAAAAAGTATGACAATGACATCATCACATAGCTCCAGAAACCACTGAATCTGCAGTACTATCCCAGACATCAGGATTATTTTGGCATGTATCCGTGAGTCTGATTCAGTGACTCCTTTTATTAATTACACAATTTTCCCTATCAATTTATGCTTTGCAAACACAAACTATTAATCTCATTGCGATGACAGTACTTACAGACACATATTCAGGAAGTGAAAGTTCTTCCTCGGGAAGAGATTTGAGTTTGGCATAGCATTCTTCAGTCAATTCAAGGTCACGCAAGTTGCGACGAATATCTCCTGCCCGCTCTCTTAACTGATGATTAGTCTCCTCTAATTGCTTCTGGCGCAACAAGATGGTTTCCATTTCCTGTTTCATTAACTCCTGATGTTTTCTATGAAAAAAAGTAAAGATAATATTTACTACAGATCTTTAACCTAAGCAGAGTTACTCCAATCTAAACACATTTCAATGGGCGTAGACTGGAGCAACTCTGCTTAGGACTGCACTGTAAATGTATCTCCTATAGATAAATATGGCCGTTTTCACACTGCTTACCGGCTGCGGAACAGCACACAAAGCTCCCGGAACGACAGTGTCTTCCCGGTGCGATTTCATGCGAGAACTAGGGTTATGATGGGAAATCGTGCCAGAAACACTTGGTCGTTCTAGGAGCTTTGTGCGATGTTCTGCAGCCAGTAAGCAGTTTGAAAATGGCCATATTTATCTTTAGTTACTCAGAAAACAGTATTCATAACATGCAAACGTGAATACTTACCAGTTCCATTAAGAGAGAAAAAGTAATGATGTTGATTAAATAAGTACTTGAATAGTCAGTTCTACTTCCTGTCTGTTTTGTGGACTACTTCAGTGTGTTTTTTTTTATTGCTGACAGTCAAAGACCATCACAATCTCAATGTAAGCAGTAACAAAACTTAAAGGGGAAAATTATACAGAATTTAAAAATACAAAAACCAAAGCAGATCAGCAAACATAACAATAACAATGAAAGAACAATAAAGTCAGAGACAAACAAATTAAACTATGAATGGAAGCAATCTACTGCCTGGCCAAACAGAGCTTTACATCTGACCTAACAGTAACTTCCTTCACGTTACCAAGAATCTTGGTAACCTAAACCTGCCCTGAAGGTGAATTAAAAATTCATTCTTAGAGCTTACATTTAACTACATGATATTACTCAGTTAAAAACATCAGTATCAAATTTCTGTTACATATTTTTGTTCCTATGATATGTTTTATTGGCCTCAGCATAAGTACCCATGTGTACCCTAGAAGCTATTCAAGGATCTGCAACAGTTAAATTATTTGAAATTAGAGATGGGCACGAACCAGAAAAAAAACGAACCATGCGGTTCGTGGTTCATCACGTTTCACGAACCACAAACTTTCATGAACCTGCCCCAGTTTACGAACTGGTTCATTTTGGTTCGTGAAAACGTTACTTCCGGGCCAGCAAATCACTGCTTCTAGGTCAGCAGGTCACTTCCGGGTCAGTAGAAGGTCTGCAGGAAGTCCATCCCCTGTTGCCTAGGAAACTGATTGATCAGCGCCAGGCTGTCTGCAGTGATTAACTGAAAAATGAACCAAACGAACCAGCCTAAAGTTCGCAGCGGTTTGTCAGAAATGGGATCTGACGAACTGCTGGTTTACGAACCACGAACCGCCTGGCTCATCACGAATTTTGGTTAGTATTTTGGTTTGTGCCCATCTCCATTTGAAATGTAAGAAGCGCGTGACCTGTTACAAAGTTTGCACATTTATTCCTTTATTCCTTACTTCTGAGTTCAGAATATATTAATCCCAATTCCTACTTCTGAGTTCAGACTACATTAATCCCAATTCCTTTCTTTTCATACCGAGCATCTTCTTGCTGTAATGCCAGCTGATTATCTAGTCGTAAAGATAGCAGCTGTTTTTCATGGAGAGCATCATTAAGTCTTTCTTCTAGTTCTTCAATCTAAAAACAAGCAATTAAACATTGGAAAACAAGTAAGAATTATTGAAGAGCTCTGTGGAGCCCAAAATTCTGTAACTTTTTCTGCTCTATCTGTCTTTTCTCTTATCTGACTTAGCTTTGACACAGTAGATGCTCTCATCTGAATTTCAAACCATTTTCACACACAGAGACACCACTATGCAAAAGCATGCCTGCTGCTGAACTGTCCTGTGGAAACCAAACAACATTACCAGCTTAGACCCAAGTAGTTTTAGGTACAGCAAAGATTTTAGGTATATTTAGTTGAACTTTTGGCTTTGAACTAAAGATATCTATGTCATCCCTGATTAGGGAGAAAGGCAGCATATAAAATTTATAATTAAAAATTAAATGTTATACACTAATTTTGAAACACTGAGTTTCAAAGAGGTTTGCCTTGTGGGTGCGGGGGGGAGACTTCTTTCAGAGAAGCACAAGTTCAGATCTTCCTCAGGAGCACAGAACGAGTGATGCACTTTTTAAACAGTCTATTCTGTTTCCATTTGGAAAACATCTCTCACTCATATCCGCCCTGAGCCTGCGAAAGCGGGGTGGGTGGAATATAAATGTAATAAATTAAATTAAATTAAATTAAATCACTCACTACTACCTACTGATAAGAGTGTGCCATTAGCTGTTCAAGCTATAAGGCAGTTGTCATTTCTGCAGTCAGTTGTCACTTTGCTGTGAAAAGCAATCAAGAGAGCATTCTTCTAACAGTTACTTTGCTACATGAAACCCTAGAATACTTTTAACACCTAACACCCACACTCACAAGGGGAGTTCTTACTTTTGTCAAGTACTCTACTTTCAGGTTGTCCAACATCAAGTTCTTCTGGGAAAGCTCTATTTTCAGCAATTGGAGATTATGAAGCAGCTCCTTCCGCTCTATCAGCTGTCTAGTAATTTTGATGGTACCTTCCCGTTCTTCTGAGGAGGAAATATCATCAGTTGGTACTGTAGTCTCCAAACTAATATCTTCAGATTCCAAGGAACTGGAGACGTTAACTTTCTTAGCTTCTCGAGAACTCTTCCGTGACATCCTTCTGCCAATGTTTAAAGATCTTTCTGTTTATGGTTCAGGCACCTGGAAAAATAAAGAGAGCTGGTATAAACAAAGTAATTTTTGTGTAATATCTCATCATCTCTTGTACAAAGTCTGAAACACAATAAGCTTCCATCTTAATTCAAAACCAAAATCTTCAAATATCTCAGCTATTAATCTGCAAGCAATCTTTGAATTAAGACACTCCAAATGTGTGTATTCATGAGACTATATGCTGTCATACCAATACTGTAGGGATTGCAAATATTTATTGGTCAGCCAGTCCCAAAATCTTAAAGCATATCACTCGCTACAGTTTCTAATACTTATGTCTAATGAAGATTTTAGCTTTTATGTTCTTAAGTTCATGCATTCCAGAAGCTTACTACATTAAGAAAAAATATTTAGGTCCTCAGTTTTACTGCTTGTGTTCCTGAACTGCAGTTTCTGATTATTCCTAACCTTACACAAAATTTTAATGTAATGAGAAGAAGTACAATGCCCATTCACAACAACAGTAATTGGTTCTAACTACCTTATTAAAACTAGGGAAGTTTGGGAGCTAGGTGAGTGCTAGGAAAAGAGTAGAAAAAGAGGAAACCCCAAAAGGAGGTGGCTTGACTCAATAAAGACACCCACAGCCTCCAGTTTGCAAGAGCTGACTAAGCAAGACTGGTAATGACAGGAGGTTTTGGAGGCTGTTCATTCACGCCATCTCTATAGTTACTAACTTCCAGATGGGGCCTGGAAATCTCCCAGGATCACGACTGTTCTCCATACTACAAAAGTCAGTTCCCCTGGAGAAAATGGCTGCTCTAGAGGGTGGCCTCTATGGCATTATACCCCTCTGAGGTCCTTCCCCTCCCCAGGCTCTACCCCTGAGTCTCCAGGAATTTCCCATCCCAGAGTTGGCAACCCTAGTGCTAATCCACAACAGCTTGAAGGGGAGTACAAAGATTACTCTGAATGTAAGACAACTTCTCTTTTTAAATCGAAAAGAGTCCAGTAGCACCTTTAAGACTAACCAACTTTACTGTAGCGTAAGCTTTCGAGAATCACAGTTCTCTTCATCAGATGCATGGAGAGTAAGAAGAAACTGGTCAGATATATAGGTGGAGAGGGGAGTAGATGCAATCAGTTACTTCTGATAATGAGATAACCATTCATAGTCTCTATTCAATCCAAGCCTGACTGAATCAAGCCCAACTTGGACTGAATAGAGACCATGAATGGTTATCTCATTATCAGAAGTAACTGATTTCATTATCAGAAGCTACTGATTGCATCTACTCCCGCCTCCCCTCTCCACCTAGATATCTGACCAGTTTCTTCTTACCCTCCATGCATCTGACAAGGAGAGCTGTGGTTCTCGAAAGCTTAGGCTACGGTAAAGTTCGTTAGTCTTAAAGGTGCTACAGGACTCTTTAGTATTTTGCAACTATAGACCAACACGGCTCACTCCTCTGGATCTATGACCATAGTTAACACCCAATATTATTGGCCACAACTGTAACTTGCATGCGAATGAACATGAAAAAACCATTAGTCTTGCACTTTAACTCCAGGGCTTCACTCAGAAAAATAAACAGGGCAGCAAGACAATGAGGGGTCCCGGGCGGGCCGTTGTTGCCCCCGCGGCTGTCATTTTAGACCCTATCTCAAAATTCCAGAAGCGCCCGCTGTGATTCCGGGAGATCTCCATTCCCCACCGGGAGGATGGCAACCCTGTCTGCTGCCCTACAGCAAACCCCCCCCCAACCCCCAGCTCGCCCGGCGAGAGGAAAAAAGGGGATTTCTGCCCACCTCGGCCACACGATCCAACCAGCCTTTCCCGGTCTGGTTCGCAAATTGCCGATTGCGCATACGCCCGTTGTTCCTCACAGACCCTCTCAGAGGAGACAGGGGAGGGGGGGAAAACCTTGTTACCATAGCAACAAAACCGACGCCGCGCACGGAACCGCTTAGAAACGCCCACGCCGCCCCGCTTCCCTTCTAGTTCTCCCGCCCTTTCGCACAGCATGCCGGGAATCACTTCAGAACTTGGGGGCGGGGTTAGAACCACGTGATCATAGAGGGCGTGTGAAGTAAAGATATATGAACTTCTGGTACCTCACCGAAAGCCGCCATTGGGAAGAGTTTTATTAGGAACGAGCCTGTCTCACTGTATTGGGTGGGGGGTGGAATTCCGCATTACCTTTTACCACCATTTCATACCGTGAACAACCCAAGGCGTCCCTCCATCCATATACGTGTCCCCTGAAGCGCGCTCAGCAAACCTCTCCCCTCATTCCCGCTTGCCCCAAACATGGCGCGGCGTTCGCTGGCAAAGCGGAAGTGAAGCCTTCGGCGCGCGAGCCGACCTCCCTTTCCCCCCTCCCTCTTTGGCCGTCCTCTGACGCGAGGAGCGCGCGCGTTTTCCTCTCCTCTCTCTCGCTCTCTACGGCGGCCGGCGCGGCCACTCCGCTCCTCTCCGCTCCCTCGGCGCCTGGAGCCATGCTGACCTCGCGCACCTTCCTGAAGCGGACGCGGGCCGGCGCGGTGCGGAAGATCGTGCGCGAGCACTACCTGCGCGACGACATCGGCTGCGGCCTGGGCGGCTGCGCGCTCTGCGGCGGGGAGAGCCGGCCCGCCCTGGAAGCCCGGCCCGGCGGCGCCGCCAGCAGCCTCTGCCCCGGCCCGCACTTCCTGCTGCCGGACACCAACCTCCTGCTGCACCAGGTACGCGGAGAGCGGCCGCGGGAGCCGGGCGGGCGCTCCGCCTCCCCTGCTCTGGTTCTTTGGCAGGTTTTATTACATTATGGGTTAAATGGCTTCGTTTCCCCCTGATTTTATTCTTGATTCTAAGATCTACAACATATTATCAATATGTTGCAATATAATAACTGAATTACACATAACCTCTCACAGAATCCAAGCCAATTAAACATATTAAGTTTAAGCTAGCCCCACAAGCTGCCAATGAGAGATGTACCTTATACATCGTTCGTTCCCAAGATCAGTGGGAAAACCAACAGCAAGCCATGCTTGGGAAAAGAAATTAATCATATAACGAATACAAATTTACAACAGTCCTCTCATATATTAAAGTGCTCAGTGCAAAACTTGCAAAAATATCAATGAACATACAAAGCCTTATACATCCGTCAGTTGTTGTAAATTTGTATTAATTATATGATTAATTTCTTTTCCCAAGCATTGCTTGCTGTTGGGTTTTGCAAATGAGAGATGAGAAATAACGTCCTATTAAAGAGGTCAGTATGCACTCCGCGGCTGAACATTGCACACCACAGAGAGTAAACTTTTGTTAATATATTTTTATTTGAACAGTAAATGATGCATAAGAAAAATCATCTAACAAACAAACCAAACTAGTAATACCTATATTCTCTCATCTTCTTTCTCTTTTTATTTTTTTTGCTAGATAGCTTATATTGTTAAGATAGCTAAATTTTATGGATATAAACGTTTCAGATAGATTTTTAATTGATTAGGTGTTTAGACTAGATGTTTGTGGTATTTTATATTGTATTTGTTATGTATTGACTGTTGTTGTTGCAACTCGCCCTGAGCTTTCTTCAGGGAAGGACGGGCTGAATATATAAATTAAATAAATAAATAATGCAGCCCCCAATCGAAATAGCGTTGTCCACAGCCACTTGGGGGTGGGGGGAGCCCAATTTTGGCCTGTCGGGATGATCGTGGGATGTAGAGAGGAGTTTTCTGTCATACCTAAATAATACAGCCTATTGCGGAAGGTGTGCCTATCGGTTGTCATTCAGTTAGAAAAGTGTTTTGTTAATACAAATTGGGGGGGGGTGGCAGTAGGGTTGCCAACTCCAGGCTGGAAAATCCCTGGAGATAGGAGAGTGGATCATGGAGAGAGTGGAGTTTAGGGATGGGACTCCCCTCAGCAACATATAGAGTCTGCTCCAAAGCAGCCCATTTTCGCCAATGGAAAGGATCTCTCTTGTCTGCCTGTTGCTTCTGGAAGATCTCCAGTCCCCACATGGAGGCTGGCAACCTTTGGCAGCAGTGATATGTCATATGGGCATCTTAGAAGTCTTGCCCCCAAAGCCTCTTCAGGCAGGATTCTCTAAGCTCTCAAGGTTTTAGCAGGCTGAATTTTCCCCTCCTTTTTTCTCCCCCCCCCCTTCACTGACACTTAGCTACTCTGAGTAGTCACTCTTTTCTGAAGCATTTTCAACCCTTGTGTGGGATTTTTCATTTTGGTTCATTTACCAAATCAGGTACCTCTCCCCCTTCCCCCCAATGAATCTGCCCTGACCTGGATGGCCCAGGCTAGCCATATCTTTTCAAATTTCAGCAGAGTTGGGTCTTGTTAGTACTTGAAGTGGGAGACCAGTAGGGAAGTCCAAAGTTGTCATGCAGAGACAGGCAATGGCAACCTATCTCTGTTAATCTTTTGCCTTAGATGCCATATTGCTGTATGGTATTACCATAAATTGGCTCCAACACCTACCCCCCTTCATCCATGAGTATTCCATTATTTACTACAAGCACCGAAGACAGAGAACAGCTGTCACATTGATAATTGACACATCTTCTGGAATGTCTTGTTGACCATGGAGATAGAATTCTAGACTACGTGGATCCTGGTTTGATCTAGCAAGGCAGCTCATATGATCTTCTGAATCAAGAGCAGTAGCCGGCCGTTTACTCACTACGCTGGTAGCCTTAAAAGCTGTATTTCATGCAGGTGATATGCATTGTTGAGTGATATGTGTATGTCTCCTCTCTAGACAGTGGTTAGGCACATGGTACGTTTGCATGCTGGGGTATGTAGCTACATGATGGACATTGCCCTGGTTTTAGACCCCTACCTATGGAAGTGATTCAGTCTGATCCTAATTACATAAACACAGAAGTTAAACCCAACTGATTTCAATGGAGTTTGCTTAGGATTACAGCCTTAAATTATATTTCTCATGAGGTTGGTGGATTGTAGAAAGAGATTTTCTTCTTGAGAATGAAGTCTGCCTGTCTTGGCCTGCTTGAATAATATATGAGGAGGTACTCACATGGTATTATTTTCTTTCTAGATTGATATACTTGAGGATCCAGTTATTACAAACGTGATTATTCTTCAGACAGTTTTGCAGGAAGTAAGGAATCGGAGCGCGCCAGTATACAAACGAATAAAAGATGTGATTAATAAGCAGGAAAAACATTTCTATTCTTTCACTAATGAGCATCATAAGTAAGTATGTGTTGGTAGCGACTCTACGAATAAAAGATGTGATTAATAAGCAGGAAAAACACTTCTATTCTTTCACTAATGAGCATCATAAGTAAGTATGTGTTGGTAGCGACTCTACTTTGCTTTTTAACATCTACTTAATGTTAACAGATAAACTCAGTATTTTTCAGGCACTTTAACAATTAGTAAAATCTAATGACTTTCATTAGAAGGATGTGACTGTGTAACACAGCGCAGTAACAGTATTTGCTGAGGAAAATGGGTCATACCAGTATGAAAACCTTTTAAAGTTATTTCATCATTTGATAAATGACCATAAGTTTTCCCTGCCCACCAACTCTCAAAGTAGCAGAGCTTTAAAAACACCCCACAGGAGCAATTTTATGCAGGTTTGTTAAAAGTAAATCCCATATTATTCAGTGGGGTTTACTCACAGGAAAATATTCTTAGGATTGCAACCTTAAGTGCTTTAAACTGGAGGAAAAAGGAAAGGGGGGGGGAGTCTGTGTCCTAGTTCACATTCTAAGTTTGGTGGTTGAGAATGGGACAAACAAAGGTTGCAGAATAGAAAGGGAGATAATTGGGAGGAAACATCTGAGAAGAGAGGCGAGTCTTCAGCTGTTCTTATCAGATTCAGTTGAGGAAATACTGTGTTCTGTTTGCTAAATTAGAAATTCTACCGCAGGTGAAATTTGTGCTGAATGGGTATTTCTCTTACATGTAGTTGATAGGTAAAACAGGTTGTTGTGCTTCTTAGTGCCTCTTCACTGCAGTAGGCCTTGCTGTGTGTGCACAGCTCCATGGAGGAATGAACCTTGTGACTCAGTGGGTGGCCGTATGCACACGTGGTTATCCTGAACTCCATCCCAGGATCCATCAAATTCTGATTATAGAAAATTTTACAAGAATAATCACATTTATGTACGTGTGGGTGGAGGGGTGTGTTTCTACTGGGGCATATGCAAGACAGAACCTCTTGTAAAAGTGAAGCATCTTAATACAGTTGGATGGTTGGTTTCCTCTCTTTTTTGTCTTCAGAGACACATACATAGAACAAGAAAAAGGTGAAAATTCCAATGATCGCAATGACCGAGCCATCAGAGTAGCAGTAAAATGGTACAGCGAACACCTGCAGAAATTGCAAATGGAAGAGAAAGTACAAATCATCTTGCTCACAAATGATAGAAAGAATAAAGAGAAAGCGGTGGAAGAAGGAATAACTGCCTATACATGTAAAGTTTATGATCCAAGCTGAAAAGTTTCATTAAACAAATTGTGGGATATTACTTAAGCGGTTAATGGTTGGCTTTCATGGTTGTTACAAAACATTTGCGTATGCGGGTTTTTTTGTAGGTGAAGAGTATATAAAGAGCTTGATAGCCAATCCTGAGCTTGTGGATCGACTTGCTTCCTTAAATGATGAAGGGGTAAGTTTCGGATTTATAATTAAGGTCTCCAGAATATGAATGGTTCGCAGTGTAGCCATCCAGGTGTGGCAGTTTGCAGCCAAGTCGTATTGAACTATGTTTCTTCCACTGTCATTGGGGAAAATCTGGAGTGCGTGTGTGAATTAATGGCTCTATATGCTCTAAACATAGGGTATAACAGTGTGATCCTAGGCGGAGTTATAAGCGCCGAATCCCATTGACTTTAATGGATTTGGAAGGGTGTAACTACTTAGGACTGCACTAGAATGTGTAAGACGCTGCAGTCATCCAGGAAGAAAGTGAGGGTCTTTTTAATAAACATAGAGTGATTCCACACATGTTGGATAATGCACTTCCAATCCTCTTTATAGATCATTTGGAACGGATTCTTTTGTGCGTGGAACAAAAAATCCACCTCAAACGATTGATAAAGTGCATTGCAAGTGCATTATCCAATGTGTGCGGAATCAGCCTTTATTTAGGAGAAATGAATAAAGAAACACAAGGCCTAACAGAATCCTTCAAAACAGTTTAGCCAGCTTATCCAGAGTTATGAGTAGGGCTTTTTTTCAGAAGGAACGTGGTGGAATGGAGTTCTGGAACCTCTTGAAAATGGTCACATGGCTGGTGGCCCCACTCCCTGATCTCCAGACAGAGGGGAGTTCAGATTGCCCTCCGTGCCGCTGGAGCGGTGCAGAGGACAATCTAAACTCTCCTCTGTCTGGAGATCAGGGGGCGGGGCCACCAGCCATGTGACCATTTTCTCCTAGGGCAACCCACTGAGTTCCACCACCTCTTTCCTTCCCCCCCCCCCCCCAAAGCCCTGGTTATGAGTAAAATCTACGCTTGAACTTCTCCAGATTCTAGTATCCTGGAATTAGTATAAAACATGAAATAGACTGCTAAATATTGTATCAGGCTGCATTTTGCCTTTGTCCCAGAAGCCCTGGGGAGGGAGAGAAGGCAGCAAGCAGAGAACCACTCCCGAACTCAAGACTCAGGACTACCAGTGCTGCTAGTGAGCAGGTGCTGTGGAATTGCCAGTGGATTTAAAGAACTCACTTGGGAGTGTTATGCTCTCATCTGTCATTTTGGGGCTACTGTTAAATTTTAAAATAAATATTCACAATTTGAATGTGGTATGAAACTAGTTCTTCCTGTTTTACGGACCTTATTTACCAACTCTTGATCGTATGTGTTTTCCTTTATTCTTTGTTGATTTCATGTATTTAGCGTCTAATAATGCTGCTGTGTATTATAAATAGCATTTTAGGACTGCATCCATAACATTCTTATGCCATAATGCTGTAATCATAACAAGTAATTACCCACTTTGGAAAGAAATTCTGAATTAGCTCTCAATGTAAAATGAGATTCTGTGCATGTGTGTCTGTTTCTTATAGTAGCTGTAATAAAGCTAAGTAACCGCACAGAACGTTTAATGTTATGGACAGTGTTGGAGGAAGCTGTGCAGTCCCTGAGCTTCTCTGACCAAAAAAATACCCATTTCCAGCCATTGATGGAAAAGCTTTGTATTATTCCTTTCCTGTTTTTGATCATAGCCTTTATTTCATCAACATTTTTTAACTGAAGAGAATACCCTCACCTCTGATTTGCCAGAGATACTGTACAAAATGTGTTCGCATTAAAAAAAAATAGTTTCTTCTGTGGTTTTTGGCTGAAGCAATTATATCACTTTCATGTGGTCAATGTTTAAAACATCTTCCCATCCCAAGTTATTTCTTGGAAGTGCAGTAGTGCAAAATTTAAATCTCTTGACCAATATCGATACCAGCTAGAGGTTGAGGCCACGTGCTGCTGTTCGTGTTACTCTTTCCACATACTGTAGGAATCCATTTTACCCACAAGGGTGGAAACCCCAAATCTGTTTTTCTAGCGGGGGCATTCTCCTCTCTTGGAGGAAAGTGCCGCCTCTAACAGAACCAATCTGCAAGTCCCAATCCACTCATCTGTGCCATCTCCTGTAACAGTTAATTGTTGTAAGGTATTGCATGTGAATGCTTTATTGAGACTTGTAAGTTAATTACTAGGAGCGGTAACGCAGCGAATTGCCCCTTAATTGCGTGTTTGGCTCTTACAGAATGAAATAGAAACAGGAAGGATCATTTTCGCAGAGCATCTTCCCCTCAGCAAACTGCAGCAAGGTATAAAGTCCAACCTTTACCTCCAGGGAACCTTCAGAGCCAACAGGGAAAATTACCTGGAAGCTACAGTTTGGATTCATGGAGACGGAGAAGAGAAAGAGGTTTGTTTAGATGCATGCTTTTATGTACGGTCCTTTATTGGGAAAAATGTGTCCTTACGGATGCCCTTGTCCTAAAGCCCTGCACGTTTTACATTGCTGTTGAGGCCAGGAAAAGGGAGATAGGTAGAGGCAGAACTGTGCGTGTGTGCACACGCGCCATTGCTGGGTCTAGACGGGATGCCTCTGACTGTCAGGTTCTGGGCAGCAGTCAGTAGGTGAGGGTGGTTGAGAGCAGACCCTGCTGGGGGGCCTCCCCATCCCATCTGACTGGCTACTGTTGATAATCAGGGGGTGCTCTGATCCAGCGTGGCTGCCTTTTAGATTTTAGCTGATTTTAGTTGCAATGATAAGCGCACTTACAAGGAACTGACTTCCATCGGGTGCCTTAGCTGAATAAATCTGGTTAGGATCATGCTACAAGTTGTTAAGGTGAATATTTTTGGCTCACCATAAGAAAAAGGAAATAAAGGATTGGGTGTGGGGGCGGGATTACATTTTTGGTCCTGTGCGATTTTGTTACAGACCTTGAGCCAAAATTCAAGAGCAGCAGTGATGGACCTTTACCCAGGGCTGGATCGAGGGGGGGGGGAAGGGGGGGTAGTCTGCCCCCGGTGCCACCAGGGAGAGGCCGCCGGGAGCAGCGGCCAGCTGCCAGGAGCGCGCAGGCAGCCTCCCAGCCCCCCACGCTGCCTTTCGCCTGCCCTGCAGGACAGGGGGCGGCTGGCTTGCCGTGTGCCCCCTGTCCTGCAGGGCAGGCAAAAGGCAGCATGGGGGGCTATGAGGCCACCCGCACCATTCGCTTGCCCCTCAGGGCAGGGGGCGGCCAGCCACCCCCTGTCCTGCGGGGAGGCGAATGGCGCGGGCAGCTTCCCAGCCCTGCACGCTGTTACAGAAGTGACGTCATCATGCAGCGCCGGGAGCGAGCACACACATGAGGGGTCGGACTAGGGTTGCCCTGGGCGCCGGCAACCCTAGATCCGGCCCTGCCTTTACCTTCAGTGACGAGAGCACTGATCCTCCTCTCCCCTGCAGCTTCCCATTCTTTGCTGCAGGAATAGTCTCTCTAGCCTTCAAACAGCTTATCGGTGGACTCACATGGATGACAGGAATTCTGGGCCTGGTTCTTTCGATCCAAACCAATGTTCTATGATGTTCCTAGTTGAGTTCTCTTTTTAAATCATTTTAGGTGGGTTGCCATGTTGGTCTGCAGTAGAAAAGCAGGATTTGAAGCAAGAGGCACCAACAAGATTTTCAGGGTATGAGCTTTCAGGAGCTTTGGCTCCTGAAACAGCTCTTTGAATGTTGTTGTTTCTCTGTAGACATAAACACTTAAGCTATGGTTTACCATAGAAGTGTTACTTCTAAATACCAAAACCATGGTAGACTATAAACCAGGATTTATTTTATTTATTTTCAATTTATATTCCGCCCTCCCCACATTTCCAGCAGGCTCAGGGCAGATGCAAAACCATGGTTTACTTAAATCCATAGTTCAGTATTGCAGTATTATGAGTAAGCATTGGTTAAGGCTGTTTCCCTGCCTCCCTACTTGCAAGGTGACAAGTAGGGCTGTGTGCTTTGGTATTCGCTTCGGGTAAAAATACCCAAAGCGGAGCCGATCTGGAAAGATTCTGGATATCTGAATCAAAGCTTTCCGAAGCTTTCGGAAAGCTTCGGGGCTGAATTTAAATGGCCCCGCTGCTGCTTGCAAGCAGCGGCAGGGTCCTTTAAACATCACCCCCATACCCCCACCAACCTATCTTGTTGGCGGCAGCCACCACCGCCTGAACCTGTGGGGCATTGGGGAACGCTGGAGCTGCCTCCTCCGGCCCTTCCTGCCCCTCAAATGGCCACGGCATGCTGGCGCCGCAGCAGCCATTTGAGGGGCAGGAAGGGCCGGAGGAGGCGGAGAAGGCTCCTCCTGCCCCTCAAATGGCCGCTGTGGCGCCGGCGCACTGCAGCCATTTGAGGGACAGGAAGGGCCGGAGGAGGCAGCTTTGGCCTTCCCCAATGCCCCGGACGCTCAAGTGGTGGCAGCACGAGGCTGTGACCGCCTGAAGCCTCCAGGCCGTCGCAGCCTCGCGCCGCCACTGCCACGACAGCAGCCCGCAGCACAGCTGACCCTCCCACCAGGTAAGGTAAGTGGATGGGAGGTGGAGGGGTTCCCCGGAGGGGTGGGGGAGTTGCCCCCCTCGCTTCAGTATGCTCCGAATAGTTACGGAGCTTACCGAAGCGAGTAAAGTACCTTAATTCCGAAGCAGCTTGCCACTTCGGAATTAAGGTATTTCTGACATTTTCCCCCGCTTCGGATAAACCCAAAGCAGGAAACCCAAATCAACCCCATCCTGCACACTCGTAGTGACAAGCACTTTTCACTGATGGCTTCCTACACGTGTCTACCAGATACTTCAGCGAGCTAGAATATGATTTGCTGCACATGTGGAATCTTACCTAGGAGTGGAACAAGAAAACACAGTATTCGCTGTGGTCACACAAACTGTATCTATATTAGGCTATTGGAGAAGTCTAGCAGATGCGGAATGGTCAGTCTCCAAAAGCTCCTGCAAGTTGCCCTTTGTTATTTTTGTCCTCTTTGGGGACTTCTCTAGTTTTTCCTTTGAGAAATACCGTTTCTAGGCACAACATTACCTTAGCTTAAAGTCTGTGATTTTCCTTTCATTTATGTCGCTTGGTTTCATAAGGCAGTTTTTATTGAAACTTTGCTTTCTTTTGTATTAACAGATAATAATCCAAGGGCTTAGAAACTTAAACCGAGCGGTACACGAAGACATCGTAGCAGTGGAACTCTTACCAAAAGCTGCCTGGGCTGCGCCGTCCTCTGTGGTGTTGCACGATGATGAGAATCAGAATGAAGATGATGTGGAGCAAGAGGAAGAGAAAGAAAAAAGTGTATGATAAGAACAGGGCAGATTTTTCTCTAGTATTTACGGTCGTGTCTGCCTGTTTTGTCTGCGGGGCATCTTGTTTCTATTTACTGTTCCGCTATTAGTTGGCTGCACATGTTCCGTCATTTAGTGCAAGTACAGGAAAAACATACAATTTTTTGTGGCGTTCCCAATCCTAAGAGTCTTTGCTTTCATTCTTAAAAACACCTTTCTAGCTCTTTAGGGCTGCAGAGATAGGCTTGGAAGTACGAGTGAGTTCTCCCAAGATTTAAAACATAAAATCTCCAGTGGATGAGGCATAGGTAGAAGTGAAAGCAGAATAATCGATTAAATGAGAGAACTCAGGCAGCTGTGTTTCTTTTGTGCAGTCTTATATAGTTGCAGAATTCAGTTTTTCTTGGTACATAACTTGAGTTTTGTGTATAATTTTCCGTAACTTGTTTTGCTCTTGCTGGTTGCAGCAAGAGGCAAGGGGCTGCTCAGGTACCTGAAGCCCTGCGGCTGCGAATTCTGCACTTCGGTCTTCTTCTGGCTTTTAAACCAGTGCTGCCGGATGTTGTTCTCCTGCTTGCCTGTGCTCTCCATTAACAGTGAAGACTAGAAACTCATTCTGTTTGTTCAGGCTCCAGAGTTCTCAGGATGTTGAATCCTGTACCATTGCAAAATACAGCTATCCCGGATCAGTATTGGACCATGACAGTGTCCCACTCGGCAAGCTCAAAGTGATTTATGCAAAGCAGCATGCTTCATATGATGTCACAAATAGCTTGAGACCTGGAATGTGACAGTTCGTCCTGTGAAGCAAGAAACAGTTGTGTTAACTTGCTCCGGCTGCATTAAACTTGGTTTCGATGCCTTTTTGTATTTTTTTTTTTAAATCCTAGTTGAGAACTTCTTCGAGCAACAGTATGCTGCGACCAACAGGCAGAGTTGTAGGCATTATAAAAAGAAACTGGAGGCCCTTCTGTGGCATGCTTTCTAAATCGCAGATAAAAGAGGTAAGCATACCTGTAATCGAACGCTTGCCTTGCAGTTTGTTTTCTTCATTTACTGAAAGTTGCTGCTCCTGCTCTCTTAACAGGCAAGACGGCATTTATTTACCCCTGCTGATCGCAGGATCCCTCGAATTCGAATAGAAACAAGGCAGGCTTCAACTCTTGAAGGACAACGAATTATTGTTGCTATTGATGGCTGGCCTAGGAATTCAAGGTACCCTAATGTAAGTCTGAAAGAAAACCAATCAGTTAAGTGGCTCGGAAGATTGCAAAATCGATTTGAGAATCAGACTCTTTCAAGAGAAGGAAGAAAAGGGAAGCCCAATCTTATGTGGTTGCATATCGTGTTAGGGTGGCCTGTAGGACAGTCTTCCACGACTTCTCACTCTGTTTGCAAAATCTCTTATTCCTCTGCTGTTGTGACTCAGGGCCCAGGAGCCCGAGTTGCTCTCATCACATTGAACCCTGTTTAGAATTAACAGACTAGTTGCCTGATTCTACATGTTTACTCAGAAGTAAGAGTTCAGTTTGGCTTTGCCTCGAATGAGTTTATCTTACATTGCAGCTAAAAACTATCATTGTTTTTTAACAACTGTCTTGAACAGATTAAGATATGTGTTTGTGCAGGGTCACTTCGTAAAGAATTTAGGAGCTGCTGGCGATAAGGAAACGGAGACTGAAGTCCTGCTTTTGGAGCATGATGTGCCTCACCAGCCCTTCTCCCAATCTGTACTTAGCTTCCTCCCCAAAATGCCATGGAGCATCACTGACCAGGTACGATAAAGGCTCTGATCACAAGAAGAAACTTTGCTTTGCCTCTCTGTCTCGTGTAGCACTTGCATATGTTACAGTGGGAGGCAAGAGAATAATAGTGGAAGCAGAAAAGAAGCAATCCAGATCTACTAGCCATAAAGATGGGAAACTTACGTTCCCCTCCTCCCCTTTTCCTGCCTTTTCAGTCTTTAATTGTTCTTCACTTTGGTATATTGTCTTGACCTTGAAGCCTCATAGGTTTCCCTGGAGGAAAGGAGAGGCAGGCAAATGACTGGTTTCTGTCTGGCGCTTGAAACCCCATCAGTGATCCTTGCAGCCTGTTTCTTGTCTGTGAAGTTAGTATGAACTAGGCATTTGCGGGGTACCTCAAAGCGTGGCCATCGACAGTTGACTGTTTTTCAGCTGATTTATACACCCAGGTGCTGTGCATTACTCCAGAAAATAGTTATTCCTCTCTATGCTGTTCATTTTGCTACACAAGTTCATCCCCTTTTTTGGGAGTGAGCCGAAGTCACTTTGATTTGAATTTGTGTTAAATATGCAGAGCCCATGCTACCATTGTTTGCATTGCTTTTCCTTTGGTCCACCTGTGTGTGTATTCTCTCTGACCTTACAATGTATTTATACATTTAGGTGTCAAGACATCTGACAGTGCAGTGCTATGCAGTTACTCCAGTCTAAGTCCACTGGAATCAAGATGTGGGGTGGTGTCACTGCATAGGATTGCACTGTAGATATGCTTTTGGCTTATGCCAAAATATGCTTGTCTTTACAATGCCTCAAGACTCTGAATTCACTGCAGCAGGCTTGTGCAGCCGTGCGTTTGGAATTCCACTAATGTATCTCGATCGAACCTTAATTTACCATTTTATAATTAAGGTTCTCTTAAATGATGTAAATGTTAGTGGGTAAATGATGATGATTCTTCTAAAAACCACTTTGTCATGAAAACCTTTTCAGGATATGAAATGTAGAGAGGACTTGAGGCATCTGTGTGTGTGCAGCGTGGATCCTCCTGGCTGTACCGACATTGACGATGCGTTGCACTGCAGAGTCCTGGAAAACGGCAATCTGGAGGCAAGTTCCCCTCGGGGTTCATTGAAATGCTCTTCTGCAGTGTTCGTATCGATGATGCTTATTTATCAGGAAGCTAATGAGATTAAAACTGCACAAAACGATTGCACTGTCAATCCAAAATGATGAGAATAAACTGAAGACTATTGTAATATATGATCTGGTAGATAGTTGTGGTCTAGCTGCTATACACAACCTTGTGGCTGCAGCCATCCCCTAGGAAAGGGGTCTTTCCCTCCCAATGTGCAGTCAGACACAAAATCTGCCGTTCCAGGAGGGAAAGCGCAGTTCCAAAAGAACACATAATTCAGTTCATTCAAAAGTTGTATTATTTTAGCTGATTATAGTATGGATAGTGAGTAATCCAAGCTTCTTTAGAACCCCATTCCTTGAATGAAGCGTACTAGTTTCTTTCCCTCCCACCATAGACACTCCCCAAAGAGTTCACTGTTGGTCTCTAGATTAGGGGTGAACACCTTTCTTTCTTTCTTTCTTTCTTTCTTTCTTTCTTTCTTTCTTTCTTTCTTTCTTTCTTTCTTTCTTTCTTTCTTTCTTTCTTTCTTTCTTTCTTTCTTAAAAATCATTTTAATTCTGTTCTGGTATTTCAGAAAGGGCATGATTACCATTGTCCTAAAATTTCAGGAACTTCAGGAATTAAAAATTTTTTTACTTCATTTTGTACCCCACCTTTCTGTCCACTGGGCACTCATAGCAGCTCAGAACATGGTCCTCTCCTCCATTTTCTCCTCACAACAAACACTGTGAGGTAAGTTAGGCTGAGTATGTCTGACTGGCCCAAGGTCATCCAGCGAGCTTCCATGTTGGAGTGGGGATTCGGACCTGGGTCTCCCAGATCCTAACCCATCACTCTAGCCGCTGTACCACACTGCCTCTTTCAGGGTAATTTGGCGGGGTTTGAGACTATCTTCCCAAAGGTGTCCTGCTCAAGGCTGAAGGCGTGGGAGTCCAGGCTGGATGGAAGCGGGAGCCAAGAGTGTAACATAGATGCTGTTCCAGCAAAGGTTGTGAGTGAAATGAGGCCTTCAGTACCGCTGCCAGGAGATGGGGATGGAGGCCCTTCCTCCTCTCCAGGGTCAGGCTACTGTTATTTGAAGGTGCCATAGCTGATTACAGCGGCAGGTGCTGTGATGGGGCTGAGGTGAAGTCCGAGTCCGAAGGCAGGGCTGTTTCTCAAGGGGAGCTGACTGACTGAGACACTTGGGGTTCCTCCTGCTCATCAAAAGAGGCTCCTGGAGGCGTCCCAGCTGCCTTGTTCTGTGGTGGTGTTCGTTGCCCGGCTCCCTCCTCCTCTAAATCTTCAACCTTGTCATCTGAGGAGCAGTCTGTATGCTGACTGATGACAAAGGCCAAGTCCAGGGGCCAAGTCTACCACCCATTGAAAACAGTAGAAGCTTAAAGGGTAGAGGCAGCATCAGGGATGAAGCAGCTCAGCTCGGGTTGGTGCTCTCTCCCTCCTCCCGTGGCACCCCTGCTGCCTCTGCTACTTTCAAGGGAGAGCAGGACTTCTCTTCCCTTCCCCACCAGCTGATAAGCTTCTCAGAGCTGAAAGACTCCTGAGGGGAGATACATTTTTGGCAGCCCTGGAATTTTGCAAGAGTTCGGTCCTCTTGGGTATTTCCAAGCCAGACCGAAACAGCAAATTTTCAGCTTGGAAATAACCAAATGCATGCCCCTCCTTCAGTTGTAAAATTTTATCCCAATTCTAAACCCGTGAAACCTTAAGTAAGAAAATATGTGCATGCAGGGAAGGAAAAAGAACCGTGTGTTGTGATGGCACGTGCTCAGCATGCAGATTGCAATCTGATACCACTGTGCAGTTCCAAGTATTCTTTAAAAAAAAACCCCTGCTATATGTTTCTGTTCTCCTTCTGTCAATAAAAAGCTGAACTTCAGTTCTTCTAAGTCTTTTTAATGCTGCTTTCTGCGCGCAAAAAGAGGAGAATAAAAAGAATTGCCCTATGAAAACCCTTTGCACAATTTCTTCCCTAGGGGTAAACTCGTTAGGGTTATAGCTATATGCCTGCGTTCCATACCGTGCGTATGTTTGAGCTACAATAATTGTTTTCAGTTACCTCCATCTTTCCAGTTCCAAACTTTAGCTGAAGGCTGACTTAATCAGAGGTATAACTGTTATTGCACAGCTGTAATAATAAGACATTTACCAGCCTATCACAAAACATAGGGCTGTAATGGCTTCAGGAAGCATATGGAAAAATTCAAAGAAGGTACCAACCAGGGCAAGACAAAATGCATGCAGCATGAGATCATCAATTAAAAGTATACTTGTGAAAACGCTAAATAATCTATTTATTAGGTTGGTGTACACATTGCTGATGTCAGCCATTTCATTCGACCAGGAAATGCTTTGGACCAAGAATCTGCAAAAAGGGGTACAACTGTATATCTGTGTGAAAAAGTAAGTTTCCTTTTTGTAGTATTTTCTGTTTACGTTGGGTTGTCCTGGTTAGAGCTGGCTTCATTTCATAAAGATATTTCTCTCATGTGATGGTACATAAGGCTGTCCTTGTGGGATAGGTACAGCTGTAAGCTTTTTTTTGTACGTTCAGAGGTTCAAGGAGATTTTAGAAAACCAAAATATTAAAAACTGTGCTGTGAAGGCTGCTGAAACTCTTATTTCCAGAGGAGTTAGCCATGTTAGTCTGTAGTTGCAAAATAGTAAAAAGTGCAGTAGCACCTTTAAGACGAACCTACTTTATTGAGGCATAAGATTTCGAGAACTACAGCTCTCTTCGTCAATTCTTGAAGAGAACTGTGGTTCTCAAAGTCTTATTCCTCAATAAAGTCGGTTAGTCTCAAAGGTACTACTGGATTTTGTTTTACTATTTTGAAACTTTTATTGGTACTGTTCATCATTACTTGTGATAGTGAAGTTCATGGAGCAGTTCTATAGGTTAGTGAAATGGGACCAACTACAGATAAGGAAAGAGTCTGCATATTTAGAAGATTTTCCAGGTGGCTAGAGCAAGGGTGTTATGGGAATAGTTTTAGGTAGGTAGTTGTGTTAGTCTGTAATGCATGATATATGCCATCAAGTTGCTTCTGTCTTAGGACAATCCTATGAATTCATGACTTTCAAAATGTCTTATCATTAACAACTCTATAAGATGTCGCCTTAAGTTGGTGGTAACTAGACAACAATTATGTAGTCTATAATAGTAGAACTAAATTCCAGTCCAGTCACGCCTTATAGACCAACCATTTTTTCCAGGATATAAGTGTTTGTGAGTCAGAAGTTCACTTTGCTGACGAAGTGAGCTTTGACTCATGAAACCTTAAACCCTGGAAGACTTTGTTGTCTTTAAGGTGCAACTGGACTGGAATTTAGTTATGAGAAGATTGCCTGGATGCTTCAGTAAAGCCTTTCATATCCAAAGTTTGATATTGGTTTAGTATCTGTAATGGGAGAGAAACATAGATTGTGAATTTGCCCTTAATCAAATTAACTACAGATGTATAAATCTGTACTATGGGAATAGACGTGAAATAGAATATTGCTTAAAACAAGGCATACATTGCTTGTTGTTTTGTCCCTTGTCTTTCAGAGGATTGATATGGTTCCAGAGTTGCTGAGTTCCAACTTGTGTTCTCTGAGATCCAATGTTGACAGGTAATTAAGCAGTTAGGAGTTTGTCAGCTACTTTAGACAATTGCAAGTAAACTTGTCGATTGCAACAGTTTGTCTTTTTTTCCCCTCCTTCCCCTCCTAGACTTGCATTTTCATGTATCTGGGAAATGAATCACAGTGCTGAAATCTTGAAAACCAGATTTACAAAAAGTGTAATTAATTCCAAGGTAGGATTAAAATTCATTTGGTTGTTTAGGGAGGAAAAAACACAGGGAGAACTGCTTGGCCACTCAAGGGTGTCTTTGAATCCAAACCAGCCAGCCATAAGCTCCTCCTTATGAGTTGGGTTCAAACCACTGGCAGCAGAGTGAAGCTGGTGGAGCAGGACTTTCCTGCCCCGGTGGGGGGGGGGGTGGTATCAAGGGACCCTCAGGAGTCTGCAGTGGGATAGGGAATTGGCAGAAATCACCCCCCCCCCTCCATCTTCTGCTAACAGAATCCAACTCGTTGTCTTAGAATTCGACCAGCTTCGGACACATTGCATTCAGGGGTCGTGTCATTATTGGCCTCGTATTTATTGCTTCTCTTTCTAATGGTTCCTCCCTGGAGGCTTCTCTTACATACGCGGAGGCCCAGATGAAGATAGACTCCCCCAGCATGAATGATGACATCACGACTAGCTTACGTGGACTCAATAAACTAGCTAGAATTCTTAAGAAGTGCCGGATAGATAACGGGTAAGTAGATGGGCATGAGTTCCGTTGAGCGTTTTCTCTTGCTCTTGTAGATGTGCTGCAGCCGTCTGGCTTCTGGCAAAGTGGATTTTCCTGTTACTAGCATTGTAAAGAAAATGGTGGCAGGTCTTTATTGTATAGCACAATGCCTTTCGAGCTGTGGTGGTAGGCTGCCCTGGCGTTCCCTCTTTAGCTTGTTAGAGGTTCTTGATGGGAAGATCAGTCATAGCAGATAATCTTTCCTGGACACCAGCTTATCCACCATAAGCAGTTTCGTGCAATGCTCAGCAAAACACTGCACTTCTAGATCGCAGTCTTAGTTCAAGGTGGGCCACAGGGGGCCCATCAGGTTTAGCTGTCTCCCTGTGTAGATTATGTATGTTCCCTAGAATCCACTGTGGTGTGTGTTCTGCATTCTTCCTGATTGTTTACTGCCTAAGTTTCCATACTGCCTTTCTGCCCTTGTATTGAAGGCAACCTACAGTTCACATCAATGCTTGCAACATGACGTATAGAACCTGGAAGAGAAGAGGAAGACAAGCACATTCAGACACGAATTCTTAGCTAGTTTACATAACTATTCCATAATGGCCGGATGAAACGGCTGCCGAAGGAGGAAATGTTGGAAAGGGAAGCCTCAAACAACATTTTGCTCCAGGCAATCTGATAGAAGGGGGTCTTGCCATTTCCCCTTCTCCCAGAGATGCCTTAGCTGACTAGTTTCAGGCGGGAAGCCGTGCAATAGAACAGCAAGATCGAGTCCACTGGCACCTTAAAGGTCTGTTGGACTTGAATCTTGCTTCTCCACATACTAGTGAATGCAAGACAGTTTCCCTGGAGGTAAAATAATTGAAAACCACCAATACCGCTTAAGTGACACAGATGTCTTAACTAAGTATTATAATTAAATCTGGTTGTCTGAGGACTGTGGTATTTATTAGAATGGTTTTGATCAGGGGTCATTTTGTAGAAAAAGAGCGGGAGGAACTCATTAGCATAACTCATTAGCATATACCAGAAATGTGTCATTAGCGTAACTGATTTGCATATGCCACACCCCCTGGCATCACCTATCCTGGCTGTTTTGGACCCAATCCTGGCCATTTAGGGCCGAAATTGGGCCCAAAATGGCAAAAAGGGGCTGAAAATGCCCGCAAAGGGGCCCAAAATGGTCAGGATCAGGCCGCTGCTGAACAGGAGAGTGATCTACCACCTGTCAGAGGCCCAATCTAGCATTAAACAGGCCCAAAATGGCCGAGAGTCAGGTGGGCAGGGCCACCTGACATGTGACCTCTTTGGGGATCTGCTGGAACTGTGTTCCTGCGCATTCCCCCTCGAAATGAGCCCTGGTTTTGATACTTATTAAAGCTCTGTAAATGAGATCACGTTCTCCAGGTTCTGCAACATCTGAACAGGGTCTCTTGCCGGTGCCAGCCTGCACATGGGCGAAATCAACAGCAGCCCATACACGGGCTTTCTCTGTGGTGGCCCCCTACCCTGTGGAACATACTGCCTGAGGAGGTCAGGAGAGCCCCCACTCTCCTGGCTTTCCACAAGTGATGCAAAACCAAATTATTCAGAAAGGATTTTACTCAAATAGGAGGGCGGTATTGTAGGGACCTGTGCTTCATGTCGTCTAATGTCAGTCCTAGAATTGATTATGTTCTATTTCAACAATTCTTCAACTCTGTATTGGATCCTTGCTAACTCTGTCTTTGTAAACTTGCATTTATTTACCCTATGGCATTGTTTATGGAAATATCCTTGATACTGATTGCACTAATCTCACACCATGTAATCTTCCTCGAGTCTCAGTGAGAAAGGTGAACTACAAATGACAATAAATAAATAAATAAACATAGTTTTGCTCTATTCATATATGCTTTATTTTCTAGGGCTTTAACTCTTTCTTCACCTGAAGTTCGCTTCCACATGGATAGTGAAACCCACGACCCAATCGATTTACAGACAAAGGAGCTCAAGTATGTTTAATCTACTGATTTTAGTTGTTGTTGTCAGGTTGCTCGGTTGTGAGGCTCTCTTTAGCGATAGGCTGTCAGTTCTCTGCATTCCTTAATGAAGATCTAAAGTGCCCAAGTTCTGTTGTCGTGCCTTCATGTTGCTTCTGCTAGTATGGGAGGTGTGATGCCTTGCACAGCAATGCTGATTATGAAGTGTGCAAAACAATGTGCTTTCTGCACAGATCTGGTCTGAGGGATTTCAGAAATCACAAGCCGTGGAATGCTGTGTTCCTAGGCTTAATACTGTCACGGGATCGTGTATTGGATTTTCAAGTATTATTGTTAGTTTTTATAGCGTTGTGACAGGTCCTTGTGAAAAGTGTCACGCAGAGACAGGATCTGTCCCACTTCCCCATTTCCACTGCAGCTCCCTGAACAATGGGGGCTCATGGGTCTCTTGGGAACTTAGGGAATCCAGTGTGTGTGTTTTAGGTGGGGGGAAATGGGCTGAAACTATTCTCCATTCTCTGTTGGTTGAGGAGGGAATCCAGGCTGGGTTGCTTAGTCTGCAGGCAGGACCATGTTGGTCAGTTGGAAGAGTAAACTCCGATTCCATTCAGCTCTACAGCTAGATGCTTGGACAGTAAACATTCTAGGTCCTTCTATTTTTCTCCATTTCTCTGTATTTCTCTCCCTGTTTCTCCCTGTTTTTTCTTTGTTTGGAATGTGACAGGATGGTCACCTGTGCTTCCTTTGAAGGTTGTTTTTAACCCTGGCCTACAGCTTTGTGGCTGCTTCAGTCTGTCTGACTTGCCCTTCGCTGTACCTTCCCATGGTAGGGTTATGGCAAGAAGGCAGCTCTGCATCTGTGGAATTCCTGAAATGCGCTTGAAATGTACACAGCTGTATTAAATGGTAGCATTAGGGCTCAGTCCAGTCTGCGTGCAGGCATAGTGCCTGTGTATGGAGGATTCCTGAACTGCTGAATAGAGCCCTGACCACTCCACCTCCTATACAGGCAATGGAATGAGTCTGTTTCACAGACTGGGAAGTCTATGCCCCATCCAGTCTTCCCTCCGATGTACCAAGCAGGGGCTACTCGTACACCATGAATAACTTCTATGGCCCAGAGAGAGACCTGGATGGAGGAATGGAATAGGAATGCATGCATAGCCTCTCATGTTGCTACTTCTGTGCACAGCCACGTGAGATCCCAGCCATGTTGGGTCTTAATGGGAATCCATTGGTCAAGTGTGTGTGTGTGTGTTGTGTGTGTGTGTGGAGTTCTCCATCCTTGGACAGAATGAACATGTTGGACCTAGATTACCACTTTTTTCTGATGTGTAAATGTTTCACATTGACAGAGAAACCAACTCTATGGTTGAGGAGTTCATGTTGCTCGCCAACATCTCGGTGGCACAAAAGATCTACGATGAGTTCTCAGAGCACGCCTTGCTGAGGAAGCATCCTGCTCCTCCTCCATCCAATTATGACATCCTTGTGAAGGCAGCAAAGTCCAAGGTGAGCTCTTAACACTTGACATCAAAACAGATAAAGGAGTTGTCCTCTGATCCGATTTGTACATTTTTTCCTTTGAGATCTTGCTGAGGACAAGAAGGGCCACAAGTGGTGTTGCCGACATGCACATGAGTTTCCAGGTTTTTTTTTTTTTTTGCTTCTGCACCACCTCACCTCAACCCCACACCCAGCATCTGAAATCCCCCCTCCTGAGATTGGGGGAAACCTTCCAGGCGGCATTTAGCGTAGCGCAAGTGACTGCAGGAGGGAAAATAAGCTGCCTCCCCCTCCGTGCCTACAAGAGCTTTGCATGTACGCCCACAAATCATGCCCATACTTCTGTGTGATCCAGATGAGTCCATGAATATTTGAGTATATTTCTGAATATTTTTTTCACTGTGCCTTTACAAGCACGTGCAGTGCGCTACCGGTCAGGTTTGAAAACAGTTCACTGGGCACAGTTAGAATCAAGACGGCACATTGCATTTTTGCGGTTTGTCACTTTCCTTCGAACAGCTCAAAGCAGCGTATATCAGACTTGCGGAGCACGTCGGTGAAGTCAATCAAACGATGCTAAACTGCTTGGAATTATTAAGCAGCCTCTGGTTATTTTCCACCTTTTTACAGGGCTTGGAAATCAAAACCGATTCAGCAAAAGCTCTGGCTGATTCGCTGGACAGCGCAGAATTTCCTTCTTTCCCATACCTGAACACGTTGTTACGTATCCTGGCTACTCGCTGCATGATGCAAGCCGTTTACTTTTGCTCTGGGATGGATAATGATTTTCACCACTATGGTTTGGCATCGCCGATTTATACTCATTTTACTTCGCCAATCAGAAGGTACTGCAGTTTTTCATTCATTTATTCCCAAAGCAACATTCTCCCCTCCTCCATTTTATCCTCACAACAACCCTGTAAGGTAGGTTAGTCTGAGAGAGGGGCAGCTAGCCCAAAGTCACCGAGCAAGCTTCCATGGTAGAGTGGGGGCTTGAACCTGGGACTCCCAGGTCCTAGTCTGACACTGTAACCATTACTCCATTATCCCACAGTGGTTCAAAAGAGATCTGTGACCGCCTTACTCTTTTAGGACTTCTCTTGGAACGATGGCTTGATAGCTGTCCAATTGCATGAGGAAAGATGACTTCTAATGGCTGCTTTTGCTAGCTGAAGTTCTGCAGTTAGTAGAAATTTGCTCTAAGACTTATTTCTATAGCATAATTTGAGCTTATCTTGCAGAACTTAATTTCCTCTCCCTTGTTTGAATTAATTGATTAATAGCAGAGTGTTAGAATGAAATGTTAGGGAAGAAGCCAAGGGGGTAGAGGGACACCAGTAGGGGATATAAAATCTCTGAAATTTTAGAAAACAGGATGGGACTGGATCCAGAGTGCCATCTTTACCATGTTTACCTCCTCCCAGCAGTCCCTTCCCCCCCCCTCCCCCGGGAGATTCCAAGGGCCCCATATGGGGCCGCCGTTGTGCGGTTTCCGGGGCTGCAGTGGGAAGGAGGCCGGTTCCATCAGTGGAGCTGAACGGACATAAGGAGGTGGAGAGGGCAGTTTTATTTAATGGCATTCTTGGAAAATCTGAATTTGCCATAGCGCAGATCTCCCATTCATCTCATCTTTGTTTAAATATACTTTATATCAACTGGACTGTGCCCTGTAATAGTTAGGACAAAATGTGCCATTGTTTGCCTTCGTTTTTCTAAGGGCAAATATTTGTTCTTGCGATCTTGTATTATGGTGCTCTTGTACAGAATTTTTTCCAGGACCTTTTATGCTTTTTGTTTTTGTGAATCTCCATTAGCTTCTCAATAAATTTTAAGTAAGAAGGCATAGAATTTGGGTTTACTGCATGGGGAGTGATTCTACGGCCTCCTCTAATTTCTGCACCTTGGCTGAAAGACAGTTTCCTTGAAGGAGTCTGCTGTGGCCTACAGTTTCTACCGTGGCTTTCTCTGTACTCCCAGAGTCAGCATTCTGCATTACTAATGAATCAAAATAGTTCAGTACAAATGGCTTAGTGAAGCATACCCCTAAAGAGTGCTTAATGTTGACGGGGTCCTACCCTGCCTCTCTTAATGCTCATCCATTGCAAGTGAGTGGCAGGTACTGAAGAGCATCTAAAACAAAACCCAGCTGCTACCTCATGAGATCTCCACTGGTGATTCATAGACCTGAAACAAATGACTGCGGGCTTTGAGCTGTGGCTCAGCGGTAGAGCATCTGCTGGGCCTACAAAAGGTCCCAGGTTCAATCCCTAGTTTAAAAGGGGATGCTGTAGTGGGTGATGTGATGAGAGAGACCCCGGGGAGCTGTTTCCAGTCTGGACAGACAATACTGACCTTGATGGACCAAAGGTCTGATTGAGTTTAAGGCAGCAGCTTGATGTGTTCAACATGTAACATTCATCCTTGATTTTTTTGGCATTACAGATACGCTGATATCATAGTGCATCGACTGTTGGCTGTGGCTATAGGGGCCGACTGTACATACCCTGACCTCACAGACAAGCACAAACTGGCAGATTTGTGCAGGAATCTCAACTACAGGCATAAAATGGCTCAGTATGCGCAAAGGGCATCAGTGGCTTTTCACACTCAGGTGACTGGTTTTGTCCTGGTATTCCTCTAGGAACCTGGGGTGGAGGGATGCTTGACTGGAGAAGATCCGTACTTTTTTTGCTTCTGTGATTAAGATTTTGCTGTTCTAAAATGCAGCTTTTAAAAGGGGTCTCTATTGTTTGCCATCAACCAGGATCATTGTAGCAGGCTGCTAGAGATTTAGAACAGAGTCAGAGGCAATGAGAATATGCTATGCTCATTCCCTTCCAAATAGCCAAAGGGCTGGAAACTAGCAGGAGTAAATAGGGCTGTTGTGTCAAAGGAAAGAAGAGAGAACATGGCAGCTCTGCTCTTCTTCTCTCTCTCTGGAAGGGCCTCCCTCTCCCAGCTCAGGAGCGAGAGAGTTTTGACCGACTGTTTTGAGAGTCAATGTTCCTAGATGGTTTCACTCCAAAATAAGACTTTTCATCCTCGGTTCAACTGTTTTAATACTGGTTTGGTACGCGTTCTTTTTGCAGTTGTTTTTCAAGAGCAAAGGCGTTGTGAATGAAGAGGCTTACATTCTGTTTGTACGAAAGAACGCAATTGTGGTTCTGATCCCCAAATACGGCTTAGAAGGCACAGTCTTCTTCGAAGAAAAAGATAAGCCCAAACCGACGCTTCTGTACAACGATGAGGTAAAAAACAATGTGAAATGAATATTAGAAAAAACAAGTATTGCTGCCAAAATTAAGTTACAATGTGAAATGAATATTAGAGAGCAAGATCCAGATCATTGCTCTGGAAACATCACTTGTCACCAAGTTCCTTTTCAGACTCCCCAAGTTTCAAAAAGTTCCTGAAGTTTAACAGGAAGTTGTGTAAAGGAAATCTCTTTACTGTGGGCAGGATGTGCTTTTAAGCTGGTTGGTGAATCAGGCTGTTTGAGTACTCTAGTTGAGTGTGCAGTAGAGATGGGCACGAACCTGAATACGAATTAAAAAAACCCACGAACCAGTCCAGTTTGTGGTTCATGAACCAATGGTTCATGGAAGCTCATTTCCGCACACTTCCACGAACTGGTCTACTGGTTCATTTGGTTTGTTTTAAAATAGCAAAGCCCCTTTCCCTGCCACTGCAAGGGAAAGGGGCATTAAACCCACGGAACAGCTGTTTATCGGGGAGATCCCCGACAAGCAGCTGATCATTTAAACATCGGTGGAGGGAAAATGGCCATTTACACTGAGGGTGGGGCTTGGCTGGCCGGCCAGGAACTCCTGGCTGGCCAGCCATGCCTCACCTACTTTTTAAATGGCCATTTCCCTGCTGCTGGGTGCGGCCATTTAAACAGCCGCTGTTTAAATGATCAGGTGCTTGTCAGGGATCTTCCCGACAAGCAGCTGATCTGCTTAGCAGCAGCAGGGGAAAGAGCATTTAAACCCAATGAACCACGAACTGGCTCGTGAACTTGCCCCAGTTCTTGGGGGTTCCTGGTTCATGAAAATGCCATGAACCACAAACCGCACGGTTCATTTTTTTTGCGGTCTGTGTCTAGTGTGCAAATAACATGCATCTGTCTTTGGATAGTTTATCCATGCAAGCCAATTTCTTGGCAACCTGTGTTTTCTTTAGGGTTTAGAAAATTTTCAATGCAATCCTATGTTTATTTATCCCATTGACAGCCTATTTGTTTTTAAAATAGAATAGTTCTGTATAGCACTGCAGTCTATTTCCTAAGTCTTTTTTTAATTAACTATTCAGTTCGATTTTGACTTAAGATGGTGCTTTTTTTTACAGGTTCCCTCTCTTACCGTGGAAAGCACAACTTTCTATACCTTTGACAGGGTTACGGTGAACATCATGTTAGATGCTTCCAACGTTCAACACCAGAAAATTCGCATGGCTCTAGTGGAACCAAAGGTATAAGATCACCTGTGTGGGAAATAAAAGCCGTATTGGTAGCATAAGGAAGACAAAATATTATGTGTAATGGTTTAAGTAGAGCTAAAGCATAAGTAGAGACAATTTTAAGGACAGTTTCCTAGGGGAAAGGTCCTTTGAATAACATGGGACTGAGTAGAATTGCTTTGATTGCTCCCAAATTTGGTGTCCTTCTAAGTCAAAAGTATAAGCAAAATTTGCAAATGGGTAGTAGTGTTGTATGCATTTCTAGTTTACAAGACTCTATTTCTTTCGTGGGGGGGTATGGGCAACTTTAATTTTATAGAACATTAATGAAAGATGTGAAATGAAAACAAGCAAATCTGTGAATACGGCCTTTTTTTTGGAAAATTAAGGTTTAAAGTAACCTCTTGCTATTTATCTGTTCTGTCCAGGACATACTCTGCATTAGACAGAACAACAACTTCCAGTTCACATATTGTCCAGGCTTGTGCTGGACACCCATGTTTTTTTGAACTGAAAGCTGAATTGCTTTTCTGTGTGTTCCACTAATGTCCTCTTCCCATAATATGTAAAGAACCTCTGCTCAGCTTCACCTTCAGCCTTGCCCCAGTTTCTGAGTTGAGGAGTGCTAATACGGGGAGAAGGCAAAGCAGAAACGTCTCCCAGTTATAGATCCAGAGGAGTTAGCCGTGTTAGTCTGTAGTAGCAAAATCGAAAAGAGTCCAGTAGCACCTTTAAGACTAACCAACTTTACTGCAGCATAAGCTTTCGAGAATCACCGCTCTCTTCGTCAGATGAGACGTTAGTCTTAAAGGTGCTACTGGACTCTTTTCGATCTCCCAGTTAGTGCCCCCTCTCCTGCAAACAACAAAAGTCATTTGTACCAGAGGAACTAGGTTCTTTCATGCATGCCAGTATTTCTGTGCACAGAGAAACATCTCATCAATCTGTGGGACCCCTGTGGGATAAGGGCTGGACCTGCCAATGGCAAGGGGTGGAAGCTTCGCTTTGATTCCTGTGCTTCCAAGTGCAAAAGAATGAATGGCCAGCCTTCAGTTTTTTAGTTGAAAAAGCAAAAAGACTTAAGGATTAACATGTCTCTGATCCTTAGTGATTCTAGTTAAGAATCCAGTGTGCTCTTATTTGCACGTGTTCTCTTGATCGTGAGGGTGTGAGAACGAAGCGAGACCCATTTTCAGTAACTTTGAAGATCATCTGTCCGTATCTCACAACTTCTGTTTCCCTTTGAGGCTCCTAAGAGAATTTTTGTCAGGGTTTTGGGATATATATTAGATTTCTGAACTGGCAAGGAAAAACCTTGCTAATTGACAACTCTACTGCTTTACAATGGTAATTTTTGAAATCTTTCTTCTGCCAGCTTGTAGGCACGAGTGTCCCCAGCCAAGCCACGCAACTCAACAGTAATAATGAGCCTAAGAAGAAGAAACTGAAAGAATAGCTTCATTTCAATTGACTAAGATGCTCAACTGTGAAATAAACGATGTACACGACAAATTGTATATGAAATTGTATACAGTTTTAGAGATCCTTTTTAAAGACGTTTGTTACACGTAATTTGTAGCTGTATTTAAACTTTTATATATTCATCTCTGGTAAAATTTAATTTTTAAGTTGTATGTAATATATTTGCAAAATGCAGATAAACTAGAAATGTCTGGAGGTGCTTACAGAATATGTTGAGTTTATAAGAGATTCCTGATAAAGAATTGTCTGTCTATAACCTGGTATTGAGCACTTTTGCTCTGTTGGGTCTACAACACTTTTCAAGAGCTTGGCTCCACCACTAACCCTAGTCTATAACACGGGAATTGCTTCTCTCTCTCAAGAACAAGATTTCAAGAAGATTGGAGGCCTGGAGCAGGTGCGGGGGACAGAAATGTTCTGCTCTGCTGACAAAAGTGCCTTGTGTGGGTGGAAAACCTATTCTGGATCCAACCCATGGAAAGCCAGTGTAACGGGGAAGGCCTTCTTTGGATCTTTCCATCTTCAGCTAGCTGTAGTATTTCTGTTAAAGAAGTAATATACCCAAGAGACCATGCACTCTGAAGAGTTGTGCAGAGTGTGAATTAAGGGTTAAGTGACGGTCTGTCAACTGTTTCTGCTTTGACAAAACCTTTCATACAAGTTGGCCATGGATGGTATAATCCGTTGTAATGCACCCAAAGCTGTGGCCGTATTTCCGGTGAAGCTTCTAACAGCGATCCGTCAAGTTGTCCTAACTGGATACTCTGATGAGAATGTTTTTGCCGTTCATTGAAAGGCAGAATGAACAGAAGGGCTTGTCCATGGGTGGTTGATTCTGTAGGGCCCTGACTGAAGGAAGGTCTGCTTAACTTCACCCCATGATCAGAATAGATTTTGTGCCTGAGACAGCAAGAAGCTCTTTATTGGTTAATAACCTCCAGCTAGAGGCTGGCTCGACGGGGTTGTGGAGAGAGCTGGAAAATTTTTCAGAGCCATTTACAAGAAAAAAAGAAAGACTAGCATCCCACAAAAACCTTGAACTGCTGGTACTCCATTGAAAGCCACTGTTGGCTATTACTGTTTATGGCTGCAGCATGGTGTCTCTGTCCGTCCCTTCAATACTGTCCTTTGCATGGAAGAACATTAACACCCAGTTCAGTTTTGTAGCATAAATACTGATGGCTGACTGACTATATTAGAACTGTACTTCATTGGTGCCACTCAGCCGATGAGGTATTGGATCTGGGCAAACATTTAGTTTTCTTCTGGCTCGTGATTGCAGGGAATCTGTGGATGGTGGTATTTCCAATGAGTGCCCACCACCCTTAGAAAGGGAAGGAAGCCAGATCTAGCCTCTCTCCCAGAGTCCCTGCCCTTGTTCCTAGAAAACTGAGCAGCTGGTGTCAAATTAGCTGGATGTGTGTGAGGATCCCCTGACCTTCTGGAAGGCTATCCTCCTAATCCCCAGACCAGTTTGAGAAATACTGGTGTAAATAATTGTTTCCCAACACCTGATAGTGTCAAAAATTCAAGTGTTAGCTAAGATCAGAGCTCCCCCTCTCCCAAGATTTTAGTTTTCTTTCCACCATTTGATATTAATGGTGTCCAACTTGATTATGATGCTGACGCTCAAGTCTGCTTCAATTGTTTTACAATATGTTTTTATATGACTAGTATGGAAATATTACATGCAGCTTTAAATGCTGCCTGTTTTAGTGGGGTTTTATTGAAAATACTTACATGCCTGCCCTTTTTACTGAGCATCTCAGGACTGGAGGCAGGTAACAATGTAAAAACCATTTTATTAAGCAAACATGAAAAATGACAAAAAAGAAACATTAAAACCAAGGAACTTACATCCCTCAGCACTGGCTATTGTGCAGCCTTACCAGAAAACCAAGAGTAGAAGCCCGCCTGGCCTCTTCTGAAAAGCTATTCTAGGGGCAAAGGGCAGCCACCAAAAAGGCTTGAACCAAGATTACTGCCAAACATACCTTGGAAAGGAGAGTATTGAAATTAGAACTTGCTGGGAAGAAATGAAGCTGCAGAAGGGGACCGTGGAGGGAGGGGAGGCAGTTCTTCAAGTAGAGGGTGGGGCTGGTTATGAAGGCCTCTAAAGGTTAGCAATAGTACCTTGGATTTGGATGTGGAAGCTAGGCAGTCAGTGAAGGGACCTCAGAGTAAGAGTGGCAGTTCTGGCAGCTGTATTCTGTGCTAACTAGTTTCTGGATCATCTTCAAGGGCAGCCCCATGTACAGCATGATACAGTAGCCTAGCCTCAAGGTTACTGAAACATAGCTCAGCACAGCCAGATCAGATATCTGCAAACATGCAGCTTTTCCTTGTCTAGACTGGATACAGTCAAAGCAGTTGCTATCTTCTTAGTTCTATTGATCACTTTCTAATTTTGAGATATCACAGAGACAACATTTAGCCTAGGTGTGACAAATCTTTATTGTGTAAATCAAGATAATTACTTCATTCCAATTAAGTTAGAGCAACTATGAAACAATCCGTGTGCAAGGGATGTTTGCTAATGTATTAAAAAGTAAAAAAAAAGATAAATGGGATCTTTTCTGTACATTCTGTGGTAGTTTCATACCTGTGTAGTTTTGTGTAAGAAATTCACATTTTTGTACACAAAAGGGTAACTTTTTTTTGATTTTTAAAAACAAGGGAAAGGCACAAAGATTGTTAGAATACAGTGAATACTACCAAAAGTCATAAACGTCAAGGTATGCTTTTGTGCACGATCTCCCAACAATGACAAAAGAGAATTGACGGAAGAAATGGACTTGTTGACTAAAATATTTATTTTCACGGAAAATAAGATGAGCAAAACAATCCCTCTTGTTGATGTTTTACTGTGCAGTTCCATGTGCTTCTGGTGCCCAGTTCAGACCAGTGACGACTCCTTTGCGAATGCCCTCAAAATCCAGAGACGAGAGGTGCGGTTTGCAAGAATGAAATTTTTTTCGTGGGCGCCCTTTTTTTGCGGATCTCACAATTCGAGCAAGTGCAACAGCTCTTTCGGGAAGGGGGGGTGAAAATCACAGCAGCTATCAGGTGCAGGCTTGCCAGGTTCCTGCTGGTGATAAGGGATCCCCTGCCGCGTCAGGCCCACCCCAGCACCACTCGGCTGGAGGAAATGGGGGTGCAACGGAGAGCATCCTGATGCACTGACATCTCTCCCCATGTGCCCAGAAATGGCGTCTGGGTGACACTGGCGTCGTCATTACATTGCCAGCAAGGGCCCCCCCACAAGGCAAGTCTCCTGTCGGTGGCCAGTCTTGTACTGGCAACCCTGATAAGGCAGGATCTGTTCTCACAAACAGCACCTCTGTACAAGCACTACCACGGCTTAAACCTTGCATCTGTGAGCAGCACCCCCCCCCTGCCAACGCAATGGGGCCACCATGAGGTCTGAATCAAGTCCAAGCTGTGAGGGCACCTCCTGTTATCTGCGTTAACAACCACCCTTCCAATGACAAAGTGAGCAATCCGGCCAATACTGGACTTCCACAGGTTTCTCGAGAACAATTGCTTCGGCTCCTACAGTGAACCACCTCAACTCCAGGCGCAACACGTATTTTATTTTGACCGCGGTCGTTCTATCGGGGGGCAGCCAGAACAGTTCACAGGCTCGGTTTCAGTCCAGTATCCCGGGACGGGTTTGCATTGCTAAAAGTCAGAGAGAGAACTCGGTGAAACACACATGTACTCAACCCTCCATTCTTAGAGCCAGACATGAAATTATTTTGGTGCTCAACAGCAACTGCTCTGGTTCACCTTAAGGCAACACAGTCTCTTGCCAATGGCCGTCTTTCTGCCTGAAGTCTTGTGGGGCAGGGAAGACGACGGAAGAGCAGGAGATAGATGAGAGTACTCTGCAATTTGACACAAAGGTTCTGAGGGCAGCGAGGGAAACAAGGAAGAAGATGTGAGTAACTTTATATAAATGTTATTAAAATGAAAGTTGGGGGGGGGGTCAATCATCAAGCTCCCTCTTATTTTTGTCCGTTGCCTTGCTTTCCACAGCCCCCCTCACTCAACGATCCCTTTCTTTTCCCCTCTGCACCTCCATAATCCCTTCTTCCTCCATTCTGCTGACCCATGAATCTTTGCATGTTCAGTTTCTCAGCTCCCCTTCATCAAACAGCCTTTACACTGTGGGTTGCTCTTTCTCCTTGCGTCCCGTGGAGTCGTTTCTCTGTACCTGCTACGTTTCTATAACTCACATCTCTTCCACTCCCCTTTCTGCACAGCACAGGGCCCACTGTGACTCTCTCCTCCTCCACCTCTGAAGTCCATTTTCTTCCTCCAGTCTCTCACATTTTCTTTGTGTTATTTCCTTCCCCCCTGCATTGAGCTCTCTCTCTCTATTCTTTGCTGAGTTTAGTTGCAACAGCACACGAGGCTTTCACTCTCCCAGCAATTCAGATGTTGAGGGAGTCTCAGGGTCATGGGCTGCAACAGATGGGGAAATGTGCAGTTGCTGGAGCACAGTGGTTAAGTGGCTCGGCTGCGAATCAGCACTCTACTGGTTCGAATCCCATGATTGCCTTGACCTCAACAGGTGCCTCGGGTAAGCCCAGGGCTTTTTTTCAGCGGGAACACGGTGGAACGGAGTTCCAGAACCTCTTGAAAATGGTCACATGGCTGGTGGCCCCACCTCCTGATCTCCAGACAGAGGGGAGTTGAGCGGCGCGGAGGGCAATCTCAACTCCCCTCTGTCTGGAGATCAGGAGGCGGGGCCACCGGCCATGTGACCATTTTCACGGAGGGCAATTTAAACTTTAAAAAACTCTCCCCTTGTTCCAGCTGACCCAAAGTGACGTCATTGTGCGGTCTTGAGTTCCACCACTGAGTTCCACCACCTTTTTCCCCGGAAAAAAAGCCCTGGGTAAGCCACTCCTCTCAGCCCCAGCTCCCCAGCTGTATTGTGGGGATAATAATAACACTAACTTGTTCACCGCTCTGGGTGGGGCACCAATCCGTCTAGAAGAGCATTTGTTGTTGTTATCTAGGGCCTTGACATAATCCAGAGTAATTCCGCCATGACAACATTTGCACTCTCCCATCCCTAATTTTATTTAGTTAGGAGTTTCCCAGAAAGATGTAGGGAAGTCATACAACCATCGCAGGGTGGGCGTGTAACCAAGTAAATAGGAAGGAGAGCCCAATTGACCCAAGATCACCTTATTTTGTGATCATTAGGAGATCTGACTCTTTCCCCACTACTCACAGCTCCCTCATTCAGTTAGGAAGGCCAACAGCAGAAAGGTGTGCTAGAGAAATCAAAAATGCTTCCAAAATCGCGTGGCCTCTTGGGGCTGGTTTTATTCAGGAGCTAGTTTCCCACACAAGCGTCCTAACAGTTAAGATCTCCAGCAGAAGTCCTTGTCTGTGGGCCTCACCAGCAGGTATGTGATAAGTCGCCAATTCTGGATCGAGCGAGGAGCCGTGCCGACGCAACAGACAGGCAAGGTCTGCTAACACCTAGACATAGTCAGTCCTAATTGCTTCATGCCTGATGATGAAGTGAGTTTGCCTCACGAAACGGGTTAAATAGAAATATTGCTTGCTAAACCCCGTCGGCACCATAACGTGTTTATTTTGGGACTGTGAACCTTCATGAGAAGACACGCGGTTGGCTCTCCACCAAGCAGCGCTTTTCCACCTCGCTGGAACATTGCACTTTACTCCTATATTTCGGACTGTGAATTGTTGATTGCATTTATTGTATTTTGTATATAATGTATGGACGCACCTTTTGTATTTTGAACACCTATTTATGTATTTATTAAGTTATTTCACTGGTATTGCATTTTTGCATTGCACTTTGGCACTTTTATAAATTAAAACTAAAAATTATAATTCTGGTGGGTTTTGTAGTTTTGGCCAATTCTGCAATGGCAAAGAAGTCCTTCCACAAGCCACTCGTCTGGCGCCCATTCACCAAGTGAAAAATGTCTGTTCGTTCCAGGCTTTGTTGGTTTTGTGGCTGTGCGTACTGATTTTTACCACAAGTGGCCTTGGGACATTTGGGATGTTTTATGTGATTTCAATGATGCTATTCTATACACTAGCTCAGAAGTTTCAGATAAGAGAATGCAGGATACAGGGCTTCCCCGCCCCCCTCATAAACAAAACAAAATAATAGATCCGGTTACAAACCCAGGAAACTTCCAATCCACCCTCTTCCCATGATAAATAGATTTATGTACACATTTGTGTCAGAGAAGATTTGAAATATTACTTCAAGGTTTTAGACAGTCAAACCTGCACCCGCAATGGTTGGGGTGCGCCATTTTGTGAGACGCTGGCATCAATTTTTGAAGCAGACATTTTCTGTCCTGTTCCCACCCAGATTCCAGTGCTGTATAATCAAATGAACTACAAGAATTCGGCATTTTGCCTAACTCGACTTTACTTTGCATCATTTACTCCCGGGTTGCCACTAAACAGGAACAGGCAAAAGCCATTTCTGCTACCACTGGAAAACTTACCTACTCCTGAGGCTTTGGACAATTCAGAACTTTCAAACACATCTCCACAGAAATAGGGTCTCTTAAAATTTGGAAGCAGAATTCAGTTTCAAGAGAACCTGAATGACAATTACCACACACTTTGCTTTTTCTGATCTATTACAGGTTTACAGACGAGCCCCGAATGTCTTACCTTTGTTTTGAAGAGACTGCATTTGTTCTGAGTCTCATAAAAGTGTGTATCATTCTCTCTCCCACTGATCTCCACTCCCGCTGTATCCATAAGACTACTGGTACAGGTCTGGGTGTTATAGCCACTGTCCACCTGGTAGAAAGAAATGGCAAGGTAATTAGAGGAACCGGTGGTTTGGTTTCCTTTATGGCCACTGCGTTACAAGTGGCCAGAAAGGAAAGCAACAATAGCACACAAAAATAACAACAGAAGAAATCCTTCATAAACATCCCCCTTGGTGGGTGGGTAACAATGCAATCTTAAGTAAAGTTACACCCTTAAAAGTCCACGGAAGTCAGTGGGCTTAGAAGAATATTGCTCGGTTTAGGATGGCACTGTGAGAGACAACCGGAGAGCTCGTCTGTGCAGCTACCGAAGCAACCCAGGCAGGGCTGAAGATGTTGGGCAGTCCTTTCCCTCAGAGAAGCAGAGCGTCAGCCATTTCAGGGGCAGGAGATACAGCAAAATCTCTAGGTCCTGAGACAATATCCAACCCCTGGGAGCAACTTTCTTAGGAGATGTCTCCCTCTTGATGTTTTTGCCCAACCCATGCCAGGAGGAAGGTGATGAAAAAGCAGCAAAGTACCGTAGAGGCAGGACATTAAAATACTGCTATTTCCCCGCCCCCCATCTCATTTTTACCCTCCCCTTCCTCCGAGGAACTCAGAACAACATTGGTGGTGCTCCCCTTCTTCATTTTGACTTGGATCCACCAGAGTGTTTCCACAGATGGATTTCTGCCTGCAGAGAGTGACTTTTTCTGCCTCTCCTCTCTCACTGCTTCCCAGAACGTGTCGCCTTTTGTTGGCAGAAATCCCTCCAGCCACAGAAACACTCTGGCCTATCCAAGCCCTTATCCTATCCATCATTTAAGGTAAGCTACCAGCCCATGTGAGCTTCATGGCAGCATAGGGAATAGAAACCACATCTCCCAGACCCTTGGCCGACACTCTGGCCACTACACAGCCCATTGACTTTAGCTGGTACTTTAGCTACCTAGGACTTGGTCAGGACTGAATCCTCCAGATTCGCAAAGAACCACCTAGCCTGGGAGCTTCCGGAACAAGGAAGAATTGCATTCAGACAACCATATGGTGAACACAGATAAAGGTCTCTCAATGCTGTGGCCAGTTTGGTGTAGCGGTTAAAAGCGGCAGGACTCTAATCTGGAGAATCAGGCTTGATTCCCCACTCCTCCTCTTGAAGCCAGCTGGGTGACCTTGGGTCAGTCACAGCTTCTAGGAGCTCTCTCAGCCCCATCCACCTCACAGGGTGATTGTTGTGTGGATAATAATGATATACTTTGTAAACCACTCTGAGTGGGTGTTAAGTCGTCCTGAAGGGTGGTATATAAATCACATGTTATTATTATTACATTTCCAAAAGGGACACAAGAATAACTTGGCCGGATCAGAGCACAGACCACCAAGTCCAGCATTTGCAGATGACTCTGATAAGTTGAGAAGCAGAGCGTGAAAAAGGCAAGGAGGGAAGGCGACCATTCCCTCTCACCGTCTGTTACTCAGAGGCCTACAGAGACTCCATTGAACCATCATAGATAATGGCTGCTGAAGGACCTATGGCAGTTCCCAACTTACACCGCAGCCCTCGCCACACAGACACGGGCCCACACGAGGATGACCTATCAGTAAGGTCAGGGCCTTACCTGGATGCTACTGTTCTCGCATGGGCTGGTGCTGCTCTCAGCTAGCGGTAACAGGCACATGCAAGATCCTTCTATGCTAAAGCCAGCCACCGGCTGGTTGCTGTTCTCCACCGAACCCTGCACTGAGTTTACATCCAACGTTTCCTCTGCATCCATCATATCCACCGTGCGGTTTTCATTCAAGCTGTCAAGATTGTGGAGCAGGGCCAACTCTTGGGCATGAGCTCCAGAGCGGTCCGGTGATATGGACACTCTGGCAACCACAAAACGTTGACCGTGCGGAAAGGAATCCCCATTCAGTTGGTGCAGACTGACTTTCGGCAAGGAGATTTCAGCGGGTGAGCCCTTCGCTTCCTCTTCCTGCTCTTCGTCGAAACTTTCGGGGGTAGAAGGCAGACGCACGAAGGAGGTCTGGTACATGGTGGCTCCTCGGCAAGCCATCAGTCTCATAGGGGAACAGTTTTTTAACGGCGAACATTCCACAAAAGAAGATCTGGTTGGAGGAGGAGTCGGGCGGCGGGAGTTTGATACGGAAGGGATGTCTGGGGAGCGAAAAGTGAATCGTCTTTGTCCTGTATTTAGGTGTGGGGGTGAAGGGGGGACAGAAAATAAATCAAATCATCTATCAGATGAAGCGATAGGTTTTCCAAAACAAGCTTGTGTGTGCAAGCATGTCCAGGCACACACAAGTAACGCAAATATTTAGGCATAAAAAGCAAGACAAAAAGAACCATATGTTGACGTCAGGTTTTGTGGTACCAGATCCAAGAAAAGTCAAAGCAAACCTGCAGGTGGCTTTTATGAAAGGACTACAAACAAGGCTGGGTGCGTGCGGCAACGTCCCAAGAAAATCCCCTGGTTTAGACGGATTTACTGCAGAATATTATAAAGAAATGGCGGAGTTACTGATACCAGAAATGCAAAGATTATTTAACTATATATTAAAAGAAGGTAAAATGCCAGATTCATGGAAGAAAGCTGAGATCCTTCCAATTCTAAAACCCCAGAGAGACCCTTTAGATACAAATTCTTATAGGCCAATTAGTTTATTGAATCAAGATTACAAAATATTCGCAAAAGTTCTAGCTAATAGATTGGAAAAACATTTACCAAAACTAGTTAAGGAAGATCAATATGGTTTTGTCAAGAATAGATCTATAGCCCATCCATTGAGAAATATATTAAATGTTTTGTTTGGTAAAGAAAAGAAAACCCTAGCTCTGCTAAAATTAGATGTTTATAAGGCGTTTGACACCTTAAATCATAATTATTTAATGCAGGTATTGGAGAAATTTGGTTTTACTGGACCGTTCCTAAATACTATAAGGGAAATTTATAGGGGTGGTAAAGCAGTTATTAGAATAAACGATAGACATACTAGAGAAATTTCAATCCAGAGAGGAGTAAAGCAAGGTTGCCCATTATCCCCGATGCTATTTGCATTAGCAATGGAACCCCTAGCAGACAGGATTCAAAATAGTGGTAGAATTCAGGGATTTCAAATAGGTAAGGAAGAACTTAAGTTAAATCTTTTTGCAGATGATATTCTGCTGACAATAAGTAATCCACTACAGGCAATAAGAGAACTGCTAGTTGTTTTAGAAGATTTCAAGTCAAGCTCGGGGCTTGGTGTCAATATTAAGAAATCTGAAATAATGTTTCTTAACGTAGATAAGGAAACTAAAAGAGAGATATTAGTTCTAACGGGGATGAATTCAGGAGTAAGTAAAATTAAATATTTAGGAGTATATCTTACTAGAAACATAGAGAAGCTACAAAAAATCAATTATAATAAGGTCTGGACAAAGATAACAAAGAAATTGAAGGATTGGAAGAATAAACATTTGAGTATTTTAGGGAAAATTAGAGCAGTTAAAATGTTTATATTACCCAAGATGTTATATCTACTTCAGGTACTCCCAATAGAACTGGACCAGAAAGATATAGGGAAATGGGATGAAAATATTAAAAATTGGGTGTTCGGCCGGAAAAAAGCAAGAATCTCAAAAAAATTGGTATATATGCCCCAAGATGATTTAGGATGGGGACTCCCACATTTGCAAGCTTATTATGATGCATTTCAGTTGAAAGCATTGATGGAGCTAGAATGGAGGAAAGGGGATAAGTGGGTAAGATTAGAATCTGCAATCAATAAGGGAGCAGGTAGTTATGGAATTTATACTAGAGATCTGCAAAAGGAGATAAGACAAGCAAAAGGCCCAAGAAAAATAGTCTTGATTGCTTGGAAGAGGTGGAAAACGGCTATGATGCCACAGAACTCAAAATGGACTCCACTTAAGTATATCTGGGAGAAGGAGATGAACCCGAAATTTTGGGAAGATCTTAAGGCGGAAGGTATAACTAGAGTGAAGGACATGTACAATGGTCAAGGGGATTTGTTACCACTTCAGGAATTGAATCAAAAATTGGGGGAAAGATATTGGTTAAATTTAATGGGGTTACACCAGTTAATTAAACAAGACAAATATAAACAAGCTATTAAAAGGGAAGACAATAATATAGAACACGCATTATATGTGGATGAAATAAAGAAAGGGCTGGCAGGGAAAATTTACCTTGAATTGGTGAGGGATAAGGAGTTTATGTTTAGAACTCTAAAAAGTAAATGGAATAAAGAAAAACAAATAACTTCTGAGGAGGTTAATAAGTTAATGGTGAATTTGAAGGCAATTAAGCTAGAAAAGTATAGAGAACTTGAAAGGAAGATTATCATGAAGTGGTATAGAACTCCTGCCCAATTCGCATACATGCTTAAAGGGATGAAACCTAACTGCTGGCATTGCAATGCAAAAGAAGGGTGGTACTCCCACCTATGGTGGGAGTGTCCAAAGGTCATAGATTTCTGGGACAAGGTACGGGGAAAAATAGCATTGGTATGTAAGGTCAACCTCAATATAGATGTAGATCTAATATTCATGGGTGTATTGGGAAACACTGGAATTGAGAAACAAAACCAGGATATTTTCAAAGCGATGATACTAGCTGCACATGCAGTGATTGCATACGGTTGGAAGGAGAAGTTAAAATGGACCTTAGAAAGATGGAATGATTACTTGTATGAATATATTCAATCGGATATGTTGGAATGTTTAAAAAAAGATAAGGCATGGGATGGGAAAATGGAGGAGATAAAAGAGAAATGGTCTGTATATTTTCAATGGGTATATAATGGAGAAGCCAATACAACTATATTTGGAAAATTGAAAAAAATGTGCTCGTGGCTAAAAATTTAATTTGTAGTTATAGGATGGTCACCTTGCGGGGGGGAGGGTTACAAAAGGGGTAAAAGATGTATCATAGGAGAACTGTGACTGTATTGAAATGTAATAATAAGTGATGCATCAATAATAATAATAAAAAAAGCAACGTCCCAAGAGCACAGAGGAAGATGGAAGGAGCACGGAAGACGGGCATACAATTCCAAGTTCCCAAGAATCTCAGCTTTCAAAAGAGGCAAGTTTCTAGCCCTCATGACAGGATTGTATATGCTTGGAAGTGTGAGGCCAATGCTTGTGTTACTGTCAGAAGCCAAAGAAGTGCCTTAATATGAGTTCCAGTGGTGGGGGAAGAGCCTTGGTATCCAAACCCTTTCCCATGAATAGCAACAGAAACCTTATGCAAAATTCAGGGAGTGAGCGCTGGTTGTGTAATTGGTACATCTAGATGTATAGTGCCCGCTTTTCTCCCAAAGGACCCAAAGTGGCTTACATCATCATGCTTACACCTCCATTTCATCTGGACAACGATCACCCCGTGAGGTAGGTTAGGCTCTGGGTGGCCCAAGGTCACCCAGCAAGCTTCCAGGGCAGAGCAGGGATTCGAACCTGGGCCTTCCAGATCCTCGTCTGACACGCTAACCACTACATAACACTGTCTTTCAACTGTTCACATAGGACTGCACACGGCCTGGAATAGGAGGATGGAAGTTGCAGTAGAACGAGGAAAAGGCACAGGGTGCTATTTTGCTGACGGACTTCACGAACTGCTGTCAGTGCTGCTGCTTAGTTCACCCCAGCGATCCACAGACACGTCTCTCAACCCAGCACGAGAGATCTGTGGCAGCAGGCGGGCTCCTGCATGTTCAGTGCGTGAGGAGGTAGGTGCTCATCCCAAAGCACACTTATGCTAATCCACTTCTGGTTCCCACTGATCTCAACAGATCCAGATGGGGAAATGGGGCCACACTGAAAACTGCTAATTCTTACACAGAACTCGTTGCATGCAACGAGGTGGAGGATCAGGGCTCTAAACGAAGATTTTAACAGCCGCAAAGAGGAGCCACGTCTCCACTGATTTCGAACCTGGATGCAAAAAACAGTTTGGCAGTGTCATATATGGCGATTACCACCGAGTACATTTTTATTCTGTCCTTCCTTCAAGGAACATCAGTTTGGTGTAGTGGTTTACAGTGGCAGGACTCTAATCTGGAGAAGTGAGTTTGATTTCCCACTTCTCCACTTGAAGCCAGCTGGGTGACCTTGGGTTAGTCACAGCTCTCTCAGCTCCACCTACCTCATGTCACAAGGTGATTATCGTGAGGATAATAACAACACACTTGTTACTACACAAGGGTAGTATATAAATCAAATATTATTATTAGAATCATAGCATCATAGGGTTGGAAGGGACCTACAGGGTCATCTAGACCAACCCCCCCTGGCACAGTACAGGAAATTCAGTCCCCCCCCACACACACACACAGACACAGTGACCCTTGCTCCACACCCAGAAGATGGCAAAACACCATCAGGATTCCTAGCCAAACTATTATTGTTGTTGGTCTCCCTTTGCCATTTTACAAGGACCCACCAAAGTGGTAGGCTAGGCTAAGAGCATAACTGGCCCAAGGTCATCCAGTGAGATTTCGTGGCAGAGTGGGAACTCAAACCCAGGTCTCCCAGCTCCTATGCCTGACACTCTAACACAAAACCACAATGGCTAACACAAAAATCCCTTGCTGCCCTCTGTTCCCTGAATCTTCTTTCTTCTACTTTGCCCTCACACTCTCTTGGCTGACTGCTATTTACTCTGAGTGGCTGTAGGAGGGGTTTTGTTGACGGCTCACAGATGCCCGCAAACAAAATCATACAGGCCGCTATAGCTGAAAAGCAGCCAAAAACACCTGTTCTGAGAAGCAGCTGCCCCCAAAGAACAAAAAGGCACCAAACAGGATCCATATGACATTGTGGCAATATAAGCGCCAAGCTTCGGAAACAGCTAAGAAAAGAACGGTACATTAGGTAAATCATCTCAACCGGAAAATCACTCGGAAGCGTACCTGATAATGGTGTCTTTCTTATCTGAATGCCAATTGGAGAAACAGTTGGAGAGATGACGTTGGCAGGACTTCTCTCAGGAAACCGAGGGCTGGCTAGGCTTCCCAGGCTGTATCTCCTTGGATCTCCCTGAATTGGGCTAGAAGAAAATTGGCCCTTTCAAGATACAAGAAAAAACCACGGTTAATGTTAAACATAAGGATATTCCTATATTGACATAACTTCACCAGTTCTGCTCTGAAGAGTGCCCAAACCTCACAGGCCAGTAGGGCCCAATTTCTCTTCCAAGTCTAAATTCAGCATCATTTAAATAGAGCCCCTTGGTTCAATTTTTGTGGAATTTAAAGAATCTGATAGGACACGTGGCATTCCACTAGTGAAAGGACCTCTTGCACTGGGGGAAGGTGACACAGGAACAAATCCATTAGATCTAATCCCAAGTCTTCAACAATTCCATAATCAGGCACTCTAAGCTGCACAGCTTGGGAACATTGAACATTAATAGAAATGTGCCACAGGCATGAGGCAACAGACGGTCAGAAAGAAAATGTAGAGAGGGTTCCACGGATAGAAGAATAAAGTGATAAGTACTAGGAGCCGCTGTGGTTCAGGACTGGGAATTCTGAGAGGGACCAAAAGACTCTGTTTCCTGCTTACTGCAACCCTTGTCCCAATCCCCATCTGGCCTTTGGGTCTCCCTCTACCCCACCAGCCAGGCCACCAGCCATCATCCTTGGAGCCAGATGTGCTTCAAACACAGACATACACAAGGGCACCGAACAAGCTGCTTACCGAACTCGATGTATTCAGGGGGCTTCTGCAGCGGACTGGGGAGATGTCTATGGAGCACAGCACTCCGAGTGAGGCAGGAACGTTGCGTGGGCTCTGAGAAGGGGACAAGTTCTCAGACAGACTTCCATTCTCATCCAGAAACAGCTTTCTTCTCAATGAGGAAGTACTCAGGCTTTCCTGAGACTGATCTGCCAATTCGTCTGGTCTAAAATATGCACCTAAAGAAGGGGAGAATCACAAGAGTCAAGGACACAGCGTGCATGCAAATACAAGGCAAAGGGTTTTTTTGGTTTTGTTTTGGCAAACTAAACAGAAGCAGAAGGCCATTTACAAAACCAGTTACCGGTTTAGACGAGTACTGCCAATCAAAAACTTACCTAGCTTTAAACATAGCTCACTATTTCACAGCCCCAGATTCACATCTACGATGTGAAGATGATATTATTTGTCTTTCTTTACAAGGTTCTTGTGAGAGGGAAGGCAGCATGGCATAGCCAGATCTTGGAAGCTAAGCGGGGTCAGTACTTGGATGGGAGACCACCAAGGAAGTCACTGCAGAGGAAGGCACGGGCAAACCATCTCTGCGTCTCACTTGCCTTGAAAGCCCCAGCAGGGGTCGCCATATGGGCTGCTTTCCACACACGTTGGATAATCCACTTTCAATACTCTTTAGTGAACATTTGGAACTGCTTTTCCAATGTGTGAAACAAAAAATCCACTTCCAAAGGATTGCTAAAGTGCATTGAAAGTGCATTATTCAACGTGTGTGGAAACGGCCATGATGGGAGACACCTCTGCCTGAGACCCTAGAAAGCTGTTGGCAGTCAACATCAGGGAACTAAAACTTCTGGAAATTTTGAAGTCAAGGGGGGGGAACACATTATTTTTGGAAGGGGGGGGACACCCCAGAGATTTGGGGTAAATTTAAATATACTCGGACATTTTCATGCTATATATTTGGAGTGAATAAAAGATTTTCTTAAAAGCATTTCACTCATTTCAAAAGAAGCCTTTTCCCCCTGGTGCTCCCCAAAATTTCATACAGGACAATTGAGGAGAGCAGTCCTCAGGAAAAGAAATTGCAACCCCCCTCCCCGCCCGTATGTTTCCAGGCTTTCACAATTATAGGGAGAGTAAAAAATGCAAACCTGGATTGACCAGTGGTCTGACTCGGGGCTCTTGAAACCAGATATGAGCCCCGTATCACACTGCACCATAGTCCCCGGCAGGACTGGGCCCCTGCGGCATATTGAAAACTTCAGAAACTAGCTATGTGGTGGATTCATGGGTCCCATGTTATAGAATTGGGGCCTGCATATAAGGCAGCCTCCTTTTTTCTTCCACATGCTCCCACTTGAGCCGGAAAATCAGTTGAGGTATTCATTCTTCCATATTACATACCTAGAATTTTTTCCAAGTCAAAATCTACAGGCAGAGACAGTATTGTCTGGCAAGTGGCTGTAACGAAGAGACGTAATGTTAGGACAACATTGCTGAGATCAAGGTGTGTCCCCCACACCCCCATCACACAATTATGAGTTGATTAAGATGTAGAAGCTACCTGAGATGTTCGTTGCTAAGAGACGAACAACAAGCTGGCGACTGAGTCACGAGCAGGAAAGCTAAGCTTGTTCCCTCCCCAAGCCTGTATTTTACAAATATGGCTACAGTGACCACAGCACAGGGCTGACCTTTGCAGGATACCTACCTTTACAAGAACATAAAGGAATGCAGGCACTGAGCCTGCCAACCAGCAGGAGGATTGGGGGCCAGGAAATTGGGGAGCAATGTCAGCTACATTGTGACATCACTTCTGGGTAAAACCTAGGTTTGCCAGGTCACCCTATCTGAAAAGTGGGGGTGCGGGGCGTGGACACCTATCCTTTTCCGTTGGTGCATACAGGAAGTGTGTGCACTCTGCAGCCCACCCCCCCCAGATGACATCATTTCTGGTTTAAACACACTGTTTATGCTGTGTTTCACATTGATTCTTGAAGAACTGGCCTTGCTGAGATGCCGTAGCTTCCAGTTTAAACTGGAAGTGACGTCATTAGGCAACACACATGCTCCGACCTGCCTCTGCTCACCTCACCTGCTCACTGACCAAGTGAGAAGGGGCAGGGGAACCCGTGCCATGTTACTAGGGACCTGGCAGCCCTAGTAAAACAGGCAATTCCTAGAGCTACCCTACATCACTCTTGAGTTTTACCAGGAAGTGAGAGTGTAATGCAGCTGAAGCTTCTGGGTTTTTTTTGGTAATTTCTCCTGCTGCCGCTCGGAACAGTGGTGGGCGAATGAGGCCTCTTGCCATAGCAGGAGGCTCGGCAGCCCCAGAACTGAGAGTGCTTTGCTCACATAGGACAGTCCAGAGTTCAGGAGCTCCACAAGACCACCTATAAATCCTCACCGTGCACTGGGTCACGCGCTTACCCAGAAAGGGACAATTCTAAAGTTCCAACCCCCTTCCCTCAATAACCCCCCACCCCTTTCTACTGCTATGCGACAGAGAAATTAAAGCAAACATGTCCAACGGAGCGTCTCTTTTCACCGCAGGATATAGCTCCTCCCCTAAAGCTCAATGTTAAATGCACAAGAGCTCTGCTAGGAACCTGGAACCGTAACACAGCAGACGAGAAGGGCAGCTGTGGCCTTGACCGGCAGTACTTCAGAGTGCTGGTAAAGGCTTTTAGAGCGGAAAGCTTCCCTAAACTGAGGGGGGGGGGGAACAGAACTCCAGACGGGGGTGCAAGTGGGGGACTAGAGTTGAACTCTGCCCCTCCCTTCACAAAAACTGCTTTGCTACCCCACTCCCAGTTGTTTTAAAAAAAAACTTCAGGGGAGCCTTTTCACAGCTTGCAATCGGAAGCACAGGCCACTGGGCAGGGCTCCCTCGCTCGTTTTATACCCACCATTGTTTTTCTCAGGAGGCGTGACTAACCGGCTCAGTTCGCTGCTAACCGGTGAAGCGCTGTTTAGTTCAATACCTGCAAGATATTAAGAGGCCCCTAGTCAATGATCAAAATAAATATATTCATGTTAAAAAAAAAAACACCTTTGAAAACACCTCTTAAAGAACGTTTAGAAAGGAAAGGAAGTACATCCGTCGGGCATGAAAATGGACCCTCAAAGGTTGTTTATCATCATCATCATCATCATCATCATCATCATCATCATCATCAAATCAACTAACAGTGCAGTACCATGCAGAGTCTGTTCTTTAAGAGTTTTCTTACAAGCTTGCTTGACCGCATGTGGCCGTGTCAGTCCTTTGTAGCCTAAAAGAAGCTTTTGCAAAGCTTCCCCTAGTTGGTCCTCTGGGGGCAATTCTTATTAACCACCGAAGACCAGGAGAGAAGGTAGCGGCAAGCCTGATAGTAACACTGTTCGGTAGGCACCCATAAAAGTCATATAAAATGTGCATGTATTCTTTGGTGAACTGGTAGTCAGATTCTGGAGTCTTGTTTCAGCTTTTCTAGGTCTCAGTTAGAAATCCTGCAACCCCCCCCCCACCCCCGGTTTAAGAGAGGCCCATGGTGACCCGAGTTCGATCCTGGCAGAAGCTGGGTTCAAATAACCAGCTCAAGGGTGACTCAGCCTTCCATCCTTCTAAGGTCAGTAAAATGACTATCTATTTTCATGGGGATAAAGTGTAAATGATTGGGGGAAGGCAATGGCAAACCACCCCGTAACAAAAGTCTGCCAAGAAAACATTGTGATGCGACATCACCCTATGGGTCAGTAATGACTCGGTGCTTGCACAGGGGGACTACCTTTACCTTTTAAGAGAGGCCATGGCAGGACCCAGAAAAGAATGAACCTACATATCATTTTCATAGCAGTCTGTCAAACCACCACAGAGCTCAGCCAGTGAGGCTGGAGACACAGCACAGCACTGCCCAGGACAGTGGGCAGCAGACCAAAAAAGTCGAGCACAGAAGACACAAGCCAGGAGGGGCAACACAGTGAGGAACAATCCAAGGATTACAGCTATGGATGAATCCTCTCTATTGCTGGGTGGCCTCACCTCACTGTCCTGCCGTTCCTCTTCAATTTAATAATAATAATAATAATAATAATAATAATAATAATAATAATAATAATAATAAATTTATATACCGCCCTTCAGGACAACTTAATGCCCACTTAGAGCAGTTTACAAAGTATGTCATTATTATCCCCACAACAAAACACCCTGTGAGATGGGTGGGGCTGAGAGAGCTCCCGAGAGCTGTGACTAGCCCAAGGTCACCCAGCTGGCTTCAAGCGCAGGAGTGGGGAATCAAACCTGGCTCTCCAGATTAGAGTCCCGTGCTCTAATCTGCATTCAAAGAGCGGCAGGAGGTGTGGCATCTTCGTTGTCTAGGCTATGCACACTAGCGGCAGGTCCTTCCAAAAGACAGCCAAAAAATACAGCAGCCCAGTAGGGGCTTGTGGCATAGCAAGTGAGGTTCTGAAAGCCATAGGTTGAAGGTACAACGGATACAATGTTGGAAGTTGAACTGGGAAGATCAAGTTCTAATCCCCTTTCCACCCCCCATGCTCAGGAGACAACTTTAGTCCAGTTACTTTCCCTCAACTCAACATCTCAAGGGGTGGCTGTAAAGATTTAAAAAAGCATAAAACCCCATGAATGGAAGAGGCAGTGACTTCACCGCAAGACTTATACAGCTCCATAAGTTAAAAACATCGCCTCAGAGGATTATGCCACAAGCCGTACAGATGCTGCAATGCGATCCACCGATCACTGGATGCAATTCCCCAACGCAAGGCAATCCACCAACCACTTAAGAGGGTCTGGGTCCTCCAGAACCTAGTGAGACCAGCTGGAAGGGTAAGTCTGAGCATCCAAAGGCTTTCGCAGGAAGGCATCTGGCTGAAAGGGGTGGAAGAGAACCCACTATTGGCAGAACTAGGCAAAACACTTACAGCGAGTTGAATTAAAACGGGAATCTTGCTTTCTGTCGTGATCAGTCCAAGGAGACGGAACAATGACAGTTTTGGTGAAGAACTAAAAGGAAAGTTTAGACATACGTACACTGTTGAGAACACATTCAGCATTCATTCCAAGTGAAACTCTTGCAGTTCTTGGTTTGATCATAATGTTCTTCAGTATTCAAGACTAGCCCAAAAAGCTGTTCCAAGTAAAACACTTCCTTAAAACCATCTACTTGCAAAGGGTTAAGATTGCAGGTGACAATTGATTTTCAGTATGAGACACTGATGGGGCCTAGTCGGCAGCTAATGTCTACCAGCAAGGGCCAACAACATTGGTGCCCTCCATTAGCCCTGTTCACAAGTTGCAGTGAACACATGTACAATCTGTGTACGGGATACACTTGATTTTTCTTTATACAAGATCTGAGCAATTGCATTCAATGCATTTACAGCTGAACGTGGGATACAAAATCCACATTTATCCGGGTACTGGTCCCTAGTTTCATTTTCAAAGTGTACACGTGTGGCTTTTTCTTATGAATAGATGGACACCCGTACATGTGGAATGTCCATGCATTCAATGTCAACGTGTGAACGGCACTCCTGATTCATGTCTTTGCCAGCGGGCACACCGACAAGAGGTGCTTCATTCCCTCCTCTGATGGGGCAGTGGCAGCTAAGACTTCATGAGATGGGCAACCATTGGTATGTGCGCAGCACAACCGACCATCTTGCTTAATTGACACGCAAGGCCAGTTCTCAGTCCAGGGGACTGAGACAAGCCCCTGAGGCGCAGGTAACCGAACCAGGTCTCCGCTTATGGCGACCCTGCTGGGGTTTTCAAGGCAAGAGACTAAGAGAGGTGGTTTGCCATTGCCTGCCTCTGCAACCCTGATCTTCCTTGGAGGTCTCCCATCCAATTCCTAACCAAGGCCGACCCTGCTTAGCTTTCGAGATCTGACGAGATCAGGCTTGCCTGGGCTATCCAGGTCAAGGCAGATTTTCCTGGGAATTATGTAAAAAATATTGCCTACCCCTTGTCTAAACAAACACCACACAGTAAGCATTCTTGGCCCATTCTATCAGATGTTAGGTGTGACTACTCCCCACATAACACACACACAATACACTTGTTAACAGCTGAAAGTAGTACAAGCTAGAACACTTCACCCTGACACCTATTTTGCCATATTCCAGCTTCACTCTGCGTTAACCCAGACTTTGGTTGTTAAACCCCACATTTTAAGATTGTGTTAAAGTTATATCGGCTCCAGTGTCATTTGGCTTTACCCCAAGTAAACATTAAACCGGAAAGGATAGTTACCTCTTCAATTGCTTTCTGTCTTTTCTCTTCTGCCTCTCTATCTAGTCTGTGAAATGAGAACAAACAAACAAGGGTGCAGTTGGTTCACTGTAGCAATAAAAACCGCCACTTTTTTGTGTCTTGTTGCAACTCTACCTCATGCAATAACTGACCTGGCGCAGCTTAAGTGCAAAGCTTGCCGGCGTATATCTTCAGAGTCAATTTCCACCGGGTTTATTAAAGCAAGTTCTTCTATAGACCACCCAAATTCTCCTGGAGTCTAAAAGGGGATGACAACAGCACAATTACACAAGTAGCAACTAACTTTCCATTTTAAAGGGTAGCATGGGGGTGGGGGAGAGAAGTACACCACCAGAAATTTTAATTATGCTAGCACAACAGATTTTGTTCGAATGGTTTTCAAACAGTGTTTCTAGGAACAGTGGATTCCTCAAGCCCCTAGTCAGGGAGACTTTGGGACAATCAATCTGTCTGTCACTCTCCATGACTTTTTTTTTTGTAAGTTCTAGCTTTATTTCTCCAGCTCTTGGCCATACTGATGCTATAAGAATAGGATCTCACATAATTCCATATACCTGCCCGCCTCAGACGGTCATTATTTACCATTAAAAGTAAAAAACACGCTTTTAATTTATACCCTGGAAGCTTGGTTTATACCAGGTAAAGGACAGACCGATGTTAACACCCAGGGACAACAAGAACTAAAGCTTAAAAATGTTTCTCAAACCACGAGCCCCAAGAGTTATGCCATTTTGAAAGGCTGAGACGACGATACAGTAATTGATTCATCCACCATTAGATTCCACTTTAGGACAGGAATTCTAAACCGGATTTGATTCATAAAAACTTGGCAGAACGTGGGCGGAATAGTCCTACGTTTATGGCATTGTTGCTCTGCTAGTCTGCCAAGAATTCCGCAAATGCCCTGGAAACCATAACACCCACTGAATCATTATCACAAGGTATATAAATATTGGGGTCTCAGGACTATTACACCCAAAGGAGCACAACTCGTGCAACACAAAGTGTGGCAAATCATCTTACCAAGGAAGACTTTGTGGACTTAAAAACTGACGGACTTGACACGGTCTGTTCCTGTAGATGGCTGTAATCGCTCGGGCTTTCAAAGGGGTTTTGGAGCGGAAGTCGTCCAGGAGTCTCTGGACCGATCTGCATTTTAATTTCTTTTCCACCGCTCATAATAGGAAGTTGCACCTTTTTAAAAAAAAGAATGTTTTTGTTGGACACATTTATAGCTGTGACTTTCAAACTCCCTACCTTCAGGGAACTCTTTATACTGTTATGGAATTTCTTGTTTCGGAGGATTCTGGGGAATATTCTAGAATACCCTCTGTTAGGATAAGGCACCAGAAAAACCAGTTCAGCCTCTTTCTTGCCTTGTTAGAACTAAGAGTACACTCTGGCATGTCCCTCAGATCAGGCCACCATTTTTTTAGAGAAGCAGTGGTATGTAATGATGATAATAATGATAATGATAATAATAATAAGTGCTTATATACTGCTCTTCTAGACAGATTAGTGCCCCACCCAGAGCGGTGAACAAGTCAGTGTTGTTATTATCCCCACAATACAGCTGGGAAACTGGGGCTGAGAGGAAGGGCTTACCCAAGGCCAACTACTGAGCTCATGGCAGCAGTGGGATTCGAACCTGCAGAGTGCTGATTTGCAACCTAGCCACTTAACTGCTGTGCTACAGTGGTTAGAGTGTTACACTGCATGTGGGTTAAGATCCCCACTTGGTTCACCGGGTAATCTTGGGCCAGTCCCACTCTTTCAGCCTCACCTACCTCTCAGGATTGTTGTGAACACAAAAATAAAGGAGGGCAGAACCATGCATACCACCTCAAGCTCCCTTGGAAGAAGAGTGCTATTAAAACAGGATAGGTATTTGGGCATCTGTGACTTAAAGGAGCCTAGCACCATTAAAATTATGCAGGTGAAGCTTTCCCAAGCATTAAGAAATTTGTTCTGGGAAAAGCTGAGCTATTCAGTACTGCATTTCAGCTAGGACACGGGAACACTCCCTCCAAAGCTCCAGCGGCTTCACATTGTAGGGAAAGGCGCCTTGACTGGCCTCCTCCTGATAAACCCTCCTCAGCCTTCCAGGAACTTCAGCTTCAAAATCAGGCATCCTTAAAAGGAGGCACCGTTGTGGGGCCACTGAAAACCAAAAACCAACAAGTCGATACATTAGCAGTGCAATCCTAAAGAGGGTTACTCCACTCTAAGCCCATTGAAATCAATAGACTTAGATTGGAGTGACTCTCTTTAGGATTTCACTGTAAAACTCTTTATCATCTTTTTAAACCAAGAAAGAAAAAAAGGGGGGGCGGGTGTCAGTTAACCAAGTTATTTACAAAATGGCTGCAACACCTGTGTCTTTCATGTCTTGGTTATTACAGACACTTCTATTCAAGCTTACAGTGAAATCCTAAATAGACTAACTGCAATGGAAGCCCATTGAAATCAATGGACTTATGCTGGAGTAACTCTGTTTAGGATTTCACTATATAGGTTATGGGGCCAGGACTCACGTTTCCAGATTGCACGAGCTCTGGACTCGCAGAAGTTCAACAAAAATGCTGGAATAAACGGTGTTAGGTTCTCAAGGCTTGCTGCCTGCGGAAGAACCCAGTTGGCGCTTAGCCCAAGAATTGAACGCGGGGGGGGGGGGGGGGGGAGGATAGGAAATGGTGCTCGCAGGAAAGCGCAAGAGTGCAGCAGCACCTACAAGACTAACGAAATCTGTGGCTTTCGTGAGTCACACAGCTCGCTTCTTCGGTGCGTGCGTGTTCTGAAGCCACCCAAATGCAATGGAGAGAATGCAAAGGAAGCCCTGAAGGATCACAAACCGGCTGAGCGCTTGCAAGACAGAAGCATTTGGAGGAAAATCCAGGCAACTCTCTAAGAGGATAGGAAGGAGCAGCCCTGGAGGGGGGTGCAGAGGCCCCCGGGTCCCCCCACCGCGCCCCGCCGCCCGTCCATTCAAACTCACCCAGCCCAGCGCCTCTGCCCAGTCCCTGCAGCTCTTTAACTCGCCTTCCCGACCAGCCAATCGGAAGGCGGACAGCCCCCGGCAGGGCCAATCAGGGCTCGGAGCGGGAGCTTTCCCCCCTCCCTTCCCCCGTTCGAACATTCTCCTCTAACCGGTTAGGAGAAGAGAGGGGGCGTGGCGTCATTCAAAAGAAATCGAAGAGTCATTGGCTGAAATTGGGGGTGGGCGGAGCTAAGAGGCGGGGCTGATAGAGCCTGGGAGCCCAGCGAGCAGAGGGCGAAGACGCTCTATGCGCATGCGCCTGGAACCTGGCTGCGTAGTACGAAGCGATGAAAAGCGACTCGAGCAACAAAGAGGCGGAACTTCTGGAATTTGATGACAGCCCGGTTACTCTTCCGGGTGAGGGGCGAGAGCGTTGCTATGGTTTCAGCTGCGGCAGCCAGCGGGATACATTCTAGCGCCGGAAGTGTTGATTGGGGCTGCGGCGGGATGGCTGCCTCTTTGTACAAGAAAAGAGGAAGAGGCGGGTCGGCTGTGACATCCGGTCGCCCTCTCTGAAGCCGCGGGGTCGCCCTTTTCCGTCATGGCGAATCCCGCTGCCAATTTGAACGCGGTGAGGGAGACGATGGAGGGTGAGTGGCCCTTGGGGCGCGGCCGCCTTTCGAGGCCGAGACTCCGGCACCCTCTGCCCGCCACGACCCACCGGGCGTCCTGGAAGGAGGGCTACTAGCCTCCCGGTGCGACCTGGAGATCTGGAGTTACAACGGATCTCCAGACTGCAAAGGGCAGTTCTCCTGCTGGGAATGGGCTGCTTGGGCGGGTGGATTCTACGGCATCACACCCTGCCGAGGCACCGCCCACCCAAAACCCCACCCACCCAGGCTCCACCTCCCAAATCTCCCGGAATTGCCCATCCTAGAGCTGGCAACCCTGCCTGCAAGCTCCCCCCCTCAGTAGTTGGAGCAGTTCAAAAATTTGACCAGGGACCTTATTGCTCCTGAATCAGTTTAACCCTCTTTTGAAGCCATTTGTGTCACCATGTCGCAGTGAGTTCCGTAAGCCAACTATGTTTGGGTATGGGGATGCCTTTCCTTTTGTTGCTGCTGATTCAACTTTGATATTCAGGAGAAGGGCTCTGCTGGGTCTCCCTAGTCATAGAATCATAGGGTTGGAAGGGACCTCCAGGGCCATCTAGTGCAACCCCCTGCACAATGCAGGAAATTCACAAGTTACCCCCCCCCCCCCACACACACACACACAGTGTCCCCTGCTCCATGCCCAGAAGATGGCAAAACACCTCCAGGATGCCTAGCCAAACTGGCCTGAAGAAAATTGTTTCCTGACCCCAAAGTGATGATCAGCATTCTGCGCATTACCCTGAGCGTGTAAGAAGAGGCTGCGAGAACTAGGCACTGATGTAACCCTTCCTGCCCTTTCATGATCTGCCTAGGTTCACAGAATCTGCATTGCTGTCAGATGGCCATCTAGCCTCTGCTTAAAAATCTCCGAAGAAAGAGGGCCCACCACCTCCCGAGGAAGCCTGTTCCACTGAGGGACCGCTCTAACTGTCAGGAAGTTCTTCCTAATGTTTAGCCGAAAACTCTAGTCCAGCCCCCTTTTTCCCTGGTAGGCCAGCAGATGGGGCGGAGAGGCCGAGGCCTTAATAATAACATTCGATTTATATACTGCCCTTCAGGATGACTGAACACCCACTCAGAGTAGTTTACAAAGTATGTCATTATTATCCCCCCAACATGTCATTATTATCCTCTCCCCCCCCACCCCCAACATGTCATTATTATCCCCTTCCCCTATTGCTTCCTCCTGATATTCAGGGGTTGACTGCCTCTGGAGGTGAATGTTCTCTTTAGGTGTTCATGGACTGTTAAGTCAATAATCTCACATTTGAGTTCTTTATCAAGAGTCTTTGGGTGTATGCCTTCAAGACTTGTTTTGAAGTGTGTTTTTCTTGCTTGCTAGTTTCCTTCTCTGTTTGATCCGCACAACAATCTTCTGAGGTAGGCTAGGAGAGAAACTGTCCCAGGGTCATCCAGTGAGCTTTTTGGCCAAGTCCTGATTTGAGCCAGGGACTCCTTGTTCCTAGTCCAACACTCATCTCTGCAGTCATAGGCCTGCTAATACAAACAGCTGTGCTACAAACTTAGATAAAATGCATCCTTCCCTATTTTAAAGAAGCTCCTGGTGGTTAATGGGGTTTCCCCCATTTTATCCTTACAAAACCTTATGAGATAGGCTAGAGAGAGCAAGAGAAATGGGCAAGCTTCATGGCTCAGCAGGGATGTAAACAGGGTTCACCACAGTCCTGTTCAGAGACCGATAATCACCAATGCACTCAATTTGCTGTCACGGTCTTTTTTCTTGTTGTGGGCTAATTTAAAGAAGGGGGAAGATGGGCTCATGTTATGAATAAGACATCTGCTGGATTCGACCAAGAGTCCATCACTGTTTCCAGCAACTGCTAGACAGGTGACTCTAAGGAGATCTGAAGCACAGAATAGAGGCAAACAGCTCTCCCCTCTTGTTTGTTCCTAGCTGCAGTATTCATAGATAGAGTGTCTCTAAACACTCTACGTCGACCAGGGCCAGGGCCTTTTCGGTCCTGGCCCCAACCTGGTGGAATGCTCTGTCTTGCGAGACAAGGGCCCGGCAAGATCTGCTTGCATTTCGCCGGGCCTGTAAGACAGAGCTATTCCGCCAGGCATATGGCTGACGCCGGGCAGTGCCCCCCCCCGTGAAGGGGGGTTAAACCATCACCTCCATGCGAACACAGAGGCATGTATGAACCACTATGCAGCATGAACTGTAATATTTGATGTTTTTAAATGTTTTTAAATGTATTATTTAATGTTTTTAAATGTTTTTAATGGTGTTTGTATTTGTTATCCGCCCTGAGCCTGCGAAAGCGGGGAGGGTGGAATATAAATATAATAAATTAAATTAAACATAGAGGATTTTTTAAATTGTCCTGCCTAACAGCCCTCAATAAAACTTGTGTTTTAAGAAGTTTTGCCCCAACCTCCAAAACTGGCATCCAGCCAGCGGTCCTGTTTCCTGTAGTGGCTAGCTGGATGCTTTGGGGGAGCTCCGTTGCTGTGTATCTAGCATGGTCCGGAGGTTGATGGCCTGAATGTGAAAGTTCAGTTTGGCTGGTGTGGCCAAGTGTCGATAGATCATGAATTCATCTTTTAAAGCCATTTAAGCCGATGGCTGTCACCACATCTTATGGCAGCAAATTTTGTAAACGCATAGTGTCTTGAATAAAGACATTCTTACGATTGTCCTGAAAATACTAAGCTAGATCCATCCATGATCCAGCTTTTCCCTTGGTGGGTCCCCTTTGACCCACTCAAATGGATCATCAAGAGGCATGCATGGACAAAAGCCATGGGGGTCAGGACTAAAGGCGGAGAGGAAGAGTGAGCTACAGCAAAAGAAGTTGGCGGGATTCGACCCACTGTGCATCCATCACCCAGTAATTTCTAGTTTTCCCAAAAGAGGGAAAACCTGATTTATGTCTTATTTCAAGACTGCCATGAAAGTCCAGATGTGCAAAGCCTTCTTCTTGCGTGCCATTTTGGCAGCTTTGAAAATGCCTGGTGTAATGTTACTAGATAGAGCTGGAGCTTGTTAATGTTATTATTATGAGGGGCGGAACCTGGGATTATTGTGCACAAGAAATGTTGGGTGGTCTGGCTTAAACATCTAACTTTAGTCTGAAAATGTTTTTGCAGTTTTGTTTGAGATATCCAGAATACTAAACACTGGCTTAGATATGGAGACGCTGTCTATTTGTGTAAGGCTGTGTGAGCAAGGAATAAACCCCGAGGCTCTTTCAGCGGTAATTAAAGAGCTACGCAAGGCTACGGAAGCCCTAAAGGTAAGGAAGGCTCATGGAAAATGGTTCAAATCCATTCAGTGCACTTAACAATATCTTGACATAAGCGGCATCAACAATTCCCGATTGCTTAATCTCCCCCTTTCCAAGTCTCTAAGGCTTGGCTTTTGTGACGTTGTTCCTCTTGTGATGTTGTTCCCCTCACGTGTCTGTCTGGCTGCTGCAGAGGATTTTTTCTTGCACTCCCTTCTTCTGCCCCTGCACATGTGGAAGTGCCAGCTGCAGAGAAAGGGAGCACTGAAGCAGAAGACAGGTGATGCAGAGTCATCGTTTCTCAGAACAACGGGAAATACAGGAAGAAGTACTACACAGAAGTTTAATAAACTGGATAGAACGTTCTTAGCATAAGCCTGTGAAAAACTTGAAGGAGAGAAACCCTCCTTCTCGTTGGGTCTCCACTGGGGAGAAAAGCAGAGCATTTATGGTTTTTTAAAATATAAATGACCTAAGCTGTATTGTCCAGGGCTGACAGCTGGCCCAGACGTAGCTCAGGCAAGCCCGGAGATTTCTGCCTCCTACCTCAAAGCAACTGCCAACAGGCCATGCTCAAGCTGCCCCTATCCACCAGCCACAGTGTTAGCAGGAGTTGGGAAGGCACAGGGGAGACAGCCCCGGTGAAAGGCAGCAAGCTTCCCCCATGCTTGCCAGGCCCGCCAGCTGTGTGGCACCAGGGAATGATGTCGTCAGCTGGTGCTGCAGGGGTGTGGCAGGAATAGTCTCCACGGGAGCAACAGAGTAACCCTCCGGCACCAGCAACAATGGGGGCCAGGCTAGCTGGGGCTGGAGGGACAGGCCCGACCTAGGTGAAGGGGGTGGGGCCAGAGACTGAGGAAGGCCGAAAACCACCATCCCATCAGAGAATCACTCCCCCCCCCATGAGCCACTGGGGGCCAGTAGCCAACACCCCATCAGAGAATCCATCATCTGCTGGCCAGTGGGGGCCAGGAGATGGGATAGGCATGGGTGGGCTGAAGGGTTTTGGTGGGCTCAGGTGATGGGGCAAGCAGTTGGAGCAGGGTCCACGGAGTGCTGCTGAGGCTAAGGGGGATAAAAGGGGCTCCTACACCAGAACTGGGAGGAAAAAGGAGGAGGTTGCCTCTGCCGCTGTGAAGCAACACTCCAAGGAAGGAGAAAAGGGTGCAGGTGATGCATCCCCCACCCTGACTTCCCTATCTGAGGCCAGGGGAGACCCCAAAGTCTGGCATCTTCACACACACACACACAAACACACATGATAGTTGTGTAACTTAAGCATAATTCCTCTACTCCAAATTCAAAAACAATCTTTCTACTACAAGAATGAGGGTCCCCAACACTTCATTTTTTCTCTCTGCCTAGAAGTTGGTAGATCAGTTAAAGATATATAGTATTAGAAAGAGTTTCATTTCATTTGTTAGCAGAGTAACTTAGAAGCAGTTCCCCAACTTACAGCCAATCACAGAGTAGAAAAAACATGCACTTTATTGAGGTAGTAGAATCCATTCATAGCAATATCTTGGAGCAGAAAGAAAGAGTCCTAGTCTAAAGAGTTACTTCCCTATACCAGTGGCCTGCATGCAGGTGTGCGGATGAGACCTTCGTGGAAGGAGATCTAAGAAATACATCCTTCCCCTTTGGAAGGCCATGTGGCAAGAAGGAAGAATCTCCCAAGAGACGCAAAGACAGAGGGGGAGTCAGGAGGCATTCCCACCTTAGACCAAGAGAAGCAGGTTACTATCAGGAGGGTTGCACCTACACACAGGGAGACATGCCCCCCATTGTCCACGATATATTGAGTCGCCTATTCCATCATATAGAACTGCACCTTTTAAAAAAAGGTTCATCTAATTCATGTTTGCTTGTTAAAGTAAGTTACTGTTACTGAGACAAGTTACATTTAAGCCCCTCATTTGCTATGCTCTGGAAGCCTGTGGGCAGGAAGATAGATGTGTCCCCAGTGCACCCTCGGTCAAACAACAGTGCTGTAGTTGATTTAGTGGAGGACTTCAGGCAGGTCACCAGGTCTGATAGAAGTTTGTCAGGAACAACAGTGAAATACGGATTGTAAGGAATACTGTATGTTGAGTGTGCTAAGAAGGACAAAGTTTAGATACTGAGAACAGAAATAAACCTCAGGCTTCCTGATGATATCTACAGTCTAAATATCCAACACTCACATTGCTAGTATCGATGTTAATCTTTACCACTTCCCAAAAACAAGCAACCTCCCAGCCTTCAATCCAGAAATATTTATGCCTCAACAAGCAAAACTTCTGCAGAGTGGTGATACACCCATTTTATCACCTTCAATATACAGGGAAGGTGGTGCTAAGATTCAGTCCGAGCTTCCTTCCGCCTTTCTCCCCACCCTCAACACCAGCATAATAGTAATTCTGTTCCACTGCCATACTCTTACCATTATGTCACTGGAACGGGAAGGGATGACCTGTCGTCAGTCTAGCATTCCCGCACTGTGCTGATCATCCGTGAGGGATAGGAAAGAGTCCTTTGTACCTGCCCAGGTGAATGTCATATGTTTATCAAAACCAGGGCTCATTTAGGGGGGGAATGAACTGGAACACCATTCTGGTAGTTCCCCCAACAGTCAGGTGGCCTCGTCCACCTGACTTTGAAAACTTTGAGGCCATTTCGGCCTCGACTGAGGCCAAAATGGCCCAGATGGGGGCCGAAATGGCCTGGATCGGGTCGGTGCCTGGCGGGTAATCCCTCCCCTGCCCAGCACCAACCCAATCTGGGCCATTTTGGGCCTGATCCAGGCCAAAACATGCCCAAAATGGCCATATATCTGGGCCACTGCCAAGTGGGGGAACACCCCCCTGCTGGCAGCAGCCGAATCCCGGCCATTTCGGCCTGGTCAAGGGGCTTGGTATATGCTAATGAGTTCCTGCAGCTCTTTTTCTACGAAATGACCCCTGATCACAACTCACATTCAGTTAATGTTCCCGCTGATCTCTTCTTCATCTAGGTCTACCACTTACCCCAATCATTTTATACTGGTGAAAATGGTGGCAAAATATGGGTTGGATCCAGCCCGCTTTTCTTGCTCTGCCTTGCCCATTTTTTTCTTTGTTATGGTCCCCATTCCACAAGGCTTTTGTCCGTGTGGCTCTCATGATCTCCAGCATGGCCTTTCGGGCAGTCGGAGGGAACCCTGGAAAAGCTGGTTGGATCCAACCCGAAGGCCGTAAATGATGTTAGTAATCTTGCACGTTCATTTTAGATGATTCCACTGTAATCAAGCAATTCTTCCTAGGCAGCTGAAAACATGACGAGCTGATTCTGCGGCGGAAGAACTTGGGACTGAGATCATGCTCGAAGCAGAAGGCTGGCGGTTGTTTGGAAGATTTGTCTGTTACGAGTTGTGACACTGTAAATTGTGTGTGTGTCGGTTTCTAAGCATCTTTCTCAAATTTATGCTAAAGAAGAAATACAAAGGCATACAAAGAATTTTTGAATGTTTATTGACCGATAATCCTTCAAAGCTCCTTTTTATTAGACACGGAATTTTATAAGTGTTATAATTATGTGTATTCTGCAAATAGGACACAGTAGTGTTAGCAGTCTTTCAAAGCTATGGAAATGAAATCGTATAATGTTCTATTGAAAACATATTTTACCCTTTCTTTTGGATGAAGGATTAGGTTATAATGAACTCTTTAAAAAAACATGAAATCGGGGTGACGTTTTTCAACATTGTATAATTCTTATAATATAAGGCAAACTAACAGTGCAGTCCTAAACAGAGTTACACCCTTCGAAACCCATCGGTGTACTTGGGTGGGTTAACTGTGTTTAGGATTGCACGAAAAGACACGCGTTTCAGATTTTTGTTGGCTGCTTCATCAGCGTTTAAACTCTACAAACAATGAGGCAGCTGGCAGTAGCATGAATGAGCTGTTATTTGGGGAAAGTTTAGGGGAAAAAATCTCCACTGTACATGTATAATATCTTGGACATATGTGAGGGGTGTCATTTGCGTTGATGTTTTCTGCCGTATGAACTATTCAGCTAAAATGAAGCATTTTTCCTGCCATTTATTTTTGGGCGGATGGCATGTTAAGCAGATGCTTAATTTTGTGCCATTGAATCGGTGCTTGATTTGACAAGTTTGTACTCTATATTACTTTTATGTCCTCTCTCTGTTTTGTTATTTCACACTGTACAGACGGCAATGTAGCATTATTGTCCCATGGAAAGGTTATCAAACTTAGTTGGGGAAGATCAAATTACATTTTTATTTACGGAGGGAGGTTGTGATCCTTGTTTCATTGTGAAATGTTCATTTAATGACAGCGGAAAGATTGCACATAAATCTGGGGTTGAAAATGTGTCATGATCAGCCAAAGAACAGTTTCCAGTTTTGTACGCTTTGTGTTTTTCCACCCTTCTTTCTCATGTGCTTGCTTTTCATATGGTTTTTGAGTACGGGATCCTCACCATCTATTTTGAATATTTAAAGGGCCAGCTATCACTGATGTTTATGCAATGAATAAAGAATAAGATAGTCTTCTCACATTTTAAGTTTAGGTTGTGGAAAGTCAGAAAGAAAACAACCTTGCTTTATCTATCATAGTATTTTCACAATATAGATCTTGGAAACTATTATTAATGTCCTAATTTATTGCCTTCAAGTTTCTTAGTGTATTGCTTTATAAGAAATAAAAGTACTTGTTGTATTGAGCTTTAACTGTGGCGGTGTGTTTAAATCATTCGTTGTGTTCTTAATGAGACCGTTTACTTGCTGCATTGGTTATATGAATGGAATGAAATCCCGGCCTCAAGTCACAGTTGACTTACGGTGGCCCCTGGTGAGGTTTTCATGGCAAGAGACTTGACAGATGTGGTTTGCAACCCTGGCCTTTGTTGCAGGTCTCCCATCCAATTATTAACCAAGGCCAACCCTGCTTAGCTTCTGAGATCTGATGAGATCGGGCTCTCCTGGGCTCTCCGGGTCAGGGTGAATTGGTTATATAGTACAGCAAAAAATAAACGGGGGTCTTGTGAAACCTCAACGATTAACGAAACTATTCTAGTGTAAATTTTGGTAGGTTGGAGGCCAATTCTTCAGATGCCGCAAATGGATTCTCACTGCGTCCATTTTACGCTGGGGGTATGCAAATTAAAACTGGCGACTGTAAAATACAAGACATGGAAAAATACGGGTATCCTGTAGCTCTTATGACCTCCGTTCCTGGCCTCTGATGCTGATTGGCTGAGTTGCTCTGATTAGAATGTTCAGGGGCTTAAGATTTGCAATCCAGTTTGTGTGTAAAAGAGCCTGAACGGCCCTGTTTAGCTGGTGCACATCAGAACCTGTGAGCCAAGCAGGGTTGGCCATGATCAATACTTGGATGGGAGTCCGCCGAGCAGGACTGGTGTTATGATGCAGAGGATGGCAATGGCAAACCACCTTGCCAGGAAAGCCCTGCGGATGGGGTCGACAGTTGTTATTTATAAACAAGTTACACGGAAGAGTTTTCACGGCTGCTGGTGTGCTCTACAGCTTTCGTTACCCCACCAGATGGGTTAAATACATGCAATGCCCCACTTCAGAGAGTTCTTGTGTGCTGTCTAGTACCTTGTATTTCAATCTTTCCTTTCAAATATATGGAGATGATACGAATTGTATGATGGCACGAAAGAACCATACAAATAACCATTGTATCTAAGTATTTAGTATCATATTCAGAAAAATGTTATGTGCGCTCACTCTTTCTCCGTGTTTACATACACAGTGGTTAAGTGGTTCAGCTGCGAATCAGCACTCTACTCAGGGGCGGCGCCAGGGTTTCTGGCGCCCGTGGCTGCCCCTACACACGCACGCACGGAGTGCGTGATGCCGTCACTGTGTGTGACATCACACAGCAAGCCAGCCGCATTGGCTGGTGGGTGGCTGGGACGGCATGCAGAGGCTGCCCGCGCTCCCAGTCAGGTGCGGCGGGTGGCTGGGGAGGTTCCGCACACCGCCCTGGATGCCTGCTGTGCCTGGCCTGCGGCTGCTGCACCCGCCTAGGGGTGTATGTTGGCAACGGCGCAGGGCTGGCAGGCTGCAGCAGCTGCGGGCCAGGCACGCCAGCTCCACGGCATGTGCCCCTGCCCCTGGTGCCCCCTTCGGCACCTCAGCGCTCAGGGGGGCAGACCTGCCTCAATGGGCGCGCCAGCCCTGACTACTGGTTCAAATCCCACTACTGCCATGAGCTCAGTAGGTGGCCTTGGGTAAGCCACTCCTCTCAGCCCCAACTCCCCAGCTGCATTGTGGGGATAATAATAACACTAACTTGTTCACTGCTCTGTGTGAGGCCGTAATCTGTCTAGAAGAGCGGAATATAAGCACAGTTATGATGATGTCCCTCATGTGCAGATCAGAAAACCAACGGCGGGGGGGCAGGGCATGGGTGGTAAGATACATGTTTATGTGAACTTCAGGTTTTCTGAAAAATACAAAAAAAGTTACAGGGTTCAATCCCTCCAAAAATAACTCGTATCCTCCAAACACTTGCGGATAGGCAAAAAAAGCACAAAAATTTACTGTGTGATGGGGAGAGAAGCCTACAGAAAGTATGCAATACTGAGGGCTGAAGTTTGTCTGGGGTAGAATTGGGAAGAGCAGAGAAAAGCGCACAGCGAAGATGAGAGAAAACATGACCAGGGACACTTGTGGAAAACGCATAGCAAGAGAGAAGACATATTCATCTGAGCTAGTCAGCTCTGGATAAGAAGCTTCTGCCATGATAAAAGCATTAATTTTTAAAGTACCCAACTCTTTGTGTTTTTGGCTTAAACAAATTGACATGGCTACCCTACTGGGAAAAAAACCCTCTAGATTCTGTCCCATACCCTTGTTGGCTTCTCCTGCTCATGTGGTGGTGGTAGTACTGGTATTTCAGAAGTTAACAATTTAGAATCTTAGCATCCACATTTATCACTTAGACATGCAAAAGCCAAGAAAATAAATGAAGAGTCAACTGTTTGATTACAGTTGAGAACAAAATGGGCAGGTTAATAAAGTGTTGATGGTATTATTCCACCAGATGGCAGTCAAACATTGAGAAGTAGGTAGTTGGGTTTTTTTAAAACGGACTTGCTGTATGTGAACAATATCACAGAGTTTTGTGGAATGTATTTTTTGCTCCATTTCTACCCTGCCTCTCTCCCTGAGGGCCAGGGCAAAGCTGCCTCTTTGCTTTCATTTTATCCTCACACTAGCCCTGTGAGGTAGGTTAGGCAGACAGTGTGTGATTGGCCCCAGGCCACCCAGCAAGCTTCCATGGCGGAGCGGGAATTCGAACCTTGGTCTCCCAGATCTTAGTCTGTCACCCTAACCGCTATACCACACTAGCTTTGCTATATGGAATTATGGTAAAAGTGATAAGTTCCTTAGTGATCCTTACCTGGACAGGTGGCCTGTGCAGCCTTCTGGAATCAATTAAAGTTAACAACAGCCAGGGTGAGCCGGTCACCAGTGGGATTCAGGAATGTGGTTTCCCCTGTGTATGTACAAAACCAGTCATGTTAAAACCAGCCCAGGCTGATCATTTAAATAAATATTGCCATTTTATTTGCATATTACACATTACATATTTATTAATACCAACAACTATATAAAATATCAAGAATTAAAAATAAGGGGACCCATAAGGATTTACAGTGGAGGGGGGCGTCTAATTTCCCCCTCCTTCACAATTTCTCTTTTCTGAAAGCCCCCATAGCCTTTCCCCTTTTCTCCCTCTTCATGCTTCCTTGTCTCTCACCAGCCAACCTAACTTTATCTGCCTCCCCCCACCCCCGTCTTCAGCTTTCCTTCCTCTCTCAGCATCCTCTCCCCAATAGAACTGGCCAAATTGCACAATGCCTGTCACTTGGTGGGTGGGGGGGAGTTGTGTAGTGCTGGCCCAGTTGCATAGTGATGAACCTGAAAGGACTTGCAGGGGGCACCTCACTCCCCCCTGTATCTGCCTCCCTACACTATTTCCTCTTTCCCTCCACCTGGCAACTCCCATATCCTCGCCCCTTCCCCGCTTCCTTCTCTCCCACATGTGAACTAATCTACTCTATATCTGCCCCCCCCCCATCTTCAGGTATTTATTTATTTGTACCTTGACTTTCTTCACAATGGGAACCCAAATTAGCTTACATCATTTCCCTCTCCTCCGTTTTAACCCCACAACAACCCCAGGGCTTTTTTTCAGCTGGAATGTGGTGGAACGGAGTTCCAGCACCTCTTGAAAATGGTCACATGGCCGGTGGCCCCGCCCCCTGATCTCCAGACAGAGGGGAGTTGAGATTGCCCTCCGTGCCATTCCAGCGGTGCAGAGGGCAATCTAAACTCCCCTCTGGAGATCGGGGTGGGGCCACCAGCCATGTGACCATTTTCGCCAAGGGCAATTTAAACTTTAAAAAACTCCCCCCTTGTTCCCGCTGACCCAAAGTGAATGTCATTGTGCAGTCCTGAGTTCCACCACCTCTTTTCCCAGAAAAAAAGCCCGGAACAACCCCATTAGGTAGTTTAGACTGCATGTCTGACGAGCCTCAAGTCTTGCTTTGAGCTTCTATGATTAGATTAGAACCTGGATCTCCCATGTCCTAATCTGAAACCTTAAAAAATGCACAGCATTGGCTGTTGTAAGGTGGCTGCTGTTGAACAGTAGTGAGCCTGGCCTGGATGAGTAATGGAACTTTTGTGGTAGCAAGTTGCCTGGTGGTTGCTACCGGGCCTGGCCCTGAAGAAACCTCTCTTAAAGGCCCAACCAGTTGCCTTTTACTGACAAAAACCAAGGCTTGGAGGCTGGAAATTCTGTTGTGGCAGTAGCACTAAGAATCCTATCCTTCTTTGGAAGACCATGAGGCGAGAAGAAGGAAAATCTCCCAAGAGACACAGAAACACTGCTGCCTAGCAATGGCCAATGAGGGCATTAGTTTCTTAAAGGTACGGGCACTGCTTTGGTCATTTTAGAGGATTTTAACCATATGTATATGTATCTGGTCAAGTATGTATGTAGCGGTCACGTAGGTTCATAAATGGAAGTGCGACACCATCCACAATAGGTGGCACCTTTAATCCTGGGTCAGACCTTCTGCTCACCAGTAGCAGTTCCATCTTTTGGGGATTAAGCCTTGTCAGTTGTCCACAAGGGTCCTTGGAGAGGATTTTCTGGACAAGTTGCTGGCTGCTAGAGAAGAGAAAGAGCTGCTCTACCAACTCCTTTTTTCCTAAGATCCTGCCCAATAATTCAGGTTTGTTTCAGACTTGTAATAGACAGTGACTTATACTTCGCTCTCCAGCCTCAATCAATCATGCTTTATTTTAAACTGAAGATGAAAAACACGTTTATTAAGACTGGATTATAAGAAATGAAATGCAAGTTTCTGTAAGACTTGGTACGGAAAAATAGCTCCTGGATGTCTACCAAAACCATTAGAAAGACGTTCGCATTAAAGTATGAAACATACTTTATATACTTGAAGCTCTGAGATGTTTAAAAAGAATTTGCCCAAAGCAAATTAATACATCGCCACTCAAATGTTGGTAAATGGAGACATTGGGATGTTGGAATGGATGCAACTCTGTTTTTCTCTGCCTTTTTTATTACTTTCAGCCTTTAATTAGAATGACTTATTCATCTCCCCCTCCCCCCCCCATCTACCTTTTGCAACAAGATAGAGCTAAGACTTGCCTGGAGTGTTTTGCAAATAGCCAGTCATTTGTGGTTTCAAATTTCCAGACTGGACAACTGTAGCAGCGTGGATTAGGAACCCATTTTGGAGGCCCATCTGTTACTAGTTTGTATACTGTGCTAGCTATTCATAGTAATCGAAAGAACTTGTTTTTGTTTGTTTTTTAATCGGGCTAACTGTTTTTAAAAGCATCCTCAAAAGACTGGTGAGTTTTGTGGAGGTATACACCCAAGTTCATACAGGCAGCTGATAAGGTGGTAAAAGTGTTCTAGAACTGTACACCAAAAGTAGACTTTATGCTTCCCCAGGAAGAAAGTTTAGCTAGAACTCTTGACTTTGCCGTCTAGCTTTCTATACGCAGGTTCTTTATTATATGGATGAATATCCCATTGTTTGTCCTTCACCTGATGTCAGAGGGGTAAAATCCAAGAACAGTTTTACCAGCTCTTCTGCGGTTTATTTGAAGTAGATCCAGGGATTTTTTCTGGGAAAAGAGGTGGTGGAACTCAGTGGGTTGCCCTCAGAGAAAATGGTCACATGGTTTGTGGCCCCACCCTCTGATCTCCACACAGAGGGGAGTTGAGATTGTCTTCCACAATGCTTGGCGGCGTGGAGGACAATCTCAACTCCCCTCTGTCTGGAGATCAGGGGGCAGGGCCACCAACCATATGACCATTTTCAAGAGGTTCCGGAACTCCATTCCACTGCGTTCCCGCTGAAAAAAAGCCCCGAGTAGATCTCACAGTTTGACCCACCTTGGTAGTAAGTTAACTTGAAAATACCAGAATTTGCCTCCAAGTAAATTCAGTTATGGCTGAGTGGATGGAGTATAATCTTGTTAGGAAAAATTGGTTTAGCATAGCAAATAAAGCCCAGCAGAATAAGGCAGCCATAGACACGTGTGTGTGTTTAGCTTCTAAGAAAAAGATTTTACTACAAAATTAGGGTAAAGGGTACATGGACAGAAAAATCACAAGAGCTTAACTAAACCCCATCATGTTCCTTTGTCCTTTCTCTTGTTATCTCACTACTTTCTCTCTCTACTCTTTCATCTCTGTAACTAGGACTGTAACTGATCCCTTACGTACATGCAAGAAAGCTTAATTGCCCACCAATATATTGATCAGCCAATAGTCAATTCTAGGTTCACCTCACTGAAAATAAAACCTCTCCTTCTCTGGCGGGAAGAGTCTACTCTACACCTAATTGTTTCTTTGCTAGTCTTGTTATCATTACCTAGCACAAACATCAGCGTAACTCTTTTCATGACAACCACACTCCCCTCCCCAACAAATCTTCATTATGGATTTAAGCAGTTCTGGTGTTGGTTTCCTTATCTGAAGCCTAGAGATCTCCTAGAATGATAACTGATCTCCAGCAAAGATCAGTTCCTCTGGAGAACAGTATTATTTGAGTCCAGTGGCACCTCAGAGACCAACAAGGTTTTCAGGGTATAAGCTTAAAAGAGTCAAAGCTCCCTTCTTCATAGAATAAAGATGGGTGCTTTGACACTCAAGAATTTATACCCTGAAAATCTTGTTGTTCTCTGAGGTGTTACTGGACTCAAATCCTGCTGTTCTACTGCAGACCAACACACCTGCCTACCTGAAACTATCTGGGAAAAGGGGCTGCTTTGGAAGGTAGACTCTATGGTATCCCAGCCAAGATCACTCCAAACCCCACCCCCCAAATCTCCAGGAATTTCCCAACCCAGAGATGGCAACCCTGTCTAGAGTTAGGCAACGTGCAGTCTGGTGAGATTTGGGCCAGTGGGGTTTGGCCGTTTTTTGCTGTTTCACAAGACAGGGCTTGACAGATCAACATGTGAGAATGATAAGGGGAGGGAAATGTTAAAGCCTACCATCTTGAAATATGTGGTATATCCAACAAAAGGCTTGATAACCAAACCTGAGACAACTATACTAAATGGAAAGGTAAAGTGCCTAGCGGTTGACAACTCAAGGAGGGTAAGTAACACTGGATTCCTGGTGTCCCATGTTGGATTCCTTTCAGCCAATTTTGTGACGACACTTGTGTGGAGTTGGGATTTCAGATGCTTGGGAGTGGCCATTTCTGCAGATCCCCCAAATAAAATGAAAAATGAGAACCTCGGCATTGTAAGGGACTGTCTTGGCAATGCAACATGGTGCCTGGACGAGATGGGAGGAAGGTGTGGATCAGAGTTAGCAGGGGAAGCTAACAGGTTGGGGAGGGGGACACTGAAAAAGACTTGGGGCAGGGGAACTGAGGGCCAGCAGCAGAATGGGATTCTTGTCCTCTACAAATCCTCCCCCCCCTCCCGCCCCGAAGGAGGTAATTTGCACCGAGCTCTGGGTTGTAGGTCTCCAATGTGTGTTTCAAAGTTGCATCTTTGAAAGAGGAAAGCAAGAACTGGTAACATGGCAGTAAGCGACCCAAATGAGAAAACCACATTCATGGGATTTTCGAAACATCAACTTTTCTGCTAACTTCCAAAATATATTAGATGTCAGATTCATGAATTTAAATTGCTATGCATTTTAATTCTCCTACACTGTCGGTTTAGGATTTCAGAATTCATTTAGAGCACATACACAAATTGTATCCCGTTTTCAGGCAAGACGGTCTTGCACTGGAGAAAGAGGTGGAACATTATGGGGAAATTCTGCTCCATATTGTCAAGTGAAAAAAATCACCCATGGTTTTGATAGTTTTATTACCTAAAGATGCTTATTTCAAGACTCTGGTGATGAGCTGATATTTCTATGAACATGAAAGGAATGGTATAAATTTCAATACAGTTAGAAAATGGGAACTGCCTTTATTAAATAGGTAGAGCTGGAAGTAGGATCGCCAACCTCCAGGTAGGACCTGAAGTTCTCCCAGAATTACAACTAATCTTCAGACTGCAAAGATCAGTTCCCCTGGAGAAAATGGCAGCTTTGGAGGGTGGACTCTGTGGCATCACATAATTGCTGAACTCCCTGTCCCTACTCAAATTCTGCCCTTCTCTGCCTCCGTCCACAAATCTCCAGGATTTTCCCAACTTGGAGTTGGCTACTCTAGCTAGAAGATGTGCCACAGCAATCTTGAGACTAAACAATTGTAATGGACTCTAAATGAGTTTGCTGTTGACATTTCGGAAGCTCCTCTTAGTACAGAATCATACTATTTGATCACTCTTGGGAGCAAGCTGTTCTGTAATCACTCTGTTGTTTAATGTTTAAATCCTCCGCTCAAGTCAGGGAGATGGTACTACCTACAAAGCACTGAATGGCCCAGAACCCATACATCTAAAGGACTGCTTTTCCTGATTTGCCCCACTGAGATGGTTGTGCACCTCTTAGCAAACCCTTTGAAGATGCCACCCTGCCAATGGGTAAGAACAACAGCCACTCACTTCTAGTCATCCTCTGCCATGGGTCCCACTTTATAGGACTTGCCTGTCTGAGGAGGTCAGGAAAGCTCCCACACATCTATCATGGCTCTGAATGTGAAGAACAGAATTGTTTGGGATGGTGTTTTTAGAAAAGGAATAGGAATGAGGCAAAATCAAAGCATCCAAGGGGGGCTATTTATACTGGGAGTAAGACTGTAGTTTTAACTAGAGATGGGCACGAACAGCAATATGAACAAAAAAAAAAGCCACGAACAGCTCAATCTGCTGTTCGCAAACAAGCTGTTCATGAGGCTCCATTCTAAACGAATACGTGGTCGTTGCAAGCCTCCTTCGTTGCTGTTCGCCAAGCCAGACAGTCTGGTACCTGCAATCAATTCCCTTGGCAACTTAGGCAGGGATTGTCTGAACTCTGTCTGAACTCCTGCTGTTGCCCTGGAAACCCCAATCGAAGCCCAATTTAGTTTGATAGGCAGGTCTTCCAAGTGTGGACTGGAGCTCCAAATTTGTTACAAGAGGAAAAGACCAGGGAGGAGGGGGGCTCCCAGCCCTGGCTTTCAGGGAGAGACAGCTGCTGTTAGAGAGACAGGGTGAGTGCATTGGAGCTTGAATTTTCTTTGTGTGTGGTGGGATAGGGATCTACCCCTTCAGGTTCCAGGGCTGCTTCCAGGCTCTGGGGCCAAGCTATTATTTATTATTGGTACCTTTCCTGCTGCCTGTTCAGGTAAAGTTTCTGTGAGTGGTGCAGTAGGGATCTACCCCTTCAAGTTCCAGGCTCTGGGGCCAAGGCTCTGGGGCCAGGCTCTGGGGCCGAGCTATTATTTATTATTGGTACCTTTCCTGCGGCCTGCTCAGGTAGGGTTTCTGGGAGTGGTGCAGTAGGGATCTTGATAGCTGGAGGAGAGCCTGCTGGCCACCATGAACAATGAACATGTTCGTGACAGGATCATGTTCGTCAGTGTTCGTTGTTCGTGGATGGCAACGAACAACGAACACCATGTTCAGGGTTTTTTTTCTGTTCGTGCCCATGTCTAGTTTTAATGGTCTGTGGACATTTTAAAGCCATTTTCTTTCTCCTTCCACCTCCTACTGCATTGTTTATAACGTATGTTTTTATCTCCTTCTAATGGCGTAATCCGGTGTTATTGCATTGCATTGTTTCTATAATTCCATAATTTGCCTTGAGTCTCAAAGGTGGCAGCTTCGCTCATCTGAACAGGGTCTCCTGCAGGTGTCAGCCTGGACATGGGCAAAATCAACAGCAGCCTGCACGCAGGCTTTCTCTGTGGTGGCCTCTACCCTGTGGAACGGCCTGCCTGAGGAGGTCACGAGAGCCCCAATCTCCTGGCTTTCCACAAACAATGCAAAACCAAATTATTCAGAAAGGATTTTACTCAGATAAGAGGGAAGTATTGTACAGAGGGGGTCTCAGATGCTTCGCTAATGAGTTAGGGACCGTAGACTTCACTACTATGTTGCCTTGCATATTATCTGTTGCTTTCAATATGTATTCCTATATATTACCTGTGCTTCATGTTGTCTAACGTCAGTCCTAGAATTGATTATGTTCTGTTTCAGCAATTCTTCAACTCAGTATTGGATCCTTGTTAATGTCTTTGTAAAATCCTATGACATTGTTTATGGAAATGTCCTTGACACTATTTGGAAATGTCCTTGATACTGATTGTACTAATCTCACACTATGTAATCCGCCTTGAGTCTCAGTGAGAAAGGCGGACTATAAATGACATAAATAAATAAATAAATAAAAGGTACAGATACTAAACAACCTAAAACAAAACACATTGCGTCAAAGACCCATAGGCAGTGGGAAGTCCCAACGTGGTGCCCCGTAGCTCTTCTCTGATCTTTGGAGTGAGTCATTCTTTCATTTTGCCATTCAACAGGCTGTCACGTGGACCAGCTTTGTTCAGACAGTTTAATCACTGCCACTGGTTCGACAAGATGATAAAAGTTCCTTTGCTGTACAACATCCAGTCTCCAGCTCATGGTGATCTGATACTGTTGGAAGCCCCTCTTATGGACCAGTGTTGATAATGCAAGAATGCCAAACATGCCATAAATAAACTATTAATACTCTTGATTGAACTCCATTAAGCTAAGAACTAGATGAAGTTTAGTCTGGTCGAGGAGGAGGCCTCTGCAATAAAATATAATTTGGACTAATCTTCCCAAGGAATGTCTCAGCCTTAAAGCTGACAGTCGGCCATCACAAGCAGAAGTAATTGCCCGTTGCCTATGCCGGGGACTCCTTTCAATTCCAGCCTTTGTATGCTCTGCATCTTCCTGCAGGTGTCCTTCGTAGCAGACAATCTGCCTCTTTGTTTGAGAAGAACGATGTCAAGTAACAAAATAGACAGCGGGGGTATTTGAATGAACATGACTGATCCAGACTGGAATTTGTAGAATCTTGATATGAGCGGAGACGTTTGGGCAACGAAGAAGTGCAAAGAAGCCCACTAGGTGGAATGTTAATGCAAGTGATCGGGTTTCTGATGTGGCGGCCAATTTAAATACCTCTGAATGTTCCTCAGGAATCCAGTTTAGCATTGCTCGAAAAAGCATAAGGCCAATGTGAGCCTGGGTTCATATGGGGTAGAAGCAATGGGATGCCCAATGCAAGACGGCCTCCCAAACGGGCAAACTTGCACCCAGTTTCTTTTCTCTTCTCCTATCACATTAAATAGGAGGGAAAGAAGAGCGGAAACGGGGATGTCTTTTGGGGCAGCCAATCTGTGTTTGGCATCACGGCTTGGAAAAGAGCCAAAGATTAACTTGTGTTCTCTTGATTTCAGAGGTGCACATAGACTACCATTGATTTGTGATGCAACTGGGACTGGTATCTACCAAACTTGGGCTGCTTTTCAAACTGAGTTTTGGCAAACGAGCAATAAATATATTTTCAAGCAGAAACTAGGCACCACAATATAGTTGGCAGCCATTGAAATTAACAGCCACGTTACCCCCACCCCCTCGCAGCAGCTAGTAAAACTTAAATTGAATTGTGGTATCAGAATGATGTCTATTTCCCTATCACCTATCCACAAAATTATTCAAGCAATGAGAAAAAGTCAATGGAGGGATAAACACAATCCTCATTTGCTAAGTCAATATCTCCCAATAATATGGTGAATTTCAGAGAAAAGGAGACTCGGATTCAATATATATTTATCAAATTCATTTCTGTCTTTTTGGACTGTTTCTCTCTTGGTCTTCTCAGAAAGCCATTTCTTCTTCAGCTAGGTCATATCTTGCCTTTTAACTTTGCCAACTATGCCTAGCCAGGTCTCTCTTTCATCACAGCTTTCGTTCCCTACTTTAAGCACCCACACACCCCACCCCTTCTAGCAGTGGAAAAGAACTAGTCCAAGCTAATATTTTCAATATTGAGATGTTCTAAGAATCAACTGGTTGCTATCACATGGAGCTTCCTCCCTCATCTTTTTGGACTGTGTACATTACACCGAATCCATCTTAATGGACCATCTTTCCATTGAACATCAGCCTAAAGACCAAAGCCTCAGCTCCCTGACTCCTTCTGGAGAGCCTTCTTTAAGGGAAAAGTGTTGGAATACTCATAGCATTTGAATCAGCTTCTTCTGTCTTTTGATCTCTTCTGCCATGGTTTCCTAGAGCCCATGGGCCAACCCTTTGTAAGTAAAGTTGGGTTTTTCAGTGAACCCTAAATATCAGCTGGCTGTGAGGAAACAGATTTCGAATATAATACAACACATATATGTGAGAAGAACACCAAGACAACGTTTGGGTTATGTAAAATATACTAGAAGCCTTCATTGAGAATATTTGCTCATTTGGGTCTTCCTTGCAGGGCGAATACTAGATACTATTCTTTTTCTAAGCATCATCACGCTTATCAATTGACTACAGAAGTGCATTTGGGGAACAAATTCCAGCAATCGATTGTGTGTGTGTATTTTAAGTGACTCCAAAATCAATCAGAATTGTTTTATAAATATGCTTTGCATGCACAGCGTTCTTGTTTTTAGTTTTTTTAAAAAAGAAATATATCAATCTTTTAAGGAGGAGACAAGTAAACAAAATGAATTTTCATTTGTGTTATTTTATTAGTGTCACATGAAATTATAGCCTATTATTGACTTCTTTGAGAATATTTTTTACCCAAGGAGCCACAGTTTAACATGCACAAATCACGATCAATATTGGATATGCATTCGTTTTCTTACAAAAATGCTTTGAGGCTATTTTCTGTACAAACCCCTGGACAGTATTTATAGACCTTTCCTTTTTAAATTCTTATTGCGACCAAATGATGGCTTAGCTGTGATTTAATTACAAAAAAATGGATTGTTATTTGCATTGTTGCTTATTATCCCAGGTGTGTTATTTATGGACTATATCCAACTTGTTTACTCCCCCATTTTACAATGACAAGGTAAGGGGGGGGTCTGTACAATTTCTGCTGACTTCAGGGCCTTTGCTCACTTGAACCATTCTTCCCCATTAAGGACCACATCTAGTTTCAAGGCAGTAATCTGAAACGGTACAGCTTTAGCGGATACTTAAGAGCAGCCATTGAGATGCTTTGAAGCCAAGAGAGCTGAGCAACATTAGCAGCAGCAGCATGCAGCTATTAAGCCATTAGGATCGTTTGTCAAGACACTAAAATTAAATATAGGGTCTCTGGCAATACCCCAGTTCAATTCTGCAAGTTTAATGGCAGGGGAAGTTTTTCTTTTTCTGTCAACCTCTTGCATATAGCATAGCCTCACTTGTTCCCTGGCAGAGATGAGGAATAGATGAGAAGATATTCTTAAAGACTTAAACTGGAGATAGGTTATAATTCCACCACCCCCACCCCCACACACACACCAAGAATTAGGATTTATTTATTAATATCCTCTTTTTCTTCTCAATGGTAAGCTTATAATATTATTTATATTATCAGGGCTTTTTTTCAGCTGGAATGTGGTGGAACGGAGTTCCGGAACCTCTTGAAAATGGTCACATGGCTGGTGGCCCCGCCCCCTGATCTCCAGACAGAGGGGAGTTTAGATTGCCCTCCACGCCGCTGAGCGGCGTGGAGGGCACTCTAAACTCCCCTCTGTCTGGAGGTCAGGGGGCGGGGCCACCAGCCATGTGACCATTTTCACCAAGGGTGATATAAACTTTAAAAAACTCCCCCCTTGTTCCAGCTGACCCAAGGTGACATCATTATGTGGTCCTGGGAGCGTGCGCACACTTTGCGCATGCGCCTGTGGTATCAGGGGCACCACCTCCTGCCAGGAGTTGCCCCCTGTGCTGGCAACCTACTGAGTTCCACCACCTCTTTTCCCAGAAAATAGCCCTGATTATTATAATATAAATTATAATAAAATAAATATAAAAATAATATGATAATAGAATATTATTCTTCCCTCCTCCATTTTATCATCACAACAGCAGCGATGACCCTGTGAGATAGGTTAGGCAGAGAGAGAATGAATGCCCCAAGGTCATCCATGCCAGAATGGATTACAACCTGGGTCTCCCAGATATTAGTCCAACATACTAGCCACTACACCCCACTGGTTGACAACATGATGGAGCTGCCCAGCATCCAAAGATGATACACTTTTTAAAATCTCAATTCTGTTTCTGGTCAGACAAGTTTAGCAGGTTTCAGTAACAGGTTTCAAAGGCTTACAAAATAATATCCAATACTTTATTTCTGAGTTGGAGGCTTGTTTTACTCTATCTCTGAACAGATTTGTTTTCAGAGTGTATGAGTTATCAACTTGTAGAGGAGTCTACCTTCAGTGTTTCTGAGTGAGGACCAAGCTACAAGTGACGCCTGACACAAGTTGGACACTTGTCAGCTTCCCTCAAGTTTTGATGGGAAATGTAGGCGTCCTGGTTTTGCAGCTTGGCCCTCCGACTGCTGTCCAATGGACTCTTCAACTGTCACTTGTCCAACATTCAGCCAAGCTGCCTACATTTCCCATCAAAACTTGAGGGAAGCTGACAAGTGTCCAACCTGTGTCATTTGTAGTTTGGCCCTGAGGCACTGCTCTCGGTGGGCTTCCTTACTGGAAGAAGGAAAACCCAGATCAGGGACTCAGACAGAGAAACTTTGGCCTTCTCTGAGAGCACATAATAATGATTCATCTCTGTATTGAGATGTGTGTGAATGCCTCTCTGTCACAGCTGAACCAGGCACAGGGCAGAATTACTCACCTGCAGTAGAGGCTGATTAAAAAGAAACAAGAGAAGAGCAACTATTAGGGGTATGCACTGGGAAAATTTTCATTCTAATTTCTGATCCGGACTTCAGTGGGAAATTTTTTATTTATTTATGTATTTATTTTGACTTATATCCTGCCCTCTCCACGAATGGGCTCAGGGCGGCTCACATCATAATTAAAACACAATAATTTAATAGTCAACTTTAAAAACAGATTTAAAAACATATTAAAATACTCTGACGCCATTATATATAGACTACTTTGGATACTAATAAAAGACCTGCATAGGTCATAGCTGTGGGTAAAACGCATAGCCGAGGGCAGTCAGAGAAGAGGTAGCGATCTTAAATAGGATAAGGGGGAACACCCACTGGTCCTCATCCAAAGGCCTGGCGGAACATCTCAATTTTACAGGCCCTGCAGAACTGTAATAGGTCCCTCAGGGCCCGGATCTCCAACGGGAGAGTGTTCCACCAGGCTGGGGCCAAGGCAGAAAAAGCCCTGGCCCTGGTGGAGACCAGCTGGATGTCCCTCGGGCTGGGGACCGCCAGGAGTGGTTTTACTGTGATTACTTATTTCCTGGGCCGATTCCAGATGGCCCTCCCCATTGCGAAACGTCACGTGTCGTCGCGCAGAAAACGCAAAATATCACGTTTTCTCGAGCGAGTTTTGCACTACGTTGAAATATTGCGTTTTCTGCGTGATGACGCGCAACGACGCGCTTCGTTTCACAATGGGGAGGGCTGTCTGGAATCGGCCCTGGTAGAATATTACTGTTTTGGGAGTAAAATTTGTGGGATTCTTTTTCTTTGGAGACATTGTTTTCAATAAGAAATCAATTCAAGGGTCTGGGGCAGCTGTTCATAAAGATAAAGGCACCAAATTTGCACAGAAGACAGTCCTCCATTTAATCTAAAGGCCTTCTAAGTTTCAAGCAGTTTGGGCAAAGGGAGTTGATTTTACAGACCCTCAAAGTTGGTCCCTCTCTATGCAACCACCCATCTCACTACTGATTTCTAAAATGTCAGCTGTCTAGCAGGATAGCTCCAAACCAAACATAAGCATACTCCCTGGTCTGAATTCATTTCATTTTCCTATAGTGACTGAAAACTATCCATTTGACATGATTCTTCTTTGGATTCTCTTTAATGAAGTAAGGAATGAGACTGGCAGATTTTGCATTATTCCCCACTAGTAATAAAGCAAGAAACATAGTAACGTCGCAAGAAAAAATGCAATGGGCTCTAAAAATGGGAGGGCGGGCAGGTGGGCATTGCCTCCTCCTCCATGACTGATCCCGGCTGGGTGAAGGCAAGGGCAGACATTGCCACCTGCTCCATTACTGATTCCAGCCGGGTGAAGGGGGGCAGGTATTGCCTCCTGTTCTGTGCCTGATTCCGGCTGGGTGAAGGGAGGTCATTGCTGCCTGTTCTACGCCTGATCCTGACCAGATGAAGGGGGGGCAGGCATTGCAACCTGCTCCAAGCCTGATTCCAGCAGGGTGAAGGGGGGCGGGCATTGCCACCTGCTCCGCTCCTGATCCTGAGCAGGTGAAGGGAGAGCAAGCATTGCCTCATGCTCCACACATGATCCTGGCCAGGTGAAGGGGGTGGACATTGCCTCCTGCTCCGTGCCTCATCCAGCCAGATGAAGGCAGAGGGTGGGCATTGCTGCCTTCTCCACTCCTGATCCCGGCCAAGTGAAAGTGGGGGAGCAGGCATCACCACTTGCTCTGTGCCTGATCCCAGCTGGGTGAAAGCAATGGGTGGACATTGCTGCCTGCTCTGCTCCTGATCCCAGATGGGTGAAAGGGGCTGGCATTGCCACCTGCTCCACATGTGATCCCATGTGGGTGAAGGCAGGGGGCAGGCATTGCCACCTGCTCCATGCCTGATTCCAGCAGGGTGAAGGGAGACAGGCATTGCCAGCTGCTCCGCTCCTGATCCTGAGCAGGTGAATGGAAGGCAGTCATTGCTGCCTGCTCCACGCCTGATCCTGGCTGGGTGAAGAGGGGTGGGCATTGCCTCCTTGTCCGTGCCTGATCCCAGCTGGGTAAAGAGGGATGGGCATTGCCTCCTGCTCTATTTCTGATCCTGAGCAGGTGAAAGAAAGGCAGGCATTGCTGCCTGCTCCATGCCAGATCCTTGCTGGGTAAAAGGGGGGGTATTGCCTTATGCTTTGCACCTCATCTTGGCTGGATGAGGGCAGCGGGTGGCCACTGCCATCTGCTCCACTCCTGATCCTGGCTCAGTGAAGGCAGGGGGTGGGCATCACCACTTGTTATGTACCTGATCCAAGCTGGGTGAAGGCAGTTGGTGGGCATTGCCACCTGCTCTGCTCCTGATCCCAGCTGGGTGAGGGGGGGCTGGCATTGCCACCTGCTCCATGTCTGATCCCATCTGGGTGAAGGCAAGGAGTGGGCATTGCCACCTTCTCCACTCCTGATCCCAGCTGGGTGAAGGCAGAGGGCAGGCATTGCTGCATGCTCCATGCCTGATCCTGGTCTGGGCTTCCCACCACTGCACACTCTCTGGAGGTCTGGTGCCTCATCTGGGCTTCCCTTCACAGCAGCGCCCTCTGGAGGCGCACCAGGGTAGGAAGTGAGTTGTCCTGAATACACTTTGCTTTTTATATAGTAGGATGGGGGATTGGGGTGGGGGGTGAGATGGAGTTGTTTTTCAGCCAAATCCCATCAAAATTACAGTGGAGTGTCTTCAACCTGCCCTTCAAAGCACCCCCAAGTTTCAAGCAAATTGGACAAAGAGTTTAACTTCTATCGGGCCCTGAACATGCCCCCCCTGTCACTGTAATTGTACATCTACTGTTCCCTATGGGGGACTTGGTGGGGAGTCATTGGTTATTAAAAGCATCTTGGATTTGTGTTACCATTCCGGAGAATCAAGGTAATGATTTGAAACAATGATTTCCATATAGATCTTCATTGCAGGAGTTTCATGTTGCACACCCCTAGCAATGATTCATGCAGAGGCACAGTTAACAACTATTTTGTGGGTGGATATTTTGGACTCTCAATAGTTTTCCATTAGCTAAATAGGATTCCCCCCACCCCCCAAAACGTAGCACCCCCCAAAACGTGTACGTAGCAATGATGATTCTGTTGCACTATTTTCAGCTCTCTTAAAATGATTGATTCCGGCCCTATTTGCACCGTCCACCAAAAGATCATTACTAGCATCCCATTGCGGAACCCAGTCGTATTTGTTATGTCTGTTTCTAGGAGGTGATGTAGCCTGACACAGTTCCATCCTAAGCAGAGTTACACCCTTTCAGTCCATTGAAGGTTACTCAGCCCTAATGCATTGTAAATGCAACTAATGGCACAAATATATGCCCCACCATTATCTACCCTTCCTCTAAAGCAGTGCTGGTTAGGAATATTTTGGGTACCCTTCTTATGTGAACAATCAACTGAGTTAGAGTTAAAACACTAGTAAGCCTAAACATACAATGTATATAAATCAAATGTTGTTGTTGTTGTTGTTATTAATATCTGGATGCTGATGAGTTAAAAAGCCTTTCTTGTTCGTTGGTGCAAAAGGTAAGTCTTTTTTGACCTGACTTCATGCCAGCGTGGTTTGGTTTTCTTCCTTCGTGTTATATGGTGTTGCTTATTGCTTGTACCATTTTGGCAGTCCCCTCTTACCCAATGAGGAGGGTAAATTGCAAGTTGGGGGAATTAGCATGTAAGGAGAGGCTGAGAGAGGTGGGTAACTGGGATCTTTTGCACCTATGTATATGAGGATCCTTTCCTCTAGAGAATCCTTTCAATGAAGAATCAAGTGTTTAATCAAAAGGGTTTTTTTAGAGTTGCAGAGTTGGGTTATATTTACCAGTTGCAGAAGACAGAGGGCACCCAAGGGAGAGCAGCTGTAGTGACCAGCACTCCACGGCAAGAAGAGGAAGAGGGGCTCAGGCATGCAGTCCGAGAGTGCACAAGTGGGTTCTAAGCACACACGCACACACACGCACACACACACTGAATGAGGCATTGGGCAGTCCGATTATACTGTGGAAGATACCCAGGGGCAAGATTGCATCTTCTGCCCAAAATAAAGACTTAATGGTGGTTCCTGAGGTGGGACAAAGGATTGGGAAGCTGTTTCCATGATGTGACAATAAACCGGCAGACTGTCTCTGGAGTGGGACAAAAAACTAGGAAGGTTTGATACGGACTTCTCGGGTGGAAATAAAGTTATCAATGATGATTGATGACCTGTGGTTGTATGGGTGGGTAAGGCTATCAGAGCCCTGAGTTGCCTAAGAATAGGAAGTGGGAAAGGGAAGGCCAGTAGGGTATGTTGCGGTGATTAAGTTAGGAACTCCGGGAGGACCCTTTGTCTTAGGATCTATGAACAACTCTGGAGCGTGGGGGGTGAGAGCTGGCCTTGCCTGTCATCTCACATGCTAGCAACCTTCTGTCCCCCAGTTGGGAACTGGCTTCTATATTTTTGCCTGCTTGGGCAGTATTTTGTGTTTGAAACTCATGCAGAGAAGAGGTTTATGGCATAGCCATATTCATAAGCCTTCTTAATATTGTGAGGCCATGTCTGACTGGGAATACCTCACCATTATCATATTGCAGCACATAACAAGAATATTATCTTATATCACATTCTGAACCCAGTCCACAAAGTACAGATCAAAACCCACATATTCAGTCCTGTCACAGACTGGGGCCTGTGTGTACAAACTTAGAACAGCCCCAAGGTTTGCACAAAAATCCAAACATGGGGGGGGGGGAAGTTAATTCTATTTTTTTTAAAAATTAAAAAGTGAATTTGGTGATGGTGGCGGGAATACTGAGATCTTGCGAGATGACATTGCAAGATCTCAGCCGCCGTTTTGTGGGCTGCTTAGCAACCCAATAAACAAAACAGTCAAAGCCAACAGGAACAGCTCCAAAGTACTGCTGGTTAGGGGTACCAGGAGGAAATTCTGCTGCAGAGACAATGGTGATGGAGGAAAGGAGAAGGTAGTAAGGAGGTGTGCTGCCAGGTGAGCCAGGCAGGCACAGGAGATAGTGCAGCAAGTGAGCTAATGGGCAGTGACTGGAGATGCAGCAGGAATGTAAGGACAAATAGGAAGTGGCGGGGTTGAGAAAGATGCCACCACCTGGTGAGCCTTGCGGAGGAGGAGGAGGTGAAGGCAGAGGCAGGGAAAGTAAGAGAAAGAGGTGGGGCAAACCAGGTGTGAAACAGCTGCCATGAAGGTAAAGGAAAAGTGAAATTAAAAGGGTGGGATCCCTTCCCCAGGAGTCTCATTCTTCTCCGTGTATTATTTTCTCTTGGCAGTTTCTCAAAATTCCATTATACTTTAGCATGACCAAGAAGCAGAATCCAGGTGGGGACTATGCAAATGAAGGGGCTATGCAGATCAGCACAGGTTTCATTCTCATTGTCTGAAGTCACCATGCAAATGAAGGGGTGGGGCTATGCAGATCAGCACAGGCTTCATTCTCGTTGTCTGAAGTCACCAAGGCAGGGGGCAGGTAGCGTTCCCATCCCAACAATTCCCCTGAATGTGCACCCCTTTATTTCTCCCATACAAATGAATGGTTGCCACTTGCTGCAATGGGGAAAAAAAGGAAAGCATTTCTTTTCAGAAGTGTATTTAGTATTTATTTATTTTATTCGATTTATATTCCGCCCTCCCCACATCAGCAGGCTCAGGGCGGATTACAGTTAATGCAGTAGTATAGAACACATACAACTTGAAAACCAATAAAGCTCCTTAAATATTTAAAAACGTACAACGAAACAAGTTGTGGTGCAGGCAAAGTCTTCCCTTCACCCTCGAAATTGGCCATCTAACCATCACCATTGAGGATCGTGCTGTTGAAGGCAAGTGAGACCTGAAGAAGTGCTCCTTCTTTGCAAGCCGCAAACTCTTCCTCCACAGGCACCTCACCTGCCATATTAATGGGTCTTTCCCTAAGAATAATAATGGCTCTTTTCATTCCTCTTAGCCTGCTATGGAATACAAAGCACTTCACATACATTATCTCAGGCTGTATGACATTTGTATAACCACATCCCACAGTGCGTTCACAGTGGAAATATTGGCTGGAAAGCGGGAAGAAAATTAAAATTCCCTAGCACTGAAGTATTGTAGTTGAAGGGCTGAGAGGCCTTCTAGACCCCCAATATCCAACTGTGAATTTACTATGTGAAAAAATGTACTGAAGGACTCATATAAATCTTTCAACATCTTAAGGAGACATTTATTCACTTAGGTCATTTATACCTTACAGTTCTCCCTAATGGGGACCCAAAGGGGCGTACATTGTTCTTCTCTCCTCTATTTTATCCTCACAACAAACCTGTGAGGTAGAACAGGCTGAGCAAGACTGACTGGCCCAAGCTTCCATGGTGGAGTGTTGATTTAAACTTGGGTCTCCTAGATTCTAGTTTGACACTCTATCCACTGCACCACGCTGGCTCTCAAGATAGAAGAACTGAAGCCGCAAGTAATGTAGATTGCATTTCCTCTCTGAGTAACTTCCTGATACTGTGAAATTCCTCCATACAGGAAGTTGCAAAACTTCCTCCATACAGGAAGTTGCCACACAGCCTGTTGCAAAAGAAGCAGCTTGTAGAGTTGCCCCGACTAGGATATATCTGCACTCGGTGGGCTTCAGCACGTCGTCTGCTTTATCTTGACTTTTGACAAGTCCAACAGAGGCTCCTTCCATGTCAGACTTTAGGGCAGAAGTCCTCAACCCATGGACTCTTGTTGACTTTTGAGAATAAGTAGTGGGTGCCATAGCAAAATTACTGCCATGAGGTGGGACCGATTATAAATTGGGTCTCATCACAAAACGCCGGAGCGTTCTACAGAATGTTAAGACGCTCCAAGCCAAGCATCGTTTTGATGATGGTGGTGGGAATTTTCGAATGGATGTTCTCTGCATGCACAAAGTTGATGCCTCCTGGTCTGTTCTTGCTCTGGTGGAGGAAACTCTCTGCTTTGAAGAAGAGATGCTTAGGAGAAGAAGTACATGGATGCTGGGAAAGATATTCCTGGGCATCATGGCTTCCATGGACAGCACTGCCATAGAATATCCATTAATAAGGAAACAGTCCTGTATCTTACATTTGTGCCAAGTACTGAATTGCAGCTTTGATTCACATCCCTTCTCTTGATTCAGACCATTGGCCCATTGGCCCATCTCACCCAGTATAATATTCTGTGATTGGAAGTAGCTGTCCAGGATGAGAGAAAGGACTTTCCCAGCACTGGCTACCTGATATCTTTACCTGGAGATAACTGTGATTGAACCGAGGACCTTCTACATGCAAAGCAGGTGCTATACCCCTGCACTACGCAATTGGCACTGTTTGATGTGGAAATGGAGGTATAAGTAATGAAATTTTTAAAAATCTGGATTAAATGCAAGGGTAATCCGGGGCATTACTCCTTAACAGGCTTTTGGGTCAGTCTGACTGGGTGCCCAAAGCTCACATCTATGATACGGCTATCAGTGGAGAGGTCAGAGCAGGATGCATGAATCCTTTATGACCAGTTCAGGCACCTCTTGAAGCCGAGCCGGCAGTTCCAGCCTGATTCTTTTTTAATGTCACAGTTCATTTGCAGAACCATAACTGGAATCAAGAATTAAAAAGCCCCGTATAAAAGTCAGTAACATTAAACCTTTAAGACTTGTGTTTCATGTGTCATAAAAAGCCTATGAACGGATTTTATATTCTGTACAGTGTTTTAGTGCTTTCAATCATTTTTTCCCAACATAACTTTTGTGAACACTTTAATAGCCTCTAAATGAAAAACTAAACTATGTGTCATTCAAAAAGAAAAAAAAAAGTTTTATGGATCACAGAATTTAATGCAAGTTCTGGACCATAACAAGGAACTGATAAACCTATAACTGAAATTAATTCTAAATGCTGGAAAAAATATATTTTAGGAGTATATGTGTTTAGAGCAACGTAGGAGTGAAAGCATTTGCCGCTGAGACATTCTACCCTGGTAAAAGAGTATATGAGAGCAGTCATTTCCCATTACGTAAAGTTTGTTCTTGTTTCCGGTCCATTTGCTTCACTCTCCAACTTTTTGCTATTTGTGTCCTACTTTCCTCCACATCCGTAGTCAGGCTGGTGAAGAGAACTCCTGCTACCCAAAGATGGTTTCCTCTGAATGTTCGGTCCTTGCAACAAAGCCCTGTGCTGGGTTCTTAGCTAAATCCAGGAATAGGTGCCCTCAAGAATAGGTGCACCATATTGATGCTCTTGTTGGCCTCAATGGGTGGGAAAAAATCCAAAAGGTGTTTCTTTGAGACACTGGCCACTTTCACACGGTCATGTGCCTGGAAGATCGCGTGAAACACACGACATAGAAGCGTCTTCCTAATGCGATTTCCCAGCACGATCCCGTTTGATGGCGCTTTTTCTGATGTCATCGGGCCATTAAAGGGGATTGTGCTGGGAGATGGTGCTAGGAAGACGCTTCATGTCGTGAGTTTGTGCGATCTCCCAGGACACGTGTGAAAATGGCCACCATTTTTCAAAATGGCGGAGCCTAAGGGTGGTACTTCCATGTCAGACTGCCATGTTGCATTTTGTCATTCACCTGAATTGTGTGACCACTGCAGAGCTGCGTACCTGTAAACCTCTGGATGCCAGTGCCAGGAGGCAACATCAGGGGAAGGCCTTGGTCTCTATGCTCTGTTGTTAGCCCCCCAGAGTAACCAGTTGGCCACTGTGTGAGGACCAAGCTACACATGATGAAAGACACTTGCCTGGCAAGTGGATTGAGTGGAGGGCAAGTGAACAGGGAGAAATACACTTGCCGTTCAAGTGTCATTTGTCACTTGTAGCTTGGCCCTGAGACAGTATGCTGGACTAGACGGATCGCTGGTCTGAGCCAGAGAGCTCTTCTTATCTTCTTATTCTTTCCTTTCCTTTCCTGGTACAGCAATTTTGGCCACAGCCTGAAGCCTGATTCCGCATTAACAAACAAAAACCAAAATACTAAAACTACGGTTATATGTTCTTATCTTTAGTGCCTTCCAATAAAATGGGTACTTCTTACTTAGGGCCTCAAGCTAAGTACAGAACATGAGGCTTCATTATGAAATCAGAGCGCTTCAAAATTTCATCTGAATACGCTTGGGGCATCAGTGGAATTCAGTTTGGTGTAGTGGTTAAGAGCAGCAGGACTCTAATCTGGAGAGCCAGGTTTGATTCCCCACTCCTCCTCTTGAAGCCAGCTGGGTGACCTTGGGTCCAGCACAGCTCTCTCAGAGCTCTCTCAGCCCCACCCCCTTCACTGGGTGATTGTCGTGAGGATAATAATAACACACTTTGTAAACCGCTCTGTGTGGGTGTTAAGTTGTCCTGAAGGGCGGTATATAAATTGAATGTTATTATTGTTGTTATTCCATTGAATTGTCTGAATGTCACTAACAGGATTAAATCCAAGTATTGTTCTTCTACTGGCTTGTGAAATTCAGTCATAGATAAGATTTCCAAACCACATACATCAAATGAGGAACATTCTGAAATTGTGTGTTGGATCCAGTGATCTGTTACCGGAAGAAGCAAATTCACGTGGATTTCTGCTACATTTCCTCCTTCTAGCAGTCTCTTCCAAACCTGAGAAAGTTGACCAACATGAACAGACATGGACAAAAAGCCATGTGAGTCAGGGGGTGGCAGTGGGAAGGAGGAGTGGGCAAAATTGTCCCTCTTCTATAAGCTCAGCTCCACAAACTGAATAGGGGGAAGGAGTGATCCCTCTTCTTTCTTCCAGTTTGGTGCAGTGGTTAAGAGCGGCAGGACTCTAATCTGGAGAACCAGGTTTGATTCCCCATTCCTCCGCTTGAAGCCAGCTGGGAGACCTTGGGTCAGTCTCAGCTCTCTCAGAGCTCTCTCAGCCCCACTCATCTCACAGGGTGACTGTTGTGGGGATAATACCAACACACTTTTTAAACCGCTTTAAGTGGGCATTAAGTTGTCTCGAAGGGCGGTATATAAATTGGTTGTTGTTGTTGTTGTTGTTGTTGTTGTTGTTATCGTTATCGTTATTCCTTCTCACTGCATTCCCCCTTGAACAGATGACTGTCAGTTCACGCAGATCATGTTGACCCTAGGAATCAACTTTCTGAAGCTCAGGAGGAATTGCTGGGAGAAGAGGAATACAGCTGACATCTACACTCTTTCCACTGAGAATTCCTCAACCCAGTCACTTTATAAAAATCCATAGCAATGAAAATATTAGTTAATCTATTAATCAGGATTGTTTTGTGTATGGAAGTCTTTGTGCTAATAAACTACATTAGGATTCTAGTGGAAGAGCACAATTTAGATTATAAATTACCTTTACAGTTGCACGGTTAAATACTTCTGTAGCTTGGGAAACCACTAAATTGTCCAGTGGAATCTTTGTGGGGAAACTGGAAAATGTGTAAAATGAATGAATGTAATAAGGATACATAAGGAGTTTGAAGCTGGCGATGATTTTCAGATAAGGTGGTTGAAGATCTCCTGGAGTTCGATTTCAGAGGTGGAAAAAGAATAGTTGTTTAATTTTTTTTAATGAGAGGTTACTCTAATTTTATTATATTTTATACAGATTTTCTGTAATGAAATTACGTTTCTTTAGATTATGTTTTTGATTATGCTGAATTAAGAAATGAAATCGTAGATTTGGTCTATGCATGCTGCAAATATGGATTATTTCTGAAAAGGAACATGTTTGCCACCAAAGGAGTTAATCACCTTTAAAAACTCATTAAGTGTGTGTGTGTGATAATAAAATCAGAAGGCAACTACGTCCAACAAATATACAGTCTGGTATAAAGTCTAATCCTTCTCTGGAGGAAACCCATTTACTCCCCTGCATCATTAACATTTATGAATTATGAGTTCTTTAGGAAAAGGCAAAATTAAATGATCACCTTTCAGTGCAAACCCTATACTATACATCTGCTTCACTCTAATGGAAAGCTCATCTCACCTTCTACGCATATCAATTCCTTTGCTGGTATCAGAGGTAGAAGAAGTATAAAAAATACAGTGACATATATCTCATCTGCATTGAGAGCAGGGCCAGTGCTAAACTAATTATTTTATGGCAATTGACTTTTGCAAGTTAGATAACTGCAGCCTTTGACACCAACAAAAGGTCTCCAGAGAGACCCAGCATTGTATCTTGCTTACTGTCGGAATGGGAGACCCAGGTTCGAATCTCCAGTCTGCTAGGGAAGAATACTTGGTGACCATGGACCAGTCACATCCTCTCAGCCTGACCTACCGCACATGGTTGTTGTGAGGATAAATGGAGGAGAAAAGGATGTTTGGGAAGTGACAGAGCTTGTATCAGGCTGTGGATGACAGGATACGGTAGACAGATCCCTGGACCATTGCAGCAAGACACAGGATCTTGGTTAAATGACTTTTTATTTAGAAATCAAATCATTTCCATATATATGTCCATAGAATTACTTAGGGCCAAACTACAAGTGACAAATGACACTTGAACGGCAAGTATATTCCTCCCTGTTCACTTGCCCTCCACTTGCTCTCCACTCGATCCACTTGCCGTTCAAGTGTCATTCGTCACTTGTAGCTTGGCCCTTAGAAGCAAGAAATCCTCCAAGCAGGACAGCTTCCTTGATAGGAATAGAGACTTGGGAACAGCATAGCTCTTAATATTCAAACATTTCCCTCCTCCCCACAACCACAAGTTTGCACAGGAAGAAGTCTGGGAATTTCTGCTGGAGTTTATACATCAGCTAGACAAGACAGAAAGAGGCATAACAGAAATGGTAACATTTCAGACAGTACAAGGTCATTTCAGTGAGCTTCAAAGAAAGAGATTACACGGCTGTGTTCTCAGGCTGGGAGGGAGAGAAACGAAAGTGATGACTATAGCCTTTGTAATATGAATTCAAAGCACAGTATTAGCAATTGTTCAGCCCCTGGAACAAAGACATGGATGTAGGGGTACAGACATGACAGCTTGCCCTAGCCCTACCTGTGCTTGGGAAGAGGACTCCGCAGAGGAAGAGGTGCTTCCCATGGTTTCTGCTATGGTCAAGGCTTTGAACATACCAGAAATCCCAGGGAAATATTGGAAATATTTATTTTGCTTGCTAGCAGAGTTACCCACACAGATTTTTCCAACCTGTAGTAATAAGGCTGTTAGATAAATACTGTAGAAAAGATAAAACTTACATGTTATTGATGCTGATTCCATTCACAGCATTTTCTTGTAGAAGACAGAAGAAAGACTCCTAATCTAAAACTGAACTTTCCCTATTGGGCATGGCCAGCTATTCTGGCATCACACTTGCGTGCGGGTAAATGGATTAGGCCTCCATAGCAGGAGCCCTGGAAAGGTGTATCCTCATCCTTGGAAGACAATGAGGCAAGAAAGAGAATCTCTCTCAATGGAGAGAGAAAGAAGGTAGGCATCTGGGAGCCATTCTCAACTTTGGACAAAGAGAGATATCTTGCTAATCATGAAAGTAACACACACAGAGACAGACATGCAACGCTCCCCGCTGTCCAGACATGCTGCGTGGCTTTTTACTAGAGATGGACACGAACCGAAAACAACCTGAACCATGTGGTTTGCGGTTCGTCAAATTTCATGAACCACAAACTTTCATGAACCTGCCCCTGGTTTGTGAACCGTTTTTTTTGCTTCGTGAAAACGTCACATACAGGTCAGAAAATCATCACTTCCGGGTCAGCAGAAGGTCACTTCTGGGCCAGCAGAAAGTCTGCAGGAAGTCCATCGTCTGTTGCCTAGGAAACTGATCGATTGGCACCAGACTGTTTGCAGTGATGAACCAAAAAATTAACCAATGAACCAGCCTAAAAGTTCGTGGCAGTTTGTCAGAAATAGAATCTGACGAACCGTGGTTTGTGAACCACGAACCAGCCTGGTTTGTGCTTAATTTTGGTTTGTATTTCGGTTCGTGCCCATCTCTACTTTTTACAGCAGAGAAGACAAGGTCATCCAGGGAACTTCCATGGCAGAGTGGAGAACATCTGCATCACCCAGATCCTAGTCTGTCACTCTAGCCGCTATAATACTCTGACTCTATGACCGTTTCCACGCATCTTTAAAATAGCACAATACTCTCGGAAGGCTGCCGGCTTCCTTGCATGATTTTTGACACCATCTGCTTACAAAATGGAGGCAGGCGGCCACAAAAGCGCCTTCATCACTACCTGCCTCTATTTTGTAAACGGATGGTGTCAAAAATCACACAAGGAAGCCGGCAGCCTTCCGAGAGTATTGTGCTATTTTAAAGATGTGTAGAAATGGCCTTTTTTGTTGTTTCTTTTTGAATATGAAAGAGTGCCCCATTTTGAATCTGGAAGTAATACAGTCCAGACCCAGGTTTACGATATCTATGAGAACTAGGCCGGAGAATCCTGTGGCACCTTAAAGCCTAACAAATCTATTGTAGCTTTGTAGTTACACAGTCCTAAATTTTAAAACAAACCTACCATCATGATTACATTTAACATAATATACATTGCAATCCTATGCAGTTACTGCAGTCTAAACCCACTGAAATCATTAGAAAGGAGTAAATTGTTAGAAGATGGGACTAGCGATGTCTCTTGGTCAGGCCTTTAGGACGGCCAGCAGAGAAGAAGGAAGGCAACAACCGTAGAGTCAGTTAGATAGATAGGCTGCTATCAGTCTCCTTCCTGACAAGGGAATTTCCTTCCTTTCCCTTCTCTCCTCCTCCTCTCTCTCTTCTTCCCTGCATGCACTAGGCGAGGCAGCATGGTGTCTCCTCCTGAGAGAGATGGCCTACTTTCAATTTAAAGCAATCCCAGCTAGTTAGATCAGTTACTAGTTCTTTCTCTCCACTAAACTTATGTAAATATATTTCTTTAGATAAATAAACAGTTAATGGTTCTCTAACTTGGATGAGAGCGTTCTGCGTTTAGTGAACGCGCCTTAACTAAAACCCAATATAAATCTGCATAAGATCACGCAGATAGTCTAGCAAATTAGATTTTGTACAGTACAAAAGGGGCACAATACGAGACACAACCCATTCCAAGCTAAGCACATTAAAATCCCCATTGTCCTGAAAGAGAAACAGCATATGCTTAACTCACTTGATGAATTCACTGGGAGAATTACCACAGAATCTAAATAATGTTTACTCAAAAAGAAAGAGAGGGCACATGCATGGAGCTTGACAGAGGTGGTTGCAGGCTTACTTAATTAGAAAATGCTGAATGTTTACATGTCCAGTAATTTCAGGAAGGGCAAATACTGGGCGGCCCAGTTCGAAACTGGACACCTGGCAACTCTACCAACAGCTGCGGTGGGATGCCTCGCTCTGGCAAGCTCTGTTGCCTGCTGCCACTCCAAGCGGCAATGGGAGGAAGAAAAATGCAGCGATGTTACAAATGTCTCTATAGCACTTCAAAATAAAGCCCGGAAGTGACAAAGGGTCGCTACAGGAATCCCTGGAAACGGAAGCCTTTCTCCAGAACTGATGGAGCAATGTTGGGGACATTGCAGCTTCCCATGTTCTTATCGCCATCCCTTCTGCCGGTTGCCAGACTTCCATTCAAGTTCCCTTGAGCCATCAGACCAGGAGAACTT